>NC_133507.1:70104500-71461000 GCF_049354715.1 Callithrix jacchus
TGTGCTGCTCTTAAATCTTACTTTTTACTCAACTCCCATACAACTTTCTTCTGCATGTTTTCGCACTTTCTACCTAATGGCAGCTCTTCCAAACTAGCTGTTTTAAACTTTGATTTAATTTTCAGTGTTTGGTTTCATTTTTCAATACGGGAAGAGGCCTCTGGTAATGAAGTGTGTGCTCTCTCTAAATATAAATATATATGATGGATTCTCGCTCTGTCACCCAGGCTAGAGTGCAGTGGCTTGACTTCGGCTTAATGCAACCTTTGCCTTGTGGGTTTTCAAGCGATTCTCCTGCCTCAGCCTCCTGAGTGGCTGGGACCACAGCCCCCTGCCACCACACCCAGCTAACTTTTTGCATGTTTGATAGAGATGGGGTTTCACCATGTTGGCTAGGCTGGTCTCAAACTCATGACCCCAAGTGACCACCCATCTTGGCGTCACAAAGTGCTGGGATTACATGCATGAGTCACCCTGCTTGGCCTATATTTTAATTTTCTTTATACACCTGAATATCTGTAACAGGCCCCTTACATATTCATTAGTCAAGAGATAATTGGGTTACATAGGCAGGCTTGTTTATTACATTCAGAATGTAGAAACTGCTTTCTTCAACATCTTGGTTCTCGCTATTAATAACAATATAATTCTTTGGTAGATATTTAGAATAACATTTTAAACTATAATTTGTTAGAAAATTGCATTTTTATAGTGTGCAGTGTATGGTCTCTTTAATTCTGAGTTTAAAACTGATAACCAATGAAAGCCTTTTCTCTTATTCCTCTGTCATTTACATGATAATCTGAAGCTAATATGACAATATTAAAATACTAAATGGTATGGAAAACTACAAGAATACTGCAAAGCTTAAGCCATTGCTATCACTGTCATTTAGCATTTATTGACGGAACTATATAGAATATCTTATATGCATACCAATGAATGTTTTGTACTAGTTAAAAATTTTAAATAAAGTTTTACGGGTTAAGCAGAAGACAACTAACATACTGAATTTTATTAAAAGTATGTATGCTCAAATTTAAAGCATCCTTAAGGACAACTATCACACTGAATTTTACTGAAAGTAAATATGCTCAAATTCAAAGCACCCCTAAGGACCCACAGAATATATTAAAACTACCACCCTTAAATTTTATATTTTTGCTTTATGACAAACAACGCAAAGACAACTGGCAAGAGGTGAGCAAATGTTTTAGAACATTTATATTATATGAGATTTGAAATTTTAATAAAATTCTTGGTTATAAAGTTTGAAGTCTTCTTTGAACACCAGTTTAAAAGGAAACATTTCAAACTGTAAATAAATCAGTGTGCACTTTATTGGAGCCAATGTTTTACATAAAACCAACAAACTAAGTGTGGGCAAATTGTCATTCACTTTTGAGAAATTACATGGTTCCTATTTAGGTTTGAAAAAGTAGTTTGTTGCAATAACATCAGACCTTAACTTGTTTTAAAGTGTATCTCAAGGGTATTGATTGACAGAAGAAAAAATACAGTGTTATGTAAGTATACACAACTCATGACCACAGTGTAGATCCATTCATGGTGAATAAGGTACATCTGCCTTTTAAAGGTAGTGAAAAATACTAAGTCATCAAATAAATGCTCAGAATTACCAAGGAACAGTTAAAAATGACCAGAATCCAAACAGGTTATTTATATCATATTTATCTATAAAGAAGTGACAACACTAAAAAACACATTGAAAACCAGTGTTTTAAACTTTGAATGTGGGATTTAAAAATATTCCATTAACTTGAGATTGCAGTATTTTTTTCAAACCAAATAGCATTTGACTGGCAATTCTCATAGAATTTACAGCTGTAATATTCCTAAAAGGAATATCTACATACTATAGCCTATCAAATATAATCTGCATTTTGCAAATCAATACAAAAATGCATCCATCATTTATACATTTGATATATATGTACTTTTTTTAAAAATTTGATTTTATTGCTAAGTGAATTTGGAATTCAAATTAAATTTGGAAACCTAATATAATGCTCTTCTCGGAACCTTCTCCCATTCTTTTTTTAGTTTTTGTTTTTAAACACTGGAAGCAAATGATTATCAAAATGAGACTGCAACTTAAGGCATTTTAAAAGAAAAAGAATTAGGTGCCATATGGATTTAATTTCAAACGCGTATTTTGTCCCACTTTTCTCACTAGCAAGAGACTAAAACACAAATCTTTTTTTCATAAAGATGACTACAGTAATCAGAACACAAAAAAGGGTTGATGGGCATTGCTTAGATATTTAAAACAAGGGTAATACTTTCCCACTCACCTAAAAGAAAAAAATCTTTTTGATTACCAGTTTATAAACATCAGATTTGCTGTGTTAAAAAAGTCCAGCAGAATTTTAATTCAGCAACACTTGAGAATGAATATATATATACAGGCATACATGTGTGTATTCATTTTATATATAGTCAATGTATTTATTAGGCATTCCCCTACAAAATTAATTTATATTTAATTGCCAGTTTTAATAAACACTTGTGTTCACAGATCATCCATCTGTCTTGTATGAAGTTAGGCAATATCAAATGTCCTGTTATGGTCTCCATCGTCTTCGGAATCATCCTCTGAAGCTGTTGAAAGAAAACAGGATAGTCAAGAATGATTTTAAGGGGGATAAAAATGGGAAGTGTAAATATGAAGCCAGAACAGCAATGACTTGTAAAAACAAAAATCCCAATTTAGTATATTGTTTGATCAAAATGATAAGTTATATGACAGGTTAGGGTGGTCTGACTGTCGGTGATTCCCATCCACAATGCCCCCGCCCCCACATCTTTTTGTAATGTTCTGTCAATTTTTATAAAAATGAAAATGCTTAAAAATGTTCAAGAGCATCTTCTAAACATTTTTTCTGAGATAAATCTGTCTTCATAGTAGCTAATGATATATAAACACTAGGAAAAAAAGTGAATTTAAGGCAAGTGCTCTCACACACCTGAGTAGAATCTGGCTTATTACCGCTGCATGTTTGATGCATCCGATGAAAATGAAAAGAAATGTACATAGAGTAAGAGGTTATGGGTGTTCTTGCAATTTACATCAAAGCTATGTCTATACAATGCCAACATAAAAGTTCATTTAGTAAGTCAGAAAAGCTTCATATAGACACAGCCTAAATTAAAGTAACTGGATTCAGTAAAACCTATTGTTGAGATTATTCCCTTGTCTCCACACTGTCAGAAACTTATCACCTTTGTAATATTTCTGACCTCAATTTATTCAAGAGTCACTAGTGGCTCAAGAGTTAAAAATAAAGCATCCTGGGTGTCTTTAGGAAGGACATAGTAAGTATAAAACTATGAATTCTATGAACTGCTTTGCACATGAAAGAAAACGCAAACTCACTAAAATAAACATCTAACCACCATCTTTCCCCCGTTATCAAGGGCAGAAAGGTTTAATGCACTCTTTTCATATTTACATTGGACAAATTAAGAGCATCCAACAAATGGAATCAACCTAGGGCAGAGCACAGAAAAACTATGCAATACTAATAGATTTAAATCCATTCAATAAATGACACAAGCATACAACTGGCTCATGACTGATATAAACTCTATTAAGTTTTATGCTGTATCACTGAGAAATACCAAACTAAAAGATAACGACTTATTAAGGAATTTCTTGTGTTTTTCCATTTAACTCCACTCCCTAGGAGAGGATAATTTAGTCAGAACCCATTTCAGAATGTATGAATACTCTAGTGTTTAGGGGTTAACTTGTACCACCCATGTCTTTCATGCTCAGTTGAGTTTGGACAAATTTCACCTCCATCTTTTTCTTCCCACATGTTAGGAGTGGACAATACTATGTTTAAGAAACTAAATTTTAAATGACAATGTTAGTTTTTTAAAATGGAGAAACTTGGGGAAAACATACACTGAAACAAATTACTATCACGACATTGAACAAAGTATATAATTAAAAAACAACAACAACAACAAAGAGACCTTTGCATTAGTCCAACATAAGGAATATGAAACCAAGGTTTAAAGGGAAAAAAATTTTATACCAAATGAGTTTGCACTGACTCCTTTATTTTCACATATCCTAATTAAAATTGTGAAAATATGCTACCTGATTCCATCTCAAATCCTTTTAAAACTTGAAAGTAGTATACACTTAATGACAAAAATCTATGTTTTAGATTATCTAGAATTAAAAGGTTCCTATGAGGACTAAGTCCTTTTTAAACTTAACTTCAAAGGATGTTGAGCTTTCTCTAAAGGTAAAAACAGTATGCGTACTACAGATAACACTCCAAATAGTTCGAAGATGAGTATGGAAAGTAATCAACTGAAGAATACATATTTTAAAAAGACACTTCGAGTAGTGTTTTGGAATGGGTAATGAAGTGTAAAGAAGTGTAACGAAGTGTAACTTCGAAGGGTAAAAAAGTAAAATATGCAGGGGTTGGGTGGGGTAATCTTCAATTGCCAGTTCCAGGAGATTAAAAAGAGGGTAGGCTGTACAGATGCCTGTCAAGATTTGAGAATTAAGTGCCTTCACTTATGAGCCCAGGCAGAAATCCTGACGATGGAATGTGATCTTAAGAGACTGGAGCTATTGGCAGAGCTTGCCTACCTATTAAAGGTCCATGAGAACTTATAAAAAGCCCCCCCCAAAAAAAACCTCACCAAAATAAGCCCTTTATGACTTCTGATATGGATTCAGAATTAGGACTCCTGGTCCCATATTTTCCTGGAATCATATCACAAGCCCAGGAATAATCTTTTATGATCTAACAAATCTGAGTAAACAGGCAAAATTTCTTACCAAAAACAAAATTTTAAAAATCATAACAGATTAAGAAATATGGTTCGATTAGTATTTAAGATTTATGCCTTCCTTTTTAATTATAAATCACCTGAAATCAAGGTGATCAACAGTAAATTTCTCTTTGAAAAAAACAAAGGATGAAAAAAATTACATTCTTCCGTACTTTAAAATATGCTTTAAAAAAACTAACGTCAGTTGCCCAACCCATATTTCCCAAATCAATCATTTTGGTATTACTAATCCTATAAGTGAAGCTCTAATTTGGCAGAAAAGAGTTATACTTAGGTTTTTCTCTGTGGATTTAATTTGCAAAAGTAAATTCAACAAGTCTGGGGAGGGGGGAAATTCCACCTACTTTCGAGATCTTCCATATGTGCCTGAAGAGTTCTTGCAAGGTTAATAAACTAGAAACAATGCAGAAAGAAATACAGTAGTTTAAATGTTGCAAATGGTTCTAAAGAGAGAATAGTTTAGGAGATTCATTTCTACTTAATAAGTCAAACATCATTTTAAGACTTTAAATAGGGGTCTTTCTCCCCCCAACATCGAAAATTACAAGCTTAATGGTATTAATTTTTAAATGTTTTATATAATCATTATAATCATGTAGAAACCAGTTTTCTAAAAATGGGAGGAGATAAAATAATTTTATCCAATAATATTGTTTTCTCATAACACTTAAAAAAAATTATGAAATGGAGGGAAAAAGGCCAGAAAACCATCCCTTGTATTTGGACCCAAATAAATTCAACTTCAGCGGCCATGAAAAAACAACAACAAAAAAACCTCCCAAGAATCCATATTTTCCTACCTAAATTTGATAAAGTATACATTTTATGCCAAAAAAAAGTATACATTTTTCATTAAAAAAAAAAATCCTATTGACTTCCACTTTGGAGTATTATCCAACATTTTGTAATTCTTCACCTTAAAACTTGTAAATATGAACTTTCACAAACACATTAAATTCAAAAGTTCTTACAGGTTTTATGTGGTTTATTCATTCTGAAGATTAAGGTACTTTTTTAGAAATCATTTTACAGTATTAAGGTTTTAAGGGCTCACAATTTCTAAAGTACTTAGAAGTCAAGAGATCTTTGCTCAAATTCCGAATGCTCTTGATAGATAATAATAATGTTCTTCAATGATAATTATCTGTTAAGTGGCTCACTGGAATAATGTCCACATGATGATAAAATACAGAAAAATATTTTACTAATTTAGAAGTAATATACACATTGAATTGCAGTTATGTGATAATTCTCAAAATAAAAACATTACATTAACTCTACTACATTTTCATCACCAAAGTTAACAGTAATATAACAAAGTTTGAAGGATAGACTTATGAACACATTTCAAGATATGAAGTGTTCAGAATACTACAATAATGGGAGATATATAGAGACCCTAGCCCTTGCTACACAAAATGGCCCAGACAAGCAGAGCATGAAGTTTCCTCCGGTACACTGAGGCAAAAAGCATAATTTACTTATAAATACCTAACAAACAGCTAGCAAAAATGTCATATTATGGCCAATAGCATACATAGTCAACAACCAACTATTCCGTATCTAAAATAGTTTGTATGTAATCTGGACACTTAAAAATTAGTACACTGGGGGGCCACGGTGGCTCCGGCCAGTTGTCCTGGCACTTGAGGAGGCGAGGCCATGAGTTCAAGGCCAACCTGAGCAACGCTACATGCTCTCATTGATTGACAAAGAAAAAAAAAATTAGTACACTGGTTGTATTTTGTAGAACAATAACAAATAAACTGAAGTTAATTTCCCATACTCTTTGCTCTTGGAGTTCAATTTCAGGTTTCTAAGTGATAATACTGAGGTTCTATTTTAGTAATAAAAAGCCCATTTTCCCCTAGATGTTTCCAATTCTGTTTTTTCAATGAAATACATTCCAATTACCTTCGAGAGCTAGAAAATTACTTCTCTAAAATAACTTTATGAGAAAATCAGGCTGCTTGTTACAGAAGTCACAAATTTCCATTAAATCTACAATATCTTAATTTTTAAGAAACATTATAAAAATAAAAGCTTCCCAAAGGAAGTAAGATGTGAACATATAAAACAATCTGCTTTCCAAGGCAAACACTTGCTGGATCACACCCTCCCTCTCCCCAACTTCATTATTACTTACTCGGACACGTGTGCTTGGTTCATTTGTATTTCCCATCATATCAGAAAAGCTTTGTTCGCACAAGTGCAATAACACCACTAGGTAGAGACCAGAGCTGATAAACTCATACTCAGCCTTCAACAGGAAAGCAAACAGGAGAAAAGAAAAATACAGAGAATGAAAAATTAGTAGAATTCAGACTGATACTCACAGTACACTGATAAATTAGAGGAAATGTATTCATATCCAGTTCCTAATAAGGGATACAATGCCATTAATTAAGAAAAAAAAGACTGTCCTTTATAATTTCATAAAATTTTACTTTTTATTCTCATAGTCTTCTTTAGTGTAATGACTTTATATAAAAATGGAACTTCTAAAAAATTTGATGGTAGAATGAATGCTTTGGTTTTCTATAAAGCTCATAGATTTCATTATACAAACAGCTATAGCTATATATGTTTAGTTAATTACATTTCATCTATAGCTAAGCCAATATACTTCTATAACTAAAACCTATTGTGATAGCTCAAGTGTTTTTCTGTGTAATAAAATGAACTTAAAGGCATAGTAAATAAAATAATGAATTAATAAAGGTAAGAGAGTAACTAATCATTCACACAGAAATCTATAGTTGGTAAAAACAGCTCTTTGATTCCAAACTGTTCTGTTGTGTTAAACTAAAAGGAAGAAGCTGAGACAAAATTAAAAGAGAGTTATGTCAAGGTTCAGGACTGCTGCCAGGGACACACTTCCAAGTTGCCTTGTGGAGAGTGCTCCAGAGAACAAAAGAAAGGCTCAAATTTTTAAAGAAAAGACAAATCAGGAAAGGAGAGATAACAAAAGTTGTCCACTCTGAATTCTCATTGGTTTACAGAAATAACGTTGGTTAGTGATTAGCTACACACTATTGTACTATAGGGTATATGACATTTATGGCTACTTAGCATTAGTTAGTTTACAGCCCACAAAGCAAGCGGCTTCAAGAGATATTCAAAGGAGAGTGAGATGAGAATGCTGTTACATTTTAAACACCTCTCTGGACCTGATAATTTTAAGGAGCTCACATTCCTCAGATTAAATGTCCCCCCTACCCCCTCCTGCCCCTGTTGTTTTTAAGCCATGAATACAAATCAGGAATAATATAGTATTATTAAAAATCTAATCTGTCCTTTAATTTTTACACTGAACTACTCATAAACTGAACTGGGTAACTGGTTCATCAGAATTTAAGAACTCTATGATTTTAGTACCACCTTCAGCAAGTAACTGGTTATCAGAGTCTACTGAGTATTCAAGAAATTTGAGGCCAGGCATGATGGCTCACACCTGTAATCCCAGCACTTTGGAAGGCTGAGGTGGGTGGACCACTTGAGGTCTGGAGTTCAAGACCAGTCTAGCCAACATGACAAAACCCCATCTCTACTAAAATTACAAAAATTAGCCATGGCAGGCACCTGTAACCCCAGCTACTTGGGAGCCTTAGGCAGGAGAATCACTTGAACACGGGAGGCAGAGATTGCGCCACTGCACTTCAGCCTGGGCGACAAGAGCAAACCGCCCCCGCCCCCCACACACACTTCAGCCTGGGTGACAAGAGCAAAACCACATACACACACACAGTTGAACTGCTTCACTTAATAATTTATTTTTGCCTTTGTAACTTACAAGGGAATAATATATTCACAAATTTTTTAAAAAAACTTTAAATGGGGCCAGGAGCAGTAGCTCACACCTGTAATCCCAGCACTTTGCGAGGCAGAGGCGGGTGGATCACCTGAGATAAGGAACCAGCCTGGCTAACATGGTGAAACCCCATCTCTGCTAAAAATACAAAAAATAAGCCAGGTGTGGAGGCAGTTGCCTGCAATCCAGATACTTGGAAAGCCGAGGCAGGAGAATCACTTGAACCTAGGATGCAGAGACTGTAGTGAGCTGAGATCGTGCCACTGCACTCCAGCCTGGGCAACAGCGAGGTTCCATTTCAAAAAAAAAACTTAAATGGTTATCACCTTGTAAAAGATCAAGACACTGGGTAATGAGGAAATAGACTTACTAATCACTTAAAAATGAGTGTATCTATCAGGCCACTAGAATCTATTATTCATACAGAATAAGCAAGTTAAAACCACAAAGTTTAATCAAGGCTGTCATTGTTTTTAAAATGACTCCACCTGATATTTCCTAATACTTCTAAAGAATATGAGTCATTAAAATGCTTAGAAAACAATAAAACCATTCCTGAGTTCAAAAAGGACTGGCCAAGCCTGGTGGACAAGTTCAGGCGTTCTAGACCAGTCTGACCAATATGGTGAAACCCCGCCTCTACTAATAATACAAAAATTAGCCAGGCATGGTGGCACATGCCTGTAATCCCAGCTAGTCAGGAGGCTGAGGCAGGAGAATTGCTTGAACCTGGGAGGCGGAGGATGCAGTGAGCTGAGATCACCCCACTCCACTCCAGCCTGGGCGACAGAACGAGACTTCATCACAAAAAAAAAAAAAAAAAAAAAGAAAAAAGAAAAGAAATAAAGAAAGAAAGAACGGCCTCTGAGAGACCAGGATGAAGCATCTCGAGAAGGAAGGCAGCAAAAGAAATAATCCTTTTGAAACCTACTCTCATTTTGAAAAATTATGTATTTATTTCTGCATGATTCCACTTTTCCATGATTCCTCCATTTTTTAAATATCAATGCTCAGCTAGCTACAAAGAACTCCTTGGGGATTTAAGACATTTCCTTGCTGAAAGTGATTTTCTTTTTTGGACAACTAGTGCAATGGAGAATAAAACAACCTAACTGGCATTAGAGTAGCACCTATGCTATATCAACTGCTTAATGTTTCAGTCTTTAGATTAGTGATTCTTAATCTGGATTCAAGCAATTAGCTTCAAGGGATCTGGGAACCCCTTAAATTATAGAAATAATTTGTGTCTATATATTTTTAAAGAAGGGTACATTGTTTTAATCAGATTTTCAAAGGGTATCCATTATTCCCATATTTAAAAAACGCGGTTCAGAAAATATCATATTAATGTATGATTCTATTTGTATGAAATTATCCAGGGTAAGTAAATCTACAAAACAACACAGACTGGTAGTTGCCAGGGGCTGAGAGGACAGAATGGGGAGCAACTGTTTAATGGGTAGATGGTTTTCTTTTGGAGTGATAAAAATGTTGAACTAAACAGAGATGGTGGCTGTACAAAATGGTTTTCATGTTTTATAAATCTCATTCAATATAATAAAAAAGAGTAGGCCCATTACCCCTACATTTAAAAAGTGTTTTTTGTTTTGTGGAGACAGGGTCTTGCTATGTTGCCGAGGCTGGTCTCAAACTCCTGACCTCAAACAATCATCCTGTTTTAGCCTCCCAAAGTGCTCAGGATAGGAGTGAGCCACTGTACCTGGTCAAAGTGTTTTTCAAGCACTTCATGCATTCCATCATATCTTTTATTCAACAAATATGCTAACTACACTTCAATAATTTGGCTCTAGAGTCACCCTTATCTCCATAAACACACATCTGCCCACCTCCTAAATTTTCCTTCAGTAAAGAAAACGGGGGAAAATATTGAGCTCTTCATTCTAACTGTATCATTCATGCATCTCAAAAAACTTATGGCTGTGGGGAAATCAGGTTGGCATCCCTATTTTGGAACAACTTTCCTAAGCTTAAGGGAAAAAAAATTATGAAATTCTAACACCTAATGAAGTAATAGAATTATGTTAAGAACATTATCATTGTTATTATTATTTTAATGCAAGGTTTCTGACCATGATTTAATCTTTTCTTCAAGAGCTGTCCTTGAAGCATAGAATAGACACTTACCAAATTAGGCAAAATATACTAACTTGTTCATTTGCATGAGCTCTATGTAGTTCATGGATATCAAAATCCTCCAGGTTAAGCTCCAACTTCTCTTTACATAGTTCACAGGTTGTTACAGCTTCTAATGAAGAACCTGGTGAAAATTAAATTACAAGTAAAGCTTAGTTTTACAATGTCTTCATAAAACACTTTTCCTCATCAAGTTTTAAGCTTAAAATTAAAAACAAAGGAGATTGAGACACGAAAAACCCTTCAAAAAATCAATAAATCCAAGAGCTGGTTTTTTGAAAAGATCAACAAAAGAGACCACTAGCCAGATTGATTAAAAATAAAAGAGAGAACAACCAAATAGATGCAATAAAAAATGATAAAGGGGAAATCACCACAGATTCCACAGAAATTCAAACCATCATCAGAGAATATTACAAACAACTCTATGCGCATAAACTAGTAAACCTGGAAGAAATGGACAAATTCCTGGATTCCTGTGTCCTCCCAAGCCTAAACCAGGAGGAAGCTGAAACTATGAATAGACCAATAACAAGGTCTGAAGTTGAGGCAGCAATTAAGAGCCTACCACACAAAAAAAGCCCAGGTCCAGACGGGTTCACAGCCGAATTCTACCAGACACACAAGGAAGAGCTGGCACCATTTCTTCTAAAACTATTTCAAACAATCCAAAAAGAGGGAATCCTTCCCAAATCATTTTATGAGACCAACATTATTCTGATACCAAAACCCAGCAGAGACCCAACAAGAAAAGAAAACTTCAGGCCAATATCCATGATGAACATAGATGCAAAAATCTTCAATAAAATATTGGCAAGCCGACTGCAACAGCAAATCAAAAAACTTATTCATCATGATCAAGTAGGATTCATCCCGGGGATGCAAGGCTGGTTCAACATACGCAAGTCTATCAATGTAATTCACCACATAAACAGAACCAAAAACAAAAACCACATGATTATCTCAATTGACGCAGAGAAGGCATTTGACAAAATTCAACAGCCCTTTATGCTAAAAACCCTCAATAAACTCGGTATCGATGGAACGTATCTCAAAGTAATAAAAGCTATTTATGATAAACCAACAGCCAATATCATACTGAATGGGCAAAAACTGGAAGCATTCCCTTTGAAATCTGGCACTAGACAAGGATGCCCTCTTTCACCACTCCTATTCAATATAGTACTGGAAGTTCTAGCCAGAGCAATCAGGCAAGAAAAAGAAATAAAGGGTATTCAAATAGGAAAGGTGGAAGCCAAATTGTCTCTATTTGCAGACGACATGATAGTATACCTAGAAGACCCCATTGCCTCAGCCCAAAAACTCCTGAAACTGATAAGCAACTTCAGCAAAGTCTCAGGATATAAAATCAATGTGCAAAAATCACAAGCATTCGTCTACACCAATAACAGACTTAAAGAAAGCCAAATCAAGAGCGAACTGCCATTCGCAATTGCTACAAAAAGAATAAAATACCTTGGAATACAACTCACAAGGAACGTAAGAGACCTCTTCAAGGAGAACTACAAACCACTGCTTAACGAAATCAGAGAGGACACAAACAGATGGAGAAACATTCCATGTTCATGGTTAGGAAGAATTAATATCGTGAAAATGGCTATACTGCCCAAAGTAATTTACAGAATCAATGCCATCCCCATCAAGCTACCATCGACTTTCTTCACAGAACTGGAAAAAACCACCATGAACTTCATATGGAACCAAAAGAGAGCCCGCATAGCCAAGTCAATTCTAAGCAAAAAGAACACAGCGGGGGGCATCACACTACCGGATTTCAAACTATACTACAAGGCTACAGTAATCAAAACAGCATGGTACTGGTACCAAAACAGAGATATAGACCAATGGAGCAAAACAGAGGCACCGGAGGCAACACAACATACATACAACTATATAATCTTTGATAAACCTGACAAAAACAAGCAATGGGGAAAGGATTCCATGTTTAACAAATGGTGTTGGGAAAACTGGCTAGCCATGTGCAGAAAGCAGAAACTGGACCCCTTCCTGACACCTTACACTGAAATTAACTCCAGATGGATTAAAGACTTAAACATAAGACCTGGCACCATAAAAACCCTAGAAGAAAATCTAGGCAAAACTATCCAGGACATAGGAGTAGGCAAGGACTTCATGACCAAAACACCAAAAGCATTGGCAGCAAAAGCCAAAATAGACAAATGGGACCTAATCAAACTCCACAGCTTCTGCACGGCAAAAGAAACAGTCACTAGAGTGGATTGGCAACCAACAGAATGGGAAAAAATTTTTGCAGTTTACCCATCTGACAAAGGGCTGATATCCAGAATTTACAAAGAACTCAAACAGATTTACAGGAAAAAAAAAAACAAGCCCATTCAAAAGTGGGCAAAGGATATGAACAGATACTTTACGAAAGAAGACATACATGAGGCCAACAATCATATGAAAAAATGCTCATCGTCACTGATCATCAGAGAGATGCAAATCAAAACCACATTGAGATACCATCTCACGCCAGTTAGAATGGCGATCATTAAAAAATCTGGAGACAACAGATGCTGGAGAGGATGTGGAGAAAAAGGAACACTTTTACACTGTTGGTGGGAGTGTAAATTAGTTCAACCATTGTGGAAGACGGTGTGGCTATTCCTCAAGGCCTTAGAAATAGAAATTCCATTTGACCCAGCAATCCCATTACTGGGTATATATCCAAAAGACTATAAATCGTTCTACTATAAGGTCACATGTACACGAATGTTCATTGCAGCACTGTTTACAATAGCAAAGACCTGGAATCAACCCAAATGCCCATTGATAATAGACTGGATTGGAAAAATGTGGCACATATACACCACGGAATATTATGCAGCAATCAGAAATGATGAGTTTGTGTCGTTTGTAGGGACATGGATGAATCTGGAGAACATCATCCTCAGCAAACTGACACAAGAACAGAAAATGAAACACCGCATATTCTCACTCATAGGTGGGTGATGAAAAATGAGAACACATGGACACAGAAAGGGGAGTACTAAACACTGGGGTCTATTGGGGGGAAAAGGGGAGGGCCAGTGGGAGGGGGAGGTGGGGAGGGATAGCCTGGGGAGAAATGCCAAATGTGGGTGAAGGGGAGAAGAAAAGAAAGCACACTGCCATGTGTGTACCTGCGCAACTGTCTTGCATGCTCTGCTCATGTACCCCAAAACCTATAATCCAATAAAAAATTAAAAAAAAAAAAAAAAAAAAGAAAATGTCCTTATAGTAACTTCTCTGCCTATAAGGAAATATTAATAAATATAGACATATTCTACCTAAAAAAAATAAAAAAATAAAAAAAATAAAAACATAAAAACCTTAATGGAAAGGAGAAGAAAAGGAAATACATTTCTGCAGTAAACCAGTAATGTCCCCTAATACAGCAGTCTATAATATCCAATGTTCACATCAGGTCCTGCCCTATGATAATAAGCCACCACCCATTATTTAGATACCTTGGTTGTTTTCTTCCCAGATAATCATACATCCTTCATCACAGGAAGCTGACAGAAGCAATGGAATGTCATCTGTACTTCCTACTTCCTCCTTAAGTATTTTGGCATGATGGCATGAAAACAATGTTTAGTGACGCAACATCTAAAACACCTAGTTACACACCAAGCCAGTATCTTTGATGTGACAACACACACCTAAGACCTTTTGGAGTTTAAAAAATGTGTCTGTCTTACTTGCTAGAATGGAAAAAAGGAGCCAACTTTGTCCAAATAAAAAGAGCTCCCTTCAGTCATAAAAGGAATTAGTCTTGTTATATGCTGCAACATGATGAACTTCAAAAACATTATACTACATGAAATAAGATAGATATGAAAGAATAAATATTTTATGATTCTACTTACATAAAATATCTAGAATATGCAAATTCAGAGAGACAGAAAGTAGATGAGACATTAGCAGGGATTTGGTGGAGAAGGGAGCAGGAAGTGAGGAGTTACTGCTTAATGGTTAGAATTTCTGTCTGGAATGATAGACAATTTTGGAAATAGGGGTGATGGTTGCACAACACTGTGAATGGACCAAACTGTGTACTTAAAAATGGTCAAAATGGCTTATTTTATGCTACTTATGTTTGTTTGACCAAAAACTTTTTTAAATAGAAAACTTCCATATCGATTCAACATTTGATTATTCTGAAGCTTTTTGGTTCCAATTTGGTAGGCAGTAGTCTTGTATAATTAAATATGTAGGTTCTTTCTACCTTTTCCTTTGTTTATATTTAGATAGGGTTTCAAATGGAAAAATGACCTTAAAATTAGAGTCAGTTGTACACATATCAGGGTAGATAGGTTTAAATTCAATTCAACTAACATTTGTTGAGTGATTGTTATGTGCAAGCAGTTAATTAGATTTTGGAAATTCAAAAAAGAAAGAGTAGAAGGTCCTGCCTTCAAGGAACTCATAAAACTCTACTAACTAGTGTTAGTCAAATAAGAATTTTTTAGGAGTAAAATTTGGCATACGGTCCAAGATAGCAGTATTTTCTAGAAAACAGCTGAAAGTGAGTCTAATCTGAAGAAGTAAGCTGTCTCAAAATGAGCTGTTGTAAAATTACATTGAGTTTTCACTACATTTTGAGTATATGAATAAAACCCAGCTTCTTTTTAAGAGTCTAGCATACATGAAAATGTAATATGGACCTTGGAGATAATTTAATACAGATTCTTATATCTTGGTGCTTCATTTTCTTCCTCCGGGGAATAAAAGACTTCCACATAGCTGGGAGCAACCCATTTATTCCTGTTTTTGCTGGAGACGATCTCACTCTGCTGCCCAGCCTGGAGTGCAGTGGCAGATCATGGCTCGTTGCAGCCTCTAACTCCTGGGCTCAAGCGATTCTCTTGTCTTGTCCTGTTGGATTACAAGTGTCACCCACCAATCAGCCTACTCCTGTATATCTTAATCAGGGCTCTCTCCATTACACTCTGACTGTACCTGCCTAAACCTGTACTAGATTTATTGTATTCATCTTTGTACATCCTGTAGACTTTAGCAATCCAAATTTAGTAGCTTCTTAATAAATGTTTAAATAAGTCTCTACCAGAATGATGGGGTATTTGTGCAGCTATAAAAAATACTTCTGAATAATTATCAGGAAAGTTTAGTTGCTGAGACCTATACATTCAATTGGCCATAGTTTGAAAAGCATTTATTATAACCTTATAAAACTAACTTGAGGCCAGGTATGGTGGCTCACGCCTGTAATCCCAAAACTACGGGAGGCTGCCGAGGTGGGCGGATCACTTGAGATTAGGAGTTCGAGACCAGCCTGGCCAACATGATGAAATCCCATCTCTACTAAAAATACAAAAAATTAGCCAGGGAGACCACCGCGGAGGGCAGACCACTTGAGGCCAGGACTTTGAGATCAGCCTGGCCAATATGACGAAACCCCACCTCTACTAAAAATACGAAAAACTAGCCAGCCATGGTGGTGTGCGCCTGTAGTCCCAGCTACTCAGGAGGCTGAGGCAGGAGAATCCCTTGAACCCAGGAGGCAGAGGTTGCAGTAAGCCAAGATTGTGCCACTGCACTCCAGCCTCGAGACAGAACAAGACTCTGTTTCAAAAACAAAAACAAACTCTGATTTAATTTAATCATGTACTTACCATGTGCCTGGTACACTGGAAACTATAAACATTAACTATTTTGACATTCATTAACAACTTTATGAGGTATTACTCAATTTTACTCATAAGGGAACTGAGGCTCAACCCCAGTCCTACTTAAGAATCTTTGAGTGTGGATCTGAATCATCTGTATTTTTTGTGTTTTGAGACAGAGTGTCACTGTTGTCACCCAGGCTGGAGTGCAATGGGGCAGTCTTGGCTCACTGCAACCTCTGCCTCCTGGGTTCAAGCGATTCTCTTGCCTCAGCTTCCTGGGTAGCTAGGATACAAAGCACCACTACACCCAGCTAATTTTTGTATTTTTAGTAGAGGTGAGGTTTCACCATGTTGGCCAGGCTAGTCTCAAACTCCTGACTTCAGGTGATCCACCCACCTTGGCCTCCCATAGTGCTGAGATTACAGGAGTGAGTCACTGCGCCCAGCCCATCTGTATTTTTAAAAACTCCAGTGAGTGATTTTGATCAGCAGCCAGGGTTGAGAACCAATGTTAAGAAACATGCTCAAGACCCTATAGCTAGCTGAGTGTTCAAGTAAATGTTCCAAACTAGGCTTGTCTAACTTCAAAAAGCCAATGTTCTTAAACGATAAACTGTATTATCTGTTTTCCTCCATATCTAGCACTAATAATCAGTTGTCTGTATCAGAAGTTAAGTCAAGTTGTTGTTCTTCATTTTGGTAATAGCTAATATTTCTGGGTCCTTAAGTATCAAAATGAAAAGCATGTTAAGTGTAATCTCTCATTTAGTCCTAACACCTGACCAACAAAGCCTGTGAGTTACTGTAACACCACACAGATCAGAGAAAAGGCAGCTCCAGATGAGACAGCTTGTTTGTTCAGCGCCTTGGGCTTAGACTAGCTTAGAAGAAAAGATACTGCTTGCGCCTCTTGTGCCCACCAAGGGGGCTACTGCTCACCACTTGACTATCACATTACTAGGAGCCTCAGGAATTTTCCCAGTATCCCCGTAATATCCAACTTGAACCCAACTCCTCCAACAGATTATGAAAATCAGTGCCATCATACCTCACAACGTATTTGCTTGTCACCATGCTATAATGATCAGACCTTTAATCTCACACAATTATGTACATTTATTAATCTGATCTAATTTTCTACCTTACTAGTAGTCTCTATGTCCTCTCTTGTACTCATGGTCTAATACCAGTAAATTCCTCTAATCACCAACCTTTCTTTTTTGAACTTTTTACTTTCATGTCTGAACCACAATGCCACCTGACTAATAATACCTATATGTATGTTTCTATAGCCATTTTATCTCCACAGTCCTTTGTAACTCAGGACCAAGAAGTGAGGGTAGTTGCCCACCCAACATACCCATTACTGTTTTCAAATCCTAATTCCCCTAATTCATTAATGACTTTAGCACCTGGCTCTCTACTTTCTTTGCCAACTAAATTCTTGGCTTTTTCAACACCCAAGACCGGTCCCATTGGATTATAACTTTCTCAACATCTTTGCTTCCAATATTATACCCTTTCCAACCTCAGTCACCCACACTAAGTTGATCCCGCTTGATTTTGTCACAACTTACTGTACTACCCCTAAATCTCTATTTTAAGTATCCCCTCCTCCTGTATACCAATTCTTATTATTTTAGCCTACTTAGCTCAGTGTCAATAAAATTCAAAGATACTCTACACTTTCTCATTATACACTTTGTGATGTCCTTATTTTCCTTCTGATTTTAATTTATATGATTGCCACAATTATGTCCTTATACATACCCTTAACTCCCTTCATCATCATATCTGCCTGGCAAAAGACCCACCAGCATTGAACTCTAGTCCATACCTGTATCCCAAACAACTGATAACAGCTTAAAAAAAATTGAATGTATACCTAATTTTAAATTCACTTTTACAGACACTAATACAATCTGGAAATCCTATGACATATCCACATCCTTAGAATGTTATTTTTCTCATACCTCAAAAACCTTCTAACCTGCCTCCTAATATGTGAAAGGCCTTACCTAAGGAAACAGATGCAATTAACGCAGGAAGTCATAAATCTTCCCATTAAAGCAACAAACTGATCAACACCCATATCAACACCAGCCTTCTGAAGAGAATATATCCTTTCTCCTATTAAGGGATAACCACTCAACCTGTGCTCTGGATCCCATCTTCTTTCTCCTCTTTTCGTATTTTTTTTTTTTTCTGTTTGAAGTCTCAAAATAAAAACATGCCTAAAAATCTCCTACCTCAAAATTAAACAAAAACACTTCCTGTGATCCCATATAACTCTAATTCCTGTTCCCTATAGTCTCCTTGGTAGTAAATTTGTTCAAAGTGTCAAATCTGTGTTGCTGTCTCTCCTTTCTTACCTCCTTTACTCTTCTCAATCTAATCTAATAAGGTTTAGGAACCCACGATTCCAGAGACTGAAACCACCAAGAACACCCATGCTATCAAATCCAATTATTCTTTCTTCTCCTCTTACTTGACCTCTCACAAGTGCAGGGTTGATCACATACTCCTTAAAGCATTCTTCTTTTGGCTTGCACAACACATTTTCGTGGTTTTCTTCCTTTCTGACTAAAGGCTGCTCCTTAAATCTCCTCTGTTCTCACTAAATGTTAGTGTCCCAGGGCTCTGTCCTGGGCCTATTTTTTTGCTATCTGCTCTTCCTCTAGCTGACCAACACCTCAAACGTTACTCACGTGCTCATAACTGAAACTAATCAGTGTTTCCCCTGAAATGCCAGGCTTGTATAGCTAACTGCCTACATCATATTTCTATATGGTTATCTAATAAGTAGTTCAAATATAATGTCCAAAACAAAAGTGTTAGTCCCCTTTTCAGCTTCCTATTTCAGTAAAAGGAACTGTCATTCACTTAACTGCTCAGCAAAAATATAAGCTTCCCTAATAGTTCTTTCTCCTTCATTCCATCACATCCAATCTACTGAATTGGATGTCTTACAGAATCTACCCACAAAATATATCAGAATCTATCCATTTCTATCATCACGATCACCACTGCTACACTTTCATCATCACCAACTCTAACAAGTGTTCCAATAATAGACTCCTGTTTGGTCTCCCTGTATTACTCTCTATCCTCCATTCTCTACAGAGCAGCCAAATATGAGTGACCATTTCATCCCCTTTCCCTTTAGTAGCTTCCCATCATACTTAAATCTAAGGTTTGAGCCTCTGCTTTAAGTCTTGCATGAGCTAACCTCTGCTAATCTTTCTCATCTCAGCTTTATTCTCTCCCCGACTAATTATACACCAGCCACACTATGCATAATTCAGCTCCTCAAAAACATAAAGTTGATTTCCACCTTAAAGTATTTGAACTTGCTGTTCCCTATGCTAGAGTGCTCTCCCCTAATTATGGAATAGCTCAGCTCTCTATTTACATGTTCTCACCTCAGAAAGGCATTTCCTTAACATCCAATACCAATACAAGAAGCAAGTGCCTTGTCTTTTTACCATCCTATAACTAATGTCTAAGAACTACTGTGCCTGGCTCTATTACAGGCACTCAATGAACAAATAAATCCCCACAGGAGCCTTATTATTGTAATTTGCTAAGTGACACAACAGCAACATTAGAAATAAATCTTTCTCAAGAACACAGTTGGTAAATGGGGAGTCTATTTCCTTGATTCAAAAGGATCTTACATGATATAAGGGACATACCAGTGATCACAAATTACAGCTGTATTATACATGTTATTAAGTAGTAAATGGTTGGGAAATGAAATACACATTACTAAAAATTTATAAAGAAATACTAATGCTCTTTAATGCTTCTGCTAAGACTTCAAAAATGATTAAGACACTTGTTAAAAGTCTAAATTCAATAATCTATAAATTATAAATTTGTTAACCAAAAGGCATACATACGTGCATCTCTTAGAAAAATTGTGAAAACACAAAAGGGTAAATCTTACCAGAGTTAATTTTGGCCTGTAACCACTTTTTCATACATTCTTGGTGGACATACTGCAAACTTCCTGTGCACTTGCATGGCTCTATCAGCAAATTAGATGATGATGCAGCTGCCATTTGACAAATTCTACATAAGTCACCTTCTTCTTCTTCTGAGTCCTCTAAAAGGAGGCTGGAAAAGAAGGCACATTTCCCAAATCAATCATAACTCATCCTGGTTGGTTACTTAAGTCACACATAATCACAAGCTCTCTTTTTTGATATTTCTACCCACACTGTCTCTGGGTGGAAAAAGCAAACAGTAACATCAGTGAAACAATAACAATTATTATTAATCAGCAACCCTCTGACTGAAAATGAAAAATCCTCTCACTGAGAATAAAAACTGTAACAAGCATTTTATGAGCTTCCATAATAGTTCTTTCTCCTTCATTCCATCACATCACAAAAATTACTTAAATTTGAAAATACATGATAGGTTAACCTATCATTGGCAGACAGTTTAAGACCTATATTTTTCTCAATGACTTTATAAGTACCCCTAAAAGATTTTAATTTCTGAGGTATTTCAGACTACTTCAAGTCCAACAGTATAAAGATAAGATAAACTTACCACTTTTGCCCCTTGCCTCCCCTCAAATTTTAGGGCTGTTTCCATGAATTAAACACATACTGGCCTGTAGATTCTCATTTACGTTATCAGAATGACATTTAAACTGACTTGTATACCACAAAAAAAATTAAGAAGTATGTTAAAATTCTCCATCCCTCCCCCATTTCCTGCAGAAATCTTATAACAGTTTCCATTAACCTATGTCCTCTATTTAACAGGCCATTGTGTAATATAAATGCAGAGTAATAGTTCTATAAAATAATAATGGTTAAAATTCCTACTGCGTTATTCTACTGTTGGCATGAAACATGTCCTCAGTAAATTTGTAAAACAGAATGCTGAACTGTTACTGAAATACAATCTGGAATATATGGATTCCTAAATGAACTTATCAAAAGATCTGTGGAAAGAGATGGATATACAACTGCTAGGAGACTTTCATGCCCTGTCTTAATCAGATATGACCTCAAGCATGAATTATTTTTAAAGACTGAAAACAGTATTTACATTTGACCTTTAAATTTAACGTTCTTCCCTTGAGTTTCAATTATTGACTTGGTGGATTCAATTTTTCTGTACCATTTTTAACTTAATTGTGTAATGTCTTAAAATCCTTAGGTATGAGGAAAGATATAATACAGGAATACAAACATATACACAACACACAGTCTCTCTCTGGCAAAATAACCAACAAATGGTGCTTTTTAAACTAATCAGAGTGGTGCCGACTCAATCATTTCTTTCTGAAGATAACTAAACTACTAACACTTTGCCCTCTGCCTACACTATTGTACTCAAATTAACCTAACCTTGAGGGCTGAAAATATATTACTACATTCCTTAGCAGACAGCAGACAGCTGGCAAATAGAGGAAGCTGCTATCATAGGCAAACATTAAAGCAAACACTACCAGAGTAGAGTAAGCCTTTCTACAAAAAAGGAAAAATGGCAAGTTTAAAAGCAGGAAAGTAACAGTCACATAGGATAAAATCTATCCTATAAAATGAGAAATAGAAGTATGGTAGCCCAAAGTATTTTCTTATTAAAGTACAAAAAAATCTAAAAATAACAGTAACAACTATGCTTCCTAACAGTTCTATTAGGCTTTGTGATAAAGAAAAAAAAATACCACAATATTAACGTTATATGGCTTTTCCTCGAAGTGTATTTCAAATAAACTACTTTATCTCATTGTATTTTAATGTTAAGTAATTAGACTAGGATGACTAAATTAATAGTCAGGCTGGGAGTAAGATCTCTGCTTTTTTGTCTTTTCACTCTAACCAGTAATTTATAAGCAACCTTTAACTCTATATAAAGATTTATTTGTATGAGTAAGAGTTTCATTCTGTCTCTAGGCTGGAGTGCAGTGGTGCAACCTCAGCTCACTACAACCTCCACCTCCCAGGGTCAAAAGATTCTACTGCCTCAAGCTTCCTGAATAGCTGGGACTACAAGTGCACGTCACCATGCCCAGTTAATCTTTGTATTTTTAACAGAAATGGAGTTTGACTATGTTGGCCAGGATGGTCTCAATCTCCTGACCTCCTGATCCACCTGCCTCAGCCTCCTAAATTAGTCTGGAGATTACAGGCACGAGCCACTGTGCCTGGCCTACACTGGTATTTCTGTTAAATAATTCTAATATGTAAATAACTGCGTAAGTATGATGGCTCATGCCTGCAATCTCAGCACTTTTGGAGGTTGAAGCACAAGGATGGCTTGAAGCCAGGAATCTGGGACCAGCCTGGGAAGCAAAGCAAGACCCATCTCTACAAAATATTTAAAAAGAATATTCAGTATATACTTGGACTTCAAATACAAAATAAAGATTATTTTGTGCATCAAATTCCAAATAAATATTAATATATCATCTTAGTAACAGCTAAGACAGATTTACTGGTAATCTGTTCCACTTACCTACCCCATTTAGCATTAGTCTACCAAAAAATTAAGTAAGAGATTAAGATTTTTGTCTTTCTGTATATATGTACTCCAACCTGGTTAAAATAAAATAAACTTTAGATTACTTTCTGACGTAATTCACATCCCCCATTGCCTATCCGAAATTATTAATTCTTATCTGTTTACCTACGAGTGAGCCATTAACACCTTAATGAATGTAAATGTTAAGGGAAGAAATTTCATGCTGGGCCTGGTGGCTCACCCCTGTAACCCTAACACTTTGGGAGGTGGAGGCAGGTGGATCACTTAAGGTTAGGAGATTGAGACTAGCCCGGCCAATGTGGTGAAATCCAGCCTCTATTAAAAATACAAAAATTAATTGGGGTGGTAGCGGCCGCCTGTAATCCAAACTATTTGGGAGGCTGAAGCAGGAGAATTGCTTGAACCAGGGAGGCAGAGGTTGCCGTGAGCCAAGATTGTGCCACTGCACTCCAGCCTGGGCAACGGAGTATGACTCCATCTCAAAATAAAAAATAAAAAAAGTAAAAAATAAACTTCAGATATCAATTTTATAAGAAGCCAATTTAGAAATGAAGAGTTCTGGGCCGAGCGCCGTGGCTTATGCCTGTAATCTCAGCACTCTGGGAAGCTGGGGCATGTGGATCACCTAAGGCCAAGAGTTCAAGACCAGCCTGACCAATATGGTGAAACCCTATCTCTACCAAAAATACAAAAATTAGTCAGGTGGTGGTGGCGTGTGCCTGTAGACACAACTACTCCAGAGGCTGAGACGGAATTGCTTGAACCCAGGAAGTGGACATTGCAGTGAGCCAAGATCACGCCACTGCACTCCAGCCCAGGCAACAAAGCAAGACTCCATCTCAAAAAAAAAAAAAAAGAGTTCTTTCTCTAATATATTCTTGCTTTATACGCTTAAGACAGGCATTCAAATTTACCTCTCTTTTATTTTCTGCAATCTTTCTGGATCTCTTGAAGGTGCATTTTTAGTTTTATCACTTTTACCATCAGCTGAATTCCAACCTGAAGGAATAATATCTACAGTGATCATGACATTGTCGGTCAAATTACTCCCAAGTGCTGGGGGGACTGCAAACCGGAATAAGGAACCAGGAAGAATCCCTGCTATTCCTGTATTTCTTCCACCTTGAGCCGAATCTGATGTAGAGCCACCTGCTGTGGCACTGCTTGATGCTGCAGATGCTTGTGGTCTGTTGACAGCAGCTCCAAGAGGAT
Organism: Callithrix jacchus; assembly: GCF_049354715.1. Lineage (NCBI taxonomy): Eukaryota > Metazoa > Chordata > Mammalia > Primates > Cebidae > Callithrix > Callithrix jacchus. The sequence goes on from NC_133507.1 coordinate 70,128,687, forward strand.
TATTCTGTGTTTCAAGGTGAACCACTTCATTTGATTCTCTTCTAAAAATATGAGCTCTAGATGGTGTATCAGAGGTAGGTATCCTTGAAGATTCATCTCTTCCCTCTCGCCTCCTTCTAGAGAACAAAGGTGTGCATCTATTTCTAAGTGAGGAAGATAACCATGGTCCTGTATTTCTGCCTTCAGATTCTTGATTAAAATTTTCTGAATCTGACTCAGAGCTATGATTGTGGCTAAGAGATGACAAACCCCATCTTCGCCTAAGAAATCGAAATCCCTGAGAAGCTTCAGATGCCCTATTATCGGGAACTTCAGAAGTCGATGGTACGTTACTACGGGACTGTGAAGCTGTCAAGATTCTTGGAGAAACATAAGAATTTTCAGAACTCAATGATCTTGTATTCAAAGAATCCTGACTAGATCTTCGTGAAAAAAAAGTAGATGACATGCTAGAAGCTATACGTGACAGCAATCTCCTGGTTGTCCGCCTACCTTCATTGTCAGAAGATTCTTGAAATGGTCTTTGAGATGAAACAACCCTTTCTGAATTGCTTATGATTGGGGTTTCATCTCTACTTGAAATATACGAAAATCCCGGTTGTGTATTGCTTCGGGAAGATTCTGATTCTCTTGAAGAAAAATTTGATCTTAAGGAATTTCTGGAGTCCCTAGAACTTAGTATGGTCTGATGTTCAGAAGGCAATTGGTGGTTTGTGGATGATGTATTCAACTGTAAAGTGCTCACTGAGTTTTCTTTTGGTCTTGCTCCTTGTGAATATGAAGCAACTCGGTCTTGAACATCTATTTTTGAAAGAAAGTAAAGATAACCAATTACATGAAATAATTGGAGCATTATTATTTGCATTTATTTACTATGTTGAGTGACAAACAAAGCACTGGATTCAAACTGAATACTGTCATATTGTAACTAGAGAGTTTACTATTATTATAGAAAAAACATAAACATATTTCTCTTTCTATTCTTACTAGTAAAATCCAGTAGTGCTGTGTAGAGTCAACATTACAAATATATATAAGAAAAATGTATTATGAGCTTATGAAAAGCAAACATTACTTGATAAAATTAAAACAGCTGAACTCATTGATCAGAAATTATTTGATATGATAGAATAATATCTAGTATTTAAGTTGAGACAATTTTAAACAGGCCAAATAATACAATGTAAATGACTCTTAAAATGACTAAAAGCAAAATCATCCTAGGGAGACTGTTTTGGAGATTTTTTTTACTCTGTGCAATAAATTAAAAAGTTGTTTTAAACCCTTGTAATTTTATGATAAGTCTTGCTAATAGCTAAAAATTTTTCCAATTTTTTCTTTCTTTCAGGTTAATAGCAGTAGTTTTTACCCCTGGCTACTCATCAGAAATACATTTGCTTTTAAATATTGGCAAGGAACTATGAATCAGAATAGGGCTGTGACATCTGCACTTTTGAAAGGATTCCTTAAGTGGTGGTTTAAATCTACAAATAAGATTAGAAACGCCATAGGATTCCTTTGCAAAGTAACTACCCCATATACCTTGTGTAAGAGCTAAATTAATACTATGCTAATACATGAAGCTTTATGAAAGGGTAAATGTTAGGAACTAAATCTGTTTCTATCCTGTACTTTTATACACCCAAACCTAGAAGCTATCGATACTGTCTACTAAAGTTCTACCATCCAAAGCCAAGGAAGTAAAATGTTATCATTTGTTATAGAGCAAAGTTTTGTCCCAATAAGATAAATTAAGATAGCCTAGACTTTTTTTTTTTTTTCTTTTTAGATAGAGTCTCGCTCTGTTGCTAGGTTGGAGCGCAGAGGCAAGATCTCTGCTCACCACAACCTCTTCTGACTCCCGGATTCAAGTGATTCCCCTGCCTCAGCCACTGAAGTAGCTGGGACTACAGGCACACACCACCATGCCCGGCTAACTTTGTATTTTTAGTAGAGACAGGGTTTCATCATGTTGGCCAGGCTGGTCTCAATCTCCTAACCTTATGATCCACCCACCTCGGCTTCTCAAAGTGCTAGGATTACAAGCGTGGGCCACGAAGCCCGGCCAAATGAACCTTTAAAAACAAAACATCATTTTCCTACTACGTAAATCAAGCTCCATTTCTGCCTACTGTATTTGTCAACTTCAATTAGCAGCACCTTTTTTCTTCAGTTACTTAGTATGATAATTTAAGGCTATGTACAATGATACAAAGTGTAGTTATGTGCAGGGCTCATGCCTGTAATCCCAACACTTTAGGAGGCCGAGGTGGGCGGATCACCTGAGATCAGGAGTTCAAGATCAGTCTGACCAACATGGTGAAACCCTGACTCTATTAAAAATACAAAATAGGTGGGCATGGTGGCATATGCCTATAATCTCAGCTACTTGAGAAGCTGACGCAGAAGAATCGCTTGAATCTGGAAGGGGAGGTTGCAGTGAGCCGAGATCGTGCCATTGCACTCCAGCCTGGACAACAAGAACAAAACTGCCTCAAAACAAACAAACAAACACACAAACAAACAAACAAAAAAAACAAAGTGTGGGTCTTGAAGTCAATTTAATAAAACTAGAGGCACATTCATGTTATACTGAATTAATTCCAAATTATGCCTTAAAATGGTGATTTCAACTTTTAGTTATTTCAGATTAAGAAGTAGTTATTTATTAAACTACATGATATAGGCAAATTATATTTGAGGATTTAAGATTTAGTATGTTACTTTGTAACACAGACATTCATATAAGGAAGAATGTAGGCAAACAATGTAAAGGTAGATGGAATCTAGATAGTCATATTCATCTGCTGTACTTCAAATTATTTATTTTTTAAGGTCAAAGTAAGTAAAATACTAGAAAAAATATTAAGGTATTCTGAAATCTTCATAAGATAAAACATATACTTTATTCATTTGTATTGTTGTTTTAATAATAAGAGAAAAATGGAACATTATGAAATAAGCTATACTTAATGTAATTTATACATACATGATGAAGTTGTGAAATCACCACTTCGGTGACTATAATCCATAAGATTACTAATAGAGGAATCTGTTCTTCTCTCCAAATCTCTCCTCTCTCTCATTAAGTCTGTTCCAAATGATCCAAGTACCACTGATGAAGATCTAGGAACTTGATTATGCCTCCAAGATGAATCTTAAAATAAATTAAGTTTTATTTCAGAGAAAGCTTTCACGGCCTTGAATGATTAAAAAATCTTCAGTAATACAGAGGAAGGTTACTATTATTTATGATCCTTTTGTCTCAGCCTTCCGAGTAGCTGGGACTACAGGCGCACACCACCACACCCAGCTAATTTTTGTAAATTTAGTGGACACAGGGTTTCACCCTGTTGGCCAGGCTGGTCTCAAACTCCTGACCTCCAGTGATCCGCCCATCCTGGTGTCCCAAAGTGCTGGGCCAATGCACCCCTACTTTACTGTTATTTATTACGAGAATCCCCTATTATGTAGTTATCAGAAACAAAATTCAGTAAAACATAAAATTATTCACAAATGAACTAATCACTTAAAAAATTATTTCCTACTCCAGTCTTCTCTGCCTAACACTAAAATCTACCCCCATATATGATGTCAATGCCTTAGTCGCTTCCCACATCTACCTATACATTAAGTAAAACAATTACAGAACAAAAATGTAAATCTTTCCAAAAATAGAGAATTTCATAAAAAGTCAATGAAAGTGATGCTGGAGAACTGCCAATATCAAAATTAAAGCCATCTGGAAAGGGAAATGTCAACAATACAGTTTTATCAGAATTATTTTTACTGCTATCACAGTTGGTTAATTCTCTATTCTAGAATTCTTTATTCTAAGAATTATTGTTATAGTTATCAAAATTTTATTAGATATGATTTCATTTAAAAGTAAAAATTCTCAACCTCTTTCCTTCACTATTTACCTTGATATTTGATTCTTCCTTCCCTAATCCTAGTAGCCTTAATAATTCCTCTTTATTAAGAGAACGGCCCAGTGTATTTATGTTTTCACATAGCAGAAGAGAACAAAAATATCTCTGGCACAGTAGTGTTTTTCTACAAAGTTACTGTCAGTCTGTGCTTAGCCATCACGACATTCTTAATATCCTTCAGATGGGCACTGTCTTTCCCATGGCAGTCCAGCTTATCAAAACAGACAGGAATTGCTTACACCACTTCAACTGGCAATACATAAACATTTAAAGAATTTTACCTCCAATTGTGTCATCATAAGTTTTGACTCCTCTTGAACACTGGCACTAGCTAATATTTCATTTGAAGAGGAGTATGAGTAGGACGGTAGCCTCCTGACCCTTCAACAAAAGATCTTTTCAATGTGTGTGAAAAAAATGTGTCTCCGAGTATAATACCAGGCATGCAGCTTTATGGATAGACCATCCAAATCCCAGAGTGGTTAGGACCTCGCCCAGCGCCACACATCTAGAGGACTAAAACTGTGACTTTCTAATTCCTTGTATAGAACTCCTACTAAAATACCACCATTTTTTTCTAACTCAAGAGTTTCCGTATTTTTCGTTTGTTTGTTTAAGAGGCAGTCTTGCTCTATCTACCAGGCTAGAGTGCACTGGCATGATCATAGCTCAATGTAACCTCAAACTGCTGGGACCAAGCAATCCTCCAGCCCCAGCCTCCGAAGTGGCTGGGGACTACAGGCATGCATCACCATGCCCAGCTAATTCTTTATTTTTTTGGTAGAAACAGGGTCTCACTATGTCGTCTAGGCCGGCCTCAAGCGATCATTCTGCCTTAGCCTCTCAAAGTGCTGGGACTACAGGTGTGAGCCACCATGACCAGGAGAGTTTCCATATTTTCTGAAAATATTACATGCTACAATGTTTATCATTTACATAAGACATGCTTAAGCAATATTTTAAACACATATCAGTAGATTTAGCTTTCCTTATAACAATATAATAACCAAAAGAATATACACATTTACCAATTTGATTACCATGTAACACCAGCTATTCTAATTAAAATCTACTAATATCCTGTTTATGTAGGATATCTATATCAAATACACAAGAACAAATGCAGAATAGTTAATATCAGTTGTAGCACTAATTTAAAGTAAGATTTTGGAAATTCCACTACATTTCTGAGCCACTCACTGTCTTCATATAAAATCTACTTTCTTCATTCCGAAACTAAGAACGACTGTATTATACCTGAGGGGTAAACGGGCTTAAAATACCTACAGAAACTTAATTCTTACCTGATACTGCATTTAAACCATTTCCAACATTTCTCCCAGCTGAGGTAGTACAATTTGTACAAGAAAGTTTAGGTCTTTTTGAATCATGATCCCGTTGCTGGTTCTGCGATCTTGAGCGTGCTCCCTGAGTTATCTCAGATTCACTATACCATGTAGACTGAAATGGTGATGCAGATGCTGATGCTGATGTAGACTGTAAGTTCAAAAAATTTTTTTAAACAAAAGGCTGCATTCAGTATTAAATTTAACTCACAATCCTCTAATAAATTCCCATAAACGTCAGTTTTTGACACTGATTTAAAAGGGTTTTATGCATTAAAGTAGATGAATCTTGTTAAATGTGGAAAAAATACCAACTATAGGAGAACAAATTTAGATCATGAATTTCATTTTTGATTCTTGAATGCAAGTACCCAAAGGCTTACAGACACTCACTGTTCACTAAACAATTTTCATGACTCATGACAGATGCAGATTGTATGGCTATATCTGAGACAAAAAAATGTCTGTTAATATCAGTATATAAGTATACGTATCAGAATAAGTAATGTTAGTATATAGAAGGAAGGTTTTCGTTAGTTTTGCTATTGCCTTAAGTTCAAAATCAAACCTTTTCCTGGTTCCTACAATCCAATTTTGTCCCTTTTTGTTCAAATATCCTCAGTCCGAAACAGTTAGTTTTTTTCCCTCTGAATTCTTTGAACAATTCAAGAAAGTGTTAGATTCATTTAACAATATACTATCTCTTCTGTTGCCTAGAATTATAGGCCAAATGAAATCAGGGAGTAAGTCTATCTGTCTTCAGATATACTACCTTGGGCATAACGAATTGCTTAAACAAGTAATTTTGGGGTTGTTTTTGCTTTTTGGCTATTATAAATTACGTTGCTATAAAGTGCTGCCTCACACCTTTTACTTTGCTTTTTGGCTATTATAAATTATGAACTGTAAACTTTTGTGTGGATGTATGTTTTCAATACTCTTGGGTGTAACTGATAAATCATGTAGTAACTTGATGTTTAATATTTCAGGAAATAACTATTTTTCGAACTATAGGTTGATGCTAATAGCTGTGATGGCAGCAGCAGCCCGTCTGGAGTGGCTGCCACAAACGCTGGCCATAGCAGGGGAGGCATGGGAGGGTCTGTGTGCTCCACGGAGCCAGCAACAGGTGGGAACCCCAACTACTTCCAAGTTGGTACGGTAGGAGCCCTGTGCTCCCAGGCCCAGATGTGGCTGCAGACCTCGGTATTCCTGTGCTCAGGAGCCTGGGAAACCTCCCTCTCCCCCACAGCTCCTGCTCGGAGCAAAGTTTTGGCTAAGCTTGGGTGATGTCAAGACCCAGCTGTGTGAATACCAACACACCAGCCCCCTGGTGCCTTTGCCCCCTCTGGACTTTAGGCACCAAGAAGCACAGACGGAGGCCAAGGGGGTACTGAGGGCAGCTTGGCATGGGTCTGCAGATATCCCTTAGCACCAAAGCCTGGGTGCCACAAACAGCAGCAGGAGGCAGACATGCTCTTGGGTAAAAAGGTGCAGGTCTCCAGTGAAACCCCACCTTCAAATCAGGGATGGCCTGAAGCCTGGAGGCTGGGCTGCCAGTTCCACAGTCCAGGGTGAGCACTTACAGTACTTATTTCAGGCCCGCCCATGGTCTCCCATGGATCAATCAGCATGCACTTCCTCCCTTCTGAAGCCCATAAAAATCTCAAACTCAGCTAGATGTCAGGCCAACTTGCCTATGGACAGGAGCTACACCTTGCTCACCTCCAACTATCTGCATATCTCATTCTTTATGGACACGGGACAAGAACTTGGGACCTGTCAAACGGTGGGACTTGGAGAAATGTCACACAAACAGTACTGAAAACATCCCTACCTACCCCCGCTCACTGTGGAAGAGCTCTAATCCTTCCAGGAGCTCAGACCTAGGGGTTCCACAAACCAGGGCTGTGACAGCTTCTTTGGGGCTCTGTGGTTTCTGGTGTCTCCAAGCTTCTGGGTGCCACCACGTTGCTCAGTGTCCACAGTAGAAACTTCCTGTAGTACTCCTGGTTCACCCACAGCCTCACAGGGTGCCAGCACCCAGAGCTGCCCACCCCATTGCACCCAGCATGCCTGGCTGTAGGCAGTGGCCAGATCCTGAGCTCACTTGCTCATACACCCCTCGCCCAATCCGTGTCTGGCTCACCCTTGGCAGGCATGGGATCTGAGCCAACAGCATGACTCAAGCAAAGCCTGCCAGGCCAAGTAAGCAGAATAAGCCCAGCAGACCCGAGCAAAACTCGGACAAATGCACCACCAGCCACAGAGCCTTCTAGCTGGAAAAGTAACACTCCCAAGGATCCTGTGACAGCTGTACCATTTTACAATCCCATCGACAATGTATGAAGGTTCCAATTTCTCCACTACTCACCAACACTTGTGATTGTCCATCTTTTTGTTTTATTTTGTTTTGAGACAGGGTCTCAGCTCTGTTGCCCAGGCTGGAGTGCAGTAATGCAATCACAGGTGACTGTGGCCTTGATTTCCTGGGCCCAAGCAATCCTTCCACCTCAGCCTCCAGAGTAGCTGAGACTGCAGGCATGGGCCACCATGAACAGCTAATTTTTAATTTCTTTGTAGTGAGACTGGGCCTCATTATGTTGCACAGGCTGACCTCGAATTCCTGGGTTCAAGCAATCCTCCCAGATTGGCCTCCCAAAAATGGCCTCCCTGGGATTATAGGCATGAGTCACTGCACCAAGATTGTCCATCTTCTTTATTTTAGCTATGCTAGTGGGTGTTAAGTATATTATTGTAGTTCTGACTTGTATTTCCCTAATGACTAATATTTTTTTCATGTGCTCATCAGCCATTAATGTAGCTTTCGAAAAAAATGTTTATTAAAGTCCTTTGCCCATGTGAAATTGGGTTATCTTTTATTGCTGAGAGGTAAGAATTCTTCATATATTCTGGATATAAGTCCCAGTATCCAGTAAGATATATGCTTTGCAAATATTTTCACCCATTTTACAGATTGTCTTTCACTCTCTTGGTATCAATGCATACAAACTTTTTTACACAAAAAAGTGTGTTTTTACAAAAACCAATTTTTTTATATATATATATATATATATATATATATATATATATATATTTTTTTTTTTTTTTTTTTCATTTCTTGCCTCCTAACTATCAGTACTCATATGCAACTAGATGGAAGTAATTAAATTTACACTGGAGTTTCACAGAGTTTTCTTTTTCATTAACTTTCCAGTCTCTACCCAGATTTGGTTCCCAGAGTAAATACTTTTCATCAGTGATTCCAATTCAAAAGGCCATCTGTGTTATGGTGAATTCTATAGTATGTGAATTATAATGCAAAAAACAAGGGGAGAGGTGGAAGGCTATCTAGCCCAACCAAAGGAGCTGAAATACTATACTGTATGTCTGAGAAATCATCAATAAGACAGTTTGGAGACTTAATAACTATAGATGCTCTGTGTACAATGGAAAGAAAATAACTTTATATAACTAGCAAGCATTCAATTTTCACTTTATTTCTATATACCTTCATAATAGTTATTTACACTACCTTTTCAACAAGAGGTTTACTAGAACTATAGTCAATGAAATTTACTATTACTATTGTATAAACCAACATATGTTTTCAGAAAATTATTTCTAAGGTTTAAAAATATTTTCCCAACACAAATGCCTTGAAAACAATCCAATAAAATAAAAACCTTAATGAGAAAATATTTGCAAATCATGTATCCAACAAGGAACTTGTATCTAGAATATGTAAAGAACACTTACAACTCAGTAATAAGACAACTATATTTTAAAATGAGCAAAGGAGCTATTATAAATAGGCATTTTTCAAAAATGTACAGTAAATGGCCAATTAGCACATGAAAAGATGTCCAACATCATTAGTCATCGAGGAAATCCAAATCAAAACCAAAATGAGATACATACCACTTCATACCCATTAGGATGGCTAGAATCAGAAAGTAAGACAGGTGTTGGTGAGGATGTGGAGAGACTGGAATCTTCATACACACAAATAGGAATGTAAAATGATCTAGCCAGTTTGAAAACAGTATGGCAGTTCCTCAAATGATTGAACACACAGGTTATACATGACTCAGCAATTCCATTCCTTTCTTTTATGAGATAGGGTCTCATTCTACAGCCCAAGCAGTAGTGAAGTGGTGTCAACATAGCTTACTGAAGTCTCAACCTTCTGAGCTTAAGGGATCCTCCCACCTCAGCCTCCCAAAAAGTTAGGATTACATGTATGCACCACCATAGCAGGCTAGTTTTTAAAATTTTTTGTAGATATGGGGTATCGCTATGTTTCCTTGGCTGGTGTTGAACTCCTGGCCTCAAATACTCCTGCCATCTTGGTCTCCCAAAGTGATGGGATTCCAGGCATAAGCCACCATGCCCAGCTCTATTCTTAGTACATATCAAACACAACTGAAAACACAAATCCACACAGACACTTGCATATGAATGTCTATAGCAGCAGTATTCATAATAGCCAGAAGGTAGAAACAACCCAAATGTTCATCAGAAAATGAATGGATAAACAAAATATGGCATATCTATACAATGAAATAATATTCTGCTAAAAAAAAATAAAGTACTGATATATGCCACAACATAGATGAACACTGAAAATATGCTAAGTCAAAGAAGCTAGTAACAAAAGTCCATGTTTTGACTCATATATCTGAAAATCCAAAACAGGGAAATCTACAGATATAAAGCAGATTAACGGTTGTTTTGCACTGGTAGGGGAAGGGGGACTAGAGGAGTTGTATAGTGATAACCATAATGGTTGTACAGCTCTGTGAATATACTAAAGACTATTCAACTGTAAATGGGCAAATTCTATGTATGTGAAATTATAACTTAATAAAGCCATTTCTTAAAAAAGAACTTGAAAGACACCTGCAAATTTACATCGAGGTTATCCACTGGCAAATGATTAATCATTAAAAATCATGTAATACACAGGAACAGAAGCAAGCCCAGAATGATATTCTTTTCCTGGGCTCCTTATTTCCATGAGTTAATGCCTTGACTGTGAAGTAAATAAATCCTGCTTTGAAAAATTTCCAGACCAAAATTACCTTAGCCATGAGCAACAACCTAAGACTTTCAGCTCTTCTTTGTTTTAAATATTCATGTGATGTAGAGTAACCATCTCCGTACCAATGTAGAAGAAACTCCTGTCACTCTACTGTACACTTTCAGACCAAACTGACAAGCTTTGTGTTTCCTCTGAGGAATGGTAAATCTTTTACTTTTTGAGACAGGGTCTTATTCTGTCACCCAGGCTGGAGTGCAATTGCATGATCACGGGTCACTACAACCTCAACCTCCTGGGCTCAAGCAATCTTCTTGACTCAGCCTCCTGAGTAGCTGGTACTAGACGTGTACTACTATACCTGGCTTTTTGTTTTTTTCTTTTAATTTTTTTTTTTTGTAGAGAAGGGTCCAACTATGTCACCCAGGCTGGTCTCAAACTCCTGGCCTCAAGTGATCCTCCCACCTTGGCCTCCCAAAGGGCTGAGATTACAGGAATGAGCCATCATGCCTGGCCTCTTTTCTTAAAGGCAATACCCATTATAGAGCTAGTTGTGTTTTCCTGTGATCTTCTTGATACCCAAAATAAGAGTTCAAATTTAACTTAAAAATGCTTCAGGGTTTATGTAATGCCTATCAATGTTACAATCCTGACCCATTTTCTGTATTGTATTTATTACTCTCAGTATTCTGTTTGTATTTTTCCTTATCCTCTTTTAAACTATTTTCATTTTCTTGTTTAATTGTATATGCATTGATAAATTTATTTCCTTGAAAGCTACACTTGTATAACAGAATTTTTGAATATTAATGACCACTGGTTCTATACTATGCAAAATATGCAATGGCACTGATCTCTATAGCAGTTATCTACATACCAAAAAAAAGGTATCAATAACTTTAAAAAGTCTTTTAAAATTATTTCATCTTAAAAGTAATGAACCTCTCAAAAAAGCAAAATAGTCAGGACAAACACTAAACAGATTAGTGTTTCCTTAAAGTTACAGAAAAATATACCAAAACAACATAAACAATTACATATTCACAAATAACACAAGTTTTTACTTTTAACAATACAAATTATAGAAATTAAATTTTTTTAAAAAATGTTAATTCTGCTTACTGTTACTAAAGAAGTAAGATGATCAGAGTTTTCAATCATTCAAATTGTAATAAAAATTTAAAGATGGGATAACAGAAATAACAGCAAGATTAATAAACAGATGAAGCCCAGCTTACAAATGGCTGAGAACCAAAAGATATTTATGAAATCAACTGTTTGGAACTTAGAATCTACATTTTCCCAAAGAAACAATGCTATCCAGAGTCTTGGGATTCTTAAGCTCAAGTATATTACATAATCATGTACTGAGAGAAACCACTTATATTTCTAAATTTCAGAACCTTATCAATGAATTGACACAAATATCTGTCTTAACTAAAAACAGAGAAGTAAAAAGTGTTCTATAAAATGTCAAGCACTATGTAAGGTATTCCCACACTATTAAGTCCATAACATAACTGAAATTGTCATGTTATGGACTTCAGAAGCTTCAGATTTACCAAGTGCCTGAATAACGGAAGTTTCATGTCTCTGAGAGTTGTGAGTAGCTTCAGCAATTTTTTTTTAATGTTCTCTCTGACCAGGTGTTGTAGCTCACGCCTGTAATCCCAGCACTTTGGGAGGCTAAGGCAGGAAAACTGCTTGAGCTCTTAAGTTCGAGACTAACATGGGCAATATAGTGAGACCTCACATGTACAAAAAATTAAAAAATCCATGCAGTGTGGTGCGCATACCTGTATTCTCAAGCTACTCAGGAAACTGAGGTGGGAAGACAGCTTGAACCCAGGAGGCGGAGGCTTCAGTGAGCTGAGATTGTGCCATCACACTCCAACCTGGGTGACAGTGTGAGACCCTGTCTCAACAACTAAATTTTAAAATGCTTCCTTTGACACTGAGTAATCTTAATAATGCTAAATAAAACTAAACATACTATACCTAATTTAATATTTGGATAACATCATACTATCCCCTAAAGATATTATCTACTTAAACCAATGTAAAGCCAGGAAATAATAATGGTAACAGTAAAAGTAACAATTATAAATAATTATAATTGGTAACATCTGAACCCCTATACTATATTCTAGGCACATGTATGCTTTCTTTCTTAACAGTAAGATGAACAGCAGTGGCTGTATGAAGAAACCACTATCATTATCACCATTTTACAAAAGAAAAAACAGATAAATAAAATACTGGCCAGGCATGATGGCTCATGTCTGTAATTCTGTCACTTTGGAAGGCTGAGGTGGGAGAACTGCTGGAGGCCAGGAGTTTGAATCCAGCCTGGGCAACACAGCAAGACCCCTCATCTCTTAAATTAAAAAAAAAAAAATTATTAGTAATTATTGGAACAATTATAAAAAACAAATGCAGCAGTAGCTAACATGTATATAGTGTTTATCATACACCAGGCAGTATAAGCATACAGCATTAAGCCATGTACCTGTAACAACTGGATATGGTGATACTAAGACAAAAAGATGTCGACTGGGTGCGGTGGCTCACACACCTGTAATCCTAGTACTTTGGGAGGGAAGGTGGGCAGACTGGTTGAGCCCAGGAGTGTGAGACCTGCCTGGGCAATATGGTGAAACCCCATCTCTTCATAAAAACACAAAAATCAGCTGGGCATCGTGGTATGTGCCTGTAGTTCCAGCTACTGGGGGAGAGGCTGAGATGAGAGGATCATTTGAGCCTGGGTGGTCCAGGCTGCAGTGAGCTGTGATTGCACCACTCACTCCAGTTTGGATAACAGAGTGAGATCCTGTCTCAAACAAACAAACAAATCAAAAACAATAACAGAAAAAGAGATCAATAGCTAGTAAGTGATGAAACAGGACTCCTCCTCTCTAGGCAGTATAGTCTAATTTCAAAGTTTATGTGCTTCATTAATAAGCTATAAATAGATTTAGAATTAGACAAAAACAAGTAGACAAAATTTTACAAAGATAAGGGAAAATATAATTCTGTGCCCTTTATATGTTACCACGACATTTATACAGAAAGCAAAATATATGATTCTACACCTCTAGGAAGCATAAACTTGCCTAGCAACAGAAAAAGGACGGTATCAATTGACATTTAAAATGAGACCAGGTTCCATTGAGCTGGAGTTTAAAATAAAATAGAGACCAGGTAAACAGCTCATATAAAGTCAATTAAGAAGTGGGTAGCAGATATGGGCATTTTAGTTTCTGTTTGTTTTTTAACTTCAGTCTTGCTCTGAATGTTTTCCAGAATGCTTACTACTGTGTATAAATATTTTTGAGACTGTGTCATATACCAGATCACATAAATATATAAATACTTAACACAAACAAAGTTTCAAAGGATGCTTTTGGAGTACCTCAAAATCAGACTTTTGCAAATCAAATATTAATTACAATGTTCAGCTAAAAATGTAAGGAGCTTAAATTTGTTACAATGATAAGCCATTTCAAAAGCCAAAGAACTAGTCAGGCATGGAGGTTGTATGCCTATAATCTTAGCTACTAAGGAGACTGAGGTGAAAGGATCGTTTGAGCCAGAGTTTGAGATCAGCCTGGGCAACATAGCAAGACCCTGTTTCAAACAAAACAAAACAAAAAGCTTGTGGTCCTAAGGAAAACTAGCTACATAAGTGTAGATGGACACATCAATACAAACTCATTACTCACCATAAAAATAAAATTTAAAAATTCATGTAAAAGATTTTTAGCACTTTCACAAAAAGATAACCTGTTAATTTAAAAATCACTCAAAGCAAAATATTTAGAAGTTGTATTCTCAAAGAAAAACACTTAACATTTGCTATTCCATACTGCTTTGTGTATATGCAGAGAACAGTCAGATGAATAAGTATGCTCCTTCAAGGAAAAGGATACAGTTTTTGTTCCTCTGACAAAGCCAGTCACATTGACTGACAAGCTTAAATTTATACTTAAATTGATACTTACGTTTTTATGGGTAAAGTTTTCCAAGTCTTTGGAAGGCATTTTTTTTTTTGAGACAGTGTCTCACTTTGTCATCCAGGCTGGAGTACAGTCTCATGATCTCAGCTCACTGCTACTTTCACCTCCTAGGTTCAAGCAATCCTCCCACCTGAGTCTCCCAAGTAGGTGGGTTTACAAGCATGTGCCACCATGCCCACTTATTTTTTTGTATTTTTAGTACAGATGGGACTTCGCCATGTTGGTCAGGCTGGTCTCAAGTGACCTGCCTGTATCAGCCTCCCAAGGTGCTAGGATTACAGGTGTGAACCACCATGCCCAGCCCTAAAGTATGTTTTTTTAATGAGGTTACAATCTGCTGCTATCCATCATTCTGAAGCCCAAAAAGTTTGAAAAATGTTATCCATTTTGCTACACATATATTGGTTTTGATTTGAGGACGCCTCAGATCCAGCTACTACATTTTTTAAATCCCCCAAGAGTGGTCCTAGGGATTTTGAAAAAGACTGTTTACATATATTCCAAATGAAAACGTTACCTGATATTCAGAATCCAATCTAAATGAAGAGTCTCTTGAGTGACAGGTATCATTTAAACTATTTCCTCTGCTTCCAGACATCATCCTAGCACTTAAGGAGCTGGAGGGTTGAACAGAAATTCTTCTTGGAATCCTTGAAGGTTTAGACTCCATTCTTAAAGATTTTTCTGTGAAATGCAAATTTTCATTAATTGTCTTTGGCAAAACATCAAAGTTTTAATGCTTAATCCTCCCTAATCATCAGCTCAAATAAAAAATTCACCACGCAAATTAATTATATCTGACAAGGTAAATTGTGAAATGATCACCACCTCTCTTCCACAAAGCAGTTTATCAAAGGTTTCCTATCATCCATAAAAGGAAGCAAACAAACATGGTAAAAGTGGCATGAAGAATTCTGAGGTCTGCTTTTTCCAAAATCTGGGCTCTTTCCCTTATCTAATTTTGTCTATTACATATTCTACATGAATTTGTCCTTGACTCTCTTGGTATGCTCTATTTTTAGAGTTCAATGCTCATACCTGTTATACTATTTGCATACCTCTCACAAACCTTTGTATGTGCCTGGAAAGTCTATACATTCCCCATGCAATTCTTGGTCATCAGTTTAAACGCAAGTAGATTTCTTCTCTGTATGCTTCCACTTCTGACATACCCCTTTCATGCTACTTTGCATTGTAATTTGTTTACCCTTCTACTTCCCTGTCTCAACAGTGAATTTCTAGGTTAGAATCATTTAAAGTATTTAAAAATCACTGCCTGGGGTATAACAGGTACTCAATAAACAGAAGTTAAAACGAAAAAATGATGGACTTTTTATTTACCACGCATAGGACCTCTTAATTATAACAAAAATAACAGCGATAGCTGATATCTATGAAGTATTATATGGCGAGATCTGGGAATAAGGACCTTCTGATTATCTGTTAGTTCGTTGAATCTCCAGACCAACCCCGTGAGACAGGCACTATATTACCTCCACTTTATAAATAAGAAAACAGGCACTGAGAGATTAAGTAATTTGCACATGATCACAGAGCTAATAAAGTACTTCTCAAAATGTTTTCAAAGATTGTTTATGGTACTACTAGAAAGTGACATTTTAAGTAAAAAGGTCAATCTACAAACACATGCAGTATGATTCTAACTATGCAAATAAAATGAATTAAAACTTCTGAGGAAAAAAAAACCCAAAATGTGGAATTGAGTGCTTTCTAGTTTAAAGTTTAATAATTTCCAAGTTTTCTTCACTAAACATTTCTAAACCCACAATTACCTATGACTATATATAAATGGAATCATACAATATTGTGTCCAGCTTCACTTGCTCAACATTGTATTTGTGAGATTCATCAGTGTTGTTGCAGGCAGTTTTAAGTTCACTCTAATTTCTGTACATAGCATTCCACTATATGAATGCACACAACTTATTTTCCCATTCTACCATGAATGAACACTAGATTATTTCCATTTGGGGGCTATAAAAAACAGTGCTGCTATAAGGAAATTACTATTATAAACTTAAAAGTTTATAATTTTAAAACTTTTTTTAAAAGAAGTTTTAAAATTTTCTCAGGCAAAGACTTACAAAGCCTCTGACTGTATTTCATATAAGTGGAATCGTACAGTATTTGTCTTTTCGTGATTGGCTTATTTTACTTTCCCTAATGTCCTCAAAGTTCATCTATACCATATGCCAGAATTTCCTTCCTTTTTATGGCTAAATAATATTGCATTGTATGTATAGTCATGCATCACTTGAGAATGGGAATATATTCTAAGCAATGCATCTTTAAGTGATTTTGTCATTGTGTGAACATTAGCAGTGTATATACACAAGCCCAGATAGTACAGTCTAATACGTGGACTATATGGTATAACCTATTGTTTCTAGGCAGCATGCCTATACAGCATGTTTCTGTACTGAATACCGTAGACAACTGTAACACAATGGTGAGTATTTGTATATTTAAACATAGAAAAGATACATCAAAAATAAGTAAGAGTAGAGCGTTGTGTCAATAACGTTAAGGTTACAGGTTCGATTCCTGTATGGGCAAAGTGTTAGCTGTGGTTTCGGGCGGCCGGTTAGCTCAATAACGTTAAGGTTACAGGTTCGATTCCTGTATGGGCAAAGTGTTAGCTGTGGTTTCGGGCGGCCGGTTAGCTCAATTGGTGAGCTCTTGGTGCTCGTGCTCAACTGCCCAAGGCCGCGCGCTCGATTCCTGGCTGCGCCTCGGTTCCCGGCCTCACGCCGGCCGCCCCAGCATTTTGGCCAGGTGCGGTGGCTCACACCTGTAATCCCAGCACTTTGGGACGCCAAGGCAGGTGCATCACGAGGTCAAGAGATCAAGACCATCCTGGTCAACATGGTGAAACCCCATCCCTACTAAAAATACAAAAACTTAGCTGGGCATGGTGGCGCGTGCCTGTAATCCCAGCTACTCAGGAGGCTGAGGCAGGAAAATTGCCTGAATCCAGGAGGCGGACGTTGCGGTGAGTTGAGATCGCGCCATTGCACTCCAACCTGAGTAACAAGAGCGAAACTCCGTCTCAAAAAAAAAAAAAAAAAAAAAAAGAGTAGTCAAATCATAGAGAAAGAAGATTGGTGGTTAGCGGGAGATGGGGAGCTATTATTTAATGAGTATGAAATTTTGGTTTTACAAGATGAAGAGTTACAGGCATAGATGATAGTGATGTCTGCACAACATTATGAATGTATCCAATAATATTGAGTTGTACACAAACATGTTAAGATGGTAAAATTTATTATGTTCTCAGTATTTTATCTGACATGCACCCCCGCAACTTGTTATTTTATTATAACAACAAGTTGGGGGGTGGGGAGGGTGCATGTAGTTGGAAAGCAAGTTGGTGAATTAAAACCTGTATCTGGAGCAACAGAAACTCAGACTCTTCCCCAGTTCCATTCCTCTAAAGACAGGCTATTTATATTCTGGAAAATAAATATTTCCTAGGTAACACTCTTGTGCCCCCCCCGCCCGCCCCCTGCATCTCCCACACACAATGTACAATCATCTCTGCAGGAGTTTAGGCATGGGTGAGTAAAAGGAATAAAAGAAAATTTATATACTCAATAATATTGAGACCCAAAGACTCTTTCCAGGTCCTGTTTCTGCAATGCTGTCAAGAGACTAAGGGCTTCTACTCTTGGATCACCAAACACCAGTGATAAGATTTCTGAATGCCATTTGAAATGTTTCCACTTCAAAAGGTAGCCTTCCACTAGACCATTCTATCCTACAGCAAAAGCTGCTAGTCACCCAGAGTTTCTAATCAGGACTTTTACTGCTTCCCTCTAACTGACAAACATCAAGAACCAACATGTAATCAAGGAAGGTCTCCAATATGAAAGAAGGACCAAAATAAACAACAACAACAACATTTTTAAGATGGTGCAGGGAGAGGAAAATTTTGGGGAAAGGGGCTTATTTCTATTCTTACAGGGATCAAATAACTTTCATCCATAAAATAAGAACAGGATGTGTGAGAATACAAAGAGAGCATAATAAAGAGTTTATGGAAATTAAAAATGCCATATACTTGTTAAAATAAGATACACTGAAATAAATTCAACATAAGGACTGGGGAGTAAGTTGCAGAAACCTCCTGGAAAGCAGAACCAAAAGAAACAGCAAATGTAACATGAAAATAATTATCCAGAGAGTTATCATTTGACTGTGGTTAGAGGAAAAGGAAATAAAGAGAAATCTACCAAATAAACTTTTCTAGAAATGAAGAACACAAATCTCAAAATTCAAAGGGCTCAAGACTACATAAGGGGATCAAAGAAAAAAAGACCAACACTAAGCAAAATATATCATCTTGTAACTGCAGAAAATCAGAAGTAACAGGAAGATCCTACTAGAGTGGAAAAAGTGGGTCACATACAAAGAGAATGTACTCAGAATGGCTTAACAGCAAGAAAAGTCTTAAGACAATGAAATAATGCTTATAATACTGAGAAAAATGTTTAGCCTTTAATTTCAATCTAGCAAGTATATTTGAAGTGGAGAACAGAACGTTTTCAGACATGCAAAGTCTCGACAAAACCAAATAACCAAAACACAACCAGAGGAAGCTAAATGAAGAGCATGTCCTAGAAAAATGGGAGTATGAGGCAGGAAACAAGGTAAGAAACCTAAGAAGCAATGATAAAGGGGAAGTTAAGGAGGATGGTATATAGAAAGCAAACAGTTCAGACTGGAACAGGACCTCACGTGGCTTTTTTTTTTCTTAGAAAAAAAAAAGCATCACATGGAAACTTACCTCACTAGCACGTGGCAGAGATGGTGGTACAATTGGAAAAAAACGGTGTGTATACAGAACAAAAGGCAATTTTAAAAACTAATTTTTTAACTTGGAAAAACTTAGCCTTCAATGAAAGGAGGCATGATTGTATTAGGTGAGCTTTTTAATGTTTAACATAGGCATAATAATGTAAATATACACTACTGAATCAATTTGTGAGATGGAAGTGAGCAATGGAAATAAGAATGGTAGAAAACAAGGAAAAATCATGAAATCACAGTCCACTGTTTAGAAAAAACAAAGTATCTAACTCCTAAAACAAACAGCTACATAGTAGAGAGGCACTGCCTTTCCAAAGTGGGACTAGAGATGGGGCAAAGGGTAAGGAAAAGGACTGCTCTTTTCCTTAGAAGCAGGATGATCTATTTCCCCATTTGCCCCAAACAGTCCCAGTTTACGTGCTAAAAAATTCTAATTTATGCTCATTACCCCAGAAAAATTATTAATAGTGCCTACACTGTCTGTTAAAAGTGGCCTCATTTAGATGATAAAGCATATCGTCACCCAACTTATAAATATTTTCTACCATCAGCTTTGTACAAACTATATATGTATTTGATAAATCCATACAAAATCTTTCATTAAAAAGAGGTAAATTCTGAACTGGAAATTTTTAAAGGCATTCATTAGGAGAAAGAATATTAATGGTTAAACACTGACAATGCAAAAGTCCACGAACAATTTAACAAGTAGCAGATGTGGTATTTTATCAAGATGGCTATGAAAACACTAGAGACTGTTATCTGCAATCTGAGGATTTTTGGGAGACAAAATGCTTTTTAAAAGACATGCGTCAATATTAAGTTCTATGACAACAACAACGCTTCTGAATAATTCCTATTGTAGTTTATTCTGACTACATTTATACCCAGTTCTTACTTGCAAAACTAAACTAATCTGCTTAAAACAAACCTCTTGGGGGAAGGCAAAGAGGCAGAGTCCTCTGAGAGAGATAATTTGATATGCTATGAAACTATTTTTGGCAACTCCTCTACATAAATTGATTGAATTCTGACAATGTAGGTGTTACATGAAAACTTACATAATTTGGTTGCATAAGTTGTAGGTCAAAACCATAAAATACAGTGAAAACCAAAAATGTTTTTGAGAAACTTCTATCAAATCACAAGGTTCTATGAGGCATCTTTTCAAGTTCATTCATTCATTTAACCAAGTTTTTTGGATACTCGTGTGCTAAGCACACTAATTAATACTCAACAAGGAAATGAGGTAGGGGGACAACATTAAACATTCTGAGATGGTGCCTGTAAAGAAATTGTCGTCTAATAGGGAACAAACTACACAATCACACAACTTAAATAGTTCTAAGTGCTACAAAGGAAAAGGTACAGCCTGGGCGTAGTGGCTCACAACTGTAATCTCAGCACTTAGGGAGGCTGAGGCGGATCACATAAGGCCAGGAGTTCAAGACCAGTCTGGCCAAGATGATGAAACCCTCTCTCTACTAAAAATACAAAAATTAGCCAGGTGTGGTGGCATGCCTGTGATCCCAGCTACACAGGAGGCTGAGGCACAAGAATCATTTGAACCCAGAAGGTGGAGGTTGCAGTAAGCTTAAGATTGCGCCACTGCACAATAGCTGGGCAACAGAGAAAGACTCTCTCAAAAATAACAACAAAAAGAAAGAAAGAAAAAGGTATAAGCAAAAACAACAGATGAGTGGAAAGAGACATTTGAAGCTTAATGTTTTAAACCAAGACTTAAACAGTGCAAAAAGAGTTCACATGTACAATCTTTCCTCAATGATCAACAAAATGGTCTTTTCTTTTCCTTCTGTCACTGTATCACACTTTTTAAAATTCAGATTTTATTTCACAGCTGGACAGTTAGGCTATCTTCCTGTTTGGTGATAAGAAACCTATCACCAGGGTTAATTTCATAGGTATGGGCTCTAAGCTTCAATAAAAGTTTTGCAACGAATATCCTGAAATTCTATCTTTGAATTTGAGTTTTATAAATGTCAGATAGGATAGTGGAGCATGTCTCACTGAAGTCCCAGTCATGAGAAATCCACTAGAATTTTATGCTCATGTTCCTCATCAACAAGTCTATTACTGAGGAAGGGGAGGCACTGACAAGAGGCTACACTTTCCATTCTCCAAAACCTGGTATTTAGTGCGAAAGGAATTTAATTAGCTACAAAGCCACAAAAAAAATTCTATCAGTATTTGAGATTTTTCACTTATTGAACGTTTTGACTTCTTTTTTTTTTTGAGATGGAGTTTCGCTCTTGTTACCCATGCTGGAATGCAATGGCGCGATCTCGGCTCACCACAACCTCCGCCTCCTGGGTTCAGGCAATTCTCCTGCCTCAGCCTCCCGAGTAGCTGGGATTACAGGCACGCGCCACCATGCCCAGCTAATTTTTTGTATTTTTGGTAGAGATGGGGTTTCACCATGTTGACCAGGACAGTCTCGATCTCTTGACCTCGTGATCCACCCACCTCGGCCTCCCTAAGTGCTGGGATTACAGGCTTGAGCCACCATGTCCGGCCGAACGTTTTGACTTCTGAGATGAAGTTTCTGGATGAAGATTCTCTGAAGCTGATATGTAGCTGGCTACTTTACCTTAAAAGACATACTTTTACTCTGTTAAGTATGCCCTCACCTTAAGACATTTTAATAATGGCTGACATAAGCAATAAGAGTAGAAAACCTACATTCATACCAATTCAACAATTTATTTAGTCTGTCTATCTTACAAACCTGCGGGCTTGTTTTAGCTACTAAAAAAATTAACTGCTTTTTAAATAGGTAATTTCATTCCTCTGGTTATCCTAAGAAACTCTGAAGAGCTCCAGGATATAAACAAGGTAAGGAATCTTAACAGGCTACCTCCTCACAATAAGCTGGACTCCAAAGGACCACAACCTGAGATTAGGAGTTAAGCTATTATACCAGGGTTGGTGGCTCACAGCTGTAATCCCAGCACTTTGGGAGGCCAAGGCAGGTAAATCACAAGGTCAGGGGTTTGAGACCAGTCTGGCTAACATGGCAAAACCCCATCTCTACTAAAAATACAAAAAACATGGTAGGGTATGGTGGCTCATGCCTATAATCCCAGCTATTCTGGAGGCTGAGGCAGGAAAATTGCTTGAACTTGGGAGGCAGAGGTTGCAGTGAGACAAGATTGTGCCACTGCACTCCAGCCTGGGCAACAGAGCAAGACTTTGCCTCAGGTATTTAAAAAAAAAAAAAAAAAAGTCGAGCTATTAATAGAAGTAAATCAGTTCTTGTACAGATTTGTAGCCCAGGTTAATGCTGCCAGCTTGGTAAGTGGAAACCTGAATCCTGAATTTGGTTTAAGGTGGTCCCACCTTAGTAAATCACTAGGAACATGGCAGAAGCCAACAAAAATCTTGCTGGAGGAAAATGCCTTCACGCTAACTTTCAAATTATTTCTACAAGTAATTTTTCAAGCATAATGAATAAGGGATAAGTATACAATGAAATAAGATACCACAAACAAGGTCTTTCAGACACAAGATGAGAGAAAAAAACATAGTAGCAAAAACATCAAATCAAGCATTTTGGGCAAATTATAAAACTATGCTTAGTGTGTTTAAATAAAGAGAAGCTTGAAAAATACAGGCAAGGAACAGGAAAAGGCAAAAAGAGCACTTTTTAACAAATACATCATAACCATAATATTAACAACACCATGAGGATGAGACGCCCAAAATGAAGACGTTATGTAAGATAATTGGCCTAGACTCCAGAAATCCTCCATGGTCGGGCACAGTGACTCACCCCTCTAATCCCAGAACTTTGAGAGGCCAAGGCAGATGGATCACAAGGTCAAGAGTTCAAGACCAGCCTGGCCAAAATAGTGAAACTGCATCACTACTAAGAATACAAAAATCAGCTGGGTGTGGTGGCATGTGCTTGTAATCCTAGCTACTCAGGAGAGTGAGGCAGGAGAATCGCTTGAACCTGGGAGGCAGAGGTTGCAGTGAGTCGAGATCATGCTACTTCACTCAAGTGACAGAGCAAGACAAGAAAGGGGGAAGAGAGGGGAGGGGGAACTCCTCCAACATTCTTGGCCTCATACTAAGTACTAGGCAGTGGCAGTCCACTACTGGAATACTCTGAAGGTAAATAAAGCAATAAAGCTCATACCCATCTCAACTACAGACAAAACAAACTCAACCCATCGTACTAATGCCCCGACAGAAGTAGAATATGCCCATATCAATGCATAAATATTATTTATCTCAGTCTCTAATCTGTTGGTTTTAGTTTAACATTTAGTCAAAACTTGTATGATGTACAAAAATGCAATGAAAACAAAATCAACCCATTACCCAGACACAAAATGGCAGAACCAGACAAAGAGATGGTCCCAATGTCAACAAATAAGGAGACTGATGGGTTTAAGAGCAGACTATGTAAAACTGAAAAACTGGGGAAGGAGGAAATAAGCTAGAAAAAAATCCCCCCAAACTAATTAGTATTAAGATCATTACAGGAAGAAACATGGTGGTTCCAAGATAAATCAGTAAGGACTCAAAGTCATGGACATGGATAAAAGGCAGATTGAATACTTATTTCCCAAGTCAGAAAGAATTTACCTAATAACTGGGAAGGGAGGAAATTATTTATAATACTGATGAAAAACAAATGTTTTACTGCTTTCCTTTCAGGGGGTTGGGAGTGGGTGGGGATGGGGTGGTCAAGGAAGCACACAAAGATTAATTGGTTTTAAAGAATAAGCTGTCTGGCCAGTGTGGTGGCTTCCAGCACTTTGGGAGGCCAGGGCAAGACTGTTTGAGGCCTGGAGTTCAAGACCAGCCTGGGCAACATATTGAGACCCTGTCTCTACAAAAAATATATTTAAAAAAGAATAAGCAGATCAGCCTGGCCAACGTGGTGAAACACAACCTCTAATTAAAAAAAAAATTAGCCAGGTGGTAGTGGCACATGCCTGTAATCCCAGCTACTCCGGAACTGAGGCAGGAAGGTGGAAGTTGTGATGAACAGAGATAGCGCCACTGCACTCACAGTGTGACCCTTTCTCAAAATAATAATAAGCAGCAATCTAAGGTGCCCAGAAGGTCCAGAAGAATGCTGGAAATAAAATTTTAAAAACACAGAAAAGCAGTGTGGCTGACAGTAAAATTTTCAATTCTATACACTGATTTATTTACTTTTCCAGATACATATGCTATCTCCTTGACTTCTACTTCTACTTTACTTTCTAGTATACAGTCGGCTTAGCACTCTTCCCACCAACTTACCTCTAGTTCAATTTGGGGTACTATGAAAAAGTAAACTGGAAAACTTCAGGCAGTTGAAGAACCCATTAGGAGTAAAGGAGTTCCAGCAATTACCCTACTTAGAGCTTTCTCTGACGACAGCTACAAGCTGCCTACCAGGTAGAGCTTGGATTTTGTTTACCAAATTTGGAAAGCTGTGAATTCCTAAAAACAGTACAATGTCCAAACGTTTTTCTTTGATTCTGCTTATGAAGGTTTTTCTCAAATGTTATGTATCCCCTTCCATTATGCTATAGATTAGTGTCCCATTACTATAATAATGGCCTTGTTCAGGTATCTGTCAAGTATACACAGTAGTCATAAAATAAACAGCCTAATAAAATGCCCAACCCTATTAACATATGCTACCTCCCACACCAAAAAGTCTTTTCCTGTATGTTAATGTATTCTTTAATAAATATGTATTTAGGCTGGGCACAGTGGCTTACTTAACGCCTGTAATCCCAGCACTTTGGGAGGCTGAGGTGGCAAATCACGAGGTCAAGAGACCCCATTTCTACTAAAAGTACAAAAATTAGCTGGGTGTGGTGGGATAAGCCTGTAATCTGAGCTACTTGGGAGGGTGAAGCAGGAGAATCACTTGAACCCGGGAGGTGGAGGCTGCAGTGAGCCCAGATCATGCCACTGCACTCCAGCCTGGCAACAGAGCGAGACTCAGTCTCAAAAAAAACTGTATTTAATATGTTAATAAAATTTAATTCCTATTCTTTTTTTTCCAAAATAGAAAACTGAGACTAGGCAGAAAATAAGTTAATCTTTGGCTAATTTTTGCACATCTGCCAATTTCTATGGTGGTGTCGGATCACGAGGTCAAGAGTTCAAGAGACCCCATTTCTACCAAAAGTACAAAAATTAGCTGGGTGTGGTATAATCCCACGTGCCTGTAATCCCAGCTACTAGGGAGGCTGAGGCAGGAGAATCACGTGAACCCAGGAGGTGGAGGCTGCAGTAAGCTGAGATCATGCCACTGCACTGCAGCCTGGCAACAGAGAGACTCAGTCTCAAAAAAATTGTATGTAATATATTAATAAAATTCATTTCCTATTTTTTTCCAAAATAGAAAACTGAGGCTAGGCAGGAAATAAGTTAATCTTTGCCTGATTTTTGCACACCAGCCAATTTGTATTTGTAGAAATATATTAGTTGAGTGCCAGCTTTAAGGTCTGCCCCTTACTTGCCATGCTTGGGTATGTCTCTAGGTATAATCTAATGCTTAATTTCCTCACTTACAAAATGGTGATAATGATAGTATCAACTTCCCAGGTATAGTGTGAGTTTTGCTGGCACACAGCATGTGTTCAACAAACGTTAGCTATTATTAAGCAATATTATTAAGCGTCAAGGTTTTCATATAAACAGCTCAGTAGAAATTTTGTTGGCTTTTTCATTATTTGAAATTTGTCTTTAACACATAGTAAAACATCTTTCAAAGTCATTCAGATTTATATATAGGATATTCACCGCAGGGTAAAGAAACCTATACGGGATTACTTTTATAAGCACATGCATTCAACAACTGGAAAGAAATAGCCATTTTTACCATTTTACTGTTATCTCTGGGTGATGGCATTATTGATGTGTTTTCTTTCTTTATACTTAGTTTTCATAAAAATTTCTTAAATGTACTTTGTTAATTGAGGTCAACAATTATTTGCCAAAGGAAAAGACATTTTTTAAGTAACTTGTATTACAGAAGTCCTAAGGAGAATAATTCCCTAACTTGCTGGTTTACAGCCTTAAGCAGCTACAAACCACAAAGTAGTAAATACTAAGTAATACTCTTCTAGTAAAGATTAAGTGAAAGATAAGGTTAAAATTACTTCACAAAATGGAGTTCAGATTATCTACGTGTGACTTAAAATTTTTATCATGAAAAATTTTAAAAATACACAAAAGGTACAGCCAATAACGAGTGTCCACATACCAATCAAGTCTTCAACCATTATCAACATTCAACTTCTCTGTTCCGTCAGCTACTTTATTATTTTAAAGCAATCCCAGGCATATTTTTGAGAATATGTTTTTGTTTTTGTTTTGTTTTTTAGATAGAGTCTTGCTCTGTCGCCAGGCTGGAATGCAGTGGCACAATCTTGGCTCACTGCAACTTCTGCCTCCTGGGTTCAAGCAATTCTCCTGCCTCAGCCTCCAGAGTAGCTGGCTGGCACTACAGGCACATGCCACCACGCCCGGCTAATTTTTGTAGTTTTAATAGAAACAGGGTTTCACCATGTTGGCCAGGATGGTCTCGATCCCTTGACCTTGTGGTCCACCTACCTTGGCCTCCCAAAGTGCTGGGATTATAGGTGTGAACCACCATGCCCGGCCAATATCTATTCTTAAGTGGTCTAAAGAATCTCTGGTAAATTACAAAATGTGGCTACAAATTTCCTTCATCTTAGTATTAGCCCCCTTTGTAATGCAATGTTGCTGCTCTGCCTAGGACGAGACATACTTCCCCACCCCAGTCTTGTGTGACTAAGAGAATGTACTGTGACATTTTTAAAATGTGCAAGGTTTTAAGAGGTCTCATAAGCTTCTCTTGGAATGCTGTCCCAAGACTCCTGTGTCATAAATGATCACACAGAGCAAGACCTAGATGTCAACTAACACCAGCTGCCAAATATGAGTGATGCCATCTTGGATCTCCCAGCCTGGGAAATCCTCCAGCTGAATGCTAGTACACAAGTAAGCCCCAGCAAGATGGGTAGAACTGCCCAACAAGCACCTAGAACTGTAAAAAACAGTAAACAGTTGTTTTAATCCACTAGGTTTTCAGGTGGTTTGTTATGCAGCCATAGAGCAAAGCTTCATAACTTATCCTTTTCTACTGTTACCATTCCGTTATCTTACACCCTCAGTCTCTGAAAACTGATTTTAACTGAGTCTAACTAGATAACTATCTTAAATATTACAGGTTCTGAATTACTAAAAGTATACCACTACTATATGATACACTCATGGCACAAAGGTGAGATTAATCACACAAAATACCAATACAATATTGACTGATTGACTGGAGAGAGGGTCTTGCTCTGCTGCAAAGGCCAGAGTGCAATGGTGCAATCAAGGCTCATTGCAGCCTTGACCTCTTGGATTCAAGTGATCATCCCACCTCAGCCTCCTGAGTAGCTTGGACTACAGGCATGCACCATACCCAGCTAGTTCCTGTATTTTAGTAGAGACAGGGTTTCACCATATTTCCCAGGCTGGTCTCGAACTCCTCAGCTCAAGCAATCTGCCTGTCTCAGCCTTTCAAAGTGCTAGGATTACAAGAGTGAGCCACCATGCTCAGCCCCAAAGCAGTATTTCAAGAGTCTTCCAGAAATACAAACACAGAGTTACAATTTCATTATTTACATACACTTAGCATATCCTTTTCTTAAAAAAAAAAAAAATCTGCTTCTGGGGAAAATTTTTTTTCCTTAGTGGGAAATCATAGTCTACAAGGAGACATGGAAGCTAAGGGTGGGTCAATAAGGGAATCACTGTGAAAGTACACACATTTTAGGCCTTAAAAAAAATCAGCTCTTGATTTTTAGCTGACAAATATTTAAAACACAGGAATATTATATACCCAAACCTTAAAAAATTAGAAAAAAGTTTAACATCCCATGAGAAAATATGACTATGATGTTAAGCCTACACTACATCACTTTAAAAGACAAAGTGTTCTCCTTGAAGTGAATTTAATCTCTAAGCATCAAGTTTCAATCTTCATTCACTGAGTGGAAACCATTTTAGGGTTCTTTCTACAAAGTGTGAAACATCATACTAATGGACAATGATCATAATGGAAAGATAACTACTTTTGAGGTTCAAAACTTGCCTTCTTTTTAAGCTGTTGACAAAAATGGGTGTAGAGCAGCAGGTGATTTTAAAACCAGGTATTCAACTTACCTAGTCTAACCAGTAAAGTCAGAGAAACATATTTGAGGGCAGGAAAAACGAGCTCCGATCATGTAAGTTCACGCCAGGGTGGAAACGTTGAAAATTAATGAAAATTAAACCCCAGCGTGCTGTGGCTCACAAGCAGGCCTGTAATCACAGTGCTTTGGGAGGCTGAGGCAGGAGGATTGCTTGAGCTAAGGAGTTGGAGGCTAGCCTGGGCAACACGGTGAAACCCTGCCTCTATAAAAAATATAAAAATCAGGCATGGTGGTGCATGCCTGTAGTCCCAACTGTGACAACTGCTTGAATCTGGGAAACTGGGGCTGCAGCAGCCTGGGCAACACAGTGAGACCCTGTCTCAAAAAAAAAAAAGAAAGAAAGAAAAAAAGAAAGAAATTAACCCCCTTAAAACTCTCAAATTATAATTTTATCCTCCTCAACCTCTGACTTTTTGACTCATCTTATGATTAGCAAATACTGTATATTAAGATAAAATTTTTGACTGCAATTGAATTCTGCTTTGGTGAATTCAAGTAATCCTAGTAGGAACTTAAAATCTGATTCCTTTTAAACAGTTAAAAGCTTCTTTAGCTTAGTTTAATTTGTTGTTTAAAAGTGAAGTTTAATGCAACACTGCATTTCATTCATGCATGTCCCACTGTTCTTTATTACTGGAACTTAATTATCTGTGGTAACAGAAGGATATATCATAAAGATAATCTAAAAATTATTTTTATTTTGTTAAGGAACACAATAGCTCTCCATTCCACAGAATAGAGCACTAACTTTATTTTTATTTATTTATTTTTTAGACAGGGTCTCACTCTACGGCGTGCGGGCTGGAGTGCAGTAAAGCTATTATCATACCTCACTGCAGTCTCCAGCTCCTGAGTTCAAACGGTCATCCTGCCTCAGCAGCCTAAGTAGCTAATAGTAGCAGTGTGCACCACTACATCTGCAAAGATGGGGTCTTTGTGGCCCTGGCTGCTCTTGAACTCCCGGCCTTAAGCGATCCTCTCACCTTGACCTCCCAAAGTGACGGAATTACAGGAGTGAGCCACCACATCCAGACACTAATTTTCTGGTACAGTAGAGAAGGTCTTTCATGTCAGGCTCTAAATTACCATTCAATGTATGTTTCAGCTACAGGAACAAATCATGAATTCCTAAAACAAAACATCATGACGTTGCACAGTTTCTTTATCAAAGTCATAGTGATCCTTCACATCTTAGTTCAAGCAATAAATAAATCCTGTAAAATTTCCAAGATTAAGTACCCCTCCTCTATGCTCCCACAGAACTACTGTACAGTCATACTAAGATAATAATAGTTGTTTATACATTAGTCTGATGACTAAACAGTAAGTTGTGGAGGGCAGATGCCATGTCAAGCTCATTCTTGTAATGTGAAGCTCTCTGTAATTTGTAATTTGAGTACGACAAATCACAAGTTATCCAAAAAAAGTTTTAAGATATTTGACAGATTTTGCATTATAAAATTATTTTCCTACAATACAATGTCAAAATGCATGCAATTCTTGAACATACAGCAGATAAAGAGTTGTGTGAGGTGGGTATGGAGCAGACTAAATGCTGGCTACAGGAGAGTCATGGATGATGACTTTTGTGTCCATGTTTGTTACCTGACACCTTCATGTAGAACATACCTGGGCATCCTCATCCTTATCTGGGAAAATAAGCCCTCTCCCAGGGTAGCAGGAAAAAAGAAACCATTTGTACTTAAGTAGGAATTATTCAAGACAACTGACCCAGCATGAAACTGGAAAAAAACCAAGACTAGTATTATGTCCGCCAATGACTGCTTCACACAGCACCTCAGCAAATTTAATCCTCTCTAGAAATTAACTGCCATGTTTCTGAGACAATCTTATGAGCTTAAATAACTATGGCAAAAATCAAGACTCAAACCCAGGTCTTCTGAGTCTGGTGCTACTATCTTATACATCAGTGCTGTTTCCCGAAATGCTGTAGAGTTGTTAAATGAAAATATACTGACCCCATTTCTCAAATTAACTTTTTGCTACCTCAAGAAAAAGATCTAGTTACACTACGTGTGTGCTTTTTTAGTAACTGTACATTGTTTGATTTTTAAATCAAAAATTCATCTTTAACACTACCTCCTGGTTCTGGACAGAAACGTGGAGATTTAAAATAACATCTAATCAGAAAAAGAGTTAATCAATCCTACAAAATATGGGGGGGGGAACCCGCTAAATTTAGTTTTCGCACATTTAACATTAATCGTGACGAACTTATTACTCTGATACTTTCCCAATATATTTACTTTGATAATTGGGAGAAAGTATTAAGTGCAGCATTTTAGGGGGAGTGGGTGGACATATTCATCTTCAATACGCAGTTTCACCAAAATGAGGGAGGTTTCCTACTCCCGGCGCCTTCCATATTTTTACTTCTTAGGCCAACAGGTCCATCTTTAACACAATCGTCTACTTCGAGTTGCAAAACCCACAATTCGCCACAACACAAAAATAACTCCCAGGGCGTCAAGATATTCAAAAACTGGCGTTACCAACAAGCCAATCTTGGTCGAATCTAAGGGCCTGCCGGAGTCACTTCGACTCCAGGCCGGGCTGGCCGAGCCGGAGGCCTGCTCGCCTTCTCCCCGCGTTCACTGGCTAGGCTCACGCGCTACACCCGCTGCCCGCAGGGCTCCGAGGATCCCCCAGTACCGCGGCCCAAGAGGAGGCCGCCCCGCGCGTCAAAGGAGGGCTCAGGCTTTTTCCCCTTACCAGCCACACGTCCCTGAGGAAGACACACAATCTGCCCCCTCCACCAGCCACAAACTCCACTACCCGACGAAAGGCCCCTGGCAGGGGAGGCCTGCGCCGTGCCCCTCTTCGCACCGGTGGCCCCGGACAAAGCTCCTCCATCCCATCCGGGAAGGAAGCGGCCTCCGCGTCCGCAGGCCTCTTCGTTTCCTCCCCTCCCCCACTCGCGGCCTGGTCCCGAACTAGCTCCCGGGACGAAGAAAAACGAGCTCCGCAGCTCATTACCGCTGCTCCTGAGCCAGCACTGACCAAGGCGCGTTCCGCTCGCAGCTACCCGCACCGTCGGCTTCCTACTTGGAGTTCTAGGCCCCTGACTGTGGAAAAGCAGTCCGCAGCGAAACACAATGGCGCCCGCCTCTCTCCCAGATCCGGCGCAGAAGTAGCCGCCACCGTTAAGTGCCCCTCCCTGCTCCTGTTCCCCCCTACTTCTCGGACTTCCTGGCTTCTCGCGAGAGTGGCAGCGCTGCGGGGATCGAGAGCTGCGGGCTGGCTGGACGTACCCCACCGCCGGGTGGTGCTCTGACAGCGGGAACCGTTGAAGGGCTGCCCCCGGGGAGTCAGCGAGACGCCTCTGGTAAGCGGCTGCAGCTGGCTGGCCTGCGTGCGGGCATCTGGGCTGGCGAGTGTGCGGGTGCCGAGAGCTGGAGGCCCGGCCCTGGGTGGTCATCTCCACCCAGTTGGCGTCCCCGCCCGGCTAGCGTCTCTGCGCCAGCCCCTTCCCTCCTGGGCGCCGGGTCCCCGCCCACAGGGTCTTGCCTACCTGCGGGCCCAGTACTCGAAATAACGCCCAGCTCTTTGGCTTTTTTTTTTTTTTTCTTTTTCTGCCGCTTGGTAAGTGGCGCAGTGAATGTTGAATTGAATCAAGCACTGCCTTTTCCGACCTCCCCGCTCCCCGCTTGCCTCCCTGCCCGTCCTGTGTGATTTGACTGACTTCCCCTTAAGAGTTGGAGCCTGTTTGTCCAACCTTGTTATAATTTCCTTGTGGTAAATCTTGATGGTGGCAATCATGTCTTTTAAAATCGTGATACTAGCCTTTAATAGCGTAGCTATCGATTCGACAGTAAACAAATTCACCTATTTAGAAAGACGGAGGAGAATTGTGAGGTGAATGGTCTGATGAATAGTAGATGAAACTTTCAAAGAACTGTAAATGTGGCAAAGTAAGATTTAAATGAGTACTAATAAATAAAAGGGAATAGGTTAGGGAAAAGCTACAGTTTACGTGGAAATATTTAGATGACATGTTGATTTGGAATAATTAATCAAAAGTTCTTTAATGGAAAAGATCAATTATTGAAACTTGGAAGAATACTGAAAGGCACTTGATTTTTTAAATGATTTATTTTGTTAAGGTATTAAAAGTAATCCTTTGGGTCCAAATAATTTTAATAAGTGAAACAATGTTTATATGTATTTTACATCTGTTTCTGTGTCATTACATCTGAAGAGAATGGAGTATCAATCACTATCATCCTTATTTTACTGTTTTAGGGACTAAAAGACTGTCCATGTTTCACTATGATAAATTCTAAAATACTATACATTTTAAAGATTTAAAGTTTAGTATTTTAAGTTGGCATGTTAAGTGCCCATCTAACTTTTAGGCTATGAGATGAAAATAAGCATTTGGTATGGGATAAAGTGAATAGAGATTACTTTCGAGGAAATTAATTTGCCCTTTAAAGAAAAAAAAATTTTCCAGCCTGTTCAAGTGCCCCTGCAGCATTGTGGTTATAGATATTATGTATACACCCTGAAGAACCAGACTGTATGGGTTCAAATTCCAGCTCTGCTTCTTACTACCTTTATTATTTCAAGCAGTTCCTTAACCTTGCTAAACCAAGGTTTCCTATAAAATGGGGGTTCATAACAGTACCCATCCCCTATAGGGTTGTTGATTAGATAAGATAATGCATCAGTTCCTGGATTCCATAATTGTTAGCTATTAACATACCATGTCTGAACCACCAATAATATCGTCTCTTTCTGTGACTTACTATTACATAGGTCCCTTAAACATCTCAAGATTATTCTCTGCTAAGAGAAATGACTGCACCCTTTTCCTGAGCTATGGCAGTCAGACCTGGCAGTGGTAACTACTCTACAGAACTCCCAAACCTGGCAAGGATGGTGCAGATTTTGGCAGATTATGGCTTTGTCCCTCCCCAGCACTGATGATATTATGAAGTGAGTATGACACCAATTTCCTATGCTAAACAGAGCTTCCAGATTCTAGTTTTTTATTGGTGCTGGTAAATAGATAAAGACCACTGATAAATATGTTTTTACTATTTAAGATTGGTTTGTTGTGTTTTTCAATGTACTCTCTCTGATTTCAGTATTCAGGTAATTATCATGAGTGATAAATAATTATTGAGATTTTGCTATCCTAAAGACATTTTGCTAGGAATTATGGATGTGAATAGGTCATGGAAAATGACCATATTTTCTTAACTAAAAATCAGGATAAAGCAATTTGACAGGCAAGTGTTTGAAGTCAGAAATGTTCCAGACAGTCTAGATGCCATGGTTGCCTTTTATCCACAGAGTTCCCTCCCTTGACCTTCCCTTGCTAAACTTTTTATTCTTTATGAGTGACTCTAACATACATTTCTGTTTCTAAATATCTTTGTTCACCACTCACCTTAGTTTTAATTTTTGAACTTGGCTTCTTCTCTAAGTTAACATCTTATTGACTATTACTAATTTTTTCCCCTTTTATTTTATAAACCTGTCTGTCATTTAGCCACAGTCATTCAGCCCTTTACTGTTATGTTTTGAGTATTTTTTAGTACTCACCTGATAGCTTAAAATGCTCTTTCAGATAATTGAATTTCCAAGTACTTGTTTTTCCCTCTTTTTTTATCATCTCACAAGCTAACCTTGTAAGAAGCTTCTCTTTGGCAAGGGCAGTTGTACAGATATCCTTTACTTTGCAAAAATGGTGGGACATTGAAAAGATGTGGTTACATTTGCTTTTTGCAAATCATATAATTTTTTATTGATACATAATATTTGTATATATTTGTGGGGCACATGGGATATTTTGTAACATGCATAGAATATGTAATGATTGAGTCAAGATATTTAGGATAGTCATCACCTAGAGCATTTATGACTTCTGTGTTGGTAGTATTTCAAGTCTTCCCTTCTAGCTATTTTGAAATATACAATATGATGTTGTTAACTAGTCACTCTGCTCTGCTATCAAACATTAGAACTTACTTTTTTTATCTAACTTTATGTTTGTACACATTAACCATCCTCTTTTGTCTCCACCTACCACCACACACATACCCTTCCCAGCCACTGGTAACTATCATTCTATTGTCTACCTGCATGAGAACAACTTTTGTTTTTTTTGAGATGGAGTCTCACTCTGACGCCAGGCTGGAGTGCAGTGGTGTGATCTCAGCTCACTGCAACCTCCGCCTCCTGGGTTCAAGTGATTCTCCTGCCTTAGCCTCCCAAGTAGCTGGGACTACAGGCATGCGCTACCATGCCCAGATAATTTTTGTATTTTTAGTAGAGATGGGGTTTCACCATGTTGGCCATGATGGTCTCGATCTTTTGACCTCATGATCTGCCCGCCTTGGCCTCCCAAAGTGCTGGGATTACAGGCATGAGCCACTGTGCCTGGCCAAGAACAACGTTTTTAGCTCCCACGTACACGCAGTATTTGTCTTTCTGTGCCTAGTTTATTTAACTTAACATAAGGCTCTCCAGTTTCATCCATGTTGCTACAAATGACACGATTTTATTCTTTTGTATAGCAAAATAATTTTTCATTGTGTATATGTACCACATTTTCTTTGGCCATTCATTCATTGATACACACTTAGGTTGATTGCATATCTTTGTTATTGTGAATAGTACTGCAGTAAACATAGGAGTAGAGGTATGTCTTTGATATACTGATTTTTTTTCCTTTGAGTGAATACCCAGTAGTGGAATTGCTGGATTATATGGTAGTTTTTTTGTGTGTGTAAGTTTTTGAGAACGCTCCATACTATTTTCCATTATGACTGTACTAGTTTACATTCCCATATCAGTGCATAAGTGTCCCTTTTCTCCACATCATTGCCAGCATCTTGGTTTTTTTTGTTTTTTTTTTTTTTTTGTCCTTTTGATAGTAGTGATTCTAACTGGGCTAAGATGATATCTCATTTGTGGTTTTGATTTGCATTGTCTTGGGGATTATGATGTTAACTATCTTTTCATATGTCTGTTGGCCATTTGTTTGACTTCTTTTAATAAATGTCTATTCAGATCCTTTGCCTGTTTTTAATGGAATTATTTGCTTTTTTGCTGTTGAGTTTGAGTTCCTTATTCTTATCATTCTTATATATTTTTCCTAATGTTATGGATATTAATCCCTTGTCAGATGAATAGTGTGTAGATATTTTTTCTCCCATTCGGCAGGTTGTCTCTTCACTTTGTTGGTTGTTTTCTTTGCTGTGCACTATCTTTTTAGTTCATAGTCCCATTTGTCCATTTTTGTTGCCTGTGCTTTTGAGGTCTTAGACATAAAATCTTTGCTTAGACCAGTGTCCTAGAGTGTTTTCCTTATGTTTTCTTCTAGAAGCTTTTTAGTTTTGGGTCTTATTTAAGGCTTTAATCTATTTTGAATTGATTTTTGTATATGGTGAGAGATAGAGGTTGTTTCATCCTTCTGCACATGGATATCCAGTTTTCTCAGCACCAGTTATTGAAGAGAGTTTTCTTTTTCCAATGTACATATACTTTTAAGTTGTAGATACAGTTTTACTCGGGATGAGACGAGAGTACTTAGAGTGAGGTCACAGAGTTGAAAACAAGGGATACCAATTTCTTCTCAAATGGGGATATTATTAATCCCTAGAGAGGGGAACTGGTATCATCAAACAACTTAACAGTCCACTATTTAAAGTAGATTTCAGTCTATAGATTCAGGATCCCTACTTCTTTTTTTATCCAGCCCATAATGTCATGAGGACTCCTACTTCTGAGGGATATATTACTTAAAGGTCCATTGCTTTAAAGTCTTGGTTGTAAGGAATTTCTTTCATAACAAAAATAATAAACTCTCAATTTAGTGCCTTTATAAATTTTATTTTTTCAACATCAAGTTTTATTTGAAGTTGCCACATTTAACAAATGAACATCCAAAATATCCTGTTGGTTGACTTCTGCTGGATCAGCATCAAAACCTCTTAAATCCCTAAGCCAATATTTAAAAGGATATAGAGGCCAGATGCAGTGGCTCATGCCTATAATCCCAGCACTTTGAGAGGCTGAGTCAGGAGGACGCTTGAGACCTGGAGTTTGAAACCAGCATGAGCAACAAAGCAAGACCCTGTCTGTACCAAAAAAAAATTTTGAATTAGCTCTGTGCATTGGTGCATGCCTGTAATCCTAGCTACTTGTGAGGCTGAGGCAGGAGGATTGCTTGAGCCCAGGAGGTTGAGGCTTTCAGTGATTGAGGCTTGCATTGCATTCCAGCCTGAGTGACAGACCCTGTCTCAAAATAAATAAATAAAAGGATATTAAAACACATAAAGAGAGTACCATCTTGAAACCCTCTCTGAGAAACCACTCTCTTATATCTAAGCTTACAATCTAGATCTCACTGCTTCTAGAAAGATCATTCCTGCTTATAGTTACTGTAGAATAACTGGCCTCATCAGGAACAGTTCCCAATTTATGGAACACTTGGAATTCAGACCTTGCACACTGCCTGAAATACATAAAATGCTTAACAAAAGCAGATATATTTTATTCATTTTTAAAAATATGTGAGGACTCATTCCATCTCCCAGGCGGTGGCACCACCATAGCTCACTGCAGCCTCAAACTTCTAGGCTCAAGCTGTCCTCCTGCCTCAGTCTCTCAAGTGGCTGTGAGTACAGATGTGCCATGACTGTGTGGGCTATTTGTTTTTAAATTTTTTCTGCCCAGGCTGGTCCTGAACTCCAGGCCTCAAGTGATCCTGCCACCCTGGCCTCCCAAAGTGCTGGAATTACAGGCATGAGCCACCATGCCCAGTTAACAGATATATTTTATTTTATTTTATTTTTTCAAGACAGAGTCTCACATTTGCCTCTCAGGCTGGAATGTAGTGGTTCAATCTTAGCTCACTTCAACCTCCGCCTTCCAGGTTTGAGTGATTCTCCTGCCTCAGCCTCCCGAGTACCTGGGACTACAAGTGCCCACCGCCATGTGTGGCTAATTTTTGTATTGTTAGTAGAGATGGGGTTTCACCATGTTGGCCTGGCTGGTCTTGAACTCCTGACCTCAGGTGATCCTCCTGCCTCAGCCTCCCAAAGTGCTGGGATAACAGGCCTGAGCCACTGTGCCTGGCCAACAGCTATATCTTATTATTATTATTGTTAATAGAGATAAAGTCTCAGTACATTGCCTAGGGTGGTCTCAAACTCCTGACCTCAAATGGTCCTCCTGCCTTGGCCTCCCAAAGTGCTGTGATTATAGGTGTGATCACCATGCCTGGTCCTATTTTTTATTGTTTATAAAACTGGGAATTGGAAAACTGGTACACGGACCAAATGTAGCCCACTACTTATTTTTAAATACTTTTATTGGAACACAGATATGCCCATTAGACTGTATACTGTCTACTGTTATATATTATGTATTATTCAGGGTTCCCCAGAGAAACAGAACCAATAGTATACAATACGTTGTCTGACTGTCAAGATATTTATTTTAAGGAATTGGCTCATGTACTTGTGAAGCCTGCTAAGTTTGAAATTTGTGGAGCAGGTTCACAGGCTGGTAACTAAGACCAGAGTTTATGCTGCAGTCTTAAGGTAGAATTTCTTTTCTAGGAAACTTCAGTTTTTGCTCTTAAGACTGATTGGATGAGGCCCATCAACATTATCAAGAGTAATCTCTTTAAAGTAAACAGATTATAGATATTAACCACTTCTACAAAATACCTTCACAGCAGCCCGGATTAGTGCTACTTAACTGGGTACTCTAGCCTTGCCAAGTTGTCGTATAAAATTAACCATCACAGTTTAACTGCTTTCACCCTATAGTTTAGTAGTTGTCAGAGTTTAGTAGTTGTGACAGAGATGGTATGACCTAGAAATCCTAACATATTCAGTACCTGTTACAGAAAGTTTGCTGACCTCTGGAGTAAGCCATAAAACCAAATTGAACTAACCTCTGTTCTTGCAATAGAGTTCAGCCAAATGTACACGTGTGTGTATACACACACACACACAGACAGGCACGTGAGCTTCAGAATGATAGTAATCAAGGACCGTGCTTGGCCTCTATGACCACTTCAGACTACATTTTTTTGAGACTAGAAGCAGAACGGGATACTGATATGAATTCCTTGAACATTTCTTCTGGCAAGCAGCCTCTTTTATCTTAAAAGTTTTTTTCATGTCCACATTTGTGTACAGTTTTATAAAAAGCTATGTGATTGTATCATACCTACTATTTTAATGTAGTCCTTTTCTTTTCCATTTTTCACCTTTTCCTTGCCTTTTTCTTTTCCTTTTTTAATCTGGCTTTCCTGCCTCTGTTTACTACTCCACAAACATCCTTTGCAACTAATGTTGACCAACTACTGTGTATCCTCCCACCTTATTGTCTGCATGGTCACACAATCATAAAAGAGCATGTGTGTGTATATATATTTACAGAAATACTGGTAATGATAGAGTTCTTTTTACCATTTAATTTATAAAATGAAATCAAATTTAAGCATGCATCTTCATCTAACTTTTCATCCTATAGTCCCTTTTCTCACAATCCCTATTTTTATTTAGTTGCTTAGCCTTTCTTTTTGATTTGTAATAGATATTATCACTCTGCTGCCTTCACAGTGTTTTTTTCATTTCTATTGATTTTACATGTAATATTTTTTTTGCCATAGATAGGTTTATATGGTAAAATGTGTTAATGATTTCTTTAATAAGTTCTAGGTTTCCAATTTAACTTAAAAAGTTTACTTATGCCTGGATATTATCATGCAGTATCCTACGTTTTCCAGATTGTGCTTAATTATTCTCAATTAATTGATCTCATATCTCTAAAAAAAATCTCATTTTTTATATGAAATAAGATAATAGGATCTAATTTTATTTTCTTCTCAGTAGCTAGCCAGGTGTGCCAGCAGCATTCTTCAATAATCCATTCTTTTCTCTGTAATTAGAAAGACCACCTTTGTCATATATTGAATTTTTAAATTTATGTTAAATATATTTCTGGATTTTATTATTCTGGATCCTATTCAGGGCTATAAATGTTAAACTATTCAGAAAATGAAATATTGTTTATCTATATTTTGAATCTTTCTCATTTATTAATACTGTTCTGTTTTTCTGTTACCTACTTGTTCACTTATAAGAAGTGGTAACTAGGCTGGGCGTGATGGCTCATACCTATTAATCCCAGCACTTTGGAAGGCTGAGGTGGGTAGACCACTTGAGCCCAGGAGTTTTAGACAAGGCTGGACAACATAATGAGACCACATCTCTACAAAAAAATACAAAAATTAGCCAGGTGTGATAGCACACACCTGTAGTCAAAGCTACTTGGGGGGCTTAGGCAGGAGAATTGCTTGAGCCAAGGAGGCAGAGAAGGCAGAGATTCCTGTGAGCTGAGATTGCACCACTGCACTTCAGCCTGACAGCCTGGGTGACAGGGTAAGACCCTGTCTTTAAAAAAAAAAAAGGCTGGCACAGTGGCTTATGCCTGTAATCCCAGCACTTTGGGAGGCCAAGACAGGTGGATCACCTGAGGTCGAGATTTGAGACAGCCTGGCCAACATAGTGAAACCCCATCTCTACTAAAAATACAAAAATTAGCTGGACATGGTGCATGCTCATAATGCCAGGTACTTGAGAGGCTGAGGCAGGAGAATCGCTTGAACCCAGGAGACAATTGGTTAATTGCACTCCAGCCTGGGCAACAAGAGCAAAACTCGGTCTCAAAAAAAAAGAAAGAAAGAAATGGTAATTCTTTCTCCTCCAGAATCATCCAATACACCTAATGATTTTACATTAAACAGTGCATGTTATACTACCAGCATGCCTAGGAATTATCTTATTTTTTCCACTATTCCTTTTTCACTTTCTTGACAGTTGGATAAAGCCATTGAATACACATGCTCCAGTTATTTAAAAACACCTCATCAGTACTTTTATATATCATAATAATACTTTAAAAACTATATACATACGATGTATATACTACTTAACTAGTTTCTCAAATAACCCTATTTTTTTTTTTTATCCCTGAGTCCATTCTAAATTTCTCACCATGGGCTTCAGTGCTCTTGACAGCAAATGTGCCATTTATACCAAGGACAGTATAGAGGAAATCCTGCATATCTTCCTATTATATCATCATAAAATGGTATAGAAATGGTAACACACTTAAAATATTTACCTTATATTTTTGTTTGTAAAACTGGCATGGCACATAAGCATGTTGGTGGTAGTGGTTGATTATTGTGGTTTCAGTGTTATTTTCTTCAAAGCTGTGACCTCTGCACTTTTCAAAAAAAAAGTTTTTTTTTTTTTGAGACAGGGTCTTGTTCTGTTACCCAAGCTGGAGTACAGTGGCACAATCACTGCTCACTCTAGCATCAACCTTCTGGGCTCAATAGATCCTACCAGCTCAGCCTTCCAAGTAGCTGGGACTACACGCCTGGCTAATTTTTGTATTTTCTGTAGTGACAGGGTTTCACCATGTTGTCAAGGCTGGTCTTGAACTCCTAGGCTTAAGCAATCTGCTCAACTCAGCCTTCCAAAGTGCTGGGATTAAGCTGTGAGCCACCACACCTGGCCCAAAATTGTATTTTAATTTCGTTTTTAGAGGATATTTAACTCTGCGGTTTTTTTTGTTTGTTTGTTTGTTTGCATAGGATTAATTTTGCCTACGTTTGTGGGAAAGCTTTTTTTTTGGGTGGGGAGGGGAATGATTATTTCATTGTTTTCAAGTCCATTTATTAAGGTATTTTTTAAGCTTATGTTTATCACAAATAGTTATTTAAATTGAAAGTTTTGCCCTGGCACAGTGGCTCACGCCTATAATCCTAGCACTTTGAGAGGCCAAGGCAGTGGGCAGGGTCACTTGAGTTCAGGAGTTCAAGACCAGCCTGGTCAACATGGCAAACCCTATCTTTACTAAAAGGAAAATACACAAATTAGCTAGTTGTGGTGGCAGGAGCCTGTAATACAAGCTACTCGGGAAGTGAGGGCAGGGAGAATTGCTTGAACCTGGGAGGCGGAGGTTGCAGTAAGTTGAGGTTGTACCACTGCACTCCAGCCTGGCCAACAGAGCAAGACTCCATCTAAAAAAAAATAAAAAGAGAAAGTTTTAAACATGGTTTTGCATATGAGGTCCTAAGATATGAATGAAAAATGTGAAAAACAATTTTAATCAGTATTTTTTATTTTCTTGTAAGCCCTTTACCAGTTTTTGTTTTGTTTTGTTTTTTTCCCCTCAAGACAGTCTCACTGTCAGCAAGCTGGAATGCAGTGGCACAATCTAGGCTCAGTGCAACATCCCCCT
Source organism: Callithrix jacchus (assembly GCF_049354715.1). Classification (NCBI taxonomy): domain Eukaryota; kingdom Metazoa; phylum Chordata; class Mammalia; order Primates; family Cebidae; genus Callithrix; species Callithrix jacchus. The sequence continues at coordinate 70,170,399 of NC_133507.1, forward strand.
CCCCAGTTCAAGCAATTCTTCTTCCTCAGCCCCCCGAGTAGCTGAAACTACAGGTGTGTGCCATCCTGGCCAGCTAACTTTTTTGTATTTTTAGTAGAGACGGGGTTTCATTATGTTGGACAGGATGCCTCATGATCTGCCCACCTTGGCCTCCATAAGTGCTGGGATTACAGGTGTGAGCCACCCCACCCCAACAGTTTCATAAATGTAATGATATGGCTGTTTTATGTTAGGCTTCAATTTCTTCTGTTAATAGCCAAATGCTTTCCAGATCCATCTATTTTGTTATTATTGATAATAATACAAATTAGAAGATGACTAAAATAAAATTTTTTTGTAAAGTTGTATTTCAAGCTTTTCATGGGATGTATAAATAAAAATAAGTCATTAATTAAATGGTGGCATTAAAAAATTAATTGGGCAAATGAAAATTTGTCTCTACAAAGTCTGGGTAAAGAGTTTTTAAGTTAAATTTGAATAATTCTTGATAATGTCCAGAAATAAAAACTGCTAGTGTTTGCACTTGTCTGTGCTTGAAAGAAAGCTACACATACACCATTAACATTTTATTAAAAGAAAAATTCATGGAAAAAACTAAAAGTATGGTAGCACTTTGCTTTTTAACTGACCAAAATAGGAGAAAACAACTCTTAAACATTGAATAGAAGCTTTTGCACATTTCTTAGAAGATTTTTGGTTTTTGCTAGAAGAACCAAATGTAGGATTTAAGCTTTGTCAGAACAAAATTGGCAGAGTTATGTAGTGAAAAAAAATCTACAAAAATTAACATAAGGTAGATGTGGATATAAAATATATTTAAGAGTGGCCAGGCTCAGTGGCTCACATCTATAATCCCAGCACTTTGGGAGGCTGAGGTGGCGATCACCTGAGGTCAGAATTCAAGATGAGCCTGGCCAACGTGGTTAAACCCCATCACTAACTAAAAACAGAAAAATTAGCTGGACGTGGTGGTATGCACCTGTAATCCTAGCTACTCAGGAGGCTAAGGCAGGAGAATCACTGGAACCTGGGAGGCGGAGGTTGCAGTGAGCTGAGACCATGCCACTGTACTCTAGCCTGGGAGACAGAGTGAGAATCTGTCTCAAAAAAAAGATAAAAGAAAAAATATATATATACACATATATATACATGATTTAAGAAGAATGAAATATGAAGTCAAATTTTAAAAATAAACATACAACTATTAAAAATATTGTACATTTTTAATTAGCTGTAACAGAACAGTTCCCTCTTTTCCCTGAATTTTTTTGAAGTTTGAATTTAGCATCCATTAATACATACAGATGAGTAAGGTTCCTCTATTTATAAAAAAACAACTGATATAGATCCTCAGTGCTTAAGAATGAGACTATATACTCCTATTAAAAATCAAGAAATACATTAGAGTAGCCTTCATTGTTATTTACAGAAATTGATAAGAAGAAAAATAAAAAAGGAACAGATCCTATTTGTATCTATAACTAAATTCACTTTGTTTTAAAATTCTCATTTGAAATTTTATGTATAAATTGGAATTTACCATAAATGTGTCTTAGCTTGGTGGGTTGGGACTCAGACACTAGTGACATTGAGGTTTCATTTATAGAATATATTAAAACTTTTTCATTTATAGAATATATTAAAACTTTTTTATTGCTATTGAATAGAAATAAATTTTATTGTATAGTTTTTATGGAAGACCAGGCATTCCTCTATTTAGTACAGTAAAATGAAGTTTTGTAATATTTTTCTTTAATGAAAAGTGTGTTTGCCAATTAAATTTGCTCTAATGTTAAGCATGATTAGATTACATGTTTATGTAACAACTAGGAATTTAATATAAATTTAATTTGAACATCTTTCTCTAAAAAAAATTAGACATCACTTTATGAAATTGAGAAATTATTTGTCTTGCCCATTAGTGTAAAAAGATTTAGCTAAATGGAACTTAGGTAGAATTCAGCTGTGTGTTCCACATCCTCGGATTCAGCCAACCACATATCAGAAATATTGGAGGAAAAAAAACACTAAGAAATAACAATACAATAATAAAATATATTACAAAATTTTTAAAAGCATAACTTTTTATATAGCATTTACATGGTGTTAGATATTATAAGTAATCTAGAGATGATTTAAAGTATACAGGAGGATTGTGTAGGTTATATGCAAATAGTATGCCATTTTATATAAGGAACTTGAGCATTCATAGATTTTTATATCAACTGGAGGTCATGGAACTAATTTCCCCCTACAGTAAGGGACAACTGTAATTGTTTCGTAAATTCTAAGTCTGCTGTCAGTGAAGTTCTATGGTCTGAATATCCTCCAAAATTCATAAATAGTATTATAATACTACCAATGTGATATTTAATAGCAGGAGCACTTAGGAAGTGATTAAGTCATAAGTGCAGAGCCTTCATAGTTGGGATTAAGACCGTTGAAAAAGAGCTTGAGGGGAGTGGGTTTTCTGTCTTTTTTTCTGTCATGTCAGGAGACAATATTTCTCCTCTCTAGAAGGAGCAGCAACAAAGTACCATCTTGAAAGCAGAGAGTAGCTCTCACCAGACACTAGTCCTGCTGGCACCTTGATGTTGGACTTCCCAGACTCCAGAACATGATATATAACCAGCATAGATAAACAGGGTTCTAGGATTTGTGAGTTGATAAAATTCATTGTAATTGAGAGTGAATAAAATATATTATAGGTTTTGTGGATGTGGCTTTACAACTGGGCCCAGAAAAGGGTAGGATTCAGATGGGTGGAAAGAAGTAAGAAGCAACATTAGGGATGACTGATTAATCAAAGTGCTGAGGCAAAATATTAAACAGCATTTTTCCACTGATTTATTGTAAGCTCTATGAAGAATAAACTTTGAAAATTCAAAGTTTGTTTCTAACCCCAGCTTTTTTTTTTTTTTCCCTCTAAGAGACGGAGTCTTGCTCTCTTCCCTAGGCTGGAGTGCAGTAGTGTGATTGTAGCTCACTGAAACCTCAGGCTCCTGGGCTCAAGCGATACTTATGACTCAGCTTCCCATGTACCTAGGATCACAGGCGTGCACCACCACACTCAGCTCATTTTTTTAAAAAAGATGGGGTCTTGCTGTGTTGCCCAGGCTTGTCTGAAACTCCTGGCCTACAGCAATCCTCTCATCTTGGCCTCCCTAAGCGTTAAAATTACAAGTGTGAGCCACTATGCCTGACCCTGTAGCTTTTTTTTTTTTTTTTGAGACAGAGTTTCGCTCTTGTTACCCAGGCTGGAGTGCAATGGCGCAATCTTGGCTCACTGCAACCTCTGCCTCCTGGGTTCAGGCAATTCTCCTGCCTCAGCCTCCCGAATAGCTGGAACTACAGGCATGCGCCACCATGCCCAGCTAATTTTTTGTATCTTTAGTAGAGACGGGGTTTCACCATTTTGACCAGGATGGTCTCGATCTCTTGATCTTGGGATCCACCCATCTCGGCCTCCCAAAGTGCTGGGATTACAGGCTTGAGCCACCGCACCCGCCAACCCTATGGCTTTTTAATAATGGTGTTAATGTGCTTAGACCAACCTAAATATTGATTTTCTACACAATCCAAAAACTTCTAAGGAAAGTGTATCACAATTTTACAAGGGAGGTTGAGAATGTCCTCAGTTTTATATCATCAGCCCCTTTAAGGATACTGGGTATGTCTGCTACCACCCTATGTTCCTTGCTCTGTTACCACATCTACTTCTGATATCTAGGATTATCAGAAGACAGTCTTTGCAAGCTATAGGCACCCCAAAAAAGTAATAAGCAGGACATGTTGCTGTAGTTTTCTGTTTTTTAAATGCTTAAAGAAGTTAAGTAGTAATTATCTGGTAGCAGTGCATCTGTACTAATATGTTTTTGACAGATAAAGTAAATATTGTCTTGTTGCTAAAAAATCTTTAGTTCAAGTTACTATTCAATTATGTAAGAAATATTTATAACTATCAAAAAGTTTAAAATTATTGCTTTGTATAAAATTAAAAAATGAATAGACATTTAAAAAATATTTAATAGCCACCTCACTTCTAAGAATAGACATATTTTTAACTTCTAAGAACTATTGAGAAACAAAGCATTGATGTAGGAGATTATTAAAGTGAACTCACTATTTTATAAAAATATGATGAGAAGGGCTAAACATTCTTAATATGTGAAGTAGCAGTATTCCATATTAAAATATTTTTATATTGAGGAGAAAAAGTAGGCAGTTTGCAATACTATATAATATATAGTACTTACTAGAAAGGGCTAAACATTCTCTTTTTTGTGTGTGTGTGGGAAGGTGGCAGACAGGGTCTTGCTCTGTTGTCCAGGCTGGAGTGCAGTGGTGCAGTCACAGCCCACTGCAGCCTCAAACTCCTTGTCTCAAGGAATCCTCCTGCCTCAATTATCTGAGTAGCTGGGACCACAGGTACACACTACCATGCCCAGATAATTTTTTTTTTAGAGGTGGGGTCTTGCTATATTGCCCGGTCTGGCCTCACGCTACTGGAATCAAGCAGTCCTCCCACCTCAGCCTCCCAAAGTGTTGGAATTACAGGCATGAGCCACTATGCCTGATCTAGTAAAATATTTTACTAATAAGTAGAGAGAATGGATTTGTGGAAAACTCTTAAACTCATAAGGTACTGCTGTGAATCTTCTAGTGTTGATGATTAGCATGCTAATATGTACTGAACAAATTTATAATTGTTGATAATTTGCAATGGAGTCTTTTCATTCTGATAGTCAAAGTACTTTATAAACACTAAACCTTTCAAAAATCTCTCTTATAATAGGTATTGTTAAATTAATTACATATTTCATATGAAAAAACAAGAGCTGAGGGAGGCAAAGTTACTTCCCTAAGATTACATAGTATTTAACTGATGAAAACTGAGTAGTTCCAAATTTCTGTTACTCAATTCTAACCCCCGTATAAAATAAAATCAGTGTAATGCTAAGAAATACTATTATACTTCCAAGAATAAACTAAAAATTTGTCATAGCAGTTTAAAGAAATGTCTTTATTAAAGTGAGTATTTCAAGGTAATCTCCTTTAAGTATAAACATATTTATGTAAGATATTTATATTTAAGAAGACAGTAATTCAATATTTTGCTTTTAATATCATGATCATTAAGTTTCTTACATAGATTCTCTTCTAGTAAGCAAAGTTCAAAAAAAAGCCAAAGTTGGTATAGACTGTGATTAAAATACTATTTCATATAGCCAGGGTGATAAACTACTTATTTATTAAAGTTGTCTGCTTAAATATAATAAAAATGATTGTCCTAATGGAGAGACCCCCTAAACAAAGGCAACTAGCTCCTTTTACATAAAAGACTTTTACATTATTTTGTATTTTAGTGAACAGCGTTTTTTTCTATTGTAATTACTGATTAGCTATATCACATGATTTATGAATTGTTTGTTATGGTAGAAGTACAGTATCTTTTGGAAGAATTTATGCTGTATTAACCAATGAGTCAATTAAGATTAACCAATTTCAATATTATCCTTAAGCAGTATTACCATTTGCAATACTAGAATAGACATATCCCAGACCATTAAAAACCTGATAATTCTTTATCCAGAAACAACAAGCAGACAAAATATTTATGAAACTATTAAAAGATTGATTGGGAAGCTGAAGTAATGGCAAATACATTACTCTGAAAATCCCCACACATCCTCCAAAAAACTATAAAGATGAACAAATAAAACTACACATAGCTAGGCTGGGCACAGTGGCTAACACCTGTAAGCCCAGCAATTTGGGAGGCCAAGGTGGGTGGATCACCTGAGGTCAGGAGTTCAAGAGCAGCCTGACCAATATGGTGAAACTCTGTCTCTACAAAATACAACAATTAGCCAGGCATGGTGGCAGGTGCCTGTAATCCTAGCTACTTGAGAGGCTGAGGTGGGAGAATCACTTGAACCCGGGAGGCAGAGGCTGCAGTGAGCTGAGATTGCGCCATTGTACCCCAGCCTGCGTGACAGAGCAAGACTCTGCCTCAAAACAAACAAACCAAAAAAAAAAAAACACTACACATAACTATATGTTAATGTTAGAATGCAGAGAATGTTCCAACTTCAAATTATCTGTAAGTAGAAAAACACATTAAATCCTAGCTAGCCATTATTCATGCCCTTGTGCAAGCCATGGTAGAAAGCAAGGATGATCTGGGAGAAACTGCACAGGAGAACAAAGAACCTGGTGGCAGGCTTAAGATATTGATCTAAAGACATTTCCAGAAGAATTTTCTCCTAAGAAATACTGATAGATCAGAGGAGATTACAGGGAAGGGATTTACAAGTTTATATGGGACTCAAAAAGGCAGTTTTGGAAAGGCACTTATTAGGGAAGAAGAGGGTAAAAAGGAAGGGATAAATGCCCTCTAAAAACTAAACAGTTAAGAAAAATATTGAAGGTAAAAATTTAGGATCCTGCAAGACAAAAAAACATTTTTTAATTGGAGGTCAAATCTCACACTACCTTGCCCCCAAATCCAACTAATAAAGAAGCCATACTTGGAACGATCCAAGATGGACAATCGCTAACATCTCGGGATTGCAGCTCCCAGCGAAAGCTCAGATAAGGAGAGGACGCCACACTTTCAGACAAATTGTGTTCCCTCACAGAGCAGAAGATTCCCAGTGGAGGAGCTCCACGGGTCGCCAGTGCGACTCTTGTGGCCGGCACAGCGGTTTCGCCGGCACCTTGGCACGGCAGCTCTCAGTGCAGAGTAAACAGGACTGGTTCCCTTTCTGGCCGAGGTTTGGAGGAGCCACACGGGTCGCCAGCGCAACTCTTGTGGCTACCGCAGTGGTTGTGCCGGCACCTTGGCGCAGCAGCTCTTGGTGCAGAGTAAACAGGACTGGTTCCCTTCTGACTGAGGTTTGGAGCTCCGGGAAGGCAGAATCGCCTATTACGGACTCAAGAAGGAAGCCAGACTGGAGATTCCCGGGCAGAAAAGCACCATCAGTCTTAAAGCCGCTGTTTTGGCCCGCGCAGTGGGTTGCTCATATTTTGGCCCTGGGAATTAATAACTTGGACGTCCACTCAGAGACCTAATTTGAAAGTTGGTAATTACAAAGACGACAGGTGGATAAATTTACAATGATGGGAAGAAACCAGCATAAAAAAGCTGAGAATACTCAAAATCAGAATGCCTCTCCCTCTAAAGAGGATCACAGTTCCTCATCAACAAGGGAACAAGACTTGATCTAGAACGAGCTCATCCCATTAACAGAATCAGGCTTCCAAAGATGGATAATAAGAAACTCCTGTGAGTTAAAAGAACATGTTACAGCCCAATGTAAAGAAACGAAGAACTTTGAAAAAAGGTTTGATGAAATCCTAATGAGAACAGACAACTTAGAGAGGAATATAAGTGAATTAATGGAACTGAAGAATACAATGCAGGAACTCCAAGAAGTATGCACAGCTTTAAACACTCGAATTGTTCAAGCAGAAGAAAGGATATCAGAGGTAGAAGTCCAACTTAATGAAATAAAACAAGAAGACAAGATTAGAGAAAAAAGGATAAAAAGGAATGAGCAAAGTCTCCAAGAAATGTGGGACTATGTGAAAAGACCAAATTTATACTTGATAGGTGTACCTGAATGTGACGGAGAGAATGAATCCAAACTGGAAAATATTCTTCAGGATATTATTCAGGAAAATTTTCCTAAACTAGCAAAGCAGGACAATATTCAACCCCAGGTAATACAGAGAACACCACAAAGATATTCCTCAAGAAGAGCAACCCCGAGGCACATAATCGTTAGATTCACCAGGGTTGAAACGAAGGAGAAATTACTAAGGGCAGCCAGAGAGAAAGGTCAGGTTAATTACAAAGGGAAGCCTATAAGACTTACAGCAGATCTCTCAGCAGAAACTCTACAAGCCAGAAGAGAGTGGGGGCCAATATTCAACATCCTTAAAGAACAGAACTTTCAGCCCAGAATTTCATATCCAGCCAAACTAAACTTTACAACTGAAGGAAAAATAAAATCTTTTATGAACAATCAAGTACTCAGAGACTTTATTACCACCAGGCCTGCTTTACAAGAGCTTCTGAAAGAAGCATTACACATAGAAAGAAACAACCAGTATTAGCTTTTCTAAAAATATACCAAAAAGTAAAGAGCATCAACATAAAGAAGAATTTACATCAACGAATGGATAAAACAGCCAGTTAATATCAAATGGCAGTAATCCTAAATTTAAATCAACTAAATCCCCCAATCAAAAGATACAGCCAAAACCCAATGGCATGTTACATCCAGACCTGTTTCACATGCAAGGATACACAAAGACTCAAAACAAAGGGATGGAGAAAGGTTTACCAACCAAATGGAGAGCAAAAAATAAATGAATAAATAAAAAGCAGGAGTTGCAATTCTTGTATCTGATAAAATAGATCTTAAAGCAACAAAGATATAGTGGTAAAAGGATCAATGCAACAAGAAGAGCTAATGATCCTAACACCCAGATACATAAGACCTATAAAGAGACTTAGACTCAACGAGACAGAAAATTAATAAGGATATCACGGACTCGAACTCAGATCGGGAACAAGTAAACTTAATAAATATTTATAGATCTCTCCACTTTAAACACACAAAATATACATTCTTGTCAATACCATATCACACCTACTCATAGGTTTAAATGAAACATTGATTGGCCATTATTAATACCCATTTTTTTTTAGAATAAAGCAACATTTCCCTTCTCTCTCCCTCTTTTTCTTCCTCTCCTTCACTCCTTTGTTTTCTTTCCTTCTCTCAAAAAAGAAAAAAAAAATCAACTTGTAGACCTCTAGATCCAGGTCGGCAATGTCTCTCTCATTGTTCGATTTCCTTCCTTCCCTTCCCTCCCTCCCTCCCTCCCTTCCTCCCTCCCTTCCTACTTTCCTCCCTTCCTGCCTTCCTCCCTTCCTCTCCCCCCCACCAAAAAAAAGAAGCCATACTTTACTAAAAGCAGAAGTCATTTTTGAACTAGGAATCTTGTAAACTGTTTCCAGTCAGTCCTGTTCACCTAAATGAAGGAGTGACAGGAACTTTATATATAAGTAATTTTGAAAGAAAGTAGAAAATGAAGATAAAAAATAGGAAATGAGGTTTATTTAATGAAAATACCTATAACCTCATCCTAAGAAACACAGGCATAAAGATAGATATATAGACCAGGTGTGTATTACACTTGTAATCCCACCACTTTGGAAGGCCAAGGTGGGTGGATAAGTTGAAGTCGAAGTCAGGAGTTCAAGACCAGCCTGAACAACATGGTGAAACTCCATCTCTACTTAAAAAAAAAAAAAGTAGCTGGACATGGTGGCATGCGCTTCTGTATTTTCAGCTACTCAGGAGGCTGTAGCAGGAGAATCATTTGAACCTAGGAGGGAGAGGTTGCACTGAGTCAAGATCACTCTACTGTACTCCAGCCTGGGCAAAAGAGTGAGACTCCATCTCAAAAAAAAAAAAAAAAAAAAAGATAGACATGTAGATCAATGGAATAGAACTGAAACTTCATTAATAGACCTTTATGTATTTATATATTTTTAAGATATTTCTGAAGTATTTTTTAAATATATATTTTATTGCCGTTTAGGTTCTGGGGTACATGTGAAGAACATGCAGGATTTTTGCATAGGTACATACATAGCAATGTGATTTGCTGCCTCTGTCCCCATTACCTGTATCTGGCATTTCTCCCCATGTTATCCCTCCTCAACTCCCTACCCGCCACTGTCCCTTCCCTAGTCCCCCCAACAGACCTCAGTGTGTGATACTCCCCTCCCTGTGTCCATGTGTTCTCATTGTTCAACACTGCCTGTGAGTGAGAACATGTGGTGTTTGATTTTCTGTTCTTGTGTCAGTTTGCTGAGAATGATGGTTTCCAGGTTCATCCATGTCCCTACAAAGGACACGAACTCATCGCTTTTTATGGCTGCATAGTATTCCATGGTATATATGTGCCACGTTTTCCCTGTCCAGTTTATCATCAATGGGCATTTGGGTTTGCTCCAAGTCTTTGCTATTGTAAACAGTGCTGCAATGAACATGCATGTGCATGTGTCTTTATAATGGAACGATTTATAATCCTTTGGCTATATACCCAGTAATGGGATTGCTGGGTCAAATGGAATTTCTTTGTCTAGGTCCTTGAGGAATCGCCACACTGTCTTCCACAATAGTTGAACTAATTTACACTCCTACCAACAGTGTAAGAGAGTTCCTATTTCTCCACATCCTCTCCAGCATCTGTTGCCTCCAGATTTTTTAATGATCACCATTCTAACTGGTGTGAGATGGTATCTTAATGTAGTTTCGATTTGCATTTCTCTAATGATGATGAGTATTTTTTCGTGTTTATTGGCCTCATATATGTCTTATTTTTTAAAAGTGTCTGTTCGTATCTTTTGCCCACTTTTGAATGGGTTTGTTTGTTTTTTTCTTGTAAATCTGTTTTAGTTCTTTTTAAATTCTGGATATAAGTCCTTTGTCAGATGGGTAGATTGTCAAAATTTTTTCCCATTCTGTTGGTTGTGGTTCACTCTAATGATTGTTTCTTTTGCTGTACAGAGAAGCTCTGGAGTTTAATTAGATCCCATTTGTCTAATTTGGCTTTGTTTCCAACGCTTTTGGTGTTTTAGTCATAAAGTCCTTGCCTATGCCTATGCCTATGTCTTGAATGGTTTTGCCTAGGTTTTCTTCTAGGGTTTTTATAGTGTTAGGTCTTATGTTTAAGTCTTTAATCCATCTGGAATTAATTTTAGTGTAAGGTGTCAGGAAGGGGTCCAGTTTCTGCTTTCTGCACATGGGTAGCCAGTTTTCCCAACAAGCATTTATTAAACAGGGAATCCTTTCCCCATTGCTTGTTTTTGTCAGGTTTGTCAAAGATCAGATGGTTGTAGATGTGTGGCGTTGTCTCCGAGCTGTTCTGTTCCACTGGTCTATAACTCTGTTTTGGTGCCAGTACCATGCTGTTTTGATTACTGTAGCCTTGTAGTACAGTTTGAAGTCAGGTAGCATGATGCCTCCAGCTTTGTTCCTTTTGCTTAGAATTGACTTGGCTATGCGGGTTCTCTTTTGGTTCCATATGAAGTTTAAGGTAGTTTTTTCCAGTTCTGTGAAGAGGGTCATAGGTAGTTTGATGGGGGGATAGCATTGAATCTATAAATTACTTTGAGCAGCATGGCCATTTTCACGATATTGATTCTTCCTAACCATGAGCATGGAATGTTTCTTCATCTGTTTGTGTCCTCTCTTAATTTCTTGAGCAGTGGTTTTTAGTTCTCCTTGAAGAGGTCCTTTCTATCCTTTGTTAGTTGTATTCCCAGGTGTTTTATTCTCTTTGTAGCAATTGTGAATGGCAGTTTGTTCTTGATTTGGCTCTCTTTAAGTCTGTTATTGGTGTATAGGAATGCTTGTGATTTTTGCACATTGATTTTGTATCCTGAGACTTTTTTGAAGTTGCTTATCCGTTTCAGGAGATGTTGGGCTGAGATGATGGGTTCTTCTAAATATACAACCACGTCATCTGCAAATAGAGACAATCAGACTTCCTCCTTTTGGTCAATTCATTTTCATCAGGAATGCCAAGTTAATTCAACGTGGGAAGAAAAACCTCTAACAAATGATGCTGGGATAAATGGAAATTGACATGCAGATAATACAGTTGGACCCCTACCTAACACCATGCACATCCAATTAATTTAAAATGGATGAAGCTCTAACTTTAAATACTAAAACCATGCAACTTACAGAAAAAATTGTAATGTGAATATGACATGTAAGTATTCTTGACCTCGGACTTACTAGCGATTTGGTTTTTTTTTTTGGACATGACACCTTCAAGTATAAGCAACCAAAGAAAACTATGTAAATTGGACCTCATAAAGTAAAACAGACAAACAAAACAAAAAACCTTTTTGCTTCAAAGGATACCATCAAGCAAGTGAAAAGACAATACATAGAATGTGAGAAAAAGGTTGTAAATCCATATATAACAAGGGATCTGTGTCCAGAATATATAAAGAACCTCTTAAAACTCAACAATAAAAAGACAACCTAATTGTAAAATAGGTTACAATTATTATTGTAAAATTGGCAAAGGATTTAAATAGGTGTTTTTCTAAAGAAGATATAAAAATAGCCAATAAGTACATGAAAAATAGACAATAAATGTATGTTCAGCCTCAGCAGTCATTAGAGAAATGCAAATCAAAACCACAAGGGAAATATGGCTACGATAAAAAAGATAGACAGTAAAAAATGTTGATAAGGATGTCAAAAATTGGTACCTTCAAATATTGCTGGTGGGAATGTAAAATGGTGCAGCTGTTTAGGAAAGCTGTTTAGCAGTCCTCAGAAGTTTAGTTGCCATATGACTCAGCAATATCATTCCTAAGTATGTACTCAGGGGAACTAAAAATACACGTCACACAAAACCTTATACACAAATGTTCATATTATAATAGCCAAAATGTGGAAACTCCAAATGTGCAACAGTGGGTGAATGGATAAACAAAATGTGGTGTATCCATTCAGTGGAATATTATTTAGTCTTAAGAAGGAATGAAATTCTGCTGCAACATGGGTGAACCTGGAAAACATTATCATTAGAGATGGAAGCCAAATTTAAAAGGTCATATATTGTATTATTCCGTTTATATCCATGTCCAGAATAGGCAAATCCGTAGAGATAGAAAAACAGATTAGTAGTTCCCAGGTACTGGAAAAAGCAAGAGGCAGGAGTGACTGCTAATGAGTATAGGGTTTCTTTTTGCAGTGACAAAAATGTTCTGCAACTGAATAGTGGTATTGGTTTCATGAACTTGTGAATATACTAAAAGCCACTGGATTATATATTTTATGTATTTGTTTGCTAGGGCTGTCATAACAAAAATTAATATACAAACTGGTAGCTTGAGCAACAGAAATGTATTTTCTCGCAGTGTGGAGTCTAGAAGGCCAAGGTCAAAGTGTCTCAAGGGTTGTTTTCATTCTCAGACCTCTTTTTTGACTTGCAGATGGCTAACTTCCCCTTGATGTGTTGTCTGTGTCCTAACATCCTGTTATAAGGACACCAGTCATATTGAATTAGGGCCCACTTATATGACATCATTTTACTTTACTTTTCTCTTTAAGGGTCCCATTTGCAAATACAATTGCATTCTGAGGTACTAGAGGAGTTAGGACCTCCACACATGAATTTAGTTGGAGAAGGAGACACAACACTTTAAAACAATGGATGAATTTTTTTTTTTTTTTTTTGAGACAGAGTCTTCCTCTTTCATCAGGCTGAAGTGCAGTGGCACGATCTCAGCTCATTGCAACCTCCACCTCCTGGGTTCCAGCGATTCTCCTGCCTCAGCCTCCCTAGTAGCTGGGACTACAGGCATGCACCACAATACCCAGCTAAATTTTTTTGTATTTTTACTAGAGACGGAGTTTCACCATGTTGGCCAGGATGGTCTCGATCTCTCCACCTCATGATCTGCCTGCCTCAGCCTCCCAAAGTGCTGGGATTACAGGCGTGAGCCACTGTGCCCGGCCTAAAACATATGGATGAATTTTCTGATACGTAAATTATATCTCAATTTTGAAAAATGTAAGAACCTACTTTTCTTTCCAAATAAGTTTGAAAACTTAAATGAAAAAAGTAATTTTTAGCCGGGCACAGTAGTGCAGACCTGTAAGTCCCAGTTACTCAAGAGGCTGAGGAAAAAGGATTGCTTGAGACCAGGAGTTCGAATAGTCATGTGATAATTAGGCTGTGAATAGCCACAGTACTCCAGCCTGGGCAACGTAGTGAGATTCCATCTCTTAAAAAGGTCAGGTGTAGTGGCTCACACCTGTAATCGCAGCACTTTGGGAGGCCGAGGTGGGTGGATCATGAAGCCAGGAATTCAAGACCAACGTGGCCAAGATAGTAAAACCCTACTGCTACTAAAAAATATAAAAAATAGCCAAGCATGATGGTGAGTGCCTGTAATCCCCACTACTCAAGAGGCTGAGGCAGGAGAATCACTTGAACCGGGGAGGCGGAGGTTATAGTGAGCCGAGATTGTGCCACTGCACTCCAGCCTGGTGACAGAGCAAGACTCCATCTAAAAAAAAGAAGAGATGGCTGGGTGCAATGGCTCACACTTTGGGAAGTCAAGATGTGAGGATCCCTTGAATTTAGAAGTTTGAGACCAGCCTAGGCAACATAGTTAGACTCTGTCTCTACAAAAAAAATGAAAAATTAGCCAGGTATGGTGGCACATGCCTATGGTCCTAGTTACTTGGGAGACTCAGGTGGGAGGATTGCTTGAGCCTAGGAGATGAAGGCTGTAGTGAGCCATGATCTCACTTTGCACTTAGCCTGGGAGGCAGAGTGAGACCCTGTCTCAAAAGTCTCAAAAAAAGAAATAGCTTATTTTTAAGGCAAATATAGTTCATCAAAATTGGCCACATTTGGGGAAGTTTAATTTCTGTAGAAATAGAAAAGAATATCAAGTATCCACTGCACCAGTTCCAGATGGTTTTATAGAGATATTCCATGAAACACTCAAAAGATAGTCTCAGTGCTCCATAAACTGGTACAGAACATTGCACATGGATAATACCAATTCCTAAAGACAGCACAAAAAATAAAAAAAATTACAGACCAATATCAATTGTAAATATTGATACCAAGTACTAAATAAAATATTAGCAAACAAATTCCAATGTCATATATTAGGAAAATAAGCTGGGCATGGTGGCTCACACCTGTAAATCCAATGCTTTTGGAGGTCAACATGGGAGGATTACTTGAGGCCAGGAGTTCAAGACCAGTGAGATCCTGTGTCTACAAAAAAATGTTTAAAATTAACTGGCATGGTGGCACGCACCTGTAGTCCTTGCTACTTGGGAGGCTGAGAAAGGAGGATGGCTTGAGCCACGGAGTTCAAGACTGTGAGCTATGATGGCACCATTGTACTACAGCCTTGGTGGCAGAATGAAACTCTATAATAAAATAAAATAAAGTAACACATATGACCATAAGGGATTTATGACCCTTGAACAAAACAAGTTTGAACTATGCAGGTTCATTTATTTATATGTAGATTTTTTTAATTTTTAATTTTTTTTATTTTAAAGCGACAAGTCTCACTATGTTGCCCAGACTGGTCTTGAACTTCTGGCCTCAGTGATCCTCCAGCCTCAGCCTCCTGAGTAACTGTGATTATAGGCATGTGCCACCATGCCCAGATTCTGCAGACTTGTTTCAGTAAATATATTGGAATATTTTTTGAAGATTCCTATCAGTTTGTAAAAACTTGCAGATGAACCATGTAGCCTAGAAACATCGAAAAAAAATTAAGAAGCCCAGTGTGATGGCTCACACCTAGAATCCCAGTACTTTGGGAGGTCAAGGCGGGCAGATAACCTGAGGTCAGGAGTTTGAGACCAGCCTAGCCAGCATGGTGAAACCCTGATTTTACTAAAAATACAAATATTTAGCCAGGCACGGTGGTCTGTGCTTATAGTCCCAGCTACTTGGGAGGCTGAGACAAGAGAATCTCTTGAACCTGGGAGGTGGAGGTTGCAGTGAGCTGAGATTGTACCAGTACACTCCAGCCAGTGAGACTCTGTCTCAAAAAAAAAAAAATTAACATAAGGGCCGGGCGCGGTGGCTCAAGCCTGTAATCCCAGCACTTTGGGAGGCGGAGGCGGGTGGATCACGAGGTCAAGAGATCGAGACCATCCTGGTCAACATGGTGAAAACCCGTCTCTACTAAAAATGCAAAAAATTAGCTGGGCATGGTGGCACGTGCCTGTAATCCCAGCTACTCAGAAGGCTGAGGCGGGAGAATTGCCTGAACCCAGGAGGCGGAGGTTGCGATGAGCCCAAATTGCGCCATTGCACTCCAGCCTGGGTAACAAGAGCAAAACTCTGTCTCAAAAAAAAAAAAGGTAAAGTTAGGCATGTCATGAATGCATGAAATATATGTAGATACTGGTCTATTTTATCATTTACTATCATAAAATATACACAAATTTAAAAAGTTAAAATTTGTCAAAACTTACACATATAAACATAGATCACACATGGCATCATTCACAGTGGAGAGAAATGTAAGCAAGCAGAATGATGCAGTATTAAATAATAACTACATAAAGTTAATGTAGCACATGTTGTACTATTGTAGTAATTTTGCACTCGCCTCTTATTGCCATTGTGGTGAGCCCAAGTGTTGAGAGTATGCACTTAAAAGGCCTTGTGATGCTAATCATCTCCACATGAGCAGTTCATCTTTTCAGTAAATGGCATTGTATCAGAGTAAAAAGTGATCTTTTGCAGTTCTCATGTATTCTTTATTCTGTTTAGTGTAATACTGTAAGCCTTGAGTAACACTCTAGGATCCATACCAGGCACCACTAGTGATGCTGGAGTTGCTACCAAGAAGCAGTGAAGTTATGGCATTACAATAAAAAGTTGAGATGTGCTATAGATCAAGGTGTGCAGCTGCAGATGCCTTTTTTTCCATTTTAAACAGGCACTTCTATAAATAATCTTGTAAACAGATGATATAAACTTACAGTATCAGTAAATACAGTACAGTACTGTGTTTTCTCTCCCTTATAATTTTCTTAATAATCTTTTCTCTAGCCTATTTGGTTGTAAGAATACAGTGTTGTATGTAACATACAAAATATGTGTTAACTGACTGTGTTATAGGCTTCTGGTTAACAGTAGGCAATTAGTAGTTAAGTTTTTGTGGAGTCAAAAGTGATATGCAGATTTTCACCTGAGTAGGGAGTCAGCACCCCTCTCCCTAGAGTGTTTAAGGGTCAACTGTATTGCAAAAACACAAGATTGGTTCAATATTAGGAAACCTGTAAATATAGTATATCATGTTAATAGATATAGGTCTAAATCATATAATTATATCTGTAGATGCTACAAAGACCTTTAACAAAATCATCATCTTCTGATAAAAGCACTCAAGAAAATAGGAATTGATGGGTATTTTCTTAATATGATAAATATATGTATACATACATTTTATATATATGTAGGTATGTATATACACATGCACGCACACCTTAATCTTAAAGTTATCATCGTAATGGAAAACACCAAGGACATTTTAACTAGTACCATCAGGAACAAGGCAAGGATATCTAGTAACAACACTATTACTTATCATTTTACTGGGGATGTTAGCCAATACAGTTAAACAAGAGGAATCAGTAGAGGCATAACAATTAGCATTGAAGAAAAAAAATTATCTCTATTTACAGATGATATGATAGTATATTTGGGAAATCCTAGAGCAGGGGTTAGCAAACTGAGAGCCAAATTTAGCCATATTTATTTGATTTTGCATTGCCTCTGTCATCTTTTGCACTATACCAGCAGAGTTGAACAGTTGTGATGGAAACTTTGGCATACAAGAATGAAATATTTAGAGTCTGGTGTTTTTACTGAAAAGATACATTGTATGGACTTCTGCACTAGAAAATCAATGGTAAAACTAATTCAAATAATAAAAAAATTAGTAAAAAAATTCAGTAGTAAGCTATAAAATTAGCATTCAGAAATTTACATATCAATAATATGTATATATATTATATATGTTATATATGACTACATATTAATGTATATTATATGTCTATAACAATTGGAAGATAGAGTGGTAAGGGAAACCCCCATTAAATAATGAAGAAGATAAATACTTAGGAATAAATGTAACCAAAAGTATATAAAAATATAAAAGCTATTTGAGAAAAACTCTAAAATACTTGTGAAAGACAGTCTCAATAAAAATACCAACATGGCCTTTTGGCTCTCTGAGCAGTACCACGGCAGTTGGCAAGAACAAGCACATTACAAAAGGCAGCAGAAGGGAGCCAAGAAGAAAGTGGTTGACCCATTTTCTAAGAAAGATTGATATAATGTGAAGGCACCTACTATGTTCACTATGAGAAATGTTGGAAAGACGCTAGTCATCGGGACCCAAGAATCCAAAATTGCATCTGATGGCCTCAAGGGTCATTTGTTTGAAGTGAGTCCTGCTGATTTGCAGAATGATGAAGTTGCATTTAGAAAATTCAAGCTGATTACTGAAGATGTTCACGGCAAAAACTGCCTAACTTCCATGGCATGGCTCTTACTGACAAAATGTATTCCATGGTCAAAAAATGACAGACAATGGTTGAAGCTCATGTTGATGTCAAGACTAGTGATGACCACTTTCTTCATCTGTTCTATGTTGGTTTTACTAAAAAACACAGCAATCAGATACAGAAGACCATTATGCTCAGTACCAGCAGGTTTGCCATATCTGGAAGATGGTGATGGAAATCATGACCCAAAAGGTACAGACAAATGACTTGAAAGAAGTGGTCAATAAATTGATTCCAGACAATGTTGGAAAAGACATAGAAAAGGCTTGCCAATCTATTTATTCTCTCTATGATGTCTTCGTTAGAAAAGTAAAAATGCTGACTGGGAGCAGTGGCCCACGCCTGTAATTCCAGCACTTTGGGAGGCCAAGGTGGGCGGATAATTTGAGGTCAGGAGTTTGCGACCAGCCTGGCCAACATGGTGAAACCCCTTCTTTACTAAAAATACAAAAAAAGTAAGTCAGAGCATGGTGGTATGTGCCTTTAATCGCAGCTACTCAGGAGGCTGAGGCAGGGGAATCACTTGAACCTGGGAGGCGGAGGTTGTAGTGAACTGAGATCGTGCCACTACACTGTAGCCTGGGAGACCGAGTGAGACTCCATCTCAAAAAAAAAAAATCAGAAAAGTAAAAATGCTGAAGAAACCTAAGTTTGAACTGGGGAAACTCATGGAGCTTCATGGTGAAGGTAGTAGTTCTGGAAAAGCCACTGTGGATGAGACAGATATTAAAGTCAAGTGAGCTGATGGGTATGAACCACCACTCCAGGAATCTGTTTAAAGCTCAGACTTATAATAGTGGCAAATAAAAAGTCCTATTTGTGAGAATAATAAAACATGCTTTTTGTTTGAGGTAGACAAGTTGATGTAGAATATAATTCATATGAAGAAACAAGTATGTAGGAGTAGTCAGGAATTGTTTCAGGCAAAAATCATTAATGGATTTTACAGTATTATGTGAAGAGTTGTTAATAAGGTGGATGTATTTTACATATCAAAATATCTCCCCACAAGATACTAATCAAAAATGGAAAAAAATAGCAACTATACAATGGACATACATGACACATACCACATTAACCAAGTTGTGAAAGTTAACACTAACAGTAGTAGAACCAATAGCATCTCAACAGGATACACAAAGAAGAGCACATTGTTTCTTTGTGAGCACAGTGCAGTATTACTGCAAAAATGCACAACCTGAACATAAACATGAAGAACCATCAGTCAAACCCAAATTGAGGGACATTTCACAGAATAAATGGTTTGTATTTTTCAAAAATGTCAAGGTCATGATAAACAAAGACTGAAGAATGAATTACAGGTCAGAGAAGTCCAAAGAGATATGACAATTAAAAAGAATGTATGACCCTCAATTGGATCATAGGCTAGAATGAAAACAATTTTTATATTACTCTTTTATCATATTTTTCTTATAAAGGACATTAGTGAAACAGTTGGTGAAATGTGAAGGTCTATATTGAATAGTATTGTATTAATGCTGATTTTCCTATTTTGATAAATGTACTTTTATTGGAAATATACATTGAAATATCCAGGAGTAAAGGGAATGATGAAAAATGTCTTTATAAAGGGAGCAGAAAGAGACTGATAAGGCAAATGTGGTAAAATGTTAAGTTTGGGGAATCTGAGTGACATGTATATGGAAATTCCTTGTACTTTTAAAATAATAAACTTCTGGGCCAGGTGCAGTGGCTCACGCCTATAATCCCAGCACATTGGGAGGCTGAGGCAGGTGTATCCCCTGAGGTCAGGAGTTTAAGACCAGCCTTGGCTAATATGGTAAAACCCCATTTCTACTAAAATACAAAAATTAGTCGGGCATGGTGGTGTGTGCCTGTAATCCCAGCTACTTGGGAGGCTGAGGCAGGAGAATTGCTTGAACCTGGGAGGTGGAGTTTGCAGTGAGCTGAGTTCATGCCACTGCACTCCAGCCTGGGCCACAGAGCGAGACTCTGTCTCCAAAACGTCTGGGCTGGGCCTGGTGTCTCATTCCTGTAGCCCTGGCACTTTGGGAAGACGCTTGAGCTTATGAGTTCAAGACAGGCCTGGGCAACATAACAAGACTTCATCTCTACTAAAAATTAAAAAAACTAGCTGGGCGTGGTAGCACATGCCTGTGGTCCCAGCTACTCAGAAGGCTAAGGCAGGAGGATTGCTTGAGCCAGGGAGATCAAGGCAGCAATGAACCATGATAATGCCACTGCCCTTGAGCCTGGGTGACAGAGCAAGACTCTGCCTTAAAAAATAATACTAAAATAAAAAAATAAACTTTTACTTTAGAGTAATTTAAGATATGTAAAAGTAGATAAAGTAAAAAAATTTGTTCTATACTCACAGCACTTCTGATATGAAATGTATGGATTTTCCACACCAAGCAATTTTCCAGTTTACGTAGATACCAATGTAATTTAATTTTATTCTAGTACTATCCACCTAGAGTTAGCATCAGACTTCACAGGCTAAGTAAGGGCTTAGTCCAACAAGACTGCCTCCATTCCAGCTTCAGACACCATTCACAAGTCCCAGGCCTCCAGTACTTCTGACCAACTTGACTACAAACTGGGGGGGTCCCATAACCTCTGCTTCATGTTCAACAATTTATAATAGTTTACATAACTTGGAAAACACTTTACTATTACCAGTTTATTATAAAGGACACAAATGCACAAATAGATAAAGAGGCATACAGGGTGAGGTCTGGAAGGGTCTTGCGTACAGGAGCTTCTGTCTTCAGGGACTTTTGGACACATCCTGCCTCCTGGCATGTTAATGCATTCAACCTGGAAGCTCTCTGAACCTGTTAGATTAATGTTTTCATGAAGCTTCCATTACATAGACATTATTGATTAAATCATCAGCCATTGGTGATTGGCTACAATCTCTACCCTCTCTTCCCTCTGCAGAAGTCTGGGGGAAGGGCTGAACGTTCAAACCATCGAATCACAGGGTTGGTTGCCCTGGCAAGCATCCTCTATCTTGAGGCTGTTCACCTTAGTGGCATAAACTCAGGTATGGTTGAAAGGAGCTTGCTATGATTAACATAACATTCTCTCACCTCATTATCATTCAGGAAACCTCAAGAGTTTTATAAAGTTTGTGCCAGGAACTGGGGATAAAAACCAAATATTCTATTGCAGTCGAAAAAAATAGTATAGTGAGTTATTATATAATACATTCTTGCTCAGTTTCCTCTAATGTTAATGTTTTCAATTACTGTGATACTTTTTTTAAAACGAAGAAACCTTAGCACATTACTATTATCTAAACCCCAGACTATTTGGATTCCATCTGTTTTTCTATTACTGTCTTTTCAAACTCCAGACTTCATTCAGATTTCACTTATTTTTTTCTTTAATATCCCTTTTCTGCTCAAGATCCAATTCAGGTTATTACAATGCATTTAATTGTTATATCTCTCCAATCTCTGGTCTGTGAAAGTTTCTTAGTGTTGTTTTACATAACTGACAGTTTGAGGAGTCTTTGTAGGCTGTTCTTCAATTTTTATTTGCCTTATATATTTCTCATTATTAGAGTGGGGTTATGCATTTTTTGGAAAGAAGACCATAGAGGTGAGATACCCTTTCATTACACCGTATCAAAGGGTAGATGCTATCAACGTGATCTCTCTGGTGAAGTAAACTTTGATACCTTAGTGAAGGTAATACTCTCTCTCTCTTTTCTCTCTCTCTCTCTCTCTCTCTCTCTCTTAAAGTAGCTCTGAAGCCCAAGCTGGAATGTAGTGGTGCTATCATAACTCAATGTAGCCTTGAACTCGTGACCTCAAGGACTCCTGGCTCAGCCTCCAGAGTAGCTGGGACTGCAGGCACATGCCACTACGCTCAGCTAACTATTTTTAAGGTATTTTTGGTAAAGACAGGGTCTTCTTATGTTGCTCAAGGTTGTTTGAACTCCTGGACTAAAGTGATCCTCCTGCCTCGGCCTCCCAAAGCATTGGAATTATAGACGGGGGCTGCCAGGCCCAGGCTCTATTATTCTTTATTGTTAAATTCCTATTTTTCTTGTTCTGTTATTTGGAAAGGAGTCACTAAGTCCAGCCCACTCTGAAAGGAAAGAGTTGAGGTCAGGGGTGCAGTTAAGCTTCTCCTGGAGGGAAATAGTTTCTAAATATCTTACATATTCTGTAAGAAAGATTTGACTCTTATTTATTATTTATCATATATTTGTAACAGTTTATTTTATTCTTTGCATTATAGTGCAGTATGGCATTATGTATAGTGTAATAATGCCATTATGTATATTGTCACTCAAATTATTCCAGCATTGGCCATCTGGAGTTTTTTGATTTTTTTTTTTTTTTTTTTTTTTGAGGCAGAATTTTACTCTGTCGCCAGGCTGGAGTACAGTGGCACAATCTCAGCGCACTGCAACTGCTGCTGCCTGGGTTCAAGTGATTCTCCTACCTCAGCCTCCCAAGTACCTGGGATTACAGGTGTGTGCCACCATGCCCAGCTAATTTTTGTATTTTTAGTAGTTACAGGGTTTCACCGTATTGGTCAGGATGGTCTCAATACCTTGACGTTGTGATCCACCCGCCTCAGCCTCCCAAAGTGCTGGGATTACAGGCATGAGCCACCATGTGCCATGGGGAGTTCTTTGTGGTAGGCTTCTGTGGCCCTTTAACATAGCCCCATTCCTTTGTTTTTTGATCATTTCCTTGCTTTCTGGTACTATATGATGCGTTTCCGTTTTCTTCTATTTTCCCTCTTCCAGCTCTATAATCACCTGTTTCTTCAAGGTTTCTTTGTTTTTTTGGTGTGTGTTTGTTTTTGTTTTTGTTTTTTATTAGAGAATGATATTTAGAAACCAAGATCTTGGCACAAGGCAGTTTATACCATGTTTTCTTTAAGTGTAAAATTATTACAAAAAAAAATTAAGAACTGAAAGTTGTCAGATGCATATCCCGTTTGTTATTCCTAAGTGTTCTACCTTGGTTAAGCTGTTATGTCAGTTGCCAAATGTTATCTTACTTATAGATACTTCTTTCTAAATAAAAATTATATTTATACTTCACTTGGTATCTGGAAGTTATAAAATTGCACTACAACCTGAGTACAACATTTTTGTATATTTTATTTGTAACTTTTTCCATGAGGTGGAAACACCTTGTCATGTTTTGCTCTTCTTGTGAAAAGCAAGAAGAGGTCTATGATTAAATCCACAAAACTTTATATAACAAAACTAATTAGCAAACAGTCTAGTTTAATATGCATACATAAAAGGGCATAGCAGAGGCATAAAGGAAGGAGATCTGGA
The DNA here is from genome assembly GCF_049354715.1 of Callithrix jacchus. Lineage (NCBI taxonomy): Eukaryota > Metazoa > Chordata > Mammalia > Primates > Cebidae > Callithrix > Callithrix jacchus. The sequence continues at coordinate 70,193,868 of NC_133507.1, forward strand.
CGTTACCATGACTTTCATGCAACGTCCACCCACAAATTCCACTTTAGTGAATAAGCATGATGAGGACAGCTTGGCCTGTTTGGCAGGAAATTCTGTGTATGAAAATATAGTATTTATTATAGAAGGTTTTAAAAATACCTTTTTGATCTATGATATATAAGAAGGTTACTGCTAAATCATTTTATTCTGTATCATAGGGTGTCATTGTAGAAAATAAATGATTTCTGGCCATGCGCGCGGTGGCTCACGCCTATAATCCCAGCACTTTGGGAGGTGGAGGCGGGTGGATCACGAGGTCAAGAGATCGAGATCATCCTGGTCAACAAGGTGAAACCCCGTCTCTACTAAAAATACAAAAATTAGCTGGGCATGGTGGTGCGCGCCTGTAGTCCCAGCTACTTGGGAGGCTGAGGCAGGAGAATTGTTTGAACCCAGAAGGCAGAGGTTATAGCGAGCCGAGATTGTGCCATTGCACTCCAATCTGGGTAACAACAGCGAAACTCCATCTCAAAAAAAAGAAAATAAATGATTTATTCTGGAATATTAGAATGGGTAAGGAATGTGTGCAAATAAGAGTATAGGTATGCTTTAACTTTTAGTGACACATAAGAGTATAGTAATAGTAACAAATAATGTAAAGGGGAATATGAATAAAGACACTTACAGTGTATGGTCTAATCCCTCTTTCCCAGCTACTCAGGAGACTGAGGTGGGAGGATCACTTGGGCCAAGGAGTTTGAGGCTGCAATGAACCATAATTGCACCACTGCACTCCAGCCTTTACAAAGACTAAAAGAGATAATTCATCCTATTATTGTGTAGACAATGTCATCCAACTAAATACTACTTCCACTTTTTCTTTGTTTATTTAGTGAGTAACCATGGGTTAGTTTGCCAGTTTCTTAGAAGGCCAAACATGCACTTTCTATACAACTCGGGAATCTCATTTCTAGGTTTTTACTCAAGAGAAATAAAAATTTTATGTTCACACAAAAAGCTGTACATCATTGTTCATAGCAGCTTTATTCACGCTTGTCACAAAGTCGGAACACCACAAATATTTGTCAACTTTTGAATGGTTAAAGTGTGGTACATCCATGCAGTGGAATTAGTAATACAAAAGAACAAACTACTGGTAAATACAACAAAATGGATGAATCTCATGTGCATTATGCTGAGTAAAGGAAGCCAGACTCCAAAGGCTGCATACTGTCATGATTGTATTTATATGACATTCTGGAAAAGGTAAAACAGGATAGGACTAATGGTTGCCAGCAGCTGGAGGACAGAGGGGTTGACTACTGTGTAGGCTGAATAGGGGCCTCCTAGAGATATCCACATTCTAATTTCTAGAACCTGAAAGTGTTATAAAGCAAGAGACTTTGTAGATATGACTGAAAATTTTGAGATGGGGCAGTTATCTTGAATTATCTGAGTAAGCTCTAAATTTAATCACAAAGATTCTTAAATGAAAGAGAAAAAAGGGTTAATAGGGGAGAAGGTGGCAATGTGAAGACAAATTGCAGTAATGTAGCCAGGAACCAAGGAATACTGGTAGTCTTTAGAAGCAAAGGAACAAGGAACAGATTCTTCCCTGAAGCTTCCAGGAGGAACCTGCCCTCTTAACATCTTAATTTTAGCCTCATACAATTCATTTCATGCTTCTGTTATGAGGAACTATAGTTTTGTTATTTTAAGGAACCAAGTTTATGGCAATTTTTGTAGCAGCAACAACAAAACACAACTACAAAGAGGCACAAGGGAATATTTTGGAGTGATGGAATTGTTCTATATTTTGGTTGGGGTGGTGGTTATGACTCTGTGTGTTTATTATAACTTATAGAACAATATGCTAAAAAAAAGTGTGATTTTAGCCAAGCATGGTGGCGCATGCCTCTAGTCCCAGCTTCTCAGGAGGCTGAGGTAGAAGGATTTCTGGAGCCCAGGAGTTTGAGACCAACCTAGGTAGCATAGTGAGAACCCATCTCTTAAAAAAAAAGTGTGAACTTACTATATGTTAGTTATACTATAGTAAACCTGACTTTTAAAGAAATGTTTTGTTCAGAACATATTTTTCCAATGGAAAAAATATTAGAAATGCTGGTTGGTGTCTTGGACAGCCCATGGAAAGTCTATACATTTGTTAACTATAATACAGATGGCAACTCTATACAGGTAAATAGAGCATAAATAGAGCACAAATAATAATGCTTGGTGGGGGAAATGCACTCTGATTTCTTAGCCAAAAAAACCAAAGCCATTACACACACACACACACACACACACACACACACACACACAGAGAGAGAGAGAGAGAAAATGATGTAAGGGAAAGTCTGCTGGCTGGGAAGACTCCTGGAAAGTGTGTTTGTGTGCCTGTGTGTGTGCGTGTGTGTGTGTGTTGTTTTATCTATGTGTGTGTATTGTTTTATCTCTAAAACAGAGATGCATGAGAAGAAATGGTGCTTGTTTTCCTCTTCTGGAATAATTGCAAAAAATGTAGTGTTTGGAACTGCTACAGCCAAGAGGAAAACAGAGGGAATTGCAGAGAAGTTGAGCTGGTATTTTATTATTGGTTTGATGAGTTTGTCAGCCCTGGAACTGTTCTGTCTTCTCATTATATGAGATAATCAGCATTCTCTGCCCCGTCCCCCCACCAATGCCCCCACATAGTTGGCTCTGCTGTCTTGCATAGTCAGGAGCTTCTGTGCATAGTATCTTCTGTTGTCTCCCCACGTTTACTTCAACATTCTCCATTCTGGGTGGCTGAACAATAGTAGCAGGCTCTCTTGCCTTCTAGTTTCAAATGTTTTGGCCAATAGAGAGAGCCTGAAGGTCAGGTGTGGTGGCTCACGCCTGTAATCCCAGCACTTTGGGAAACCCAGGCAGGAAGATCACTTGAACCTGGGAGTTCAAGACCAGCCGGGACAACATAGTGAGACACTACTCTCTACAAAAAATATAAAAATTAGCTGGCATGGTGGTGCTTGCCTGTAGTTCTGGCTACTGAAGAAGCTTAGGTGGGCGAATTGTTTGAGCCCTGGAGATGGAGGCTACACTGAGCCTCTGTAGTCAAGCCTGAGTGAGAGAGGCAGACTCTGTTAAAAAAAAAAAAAGCCCCTGAGCAGGAAACAAAGAGAATAAGAGGGAAAGAAGAGGCTAAGGGGTAATTATTCCCTTGGCCCCAGTCCTATAAGGTTGCCATGGATGGGTGGCTACGTTTCTTTTTTTTGGGGGGGGGAGGAAGGCAGGAAAGAAGGGAAGAAGGATGGTAGGGAGGAAGGAAGGGATGAAGGAAGGAAGGAAGGGAGGAAGCGGGGAGGGAGGGAGGGAGGGAGGGAAGGGAAGAAAGGAAATCAAGCAATGAAAGAGACATTGCTGACCTGGATCTAGAGGTTTACAAGTTGATTTCTTTTTTTTTGAGAGAAGGAAAGAAAAAAAAAAAATAAGTAAAGGAGAGGAAGAAAGAGGAAGAGAAAGAGGGAGAGTAAATGGAAATATTGCTTTATTTTGAAAAAAATTGGGTATTAATAATGGCCAATCAATGTTTCATTTAAACTAATGGGTAGGTGTGATGTGGTATTGACAAGAATGTATATTTTGTGTATTTGAAGTGGAGAGCTCTATAAATATTTATTAAGTTTACTTGTTCTGGATCTGAGTTCGAGTCCTTGATATCCTTATTAATTTTCTGTCTCATTGAGTCTAAGTCTCCTATCTGGATGTTAGAATCGTTAGCTCTTGTTGTTGCATTGATCCTTTTACCACTATATCTTTGTTGCTTTAAAATCTATTTTATCCGATACAAGAATTGCAACTCCTGCTTTTTATTTATTTATTATTTATTTTTGCTCTCCATTTGGTTGGTAAATCTTTCTCCATCCCTTTGTTTTGAGTCTTTGTGTATCCTTGCATGTGAAACAGGTCTGTATGTAACATGCCATTGGGTTTTGGCTGTGTCTTTTGATTGGGAATTTAGTCAATTTAAATTTAGGGTTACTGCCATTTGATGTTGACTGGCTGTTTTATCCATGTGTTGGTGTAAATTCTTCTTTATGTTGGTGCTCTTTACTTTTTGGTGTATTTTTAGAAAGGCTAATACTGGTTGTTTCTTTCTGTGTGTAATGCTTCTTTCAGAAGCTCTTGTAAAGCAGGCCTGGTGGTAATAAAATCTCTGAGTTCTTGCTTGTTCATAAAAGATTTTATTTTTCCTTCAGTTGTGAAGCTTAGTTTGGCTGGATATGAAATTCTGGGCTGAAGGTTCTGTTCTTTGAGGATGTTGAATATTGGCCCCCACTCTCTTCTGGCCTGTAGAGTTTCTGCCGAGAGATCTGCTGTAAGTCTGATAGGCTTGCCTTTGTGGGTTATCCGACCTTTCTCTCTGGCTGCCCTTAGTATCCTCTCCTTCGTTTCAACCCTGGTGAATCTAACGATTATGTGCCTCGGGGTTGCTCTTCTTGAGGAATATCTTTGTGGTGTTCTCTGTATTACCTGGGGTTGAATGTTGACCTGCTTTGCTAGTTTAGGAAAATTTTCCTGAATAATATCCTGAAGGGTATTTTCCAGCTTGGATTCATTCTCTCCGTTGCTTTCAGGTACACCTATCAAACGTAAATTTGGTCTTTTCACATAGTCCCACATTTCTTGGAGACTTTGCTCATTCCTTTTTATCCTTTTTTCTCTAATCTTTTCTTCACGTTTTATTTCATTAAGTTGGACTTTGACCTCTGATATCCCTTCTTCTGCTTGAACAATTCGAGTGTTTAAACCTGTGCATACTTCTCGGAGTTCCTGTATTGTATTCTTCAGTTCCATTAATTCACTCATACTCCTCTCTAAGTTGTCTATTCTCAATAGGATTTCATCAAGCCTTTTGTCAAAGTTCCTAGTTTCTTTACGTTGGGCTACAACATGGTCTTTTAACTCACCGAAGTTTGTTATTATCCATTCCTTGAAGAGTGATTCTGTCATCAGGAGGCGCTCGTTCTCCATCAAGCCTTGTTCCATTGTTGATGTGGAACTGTGATCATCTTTAGAGGGAGAGGCGTTCTGACTTTGAGTATTCTCAGCTTTTTTACGCTGGTTTCTTCCCGTCATTGTAAATTTATCCTCCTCTCGTCTTTGAAGTTACCAACTTTCAGATTAGGTCTCTTGAGTGGACGTCCAGGTTGTTAGTTCCCAGGGCCAGAGCAGCGGCGTTAAAACTGATGGTGCTTTTCCGCCCAGGATTCTCCTGTCGCGCTTCCTTCTTGTTTCCGTAGTAGGCGACTCTGCCTTCCCAGTGCTCCCAACCTCGGTCAGAAGGGAAACCGGTCCCGTTTACTCTGCTCCGAGAGCTGAGGTGCCAGCGGAACCGCTGCGCCGACCACGAGAGTCGCGCTGGCGACCCGTGTGTTTCCACCACTGGGGGATCTTCTGCTCCGTGAGCGACCAGACTTTGAAAGTGTGGCGTCCTCTAGTTCTCCGCGCCTTCCCTGAGAGCTGCAATCCCGGGATGTTAACGATCGGCCATCTTGGATCGTTCCGCTACGTTCCTTTACTGAAAGTCACAACTCCTCTCAAGGCAGCCCTCTCTTCACAATTATCTCCCATTTATACAGTTAGCCAAAAAAACCAAAGCAATTAAAAAAAAATCTGGAGATACTGCACTATTCTGTGGTTTCCTTACGTGCTTTATTAAATCCTTCTGAAATAATCTTGAGCGTAACAACTGTATAATTGCTGGAACGCTGACTGTATATTATCCAAATGGATAAAACTATCCTTCAATATAGTAATTCTTTCGTTCACTCTGGCATTTATTTATCAGATCTGTTAAGATTTTTATTTCAGTGGCTATATTTTTCTTTTCAGATGTTGATTTGTTTCTTTTACTTTTTTCTTTCTTTTTTTTTTTTGTTTGGTCAAACTGGCCTGTTTCTTTTTCATATCTAACTATTCTTGTATTATTTCTACCTGATTTTATTTTATAATTTTTATCCTTTTCTGATGAATGTGAGTTCTTTATTACTTTGAACATCTTAAACACTGATTTTTAAAATCTGTCAGATTTGTATAAAATTATTTTTATAGTAAAATTATGTTCTGATTATTAATTTTGATAGCTGTTTTAGCATAAGATTTTCTTGTTGGTATTGGAATTTAGATTAGCAGGCCCATTTTAAGTAGAAGGAAATTTTGAAGTGTGTCTCCCCCTTTCTCCCTTACTTCTTGCTCTATACTCACAAGTATCTTCCTAGCAATTTTGAGGTTACCTGTACCCAAGCCTTGCCCCAGTCTACGAATAGGTTTTGTATCATCATTTCAGGGCTGTTATACTGTAATATTATTTAGGGATATTGTTCATTGTGACAGGCATGATCATGATTCTATATTTTTGTCTTCCTGTGTGCTAGGCCAATATAACTCCACAGAACTGAAGCCTAGGCAATAGGTTGGTAGCATGTTTTGTAGCCTTATTTTGCAATAGTGGGTAACAGCTCCTATTGCAAAGGACAAGAATAAGGATAAGGAATATATCTTTATTCCTGTCCTTCAGCTATCTGTGGTTTTAAATAGTGAACCTGTCTGTGATCCCTTATTATCACATACAGCATATTTAGTGAGCGTTACTCCAAAGAGGCTGAATTGTCAGCTGCCATCACTGCCTGCTTTTGGACTGGAGACTAGAGTGCCTGCGTATCAGCCCCATTCATTAATCTGTATTACTCTTCAGTTTTTGGTCCACATGTTTGTTTTGACTTTCAACCTGATTGTACCTTTTGGTTTTATACTTTGAAATTTTATTTGACATTTGAATCTGTTTTGGGATATAGGAAATAAATCTGTGTATATACTTATTCTATCAGAATCTAATATTGCTAATTAACAAATTGGTAGTATGAAAACATAAAAGCACAGATGTACTGTCAAGTAAGTACAAAACACAAAGCTTGAGGAATTAGCTTAATGCAATGGATAACAAAAAAGATTTTTCAATTTCTTAACAGGTTGTAATCTTCATCTTTCTTTCCTCTTTGTCCTTGCTTTTGTAAGATTATACTTTTTTCTCTTGTATACATTGGATTTTGTTCTGGTACTAACTGATGGCTGTCCGGAACTACCCCAGTTTTTCTTGCTCAGTCTTGTGAAAAATCATATATTATTAACATAATAGGCCGAGGATTAAGAGTGTTACAGAACATTATTTTTCCTTAAAGCTAAAATAATTTTTGTAGATTAGAGTTTGTTGAGAATAATTTCTCCTAAGCCAGAGATACAAAATTCATCACAATGGGAGTCCCAACTCTGATTATGTAGTAATTACTGCCTAGAAATGTGCATTGAGCATTGAGGCTGCATCAGCACTTCATAGCAAAGTGCACTTTGAATGATTTTTGATGTGTGCCATGGGCAGAGAAAGAGGGAATAGTGGCCCAAATATTTGGCATTCCCTTCCTACGTTTTTAAGTAAATTATGATAGATTCTTATGTTTAAAAGAAATTTAATTTTCCTAGTTCACTTTTCTCATATATAAATATGAATAATTGTCTTCTTAGTGCCAATTCCTGAATAGTGATTAAGTAATTTTGGCATTGAAAGCATTTATTTAAATTATTACTTTTATGAAAATTACATTTTCATATCATATTCTGCATAAATGTCAGAATTAGGAAAGGCTTATAATGTTAAATCACCTACATTTAACAATTATTTTATAAAAACGTACCTAGATACAAATGCTTATGGCTACTTTGTTTATAATCACCCAAAATGGAAAACAACCCACATGTTCTCCATAGCTGAATATATAAACAAACTATGCAGTTTTACTTTATACTATACTATTCTATATACTACCCCATATAGTATATAATGTACTGTGGAATACTGCTCAGCAATAAAAAAGCATGTCACCTTTAACAGAGTGAGAAGACAAAAAAGTAATGAACTATTAGGTAGTGAATCTCAAAGGCCTGCAGAGTAGAAACTATTCTCAAAGAGGTTACCTTCTGTATCTTGCCATTTATAAGCTATTCTTGACAAGACAAACCTATATTGTTAGAAAACAGATCAGTAGTTATCAGGGGTTAGGGATTATGAAACTGTAAAAGTAATAGTACAAGGGACTGTATACAATAGTACACAATAGTGTTTGATAGAAGTGTTCTGTATCCTGTTTGTAGTGATAGTTACATAAATCTGTACATATTTCTAGGTTTATAGAACTATTTGCCTCCCCCACCATCAAATAACTTTCATAATTTTAGATCAATTTTAGGAAAACTATAGAATAATACCTTTTTTTTGACATAAGATAGTCTCACTATGTTGCCCTGGCTGACCCCTAACTTCTGGACTCAAGCAGTCCTACCTACCTCAACCTCTTGAGCATCTGGGACTACAGGCATGCACCACTAGAATGGAGAATAGTACTTTTAGTACAGGTTGTACGTATGCTGTGATATGAAGTAAAAGGGAAATGCTGAGGATTAGAATAAAATGTCTAAGAAACTATATGCAAAGAAAAAACTATATTGCAATTAGGCATTTGGGGTTGGTATTTAGTATTTAGTATTTGTATTTTATAATCGAAAAGCTATAAAATATCTATATTTTTGATACTGCTCTATGGTCTGGTTGAGGGAACTCGATCAAATAACTTAATTGCTCAGTTACTAGGTTCTTTTTCTATGGAATGAGAAGTTTGTACCCTCTGCTTCTCAAACTGAAATACTAATAAACATTTTATTCCAGACTATGTTCGCATTAATACAAAAATGTTTTAAATTATTTAGCATTAAGTAAAATAGATGCTCCAGGAAAATGCTCCATATTTTTTCTGGTGGCGTCACATAGTCTCTGCCATTCCATTCTATTATAATTGTAATAGCATGAGACTAGGTAACATAGTATTTCTAATAGCTGTAAAGTTTTGGTTTGTATTAATATTTGTCCGATAGTTTTTTTTTTCAAGTTTTTATCTCTAAGTATTTATTTTTTGAATACTATGCAGAACAGGAATTTAAGACCACTAGATGGGGATGTAAACAATATAGCATTTGCTTCTGGTGCTCAGAAGTAACTTGGTGCAGCTTTAAGTATAATTCCCAGAAAAGAGGAGAGAAAACAAAGAACAAAACCACTTGTTTTTTATCTTCCTAAATGTTATAATCATCTTGATTTGGGAAAAATAAGCTTCTGAACTAAGAATGAAATCCTCTGTGGTCAGATAGCATATTGCAAAACCCAAATATCGGTGACTTTAAATGACTGTCTTTGAATGAATCTCCATTTTTGCAATATGTGGCATTATTTGTTTTATAAGTGTATTTTGTCCTCACATATTTTTAATGAAGATACAAAATTAGAAATAAAATGTACCATTTAAAACACAGTGCAGTTTTTTTCTCCTGGGTTTTCTGTCCTTTTCTTTGATATTATAAAAAATAGTGAATGATCACTTGTCTCTTTTAAAACATACTTTAAAAAATTATATTAATACATGGCTTATTAGTTACTTTGAGTCTTCTACATTATAATTAGCAAAAGCATAGTTACACAAAATATTAAGAATTTCTTTAAAAAAAAGTTGGAAACAAAATATCATTGTGTTATACTGCAGTCTTTTAAAGTGTTTACCAAAAAAATTAGAAAAGGACAAGGCTTTTTGTTTTTGTAGACTTTTTCCTCTTTCTTATCTTTAAAATGAAGGAAGCTGTGTATTTTCAGGAGTTCAATTTCTTCTTGAGAATTTTTATTATCTAACTATATATTTTTATTACTTTTCAAGCAAATATGTGTGTTCATTGATAATTATATAAACTTTGATATTTATACATCATTATCACCATTGAAGATTCTCTTTCAGCATAATATTTCTATCCAATAAGGGCTGACAATTTTATTTTAATTAATGATTCAATTTTTAAAAATTGTAATATATATAAAATAAAATTTGCTATTTTAACCACTTCTAAAAATTTTAACACTTATATAACATAAATTTAACCATTTCACTCATTTTAAGCCTACAATTCAGTAGCATTAAGTACATTCACACTATTGTGCAACCATCCACTATTTCTAAAACTTTTTCATCACCACAAATAGAAACTCTGTAACCAGTAAACAATAACTCTCTATTGCAGCCAGTCTCTGGTAACTTCTAATCTACTTTCTATTTTTATGAATTTGCCTTCACTGACTCAACTTTAAAATGACTGTGTGTGTGTGTGTGTGTGTGTGTGTGTGTGCGCGCGCGCGCGCTGGCCTTGGACGTGTGGGCTCAAGCAGTCCTCTCACCTCAGCCTCCCAAGTAGCTGGGACTACAGGCACCCACCATGTGCTCAGCTTAAAATTACTGTGTATTTTTTAATTTTCCACTTGAATGAGAAAATTTAATATGGTAAAGGCTTACTGTTGTCATTTAGGAGAAACATAACACCATGAATAGTGGTGTGTGCATATATATAAACAGCTGTGAAGTGTCACAAAGAAACAAGTCACTAATATACCTTATTTAAAAATGGTAGTTGAAGCCATGCATAGTGTATCACACCTATAATCCCAGCAGTTTGGGAGGCCAAGGTAGGAGGATTGCTGGAGTTCAGGAGTTCAAGAGCAACCTGGGCAACATAGGAAGACCTTATCTATAGTAAAAATCAAAAAAATTAGCTGAACTTAGTGAGGTGCCCCTGTATGCCCAGTCACTTGGGCATAGTGGGAGGATAGTTTGAGCCTGTGACATGGAGGTTAGCAGTGAGCTATGATCATGCCACAGCACTTAGCCTGGGTGACAGTCACTTGGGCTGAGGTGGCAGGAAGTTTGAGCCTGTGACATGGAGGTTGCAGTGAGCTATGATCATGCCACTGCTCTCTAGCCTGGTTGACAGAGTCAGACTGTGTCTCAAAAAAAGAAAAAAAAGTAATTGAAACATTTCACGTAGAAAAGCTAAGATTTCATTATATTCTATAATGAGATGATATGTGGGGAAATATGAAAATAGGTAGGTAATTATTAAATCAGTTGGGAAAATCTGGAGAATCATTTTCTGTACATTATTTTAGATAAAATTGTACCTTAATTATCTCCAAAAAATAATTTATGTGTTTTTTAGTATTTCTTCAGATTGTCTTTCTTAGGTTTCACAATTCTATAACTGGAGAGGTTTCCCTTTATAAAGTTGTACATACATTGCTATCACATGTTTACCTTGAATTTAATCCCTCATATTCTCTGTTCACTAGACATAGTAAATAGTTCACTAATGTATATAAATTTCTCCTATCTATGATTCAGGAATTAGAGGGTTTTTACACTTAATGGGCTCATTTAACATTTGTTAAATTATATTCTGTTGTACCTTTTTTTAACTGAAAAAGTGTGATGTGTTTAAAAAATATTTTAATATTTTATTACCTCTTTTAATTTATTTATTATAATAGAAACAAGGTCTGAAATTCCTGGCCTTAAGTGATTTTCCCACCTATGTTTCCCCACAGTGCTGGGATTATATGCAGGAGCCACCGTGCCAACTTATAATAAGTCTTATTCCAGTCTAAAATTAGGGGATTCTGTCTTGTCTTCCCCAATTCCATATAGGTGTATTATTTCTGTCCCAGTAAGGAACTCTGGCTCCCAAGAATGTTTTATATGTTTACTCATTTGCTTAATGCTGCAACAAAGACAAAATCATACAAAAATGCTACTCCAGTGTCATTACAGACAATAGGCTTTTAAGATAGAGCTGAAGAATTTTTTGAATTTTTATTTATTTTTAGACAATGAAAGGTATATACTTCAAGTACTGTATTTAGAAATTATTTGGATTAGTTGTACCTATGTTATTTATTCAAAATCTTTACAATTGTTTCTTCAAGTATTCAATTTTAGGTTTTCCTTATTCTTTTTATTTTTTTGCAAAAAGCCAAAAAAAAAAAACCCTCTAGGGGAATGATAAAATGATAACCAGAAACGAAAAAAAAAACCACAAAAAAATTAGTTGTCTAAAGAAGATGAGTGAAAGTGTAGAAGGGTTCAAGAGTGAAGGAGATCCACTCTTGTCATCCAGGCTGGACTGCAATGGTGCAATCTCAGCTCACTGCAACCTCCACCTCCCAGGTTCAAGTGATTCTCTTGCCTCAGCCTCCCAAGTAGCTGGGATTACAGGCACATGCTAACACGCCTGGCTAGTTTTTGTATTTTTTAGTAGAGATGGCCAGGCTGGTCTCGAACTCCTAACCTGAAGTGATTAGCCCACCTCTGCCTCCCAAAGCACTGGTAATTCTTCTTTCCCTTCCCCTTTCCTTTTCCCTCCCTTCCTTTATTTTCATCTTTCCTTCCTTTTCTGTTTCTCTTTCCTTTCTTTCCTTCCTTCCTTCCTTCCTTCCTTCCTTCCTTCCTTCCTTCCTTCCTTCCTTCCTTCCTTCCTTTCTTTCTCTCTCTTTCATCTTTCTTTCTTTTTCTTTTTTTTTTTTGAGACAGGGTCTTACTTAATTGCCCTGGCTGGAGTGCAATGGTGTGATCACATAGCTCACTGCAGCCCTCACTTACTGGACTCAGGTGATCCTTCCATCTCAGCCTCCCAAGTAACTGGAACTATGAGCACATGCCACCACACCCAGGTACTTTTTGTAGAGATGAGGTTTCACCATGTTTCCCAGGCTGGTCTTGAACTCATTGGCTCAAGCAATCTGCCCACCTTGGCCTCCCAAAGTGCTGGAATAATAAGTATCAGCCACTGCATCTGACTTCCCTGTTCTTTTAAATTAAAAAAACTTTTAAAAATGATATTATTTACTCTTAAATAAAAACTATGCAAAAATATATAATTGATGAAATGTCATTCCGTCTTCTGTCATTTCACTCGCCTTCTTTTTTTTTCTCTCTTTTTTTATTGCATTTTAGGTTTTAAGGTACATGTGAAGAACATGCAAGATAGTTGCATAGGTACACATGTGGCAGTGTGATTTGCTGCCTTCCTCCCCATCACCTATATCTTGTATTTCTCCCCATGCTATCTCTCCCTGACTCCCCACCCCCCACTGTCCCTCCCCTATTCCCCCCAACAGACCCCAGGGTGTAGTGCTCCCCTCCCTGTGTCCATGTGTTCTCATTGTTCAACACCCATCTATGAGTGAGAACATGTGGTATTTCATTTTCTGTTCTTGTGTCAGTTTGCTGAGAATGATCCAGGTTCATCCATGTCCCTACAAAGGACACGAACTCATCGTTTTTGATTGCTGCATAATATTCCATGGTGTATATGTGCCACATTTTCCCTGTTCATTCTATCATCGATGGGCATTTGGGTTTATTCCAGGTCTTTGCTATTGTAGACAGTGCTGCAATGAACATTCGTGTGCATGTGTCCTTATAGGAGAAGGATTTATAGCCCTTTGGTTATATACCCAGTAATGGGATTGCTGGGTCAAATGGAATTTCTATTTCTAGGTCCTTGAGGAATCGCCACACTGTCTTCCACAATGGTTGAACTAATTTACAATCCCACCAGCAGTGTAAAAGAGTTCCTATTTCTCCACATCCTCTCCAGCATCTGTTGCCTCCAGATTTTTTAATGATCGCCATTCTAATTGGTGTGAGATGGTATCTCGATGTAGTTTTGATTTGCATTTCTCTAATGACCAGTGATGATGAGCATTTTTTCATATGTTTGTTGGCCTCATGTATGTCTTCTTTTGTAAAGTGTCTGTTCATATCCTTTGCCCACTTTTGAATGTGCTTGTTTGTTTTGTTCTTGTAAATCTGTTTGAGTTCCTTGTAAATTCTGGATATCAGTCAGCCCTTTGTCAGATGGGTAGATTGCAAAAATTTTTTCCCATTCTGTTGGTTGCCGGTTCACTCTATGACTGTTTCTTTTGCCATGCAGAAGCTATGGAGTTTGATTAGGTCCCATTTGTCTATTTTGGCTTTTTTTGCCAATGCTTTTGGTGTTTTGGTCATGAAGTCCTTGCCTACTCCTATGTCCTGAATGGTTTTACGTAGATTTTCTTCTAGGGTTTTTATGGTGTTAGGCCTTATGTTGAAGTCTTTAATCCATGTGGAGTTAATTTTAGTGTAAGGTGTCAGGAAGGGGTCCAGTTTCTGCTTTCGGCACATAGCTAGCCAGTTTTCCCAACACCATTTATTAAACAGGGAATCCTTTTTTCACTGATTCTTTTTGTCAGGTTTGTCAAAGATTGTATGGTTGTAGATATGTTGTGTTGCCTCTTATGCCTGTGTTCTGTTCCATTGGTCTATATCTCTGTTTTGGTACCAGTACCATGCTGTTTTGATTACTGTAGCCTTGTAGTATAGTTTGAAGTCCAGTAGTGTGGTGCCTACCACTGTGTTCTTTTTACTTAGAATTGACTTGGCTGTGCGGGCTCACTTTTGGTTCCATATGAAGTTTAAGGTGGTTTTTTCCAGTTCTGTGAAGAAGGTCATTGGTAGCTTGATGGGGATAGCGTTGAATCTGTAAATTACTTTGGGCAGTATAGCCATTTTCACGATATTGATTCTTCCTAACCGTGAACATGGAATGTTTCTCCATCTGTTTGTGTCCTCTCTTATTTCGTTGAGCAGTGGTTTGTAGTTCTCCTTGAAGAGGTCCTTTATGTTCCTTGTTAGTTGTATTCTTAGGTATTTTATTCTCTTGGTAGCAATTGCGAATGGCAGTTCATTCTTCATTTGGCTCTCTTTAAGTCTGTTATTGGTGTATAGGAATGTTTGTGATTTTTGCACATTGATTTTGTATCCTGAGACTTTTTTGAAGTTGCTTATCAGTTTCAGGAGATTTTGCGCTTAGACGATGGGGTCTTCTAGGTATACTATCATGTCTTCTGCAAATAGAGACAATTTGGCTTCCTCCTTTTCTCTTTGAATACCCTTTATTTCTTTTTCTTGCCTTATTGCTCTGGCTAGAACTTCCAGTACTATATTGAATAGCAGTGGGGAGGGAGGGCATCCTTGTCTAGTGCCATATTTCAAAGGGAATGCTTCCAGTTTTTGCCCATTCAGTATGATATTGGCTGTTGGTTTGTCGTAAACAGCTTTTATTATTTTGAGATACTTTCATCAATATCGAGTTTATCGAGGATTTTTAGCATAAAGGTCTGTTGAATTTTGTCAAAGACCTTCTCTGCATCAATTGAGATAATCATGTGGTTTTTGTCTTTGGTTCTGTTTATGTGGTGAGTTATGTTTATAGACTTGCGTATGTTGAACCAGCCTTGCATCCCCGGAATGAATCCTACTTGATCATGGTGGATAAGCTTTTTGATGTGCTGTTGCAATTGGCTTGCCAGTATTTGATTGAAGATTTTTGCATCTATGTTCATCATGGATATTGGCCTGAAGTTTTATTTTCTTGTTGAGTCTCTGCCGGGTTTTGGTATAGGATGATGTTGGTCTCATAAAGTGATTTGGGAAGGATTCCCTCTTTTTTGATTATTTGGAATAGTTTTAGAAGGAATGGTAACAGTTCTTCTTTGTGTGTCTGGTAGAATTCGTCTGTGAACCCATCTGGACCTGGGCTTTTTTTGTGTGGTAGGTCTTAATTGCTGCCTCAACTTCAGATTTTGTTATTGGTCTACTCATGGTTTTGACTTCTTTCTGGTTTAGGCTTGGGAGGATGCAAGTGTCCAAGAATTTATCCCTTTCTTCCAGATTTACTAGTTTATGTGTATAGGATTGTTTGTAATATTCTCTGATGAAGGTTTAAATTTATGTGAGATCTGTGGTTTTTTGGATCTTTATGGTTTTTTATTGTATCTATTTGGTTATTCTCTCTTTTCTGTTTTATTAATCTGGCTAGTGGTCTGTCTATTTCGTTGATCTTTTCGAAAAATCAGCTCCTGTATTTATTGATTTTTTTGAAGGGTTTTTTGTGTCTCTATCTCCTTCAGTTCTGCTCTGATCTTAGTTATTTCTTGTCTTCTGCTAGGTTTTGAGTTTTTTTATCTTGCTACTCTAGCTCTTTCTATTTTGATGATAAGGTGTCAATTTTGGATCTCTCCACTCTTCTCATGTGGGCACTTATTACTATATATTTTCCTCTAGAGATTGCTTTAAATGTGTGCCAGAGATTCTGGTATGTTGTGTCTTCGTTCTCGTTGGTTTCGAAGAACTTCTTTATTTCTGCCTTCATTTCATTGTTTATCCAGTCTACATTCAAGAGCCAGTTGTTCAGTTTCCATGAAGCTGTGCGGTTCTGAGTTAGTTTCTGAATTCTGAGTTCTAACTTGATTGCACTATGGTCTGAGAGATGGTTTGTTATGATTTCTGTTCTTTTGCATTTGCTGAGGAGTGATTTACTTCCAATTATGTGGTCAATTTTTGAGTAACTGTGATGTGGTGCTGAGAAGAATGTATATTCTGTGGATTTGGGATGGAGAGTTCTGTAAATGTCTATCAGGTTTGCTTGTTCCAGGTCTGAGTTCAAGTCCTGGATATTCTTGTTAATTTTCTGTCTGGTTGATCTGTCTAATATTGACAGTGGAGTGTTAAAGTCTCCCACTATTATTGTGTGGGAGTCTAAGTCTCTTTGTAAGTCATTAAGAACTTGCCTTAAGTATCTGGGTCCTCCTGTACTGGGTGCATAAATATTTAGGATCGTTAGCTCTTCTTGTTGTATCAATCCTTTTACCATTATGTAATGACCTTTTTTGTCTCTTTTGTTCTTTGTTGCTTTAAAGTCTATTTTATCAGAGATGAGAACTGCAACTCCTGCTTTTTTTTTTTTTTTTTTTTTTTTTGCTCTTTATTTGCTTGGTAAATCTTCCTCCATCTTTTTATTTTGAGCCTTTGTGTATCCTTGCATGTGAGATGGGTTTCTTGGATACAGCACACCGATGGGTTTTGGCTTTTTATCCAATTTGCCAGTCTGTGTCTTTTGATTGGTGCATTTAGCCCATTTACATTTAGGGTTAATATTGTTATGTGTGAATTTGATCCTGCCATTTTGATGCTAGCTGGCTGTTTTGCCCATTAGTTGATGCAGATTCTTAATTTTGTTGATGCTCTTTATCATTTGGTATGTTTTTGGAGTGGCTGGTACTGGTTGTTCCTTTCTATGTGTAGTGCCTCTTTCAGGAGCTCTTGTAAAGCAGGCCTGGTGGTGACAAAATCTCTGAGTACTCGCTTGTTCGCAAAGGATTTAATTTTTCCTTCGCTTTTGAAGCTTAGTTTGGCTGGATTTGAAATTCTGAGTTGAACGTTCTTTTCTTTAAGGATGTTGAATATTGGTCCCCACTCTCTTCTGGCTTGTAGGGTTTCTGCCGAGAGATCTGCTGTGAGTCTGATGGGCTTCCCTTTGTGGGTAACCTGACCTTTTTCTCTGGCTGCCCTTAGCATTTTCTCCTTCGTTTCAACCCTGGTGAATCTGACGATCATGTGCCTTGGGGTTGCTCTTCTTGAGGAATATCTCTGTGGCGTTCTCTGAGTTTCCTGGACTTGAATATTGGCCTGCCTTGCTAGGTTGGGGAAGTTTTCCTGGATAATATCCTGAAGAGTATTTTCAAGCTTGGATTCATTCTCTTTGTCACATTCAGGTACACCTATCAAACATAGATAGGTCTCTTCACATAGTCCCACATTTCTTGGAGAGTTTGTTCATTCCTTTTTGCACTTTTTTCTCTAATCTTGCCTTCTTGTTTTATTTCATTGAGTTGATCCTCAACCTCTGATATCCTTTCTTCTGCTTGGTCAATTTGGCTGTTGAAACTTGTGCATGCTTCGCGAAGTTCTCGTGTTGTGTTTTTCAGCTCCATCAATTCACTCATATTCCTCTCTAAGTTGTCCACTCTTGTTATCATTTCGTCAAATCTTTTTTCAAGGTTCTTAGTTTCTTTGCGTTGAGTTAGAACATGTTCTTTTAGCTCACAGAAGTTTCTCATTACCCACCTTCTGAAGTCTGATTCTGTCATTTCATCACACTCATTCTCCATTTAGCTTTGTTCCCTTTCTGGTGAGGAGTTGTGATCCCTTGTAGGAGGAGAGGTGTTCTGGTTTCGGGTGTTTTCCTCCTTTTGTGCTGGTTTCTTCCCATCTTTGTGGATTTATCCACCTGTCGTCTGTGTAGCTGCTGATTTTCGGATTTTGTCTCTGAGCGGATGTCCAGATTGTTGATGATGAAGTTATTTCTGTTTCTTAGTTTTCCTTCTAGCAGTCTGGCCCCTCTGCTGTAGGACTACTGAGGTCTACTCCAGACCCTGCTTGCCTGGGGATCACCTGCAGCAGCTGCAGAACAGTAAGGGTTGCTACAAGTTTCTTCTTCTGCTATGTTTGTCCCAGAATGATGTCCGCCAAATGTCAGTCTGATCAGTCCTTTGTGAAGTGACTCTTTGGATATATGGGGGTCAGGTAGCTGCTTGAGGAGACAGTCTGTTCTTCATAGGAGCTCAAGTGCTGAGCTGTGAGCTCCGTTGTTCATTCAGGGCTTCTAGGTAGGTACGTTTAAGTCTGCTGCAGCAGAACTCATAAATCCCCCTTTTTTTTTCCCAGGTGCTCTGTCCTATGGCATTAGGGTTTTATTTATGAGTACCATTGTGCTGCTGCCTTTTTTTTCAGAGCCCTGCCCACCAAGGAGGCAGCCTAGTCACTGTCTGCCTGTAGAGGGTTTGCTGAGCTGCTGTGGGCCCCGCCCTGCTGCCTTGTGAAATTCCCTGCAGTCCTGTTTCTATGGGTGTGGTTAGAACTGCCTCAGCAATGGTGGCCCACCTCTGTAATGGCGGACTCTCTCTGTTATGGTGGGTTGCCTCAGCAACAGCAGGCTACCTTAGCAATGGTGAACTACCTCTGTAGGGGTGGATTGCCTCAGTAATGGTGGATGCCCCTCCCCCACAGAGCTGGGCCATCCCAGGTTCAGCTGTGCTTGCTGTGAAACTCTCAACCCCGAGCATTTCCAATTGCTGTTTTTTTCTTTGTTTTTTTCAGGGTGGGCCCCGTCGAGCCTGATCACCTACCTGGTTCTCTGCCTCAGAGCCTTTTTTTTTTTTTTAAGTTGAATTTTTGACTCTCTCCCAAGTGTTCCAGTCACCTGCTGAAAGGGCACCTCGATCTGTGTGATTTCCCATGTGGCGACCCACTGTGCTGGCTGAAACAAGGGTGCTCCCGGGAATCTCCTGGCCTGGCTCTCTGTTTCAGACCCCTGTTTAATCAGATGAATGGGCGAATCTGCCTTCTCGGAGCTCCAATTGCCAGCTTAAAAGGGCAACCAGACCAGTGTATTTTGTACGGAGAACTGCAGTGCTGTCTGAAACAGCCGCACTGGCCAAACAGCCGCACTCGCGACCCGTGGGACTCCTCCACCTGGGAATCTCCTGGTCTGTGGGCAATAAAGATCCATCTGGAAATGCGGCATCCACTCACCCTCTGCGCTTTCACCTGGTGCTGCAATTCTGAGCTGCTCCTAAAGGGCCATCTTGGATTGTCCGACCTTTTGGCAATGGTTCTAGTGATAAATCTGGTCGAGTAGCAGCTGCACTGCATCACCGAGGGGCTGCGGCAGGGTGGAGTCCTTGGTACTGGCGGTGCCAGATGGTGATGGAAAGGCTTAAACTAGGTACTGCTCTCTACTTTGCGCCCAGCCGCCACCCACGCTCACTGCAAGTGACCGCTCCCCCACCTCCGACTTCCAGCAACTCCCAACAGCAGTTCCCCACCATGTGCACGCAGATGCCGATGGCCCTCACCTTCTTTACATAACTAGTTTTTTTTCATTTCTGGTTATTCCTCTGGAGGTTTTTTTATTTTTTTTTCCTTTTTTTCTGTGTGTGTGTGTGAGAAAATATGTATATCTTCATATGTAATTATATATTCTTATTTCTTTCAGAAAAGATAGCTACTATGTGTACTTTTTTATAGTTTTGATTTGTTTGATTTTTGCCTAATATATCCT
Source organism: Callithrix jacchus (assembly GCF_049354715.1). Taxonomy (NCBI): domain Eukaryota; kingdom Metazoa; phylum Chordata; class Mammalia; order Primates; family Cebidae; genus Callithrix; species Callithrix jacchus. The sequence continues at coordinate 70,213,749 of NC_133507.1, forward strand.
GGATATATTTTTATCAGTTCATAGAGATCTTCATTATTCTTTTATAGCTGCATAATTTGGGATGTACAGTGTATGGGTATCCATAGTTCAACCTTCTAATGTAAGACCATTTATGTGTTTTTCCTGCATTTTGCAATTTCAAATAATGCTGCAATTCATCACGTTGTACATAGATATTTTTATACATTTACACTGTATATTCAGGGCAAATTCCAGAAATGGGATTGTTAAATCAAAGGATAAACACCTTTGTAGTTTTGTTTGATGTTGCCAAATTTTTCCCTTTAGAGATTATACATTTTATATTCTGCCAGCAATGGTTAAATTCCTGTTTCCTCACAGCCTCACCAACAGAGTAGTTGTCAAACTTCAGAGTTGTTACTGGTCTAAAGGTGAAAAATGGTATCTTAGTGTAGTTTTAACTTGCATTTGTCTCGTGAAAGTGAACCTGAATGTACTTTCATATGTTTTAGAGCCATTTCATATTAAGTTTCTGAATCATCTGGTTAATTTTTTTTCGCCTATTTTTCTATTGGGATTAGACTTTTTAACTGGTTATCTAGGAGTTCTTTATGTATTAGGAATATTAGCCTTTTACCTGTAGTTTATGTTGCAAGTATTTCCTCCCTGCTTATCATTTGTCTTTGGACTTTACTTATGATGTTTTTTGCCATACAGAAGTTTTTCATTTTTATGTAACAGATTTGTCAATATTTTCTTTTAATGAATCTGGAGTTTGAGTCATATATATAAAGTCTTTCTCAATACCTAAGTTATAAGAAAATTAATATATGTTTTATTTCACTCTGTATCATTTTCACTTTATATTTAGAACTTAGGTCTATGTGGGGTGTATGCATATGTATGGTGTGCAAAATGAATCCACATATATCATTTTCCAAATAGCTATCTAGTTATCTCAACATAATTTATTTAAAAGTGCATTTTTTTCTCTAGTCTTCTGAGATAACCTCTTTATTGCATACTAAATTTCTAAATCTCTACTTTTTGGGTTTTAGAATCTTTATTCTTCCTCACTGGTCTTCTTTCTATTCATGTGTTAATACTATACTAGTTTAGTAATAGTAGATTTCTAATATGTTTAAATAACTGGAAGATCTAAGCTTTCCTTTTCTTTATTAGGGTTTTTCTGCTATGCTTTCATACTTACCTGTCATATGGATATTAGTATCAACTTGTTCAGTTGCAGATCACACTAATTTTATAAATTTCAGTATAATTAATAAATTTGTAATAATGAATCATTATATTGATGAACAAAGGATGTCTTTATGTTCATTCAAGTCTACTTTTATTATTATTTGGAGTGTTTTAAAGTTTTCCTCATAAAGACTTTGCATGTTTGTTTTTAATTTATTCCAGATATTTTATTTTTTATTGTTATTGAAATGGACTTTTTTACTCTATTGTATCCTATAATTGTTTATTGTATGAAAAAATGAAGAATTTTAAAGACAAAAAACAAAAAAGAGCAAAACATGAAGTTTCAAATAACAAATGCACAATAAACAAAGTAAAAATGACAGATAACAAACTGGAAAAATATTTGTAGTGTATGTCCCAGACACAGGGTTATTATCTGTAATATGTTAATAGTTGCTGAAAATAAAGGAAAAAATGGACGTTAACCTTATGGAAAAAGAATCTGTACTATGAACAGAGGCCTAATACAAAAAAAAATTTTTTTTGAGACAGTTTTGCTCTGTCGTCCAGGCTGGAGTGAAGTGGCAGGATCTTGGCTCACTGTCTGCCTCCTGGGTTCAAGCAATTCTCCTGCTTTAGCCTCCTGAGTAGCTGGGATTACAGGCACATGCCACCACACCTGGCTTATTTTTTGTATTTTTAGTAGAGATGGGGTTTCACTGTGTTAGCTAGGATGGTCTCAATTTCCTGACCTTGTGATCCACCTGCGTTGGCCTCCCAAAGTACTGGGATTACAAGCATGAGCCACCACACCCAGCATAAAAAATTTTTTTAAACGACAGAATACACACTCGGGTTATTCATGAGAAGAGGAAAGAGTGCACTAACATATAATTTTTTACTTATGAAATTGGCACAAACCCATGAATTTCCAACTGTTGGTGAGGATGTGAGGAATCAGGCATTGTCATACACTACTTATGGGATTACAAAGTGGTATCATACTATGGAAAGGGATTTGGCATTATTTTTCTCTGTATCATATACATTTACCCTTTTAAGCAGCAGTTTCATTGCTATGTCCCAAAATTTAATTGAAAAAAAAAATGCAGTATGAATTATGTACAAGGTTATTTATTATAATCTTATTTCTAGTAGAAAGAGACTAGAAACAATTCAAATATCTATCAAGAGGGAATGGTTGACTAAAACATGGTACATCCACACAATTGTGAAACACAAGCCTATAAACAAGAATGAAGAATATCAGTATATACTACTGGAGTGGTTTCTAAGATATTCTGTTAAGTAAAATAGTGAAGTTTAGAAGACTATATAACATTCTATATTTTATCTGGCCCATTTTATTGGTATAGTTCAGAGGAACAGATCTGTACCAAAGTGCAGAGAGAAATAAGGATGAAAGATACAGAAAAGAGCTTAAGAGCCAAATGGGACATAGGGCTGCAAAGGTCTAATGAAAGGTAACATCTATACATTTGGAAATTAAGCCAGATAGTTCTCCATTACCCTTGGATCGAAGAATAAACTACAATGTAAATTAGAAAACTATTTTGAGGCCGGGTGCAGTGGCTCACATCTGTAATTCTAGCACTTTGGGAGGCTAAGGTGAGTGGATCACTTGCGATCAGGAGTTCAAGATCAGCCTGGCCACATTCTACTTTTAGGAGAGATTTTTTTCATACAATAAACAATTATAAGATACAATAGAATAAAAAAGTCAATTTCAATAGCAATAAAAAATAAAATATCTGGAATAAATTAAAAACAAACATGCAAAGTCTTTATGAGGAAAACTTTAAAACACTCCAAATAATAATAAAAGTAGACTTGAATGAACATAAAGACATACTTTGTTCATCTCTCCTAAAATACAAAAATTAGCAGGGTGTGGTGGTGCATGCCTGTAATCCTAGCTACTCAAGAGGCTGAGGCAGGAGAATTGTTTGAACCGGGGGAGGTGGAGGTTGCAGTGAGCCAAGATAGTGCCAATGCACTCCAGCCTGGGTGACAGAGTGAGACTCCATCTCAAAAAAAAGGATCACGAGGTTAAGAGATCGAGACCATTCTGGTCAACATGGTGAAACCCCGTCTCTACTAAAAATACAAAAAATTAGCTGGACATGGTGGCGTGTGCCTGTAATCCCAACTACTCGGGAGGTTGAGGCAGGAGAATTGCCTGAACCCAGGAGGTGGAGGTTGCGGTGAGCCGAGTTCGCGCCATTGCACTCCAGCCTGGGTAACAAGAGCGAAACTCCGTCTCAAAAAAAAAAAAAAAAAAAAAGGAAAAAAATTTCAAATGAATGCTAAAAATAAGACAAAACTTATGGGATGCATTAAAAGCTATGCTCAGAATGAAATTTACATCCTAACATGCATATAGTAAAAGAAGAAAGCACCCCAAATGATCTAAAAATTTACTTTTTAGTACATTAGAAAAATATCAGAAAGATAAATTTAAGGAAATAAAAGATTATAAAGTAGAATTAATGACATAGAAAATAAGCATATATTAGAAAAAAGCTAAAACTACAAGTTTATTCTTTGGAAATACCATTAAAACTGATAACAAGAATTGTCAGGAAAAGACAAGAAGACACAAATTGTCATTATTTAAAATGAAGAAGGGGATATCATTATATATCCAACAGACTTTAGGAGGATATTTGGAACTATGCTAATATATTAGGAAATGTATGTGAAATGGAAAAGTTCCTGGAAAAATTCAACATACAAATAAAAGAAGTTGTCTATGTCTATATTTATTAACAATAGTTAAAAACCTTTCCACATAAAAACTTTAGGTTCCACTGGCTAATTATTTAAAACATTAAGAAATAGCATTACCTTCCACCAAGTCTTTAAGAAAGTAGAATACAAATGAAAACTTGCCAACACATTTTATGAGACCAGCATATTTTGATACCCAGATCTGACAACTAGAAAATAAAAGTTCCATATTTCTTTTTTTGGAAAATAAAGACAAAATTCTCCCTTATTGAACTTTAAGTTTGGTTGTAATTCAAGTGGAGCAACTCCATCATACACTGCTGATAGATGACAGCATTTTGGACATTTTTTGTGACTGCTAAAACTGATTCGTGTGTGTGTGTATGTGTGTGTATGTATGTATGTATGTATGTATCACGTTTCATTTCCATTTCTAGATATACCCCATACACATGAATATGTGCACTGATAAGATATGTACAAGAATCATAGCAGCATTATTCTACTAGTTTGAACCCAGACTGGGCAACATAGTAGGACTTCATATCTTAGAAAATGAGTGAAGTCCTACTGCTACTAGATGCAGCAGCAGCAATATATCTCACCAGCATAATATTGAAAAAATAAAACTCAATGCAAAATAATATCTACTGTATGATTTCATTTACATAAAATTCAAAACATTCTACATTATTCAATGTTGTTACAATTCATAGTGCTTATATTTGTGAATAATGATAGGGAGTAGTGATTGAGAAGGGTATGTTAGAGGGGCTTCTGATGTGTTTGTAATGTTCTATTTCTTGAACACTTGTCCACTTTGCAATGCTTTATAAAACTATGTGCTTATGGTTTATGTACTTCTGTTGATTATACTTCAATATACGTATGTTGATTAAATAAAACTACCCTTCTCCAAACAGAAAGACTTTAAAGTATAGCAACCAAATACAATACGTATACATTTTTTGTTTTTAATTCCCAAAAAGAAAGCTGTAAAATGATTTGATGAGACAATTAAGTAAATTTGAATACTGACTGAATATTATTGAAAATGTCTGGCCTGGTGCGGTGGGTCTTGCCTGTAGTCCCAGCAATTTGGAAGCTGAGGTAGGAGGATCCCTTGAGTCCAGGAGCTTGAGACCAGCTTAGGCAGCATAGTGAGACCCCATCTCTACAAAAAATTTTTTTAATTAGCCAGATGTGATGACACAGGCCTGTAGTCCCAGCTATTTGGGAGGATGAGGTGGGAGGATTGCTTAAGCTTGGGAGGTCACGCCTGTAGCGAGCTGAGCCATGATTGTACCACTCCACTCCAGCCTGGATGACAGAATGTGAAAGACCCTGTTACAAAAAAAGAAAATGATCATTGATTTTTAGGTGTCAGAATGGTATAGCAATTTTTTTTTAAGTTTCTTCTTTTATAGACACATTCTGAGGTAGTTACATATGAAATGATAGGATGGATGGATATAGTTTGCTTCTAAGTAATCCTATAAGAGAAGTGACTAGAGGTATTGTATTAGGGTTCTCTAGAGGGATGGGAGTTAATTAAGTATTACCTCACACAATCACAGGGTCCCACAATAGGCCATCTGCAGGCTGAGGAGTAAGGAGAGACAGTCCGAGTTCCAAAACTGAAGAACTTGGAGTCAGACGTTTGAGGCTAGGAAGCATCCAGCACAGGAGAAAGATGTAGGCTGGGAGTCTAGGCCAGTATCTCTTGGCAGATTTTTCCTCCTGCTTATATTCTAGCCATACTGACAGCTGATTAGATTGTGCCCACTCAGATTAAGGGTGGGTCTGCCTTTCCCAGCCCAGTGACTCAAATGTTAATGTCCTTTGGCAACACCCTAACAGACACATCCAGGATCAACACTTTACATCCTTCAATCCAATCAAGTTGACACTCAGTATTAACCATTACAGGTATAGAAGAAATAAAAATGTCCATATGTTCATAATATCCTACACTGTACAAGAATATATATGGGTTTATTAATATGACTTTTCCTACTATTCTGAATCCTTGGAAATTTATATAATGGATACTTACATTTTTGTAAATAAATAAAAATTCTTTTCACATAACATAGCTGGAGACATTTTTGTTTTCTGCAATTATTAGCTTATATGGTATCAAGTGTTAAAGAGAGAGAGGCTAAGAACTAGGAATGACAATTCTAATGGAAACCGTTTGGATGGAGGCCACACCACATTGGGACACAGTGATGGACTAAACATCTGCAACAGGCACAGTAAAGTGACAAACTCTTTTTCTTTTTTTTTTTGAGACGGAGTTTCGCTCTTGTTACCCAGGCTGGAGTGCAATGGCACAATCTTGGCTCACTGCAACCTCCGCCTCCTGGGGTCAGGCAATTCTCCTCCCTCAGCCTCCTGAGTAGCTGGGATTACAGGCACGCACCACCATGCCCAGCTAATTTTTTGTATTTTTAGTAGAGACAGGGTTTCACCATGTTGACCAGGATGGTCTCGATCTCTTGACCTTGTGATCCACCCGCCTCGGCCTCCCAAAGTGCTGGGATTACAGGTGTGAGCCACTGCACCCAGACAACTCTTTTTCTTATCAACAAACTGTATTGCCCATATAAATGAGAATTCCACCAGACCTGAGAAGCATACTTTTTGGGTGGGAGGGAAAGTGTATTTTTGGAGTAGAAGAGGATTTATATATATTTCTGACCCCTCTACTTCAGTTACTGGAGAGTCTGGCAACACATTTCCCTGACTAAAAACAGATAGCAACTTGACACATGAAATTATAACTTCTAAGGTTGTCAATTAGTTGTGATTAGTTTCACAAGATCAGTAAACCTATGTGGCATGTTTTAAGTCAAGCCAGACTTTGGATAAGGAAACTAACTAGTAGAAAAACTTTTATGTCATTCAATGCAGTATCTTTTTTTAAAGTGTAGCTTATAAGCTTAAGGGGCTAAAATATTGTTACATTTACAAGCCTCATGTTAGAAAGGAAACTGAGACCCTCTGAGTATAAGTATCTTGTTTTGGGGCCTTTTCCAAATAATATTGCCTGCTAACACAATCCAGGATTATTTGGAGAATAGCTACTTAAGTGTTTGTAGCAGAAGAAAATAATATTTGTTTATAATATATTATTTGTTGTGAGAAAGCAAGAATACCTTTTCAGATGTCTGGAAATACTGACAAAGATGTCAGATTCAAGGAGCTTTTATTGGCCAAATGTTGACAATTTGAACATAAAAAAGAAGACCATGGTTACAATAAATGGAACCAGTTGAATCTGTGAAAAGCCTGACATCCATGATGAGGCTCAAAAGGGGCAAGTACATTGTGCTCATTAAAGTCATACCCATCTACGTGAGTCAATCCCCAGGTACAAAAAATACAAAAATATACACCTCATGGTTGTTGGCCAAATAATCACTCACCAAGGCCCAAGGAGCGGACTCTGGAGAGAAAGATTTGTGACCATGGACCTTAATTTGTGTTCACTGTAAGAACCCTTCAAATGCAGGTGTTTTGAGGCAACCCTCAAGAAAGTGTTGGGCCTAATTTTGGACAGATGCTCATGGAAGCTTGAGACTTGACCTATTACTCACTTGCCTCTCAGTAAACTCTCAGAAATATGCTAGGTGTATGTTATATATTTACACCAGGTTAGCTGGCAAGCACTCCCCAAAGCCTGAAGCAACAGGAGGAGGAGTCAGAAAGCCATAACACTTCCCTCTCTCCAAAAGGATAAAGTAGATGCTGCTTATACCTGGAAAAACCTTCACTCCGGTTAGCATCACTGGCAACTGTATTTCCATGAGGATTCTAAGGTCCCAGGATTCTATATAAGATGTAGTGTTGTTTACTTTCTATTTTAATGAAAATTGTATAGTTTTATTTTCTTCTGTTTATCTTTCCAACTTGGGGAATTTATGGGAAAGAAAAAGGCAATACTGGCAGTTGAACATTGTTTATGTGGGTGAGATCCCTTGGATTTAACAATTAAAACATTACAACTTGTGTGTTTACATGATCAACTGCTATAAATCAGCTACAGTATAATCCTTAGGTACATTCATGGTTGTTACACTACTTCCTCTTCAACATTTTTGAAATGTGTGCCATAAATCCTAATTGTCTCGATTGTGAGCAGTCTTACATTCTAAAGCAAAATTATTGTTTTGTTGCAACTAGAAAACTATTCTTATATAAAAGTTTAGAATGTTTATATGGAAAATGAAATAGTAATGTGTAATACAAACTTTATACAAAAGTTTATGATATTTATATGGAAAATCAAATAGTAATGCCTAATATAACAATATATACACAACGAAAAAATAAGTAAAGGGTTTCTGGGATGAAAATGAGGTGAAGAATTTTCAAGTCACACTTAAGTTTGACAACATGGTTGTATTTTTGAGCAGCTCACAAGAGAACTATTCTAAGAGTTGTGGAACATTATTACATACAGTTAGGATTAATTGTTTTATAAAGGAATTTGTTGATATGATTAAAAATTAGATATACATGAGAAGTGACCATTAGAGGGAAAAGCAACATGCTATCCAAATCTGAAAGGTCATTAACATAAGCATCTCTAGTGTTTGGTCTTCATTATATAAATGTATCAGATTATTTGTTAAGAATACATAAACTTTTTCTGCTAACTTGACTAGTATGCTGAGTATCCCTGAGCAGAAAGCGTTCATATTCATTGACCACGCCTCTGAAAACTTCAGCAGGACCTGGCAATTTTTTTTTTTTTTGTCTAATTGGTGAAAGCATCCCAATAAATAACTGTTGTATCTGATATGTTCTCTTCTTTTTAAAATTGAGACATATATATCTAAACTCAATTTTAAAACATTGCCTCTCTGGGTTCACTTTTAAAAGTATTTAAGGTAGTACCTTCTAGAAGGAATTAGTTATTTATGTCGTATATAGCTACCAATTATTTTCTGTCTTAATGTGTATCACCCTTGTATGCATTTTTTAAAAATTTAAAATGGTTCTTTGAGACAACGAAAGTATTGCAAGGAGCTCCAGTGACCCAGTTGAATTATAAAACATTAACCAGTAAGACAGCAGTTCTGAACATCAACCTTGACAGCTTGTGAGTGAAGACAGTAAATAGTAAGGGAGGGCCAGATTTAAAGATTCAATATATTTGACATGACAAAATCAAGGGATAAGGAATATTGAGGTGCAGTTTAGAACCGTGAGTACTATTCTTGGAAAAGCAGGCCTATACACACTTATAATCTGAAACCTAAGATAAAGAAAATCATTATGAAAGCAGACAGAGAAAAGTTTGCTTTACATACAAAAGAAAAATAATTTGAAGGCCAACATTTTTCATCTGGAAGCATAGAGGCCAGAAGACAGTATAACATCATCTTAAAACCTGAAATAATAAATCAGTCAGTCCAGAATTCTGTGTCCAGTGGAAGTATCCTTCAGAAATGATGGCAAAATTAAGACAATTTTACAAATGGGAAACTAAGAGAAATTTGTCTCCAGCAGACCTATACTACAAGAAATGATAATGGAAGTTCTTCAAATGAAAAAGAAATGATATTAACAGAAAACTTGGACCTTCAGGAGCAAATGAAAAACATCAGAAATGGTAAATATCTGGATAAAAATAAAAGACTATTTTTATCCTCTTAAGTTCTTTAAAACTACCTTTGAATATATAAAACAAAATTATAACATTGGAGTTTTGGAGTTTTCAATATATGCAGATGTAATACATATTTACATTATTTTTATTTTCAATAAAAGTTTTATAATTACTATAAAACACATAAAACTGTAACAATATATGGTATGTGGCAAGGGGACAGGTGATTAAAGGCACCTAAATGCTTGCAAGGCATATGTATATATTTTACATGAAGAGAAGAGATAATAGTGTTCTGCTTGAACTCTGAAAGGTTAGAGATGTATAATTGTGATACATCTCTAGAGATTAGTGAAATCACCAAAAAGAAAATACAAAGAGGTATATAGCTCATGAGCCAATAGAATTGTCAAAATGCAGTACTAAAAAGTATTTAAATTATATTTCTAAAAAGTAGGAAAGAGGCTGAGCGTGGTGGCTCATATTCCAGCACTTTGGGAGGCCAAGGTGAGTGGGATCACTTGAGGTCAGGAGTTCAAGACCAGCCTGGCCAACATGGTGAAACCCCATCTCTAGTAAATATACAAAACTTAGCCAGGCATGGTGGTGCATGCCTGTAATTCCAGCTACTCAGGAGTCTGAGACAGAAGAATCACTTGAACCCAGGAGGCAGAGGTTGCAGTGAGTCCAGGTCACACCACTGTACTTCAGCCTGGACGACAAAGCAGCAAGACTCCATCTCAAAAAAAAGGAAAGAACAACAGGAACTACTGCAACAACAAATAGAGATAACAGAACCAAGTAATAAAATTATTAAGTGAAATTCAGCTATAACAATGATCACATTAAATATCAAACGTCCAAATACTAAAATTTAAAGGCAGGTTGTTAGAGCAGATATAAAACAAAGAAGAGACTATACTCCCTACAGGAGATATACCCTAGGCTGAAAATTACAAATATGTTAAAAGTAAATGAATAGATAAAACTATACCAGGCAAACAGCATAAAAAGAAAAACAGCTATATTAATATCAGATGAAATCGCTTTTAAGACTGAGAGTATTACCAGAGAGAAAGAGTGATATTTCTTTCTTTTTTTTTTGAAACTGTCTCATTCTGTCTTCCAGGCTGGAGTGCAGTGGCCTGATCTCTGCTCACTGCAGCCTCCACCTCCCAGGTTCAAGTGATTCTCTTGCCTCAGCCTCCTCAGTAGCTGGGATTACAGGCACATGCCACCATGCCTGGCTAATTTTTTATATTTTTAGTAGAGACATGATTTCACCATGTTGATCAGGCTGGTCTAGAAGTCCTGACCTCAAGTGATCTACCTGCCTCAGGCTCCCAAAGTGCTGGGATTACAGGCATGAGCCACCACGCCTGGCCAAGAGTGATATTTCATAATGATTAAAGGCACAATTCAAGAAAACATAATCACAAATGCCTGTGTAACACCAACTTAAACATGAATGAAGTAAAAATTGAGATCATAGTAGATTTTAATACTCCCTTCTTAGTTATTGATAGAACAACTAAAAAAATCTGTAAAGACATAGAAAATTTAGACAACAGGATGAACTACATTGATCTAATAGATATATTTGGAATACTATACCTAAATAACTGCCAAATACATTTTTTTATGTTCACATGGTATATTCTCATACAGAGACCATGTGATAGACAATAAAACAAAACAACAAATTTAAAAGGAATGAAATTACTCACTTTGTTCTCTTACCACACAGAATTAAAAATTGATAACAATAAGATAGGAAAATACCAAATATTTTGAAATTTAACAATCCCTAAATAAAAAAAATAGGACAAAGAAGAAATCAAAGAGGAAATCAGAAAATACTTTGAAGTGAATGATAATGAAAATACAACAAATCAAAATTTGAGGAACGTAGATAAAGTAGTGCTTACAGGGTAACATAGCTTCAATTTCTTTGCTTTTTTTGAAACAGACTCTCTTGCTCTGTCACCCAGATTGGAGTAATATGGCATGATCTCAGCTCACTGCAACCTCTGCCTCCCAGGTTCAAGCAATTATCCTGCCTCAGCCTCCTGAATAGCCAGCATCACAGGCATGCACCACCACGCCTGACTAATTTTTATATTTTTAATAGAGACAGGGTTTCACCATGCTGGCCAGGCTAGTCTCAAACTCCTGACCTCATGTGATTGGCCTGCCTCGGCCTCCCAAAGTGCTGGGATTACAGGTGTGAGCTGTTTCAATTTCTTAAATTAGAAAACAAAGCTTTAAAATTAATGACCTAAGATTTTAAAAAGCTGGACTAGGAAAAGCAAATGGAACCTAAACTAAGTAGAAGGAAGAAGGAATAAAGATAAAAACAGAAATCCACCACCCAAAAAACAGATGAGAGAAAACTGACAAAACCAATATCTGATTATTTGAAAAGAAAAACAAAATAAACATGTACTTACCTAAATGATTGAGAAAAAAGAGAAAGCAGTTGACGAAATTAAACATGCATTCATGATATAAACTAAGTAAACCAGGAACAATAGGGAACTTCTTAATCTGAAAAGGAGAATATACTGGAAAACCCCCAATTGACATCATATATAACAGTGAAAGATGGAATATATTACCCCAAAGATTAGAAACATGGAAAGAATAACCTTTTTTGTCACTTATATTTAACATTGTACCAAATGCTGTAGACATTGCATTAGGGCAAAATAATAACAGTAATGTGTATAAAGATCCTAAAGGGCAAAGTAAAAATGTCCCTCTGCAAAAGCAACTACTAGAACAAATGAATGAATGAACAATGTTAGAGAATATAAAGTTAAGATAAAATGAGTTGAATGTTTTATATACTAGTAGCAAACAATTGGTATTTTTTAAAAAAATTTTATCAAAAGATAATACTTAGGAATAAAGATAACAAAATACATTTCCAATCTTTACCCAGAAAACTATAAAACACTGATGAGAGAATTTTTAAGTGACTGAATTTAATAGATATACCATGTTCATGAATTACAACACTCAGGATTGTTGACATGTTGTTTCTAATCAAATTGATTGATAAAACCAATATAATTTCAGTAAAAATTTCCATAGACCATTGTGAGAGAACATGAAAAGCTGATCAATGTGAAAATGCACAAAAACAAACAGTAATAGGCAATGCAATTTTTTAAATGATAAAAATTGGAGAACCTGTTCAGATTTAAGACTTCAAGTTATAGTCATAACTATTTGTTATTAATCAAATGAAAAGCCCATGGAACAATGGAACAGAATCAAATCTTAAAATAGCCCAAGCGAACACATATATAATTAACTGATTTTCACCAAGGATGCCAAGATAATTTAGTCAGGGAATGGAGAGTTTGTTTTTTTGGTTTTTTTTTTAGACAGAGTCACATTCTGTCACCCAGGCTGCAGTGCAGTGGCACAATCTTACCTTACTGCAACCTCTACCTCCCAGGTTCTAGCACCTGTAATCCCAGCTACTTGGGAGGCTGAGGCAGGAAAATGGCTTGAACCCAGGAGGCGGAGGCTGCAGTGAGCCGAGACCATGCCATTGCACACCAGCCCGGGTAACAGAGTGAGTGAGACTCTGTCTCAAAAAAAAAAAAGTTAGCAACAGGCTGTGCACAGTGGCTCATTCTTTTAATCCCAGCACTTTGGGAGGCCAAGGCGGGCAGATCACCTGAGGTCAGGAGTCCAAGACCAGGCTGACTAACATGGTGAAACCCTGTCTCTACTAAAAATACAAAAAGATGGCTAGGCATGGTAGTGGGCACCTGTAATTCCAGCTACTAGGGAAGCTAAGGCAGAAGAATCGCTTGAACCCAGGAGGCAAGGTTGCAGTGAGCTGCGATTGCACCACTGCACTCCAGCCTGGGCAACAAGGTGAAACATCTCAAAAAAAAAGCAACAAAAGAAAATTACAGGAGCAAAACTTAGTCTCCAAAATGTGTGTGTGTGTGTGTGTATAAATAAATGAAACTTAGCCAGATGTGATGGCAGGCGCCTATAATCCTAGCTACTCAGGAGGCTGAAGCAGGAGAATCGCTGGAATCCGGGAGGCAGAGGTTGCAGTGAGATGAGATCTTGCCACTGTACTTCCCCCCAGGTGACAGTTCAAGACTCTGTCTCAAAGAGAAAAAAAAATTGTAGTATATCCATACAATAGAATACTACTCAGCAATATAAAAAGGTAAACTATTCATACACACATTACAATATGATTGAAGTTCAAAGTAATTTTTCTAAGTGAAGTTACCCATACAAAAAAGGAATACATACTGTATGATTTCATTTATATAAAACTATATAAACAAAATAAACAAATGTCTAATGGCAAGAAATAGATTGTTAGTTGCTTGGGGATGGGAAGAAGGGGAGTAGGGAGGGAGAAAAGATTACAAAAGGGGTGAAAAAACATTTTGGAATGATGGATATATTCACTATATTGATTATGATATTGTTTCATGAGAATATTCATAAGTCACAATTTATCAAATTGTATATTCTACATGTATGTATTTTGTATATCAGTTATACTATAATAGTGCTATTTTTAAAATAAATATTGGTGGCCAGGCATGATGGCTCATGCCTGTAATCCTAGCACTTTTAGGAGGCTGAGGTAGGTGGATCACCTGAGGTCAGGAATTTGAGACCAGCCTAACCAACATAGTAAAACTCCACATCTACTAAAAGTACAAAAATTAGCTGGGTGTGGTGGTGCATGCCTGTAATCACAGCTGCTGAGGAGGCTGAGGCTGGAGAATTGTTTAAACATGGAAGGTGGAGGTTGCAGTGAGCTGAAGTCATGCCACTACACTCCAGCCTGGGCAACAGAGTAATACTCCATCTCAAAAAAAAAAAATATTGGGGAGTATGGGGAGGAACTGGAATCCTTGTACACTGCTTGGGGGAGTGAAAACCATGTCGTTGCTTTGCACAGTTTGGCAGTTCTTTAAAAAGTTAAACATAAAGTTACCATTAAATCACTTCTACAATTAGGTATATGCTCAAGAAAAATGAAAACGTGTCCTCAGAAGTAGTCACAGATTAATGTTCATGGCAGCATCATAATGGCTAAAAGATGGAAACAACTCAAATTCTATTAAATGAAGAAAGGATAAACAAAATGTTATATATCCATATAGTGGGATATTATTCATCCATAAAAAGGAATGAAGTACTAATTCATTGTAAAAGATGGTTGACTCCAAAACATTATGCTAAGTAAAATAAGCCAAAAATGAAAGGCCAGATATAGGATTTCACTTATTTATGGTATATATGGTACCTTGTAGAGGCAAATTAATAGAGACAAAGCAGAATAGAGCTTACCACATGCTATGGGGAGAAAGGAATGGGGAGTTACTGTTTAATGAGTATAGAATTTCTGTTTGGCATGATGAAAAAGTTCTGGAAATGGAAAATGATGATGGTTGCACAAAATTATGAATATGTTTAATGTCACTGAATTGTACACTTAAAAATGTTTAAAATAGTAAATTGATGTTATATCTATTTTTTATTTATTTTGAGACAGAATCTCACACTGTCACCGGGGCTAGAGTGCAGTGGCGCGATCTTGGCTCACTGCAACCTCTGCCTCCTAGGTTCAAGCGATTCTCCTGTCGCACCCAGCTAATTTTTTTATGTTTAGTAGAAACAAGGTTTCACCATATTGGCCAGGCTGGTCTCAAACTCCTGACCTTGTGATTCGCCTGCCTTGGCTTCTCAAAGTGCTGGGATTGCAGGTGTGAGCCACCACACCTGGCCAATGTTATATTTATTTTACCTTAATGAAAAAGTAATACATGAAATTATACTGTAATGAATAGAAGACTTCCAGTTATAGTAGTTGATGATTTCTCCCACAAAAAAAATAAGTATAAAAGTGGATAAATTTGTTAAAAATAACTACTTCTATACACTGGAAATCAACCCAAAGCAGGTAACACATTGAGAAACATAAATCTTGAAAAACTGTTGCAGTTTGAGTATGAATAGTGAGAGTCTGTGGCCTTCTTGTCTGGAGCCGTTCCTATACCTCTTCCCCGGGGAACTTAGCGGACAAGAATGGTAGTTTTACCAGCTTTTGACTGGCTATGGCTACTATGACATTTGATGTCAGAGGAATACTCAGAAGTAGAGAGTAAAAATTTGTGTGATTGCCAGCTAAAATTGTCAAATTAGGCTTAAAGTGATGGGGAAAACCCCAGTTTTGTTAACCAAAAGTTGCAGTCCAATCTGGGAGACCCGGAAATGAGGTATCTATATAGGGGCTCTCCACATATCTCTTGCTAACTAGCAAACTACACACGTTCAAAGAATACCCAAGAGCATCTGGCAAAAAGTAAAAAGACAATGGAGACTAAAGATTTGGCTCAAACTTTTAGTAGGTTCTGCAACCCACACACAGATAATTGGTAAATGGTAAAAATCTTATTGGCTCAAGGTATTTGAGCACAACGTTGAGGCTGACTGAGCCACAGCCATTGGCTGACTACTGAGTGGTGTTGAAACAGGCAAATTCTAGGAAGCCGGATTACAAAATAATAGTAGGAAGCAGAAACTGAACCGAAACATTTATGGAAGAAATTATAAAAATTCTCTACAATCTCTTCCAGAAAATAGAACAGAGGGAATGCTTCCTAACACATTCTGTCAGGCTGGAATTATTCCAGTACCCAAACTAGACAAAGACATTGTAAGGAAAGGAAAGTACAGATCAAAATCTTTCATGAATATAGATGCAAAAATCTTCAACTAAGGCCAGCCACGATGGCTAATACCTGTAATCTCAGCACTTTGGGAGGCCAAGGTGGGAAGATTGCTTGATCCCAGGAGTTCAAGACCAGCCCAGGCAACATGGGGAGACCCCATCTTTTCAATATAAATACAATTTAGCTGGGTGCAGTGGCTCACACTTGTAATCAGAGCAGTTTGGGAGGCCAAGGTGGGTGGATTGCCTGAGCTCAGGAGTTCAAGACAAGCCTGAGCAACATGGTAAAACCCCATCTCTCCTAAAATACAAAAAATTGGGCCGGGTGCGGTGGCTCAAGCCTGTAGTCCCAGCACTTTGGGAGGCCGAGGTGGGTGGATCACGAGGTCAGGAGATCAAGACCATCCTGGTCAAAATGGTGAAACCCCGTCTCTACTAAAAATACAAAAAATTAGCTGCGCATGGTGGCGCGTGCCTGTAATCCCAGCTACTCAGGAGGCTGAGGCAGGAGAATTGCCTGAACTCAGGAGGCGGAGGTTGCGGTGAGCCAAGATCGTGCCATTGTACTCCAGCCTGGGTAACAAGAGCGAAACTCCATCTGAAAAAAAAATAATACAAAAAATTAGCCAGGCCTCAATGGCGTGTCCCTGTAGTCCCAACTACTCAGGAGGTTGAGGCACAAGAATCCCTTGAACCAGGGAGGTGGAGGCTGTAGTGAGCCGAGATTGTGCCACTTCACTCCATCCTGGGCAACAGAGCAAGACTCTGTCTCCAAAAAAATAAATAAATAAAATAAAAATAAAATTTAGCTGATGATGGTGGTACATGCCTGTGGTTCTATATACTTGTGAGGCTTAGATGAGAGCATCTCTTGAACCCAAGAGATCAAGGTTGCAGTGAATCATGATTCTGCCACTGTATTCCCGGCTAAGTGACAGAGCAAGACTCGGTTGCAAAAAAATATTTTTTTCAACTAAATATTGGCAAATCAAACCCCACAATGCACAAAAACAATTATATACCATGACCAAGTGGTATTTATTCCAATTATGCAAAGTTGGTTTAGCAAAGAGCAACTAATGAATTTCATGACATCAACTGACTAAAGAAATCATATGATCACATCAGTAGATGCATAAAAAGAATTTGACAAAGTCCAACAACCATTTTTGACAAAAATATTTTTCAGACTGAAAATAGAAGGGAATTCCCTCAAATTGATAAAGGACGTCAACAGAGAAACTACTTCTAAAATACTTAATGGTGAGAGACTTTACTTTCCCACTAAGATCAGAAACAGGATAAAGATGTCCACTTTTACCACTCCCATTCAGTGTCATACTGAAGTACCTATTTAATTCAATAAGACAAGAAAAACAAAACGCTTGCAGATTGGGAAAGAAGAAATAAAACTATTGTTGTTTGCAGTTTTAAAGCATCAACCAAAAAATCTGGCACTAATAACTACTTATATCAAAGTTTCAAGATACGAAGTTAATATACAAAATTCAGATGCTTCCTTATATACTAGCGATGAACAATTTGAATTTCACATTAAAAACCACAATACCTTTTACATTACCACCAAACTTTAGTACTTAGTACTTAGATATAAATCTGACAAAGTATATACAAGAACTATGTGAGGAAAACTACAAAACTGTGACAAAAGAAATAAAAAATCTAAATTAATTGTGAGATATTCCATGTATATGGATAGGAAGAGTCTATTATGTCAAGATGTCAGTTATTTCCAACTTGATTTATAGATTCAACACAATCCCAATTCTAGTCCTTGCCAATTATTTTGGGGACATCAACAAGCTGATTCTGAAGTTGAATAAATGCAAAAGATGCATAATAGCCAACAAAATATTGAAGAACAAGGTTAGAGGACTGATACTCCCCAACTTCATGGCTTACTGTAAAGCTACAGTAATCAACACAGTGTGGTACTAATAAAAGAGAGGACAGATTGATACAGAACATAGAAACAGACCTACACAAATAATAGTCAATGGATCTTTGACAAAAAAGCAAAGGCAATTTAATGTAGGAAGGATAGTCCTTTCAGTAGTGCTAGAACTGGACATCTAATGCAAAAAAATTAAACATAGACCTTACAGCTTCCAGAAAAATTAATTAAGCATAAATATACCGAAACATAAAGCTACAAAACTATAAAACTCCTGGAAGATAACACTGGAGAAAATCTAAGTGACTTATGTTTTGCAGTGAATTTTTAAATACAACACCAAAAGCACATACTCCATAAAAGAAAAAATTGATAAGTTGTACATGATTAAAATTTAAAACTTCTCTGCAAAAGACACCATTAAGAGAATGAAAAGATAAGCCACAGAGTGGGAGAAAATATTTGCCAAATACATATCCAATGACTGTTCTTCAAGCATTCAATGACCTATTTAAAATTCAAAAATAAGGAAACAGACAACCTGATTTAAAAATGAGCAAAAGATCTAAATATTTATTTCACCAAGAAAAGATACACATGGCAAATAAGCATATGAAAAGATGCTCAGAATCATTTACCATTAGATAATTGTTAGTTAAAATGTGAGTGTTATATCCAGACAATGGAATATTATTCAGTACTTAAAAAAAAATGACCTATTAAGAAATGAAAGAACATAGAGAAACCTTAAACACATATTGCTAAGTGAAAGAATCCAATCCAAAAAGGTTACAGACTGTTTAAATCCAACTATATGACATTCTACAAATGGCAGATCTTTGGAGACAGTAAAAAGAGCAGTGGTCATCAAGGGGTTCAGGGTGAGGTAGGGAGAGAAGGATGAATGGGTGGAACACATAATTTTTTTTTTTTTTAATTTTTTATAGGTTTTGGGGTACATGAGCAGAGCATGCAAGACAGTTGCGTAGGTACACACATGGCAGTGTGCTTTGCTTTTCTTCTCCCCTTCACCCACATTTGGCATTTCTCCCCAGGCTATCCCTCCCCACTTCCCCCTCCCAAGGCCCTTTTCCCCATAATAGACCCCAGTGTTAAGTACTCCCCTTTCTGTGTCCATGTGTTCTCATTTTTCATCACCCACCTATGAGTGAGAATATGCGGTGTTTCATTTTCTGTTCTTGTGTCAGTTTGCTGAGGATGATGTTCTCCAGATTCATCCATGTCCCTACAAACGACACGAACTCATCATTTCTGATTGCTGCATAATATTCCATGGTGTATATGTGCCACATTTTTCCAATCCAGTCTATTATCAATGGGCATTTCGGTTGATTCCAGGTCTTTGCTATTGTAAACAGTGCTGCAATGAGCATTCGTGTACATGTGTCCCTATAGTAGAACGATTTATAGTCTTTTGGATATATACCCAGTAATGGGATTGCTGGGTCAAATGGAATTTCTATTTCTAAGGCCTTGAGGAATCGCCACACCGTCTTCCACAATGGTTGAACTAATTTACACTCCCACCAACAGTGTAAAAGTGTTCCTTTTTCTCCACATCCTCTCCAGCATCTGTTGTCTCCAGATTTTTTAATGATCGCCATTCTAACTGGCGTGAGATGGTATCTCAATGTGGTTTTGATTTGCATCTCTCTGATGACCAGTGACGATGAGCATTTTTTCATATGATTGTTGGCCTCATATATGTCTTCTTTCGTAAAGTGTCTATTCATATCCTTTGCCCACTTTTGAATGGGCTTGTTTGTTTTTTTCCTGTAAATCTGCTTGAGTTGTTTGTAAATTCTGGATATCAGCCCTTTGTCAGATGGGTAGACTGTGAAAATTTTTTCCCATTCTGTTGGTTGCCGATCCACTCTAGTGACTGTTTCTTTTGCCGTGCAGAAGCTGTGGAGTTTGATTAGGTCCCATTTGTCTATTTTGGCTTTTGTTGCCAATGCTTTTGGTGTTTTGGTCATGAAGTCCTTGCCTACTCCTATGTCCTGGATAGTTTTGCCTAGATTTCCTTCTAGGGTTTTTATGGTGCCAGGTCTTATGTTTAAGTCTTTAATCCATCTGGAGTTAATTTTAGTGTAAGGTGTCAGGAAGGGGTCCAGTTTCTGCTTTCTGCACATGGCTAGCCAGTTTTCCCAACACCATTTGTTAAACTTGGAATCCTTGCCCCATTGCTTGTTTTTGTCAGGTTTATCAAAGATTGTATAGTTGTATGTATGTTGTGTTGCCTCCGGTGCCTCAGTTTTGTTCCATTGGTCTATATCTCTGTTTTGGTACCAGTAACATGCTGTTTTGATTACTGTAGCCTTGTAGTATAGTTTGAAATCCGGTAGTGTGATGCCCCCCGCTGTGTTCTTTTTGCTTAGAATTGACTTGGCTATGTGGGCTCTCTTTTGGTTCCATATGAAGTTCATGGTGGTTTTTTCCAGTTCTGTGAAGAAAGTCAATGGTAGCTTGATGGGGATAGCGTTGAATCTGTAAATTACTTTGGGCAGTATAGCCATTTTCACGATAATAATTCTTCCTAACCATGAACATGGAATGTTTCTCCATCTGTTTGTGTCCTCTCTGATTTCGTTGAGCAGTGGTTTGTAGTTCTCCTTGAAGAGGTCCCTTACGTTCCTTGTGAGTTGTATTCCAAGGTATTTTATTCTTTTTGTAGCAATTGTGAATGGCAGTTCGTTCTTGATTTGGCTTTCTTTAAGTCTGTTATTGGTGTAGACGAATGCTTGTGTTTTTGCACATTGATTTTATATCCTGAGACTTTGCTGAAGTTGTTTATCAGTTTCAGGAGTTTTTGGACTGAGGCAATGGGGTCTTCTAGGTATACTATCATGTCGTCTGCAAATAGAGACAATTTGGCTTCCACCTTTCCTATTTGAATACCCTTTATTTCTTTTTCTTGCCTGATTGCTCTGCTTAGAACTTCCAGTACTATATTGAATAGGAGTGGTGAGAGAGGGCATCCTTGTCTAGTGCCAGATTTCAAAGGGAATGCTTCCAGTTTTTGCCCATTCAGTATGATATTGGCTGTTGGTTTGTCATAAATAGCTTTTATTACTTTGAGATACGTTCCATCGATACCGAGTTAATTGAGGGTTTTTAGCATAAAGGGCTGTTGAATTTTGTCAAATGCCTTCTATGCGTCAATTGAGATAATCATGTGGTTTTTGTTTTTGGTTCTGTTTATGTGGTGAATTACGTTGATAGACTTGCGTATGTTGAACCAGCCTTGCATCCCCGGGATGAATCCTACTTGATCATGATGAATAAGTTTTTTGATTTGCTGTTGCAATTGGCTTGCCAATATTTTATTGAAGATTTTTGCATCTATGTTCATCATGGATATTGGCCTGAAGTTTTCTTTTCTCGTTGGGTCTCTGTCGGGTTTTGGTATCAGGATGATGTTGGTGTCATAAAATGATTTGGGAAGGATTCCCTCTTTTTGGATTGTTTGAAATAGTTTTAGAAGGAATGGTACCAGCTCCTCCTTGTGGGAACAGATAATTTTTAGAATCGTGAAACTATCTTGTATAATACTGTAAAAGTGGATACATGTCATTATACATTTGTCAAAACTCTTAAGAAGCAACAGAAAGCAAATCCCCTGCTGTAATCTGCAATTTTAATTAATAATGGATCAGTATTGGCTCATCAGTTGTGGTCAGTGTACCACAGTAATTCAAGATATTAATAACTGGGGAAGAGGTTTGAGGAATTATAAGGGAACTCTCTGTACTTGCAACTTACTTTTCTGTAAAACTAAAATTGCTTTAAAAAGTTTATTAATTTTTAAAAGAATAATCAGAGACATCAGTAGCTGCATACTGCCTGAGAGACAAATTCTGCAATTTAAGTCTAGGCAAGTTACTAAAAATAAATAAATAAGCCAGGCGCCCTGGCTCACACCTGTAATCCCAGCACTTTGAGAGGCTGTGGCAGATGAATCATGAGATCAGGAGTTCAAGACCAGTCTGGCCAACATGTTGAAACCCTCTCTATTAAAAATACAAAAATTAGCTGGGCGTAGTGGTACATGCTTGTAGTCACAGCTACTTGGGAGACTGAGGCAGAAGAATTGCTTGAACCCAGGAGGCGGAGGTTGTGGTGAACCGAGATCATGCATTGCACTCCAGCCTGGGTAACAAGAGCAAAACTCCGTCTCAAAAAAAAACAAAAACAAAACTTACATTCAAAGACCTAATGGGAAACATAATAACAATGACTCAACATAAAGGGGGAATCTAAATAGATAAATATAATCTGTAGAAAAGGAACCAAATAGAAATTCTAGAGCTTAAAACTGAACTTATCTTAATAACTGAAATGAAAAATTTCCTAAATGGACTTAGCAGCAAATTGAAGCACTCAGTAAACTTGAAGATCATTAAAAATTACCCAATGAGATCTTTAGAAATTATCCAGTGCAATGTCAGGTATCTGGTATACATGTAATGGGCATCCCAGTATGAGAGTGCTGGGGGAGAAGAAATAATTAAAGAAATAATTAATGAACACCTCCTCCCAGTTTTGATATCCAGAGGAAAGAATGAAGAGGATTGGTAAACGTAAATTTGTGGTAAAAGACTTTTTTATTTTATTTTTTATTTTACTTGAGGTGTATACTATATTCAGCAGTTCTCCCCATGTTATCCCTTCCTAGTAAAAGACTTCAAGACATATTTTTGTTTTCCTAATTTTTTCAAAAAGCAAAGTGTTTAAAGTAATAATTATATCATTTTTGTTGAATGTATAACATGTAAATATAATTGACATTAATAATACTAAGGAGGGTGGTGGAAGTGGAACATATAGGAGCAATTGGTTAAAATAAGATTGAGTCTTTTAAAGTAGATTGTTATAAATTAGAGACTTAGTATAATCCATAAAATAATGGACTGGAAAGTAACTACACACACACACACACACACACACACACACACACACAAATGTATTTAGTATAATTGTTTAACATAAAAGATCATATAGGAGTAACAGAGGACCAAAAAGGATGAATAGGAAAAAAAAAAGAGCAAGATGGGAAATACAAATTCAACTCTATCAGTAATTACAATGAATGTGAATGGACTTCAGTCAAATGGTAGAAATTTGCATCCCTTTATTCCTGTGCTGCACTATTGTGACTATATTCCATTTGCCCCTGCAAATCCATTATTCTTAGTCCACTTTGCTTTTTACCCTAGGAGTTAGATTTGTGTGAACTATATAGATCTATGTACTCTCTGCCATTTGGTCAGTTTCCACCAATGAGGAGCCCTTGAAGAAGATCAGGGAAAGGGAGGAGTATGTGGACAGTTATTTTATTCCCATGGCTCCCTTCCCAAATGGGTACATTAGGCTCACTATGTCTCTACACTGGCCATGTCCTTTTCTCCACTATTCCTTCCTTCTGGCTACAGCAGCTAATTCCTCTCCCCATAAGGACAGTAAAAACTCTACTGATATCATTCCAGTGTTATTGTACTGTTTTTTTATGGTTCCCTTTCAACCTCACTTTTATACATACATAAACCTTGAATTATCCAAACTTGAGAGGGCTACATGTGTCCTAAGGGAACCTGGGCTGATATCTACACCTATAATTTTTACGTAGGATTTTTTTTTTCACATTCCTTTATGTCAGCCATCTTCTCATTAAGTATTCTTCAGGCCGGGTGCGGTGGCTCAAGCCTGTAATCCCAGCACTTTGGGAGGCTGAGGCAGGTGGATCACGAGGTCAAGATATCTAGACCATCCTGGACAACATGGTGAAAGCCCCTCTCTACTAAAGATAGAAAAAAAAAAGTATTCTTCAAATATCCTTCATATTTTTCTTTTTCATTCTGAGAAATATTTTAATCTGTCTTTCACATCTTTCTTCACTTGGCTTTTTTTTTTTTTTGAGATGGAGTTTTGGTCTTTTGCCCAGGCTGGAGTGAAGTGGCATGATCTCAGCTCACTGCAGCCTCCACCTCTAGGTTCAAGCGATTCTCCTGCCTCAGCCTTCCAAGTAGCTGAGATTATAGGTGTCCGCCACCATGCATGGCTAATTTTTGTATTTTTAGTAGAGCTGGGGTTTTGGCATGTTGGCCAGCCTGGTCTCAAACTCCTGACCTCAGGTGATCCACCCGCCTGAGGGTGGATATTTCTTCACTTTCAATGTGACTATAGTACATGTTTAGATTTTTTTATTTTCCATTAGTTAATTCCTTATACTGTACTAATGGCCTTTGAATCCATGTAATCATTTTAATTCTTCTCTTTGACTTTCCTGTTGCATCTTCTTTGAAATAACCAAGCACATGAAAACTAAATGTTTAGCTGGGTGTGGTGGCTCACACCTGTAATCCCAGCACTTTGGGAGGCTGAGGCGGGCAGATCACGAGGTCAAGAGATCAAGACCATGGTGAAACCCAATCTCTACTAAAAAATACAAAAATTAGCTGGGCATGGTGGCGCATAGCTGTGGCCCCAGCTACTTGGGAGGCTGAGGCAGGAGAATTGCTTGAACCTGGGAAGTGGAGGTTGCAGTGAGCCAAGAACGTGCCACTGCACTCCAGCCTGGTGCCTGGCAACAGAGCAAGACTCTGTCTCAAAAAAAATAAGAAAAAAAAAAAAGAAAACTAAATGTTTATATTTTCCTCGGATGAAACTATAGAATAAATGCTATTTTACATGTCTTTTAATCTTTTATCTTGGCTCACTACAGCCTCACCTCCTGGCTCAAGCAGTTCTTCTGCCTTGGCCTCACAAATACAGGCATGCATCATCACACCCAGCTGATTTTTGTATTCTTCTGTGTAGACGGGTTTGCACCATGTTGCCCAGGCTGGTCTTGAACTCCTGAGCTCAAGTGATCCGCCTGTCTCAGCCTCCCAAAATACTGGGATTACAGACCTGAGCCACCATGCCCAGCCTGTGGTTTCTTTTCAAAACACTCTTCTCATTTTTTTTCTTTCCTCCTTCCCTTTCCTTCCCTCTTCCTTTCCCTCTTCTCTTCCCTCTTCCCTTCCCTCTTACTTTCCCTCTTCCCTTTTCTTTTCTTCTCCTTTTCTTTTATGCCCAGCCTGTGGTTTCTTTTCAAAATACTCTTCTCATTTTTTATTCTTTCCCCCTTCCCTCCTCCCTTCCCCTCCCCTCCCCTCCCCTCCCTTCCCTATCCCTCTCCTCCCCTCCCTTCTCCTCTCCTTTCTTGTCTACATATTTAGTAAATTCTTCTGGCATTCTTTTCAATATACAGCATTGAAGAAGAAACCCTGCACTTTCTTACTGTAATATTAAACTGCTAGCAAATTGTGCTCTTAGTGCTAACTTGGCGGGTTTCTACCTTTCTCTGCAATACCTGTTGATATTTATCTTTTTTTTTTTTTTTCGAGACGGAGTTTCGCTCTTGTTACCCAGGCTGGAGTGCAATGGCGCGATCTCAGCTACCCACAACCTCCGCTTCCCGGGTTCAGGCAATTCTCCTGCCTCAGCCTCCTGAGTAGCTGGGATTACAGGCATGCGCCACCATGCCCAGCTAATTTTTTTTTTTTTGTATTTTTAGTAGAGACGGGGTTTCACCATGTTGACCAGGATGGTCTCAATCTCTTGACTTCGTGATCCACCCGCCTCTTCCTCCCAAAGTGCTGGGATTACAGGCTTCAGCCACCGTGCCCGGCTGATATTTATCTTAAATGGATCTGTTGGCCCTTCTTGGGTTTTTTGTTGTTTTTTTGGGGGAGGGGTCTCTGTGTAAATTAGAGTGACATCCCAGTTCACAATGCTTTGATAATATGTGATATATTCAAGCCTATCTTTCCATCCTCTTTCTACTACCAATATATATAATGTATTTCAACCCTGTGCTCTTGCTTCTTTATGTGTTACATGCTGAGAGTTACAAACTCTGTAGGTATAACAGAAAAGAGGCTATGGTGGAGTCTTTAGCAGGCTTCTCATTCTGGTTTCCTCAGAATATTACTCCGTGCAGTTGAGAGATGCCTATATTTTTATTAATCAGTATATTACATGTAATGAAAGTTAAGTTCTTTTCCTGCCTCTGTTAGTCTATGCTGCTCTTGTTGATAAAATGTATTTTTCATTCCATTCACGTTATTATAACGGGAAAAATTCCACTAAGGTTTTGGCTTATTATTTGTTATTTAAAGTTCCCGTACTCTTTTTTGGGGGATTAACTTCCAAGTCTACTTAACACTTTTTTATATTCTAGTGAATCTTAAAGAATTTTAAATGTGGAAGAATTTCTTAGAGATTATCTAGTAGAATTTTCTATTTGATGAAGATACGGTACAGAGGTTAAATCAGTATTCCCATAGGCTCAACCAAATGTTGTAAGATACAAGCAGATTTTCTGATTGCTAGTCAATTGCCCTTGCCATTGTTTCATGATAAATCTTTTCTTATTTGAGTTTGTCAATAATTCTATTAGAAGGAACACTAGTATACTAGTGTAGATTTTAGTAACAAGTGTGTCAATAATTAGCTAAATGATTTTAGAAGTCACTGAACCTTATTTGTAATTACATCATGTATCATGTAAGCCAGTGAATCCAGGTTTTCTTTAGGATTTTTTTCACTTGTAAAATTCAATTTCAAGTTGTTTTGATTTCTAGGATGTCATGCAAAGACTATCTTAAGTTTTGTTTAGAGAGACTAGGTAACAAAAAACCTATAAGATATTATTCTTTCCAACTCTTTTATATGTTCTATTAAAAGAATTGCAGAACATCTGGGTCAGCTGCATATATGAGGTTAGGTATACATTTGAACAAATTCCAAAATAGTTTAATAGAAGAAATGTTGTAGAAATGATTTTTTTAAAAGATAATATTCTTTTTTTAGGTAAAAATCTTATGGAAGTTTTAATAAAAAGGTGGTGTGGGAGGTGAATTCAACAGGACACTTGGGGCCGGGCGCAGTGGCTCACATCTATAATCCCAGCACTTTGGGAGGCTGAAGCATGTGGATCACTTGAGGTCAGCAGTTAAGGACCAGCCTGGCCAAGATGATGAAACCCCATCTCTACCAAAAGGTATAAAAAAATTAGCTGAGTGTGGTGGCATCTGCCTGTAATCCCAGCTACTTGGGAAGCTGAGGCAGGAGAATCGCTTGAACTCAGGAGGCGGAAGTTGCTGTGAACCGAGACCACACCACTGCACTCCAGCCAGGGTGACAGAGCGAGATTCCATCTCAAAAAAAGAAAAAGGAGACTTGGGCCAGGCACAGTGGATTCCTGTAATTTCAGTGCTTTAGGAGGCCAAGATAGGAAGATTGCTTGAGCCTAGGAGTTTGACACCAGCCTGGGCTACAGAGTAAGACCCCATCTCTACAAAAACAAAAATATTAGCTAGGCATGGTGGCATACACCTGTAGTTCCAACTTCTTGGGAGAGTGAGGCAGGAGGATCACTTGACCCAGGAGGTCAAGGCTGTTAGTAAGTCGTGTTTGCACCACTCAACAATGTATGAAGCCTTTGGAAAATAGAGCAAGATACTATCTCAAAAAAAAAAAAGGACTTCTTGCATGCTCAACATTACTAATTATAGGGAAATACAAATCAGAACCACAATGAGATACCACTTTATGCCCACTAGAATGGCTGTAATCAAAATGATACTGGCCAGGTGTGGTAGCTGACACCTATAATCCCAGCACTTTGGGAGGCCAAGGTGAGTGAATCACCTGAGGTCAGAAGTTCGAGACCAGCCTGGCCAACATGGTGAAACCCCCATCTCTACTAAAAACACAAAATTAGCCAAGCATGGTAGCACACACCTGTAATCCCTGCTACTTGGGAGGGTGAGGCAGGAGAATCACTTGAACCCAGGAAGTGGAGGTTGCAGTGAGTCAAGATCATGCCATTGTACTTCAGCCTGGGCACCAAGAGCAAAACTCAATCTCAAAAAAAAAAAAAGATAGTAACAAGTGATGGTAAAAATGGAAGGAAATTAGAATCCCTGGGGAGGAAGTAAAATTATATAGCCAATTTGGAAAGCAGTCTATCAGTTCCTCAGAAAGTTATACTTATTATATGACTCAGAAATTTTACTTCTAGGTATATATCCAAGAGTGGAATAAATACATTTTCACACAAAAGCATGTACATGAATGTTTAAAGCAGTATTATTTGTAATAGCTTAAAATTAGAAACAATTTAAATGTTCACTAATAGATGAATGGAAAATCAAATTTGATCTATTCATATAATGAAAAAAAAATTTTTTTTTTCAGACGGAGTTTCGCTCTAGTTACCCAGGCTGGAGTGCAATGGCACGATCTCGGCTCACTGCAACCTCCGCCTCCTGGGTTCAGGCAATTCTCCTGCCTCAGCCTCCTGAGTAGCTGGGATTACAGGCACATGCCACCATGCTGAGCTAATTTTTTGTATTTTTAGTAGAGACGGGGTTTCACCATGTTGACCAGGATGGTCTCGATCTCTTGACCTCGTGATCCACCCGCCTCAGCCTCCCAAAGTGCTGGGATTACAGGCTTGAGCCACCGTGCCCGGCCTTTCATATAATGAAATATTATTCAGCAATGAAACAGAATGAGGTACCAATAAATGCTGCACTGTGGATCAACCCTGAAAACTTATGCTATGCTATGTCACAAAAGACCACATATTCTATGGCTCCATTTATATAACATGTGGAATAGGTAAATTCTTAGAGAAAGCAGAGTAGTGGTTTTCAAGAACTGGGGGAAGAGGGGAGTCGGTAGTGATGGGGTATCTTTTGTGGGTGATGAAAATCTGTAGTGATGGTTGAACAAATTTGTAAATAAAAAACACTAAATTATATATTTTAAAGGGGTAAGTTTTATGGTAAATGAATTATATTTCAATAATATTTTAAAATATCAAAAAATGATATGTTCCTACCAATCTTGACATAGCTGACCCAGTGAATGTACTATTGAAAACATAATAAATGAAAACCTACACTATTGCCAAAGATTAAGATTGGCGGAAGAGTGATCATGAGATTGTACAAGAATATTCACTGACACTAAGGAGAGAACTGGAATGAGAAAAAACATAAATCACTCCTTCCCAAATCATTTTATGAGACCAATATCATCCTGATACCAAAACCCGGCAGACTCAACAAGACAAGAAAACTTCAGGCCAATATCCACGAAGAATGTAGATGCGAAAATCTTCAGTAAATACTGGCAAACCGATTGCAACAGCACATCAAAAAGTTTATCCATTACGATCCAGTAGGCTTCATCCTGGGGATGCAAGGCTGGTTCAACATATGCAAGCCTATAAACGTAATTCACCACATAAACAGAACCAAAGACAAAAACCACATGATTATCTCAATAGATCAGAGAAGGCCTTTGACAAAATTCATCAGCCCTTTATGCTAAAAACTTTGAGTAAACTAGGTATTGATGGAATGTATCTCCAAATAATAAAAGCTATTTACAGCAAACCCACAGCCAATATCATACTGAATGGGCAAAAACTGAAAGTGTTCCCTTTGAAATCTAGCACTCTCTCACCACTCCTATTCAATATAGTATTGGAAGTTCTAGCCAGAGCAGTCAGGCAAGAAAAAGAAATAAAGGGTATTCAATTAGGAAAAGAGGAAGTCCAGTTGTCTCTATTTTTCGATGACATGATTATATATTTAGAAGACCAGATCGTCTCAGCTCAAAACCTCCTGAAACTGATAACCAATTTGGCAAAGTCGCAGGATACAAAATCAATGTGCAAAAATCACAAGCATTCCTACACACCATAACAGATTTAAAGACAGCCAAATCAAGAACGAACTGCCATTCATAATTGCTACAAAGAGAATAAAATACCTAGGAATACAACTAACAAGGAACGTAGAGGACCTCTTCACGGAGAACTACAAACCACTGCTAAACAAAATAAAAGAGGACACAAACAGATGGAGAAACATTCCATGCTCATGATTAGAAAGAATCAATGTTGTGAAAATGGCCATGCTGCCCAAAGTAATTTATAGATTCAATGCTATCCCCATCAAGCTACCAATGACCTTCTTCACAGAACTGGAAAAAACTACCTTAAACTTCAAAGGGAACCAAAAGAGAACCTGCATAGCCAAGACAATGCTAAGCAAAAGGAACAAACCTGGAGGCATCATGCTACCTGACTTCAAACTATTCTACAAGGCTGCAGTAATCAAAACAGCATGGTACTAGTACCAAAACAGAGATACAGACCAATGGTACAGAACAGAGGCATCGGAGGCAACACCACACATCTACAACCATCTGATCTTTGACAAATCTGACAAAAATAAGCAATGGGGAAAGGATTCTCTGTTTAGTAAATGGTGTTGGGAAAACTGGCTAGCCATGTGCAGAAAGCAGGAACTGAACCCCTTCCTGACACCTTACACTAAAATTAACTCCACATGGATTAAAGACTTAAACATAAGACCTAACACCATAAAAACTCTAGAAGAAAACCTAGGCAAAACCATTCAGGACATAGGCATAGGCAAGGCCTTCATGACTAAAACACCAAAAACATTGGCAACAAAAGCCAAAATAGACAAATGAGATCTCATTAAACTCCAGAGCTTCTGCACAGCAAAAGAAATAATCATAGAGTGAACCAGCAACCAACAGAATGGGAAAAAATTTTTGCAATCTACCCATCTGACAAAGGACTGATATTCAGAATCTACAAAGAACTAAAACACATTTACAAGAAACAAACAAACCCATTCAAAAGTGGGCAAAGTGGGGAGATGATCCAAGATGGCCGATCGCTAACATCCCGGGATTGCAGCTCTCAGTGAATGCGCGGAGAACTAGAGGACGCCACACTTTCAGAATAATTCTGGTCACTCACGGAGCAGAAGATCCCCAGTGGAGGAAACACACGGGTCGCCAGCACGACTCTCGTGGCCGGCGCAGCGGTTCCGCCGGCACCTCGGCGCGGCAGCTCTCGGAGCAGAGTAAACAGGTTTGGAGGACCCGCACGGGCCCCCAGCATGACACCAGAGCCCGGCGCAGCGGCTGTGACGGCACCTCGGTGCGGCAGCGCTCGGCGCAGAGTAAATGGGACCGGTTCCCCTTCTGACAGAGGTTTTGAGCCCTGGGAAGGCAGAGTCGCCTACTACGGACACAAGAAGGAAGCCCTGCAGGAGAATCCTGAGAAGAAAAGCACCATCAGTTTTAACGCCGCTGCTCTGGCCCTGGGAACTAACAACCTGGATGCCCATTCAAGAGACCTAATCTGAAAGTTGGTAAATTCAAAGACGACCAGAGGATAAATTTACAATGACAGGAAGAAACCAGCGTAAAAAAGCTGAGAATACTCAAAGTCAGAACGCCTCTCCCTCTAAAGATGATCACAGTTCCACATCAACAATGGAACAAGGCTTGATGGAGAACGAGCACATCCCAATGACAGAAGTACTCTTCAAGGAATGGATAATAACAAACTTCGGTGAGTTAAAAGAACATGTTATAACCCAACGTAAAGAAACTAGGAACTTTGAAAAAAGGTTTGATGAAATCCTATTGAGAATAAACAACTTAGAGAGGAGTATGAGTGAATTAATGGAACTGAAGAATACAATGCAGGAACTCCGAGAAGTATGCACAGGTTTAAACACTCGAATTGTTCAAGCAGAAGAAGGGATATCAGAGGTCAAAGTCCAACTTAATGAAATAAAACGTGAAGAAAAGATTAGAGAAAAAAGGATAAAAAGGAATGAGCAAAGTCTCCAAGAAATGTGGGACTATGTGAAAAGATCAAATTTACGTTTGATAGGTGTACCTGAATGCGACAGAGAGAATCCAAGCTGGAAAATACCCTTCAGGATATTATTCAGGAAAATTTTCCTAAACTAGCAAAGCAGGTCAATATTCAACCCCAGGTAATACAGAGAACACCACAAAGATATTCCTCAAGAAGAGCAACCCCGAGGCACATAATCGTTAGATTCACCAGGGTTGAAACGAAGGAGAAAATACTAAGGGCAGCCAGAGAGGAAGGTCAGGTTACCCACAAAGGCAAGCCTATCAGACTTACAGCAGATCTCTCAGCAGAAACTCTACAGGCCAGAAGAGAGTGGGGGCCAATATTCAACATCCTCAAAGAACAGAACCTTCAGCCCAGAATTTCATATCCAGCCAAACTAAACTTCACAACTGAAGGAAAAATAAAATCTTTTATGAACAAGCAAGAACTCAGAGATTTTATTACCACCAGGCCTGCTTTACAAGAGCTTCTGAAAGAAGCATTACACACAGAAAGAAACAACCAGTATTAGCCTTTCTAAAAATATACCAAAAAGTAAAGAGCACCAACATAAAGAAGAATTTACACCAACGAATGGATAAAACAGCCAGTTAACATCAAATGGCAGTAACCCTAAATTTAAATCGACTAAATCCCCCAATCAAAAGACACAGCCAAAACCCAATGGCATGTTACATACAGACCTGTTTCACATGCAAGGATACACAAAGACTCAAAACAAAGGGATGGAGAGATATTTACCAACCAAATGGAGAGCAAAAATAAATAATAAATAAATAAAAAGCAGGAGTTGCAAATCTTGTATGGGATAAAATAGATTTTAAAGCAACAAAGATATAGTGGTAAAAGGATCAATGCAACAACAAGAGCTAACGATCCTAACACCCAGATACATAAAGACTTAGACTCAATGAGACAGAAAATTAATAAGGATATCAAG
Organism: Callithrix jacchus; assembly: GCF_049354715.1. Classification (NCBI taxonomy): domain Eukaryota; kingdom Metazoa; phylum Chordata; class Mammalia; order Primates; family Cebidae; genus Callithrix; species Callithrix jacchus. Next base: position 70,246,664 of record NC_133507.1, read on the forward strand.
GACTCGAACTCAGATCCAGAACAAGTAAACTTAATAAATATTTATAGAGCTCCCCACTTAAAATACACAAAATATACATTCTTGTCAATACCACATCACACCTACTCATAAGTTTAAATGAAACATTGATTGGTCATTATTAATACCCAATTTTTTCAGAATAAAGCAATATTTTCATTTACTCTCCCTCTTTCTTCCTCTCCTTTACTTATTTTTTTTTTCCTTCTCTCAGAAAAAAGAAATCAACTTGTAAACCTCTAGATCCAGGTCGGCAATGTCTCTCTCATTGCTTGATTTCCTTCCTTTCCTTTCCTCCCTCCCCCCTTCTTCCCTTCCTTCCTTCCTCTCTACCGTCCTCCTTCCCTCCCTTCCTGCCTTCCTCCCAAAAAAAAAAAAAAAAAAAGTGGGCAAAGGGTATGAACAGCCACTTTTCAAAAGAAGACATATATGAGGCCAAAAAACATATGAAAAAATGCTCATCATCACTGGTCATTAGAGAAATGCAAATCAAAACTACATTGAGATACCATCTCACGCCAGTTAGAATGGCAATCATTAAAAAATCTGGAGACAACAGATGCTGGAGAGGATGTGGAGAAATAGGAACACTTTTACACTGCTGGTCGGAGTGTAAATTAGTTCAACCATTGTGGAAGACAGTGTGGTGATTCCTCAAGGACCTAGAAATAGAAATTCCATTTGACCTAGCAATCCCATTACTGGGTATATATCCAAAGAATTATAAATTTTTCTATTATAAAGACACATTCACATGAATGTTCATTGCAGCACTGTTTGCAATAGCAAAGACTTGGAACCAACCCAAATGCCCATCGATGATAGACTGGACAAGGAAAATGTGGCACATATACACCATGGAATACTATACAGCCATAAAAAGCGATGAGTTCGTGTCCTTTGTAGGGAAATGGATAAATCTGGAAACCGTCATTCTCAGCAAACTGACACAAGAACAGAAAATCAAACACTGCATGTTCTCACTCATAGTCAGGTGTTGAACAGGAGCATCACACACTGAGGGCTGTGGCGGGGAATAGGGGAGGGACAGTGCCGGGTGGGGAGTTGGGGAGGGATAACATGGGGAGAAATGCCGGACACAGATGATGGGCAGCAAACCACATTTTCATGTATGTACCTATGCAACAATCCCACATGTTCTTCACATGTACCTCAAAACGCAAAATGCAATAAAAAAATACTTACATACTTTTCTTCATAAAATTAAAATAGTCCTGATCCTTGAAAAAGAGATAAATTTTTTCCTCCTACTATTAACTCCTCTTGATTGAAATGAGATTTGTAATAATCAGAAGGCTCTATAGCCATCCCATGACTCCTTTCTGCGATGGCCATAATACTGCACCAACCCATTTCTATTTTTTTCCATATTCATAATGTAAGAGTAATGGTAAAATAAGTGCACAGCAATTCTTAGATATATGATTCCCCACATAAGTGAGGAAAGCAAGTATCTTGATAACAGTATGTGCTGGGGATTATAATAAAAATGATTTTTTAAAGGAATTTTCAGGCTAGTTAATAAAAGAAATTTTTATCAAATTAAAAATAGACAAATAGAATCTTATATTTCTAGATGAGATGGAGTAACTGGATAATATTTAACCTGCTACCTGAATAATAATAATATGTGAAATAAGTGGTTTTTAAGACATTGGGCATTGGGTAACAAAGGACATTGTTTGCTGAGAGACATGAATCAAACAAAGTTGGCCCTATTATTGTCTCGGCTTATTGCTGCAAGAGAGTTTCCAGGCCTTTCACAGAAAGGGGAAACAGAAGTAGCACTCAGAGACTCATGACTTGAGGAGATATTGCTGATAGTCTATAGAGACTGAGGTCACTAGATATCACAGGGTGCAATACTGAAGTAATGACAGTCACTATGAGAACTCCAGAGATCTAGAGAAGATCCTCATCATGTTTGCAGTAGAGTACTGATTAGTGTATGAATGTGAGGAAACTACCCATGGCAAGGGAAAGAATCACTGAAAAGGTTGAGAAGAGGGAAGAATATGCAGAGTTCTCACAGGAATGGAATAGTGCCTTTTGCCACCTGTCAGACTAGGAAACCTCACAATTTACGAGGCAGGGTACAGCATTTTAAAAGATCTTGCATCAACAGTGTGGAATCCTTAGCCTTAAACTTAAATGCTGCCTGATGAATCTTAAAAGCAAGACCTGAAAGGATTAAATTGTTTCCAATTTAACTGCAACCCAGAAAAAAAGCCCAGGAAACTTTATAGTAATAAAAACATGTTCAGTACTTCAAAAGGTAAAATTCACAGTGTATGATGCCCAGTAAAAAAACTAGCAGGCAGAAAAAAAAAAAGAAGAAAAAAAAAAATTCAACCAGAGAATCGGGAGAGACAGAAAAAAAAAAAAAAAACTAGCAGGCATGGAAGCAAGCAAAAAAAAAAAAAAGACTAAAATTGACAGATAAGAATACCGTAATTTCTTATAATTGTATTCTGTATGTAAAATAAAGCTGGAGAAAAGATCAAATATATTAAGTAAAAAAATGAATGATATAGAAGAAATCCAAAACAAACTTCTGGTGCTCATAACTATAATGTCTTCCATGAAAAACAAAAAAGATGGGATTAACTAGAGGTCATATCTGGTAGAAGAAAAGATTAGTGAAATTGAAGCCATTACAGTCAAAAACATACAAAGGAAGCCATAAAGAGAAAAATTAATTATTAAAAAAATGAATAGAACATCATTAAGCTGTGGACACCTTTATAAATAACAGATGTGCATCACTTCTATTCAACTATAAATGTAGCATAATATATTTGTAATGGGACTCCTTTAAGGAAGGGAAGGCAGAAAAAAATACTTAAAGACATGCTGACTGAGTTTTTCCAAATTTGATCATAGCTTTAATCCCAGAGAGTGAAGAAACTCAATGAAACCAAAAACGAAGAAACATGAATAAAACTACATGAAGGTAGGTCACCACCAAATTGTCTAAAACTCGTAATAAGACAAAATCTTGAAGGCAGCTTGAGGGGGAAAAAAAAAGAAGACACATGACCTACAGCAGGGGTCACCAGTCCCTGGGCATGAACTGGTACCATTCCTGGTCTGTGGCCTGGGCATGGTAGGAACTGGGCCACACAGCAAGAGGTCAGTGGCAGCAAGTGAAGCTTTATCTGTATTTACAGTCACTCCCCAACACTTGTATTACCACCTGTGCTCTGCCTCCTGTCAGATCAGTGGCGGCATTAGATTCTCATAGAAGCACAAACCCTATTGTGAACTGTGATTGTGAGGGATCTAGGTTGTGCATTCCTTATGAGAGTGTAATGCCTGATGATCTGTCAGTGTCTCTCATCTAGTTACAGGAAAACAAGCTCAGGGCTCCCACTGATTCTACACTATCGTGAGCTCTATAAGCCTTTTATCCAAAATGTATAAAGAACTCTCAAAGCAAAATAATAAGAAAACACAACACAGTTTCTTAAATGGGCAATGAGTTGAATAGACATTTTACCAAAAAATATAAAAGAATGGCAAATAAGCATATAAAAATGCTCAATATCATTAGTAATTAGAGAAATGCAAATTAACACCTCAATCAGATAACACTACACATTCTATTAGAATGACTAAAATTTTAAAAACAGACTACCCCTTATTTTGGCTAGGGATGTGGAATATGTGGAATACTTATTCAATGTTGGTGGGAATGTAAAGTGTTATAGCCACTTTGATAAACAGTTTGGCAGGTTTTTTTTGTTTTTGTTTTTTTTTTGAGACAGAGTTTCTCTCTTGTTACCCAGACTGGAGTGCAATGGCGCGATCTCGGCTCACTGCAACCTCCGCCTCCTGGGTTCAGGCAATTCTCCTGCCTCAGCCTCCTGAGTAGCTGGGATTACAGGCACGCACCACCATGCCCAGCTAATTTTTTTTTTTATATTTTTGGTAGAGACGGGTTTTCACCATGTTGACCAGAATGGTCTCAATCTCTTGACCTCGTGATCCACCCGCCTCGCAGTGTTTTAAAAAAATTGCATATCTACCATATGATCCAGCCATTCCACTCCTTAGTATATACCCAGAAAATGTAATGACATAAGTCTGCATAAAACTAATTACATAAATGTTTATAGCAACATGACTTATAATAGCTAAAATGTAGGGAAAAAATCTAAATATTAATCAACTGAAGAGTAGGTAAATAAAAGCTGTTATCTGTACAATGAAACACAATTTAGCAATAAGAGAAAGAACAGTTTAAATATAGAAACAATGGATGAATCTGAAAATAATTATACTGAATGGAAGAAGCCAGACAAAAAAGAATACATAGTATATGATCTTATTTATATGAACTTCCAAAAAATGCAAAATAATCTATTGTGACTGAAAGAAAATCAGTCATTGCATGGAGTCCATAGAGTTGGTTAACATGAAAGAGTGGGAGGAAACATTATAAAGAAGCAAGAAGGGCAAGAGAGGCTGAACACAGTGGCTCATGCCTGTAATCTTAGCACTTTGGGAGGCTAAGGCAGGCAGATTGCTTGAGGTCAGGAGTTCGAGACCAGTCTAAGCAACCCCTGGGCTGCAGACTGGTATCAGTCCATGGCCTATTAGGAACTGGGCCACACAAGCAGGAGATACGTGGCAGTTGAGTGAGCATTACCACCCAAGCTCCATTTCCTGTCAGATCAGCAGTAACATTAGATCCTCAGAGGAGTATGAACCCTGTTGTGAATTGTGAATGGAAGGGATCTAGGTTGCATAGTACTTATGAGAACGTAACTAATGCCTGATGATATGAGGTGGAAGAGTTTTATGCTGAAACCATTGCACCCTCTTACCTTGCCCTGTCCGTGGAAGAATTGTCTTCCACTAAAGCAATGTCTGATGCCAAAAAGATTAGGACTGTTATTCTAAGAAATGAAATTTGGTATTTATCAGAGGTGATTTAAAAACAAAATGAAAAAACTTTTTTTTTATTGCATTTTAGGTTTTGGGATACATGTGAAGAACATGCAAGATAGATGCATAGGTACACACGTGGCAGTGTGATTTGCTGCCTTCCTCCCCTTCACCTATATCTGCATTTCTCCCCATGCTATCTCTCCCCAACTCCCCACCCCCCATTGTCCCTCCCCTATTCCTCCAACAGACTCCAGTGTGTAGTGCTCCCCTCCATGTGTCCATGTGTTCTCATTGTTCAACACCCGCCTATGAGTGAGAACATGTGGTATTTCATTTTCTGTTCTTGTGTCAGTTTGCTGAGAATGATGGTCTCCAGATTCATCCATGTCCCTACAAAGGGCACGAACTCATTGTTTTTGATTGCTGCATAATATTCCATGGTGTATATGTGCCACATTTTTCCAGTCCAGTCTATCATCGATGGGCATTTGGGTTTATTCCAGGTCTTTGCTATTGTAAACAGTGCTGCAATAAACATTTGTGTGCATGTATCCTTATAGTAGAATAATTTATAGTCCTTTGGATATATACCCAGTAATGGGATTGCTGGGTCAAATGGAATTTCTATTTCTAGGTCCTTGAGGAATCGCCACACTGTCTTCCACAATGGTTGAACTAATTTACAGTCCCACCAGCAGTGTAAAAGTGTTCCTATTTCTCCACATCCTCTCCAGCATCTGTTGTCTCCAGATTTTTTAATGATCGCCATTCTAACTGGCGTGAGATGGTATCTCGATTTAGTTTTGATTTGCAGTTCTCTAATGACCAGTGATGATGAGCATTTTTTCATATGTTTTTTGGCCTCATGTATGTCTTCTTTTGTAAAGTGTCTGTTCATATCCTTTGCCCACTTTTGAATGGGCTTGTTTGTTTTGTTCTTGTAAATCTGTTTGAGTTCTTTGTAAATTCTGGATATCAGCCCTTTGTCAGATGGGTAAACTGCAAAAATTTTTTCCCATTCTGTTGGTTGCCGGTTCACTCTATGACTGTTTCTTTTGCCATGCAGAAGCTATGGAGTTTGATTAGGTCCCATTTGTCTATTTTGGCTTTTTTTGCCAATGCTTTTGGTGTTTTGGTCATGAAGTCCTTGCCTACTCCTATGTCCTGAATGGTTTTGCCCAGGTTTTCTTCTAGGGTTTTTATGGTGTTAGGTCTTATGTTGAAGTCTTTAATTCATGTGGAGTTAATTTTAGTGTAAGGTGTCAGGAAGGGGTCCAGTTTCTGCTTTCTGCACATAGCTAGCCAGTTTTCCCAACACCATTTATTAAACAGGGATTTCTTTCCCCATCGCTTGTTTTTGTGAGGTTTATCAAAGATTGTATGATTGTAGATATGCTGTGTTGCCTCCAATGCCTCTGTTCTGTTCCATTGGTCTATATCTCTGCTATGGTACCAGTACCATGCTGTTTTGATTACTGTAGCCTTGTAGTATAGTTTGAAGTCCAGTAGTGTGATGCCTCCCACTGTGTTCTTTTTACTTAGAATTGACTTGGCTATGCAGGCTCTCTTTTGGTTCCATATGAAGTTTAAGGTGGTTTTTTCCAGTTCTGTGAAGAAGGTCATTGGTAGCTTGATGGGGATAGCATTGAATCTTTAAATTACTTTGGGAAGTATGGCCATTTTCATGATATTGATTCTTCCTAACCATGAACATGGGATGTTTCTCTGTCTGTTTGTGACCTCTCTTATTTCGTTGAGCAGTGGTTTGTAGTTCTCTGTGAAGAGGTCCTTTATGTTCCTTGTTAGTTGTATTTTATTCTCTTTGTAGTAATTGTGAATGGCAGTTCATACTTCATTTGGCTGTCTTTAAGTCTATTATTGGCGTACAGGAGTGCTTGTGATTTTTGCACATTGATTTTGTATCCTGAGACTTTTTTGAAGTTGCTTATCAGTTTCAGGAAATTTTGGGCTTAGACGATGGGGTCTTCTAGATATACTATCATGTCATCTGCAAATAGAGACAATTTGGCTTCCTCCTTTCCTATTTGAATACCCTTTATTTCTTTTTCTTGCCTGATTGCTCTGGCTAGAACTTCCAGTACTATATTGAATAGGAGTGGGGAGAGAGGGCATCCTTGTCTAGTGCCATATTTCAAAGGGAATGCTTCCAGTTTTTGCCCATTCAGTATGATATTGGCTGTTGGTTTGTCGTAAATAGCTTTTATTATTTTGAGATACGTTCTCTCAATATCGAGTTTATTGAAAATTTTTAGCATAAAGGCCTGTTGAATTTTGTCAAAGGCCTTCTCTGTATCAATTGAGATAATCATGTGGTTTTTGTCTTTGGTTCTGTTTATGCGGTGAATTATATTTATAGGCTTGCGTATGTTGAACCAGCCTTGCATCCCGGGATGAATCTTACTTGATCATGGTGGATAAGCTTTTTGATGTGCTGTTGCAATCGGCTTGCCAGTATTTATTGAAGATTTTTGCATCTATGTTCATCATGGATATTGGCCTGAAATTTTCTTTTCTTGTTGAGTCTCTGCCGGGTTTTGGTATCAGGATGCTGTTGGTCTCATGAAATGAATTGGGAAGGATTCCCTCTTTTTGGATTGTTTAGAATAGTTTCAGGAGGAATGGTAACAGTTCTTCTTTGTGTGTCTGGTAGAATTTGGCTGTGAACCCATCTGGACCTGGGCTTTTTTAGTGTGGTAGGCTCTTAATTGCTGCCTCAACTTCAGATCTTGTTATTTGGTCTATTCATGGTTTCAACTTCTTCCTGGTTTAGGCTTGGGAGGATGCAAGTGTCCAGGAATGTATCCATTTCTTCCAGGTTTACTAGTTTATGTGCAAGAGTTGTGGGTAATATTCTCTGATGATGGTTTGAATTTCTGTGGAATCTCTGGTGATTTCCCCTTTATCGTTTTTTATTGCATCTATTTGATTATTCTCTTTTTTCTTTTAGAGGCAGGACTTTCTCTGTCACCCAGCCTGGAGTACAATGGCACAATCACAGCTCACTGCAACCTTTACCTTGCAGGCTTAAATGATCCTTCCACCTCAGCCTCCTGAGTAGCTGGGACTATAGGCACATAACACGGTGTCCTGCTGATTTTATTGTTCGTAGAGTCAAGGTTTCATCATGTTGCCCAGACTCGTCTTGAACTCCTGGGCTCAAGCAGTCTACCTGCCTCAGGCTCTCAAAATGCTGGGATTACACGTTGAGCCATTGTGCCTAGCCCAGAGGTGATTTTTAAAGCCAAGTGTTAAAAATGCAGCATAGGTCATTCTTACTGTATATGAGAGACAAGAAATGAAGGAGGAATTATTATGGAAAAAGTTATCAGAACATGGATATTGGGAAAATTCTTAGCCTAGCCATATTGTACAAAATGAGGAAACTTATTCTGAAGAGAACATGAAGTGTGGTATGGCTGAAGAACCACTTGATAAAGAAATTGTGGGTGGACCTCATGGATGTATTCAGGAATCTCAGCAGAAGGTCGGAATAGAAATGCAATTATAACAGCAAAGACACTGCCAATTTGAACTGAGGACAGAGAAAGACAGGACAGAATGAAAGAAGGCTTTCAGACTTCTTGAATTGTACCAGTCAGAAACATAGAATTGTTCAGTTGCAAATGTGCACTATACTCAAGGAAAGGGAAGAGTAACACCAAAGGTGATTCCAAAATCATGAGTGCTGCCACTGCCAGCACTAGACTAAAGGGTAAGACAGTTTCCTATTTGGCTTCAGAGAGCTGCAGATACATGCAGCATCAGACCAAACAGCTGTTGGTATGATATTGCCATCCCAGTAGGCCTAGAAGGTGGGATATCAAGCCATGAACACTTATCTCCAGCTTTAAGATCAAGTAAAGTTCTTCTTACTAGGTTTTAGGGTTGCCGGGCACCTGCCATCACATTCTGTTCCCTACTTCTCCCTTTGGGAATGGCAAAGTCTATCCTATGCACAGCCCACCATTGTATTTTTGAAGCATATAACTTATCTGGTTTCACAAGTTCATAGCTGGAGAAGAATTTTTCCTCATGATGATAGTACCTTGAGTCTCACTCACATCTGATTTAAATTATATTTATTTATTCATTAACTAGAGATGGTGTCTTGCTCTGTCACCCAGGCTGGAGTGTGGTGGCATAATCATAGCTAACTGCAGCCTGTACCTCCTGGGCTCAAGAGATCCTCCTATCTCAGCCTCCTGTGTAGCTAGTAATACATCTGAGAGCCACTACACCCAGATTAGATAATATTTAAATGAGACTTGGCCTTTAGATGTTTGAGTTGATGCTTGAATAAGTTAAGTTGTTTTTTTTTTAAGATGGCGTTTCACTCTTGTGGCCCAGGCTGGAGTGTAATGGCATGATCTCTGCTTACTGCAGTCTCTTCATCTCAAGTTCAAGTGATTCTCCTGCCTCAGCCTCCTGAGTAGCTGGAATTACAGGTGCCTGCCACCATATCTGGCTATTTTTTCATATTTTTAGAAGAGACGAGTTTTCGCCATGTTGGCCAGGCTGGTCTACAACTCCTGACCTCAGGTGATCCACCCATCTCAGACTCCCAAAGTGCTGGGCTTACAGGTGTGAGCCACCACACAAGCCAAGTTGAAACTTTTAAGGCATATATTTCATATATTTTGCATATGAAAAGGATATTAATTGTGGGGGATCGAGAAGGGAATGTTATGGGCTGAATATTTAGATCCCCTGAAAATTCATATGTTAAAGCTGTAAACTAATGCGGCTGTTTTTAGAAATGGGGCCTGTAAGGGTAAGTTAGATTGTAAGGATGAAGCTTGATGTGATGTGATTAGTGTTTTTATAAGGAGAGTTGTTAGAGAGCTCACTTTCCTTCTCTGTCATGTTAGGAAAGAGCAAGATAGTGGCTGCATAGAAGCCAAGAGAATAGGCCTCAGAATGAAACCAATTTTAGCATTACCTTGATTTTGAACTTAACCAGCTTTCAGAACTATAAGAAAATAATTTTGTGGTTTAAACCACCCAATCTATTGTATTTTGTTGTGGCAACCCAAGCAGACAAATACACTTTCAAAGATGAAAGTGAAGCAGAAAAGTAAAATGTGATAATGCTGTTAGCAACATTCAAGTCTATCGTAAATGGAGTTATAGTAGAAATAGCTGATCATGAAAATGCTGGTATTGCTGTTGTTCAAAAGATTCTAGATATTAAATCAGGAACTTAATATTGGTGAGGTTATCAACATAAATGAAGAAAGTGATTGTGAGGAAAAGTATTAAGATGTCATAAGGAAAGTCATACAGCAAAAAAGTTTCAGAGTAAATCATGAGATAGTTGATGTTATTGAAAACACAAAGAATAAAATGATGGAATGTGATCCATACTTACAAAGGAGTATGAAATTCACTGAGGCATTGAAGAGGTGAATATTCCCTACATTGATTTATAGGAGAAGAAGGCAAGCACTGTTCATCCTACTCTTGATAGGGTTCTTTTTTTTTTTTTTGAGATGGAGTTTCACTCTTGTTACCCAGGCTGGAGTGCAATGGTGCGATCTCGGCTCATCGCAACCTCCGCCTCCTGGGTTCAGGCAATTCTCCTGCCTGCCTCCTGAGTAGCTGGGATTACAGGCATATGCCACCATGCCCAGCTAATTTTTTTTTTTGTATTTTTGGTAGAGATGGGGTTTCACCATGTTGACCAGGATGGTCTCGATCTCTTGACCTCATGATCCACCCGCCTTTGCCTACCAAAGTGCTGGGATTACAGGCTTGAGCCACCATGCCCGGCCGATAAGGTTCTTAACAAAGGTAAAACATTTTAATTATCATTGTTTTTAATGCTCTGAATTATTTCATACAAAATAAATATTAGTTGTAATCTTTTTACTTTTCTATAATTTATTTCTGCATTAGGGAAGTTTTTCATGTTTTGCCAAAAATTAGTAAAAGTCACAGAACAATGGTCATTTCCCCCATTAATTATTAAGAATGTTTTGGCAGGGCACAATGGCTCACACCTGTAATGCTGGCACTTTGGGAAGTCAAGGTTGGTGGATCACTTAAGGCCAGCAGTATGAGACCAGCCTGGCCAGCATGATGAAACACCATCTGTACTAAAAATATGAAAATTAGCCAGGTGTGGTGGCTGGCACATGTAATCCCAGCTACTCGGGAGGCTGAGACAGGAGAATTGCTTGCACCCAGGAGGCAGAGGCTGCAGTGAGCTGAGATCATGCCATCTCACTCTGGCCTAGAAAATGATCTGTGGAAAACATACTGTAGAACAAGAGAAAGGAACATTCTCATCAAAATTCAGTGTGTATAACACTGAAAATTAAGTAAAAGAAAATCCACATTTTCAATTGCTACAATAAAGTTAAAGAGTAAGCTTGTTCTTAATAGAACTTGAGCTGAAAATGCAAACTAAAATAGAAAAATTTCAGAATTAGATAAAAGGGAGTTGAATGATACAAGGAAAGATTCTAAGTAGATTAATACTTCACTGATAGAATTATTTATGTCTGTATTAGAGTCAATATGTACCTAAATATGCAGACAAATCACTGTGATACTGAATTTACCTTGTGAGCAGGGGAGGAAAAGGGAAAAATATGAATATAATATATTATATTTGAGAGATAACTAACTTAGATAGGTTCATAATTTCAAAATAAGAACAATGCTGGTATAACTGGCTAGCCATATATAGAAGATTGAAACTGGACCCCTTCCTTACACCATATGGAAAAATCGACTCAAGATGGATTAAAGAATTAAATGTAAAACCCAAAACTATAAAAACTCTGGAAAATAAGCTAGGCAATACTATTCAGGATATAGGCACAAATGAAGAAGATTTCGTGAGGAAAACTCCAAAAGCAGTTGCAACGAAAGCAAAAGTTGACAAATGGAATCTAATTAAACTGAAGAGCTTCTGCCTAGCAAAAGCAACTATGAACAGAGTAAACAGACTGCTTACAGAATGAGATAACATTTTTGCAAACTATGCATCTAACAAAGGTCTAATATGCAGTGTCTATAAGGAACTTAAAGAAATTTATAAGAAAAAAAACCCACTAAAAAATGAGCAGAGGGGCCGGGCTCAGTGGCTCACGCCTATAATCCCAGCACTTTGGGAGGCCGAGGCGGGTGGATCACGAGGTCAAGAGATCAAGACCATCCTGGTGAACAAGGTGAAACCCCGTCTCTACTAAAAATACAAAAAAATTTAGCTGGGCATGGTGGCACGCGCCTGTAATCCCAGCTACTCGGGAGGGTGAGGCAGGAGAATTGCTTGAACCCAGAAGGCAGAGGTTGCGGTGAGCCAAGATCATGCCATTGCCCTCTAGTCTGGGTAACAAGAGCGAAACTCCGTCTCAAAAAAAAAAAAAAATGAGCAAAGGACATGAACAACATTTTTCAAAAGAAGACATATGCCCAGTAATCATGTGGAAAAAACAAAACTTAACATCACAGATAATTAGACAAATGCAAATCAAAACCACAATGAGTTACCATCTAACACCAGTCAGACTGGCTATGATTAAAAAGTCAAAAAAATAACAGATGCTGGCTAGGTTGTAGAGAAAAGGAATGCTTTTACACTGTTAGGGAGAGTGTAAATTAGAGCCATTGTGGAAGACTGTGTGGCTATAAATCATTTCTTCCAGATTTTCCAATTTATTGGCATATAATTGCTCCTGGTAGTCACTAATGATCCTTTGAATTTCTGAAGCATCAGTTGTAATGTCTCCTTTTTCATCTCTGATTTTATTTATTTGTTTATTTTTTTTTTAGTTTGTCTAAGGGTTTGCTGATTTTATTTTTTCAAAAAAACAATGTTTTTGTTTTGTTAATTTTTTGTATTGTTTTCTTCATTTCTATTTTATTTATTTATTTTCTGAGCTTTATTATTTCTTTTCTTCTACTAATCTGGGAGTTGATTTTCTATTGCATTTCTAGTTCTTTTTTTTTCTTTTTTTTCATCCTGTCTTATGGTGCTGAGCTTTTCTAGTTCTTTAAGATGCATCATTAGATTATTTATTTGAAGTTTTTCTTCTTTTTGAAGTAGGTACCTTATAGCCATAAATTTCTCTTACTACTCCCTTCACTGTATTCCATAGGTTTTGATATGTTGTTTCCATTATTTGTTTCAAGAAAGCTTTCAATTTCCTTCTTAATTTATTCATTGACACACTGGCCATTCAAGAGCATATTGTTTAATCTTCATGTGTTTGTATAATTTCCAAAATTACTCTTATTATTGAGTTATGGTTTTATTCCATGTGGTTAGAGAATATATTTGATATTATTTCAGGGTTTTAAAAAAATGTTTTAAGAGTTGGTTTGTGACCTAACAAATATTCTTCCCCTCAGCCCATGAATCTTTCAAGGATAGACCATAGGACGTTTTTCATTATGTAATGAACTTCTGTATCTCTTCTTACGGTTTTCATTTTTAAATCTATTTTGTCTACATCAATATAGTTATTCCTGCTTTTCTGGTTTCCACTGGCACCAAGTGAATGTTTTTTTCCAATCCCTTTATTTTCTGTCTATGTGAAGTGTGTTCCTATATGCAACAAATCACTGGGTCTTTTTTAAAAAAAAATCTATTTGGCTACTCTGTGTCTTTTGATTGGAGAGTTTAGTCTATTTACATTTAGTGTTATTATTAAGTAGGGACTTACTCCTGCCACTTTGCTACTTTTTTCTGGTTGTGCAACAAATCACTTGGTCTTTTTTAAAAAAATCTATTTGGCTACTCTGTGTCTGTTGATTGGAGAGTTTAGTCTATTTACATTTAGTGTTATTATTAAGTAGGGACTTACTCCTGCCACTTTGCTGCTTTTTTTCTGGTTGGTTGTTTTGTTATCTTCTCCTCCTTCTTTCCTTCCTTCCTGTCTTCCTTTTAGTTCATTTGATTTTTTTTTCTAGTGGTATGATTTAATTTCTTGCTTTTAATTTTTTTGTGCATCCATTTTATGTTTTTTGATTTGAGGGTACTATGAAGCTTGCAAATACTATCTTATAACTTACTATTTTAAATTGATGACAATACTGCCTGCATAAACAAACACATATGAAAGAGAAAACTAATAAAAACAATATACTTTTAAGTTAATCTCCCTGCTTTTTATCTTTTTGTGGTTTCTCTTTATGTTTTATTATAACTGTCTATGTCTAGAAAAGTTCTTGTAGTTGGCCGGGCGTGGTGGCTCACAACTGTAATCTCAGCACTTGAGGAGGCCAAGGTGGGTGGATCACAAGGTCAAGAGATTGAGACCATCCTGGCCAACATGGTGAAACCACCACTCTACTCAAAATACAAAAATTAGCTGGGCATGGTGATGTGTGCCTGTAGTCCTCTACTTGGGAGGCTGAGGCAGGAGAATTGCTTGAACCCGGGAGGCGGAGGTTGCAGTGAGCCGAGATTATACCACTGCACTCCAGCCTAGCACCTGGTGACGAAGCAAAACTTTGTCTCAAAAAAAAAAAAAAAAAAGAAAAGTTCTTGTAGTTATTATTTTTGATTGGTTTATCATTTAGTCTTTCTATGTAAGAGTAATTTATACACTGTAATTACAGTGTTATACTGTTCTGGGTTTTTTTTAATGTGCTTACCATTACCAGTGTTTTTTAACTTCAGTTGCTTTCTTCTTGCTTACCAATATCCTTTTCTTTTAGATTGAAGAACTCTCTTTAAGATTTCTTGTAGGACAGGTCTGGTCTTGAAGAAATTCCTCAGCTTTCATTTGTCTAGGAACATCTTTATTTGTCCTTCATGCTTTGAAGAATATTTTTGCTGAATATAATATGCTGGGGTAAAAGTGTTTTTTTGGTTTTGTGTTCTTTTGTTTTTTGGTTTTTACCCTAGCACTTTAAATATGTTATGCTACTCTCTCCTGCCCTATAAGTTTCCACTGAAAAGTCTGCTGCCAGACATACTGGAGCTTCATTGTATGCTGTTTATTTCTTTTATCTTGCTGCTTTTAGAATCTTTTCTTTATTCTTGACCTTTGGGGGTTTGATTACTAAATTTCTTGAGATAGTCTTTTTTGGGTTAAATCTGCTTGGTGTTCTATAACTTTCTCGTACTTGAATGTTGATGTCTTTAAGTTTGGTAAGTTCTCTGATACCCCTTTGAATAAAGTTTCTACCCCTATCTCTTTCTCTATCTCCTCTTTAAGGCCATTAGATTTGCCCTTTTGATGCTATTTTCTAGCTCTTGTAGGTATGCCTCATTTTTAAAACATTTTTTTCTTTTGTCTCCTCTGACTTTGTATTTTTAAATAGCTTGTCTTCGAGCTCACTAAATTTTTTTCTGCTTAATCAAGTCTGCTATTAAATTCTGATGCTATCTTCGGCATGTCAGTTGCATTTTCAACTCTAGAATTTCTGCTTGATTTTTAAAAATTATTTTAATCTCTTTGTTAAACTTATCTGATAGAATTCTGAATGCCTTCTCTGTGTTACCTTGAATTCTTTTAAGTTTCCTCACAACAGCTATTTTGAATTTTTTGTCTAAAAGGTCATATATCTCTTTCTCCAAGTTTGTTCCCTGGTATCTTATTTAGTTCATCTGGTGAGGTCATGTTTTCCTGGATGGTGTTGATGCTTATAGATGTTCATCATTGTCTGGACATTGAAGAGTTACATATTTATTGTAGTCATCACAGTCTGGACTTGTGTGTGCCTGTCATTCTTGAGAAGTCTTTCTAGGTATTCAAAGGGACTTGGGCCCCACGTCCAATAATACTATGGTTTTTGTGGACTCATGCCTGAGGTATCACCTTGGTGGTTTTGGATAAGATCCAGAAAAATTCTCTGGATTACCAGGCAGAGAGTCTTACTCTTTTTTCTTACTTTCTTCCAAACAAACAGAGTCAGTCTCTCTGTATTCTTAGCCACCTGGAACTGGGAGTATGGTGATGCAACCACCCCTGTAGCCACCACCACTGTTAATACAGTGGGTCAGACCTGAAGCCAGCACAGCACTGGGCCTTGCCCAAGGACCTTTCCCTTAGGGTGGCAAGTTCTCCCAGGCCTCTGGCATATCCAGAGATGCTGTCTGGGAGCCAGGGATTGGAGTAAAAAACTTTAGCAATTTACAGCCAGGTATGGTGGCTCATACCTGTAATTCTAACAATTTGGGAGACTGAGGTTGATAGATTGCTTGAGCTCACAAGTTCAAGACCAGTGTAGGCAACATGGCGAAACCCTGTCTCTACAAAAAATTTTTTAAAAAATTACTTGGGCATGGTAGTATGTACCTGTAGTCCCAGCTACTTGAGAGGCTGAGGTGGGAGAATTGCTTGAGCCTGGGAGGTTGAGGCTGCAGTGAGCTGTGATCGTGCCATTGCACTCCAGCCTGGGTGACTCAGGGAGACCCTGTCTTGAAAAAATTAAAAATGAAAAGCCTTAGCAATTTACCTGATGTTTTATTTTACTGTGGCTAAGCTAGCACTCAAACCATAATACAGAGGTTTTCACAGTGTTTCCTCTCCTTTCCACAGGCAGAGGTGGTTCTCCTTGTGGCTAGCACCACCACCAGTCCATGGCGGGTTCTGCCAGGCCACTGCTAATGTTCAGTTCAAGCCCAAGGGCTCTTTTATCAGCTTGTAGTGAATGCTGCCAGGCTGGGACTTAGCCTCAGGACAGTGGGCTCCCCTCTGGCCCAGAGCAGGTCCAGAAATTCTGGCCAAGAGCCTAGGCCTGTAGAGCCTGCTTGTTGCTCTGTGTACAATGTACTGTGTACAAGCTGATACCTAAGGTGCAAGACAAAGTCCCCTTTACTTTTTCCTCTACTTTTCTCAAACAGAAGGAGTCTTTCATCATAGTCACCACAGCTGGGAATGGGCTGGGTACCACCTGAAGCCAGTATATCTCAGAGCCCAAGGCCCACTGTGTACTTCCTGGGTGTTGCTGCTTGTTCAGGGACTCTTTAGCCAGCAGGTAATGAATCTTGCCAGGACTGGGTCCTTCCCTTTGAAAGTACTGGATTCCCTTTTGGCCCAGGGTAGACTAGAAATGCCATCTAGAAGCTAGTGCCTGGAATGGGGGCCTCACAACTCTGCCCAGTGCCCTATCCTACTGTGATTGAGCTGGTTTCCAAGATGCAAGACCAAGTTCTCTTTATTACTCTTCACTCTCCTTAAGCAAAAGGAGGGAGGTCACTTTCATTGCTATAAGCTGGACTGCCTGAGGTTGGGAGAGGGATGGTATAAGCACTCTTATAGCCACCCCAACTAGTATCTTCCTAAGTCACATGCCACCATAGTCCCCTGGCTCTAAGCCCAGCCTAGCATTAGGATTTGCCTAGGAATTTCAGTCCTTGTGTTGTACACTATCTTTCAAGTTTACCTAGGACCCCAGAGCCCTTCAGCCCACAGTGGTGAGAATTGTTTTGAAACTCAAGTGCTGACCACCACGATGGGTGATTTCTCTCTGTCTAGTTCTGGTTCAGATGCCCCCTCTGTGCACAGGTGCTGGCTGAGCCCAGTACAGCTTTATTCTCCCACTAAGACAGGGCATCACTGAGTTCAGTGTAGTCTCCCAGGTGGTGCATTCTCCCTCCCTACAGTGGTGAGAGTTTCTCTCCAAGCCTCACAACTACAGTCAGGGGGTCGGGGAGGGGTGGTTGTGGCAATTTAAGACCACCTCTCCTGCCCTCCTCAATTCCTCTTTCAGGAATATGAAGTTAAAACAATTTACTGTGATTGCTCACCTTATTTTTGGTTTTTGTGATGGTGATTTTCTGTGTACAGATAATTATTTAAATTTGGTGTTCCATTTGGGGGTTGAGCAGAGTCGGCTTCTATTCTGCCATCTTGCTCTGCCCCCCACAACCCACTTTATGTTTTTTATATTTGTTTGGTTTTGTTTTGGGTTGGGATCTCATACTGTGCAATTCCTAGAACATAATTGTCATAAATGTGAACTCTGATCATGATTCTCTTATTAAAGATAGTTCTGAAAATTACACTTATTATTGACTTTTGGTCCTGTATATGTATTTTTTGGAATACAGTGAAAATATGGCTGGACACAGTGGCTCACACCTATAATCCCAGCACTTTGGGATGCCAAGATGGGTGGATCACCTGAGGTCAGGAGTTCAAGACCAGCTTGGTCAACATGGCAAAACCTCATCTCTACTAAACACACAAAAATTAACTGGACATTTACAGTACCAGACCAGCTTGGTCAACATGGCAAAACATTGTCTCTATTAAATATACAAAAGTTAGCTGGACGTTTAATGGTACATGACTGTAATTCCAGCTACTCCGGAGGCTGGGGCATGAGAATTGCTTGAACTTGGGAAGCAGAGTTGCAATGAGCCGAGATCGTGCCACTGCACTCCAGCCTGGGTGATAAAGTGAGACTATCTTTAAAAAAAGATAATACAGTGAAAATAAATAGACAGTAAATATAAAAACTCTGCTTTCCAACCAGAAACATACTGGCTGTCAAGGAATTTTTGAAATTGGATGTGAGATAAAAACATTTCCTCATTGTTCTAAAAAAGACCATTTTAGTGGTTTCAGGGAGCTTTCCCAAATGGCATGTGGTAGTACCCTGAATAACTTGAAACTCTCCTTCAGGACTATACTAGTATTAATTTTATGCTGAAGATATTATGTGAGGACAGCTTATAATGTAAAGATGGTTTAATCACTTTTGGATGGCCTCTTTAACACACTGAGGATGTGTATTCTCCCTCCCCTGCCTCCATCCAGAAAAAGTAGTCATTCCTTACTGAGTAAATCATGTGCTCATTTTACTTTGAATATTTCTATTAGGTAGTTATCACATTGTATCAGATATTTTGGGGTGTGAATGCCTCTCAGTTGGACTGTGCATTCTTCAAGGGCTAGCAGTTGTGCTCTGCCTCAACAGACATGTACTGGTAACACTTTTAAAAAGAGACTTTCTGGGAGAGTGAGACCCTGTCTGAAAAAAAAAAAGACTTTCTGGAAATAAAAATGATGCATGCTTATAAGTACATATATAAGTTTATAACTTGCATTGATATAGCAGCTATATTATACTATTTATTTATTTATTTAATTGTTGAGATGGAGTTTTTTCACTCTTACCACCCAGGCTGGAGTGCAGTGGTGCGATCTGGGCTCACTGCAACCTCTGCCTCCTAGGTTCACGTGATTCTCCTGCCTCAGCCTCCTGAGTAGCTGGGATTACAGGCATGCACCACCACGCCCAGCTAATTTTTGTACTTTTAGTAGAGATGGGGTTTCACCATGTTGGCCAGGCTGGCCTCGAACTCCTGACCTTAGGTGATCTGCCTGCCTTAGCTTCCCAAAGTGCTGGGATTACAGGCATGAGCCACTGTGTCCAGCCACAACTTATAAATAATAATAAAATATCCACTGCTGTCTTATAAAAATCATATAGCCGGTTGATTCTCACAGAATGCTATAGTTGATTTTTACCCAACCCTTATGTCTGTAGTCTTATCATTTGGTAGCCAATCTATGGTTGCAATTGTTGAACAAATGTAATTCTGACATGCATGTTAGTTGATATTTTTGTTTAAGTAAATGAGTAAGAGGAACATTAAACAACAAAAGTATATGTTGGAACTTTGCTTTTTCATCAGTGATGGGAACAACTTCTTGCTAAATTTTTAATAGTTTCTATGTATTGTTAACATTCAAATTGTCTCATCTTTGGCCAATGGGAGCCACCTCATATTGAACTCTTCAAGTTCGCCACCAAGTCCTTTTGACATGACACCAATAATCTTTCTTAATTTCCATGCTTACTGGTGTGATAGGGTATTCTAAGCTCATTTTTTAATATTTCCTGTCCCAAATTTGGAGTCAGCCATTGCTTCATGGAATCCTTTTTAGGGGCAGATGGTGTATAGAGAGCATAATCTGTATACTGTGGGTGTGTGCTGGTTGCTATACACTCGTCCTTGTTTCTAGGTATTTACAGTATGCAAGTAAGAAATATGTATTTTTAAATATAAAATATCTAATGAGTTCATTCTAATATATATTTTTAAAATTTAGCATCACAAGAGTTTTTATGTAATTTAAAAATTAATTTCCCAAAAACACCAATGTATTCATTTTTTTCTTTTACTTTATTTACTTATTTTTTGACAGGGTCTTGTCCTGTTTCCCAGGCATGAGTGCAGTGGCACAATCTTGCCTTACTGTAGTTTTGACCTCCTGGGCTCAAACAATCCTCCCACTTCAGCCTCCTGAGTAGCTGGGACTACAGGTGTGTGCCACCATGCCTGGCTAATTTTTAAAATTTTTTGTAAAGTTGGGGTTTCGCCACGTTGCCCAGGCTGGTAACTCCTGGGCTCAAGCAGTTCTACTTGGGCCTCTCAAAATGTTGGGATTACAGATGTGAGCCACTGGGCCTGGCTATTTGCTTTTTCTCAGACTGTACTTGCAACAGTGTTACAATAACAACACCAATAATAGCATAAGAATATAGTTAGTGATAATTTCAGTTGCTGTTTTGTCTTATTGCTTTGAATACTATATACTTTAAATTAGTGTGTTTTTAGTTGTTGTGTTTTAAAGTCACTTGGAATAATTCTCTGTATGGTTATGCCACCAACTTCATATACAACTAAGTTCATTTATTTATTTGGGTTTCACTTTTATGGGATTGTATTTTGGTGTTTTGACTTTTTTGAGACATAGTCTCACTCTGTTGCCCATTGGCATTATCATAGGCCACTGCAGCCTTAAACTCCTGCGCTCAAGCTGTCCTCCTGCTGTGGCTTCCCAAAGCACTGGAATTACAGATGTAAGCCAGTGCACCTGGCCTGCTTTTAAACTTCGTTTCTGTTTTATAATAATGTAAATGACTTTATATGGTTCCAAATTCACATCTACAATATAGGTGTTGTGAGATACCCACATACTGTACTGTTCCTATTTTTACTGCTCTGCTCCCTTCCTCCTTTTAGGTAACCATGTTTTTTTTTTTTTTAAGGTTTTAATTTATCCTTTCAATTAAAAAATAGGTAAATATCTAGATGAATGGTGGCATACTATACTACATGTTTTTTTTCCTACTTGCTTTCTTCACTTAACAATAAATACTGGAATTGACTGTAAAGTACTTCATACGTCCCTCATACTTTTTGAAAATTGTATAGTACTCCACTGTGTGGATTTACCATAATTAATTCAACCATTTCACTATGACAGATATTTGGATTATTTCCAGGCTTTTGCTATAGCAGTGTTTCAATGAATAACTTCCTATATACATACCTATTTTCATATTTTTGTCAGTGTTGGTCAGATTCTCAGAAGTGATATTTGCTAGCAAAAATGAAATAAAATAAACACATATGTAACTTTGTTATATACTGCCAAATTCTCCCTTTTTGGGGTTTTTCCATTTTCTGCTCCAAAAAGAAGAATAAAGAAAGAAAGAAACAAAAAACTGCCTTTTTTTTTTCTACAGGAGCCTCACTCACTAACAGACTGTTTTGTTAAACTTGGATTTTTGCAAATCCAATGGATGAAAAATAGTATCTCAGTGATTCTTAATGTGCATTTCTCTTACTTTGAGCAAGGTTATGAATCTTTTTATTTAAGAAGCATTTCTTTTATTTTTTTCTGTGTTTTGTTTTGTGTTTGAGACAGAGTCTTGCATGTTGCCCAGGCTGTAATGCAGTGGTAAATTATGGTGCACTACAACTTCAAACACCTGGGCTCAAGTGATCTTGTCTTAACCCCCCAAGTACCTGCGACTAGAGGTGTATACCACCACACTCAGCTCTTTTGCTCTCACCACACCCAGTTCACTTTCTTTCCTTCTTTCTTTTTCTTTCTCTTTCTTTTTTTTCTTTATTTTCCTTTTTCTTTCCCTTTCTTCCTTCCTTTCCTTTCCTCTTTCTTCCTTTCTTCTTCTTCTTTTTTTTTTTTTTGAGGCAGGTTCTCGCTCTACCTGGCTGGAGTGCAGTGGTTTGATCATGGCTCACTGCAGCCTGGACCTCCCAGTATTCAAGTAGCTGGGACTACAGGGGTACACCACCATGCCCCACTATTTTTGTATTTTTTGTAGAGACAAAGTCTCACCATGTTGACTAGGCTGGTCTCCAGTTCATCTGCCTGCCTAAACCTCTCAAAATGCTGGCATTACAGGCCTGAGCCACTGTGCCCAGCCCCATTTCTTTTTCTTGAAAATGTCTGCTAATCCCTCTAGTCGTTTTGTTATCAGGTTGTTAGTCTTTTTCTTCTCTGTTTATGGATAGGCTTTACAGTTTGCTTGTGGTGTTTTTGTTTTGGCTATAGAAAAGCTGTATTTACCAAGTAAGATTTACTAATATTTTCCTTCATTGCATCTGGTTTTGACCATTGCTAGGAAATTTTTCTTTACTCTCTAATTGTTGAGGAATTCTTCCATAATTTTTTCCAGTATTCTTATAGATTAAATTCTTCATATTTAAATATATGATCTTTCTCAGTTTTATTTTTGGAATAGATAAAATTTATCCTTTTCCTTATGAATAAATATCCAGTTATTTGAACACCACTTTGGTTTTTTTTTTTTTTTTTTTTTTGACAGTGCTCACTCTGTTGCCCAGGCTGGAGTGCAATGACACAATCATGACTTACTTCAGCCTTGACCTCTTGGGCTCAAGCGACCCTTCTGCTACAGCCTCCGTGGTAGCTAGGATTACAGGCATGCAACACCATGCCTAGCTAATTTTAAAATTTTTTGTAGAGACTGGATCTAGCTATGTTGACTAGGCTGTTTTCAAACTTCTGACCTCAAACATTCCTCCCGCCTTGGCCTCCCAAAGTGCTGGTATTACAGGCATGAGCAACCGTGTGTGGTCTTGAACCCCAATTATTTAAAAGTCCATCTCTTCCTCACTGCTTTGAGATACAGCTTTTATTTATACTAAATTTCCATATGTACTTGGGTCAATTTCTCATTTTCCTATTATGTTTTATTGGTTCTTTATTCATGTGCCTTTGCCAACTATTAAATTATAAAGGTTTTATAACATTTTAATATCTGTTATGATTGTCCCGTCCACCCCCGGCAAAATCTCTTTTTCAAGATTTTCTGTTTTTCTTGTTCCTTTTTCTAACTGAATTTTATAATAAATTTGTGCTTATAGCTGTGTTCTTAATCAGGGTTGTTTATCAGAAGCCCGTTTAGAGTTAAAGAAGAAAAGAAATACTTGACTCCCACTCAGACATAGTGAATTCTGGACACTGGGGACATTTAAATTCACATAGTGAATTCTGGACACTGGGATAATTCTGGACATTTAAAACAATCTCTACAGTTGATTCTGATAATCCCATTTTTAAAAGAGGCTTGCTTATAAAGCATCATACTCTGGTTTTAATTCCATATGATTTGTTTTCCCTTATGGATTCTGGCGTATAGTTAATGACTCCAGCATCTACTTTAAGCCAGATTTCTCTAGTCCTCTTTCACTCCTTCCTCTTCCTTAATTTTATTTTCAGTTAGTCACCAAACTGAAATTTTACCTCAAAAATATCTGGCTGTAAATCTCCAGTGATGTCTTTCCATCATTCTCACAGACTGTTAAGCAATCTCTTCATACTGCAATCTATCATTTGTACTGCCTATACAGTTATTGTTCCCTCAAAACAAGGTTGATCATGCCACTTCTTCGCTAGCCTTTGTTGGCTCTTAGGATAAATTCAACCACCTTACCATGGCACTTAGGCCTTTTACTCTCAGGTCTCAGCCTTCATCTTGGTCATGACATCCCTATCATCCCTTTATCTCTGTCCTTCCTCATACTGAATATTCCTGCTATAAAGAATTTCTCACTAGCAGATGGACACCAGATCTAGTATCTTTGCATATTTACACTTATTGTTTCTTTCACTTAGAAGACCATCTCCTACCCTGAACTTCTTTGCCTGGTAAGCTCTAAGTGTTTGAGATGCAGTTCAAATGGCATCTCTTTGATAAAGACTTTTTAGGTCTCCCAGTGAGAATTAGTTGCCTCATCCTCTTTATTCTCACAAAACTTTATTATTTGTATCTTTATAATGTGATTTATATGTCTCTAATCTCCCAGGAATTTCACACTTTCTACATCAACCAGAATGTGAGCTTTTCATGTTTTTCCAGCCTCTAGCATAGCACATAGCATAGAGCAAGCACTCAAATGTTTGTTCAATGATTGAAAACAAATAGTTTCATCAGTCTGTAGTGATTGAAACAGAAACAAGATATGACAGCGGCCAGCTTGTTATACTGTTGAGATCTCTCGTTTGTTTTTCTTTGTAGTCAGCCTTCCTAGACTTTGTTCTCTGTACATGGCAATTCCTTACTCTTTGAAGAACCATCTACAATACCCATAGTAGTAAATTAGGTAGTTATCCAACTCTATCTCTGTATCTACCTATTTAAGAAGTTCTGTCTTTGCCCTAAAAACAGATGCTTCTTTGTAGAAGGAAGTGCAACAATTTAGTCCATATTGGTGGCATAATTAGCCTGTGGGATGAGTAAATAGGTATAGAATTTCAGAGTTAATTCTCACTAAAATTGGAAAAGATCTGCTTGATCATTAAATTCTTTCACAATTATGTACATGATGAAATACTAATACAGATGATGATCTTGGGTAGAAGACTAAGTGCTGTTTGGAGTTAAATTATTTTATAACTATAGCAATTATTTTCTCTGAAAATTTCCCCCTCAACTGTATATTATAATCTCTGAAATGATGAAGTATGATAACATGAAAAAAGGGGAAGAAATCATATTTTAAAAACAATTTAACAACAACTTCTTAGTAAGAAGGTATCAAATACTTGGAGTAATCCAGTTTAAAATTTCTAGGACATCATTTCTTTCTCAAGAAGAATCAGTTTGAAAGTACTGACTAAATTGAATAGTATATCTGAGTTACCAAATAACATTAAATAATTTTAAACATATATTTTAATATAAATTAAAGCTTTTATTATTGTTTCATTGAAATAGAGAAATTCGTTTTATGAATTTGAGATATCTATGTTAGTTTTTCATTTACCAACTATTTTGCTAATTATTGATTTTCATATAACTTCACCATTGACGATGTCACAAATATTTCCTGAACTATATAGAGCCCCTCATAATAAAAATGTATTTTAAAATGTTTTAAAAAATACATTAAAATCAAGCACTGTTACCCCTTTTCTCCTTTTTTCCAACCTTTTGATGATGATAAGATTTATTTGGTTACAAGTTACTTCCTTGTACAATCAAGTAAAAGACAATTTTGGGATGTATATGGCTTGAAATTATTTATACATAATCTTGTAAAAATTTTTGAATTATGATTCTAAAATTACTCAGGGGAATATGAGTTTTTATATAGTAGTTACTAACTTCCATTACATATATTCTGTTTTTTTCTGTTGATTAGACGTATTTCCACAATTTAAATTAATGAATTTTATTACTTTATTTTTTTCACAGGTTTCTTTTCTAAAATCCAAGCAATGTAAATTACATACCCTTATGAAACCATTGTTTGAGAAACCAATGTGCTATCAGCAATTCCAGTATTTCAAAATATATTTGGAACCAAAAATTGAACCATGCTTTGCAGTATATTGTTTGAAGTATTTAAGCAAAGAATATATTCTTAATTATTCAAGTTACAGTGTGCCACTTTATTTCAAGCAAAGTATATTTTAGGAGAATTCTTTATGAAAATCAAGATAACTTGAATCTAACACTTTTTTCTTATCTTTTCAAAATTATTTTCAACAGTATGCTAATGATTAAAGTGTCAGAAATAGATTGTTAAAAATACTAATATTCAATACTTTATGCATAGAAATATCAGAGAATTCCATTTTTTAGTTCCACATACTTAAAAATATTATTTATTTGAGTAATAACCACTATTGTAGAACAATGCATGAACTTTTTTGTATGTGACTTGGGATAGAAGTCTTAGATACTAGCATTCATACCTATATTTTAATCTATGTTTTTCTTCTGGAACATTATTAGTAAATTTTGAGATTATAGAACTGTTGACCCAGTCGTACATATACAGAATGCGGCCTCCGAGTTAATTAAATATGAGTTAATAATATATTATAAGGAAATTATTGTCCTTATTACAGTTATTAGGTAGTTACTCAAATTATAGCTTGAAAGGAAGGCAGAGCATGGAAAACTCAGGATTAAATTATGCATTTGAACCTTAGGCCAGTTTTTACTGTAGAGATAGTTTGCTGGTAAAAGAGAAATTGTATGTCATTGAAATTAAATGCTTTTCTGGGGATGGAAGATTCCAGTTTTTAATGAAATTACTGAGTGTGGTGTAGTGAAATGATTAAAATCTGTATTCTGGGAATGTGGCAGGGAAAAAAAAATCAATAAGTGCTAGCACAGCTTTGCTGCTCAATGTGAATCCTGAGAATGAAATAAACTACTACAAAAATAATAATTAAAAACATATCAGCACATTAATTTATTTAGCATCAGTCTCCTGAGACATCATATTCACTAATTTTTAGCATACATTTTACTATGTAATGAGCAGCCTTCTTTTCAGATATCCCTATTAGACAGGCAGTATTTCTGCCCTTCCCCCAGTGCTCCTGCATTGCAATCATTGTACTTGCACTTATTATGTTACAAATGACCGAGGTAAGGCTGACATTCTCAGTGCATGCAAAAAGACCTAGTCTGCCAAGCTTTTTTTTTTCCTAATGAAGCAGCTTTGTGAAATCTCCCCATGTGTTAATACTAATGAAGATCCTCCAGCACAATTAAAATCACAGCCAGTAGCTGAAGAGGAAACATAAAACAATAGCATCTTTTAAGATACATTTATCCACATATGTATGTATAAAATATACACAGATGATCAAATTATTCTCTGATAGCTTAATTTTTACTTACTCTTCATCCTCAAAATCAAATTATGCAATTTTTAATTATATGAACTTTGAGATTTTCTTGTGTTCTGAAGGGAAAAAATGGTACCTCAACGAACTTCTTAAAAAAATTACGTATCTTGTTGGCTTATAAAGTGTTACCAAGATTAAGGTTTTTTTTTTTTTTTTACAAAAAAACTGTTTTTAGGAATCTAGAGGATGGGGTGCGGGAGGGAATGGGCCATATTTTATCTTTAACTTGACTGGTTGCAAGATTTGGGAATTGGGGTTGGGGAATGGAAGGTAAAAACAAAGTTGTAAGAGATTCTGGGGATAGACATACAGGATATAACTGCATGTGTAGTTTAAAGGAGCACAGGGCTACCAGTCTTATTCATAACTTGATTTTTTTTTAAAGTGCTCAGTGGCTACAATTTGCTATGCTTTTTTCTAACCTCTCAGAAACTGGAAAAAAAAAACTATCGAGATTACCTTTTACAGTGTGTGCAACTTTAAAACCATTTACTACTTTAACGCCTTTTATTTAAATTTTAACTGTGCATAAACATTACAGCCAGTTTAACTTATCCGTGGAAAGGCAGTAGAATTTTACCCCGGGACCATCTTGCATCCTGCTTTTTGAGTTTTAACATCCGCAAAATCTCGGCATATTAATTTAGTTGATTTGTAGAATTCTGAGTTTAGGAACAAAAAAAGTTTAGGTGGAGATGGTTGACCTATGCTTCCTACTCTCTAGTTTTTGTTTTTTAAAAACTAAGCTTTAAGTCCTGTTTTCTGCGCTGTCTTCTTTAAAAGCAAAACAAAACATTTTAAGTTTCTTAACTTTTTCTTGGGACAAGGAACCTTGAAAACTCAAAGCTACAGTATTCTTGGAAGGAAGAAGCAACCCCCTCCCTTGGCTCCTTTAGGAGCTGATAGGTCATTTATTATTGGAACTGAAATGGTATAAACAATTCTCTCTCTTTTTTTCCCTTGTTAACAGCAACTTTCATTGTTAGAGAGAGGAGAGAGAGAGAAGCCTTGTTGGTTGACGTCACTTGGTTCATGAAGCCTTCGCCTAGAAGTGAAGCTGCTGAACAAACCTTGAGAAGAATCATCTCCTGCTTCAATCTGCTGCTGGATAGGAACTAATCAGAGAGAGGCGGAAGACGGAGAAGGAGGGAGTCAAAGGCTTTCCTGATCACAAATCTCACCTCCACTACAACTCTCTTTATACTTTTCTTGCAGAAATAATAATAGAAATAAGGAGGTGGTGAGGTTTCCAAAAATCTTAACCTTCAACCATCTGGGGAAAAGGCAAAAATTCCATTCACCGCAACTCTCAGTTCGAAAGTAAAGGTGAGTTTAAAATCCTCGGGCGTGAGGGGTTCGGGTGAGGATGAAAATACCCAGTGTTACAAAGCCAGTGGAAACAGCAGCGGAGAAACTGCGCTCGGGCGAGCGGGGGACCCCGGAGTTGCTGCGTGGAGGCGCTCGCCCCGCCGCCCTCTCGCCCTCCGCCGCTGTTTACCCTCGCCGGTCGCTGTGGCTCTTTGTTGTGGTGGCCGGAAGGCTGGGGTGGTTCTCGGGGTCCCGAGTGGAGTTTGGGGGAGGAGGGCGCGGAGATGTGCGGTCCTGGGTGGGAGGTAGGGAGTGCGGCCTCAGGAGAACGTAAAGTTTATTCCTGGAAGCCGGTGCGGGACTTCGCTGGAGTAGGGCCGTGGGCAGGCTCCCAGCCGGGCAGGCGCTGCCGCCGCGAGTCCGCCGCCTTTGTGCCGGCCGCCCTGGCTTCGCGTCTCCTTCCTCTTCCTCTTCGTCTTCCAGCGCTCTGGTCGCCGTCAACAGTTTTGCTTCTTAAAAAACCACCTCTGTCAGCGTTGCGATCGCCGTTTCTACCCCGGGATATCCGCTGCTCCCCCACTCCCGGCCGGGGTAGTTTCTGGATCACTCCCCCCCCACCCCTGTCCGCCTCCTGCTGCCCTTTTTTTGCCTCCGCCCCCTCTTCCCCCTCGGACTGTGGAGCTGCGTCTGCCACCCCCAATCCCCGGCTCGGGCCTCTAGCTCTCCCGTGTGTAGCTGGAGGCTCTGAGTTTACTGAAGATGAGCGGGGGTGGGGCTGGGGCAGATGGGATTGGGAAAAGACCTGGATACCTGGGAAGGTCTCTGTCAGGACGCAGAAGGTTTGAGGAGCATTGCTTCTCGTACAGTAAGGTCTGTGCCTTGGTCTCATCTTTTAGCAGTTCTTCCCCTGGAACGACTGCCAGCTCCCAACTCCTCTGCTTCCCTCTTTTAATCTTCTTGTCGCTACCCCTCCCCCCAGCCCCCCACTCAGCCCGGTTGCCTTTCGCGGCTCCCTCCCCTTTAAGTAGTTTCCTGAACCCCAGAATTGGGATTTGGGAAAGGGAAGGAAGTGTTTGAAGAGTCCGAGCTGGCCCTGTTGTTTGGGAGATTTTCTCTTCTTTTCTTTCTCCCTCTGTATTTATCTTTTGTCTGTTGCTTCCTTATAAAGAGGGAAGCAGCTGCTGTCCTTGACCGAGTTGTTGAAATTTATCCCTTTGTGTATATTACAATATCCTCCATTTTTTTTCCTGCCCTCTAAACAACAAGCGTTTCGCCATCTTGGGCAATTTTATTCCCAAGTCTCTCTCTCTTTTTTTTTTTTTTTTGTTTTGAGGAAAGGAAAGAAGCATTAGGAAGGCAAAAACTGTGTCTGCATAAGGCTCAAAGTTTAGGAAATGTTCAGGGGGCCCAGTGACGTCATGTAAACTTTATGGAGAAATTTTCCCAAGAGTAAATATTTTGCTTAATTTTTCTCCTGTTGTATAGGATTGTGTAACTTACAGGTTGATGATAGGTTGTGTGGCTTATTTTTGTGTTTTGCTCTCAAAATGAATATACGAAGTCTGCATATTGTATGTTCTGGTAACAGGTGGAAGATTACGTGCAAAAAATGGTAAAAAAAAAAAAACTTTTTGGCGTCATTTGTTATTTACCTGGTTTTTGTATACATTTTTTTTTTTTTAATTTAAAGCTTTCAACTATTATCTGTAGTGAGTGTATTCCCTTTCTTATTTACTCCACTCTACCTGTAGATTTTTTTAAAAATTAGCTTGGTTAATATTTATGTATGGTTATTTTAGATTACCTGGCTTCCCCTTTGTAATAAAATGTACAGGGTTTTTTTTTTTAATTTATTTACATTT
Organism: Callithrix jacchus; assembly: GCF_049354715.1. NCBI lineage: Eukaryota > Metazoa > Chordata > Mammalia > Primates > Cebidae > Callithrix > Callithrix jacchus. The sequence goes on from NC_133507.1 coordinate 70,276,686, forward strand.
TGAAAAGAAATGACTGAATACCTTAAGATAATGAATACTTTAAAATTTAGAAGCAGATACTAAGTCAAACAACTGTGGAGTATTTAAGAGGCATAATTGATTTTTAAAAATATTTTATAATCTCTAGCTATAAACTCTTTGTCAGCCATTATGAATAGATAATAAAAACTAGCACTGTTTTAATTTTCTTGTCTAAAATAGTTTTTCGCCTCAAAAAAGTTGGTTTGGTCACATGACCAAACTTAATGATACACTGACTAGTATATAAATAAGAGGCACTGTACATTGAATGGGAAAGTGCAATTCTGTCTCCTGTAGTCGTTTTCAGTCAGCATATTTACATCTCTTCTAACAAGGACATGAAACTGTCTGTATTTAATTTGCATTCTCTTTGTCTTCTGGGTTGGGGGAAAAACACTGACTACAATTAACTTAAGAAAAGCTAATAGAAACAACTCTGAATACATTGGAAAGGTTTGTCTAACACAAAAATTTATGTTCTATATGGTATGTTTTTATTTCTGTAGCAGTCTTTGGTGTTAACTATTTATCCAGATATTTGCTTCATGTAAGATGCGATATAGAAAGCTTGACTGAGTTGAATGTCTGCCATTTATGTGAATTGTAGGTAGGTGAAAAATGTTTAAATAGTTAAAACACATAGAACAGATGGTTCTAAATTATACATGCAACAAAGGACTAGAAGATTTGGCAGATTATAAATGGCAAGCAACAGAGAATAAGCAGTTTAAGAAAATGGTAGTTAAGAACATTTGATGTCTCACACCTATTGTAAACACTGTACATATTATTGTCACTGTGCTGCATAATCAATAATTTGGACAACATTAAGACACTTGTATGGTTCAGATAGGAAAAAGTAATATTTTTACAGGTATTTGAAAGGAGTGGTTGAATTGAAAATTATTTTAAGCCTATGATGATGAATACCAGGTTTTTAAATGAAATTAGATTGTATGCTTCAAAAATACAGTTATTTATGAGAACTTAATACTGTGTTCTTATAATGATTGGAGAGAAATAGGAATGGGTACATATTTTAAAATCCAGATAATAGTAGCTTCGCTGTTCTCATATGTTAAACTAGTGCCTAAGTATAGTACCATTTACTCTTAGGAACACTAATGAAAAAAATACTTCTAAACTCTTCATTTTTGGAAATGCATTTATTGGAATACTGCTTGTGTCATTTATTAAATACTTATTAAATGAAGGAAGGATATATTTTAGTTTTAATTTTTGAGGTTTATACATAACATGATACTGATTTTACTTGAATATAGTTAGTTTACTTTGAAATTTTAGAATAGATGGATTCTTACAGTTTTGTTTTCTTTCTAGAAGAGTTTCTAAGTAATTATATTTAGCATTTTCAAAAAATTTGGAATAGCTTAAAGTATTCAACTTGGTAGAAATTTGTTTTTATTTTTTATAAGCCATTCATTTAAAATGCGCATAAGAGTGTAATGGAAACCTTAGAATTTTAATTCTGTTGCCCTTTCTCCCATTTCTTTGTTTGCATGTTTATTATAGAACTGCAGTGTAAAGGAGCAGATGTTTTGCCAAACATCCTGATGTGTTGCTTTTTCTTATGGGAGTGCATAACTGTTCCTTCTGATGCATCAACTTGACAGCTGGTTGATTTCATGGAGCTGCTAAGAAGCCATTAGTGGTGTCATTGAATTGAAACAGAACAGTCACTCCCAGCTTGAACTGCAATTGTTAATGTCTTTGTTGCTACTTTTGTGTTACTATACAAGATGTAGGATATCACAGTTGCACAAAAGTTCAGGATTTCTGTCTTATCTCCTTGAATTAGTGAAAGTGTATGTTGGGGTTTAAAGGTTTCTCAGAGAAGAGATTTTAAGTTGTAGTTTCTGAGTGAAAGTACGAAAAGAAGAAATATGATTTAACACAAAGTAATATGGTGATTTTGATCCTTAAGAGGAATTTATATCATCAAGTTTTAGTGATTTTTAGTATACTTGGATTTCCTGGGGGATTAATTAAGTTAATTAATTAATCTGAATACCTAGTTAGGTATTTTCAGAGTTTTTTTGGTTATATAAAACTAAGTATTTTGTATCATGAAGTTTTAAAAATATTGTTGCCTTATTTAATGAATGTTAATCTATTTGGCTGTTTCTTTAAACTTGTGGGAGGTAATCAGAAAAGAAAAGAAATAATTATTGGGGAAAGAGGCAGTTTTGTATTTAATTTTTCTTTACGAAGAGGCTAGAATGTTATTTAAAAATTCATACAAACTATGATGTAAAATACTAGTAGACATTTAATGATTTTTAAAAATTGAAATTATATTTTTATTGTTATAACTTTTATTGATAGTTTCAGCTATCATACTGTGATACTAAAATGGTATCATCCCATTGGTGCCTATGTATTTTCTACTTTTTCTAATTATTTGCATGGTGTTTTTTGGTGGGAGAGGAAATGGGAGGGAGAAAAGAGGAAGAATGAAAAGTGATAATCCCAGCACGGAAAAACACATTTTAAAAAATTCATGTCAATGAACTTTCGGATAATAAGATTTAAGGATGTAATATAGTTTATTTATTACTATGTTAAGATAATTTTTCTAGTCCCAATATTTATTGACTTTTAATTTGTAGGTCTTTAGGTGTATTAGACATTTAAATAAGTCCTCAAAGAGCATAAAATCTGTACCATTTAAAATGTTTGCCATTACAAAAATAAATACTTAAAATATGAAATTGATTAGAATATATAATTTGCTCTACCATATAAACAAATTTTTAACACTTATATTATTGATTCCAGAATTATGATTTCCTGAAATCCTAAGTTTATAGAGACACTTTCCTTTTAAATAGGTTGTACATTACTGTGACTAAAGCTAAGATTTATATTCAGGCAATGTGCTTTCTTAACTGTTTTTATATAGTAGCCATACAACACCTTAAAAAGAAAATCATTCTGTTATCTTTGACTATGACTCAATATTTAAGAAATATATTTACTCATAACATTTTTGTTGGGGCAGATATTCATATAAATCAAATTATGGCACATTGAATTGTGTATGAAATATAAACTTTTTTTAAAGGACTCCTGCTAATTTATTTTTAGAGATGATATAGTCTTAGTTGTACTATACATAAACATCCTATAGTTTAGGAACTTTTAGGCATCAGAGTTCTTTAAGGAAGAGAATTCTTAATAGATCATTTTAAAAGTTCAAACTTAAATTTACTGGTTTTTCTGTTGACCATATTAAATATGCCATTATGGGTAATAAATATATTTAATTCATTTTAAACTGCATATGGAGTTATAAAATATTGGTCACATCTTTGTTGAAAACAGGAAAAGGAAATGAATATATATGACTTTTATATCTGTTTTGAGTGCTATTTGATTTGTGGCAGTCATAATAGAGTTTGAAATGTAAAATATTTAAGAGTATGGATATTTACAAGTTAAACATTGAGTTTTTAACATTAATAGGGTTTTATAAGAATATGAGGTGAAAATGTACTTTTTATTCCACATATTTAAATTTTTACTATATAAGGTAAGACTATTTCAATTTGTTTTAAAAGATAAAGTTAATGCTCTAAAAATCGTTTTTATAATTTATGAAATTCAACTTGTACTTTGCCTTTTGAATATCTTTCATTCAAATAAAAATTATTGCACGTTGAGGATAATAATAATGACAGCAACATAGATAAGGACCTTTACTAATTTTGTGTTGTGCACATGTGTGCATGGCATGTAAGAAAAAGGAGCATTTGGTTTGAAGATAATTCTTGCATTGGTACTTCAGCTATGTATAGGCATAATTGTGTGTTTTTTCCTGTTTTTTCCTCTTAACACTTTTCCATAAACATGTACTCATTAATCAAAGACAGTGCACTCCTGCTGAGGGCAGAGAGGTTCATCAAATTGGCAGTCAGTTTGGTGTAAAGAACAGTGTACTGAAGCTCTTAACTTGCTAGGACATAAATAAATCTAAGGTCTTTATATGCAAACCCTAGAGGTTAATACTGTATAATTCAATGTCCTGTCTTTGTTTTTATGATTGATGTTTTTAAATGTTTCAAGCTTGGTGAAAGTCTTCTAGTAGGTCAGGTCTGATTGGCTGTAGTAAGAAAGCATTAGGTTGTCAGAAGGACTTTGAGTATGCTGCAGAGATTTTGATTTTTTTTTCCTACGAGATCATTGTCATATTGCCTGAGCTGTTATAGGAATGTACCAATGATTGACATTCCCTGCTGTGATAATGGACCTAGTGCATAAAATGCCAATAGTTTGGTCCTATTTGTTCAGAAGCTTACTGCTATTTGTATCCTTAACAGAGCTAACATGTAGAACAAGCAAAACTACTGGGATTTCTCTGTAGAAATAGTGCTGGGATTTGGCTTTAACAAGAATTGGTTGCATATTCATAATTTAAGAACAGCTGGTTACAGCAAGCACATAGTCATTTGCAAGCTATTATAAACCATTCCACTCACACATGGAGCCTGTGCTTGATGATTTTTTTTTTTTTTTTTTTTTTTTTTATTGATCTACCTGCATTTAAAATCTGGTCACTGCTGCTACAGAGAAGCTCTTCATTTTAGCTGTGTTCGCAACACAGAACAGGTTCAATTTTAAATATTTAATTTAAATTTAATGCTGAATAAAATGAAGCTTGAAGGAAACAAGTGTAGAAGGTCATGTCTTACTTGTCATATAGTTAATCTTGGCCAGAACCAACCAACCAAACAAACCTGGATTATACAACTATTGCAATTTTTGCAATATATGTTTTATGATTTTTATTTATAGGTTAATAATGGAATTATTTTTGATTTGAAAATACTGCTAATAATATTTTACTGGTTATACATAGTTTTGGGAAACAACATTGAGTAGATTCTCATTAATTGATCTAAAACAATGTCATCTAATATGTAGAAAAGTGGTCGTATGATACTTTTAGCTTATGAGTGATGCAAAGCAAGATAGAAGGGAAATTGACAGAACTTTATAATTGGGTTAGAATAATGCTAATCCTAAAACTGTAAAGCTACTCTAATTTTTTAGAAGGAATCTAATAAATCTCTTTTGCTTTTTGGGTCACTTCTGGAATATTAAGCACAGATATTCTCTTACAGTATTTAAATGGTATTTGTAAGTTAGGCCAGCTATAATAGTTTCCTGCATGTTGTCAGTAATAACTGTAAGGAAAGAGAAGGAAATCTCTAAATCTCAAGCTTTCATTGACAAGGGTGGGAGGAGAAAATGTTAAATGCTATTTCAGCTCTCCTTTTAGGAACCACAGGGAGCTGTGCCTTGATTTGTGTATGTTAAAATAAGTGAATACCTGAGTGATTTACAATGATGCGTTTCCATACATGGTGTTAGGTTCACATGTGCATGTATGTGTTTGTCCCCACACTCGATGATGAAGTAGCTCTCAGCACTTCAAGGTTGAGTACAGTCCTAAGAGTGCATTTTACTCTTTCTTGACTTCACAAATGGCTGGATAGGTTCGTGATATAACAGAATATATGGCCAAACTTAATCTAGCTGATAGTAGGCTCTACTTTTTTAAAATAATAAATCCAAAGGTTATTAAAGGATGATGCATTACGTTTTAGTTTTGAGTTGCATAGGATCATAATTATAATTAGTTAACTTTACATTATTTGAGATTACATCAGGCATTTTGTAAATTATTTTATGTCCTTTTCTTTTCTCCCTTTTGACTATTGTCATTTCATTTATTTCTCTGCTCTTTTGTGTCTCATCACAGAATAAAAGAAGGAAAATTCAAACAAATCTGGTTTTCCCTGACTTCCCACTTCTTGATGAAGAAGAGTTATTAGTGTTTTGCTAAAATGAAGGTTTGGGATTTTATTTGTCTGCCTTTTCTACTTCTCATTACATAAATAATTATATTTAGAAAAGAGGAAGGGTGAGTTAATGGACTGAATTTTTATTTTTATTTATTTATTTTTTAAAGACAGGGTCTCACTCTGTTGCCCAGGCTGGAGTGCAGTGGTGCTCCTGACCTCCAGTGATCCCCTGCCTCAGTCCCCCAAATAGCTGGGACTACAGGCATATGCCACCATGCCTGGCTAATTTTTGCATTTTTATAGATACAGGGTTTTACCATGTTTCTCAGGCTACTCTCAAACTCCTGGACTTGAATGATCTGCACACCTTGGCCTCTTAAAGTGCTGGGATTACAGGCATGAGCTACCACGCCTGGTCTGACTGAATTTTTCTATATTGTATTAGTAATCCATCAAAACAAAAAATTTAGACATTGTTTGAAAAAGTGAAATGACTCAGTGCCACCCACCACAGGAGAACTTCATGTATTTGATACACTTGTATTGTTCTAGTATTAGTAATAGGAAAAGGAGGAGGCATCTACCTTCATTCTTCAAGCTTTTATTGATTGTTGTCTCCACGCATGCCCTTGGAGAGCTATGGATAACAATTTATGAAAGTTCAGAATAGGAGAGAGAGATGACTTCTGGTTGGAATCATTAGAAAAGGCCCTTCGGTTTAGGTACCATTGAACTAGATCAAGAACAATTAAATTTTGAATATTCACAGATCAGGAAGACAAGATCCAAGAAAAGAAGGACTAAGTAAGCCCCTTATAGAACAAATATAGAGCTAGAACTCTATATTAGAGCTAGTCCATTTGACATCTGGGATGGTTCTGCCTTTTCAAGGTCACCCCAACCTATACCTCTTCCACCTAGAAGGAAAAGAAAATGTCATGGGATCCTTCCCTTCCTTCATTGCTTTCAAAATTGACTACTTGACTTTTTCTGGAGAAGATGAGTTCATCAGCTTCAAATCCTCCATTTCAATGATAGGCTTCTTTGTGGTCAGTGACAGTGACAGTGACAGGCTAAAACTGACAAAACTGCCCTTTCTGGTCAGAGATATTTAAATCTTCTGTTTTGTGATTAACCAGAACCCCTCCCTTGGCCTTGGTTCTTTTCTTATGCTTTTGAGAATAGTTTTTCTGGAAACGTAAGGCATGATCACCCCTGTTAAGAACATTGAGTAGAGAGCACGGGGTGATATCTATGTATTCCTTTTCTCCATGATGATGGCTCTGGCTCAAAAAATACTTGTCCTTCTTTTAGTTCCTTTGGTTGAATGCAGAAGACAAGCAGACCGCTGGACTGCCAGTGACAGGCATATCTTTAAAGACAAAAAGGAGGGCCGGGCACCATGGCTCATGCCTGTAATCCCAGCGCTTTCAGAGGCCGAGACAGGCAGATCACTTGAGGCCAGGAGTTTGAGACCAGCCTTGCCAACATGGGAAAACCCCACCTCTACTCAAAATACAAAAATTAGCCAGGTAGGCGTGGTGGCACATGCTTATAATCCCAACAACTCAGGAAGCTGAGGCATAAGAATTGCTGGGACACTTGAGGTGGAGATTGCAGTGAGCTGAGATAGTGCCCCTGTACTCCAGCTTGGGTGACAGAGTGAAACTCCATCTCAAAAAAAAAAAAAAAACCCACACAATTTATAGCCCCTATTTTCAATAATGTCAGTACTGGTTTTCACTGAAAATAGAAGTTCCAGTTGAAGTGTATGAAAAAGGAAAGTTTAAAAAAATTTCTAAGACACAAATATATGAAAGGTCTTTTACATAATGTCTTGGCCAAGGACAATAAATTTTAGTGGTTAATCTTTTCCTAACTTCATTATTACTACATCATCATCATAATGAAATTTATTATTATTGCATCATCGTCATGAAATTTGCTTTATTTGCAGTATTGTGATGAACCTTTACTTGCAAGAAATTTGTCCTAAGAAAACCTTAAAACTTTTAGGTATCCATATTTTATCTTGTACAAGGATAAGTTTTGAGGTAAATTAAAGATGGAAAACAGTGAAAATAAAAGGGAATATAGTATTAAGTTTAGTTCACAGCTATGCTTACTATCTCTTCTGGTTCCATGATTACATGGTCGTTGAAATGTGCTTCTGATCTTCCTTGGGTAAAGTATTACTGTTAACATAAACCATTGTGATGACACAAGAAGCACCAAAACCTATTTTCAACATTTGAGAAAATCAGGAGCAGGCTTTAAGTTACAAAATGACCTTTTCTTCCTTTCATGGGTTATTAGTGCAGCATGCTGAAAAAACAGAGTCTTCAAGACAACAGTAACTGACAGATGTTTGGGTCAAATCTCTTTATTTTAAAAGAGGAGTTACTTTGGAGCTCAAGTTAAGTCTCCTTAGGGTTTAGGCAGAAACAACAAAAAAGGAGACGATTTTAAAGAAGGTTTCTAAATGCAGTCAGAGTGGAGCGTTGTTATGTAATCAAGTCATCTTGGAACATATCAAGATTTTGTCTGTAGTGGTGTATTTTAGCATTAAATTTCTGTGCCTTGTCATTAATATTATCTGTAGCTTGTTGGGAAAATAACTCTTATCTGTAATCATACCTTGGGGATTTGAAGTAAAAAGTTGAAGGGTTAGGGAAGGGAAGTGTAAACAGTAAACACTTGGTCCAGGAAGAGAACGTGTAATAACTTTGGACAATGAGATAGAAGCTCTCTTTACCCTTCCCCCTGCAGAAAGCCTGTTCGTAGATTTGCTTGCCAAAACTCACAAAATAGAATAATTGTTTTAAAGAATGTGAAAATGTTTTTGTACTGTGTGTGAAATAGGAAGGTAGAAATAAGGCATGCTTGGGAAGAAAGACTAAATAGTGTGACCAGAATTTTACTGTTCTTAAATTTTTATTATTAATTTTTTGGAGACACGGTCTTGCTCTTTTGCCCAGACTGGATTGAACTCTGGGCATAAGAGATTCTCCCATCTTAGCCTCCTGAGTAGCTGGGACTACAGGCATGCACCAGCTATTTTATTAAAATGAAGTGTTTTATGACATAGTATCTTGAATTTGACCTTTTGTGTTTTAATATGAGACAACTTTTGTGAAATAGATTAGTTTTGTAAATATCGTATTCATTCCAAGTAGCGTTTAATATGTTGCAGGTACCAACTAAATTAATTACATATACATAGGTAAAAATACATGTTTGTTTCTATATTTATAATCTTAGCACCTCAAAAGTAAGCTAAAAATAATTCTACAGCTACCCATGGAAATAAATAAAAATTACCTATCAGGCCAGCCGCAGTGGCTCATGCCTGTAATCCCAGCATCTTTTGGAGAGCCAGAATGGGAAGATCACTTGATGCTAGGAGTTCACGATCAGCTTGGTCAATGTAGCAAGATCTTGTCTCTATACAAAATTTAAAAATAAAATAACCTGGATGTGATGGCACATGCCTATAGTCCTAGCTACTTGGGAGGTTGAGGTGGAAGGATCACTGGAACCCAGGAGTTCGAGGCTACAGTGAGCTATTATGCTCTGTAGCCTGCGTAACAGAGTGAGAGGCTCTCTCCCTTCTCTGTCTCTCTCTGTCTCTCACACTCCAGCCTTGGTAACAGAGTGAATTTCTCTCTCTCTCTCTCTCTCTCACACACACACACACACACCCACACACACGCAAAATATATTAACTTGTCACTTCTTTAGATTTTAAAATAATTTTCTTACTTTTTTAAGCTTAAAAATGCCCTCTTCACAAAACTTTTTATAGTTATTTCTCATATTTTGAATTTTTTGACATTTAATGATTCTGAATTCCTTTCTGCTATAGAACTGTCCTTTTATGCCTATGTTAAGGCCCAACTTCCCATCAACACTTACCTATATCACATTTTCATGTTATATCATATTCTCTAAAATGTCTATTATACGGAATATTGAGCTAGATAACTAAAGGTCAGTTTTTTAAAGCATTGTCATGTTTTGGTTGTAGTTTTGTTTCAATGTCTTGTGATAGGAATCTTTCTTAAAAAATACTAATTTTAATTAAATATATTGAGAGTATTCAAAATATGCTTTGATTTTCAAGTACATGCTAACAGAAAAAAATATGCTTTGATAAGGTAGGGTTATCATACTGCTAAGTAATTCTATTACATTTTAGATGCCTGAAGTAAAACTATTTGAGTATCAAAATATTGTACTCTATAAATATGTACAATTATTACATGTCAATTAAAAATAGCTGAGCATGGTGACTCACCCCTGTAATCCCAGCTACTTGGGAGGCTGAGGTGGGAGCATCACTTGAGGCCAGGATTGTGAGACCAGCCCGAGTAACATAGTAAGACTCCCTCTAAAAGTAAAATAAAATAAAAAATACAAGAAAGGGAAAAAATCTATTTGAGACTGTACCTGGGAATTTAGAAAACAAATTATCATATTTGTGTCATTTGCTTCTTTATGATAAAAGGGTATATGCAGCTGTACAACTTGCCAGTTATTTATTCCTTCTTACAGTTAATTGTATTCATTGTCATTTGACTTTACTTCTTTAAAATTAAAAGTGTATTTCTTCACTATCAAATATTAATAAAAGTTTTGAAAAGTACAGAAAAGTATTAAGATATAAATTTTAAATGTTCAAAATTCTATTATTCACAGGCTGCTGTATTCATTATTAGTTTGTTTTATGTTGAAATGAAATATTTACTGAAATGAAATTGTTCATTAATGAAACAGCAGGTTAGTGTCATGAACCTATTCCTGGAAAAGATGAAAATGACAGAAGTAGGCATAGAGTGAAATGCTTCTGTGGTATTACCTAAGAAAAGTAAAATAATCCAATGGATTAAGTGACAAGGACATGAGTGACCTTGGCATTAATAGTTTCAGTGGAGTGGTTTGGATTAAAGCTATAGAAATGAAAACATGTTTAAATAGTTTGGGGGTTTTGTTTTGTTTTGTTTGCAAGGAGGAGGAAAATAAATTGGGTAGTTTCTGGGAAGGAAATGTGGGAATTTTTTTTTTCTTTTTTTAACAGGACAAATGAAGATACAGGGACAGAAGATATAATTCAGAGATTCTATGAGAAATGGAAAGAAGTGGGTTCCAGACCCATGTTAGACTGATTATCATGAACTGGAATAAGGGATACCTTTTTTATTGTAACTAGAGGGAAAGAGAAACTATGGGAATGCATAGTGGTAAAATTGGAGTTTGAGGAAAAAAATTTCAGAGTTCTAGTTCCAAATGTTAGCACTTTTTTTTTTTTTTTTTTTTAACAGAAATGCCTACTTGTAATCCCAGCTACTCAGGAGGCTGAGGCAGGAGAATCGCTTGAACCCAGGAAGTGGAGGTTGCAGTGAGCTGAGATTGCACCACTGCACTCCAGCCTGTGTAACACAGCAAGACTCCATCTCAAAAAAAAAAATTATATATATTTTTTAATATTTGGAATAAAGGATACCTCTTTTAATATTTGGAATAAGGGATATATTAAAAATATATATGAATATGTGGAATAAGGGATACCTCTTTTATTGTAACTAGAGGGAAAGAGAAACTACGGGAATGCATAGTGGTAAAATTGGAGCTTGAGGAAAAAAATTTCAGAGAGTTCTAGTTCCAAATTTTAGCACTTTTTTTCTTTTAACAGAAATGCCTACTTGTAATCCCAGCTACTCAGGAGGCTGAGGCAGGAGAATCGCTTGAACCCAAGAGGTGGAGGTTGCAGTGAGCTGAGATTGCAGCACTGCACATCAGCCTGGGTAACACAGCAAGACTCCATCTCAAAAAATATATATATGTATGTGTGTGTGTATATATATATATGGAATAAGGGACAAGAAGAGCTAGGCAGTAGGGAGTATGGTTTGCATATATTTTCTCCTAGAACTTTTTCTCTGAGTCTGTTGAGATCTTTGCTGTTGTTCTGTATGTGAGGGTGGAACTCTGATTTTAGCAATTTCCCTGCTTTAAGGAGAAACTGGCATACCTGAAGATGTGAGTGGGAGGAGGAAGAGAATGACTCTGTAATCCTGTAGATTATGAGTTTTGTGTGGTGAGTCATAGCTTTTGTTTGCTTAGTCAGATTTGATCCTCACCTTCAAAGCTGTCTCTTCAACCCTAATGAAAGGTTGAGAAAAATCAAAACGATGATACTGAAAAAGTAGCTCAATTATTTTCTGCTTTGCTAATATGTGTCCTAAGCTCTGTGATTCCCCACTTCTCTTTATAGGCCTCCCATGATTCTAAACGTCAACTATGAAAGCTATGGGTTAGGACATTTCTGAATGTCCATTTATTTTTTGAGAATGTTCTCTTACTAAATTCTGAACCTTGCACTCTTAGGGCATATGCATGTAGAATCACAGTCTTATTAAAATAGTACTAGTATTTTCATTGGTTCCCACACTAATTTTGGTCCTTTCTTATCCTGTTTGGTGGATTTGGGGACTAGATCATGTGAATGTACATTATTGAGATGTTAAAGACTCTTTTCACATATCCACAAAAATGCCCCTAAGAAGAATTGGTACCATTTTGTATATACTCTTGCAATTGGAAGTTGAGAATCTTTTTTCATTGTTTTTTTTAACAGTGGGAATAATATTTTAATTTGCATATTTTTTATTTTTATTTTTTTTGAGACGGAGTCTTCCTCTGTTACCCAGGCTGTAGTGCAGTAGCATGATCTTGGCTCATGGCATCCTCCATCACTGGGTTCAAGCGATTTCCCCCACCTCAGCCTCCTGAGTAGCTGGGACTACAGGCATGCGCCAGCAAGCCCAGTTAATTTTTTTTTTTTTTTTTTTTTTTTTGTATTTTGGTAGGGTTGGGGTTTCACCATGTTGGCCAGGATGGTCTCCATTTCTTGACCTTGTGATCCACCCACCTCAGCCTCCCAAAGTGCTGGGATTACAGGCGTGAGCTGTCACACCTGGCCAATTTTTATATTCTTGATATGGATAATCAAATATTCCTAAATTTGTTAGGGAATTGTATTTGTTTCTGAATGGTTTGGCAGGAATGATTCTGGTAAGATTTTTGGAGCAATGTGATCATATAATAATTATCTTTTTAAAATTTGATTTTGTTTTTCTTTTGTTATTATATATTTTCTGGCAATTTTCATTTAAGATTATATAATAATTATCTTAAAGATTTTTCTTGATTCCCCCCCGCAAAAGGCTGGTCTCATGAGGTATGGCTTATTATTTACAAAGGTGTGCAAAAGTATTAACCATATAGGCTTCCGTGAGTTTACTTGTGCATATGTTGAACCTATCCACTATGTACAACTACTAAAGCTACAAAATTAACTTTTGGATTTTGTCTAAGAAATCTGAGCTAGGATATTTAAAAATTACTGATGTTTCCTATCATCAGTCTAGAAAGCAAGCCTGAGACATTTACCAGATTTTACCTACAATAGTAGCCCTAACTATCCCTCAGATATCTTAAGGTTCTTCGCCTGCCAGGAAGTGATCTTCCTTATCACCTAAAAAGCTGAGCCCCTGTAAGACAGGGACCAGGCTAGTTTTCCAGAGAGTGCTTGTAAAGTCAACATTAATTCCTTAGAAGTAGCTTGTTATACCTGCATTGTTCTCAAATATGACGCTCTAGGTAAAACGTCAGTTGTTCAACAGGTTGAGTAGCCAGGATTACAGGCATGCACCACCAAGCCTAGCTAATTTGTATATTTTTGGTAGAGGCGGGGTTTTGCCATACTGGCCAGGTTGGTCTTCAAGTGATCCTCCCTCCCTGGCATCCCAAAGTGCTGGAATTACAGGCATGAACCACCACACCCGATTAATGCTATATTTTATTTTATTCATTTATTTATTTTTTGAGACAGAGTGTCACTCTTGTCTTTCAGACTGGAGTGCAGGGCCTCAATCTCGGCTCACTGCAACCTCCATCTCCCGAATTCAAGTGATTCTCCTGCCTCAGCCTCCTGAGTAGCTGGTATTACAGGTGCCTGCCACCATGCCTGGCTAACCTGTATTTTTAGAAGAGCCAGGGTTTCACCATGTTGGCAGGCTGGTCTCTTTGACCACTCTGGTCTTGAACTCCTGACCTTGGGATCCACCCACCTCAGCCTCCTGAAGTGCTGGGATTACAGGCATTAGCCATCATGCCCAGCCATGATTTTTCTTAAGAGTTTTTGGTCAGTATTTCCCCCAAGAGTAAAATTATAATGGACAGTAAAGACATTGACATATTCCCAGGGATTTCTCATAAAACATAAATTTTCTGAAATATTTGTACTAATAACATATTATCTGTATAAACTTAACCTAGGAAAAGCTAAATATCCCTTTTGATTTGACACTTTTCCAGTGCAGTTCTTATGAGAGTAACATATCAATTAAACCCTATTCTTTCCAGCAACTCTTGTTATGAGATGAAAGAGTAAGTCTATGTGATCTTATTGAGCCACTCTGGGAAATCTCAAAGATAGTTTAGTGTAAAGTATTTAGTGTACTGTGAAAGTTTTATTTTTCTATATTTAGGATCTGATTAGGGGAACGAAAATAGAGAGTTGTCAAGATATTTGGGGCTTGTTTGAGATAGAATCATGGCTGCCTGAGAAACAAGCTTTGGTTACTTATCTAATCTAAGTAACAATAAAAATATACATAGAAGATAGCCAGACCTGGTGTCTCACTGCTGTAATCCCAGCACTTTGGGAGGCTGAGGCAGGTGGATCACCTGAGGGTGTGGTGGTGCACACCTAAAATCCCAGCTACTTGGGAAGCTGAGGCAGAAGAATTGCTTGAACCCAGGAAGCAGAGGTTGCAGTGAGCCAAGATTGTGTCAGTGCACTCCAGCCTGGGTGACACAGCAAGACTCTGTCTCAAAGGTAAAACCTTATCTGTTTCATACCTGAGGAGGAACCTTTATTCAGTTTTTTTTTCTTTAGATGATCGGGGACATAATGAACTCAATGTAAGCACAGAAAATTATTCAGTTAGGATACAGAATTTTTGCTATAGAATAGCCTTTCACATTGAAGATGAAGGAATTAACCAGTATTCTAAGGAAGCAAATCCATCAATGTTGAGTGAAATTTTGTAAAATTTAAAATGTTTCGAACATTTTAAATACTCAAATTAGCAAGAAAAACCAATCCCATCAAAAAGTGGGCTAAGGACATGAATAGACAATTCTCAAAAGAAGATACACAGGTGGCCAAAAAGCAAGAAAAATGCTCAACATCACTATTGATCAGGGAAATGCAAATTAAAACTGCAATGTGATACCACCTTACTCCTGTAAGAATGGCCATAATAAAAAAGTCAAAAAATAATAGATGTTGGCATGGATGCAGTGAACAGGGAACACTTCTACACTGTTGGTAGGAATGTAAACTAATACTACCACTATGGAAAACAGCGTGGAGATTTAAGAACTAAAAGTAGAACAACCATTTGATCCAGCAATCCCACTGCTGGGTATCTACCCAGGGGAAAAGAACTCATCATATGAAAAAGATACTTGCACATGCATGTTTATAGCAGCACAATTCGCAATTGTAAAAATGTGGAACCAAACAAAATGCCTATCAATCAACGAGTGGATAAAGAAACTGTGGTATATATGTACATATATATATATATATACACACACACCCATATATATATGAGATAGAATACTACTTAGCCATAGAAAGGAATGAATTAATGGCATTCGCAGCAACTTGGATGAGATTGGAGACTTATTCTAAGTGAAGAAACCCAGGAATGGAAAACCGAACATCATATGTTCTCACTCATAAATAAGAGCTAAAATATGATGTAAGGATGCAAAGGCATAAGAATGACACAGTGGACTTTGGGTACTCAGGGGGAAAGGGTGAGAAAGGAGGATGAGGGTTAAAAGACTGCAAATTGGGTGCCGTCTATACTGCTCAGGTGATGGGTATACCAAAATCTCATGGATCACCACTAAAGAACTTACTCATGTAACCACACCCTACCCCCAATACCCTATGGAAATCGAAAATTTTAAAATATAAAAAATAATAAAATGTTTGGTAGCTTCTTTTCTATGTTAGCTGTTATAAATCAAGACAAATACAATTTACTTTCTAGGTTAGGGTCTTCATTATTGTCTTTTATACTCTTGAGCAAACAGACATTTTACCTTAGGCCAGTGCTTCTCTCTAATGGGATCTGTGGTGTCCCACATATTTTTATAAAAATACTAAAATTTGCTAATATGCAATATATTAATCATTGTTGTCTTCAAATCAAATAGTAAATAAGCACTTAAAAGTATTTATCAGTCTTAATTTCCAATATGGTAAACACCAAGAGTTACAACCTACGTAAAATAAAAACTCTTTTGGAGTCTTAAAATAAGAGTGTAAGAGATCAGAAGACCAAAATGCACAAGAATCTCTTCTTTAGGACAGTACTACTTTTCCTTGAAAATAAATGCATATACCTAGTTGAGCTTCTATGCCACTATTCCTCCTAGTATAGTCTGTTAAAAGGAAGACTTCAGCCAAATTAAGTGTTAACTGAGCAAAGAACAATTCACAAATCAGGCAGCCTCCCTAGCCAGAGTCGGCTCAGAGACTCCAGCACAGCCAAGCGGTGGAAGAAGATTTATGGACAGAAAAAGAAGTGACATAGAGAAAACAGAAGTGAGGGGCTGGGCGCAGTGGCTCACGCCTGTAATCTCAGCACTTTGGGAAGCCGAGGCGGGCAGATCACGAGGTTAAGAGATCGAGACCATCCTGGCCAACCTGGTGAAAGCCTGTCTCTACTAAAAATACAAAAATTAGCTGGGCATCGTGGCATGTGCCTGTAGTCCCAGCTACTCGGGAGGCTGAGGCAGGAGAATTGCTTGAACCTGGGAGGCGGAGGTTGCAGTGACTAACTGCATTCCAGTCTTGCCACTGCATTCCAGCCTGGCTCCCGGTGACGGAGCAAGACTTTGTCTCAAAAAAAAAAAAAGAAAATGGAAGTGAGGTAGAGAAATAGCTGGATTGGTTGCAGCTCAGTGTTTGCCTTGAATATAGTTGGAACTGTTGGCCACATTTGATTTGCCAAAACTGGGTGATTGGCACAAGAGTGGGCTATGGTCTGTTTATACCTCCACTTGTTATATATAGTTCAGAATGTACAGAGAAACCTTTAGGCTGAACTTAAAATATGTAAGGAAGCAGCTTTAGGCTAAACTTATTTAACAAGTTACAACCAGTCATATTAATTGTAACTTTTAGTCAAAGTAATTTCTGTTTCACAGAGAAAAGTTGGAGGTGAATAATTGAGAACTGTGTCATACCACCAGCATTTTAGCAGACTAGTAGAGTTCATGAGCACACACAACACACAACACCACTTTTTACAGTACACATGTCTTTTTCACCTTTTTTTAAAGAAGGAATCTTGCTCTGTTGCCCATGCTGGAGTGTAGTGGTGTGATCTCAGCTCACTGCAACCCCCACCTCCCAGGTTCAAGGCATTCTCCTGCCTCAGCCTCCCAACTAGCTAGGGCTACAGACAAGTGCCACCATATCCAGCTAATTATTGTATTTTTAGTAGAGACGGGGTTTCACGATGTTGGCCAGGCTAGTCTCAAACACCTGACCTCAAGTGATCCATATGCCTTGGCCTCTCAAAATGTTGGGATTACAGGCGTGAGCCACCACGCCCAGCCCTTTTTCACCTCTTAAAGTGGCAAAAATTGACATAATCACTAACATGACCTAAAACAGCTTATCATAAGTATATAAAACCTAAAAGCAGACGTGTATGTTTAAAATGATGCATAGTAATCAATGTTCAGTATTTTATCTGACTTAGAAGTTATCTAGGTATTGAATAATTATTTGGTATCAGTCCAAGGTTTTAGGTTACCTAAAGATTTGAAAATTTATCTTCAAGCTGCCATGCTACAAAATATACTTACTGTTGAAATAAAAATTTGTCAGCTATGCCCGGTTGCTTGAGCCTATAATCCCAGCACTTTGGGAGTCTGAGGTGGGCAGATAACTTGAGTTTAGGAGTTTGAGACCAGCCTGGGCAACACAGTAAAACCCTATCTCTACAAAAACTATAAAAAATATTCACTGGGTATGGTGGCATGTGCCTGTAGTCCCAGCTACTTGGGAGACTGTGGGAGACTGAGCTGGGAGGATCCCTTGAGCCTGGGAGGCAGAGGTTGCAGCAAGCCGTAATCACCCAACTCTACTCCAGCCTGGGTGACAAAGCAAGATTACATCTCAAAAAAAAAAAAAAAAAAAAAAAAAAATTGTCAAAATAATGATTCAATTTAGTTGAACATGGGAATTTATCTGTTTCATGTTATAAATATAGAGGATCAATGCTAGCTTGTCTGATTGGTTAAAGCCATCTTTTTTTAAATTTTGAATTTATTAAATTAGTATCGTTTGCCAAAGATTTGCCTTTTTTATATAAACCTGGGTTCTTAAAAGGTTCTTACTTAGTTTTTCTAAGCATTTTCTTTTTTTTTTTTATGCACATGCAGAATATTACCAGTTCTGTCTTTTTACTGTCTGGGAATTTAGTTCAAAGAAAATTGAAAGGCCTGGAAAGGGGATAATGGTGGAGGTTGCACAACGTTGTTAATGCACTTAATGCCACCTAAGTGTCCACTTAAAAATGGTTAAAGAATGTGTCTGATCTCTGATTTCTAAAGCGAAGGAGGAACAGGCCTAGTTAGTACTTGGATAGGAGAATGTAGGCTTTAAAAAAAAATTGTAAAAATGGTAAATTTTATATTACAGCAGTCTCTGTCTTGTCCTCGAAATAATTTTATATTACAGCAGTCTCTGTCTTGTCCTCGAGGAGATAAGTTCCAAGACACCCAGTGGATGCTGGCCAACCCCCAGTGGATAACTATGTTTTGTTAATCTAATAATTAGACAACTCTTAAGTGACTAACAGGCAGGTAGCGTTTATAGAGTGGATATACTGGACAAAGGGATGATTTGTGTGCCAGGCAGGATGGAGGGAGAAGGCATACAATTTCATCATGCTACTCATGATGAAATGGCGCACAATTTAAAATTTATAAATTGTTTATTCCTAAAAATTTCCTTTTACTATTTCTGGACGTTGGCTGACTGCTCGTAAATCAAACCTCACAAAGTGAAAACATGGATAAATGGGGTCTACTGGTATGTATATTTTACCATGAAAAACAACGCCCCAAAATAAAAAGAACGGTGAAAAGCACCAATAACTTGGTATGATGCCGTAGATAGAACATAATCTTTTTTGTTTTCCTTTGTTAAAGTCTTCCATAATTTTTCCTCACAGGAACATTCTTTTAAAAGGCGTAAGATTTCAAGTGATAGGATACATAGAAGTATATTCCAGATTCTACAAAGATAAAATACAGATATCTGGCCAAAGTTTGCATGATCACTGAGGAAAATAATGATAGATAAAGGTGGAAATATAGATTTTTGGATATACTCTTTGTTCTCCGATGGTACAGATTAGCCTGTCAGATGTTTTATTAAGTGAACATTTATTTTCTTTTTATTATTTCAGTTGTCATATGGAGTTGGGGGCTTAAATTTTTATTTCCATTATCAGTAGAGTAATCCCATTTGGCATGAGTTTTGGCCAAACTGCATCACAAATCTTAAGGCTTTGCTTTGTCATTTATTTTGTAAGTATCTTCTCCAGGTAAGGAACTCAGTGTTGAGGTGCGAGGGAATAAAGAGATGAATAAGATACTTTATCAATTTATCTAATTCTGCTTAGCAAATATGTAAAAACTTAACAAGTTAAAACAATGTATTTGTTATTGCAGTTTCTGTAGTTCAGGAATCCAGTAGTGGCTTAGGTAGGTGGTTTTAGCTCAGAATGTCTCAAGAGATGTCTGTCATGCTTTCAGTTGGGGCAGCAGTCATTGCAAGGCTCAACTAGGGCTAGAAGATCTGCTTCAAAGCTCATATGGTCCTTGGCAGGCCTTTTTTCCTTGTCCCAGTTCTGTTGATGGGAGACCTTAGTTCTTGATCACGTGGTCATTTCCACGGTGCCGTGTCTGATATGGCAGCTTGCTTCCCCTAGAGTGAGTGATGAGAGTTGAGAGACAGAGACAGAGTTTCTTTTTAGATAAGAGAAGAAAGAGGATAATTTTGAATATAAAACAACTTGAAAAAGAGCAAGCAGTAGAAAGATCTGTTAAAGTCATGATATTGGGCCAGGTGCAGTGGCTCCTGCCTATAAGCTGAGGCAGGAGAATGCCTGAGCCTAGGAGTTGAAGACCAGTTAGGCAACATAGCAAGACCGCGTCTCCAAAAAAAAAAAGAAAACAAGAAAAAATTCATGATACTGAATATTTACAAATTTAACATGATCCCAGAATTACTTTGTAAATCTACTGAGGAAACTTCCATTCCAGACACATTGTATATAATTTATTGATATGAAGTATACATATGTGAAAGGTTCATATCCATATCAGTATTAACAGACAGATTTATTTCTTTTCTTTTTCTTTTTTTTTTTTTTTTTTGTTGTTGTTGTTGTTTGAGACAGGGTCTCACTCTGTTGCCCAGGCTGGAGTTTGGTGGTGCAAACATGGCTCACTGCAGCCTCAACCTCCTAGGCTCAACAGATCCTCACGCCTCAACCTCCTGAGTAGCTGGGACTGCAAGCACCCACCATCATGCCTAGCTAGTTTTAAAAATTTTTGTAGAGATAGTGTCTTGCTTTGTTGCCCAGCCTGGTTTCGAACTTAAAGGTAGCTGCTTTGCTCAGCTTAAAAGCCCATGTTAGAATCAATTATTTTAAATAAAGTAAGAGTTTAAAGTAAATTCCTAATTAGGATCACAAAATATGATAGAATATTTTTTGAAAAGCATTACTTCCAGTACTGTGATTTTGCTAGAAAATGAATCTGGACATTTGGCAATTTCTGGGTTTATTTGGTGGGGGGGAGTTGGGCCACTCTTAGTAGGAGTGGAATCAAATTTCTGGAAAAGTTACCAGTAAAATTTAAGTACATTTTCATGAAAACAATCAAGGAAAAAATATTGGAATGGCAACGTCCTCTCTTTGAGTATTTTTAAGGTTGTATGAACTGCAATTTCCTTCGTTTTATATTTTAGATTATTTTCTTAAAGTTAAATTACTGTATATGCCATTCAGTACTTTAACTCTTCCCCACTTAGCTGTTACCTTAAAGTGTCTCCTCCTGTTTTCCTTAGCCTAGCTTTGTTGCCATGGAAACAGAAGTAGATGGGGAACTGCCAAATAAGCCAGCAACTGAAATTAATGAGATAACTCTTCACCAGTAGTTGCCATGTCCCATTACAACTCCCGTTTTAATGGAAATAAGTGTGTGCAGGGAGCCTGTTGATCAGAAAAAAAAGTCTGTAACTTAACTTTCATTTGCGTCAGAGTTGTTCATTTACCTAGAAAGCTATTAGAACATTTTTTAATAGCTGGAAAAGGACTTTTCATTTCTATGTAATGGTTATATTTTTAAATGTTTATAATGTGATTTTTATTCATTGGTATTAACACCTACTTTTCGGGCAGTGGGATTTGATATTATTTCCTATCATCTCACTGTGGAAAGAATGTTTTCACAGATATTACTTAAGTGAACATAGAAACAGAGACATAGATCTTATACTCTGATAAGAATGCATTAAAATACTATTAAATTTAAGCAGATTTAATGTTATATGTTTATCAGCTCAAGAAATGTGTTTAAGAAATAAAACTTTTTAATGTAAAAATGATTATTTTTAAAGGCTAGTTAGAAGCCTTTTAAAAGTGCTTTTTTACACTTTTTATTTTCCCCTTGAAATGTAAATAAATCTTATAAAGTACAGATTGTGAAGAGAACTATTAGAGATCGCTAAACATTTGCTTCTTTCTGTTCCACTGTGCCCCACCCTCATTTTTGCAATTAGGGAATAGCATACCTTTTTGGGTTTTTTTTGCTTTAGGACCCTGAGTTAAAGCTTCTTTTCACTGATTGTTGCCTTTAAAATTTTTAATTCTTATTTCCAGTTTATTCCCATATATGTTTATTTTTGAAGATTTCTTTTTTTTTTTTTTGAGGCAGAGTTTCACTCTTTCTCCCAGGCTGGGGTGTGATTGTGCTTCCCTATCAGTAAAACTGTTTTGGAGCATGGATTACCAGTATATGTATGTTTGTTTATGGATTATATACATTTACTAAAATTCTAGTATTTTATGTCAGATATACACTACACTAATAAATATAAATGAAATAGGATGAGATAAAGATTATATAAACAGTATCTTAAGACATTTTGCTAATTGTGAATGCTTTATATTCTTATTAGCCAGTTTCTCAAAGTGAATTAGAAACTTAGGGTGATTGTTAACAATAATAAATACTGTAACTCAAATAGTTTCTTTTTGAATTTATAGTTGTTTTTTGGCTGAGATCATCATTTTTTCCTCACAGTGTGGCTGCTAACTAGCAGCAAAAGCATCAGCTTTGGCACTTCATGTTATTTCTTGTGATTCTGTTAACTGGTATTATGTTTAATCCATGCATTTTTTTGGAAAAAATCTTTTTAAAGACCCTCATTTATGAAATTTGGCTTAGAATAGCATAATTTATAAATCTACTTCATTATAGACCCATAAATTATGATTCTGAGCAGGAAGAGTAAGAATACTACTATGAGCCCCTCTACAGTGTGGACTTCATACTCTTCCTGCCAGGTAGCTTAGGCAATGCACAAAAAGCCTAATATTCAGTTCTATGAGTGGCAGCAGTCTCAATCCATGTGTTAAATATTAGTAGTTAGCAAATTTTTCTCTTAATAAAAGTTAGATTCTTTATGATTTCTTCTCACATTTAAAAAGATCATCTTGAATATCCTACTTTTGAAGAAATTAGTTTGTTTAATTCTGGCATCTGCATGTAGGCTCTAGATGCCATATTTTCTTTCTGGTCCTTACTGCTTCAGTCTGCCTATAGTCTTTTTCCTTATGTATATTTCCCTAAGGTGGAGTGGCTGAATATATAAAATGTGTATCTGGCACATTTTATTTGAGGAAATAATTTTATATTATAATTTTTATTTTACTTTTTATTTTAGAGATGTGTGGCAAGTATTCTCCCTGGAATATATGATTTATTTGTAAATAAAGTCAAACAGAGCTACAAAGCTAAGCAGTGGTTCTCAGGGGCTTTTATTCACCTAGGGAGCATTTTCAATATGTTGTATATTTTGGTTTGTTAAAGCGAGCTATTAACATTGAGTCTGCAGGGCCAACAGTGATAAACATCTGCAAAGTTTGGGATGGACCCTCCCCAATGAAGAATTATCTTCAAAGGGGAAATAATGCACTATGGTCATACTTAAGAGGGTATGCGTGTGTGTGTGTGTGTGAGAGAGAGAGAGACAGCATTTTACTCTGTTGCCCAGGCTACAGTGCAATGGCCAGTCATAGCCCACTGCAGCCAGTGGGCTCAAGTGATCCTCTTACCTCAGCCTCCCAAAGTGTTGAAATTATAGACATGAGCCACTACACCCAGCCTACTTTGGAGTTATTGTTGGCCAAGGTGATTCACCATTAATTCATAGATATATCTTACACTGTAGGTTAAAATGAAGGCTCATTTAAATGTGGTTATATAATGCTAAGATGTTGCCATATTTTGTTTGGCAAACAGGTTTTTTTCCTTTCGAGCTGGGGTCTTGGTCATCACCCAGGCAATCGTAGCTCACTGAGGCCTCAAACTCCAGACTCAAGCTATCCTTCTGCCTCAGCCTCCTGAGTAGCTGGGACTACAGACACATACCACCATGTGTGGCTAATTTGTTTAATTTTTCAGAGAGACGGGTCTCACTATGTTGCCCAGGCTGATCTTAAAACTTCAGGGCTCAAGCACTGCTCTCACATTGGCCTCCCAAAGTTTTGGGATTACAGGCATTAGCCATTGCTCCTGGCGTTTTTTTGTTGTTGTTTTTTGTTTTTGCTCTTGATATACTGAGCAAGACTCCGTCTCAAAAAAAAAAAAAAAGTTACATATTTACAACACAGCACTGTGTCTTAAACTTGGTAATTTAGACAATAGCTACTAGCTGATTTTAAAGTTTAGATTTTAGTGACTTTTTGATGAGTAAGTTGAAGTATGTCCAGGTATACAAAGTGGGAAAGGACAGGCAGGCTTAAAGTTCAGGTATTGTAGGAAGTGCTAACAAGTAATATTGGAAGATGAGGTTTAGATAGGCAATTAAGAAAGTTGCAGGTGATAGGATATTATTAAAGCTTGTTTT
Source organism: Callithrix jacchus (assembly GCF_049354715.1). Lineage (NCBI taxonomy): Eukaryota > Metazoa > Chordata > Mammalia > Primates > Cebidae > Callithrix > Callithrix jacchus. The sequence goes on from NC_133507.1 coordinate 70,300,839, forward strand.
TGCCATTTTTACATTAACTTAATAAAAAGGTGAAGAGACATGATTAGGTTTAGTGAGATTTAGGTTTTAGGAAGGTGTGCCTATTGGCTTTGTGGAAGATGTACTGGAGGGAGGAGAGAAATGTTATTTCTTATGTAGTGAACTTCAGAGTTGTAAAATCTTGTAGGATCATACTGTTAGTGACAAATCTAAATTTTAGCTTTTTTTTTTTGAGACGGAGTCTCGCTCTGTCACCAGGCGCCAGGCTGGAGTGCAGTGGCGCAATCTCGGCTCACTGCAACTCCCGCCTCCCAGGTTCAAGCAATTTTCCTGCCTCAGCCTCCTAAGTAGCTGCGACTACAGGCACATGCCACCATGCCCAGCTAATTTTTGTATTTTTTAGTAGAGACGGGGTTTCTCCGTGTTGGCCAGGATGGTCTCGATCTCTTGACCTCATGATCCGCCCGCCTCGGCCTCCCAAAAATTTTAGCTTTTATACATCAATTTATTTTTTAGTTTTAGAGTATATGTTGTGCAAGCTTAAGTATATTCTATATGAAATAATTTTAATTTTCAATACATTTTTAGTCTTTAGTGTTATTTAATGTTTTATATCATTTTTAAGTAGGGACAGAATCTCATTTGGTTTCTCAGGTTGTTCTTGAACTCCTAGTCTCAAGCAGTCCTCCTGCCTCAGCCTCCCAAAGTGCCAAGATTTAAGTTTATTCATGTTCAAGATGATAATTCATTTATATCATAGGTGTTTGGATACAGAACAAAGATAATTATTGGTCTTCCTTAGATATTTTTTTCTTTAGTAAGATACTTATAAGTCTGCAATTGATAAACTGGTTCAACTGAAAATTGATAACACTTTTAAGGTGGCTTGATAGCAAAGTTAGTAGTAATTTACAAGAAAAATTCTGAATTCTTTGTAAGTGATTTATTTATTTTTGTTCAGCAGATTTGTATGTACAGCCTAGCACTTTCCCTGCAAAAAATCGAAACAAAACTGGGTCACAAAATAAAACAGACATTTTCAAAGGTTAAGTAATACCTTTTAGTCTTGAGATTCTCCCAAATTCTTTTTTGCTGTGTCAGATGTGAAAAATTATAATTGTAAAATCATTACCACAATGTATAGATTATCAATAAATTAACAGTAAATAGCAATGAGTTTCTAGATTTAGTGTGAAATTTGAAAGTTAAAGCTGACATAAAATAATTAGTGTAAAAACAATAATCTACTTAGCACATAAAAAATGACTGACTTGTACATTCAGATTCTGAGTATGAAATCTGCCTTACTCATACTTGAAATTATTCAGTTAGCAATGTAAAGGTGACTTTTGCCAAAAATTTGGGATAAGTAGACATGTAAAGAAAAGTCATTTATTTAAGCCAACAATGTTGAAAAGATTAGCTTTAAGTAAGCATTCAGGCAGCAAGCAGGTCACAGCTGACAACCCTTCTAATAAGAGCAGAGACTGAAAAACCTGAAAGCAATCTGGCTGGTGCCATTTAGCATAGGGACAAAGTTCTAGTCATTTAAGGAGGGCATTACTGTATTACAGTTATAAAACTAACACGTAGGAAATATCTAACTGATTTTATTAAATCTGGGTATCAGAAATAGACAAGGATTGAAAGTGGAAGTCTGTTAACCATTTTATTTAGAGTATTTTTAGCATGGATACCTAACATTTTAAAAAATAGCTTTTAACAATTATTTGCAAAATTTACAGCAACAGACCAGGTGCGGTGGCTTACGCCTGTAATCCCAGCACTTTGGGAGGCCAAGATGGGCAGATCATCTGAGGTTAGGAGTTTGAGACCAGCCTGGCCAACATGGGGAAACCCTGTCTCTACTAAAAATGGAAAAATTAGCCAGGCATGGTGGCAGGTGCCTGTAATCCCAGCTACTAGAGAGGCTGAGGCAGGAGAATCACTTGAACACGCGAGGCAGAGGTTGCAGTGAGCTGAGATCACACCACTGCAACTCCAGCCTGGGGGACAGAGCAAGACTGTATATAAAAAAAAATTTTTTAAGCAACAGTCTTCTCCTCAGTGCAATTGGAGTTGATAGCTATTCATTTACTCGAAAAGGAAATCATAAAAGAATACATATGCATATAAATGTAAACATTTAATACAACTTTCACATTCATATGCCATATTTTTTTTATGTGTCTATTGGGGGCCAGACAATATTTTATCTGTGAAGATGATCCCCTCATTGTAAATCATTGTGGTTTTTGCAACTACATTTCTGAAACAGAAGTTTCATATCACGTTTTTAAAGTGGAGCAAGAACTTAGACACAAAACTTTATTTTTTTTTGAGACGGAGTCTTGCTGTGTCACCCAGGCTGGAATGTAGTGGTGTGATCTTGGCTCACTGCAACCTCCACCTCCTGCCTCAGCCTTCCAAGTAGCTGGGACTACAGACGCATGCCACCACACCCGGCTAATATTTTTATTTTTGTATTTTAGTAGAGACGGGATTTCACCATGTTGGCCAGGATGGTTTTGATCTCCTGACCTCATGATCCACCCACCTTGGCTTCCCAAAGTGCTGTGATTACAGGTATGAGCCACCATACCTGGTCCAGACACAAAACTTTCTGGGTGCAGAGTCCTTATACATTTGTATGATGCTTTCTACCAGTATTTTATAGTTGTTACCAACATGTAATTTAACAGTAACTTTAATGAAAACCTACTTTTTCAAGTGTTTTTCAGAAGAATTTAATTTTCAGGGAAATAACCTTTCTTTTTGCACTCATTTCATTGCTCTATATAATAAAGTGTATAATTATGGTATCAACTAGTATCAGCCTTAATACGTTAGAACACACATGGCTTCATAGTCATACAAATCACATAGAGGGAACAAAACAGGATGGCTTACTGGAAAGGGAGATACATATGTAATTGCCGTTAAGATTTTTGCCTTCACAGTTCCTTGTTCCATGTGTCTAGAAATTCCCATACCCATCATCTATCTAGATCATCTTTGAGAGAGATCTCAAAGGAATCTGTTCTGAGGTAATTCTGGAGATTTGCCTTGATACACTCACCTCCCCCATCCCAAATCTGGGATTTTATTGAATGGATATAACCCCTTTTGTTTTTCTGTGGTTTCTTCATGGTCTACAGCCAGACCACCCTGAACATGCCTAATCTCATCTTTAGTCTTTTCATATTACTCGTATTTCCTCCTCCTGCATCATTATTTTTTCCTTTCTTGAATTATTACCATTAACATACTAGGGGAAAACAGTTCTTCCTTGACCTCTTTGTTTCCTTTACAACTGCACCAGATCTCTGCTTTTCATTCAGCAGAGAAGGAAACCTCTAATTTCCTCTCCTGACATTCTTTCTTGATCTTCCTTCAGTAATGCTTCTGCTTTATGTCAACTCTACTGAAACTCCTCTTGTTGATGTCCCTGGTTGACCTCAGTGATTTCAATCCAGTTATTGGTTTTCAGTTCTCATCTTGACAAAACTAACAATGTTTTACACAGTTTATCATTCTGTCCTCCTTGAAGCATTCTTTTCCTTTGATGTCCAGAATTTTTTATTTTGTTTTTCCTCTTCGTTTTCTGATTTTCTTTTTTTTTTTTTTTCTGGGCTCTCTTCATCTTTCTATCCTTGCTCCAGAACTCAGTCCTTGGACAGCTTCTGTTCTTTTACTATAGTTATTCCATTGGTGAAAACGTTTAATCACCTGGGTTTAGATAGCATCTTAATGCTAATGACTCCCAAATTTGCTTAATTATTTTTTTTTAAAGACAGAAATTTATAAGCCCAGGTTTTTTCCATGAACTCAGACTCTTACAGCCAATTGTCTTCTTGACTTCTGTACCTGCGCACTGACTAGGCATCTTAAATTTAACATGTTCAGTGTCAAAAGTTTGACTTCACCACTCCCTATAACAGTCTTTCCCATCTTAGTAAGTGACGACTCATTCTTGTTACACATATCAAGAAAACATTATTGTATTAGTCTGCTCTTGCACTGCTATAAAGAAATACCTGAGACTGGGTAATTTATAAGAAAAGATGTTTAATTGGCTCATGGTTCTGCAGGCTATACAGGAAGCATAGTGGCATCTGCTTCTGGGGATGCTTTAGGAAGCTCCTATTTATGGCAGCAGGTGAAGGCACATCACATGGTAAAAGCAGGAGCAAGACGGAGAGTGGCCAGGTGCTATACACTTTTAAACGACCAGATCTCCCCAGAACTCACAAGTGCAAGAACAGTAATAAGGGGGTGGTTCTAAGCCATTCATGAGAAATCCATCCCTATGTTCCAGTCACCTTCCACCAGGCTCCACTTTTAACATTGGAGATTACTGTTCAGCATGAGATTTGGTGAGGACACACATCCAAAACATGTCCTGTCATCTTTGACTCATTTCTTGTCTACATTCTTGACTCTTCTTTTCCATATCTTAACTCCTCTCATATCCCACTTATAACTCCTCACACATCCCACAACAAATTGTGTTGACTCTACTTTCAAAATATATTCGAATTCTCACCATTTTTCATCACCTTCACTGTTCTACAGCCCAGGTTACTATCATCTCTTGGATATTTGTAGCAGCCTTCTAAATGGCTTCTGTTCCTACTCCCAAGAGTCTGTTCTCAACATAGCAACCAAAGTGTTCGTCTTAAAACCTAAATCAGGCCAGGTGCGGTGACTAATGCCTATAATCCCAGCACTTTGGGAGAGCAAGGTGGGCGGATCATGAGGTCTAGAGATTGAGACCAGCCTGGCCAACATGGTGAAACCCCATCTCTACTAAAAATATAAAAATTAGCCGGGCGTGGTGGTGCACGCCTGTAGTCCCAGCTATTCAGGGGGCTGAGGCAGGAGAATCACTTGAACCTTGGGGGGCAGAGGTTGCAGTGAGCTGAGATCATACCACTGCACTCCAACCTGACGACAAAAAAAAACAAAAACAAAACCTAAATCAGATCACATCCCTCCTGTGCTTAAACCCCACTGTGACTTTACAATGACCTCACAGTGTAAGAGTCTTTACAAGACCCTTTACTGCATTATCTTCCTCACAGCCTTTTACCTCTCTCATATTTCTTAGTATTCTTCTCCTTCACTCTGGGCTAGCTACACTAACCTCCTGGTTGTTTCTTGTACACTTATCAGATGCATTCTTCCCTCAAGCTATTTGCATTTGCGGTTACTTCAAATAACCTTATGGCTTGTTCTTACATCTTTCAAACCATTGCTCAGATGTATACTTCCACATGACTCTTTACCTTAACACTGTAACAAAAATCACAAACTGTCTGCCCTGTACTCTGTTTTTCTGCTTTATTTTGCCCCCATATACTTATGGCCTTCAAATATGCCATATGCTTTTTATTTAAATATTTCTTGTCTGTTTCTTCTCATGAAAAAGGCAAGAAATTTATATGCTTTTTATTTATATTTTTCTTGTCTGTTTCTTTCCGTGAAGAAGGCAACAATTTTTTTTCTTTTTCTTCACAAATGAGTAGCATCTAGACAGTATCTGGTACAGAGTAAGCACTACATACATTTTTATGGAATGAATGAATGCAGTTGTACTATAATAACTGATTGACTTACGTTTGTTCCACTTGATTCTAAGCCTCTTAATTGGCAAGTGCTATGACTTCCTACAGTCTGTTTCATAAGTGGTTAACATACATTAATTGCATTATGTTTGCTCAGCTTATAAAAGGATATCTTCATGGCTAGGCGTGGTAGTTCACACCTATAATCCCAGCACTTTGGGAGGCTGAGATGGGCTGATCAGTTGAGTCCAGGATTCAAGAGCAACCTGGGCAACATGGTGAGACCCCATCTCTTAAAAAAGATACAGAAATTATTTAGACGTTGTGGTGCTGGCCTGTTGTCCCAGCTACCCTGGAGGCTGAGCTTGAACCTGGGAGGTTGAGGCTGCAATGAGTCGTGATCGCATACTGCACTCCAGCCTGGGCTACGGAGTCTCAAAAAAAAATAAGTATGTGAACTTCTACAGGGCATTTATATTTTCTGTTGGCTACTTATTTGTATTACAAAAGATGTATTCTTACCAGAGAAACTCAAATCTGTCAGCATAAAATAGATGTATTCCTTTTGGCCTTGCTGATTGCAGTTTCCAGAATTACTTTAAAATGGTTTGCTGTGCATTCTTTCAGACCTTTTTATATGCATATGAATATATATATATTTAAATCTGGTTAAAATTTGCATTATTCTGTAGTTTATCTTTTCTACCTATGTCACACAAATCTGCCATGTGAATATGTATATAAATGTTTTCTTTAAAGAGATTATACAGTGGGCTGGGTGCAGTGGCTTATGCCTGTAATCCCACCACTTTGGGAGGCCGAGCTGGGTGGATCATCAGGTCAGGTGTTCAAGACCAGCCTGATCAACATGGTAAAATCGCATCTCTACTAATAATACAAAAATTAGCTGGGTGTGGTGTTGTGCACCTGTAATCCCAGCTACTCAGGAGGCTGAAGCAGGAAAATGGCTCAAACCCGGGAGGCAGAGGGAGGTTGCAGTGAGCTGAGATTGCACCATTGCACTCCAGCCTGGGTGACAGATTGAGATTCCATTTCAAATACACACACACACACACACACACACACACACAATGATGTGTAATTTTAATCATTCCTTTGTGGAGGGACATTTAGTTTGTCTCTCATTTTGGGAAATATTGGGTTATACAAAGTTAAGTATTTTCTTTTCTGTGTTAATGGATCTCCAAAAAGGGCAAAGGGTGTGCACATTTTTTCTGAACTTATTTTACCATAGAACTTTTTTTTTCATGGACTGTGAATTTTTTAAGAGTGTGTCATATCACCGATACTCCATTAAAAGTATTTAAAGCTCTTGTCAATCTTCTGCTTTTACTTATAAGGAAATTAAGACTGAGTTAGTAGAAAATTGAAACTACAGTCTGTTTCTTGACTCTGTTCAGTGTTGTTCCTTTCACTTTGAATTTAATCTTCATTTAGTACTCTTTCCCTGAATTCAAATAAGAAAGCTACGTAGTGCACTAGAGTTTCTGTAAGGGAAAAAAACAAGTTTTCATGTGTTGATACTAGGGAAAGATTACCTTTCCATGTCATTAGGTTTTTCTTTTTGTTAGCAGGTGATATCTTTGTAGGTAATAAACAAGTGAAAACAAGTGAGGTTTCAGTCAGTTTAACATAGCTTTCTTTAAATCACTTAAGTCCTCTAACAAATGAACCAGTTCTTTTCTCATGCTGAATAATTCTTTTAATTACTTTAAGAACAGCTTTAAAAGCAGTATTGTTTTAAGTATTATTTTAAGTTTTTAGTAAATTTCTTAGCTATTTCTTTAGCCTTTCTCCTTCTCATTAAGGCACCTACTTTTATTTCTTATGTGTATAGAAGGACTTTGGTCAATCTAAACTATGTTTTAAGATAGAGATATGAGGATATGTTTTAAGACAGAGATATTGTTGACTCTTGTCACATAATTGGTATTAGTTTTTGTCTTTCCCTAGGCTGTCAGGTTTCTCTACTCTTAGGGTAAATTTAAAGTATTTTTCCTCCCTAACTTAACATTTGCTTGGATCAAGCAAGTCATTTTCTGTAGTAAAAACAATAATTAGACTATGAACTGTATCCTCTTTTAGTTCTTTGCTTTTCAAATTTATTTAAAGAAATCAAAATAGTTTTTTTCTGATTATAAAGATAATGCATACTTATAGAAAGTGTAAATGTAGAAATAATTTTTAAAAGACAGTTAAGTCACTTAAAATTCTATCTGGAGCTAACCACTTTAATGTGGTTAATGTTCTTCTCTATAAATATATACACATAAAAACAAGGTCATACTCTATTGGTCTGGAATTTTTTCTTTTTAATCAATAATATGTTTTGAAACACTTTATTTTTTAAGTAAATTTTTTTTAGAGACAGGATCTCACTCTGTCATCTAGGCTGGAGTGCAGTGGTGCTGTCATGGCTCACTGCACCCTTGACTCCCTGGCCTCAAGTGATCCTCCTCCTCAGCCTCCCGAGTAGCTGGGACTAGAGGCATGCACCACTGTACCCAACTAATTTAAAACTTTTGGGAAAATGGGGGTCTCACTGTGTTGCCTGTCCAGGCTGTTCTTGAACTCTCGTGGTCAAGTAGTCTTCCAGCCTCTTTCTCCCAAAGGGCCGAGAATACAGGTGTGAGCCATTGTGCCTGGCCACACTTTCCTTTTTAACTAGTGTAGAGAATATAAATTTTTTTTTTTTTTTTTTTTAAGATAGAGTCTCACTCTGTCACCCAGGCTGGAGTGTAGTGGCGCAATCTCGGCTCACTGCAGCCTCTGCCCCTGTGGGGTTCAAGCAATTCTCCTGCCTCAGCCTCCCAAGTAGCTGGGATTACAGGCACATACTACTATGCTCAGCTAGTATATTTCTGTATTTTTAGTAGAGATGGGATTTCACCATGCTGGCCAGGCTGGTCTCAAACTCCTGACCTTGTGATCACCCGCCTCGGCCTCCCAAAGTGTTGGGATTACCAGCGTGAGCCACAACACCCCGCCTAAGAATATAAATTATTAATAATTGCAAGATCATTTTATGGATATACTCTAAGTATCCATTATTAGACATTTAAATGATTTCTACGTTTTCAAAATTATGAAAGTTCCATGTTGAGCGTTTTTATGGGTATGACTTTTTACCCTTGTGATTATCTGCACAGGATACATTCCTAAAACAGAAATTGCTGGATCAATTTTTTTTTTTGAGAGGAAGTTTTGCCCTTGTTGCCCAGGCTGGAGTGCAGTGGTGTGATCTCAGCTCACCACAGCCTCCACCTCCTGAGTTCAAGGGATTCTTCCACCTCAGCCTCCCTAGTAGCTGGGATTATAGGCATGTGCCACCATGGCCGGGTAATTTTGTATTTTTAGGAGAGACGGGGTTTCTCCATATTGGTCAGGCTGATCTCAAACTCCCAACCTCAGGTGATCCGCTTACCTTGGCCTCCCAAAATGCTGGGATTACAGGTGTGAGCCACCACACCCAGATAAAATTTTTATACTTGTTACCAAACTGCCTTTCAGAGTATTGGTATCAACTTATACTCCCTCTAAAACTACCAATTCTAGGTTCTTTTTTAAACCTTTGGTAATCTGATTGGTACATAATGATGATTCAAGATTGTTCAAATTTGCATTTCTCTATTTGTAAGATTTAATTTATTTTCATGTATTCATCACCATTATTTCTTATTAATTTGCTTGTTTTTATTTTTATTTTTTGTAAAGATGGGTTCTCACTTTGTTGACCAGACTGATCTCTTTTATTTCTTCTGTAAATTACCTGTCAATATCTTTTGACCACATTGATGTTATGCTGTTTGAACTTTCCATATATTTATTTGTATAATCCTCACAAGAATTCTCTTAGGTAAGTTGTATATTTGTTCCACTTACAGTTGAAACTGAGATGTCACTGAGTAACGTGCCCAAGATTATATAGCTAGTGTATAGTAAATCTAGGAATTAAATTCAGATTTCCAATATTGACTCTCTATTAGGCCAGCTGGGTTTAGTTGAACTTTTAAATAAAATTGTGGAGCTAATTTATATTCTTGATAATGTTGTGAAGCTATTTGTTTCTCAGGAATTAAGTTTTAGATCTTAAAGGAAAGATATTTTACTAATGTGTATGAATTTTGGTCCTTGCATTTTAGGTTGCTTTGTAGAATTAAGCTTTCTGTCCTCCAAACTTCATATAGTCTAAACGCAGTTGCTATGAATGAAAGAAAATGTAGAGATTCTTCCCTTGGTATCTATCTCTCTTACAGTGGTTCTCTTTATATATTTCCAACTTTAGAGATTTCTCCTTCTAGCCGACTCCATGATCAAGCAAGCTGGTAACCACTCTGGAATCTGGGTCATGTAAATGCTGAGGAGTGGCTATGTTCATTTACTTTGAGCTGTACTTCTGCAACAGTGGATGAATGCTTTTGGTGAATGGCAAGGGAGAGCTTGTGACAGTGTGGTGAATAAGTCTTTTCCATGTCTGTTCTCTGTTCTCATGCCTGACCTATGTCCTCAACTTCAAATAGGTGATAGTACCATAACTTCCCTTTTAGCTTCAGTTATTATTGTGTAGACTGGCAGAATTTTCTTTTCAATTTTGATTGTTCCTTTATTGTAGTTTTAAAGCACAATAGGGGAAGTTGGCTTTAAAAATATATAAGGAAGCCAAACTAGATTGTTATTATTATGTTTATAAGGTAATTTTTCTTCTGTTCCAACCACACTACTGAATTAGTTCCTTTGTGCATCACAAGTTACATTCTTTTTTAAATCCAGTGATCTTCTCTCAACAAATCTTGACATTTTCAATCATAATTAGTCTATGAAGTGTAAACATTCCCAAAGTTATTTTGCTATATATATCCTAAAGAGCTGTCTATTGGTCTTCTCACTTTTAAGGGAATATTAGATCTAAATGGTTTGCTTGCTGCCTGAAGTATTAGGAGAGTATCATTAAACATAGAGGTCTTAAATATAGATAATTCCCCTAAATAATTTGCCAAATCTTAAGCTAAAAGAGCCAGTGGGTTTGTCCCAGAAAGATTGTTTTGGCTCTACAGTCTGTTGCAGAGATTTTGAGACTGTATCTGTGTTAGGGGCTAAATGCATTTCAGTCATTTGACAAATAATTATTTATTGAACACCAATTATGGGTTAGATGTCCAGAAAACTGAGATACACAAAACACACTCCCTGTTCTCAAAAAGTAGGGAATGATTAACAGATACCCACATGATGATCAGGTCATTGCTGTAAAATCTTAGACCACAAACATCAGAGATATGAGATATTGGTTCTAGTTCTGTTATTTAAGTGTAGGGCCAATACAAAAAAATGTTTCTCTTTTTAAATAAATTCTAATGGTTTTCACTAAAGCATGAAGTTATTTAGTCATTTTGAAGTTTAGAATTTGTAAGATCTAAGAGGGTTTTCATTAGTTTCCTTTATATCAGTTTATAAAAATCAGAGCATTTTCCATTCAAATACCATTATTCAGAAAATTTTAATTACTGTATCTTTGAAAAAAGATTTCTATCAGAGAAGTAACTTCAAAAGTTTCTAATAGAAAATATTCTTTTGTATAAATTTACATTATGGTTTCAGAAATTTGTCTTTGATTATTATGCAGTTGTCTTACCTTTTTCTAGAGCAGAGAAATTCAAGTAGAATGTTTTGTAAGTAAACATTGTTAAATGAACTAAGGGAATATCTAAGATAGCACCACTTTGAATTTTTCTATATATTGCTTCCATGCTACCTTAATCATTTAGATGACTTATTTTTAATCTTGATTTTTTTTTTTGAGGCGGAGTCTCGCTCTGTCACCAGGCTGGAGTGCAGTGTCACAATCTCAGCTCACTGCAACCTCCACCTCCCTGGTTCAAGTGATTCTCCTGCCTCAGCTTCCCGAGTAGCTGGGAATACAGGCACATGCCACCACACCCAGCTAATTTTTGTATTTTTAGTAGAGATGGGATTTCACCATGTTGGCCAGGATAGTCTCCATCTTTTGACCTTATGATGTGCCCACCTCAGCCTCCCAAAGTGCTGGGATTACAGGCATGAGCCACCTCGCCCAGCCTAATCTTTAAATTTTTAATAATGTCAACTTTTATTTTAGATAAATAAGGTGGTACATGTGCAGGTTAACATGGGTATATCACATGATGCTGATGTTTGTAGTATGATTGATCCCTTCACACAGGTGGTGAACATAGTACTGTTTTCACTGGCAATTGTATCGCTCTTTCCTCTCCTCTCTCCTTCCTTGCCTCTCCCGTCTCCTCCCTCCCCTCTCCTGTCTCCCATCTCCCCTCCCCCTCCTCCACCCCTTTCCCTTCCTCTTCTTTTTTCCCTTCCCCTTCATCTTCCCTTTCCCTTTCCCTTCTCTTTTGAGACAAGGCCTCACTATGTTGCTCAGGCTGGAGTGCAGTGGCATGATTATGGCTCACTGCAGCCCCGACCTGCCAGGCTAAAACTGTCCTTCCACCTCAGCCTCCCAAGTAGCTGGGACTACAGGCACACCTCACCACTTCAATCTAATTTTTGTGTTTTTTGTAGAGATGGTGTCTTGCCATGTTGCCCAAGCTGGTCTAGAACTTCTGGGCTCAAATGATCCACCTGCCTCGGCGTCCCAAAGTGCTGGGATTACAGGTGTGAGCCAGTATGCCTGGCCTATACAGGCCATTTCTAATACAGGCACATTTCTGATGAACCAAGTTTACTACATTCTTCAGAACCGTGATTCTAAATCTTTTCCACTTTTGTCAAGCCCCTAACCCTTTCTGCTGTTCCTTGCAATCTTTTTTAAAACGTAAAAAAAAGTTAAAAACATTGCACATATATGGACTACAAAATAATACATATATGGACTACAAAATAATACAGTGAAATGGTATGTACCTACCACTTTGCTTTAATAAATCTTAATCTTTTAGTGCATATACAAGTTATTTTAAAAAATAAATAAAAAAGAGACACTTGAAACCTCATGTATAGCCTATCCAGTTCCATTCTATCTCCACAGAAACAACCACTGTCCTGAAATTCATATTAATCACTCCTGTGAAAGTATTTGTACTTTTTTATTCCACACATGTATATGATATACAGTATTGTTTGGTATGTGTTAAAATCTTATATAGCATTTTACTGTATGCATTATTTTCTATCTTGCTTTTCTCACTAGTCTTTGTTTCTCATTTATCCATGTACTATAAGCCATTCATTTGAATTGTTGAGCAGTATTTCATTCTATGAATATAATACAGTTATTTATACTTTACCATCTAATAATGAATGCATGAGTATTTATAATTTTTCACTATTTCAGTGAAAAGGAATATTCTTCTACTTGTTGTCTTCTGCATATTTATATGAGTTAGAGGGGGCAGATCTGTATCTCAGACCTTGAAATAACTAGCTCTTGACAAATTTATCTTTTTGTTGGTTTTACTAATTAACATTCCACTAAAAAATGCATGCAAATTTCTATGTCTCAGGATTCTGAGAAATTGGACTTAAGATTTGTACCTGAATTATTATTAAAGGATAGCTGACTATTATTTTTATATCACTGATTGTCTGTTTGAACATCTTTCATAAGTATACTTGTCATTTAAATTTCTTTTTTTTTTTTTTTTTGAGATGGAGTGTTGCTTTTGTTGCCCAGGCTGGAGTGCAATGGCACAATCTTGGCTGACCGCAACCTCTACCTCCTGGGTTCAAGCGATTCTCCTGCCTCAGCTTCGGAGTGGCTGGGATTACAGGCATGTACCACCACACCCGGCTAACTTTTTGTATTTTTAGTGGAGACGGGGTTTCTCCATGTTCGAGACCATGTCATGCTGGTCTCCAACTCCCAACCTCAGGTCATCCACCTGCCTGAGCCTCCCAGAGTGTTGGGATTACTGGCATGAGCCACCATGCCCAGCCTGTCATTTAAATTTCTTTTGTGAATTGCCTGCTCATATTCTTTGCCCAGTTAAAAAACATGAAGTTGTTTTTCTGTCTCTCTTACTCTACATTTATTCTACACAGTTAGAATGCATTTGAGATGTCTTTGCTTAGTTAGTGCCTTGCCTTTTCACATTGATTAAAGTATCTTTGTTGTATAGAAGTTTTAAAATTGATAGCCGGGCGCGGTGACTCATGCCTGTAATCCCAGCACTTTGGGAGGCCAAGGTGGATGGATCACGAGGTCAAGAGATTGAGACCATCCTGGTCAACATGGTGAAACCCCATCTCTACTAAAAATACAAAAAATTAGCTGGGAATGGTGGCGTGTGCCTGTAGTCCCAGCTACTCGGGAGGCTGAGGCAGGAGAATTGCCTGAACCCAGGAGGCGGAGGTTGCGGTGAGCCCAGATCGCACTATTGCACTCCAGCCTGGGTAACAAGAGTGAAACTCCGTCTCAAAAAAAAAAAAAGTTTTAAAATTGTTCATTTTATCAGTTATTTTTTATTTTACATTATGCTTTAAAAGAAAAAAAAAAAGCTTTTCTTGATACATCATTGAGTAACCCAAAATTTAGTGGTTTGGAAACAGCACTTATTTCACTATAGCTCATGGTTTCTGTGTGTTGGATATTCAGTTAGGGCTTAACAGGGTGAACTCCTCGCTCTGTCGCTTCCGTTTTTTTTTTTTTTTTTTTTTTTTTTCCTGCGACAGAGTCTTGCTCTGTCGCCCAAGCTGGAGTACAGTGGTGTGATCTCGGCTCACTACAACCTCCACCTCCTGGGTTCAAGTGATTTTCCTAGCTCAGCCTCCCAAGTAGCTGGGATTATAGGCATGTGCCAGGACACCCAGCTAATTTTTATATTTTTAGTAGAGATAGGGTTTCCCCATGTTGGCCAGGCTGGTCTCAAAATCCTGACCTCAAGTGATATACCTGCCTTAGGCTCCCAAAGTGCTAGGATTACAGGCATGAGCCATTATAAGGTGGGGTGACTTGAAGTCTGGGGTGACTTGACAGCTGTGTCTTGCTGTTGATTAGACATAGGCTGGTTCTACACATTTTTCCATACATTGAGTAGGAAATCAAGGACAATAATCAATAGAAGTGTGACAATACGCAGTTTTTCTTTTCTCTAATATAAATGCTTCTTAAATTTAATTATTATTTATGACTATTAATATGTTGTCATGTTAGAGAAATATCTGCTGTTCTTATGAGTTAAATAGGAGTTTGGTTTTTTTTTTTTTTTGAGTCAGAGTCTCGCTCTGTCACCTAGGCTGGAGTGCAGTGGCTTGATCTCGACTCACTACAACCTCAGCTTCTCAGGTTCAAGCAATTCTCCTGCCTCAGCTTCCCAAATAGCTGGGATTACAGGTGTACACCACCATACTCATCTAAATTTTGTATTTTTAGTAGAAATAGAGTTTCGGCCTGTTGGCCAAGTTGGTCTTGAACGCCTGACCTCAATTAATCTGCCTACCTTGGCCTCCCAAAGTGCTGGAGTTACAGGCATGAGCCACCATGCCTGGCATAAGAGTTTTTAATCATGATTTAGAGTTGAATTTTGTTAAATACTTTTTTTTGCATTTTGATAGGATAACATAATTTTCTCCTTTTAATTCTTTAATGCTGTGATTAACATTAATAGCTTTTCAGAAATAGACCTGTCCTTGCATTCTCTGAATAAAACCTACTTAATCATGACATGTTAATATTTTAATACTCTGCTGGATTTGATTTACCAATATATTTAGGATTTTGCAACTGAAATTGGGTAGAGGTTTTGCTTTCAAATTTATACTGTCTTCACAAGTGAAGTTTTTTTCTTTGTCTTTCATCTTTTTCATAATAAATAAATAATAATCCAAAAGACAGCAGAAAAAGAGAAAAAAGAATAAAAAACATATGAGACTATTTGTAATAAAAAACAACTAGCAAGATGACAGATTTAAATTCAACCATATTAATGATTACATTAAATATAAATGATCTAGATACCACAATTAATAAGAGATTGTCAAATCAGATAAAAATGTAAGACTCAACTATATGCTGTCAAAGAGAAACCTGTTTTAAATATAGAGATATAGGTAAATTAAAAGTAAAAGTGTATAAAGAAATATTCTACAAAAACTAATCAAAAGTAAGCTGAGTGGTTATATTAATTTTAGACAAAGTAGGTGTCAGAGCAAGGAATATTATCAGGCAAGCCAGACATTAACGATAAAGGAATGTTTTCATCAAGAATTATCAATTCTTTATAACAATCCTAAAATCACGTGTACCTAAAAAGTAACATCTATCCCAGAAAATTTGAGATTTTATGTAAAAGGGATAATTTCCTAGAAAAATATAAATTAGCAAAATTGTTTCATGATTTTAAACACCTGAATAAATCAATAATCAAGAAATAAACTGTATCAAAATTTAAAATTGCCATCCCTTAAAAGAAGACATTTAAAAAAGACTCCAAAAAAACTGAATTACCACACATAGGCAGAATAGATTTAGTTAAACTTTAAAGAACAGACTGTTCTAATTTATATACAGTTTCTCATATTGAGGCTATTACTTCATTATGTTTTGACTTTTGCTGTTGCTGAGGAATAGTCTGTTGTTAGGTTAATTCTTATTTCTTATGCGACAATTTGTCTTTCTGACATATTTTATGATTTGCTCTTTATCCTTAATGTTCCACAGTTTCATCTTGATGTGTCTAGGTGTGGATATATTTTTATTTATTCTTCTTTGGGCACAAAACATGCTTTTAATCCGAGAAACTCAGATGGGCACAGTGGTTCCCACCTGTAATCCCAACACTTTGGGAGGCCAAGACCCGATCATTTGAAGCCAAGAGTTTGAAAGCAGCCTGGGCAACAAAACAAGACCCTGTCTCTGCAAAAAATAAAATAATTGGGCTGGGTACAATGGCTCATGCCTGTAATCCCAACACATTGGGAGGCTGAGGTGGGCAGATCATTTGAGATCAGGAGTTCAAGATCAGCCTGACCAACATGGTTGAAATACCATCTCTACTAAAATACAAAAATTAGCCGGACGTTGGCAGGCACCTGTAATCTTAGCCACTCTGGAGGCTGAAGCAGGAGAATCGCTTGAACCTAGGATGTGAGGGTGAAATGAGCATAGATCTCGCCACGGCACTCCAGCCTGGGCATCAGTCAGACTCTGTCTCAAAAAATAAAAATAAATAAAATAAAATAATTGTCTGGGCATGGTGGCATGCACCTGTAATCTCAAATGCTTGGGAGGCTGAGGTGGGAGGGTCATTTGAACACAGGAGTTGAGGCTTAACTGAGCCCTGATCATGCCCCTGTACTCCAGCCTGGGCAACACGGGACACCATTTCTCTAAACAAACAAAGACATCTGAGAAACTTTTCTTTGTTCAATTCTAGCAAACAGTTCTTAAACTGTTCAAATTTTACCTCTTTATTATTTTCTCCATTTCTTTTTATGGCCCTTGTATTTGTTGTATATTAAACTTTTCAATATCTTCTAAATATCTGTTGATGGTTTGTTTTTTTAAAACAGTTTCACATACCATAAAATCAACCCTGTATACAATTTATTGGTTTTTAATATATTCACAGATTTGTATAGCCATCTTTAATATGTAATTTTAGAATATTTTCATCACTCCAAAAAGAAATTCTATGTAAATCGGCAGTCACTTTCCATTTTCAGTTCCCCCAGTTCATAGTATACATGTATATACCTAAGTATATATGAAGGAAGGTCCAAAAAGATCCTGCGCATAGGAGCATAGGACTCCCTGTGGAGTCACTCTCCATTTCCTGTTCCCCCAGCTCCCATTATCCACTATCCTTCTTTCTCTCTCTATGGACTTGCCTACTCTGGACATTGCATGTAAGTGAAATTATACAATATATGGTCTTTTGTGACTAGCTTCTTTCATGTAACATAATTCTTTCCAGGTTTATCCTTGTTGTAGCATGTATCACAACTTCATTTCATTTTCTTACCAAATAATATTTCATTGTATGTGTTGTTGTATTTTGTTTAAACATTTATTATTGATGGACACTTGAATAATTGTAAATAATGCTGTTATGAACATTCGTATACAAAACCTACATATATGTAGGTTTTTGTGTGGACATATGTTTGTAGTTCTCTTATGTATATAACTAGGAATGGAATTGCTGGGTGACATAACTCTATGTTTAACTTATTGAGGAATTGCCAAAATGTTTTCTAAAGTGGCTGCAATATTTTGCAATCCCACTGGCATTGTATAAGGGTTCCAGTTTCCCCACATCCTTACAAACACCTGTTAGCTTTTTCGTTTTTGTTTTTTTTGCCATACTAGTGAGTGTGAAGTGATATCTCATTGTGGTTTTGATTAAGATTTCTCTGATGGCTAATGATATTGAGCATCTTTTCATATGCTTATTGGCCATTTGTATATCTTATTTGGATGAAATATCTGTCCATACCCTTTGCTCATTTTTAAATTGTGGTGTTTGTGTGTGTGTGTCTGTGTGTCTGTCAGTGTCAGGGTTTCACTCTGTCACCCTGGGTTGAGTGCAGTGGCACATGATGGCTCACTGCAGCCTCAACCTCCCAGGCTCCAGGAATCCTCCCCTTTGGCCACCCAAGTAGCTCAGACTATAGGCACATGATTCCACGCCCAGCTAATTTTTGTATTTTTTGTAAATAAGGCATTTTACCATGTGTGCCCAGGCTGGTCTTGAATTCTTGGGCTCAAGTGATCTACCTACTTTGGCCTCCCAAAGTGATAGGATTATGGATGTGAGCCACCTGTTCTGGCTGTGTTATTTGTTTTTAATTATTGAGTAGTTATAAGAGGTTTTTCAAAAACTATATTTTGGATACAACTGTCTTCAGATATATGATACACAAATATTTTCTTGCATTCTGTAGGTTATCTTTTCACTTTCTTAATAGTGTCCTTTGAAGGACAAAAGTTTATATCATCTAGTTTTCCTTTGATTGCTTATGCTTTTGATGTCATATCTAAGAAAACGTTGCCTAATCCATAGTCAAGAAGATTTATGCCTTTATTTTCTTCCAGGAGTTTTCTGTTTTTAGTCTTAGGTTTGGGTCACTGATTCATTCTTAGTTCCTTTTTGTGTATGGTGTGAGTTAGGGGGTCCAACTTCCTTCTTTTACATGTGTATATTCAGTTGTTCCAGCACCTTTTGTTGAAAAGATATTCTTTCCCCATTGAATTGTCTTGGCACCCTTGTCAAATATCATTTGACTGTACATGTAAGTAAGAATCTCAGTTCTATTCTGTTGATCTAACGGTCTAACATTAAGCCATTGCTACCACAATTGCTACCAGCAATCTGCTCTGATTGCTGTAGCTTTGTAGTAAATTGAAATCAGAAAGTGTGACCCCCTCCAATTTATTCTTCCTTTTCAAGATTATTTTGGCAATTCTGGATCTCTTATTACTAGATTTCTTGCAATGAGTTCTCCTTTCATGGTCTTAACTCTGTACAGTTTTATTAACCTTTCATGCTATTTAATCTGCAATTACTTTTTTCAAGGTCACTCATAATCTTTGGCCCAATTCAGTTATATTCCACCCCTCATTTTTGAGTCCTTTTTCAGTTTTCTAGAAACCTTTTTCATTTTGCACTTTCTGGTCCTCTTTTTGATATTTTTTCCTCATAATATATATTTTTTTCCAGCTAGGTAGTGAGCACTTCTCATGTTCTAAGTACCCTGTTAATCTCTGGAAAAGAAAATTCCAATTAAGCACAATTCCTTTCTCATGCTGCTTATGATAAATAATGTTAAGAGAGAGGCAGGTACATTCATTCACCTGTCTTTCATAAAGGAGAATCTGATTTTTGTTTTTGCTTTGATTTTGATAATGCATGTTAGCTTAAGTGTTTTTTGTTTTTTGGTTCTTGATTTTTGTTTTGGTTTTGAGATGGAGGCTTACTCTGTCACCCAGGCTGGAGTGCAGTTGCATGACCTCAGTTCACTGCAACCTTCACCTCCTGGGTTCAAGTGATTCTCCTGCCTCAGCCTCCCAAGTAGCTGGGACTACAGGCATGTGCTACCATGCCTGGCTAATTTTTTTGTATTTTTAGTAGAGATGGGGTTTCACCGTGTTAGCCAGGATGGTCTTGATCTTGTGACCTCAAGTGATCCGCCTAACTAGGCCTCCCAAAATGCTGGTATTACAGGCATGAGCCACTTTATGCAGCTGGCATAAGTGTTTTTAAACTTTAAAATAACAGTTTAAAAGAGCATACTTATATTAAAATAATTGTGAAATATAAAATCAAGCACTATCTCTGTGGAAAGTTGAATACAAATGAATTGCAAGAAAGGCAAAAATCTACCTCTAAAAAAATGATACAAACATACCTATGCATAATAATAATAAAATATATGAGTAGTTTAATTATTTTTTATTGTTCACTTTCACTCATTTATACATTTATCCAAAATAAATATTTTGAGTATTGTGTGTATTTTTCCAAAACCAAATTATCCCAATTACTCATCATCAACTTGGTCTCCAGCAATTTAGTTCCATTTTGACAGTAACTGTTTGAAGTTATTGCAGGCCCCACGGTTTAAGGTCTCAGTCCCATAAGACTGCCCCCACTTCAAATGCTGGTTACCAATAGGGTGTCTAGGTGACTCACAGTTGTGACTGACTAAAACTAATCAGAGGTTCCCACAACCCCCTTCAGCTTCAGTTATTTGCTAGAATGACTCATTGAGCTCAAGAAAGTGCTATACTTACAATTACAGTTGATTATAACAGATAAAAATGAGCATCCAGATGGTGAGGTATATAAGGCAATGTGTAATAGGATCCTGAGCATAGGCGCCTCTGTCCCCATGGAGTCAGCCTATGCTACCCTCTCAGCACATGGATTTGTTTACCAACTTGGAAACTCTACAAATCCCATAATTTAGTGGTTTTTATGGGGGTTTAATTACATAGGCATGCTTGATGAAAATTGGTGCTGTGGTTTGATGTCCCTGCCAAAAATCATGTTGAAACTTGATGTTGCCATTGTAGCAATATTAAGAGGTGGAGCCTTTAAGATGTGATTAGGCCATAAAGGCTCCACCCTTATGAAGGGATTAATGCACTTACCTGGGCAGTGGGCTAGTTATCTTGGGAGTGGGCTTCTGATCAAGAGACAGATTTGATGGATATTCTTTCTTTATCTTGGGCACTCCCTTACCTTCCATCCTGTTATAATGGAGCATAGCAGCTGTCATAAGATGCCAGTGCCATGTTCTTGGAGTTCCCAGCCTCTAGAACTGTGAGCAAAATAAACTGCTATTATTTATAAACTACCTATTCTGTGCCATTCTGTTATAGCAGCAGAATAGGGACTAAGACAATTGGCCATTAGTGATTGAACTCAGCCTCCAACTCTTTTCCCCTCTTTGGAAGTCAAGGAGTAGAATGGAATGTTTTAACTCCCTAATCATGTGGTTGGTTTTTCTGCAGACCAGAAACATGATAATGCTATCTAGCCCTCCTCTTCCCATAAGTCATGTGATTAGCATAAAAAAACAAATTCCAGGGTTTTTAAGATTTCTGTACCAGTAACTATGGGCAAATATTAAATATTTATTACTACACCACAGAATTTACTATATAATATAGGGAAGGAAAAATATCTTTCTCTTTACCCATCCTAGGTTCATGGCTAAGTTTCCTGCACATGCTGTTTCTCAGATTTCTTTAGCTTAAAATATTCGGTATGTCACAGTGTCATGGTTTTGGGGGAGAGCATTTCCTGAATCCCATCAGTATCAGACATAATTCTGGCTTTTATGAAACTTGAAGACAGAAAACAAATTGATAAAAAGAAAATCCTGGCTGAGTGCAGTGGCTCACACCTGTAATCCCAGCACTTTGGGAGGCTGAGGCAGGCAGTTCACTTGAGGTCAGGAGTTTGAGCCTGGCCAACATGGAGAAACCTCATCTCTATAAAAATACAAAAATTAGGCCGGGCACAGTGGCTCACGCCTGTAATCCCAGCACTTTGGGATGCAGAGGTGGGTGGATCACGAGGTCAAGAGATCGAGACCATCCTGGTCAACATGGTGAAACCCCATCTCTACTAAAAATACAAAAAAAAAAAAAATTAGCTGGGCATGGTGGCGCGTCCCAATTACTCAGGAGGCTGAGGCAGGAGAATTGCCTGAACCCAGGAGGCAGAGGTTGCGGTGCGCTGAGATCGCGCCATTGCACTCCAGCCTGGGTAACAAGAGCGAAACTCCGTCTCAAAAAAAAAAAAAAATTAGCCAGGCGTGGTGGCATGTGCCTGTAATCCCACCTACTCAGGAATCTGAGGGAGGAGAATCTCTTGAACCCAGAAGGAGGAGGTTGCAGTGAGTCGAGATTGTGCCACTGCACTCCAGCCTGGGCCACAGAATGAGTATTCGTCTCAAAAAACAAGCAAAAACATCCTAAAAGTGGGGTATAAATTATTCAGTGATAGAGATATGCATAGCATAGCATCTTACGGAATATTAGGATTACCACACTTACCAACCTGCAGGGCATGCAATGAGACAACTAGGGTTGGAATGGAGAGGTGAGTATTTCTGGAGAAGGTTGCTTTTTGCCTGACAAGTGGAAATAAGACAGAGACAGAGAAAGGGTGAGAAATGTGCTGGGATATGAATGGCAGGAAAAGGTCAGTCAAGGTGAGGTCACTCTCTTCTCAGGATGATATATAGGAAAGATTTTCAGATTCAAAGTGTTACTTATACTTTTTATATCCTGACTTCTATATTGTGAAATCCCGTTAAAAATACTGTAATGAGACCAGGCATGACAGTCACGCCTGTAATCCCACCAGTTTGGGAGGCCAAGGTGGGTGGATCACAAGGTCAGGAGTTCAAGATCAGCCTGACCAATATGGTGAAACCCTATCTCTACTAAAAGTACAAAAAATTAGCCCCGCAGGGTGGCCTGTGCTTGTAACCCGAGCTACTTGGGAGGCTGAGACAGGAAAATCGTTTGATACAGGGAGGCGGAGGTTGCAGTGCCAGACTCCATTTCCGAAAAAATAAAATAAATTTATACCTAGTCAAATTTAGATATTCAGGTGATGAAGTTTGACAGCTTTTCATGATCTTGTCCTTTTCTCACAGTTTTATTGTTTTAAATTCAGCTCTTAAGAATCACAAGCAGGAAACTCAGACATGTCAGTTTCATTTTAACTACTAATTGAATTGAATCTGATTAATTAGTTTGAGTGTAATCAAATCACTATTCCTGTAACTTTAAAGAAACATATTTCCTGTTCAGCCCAGAGTAATTTAGGCATTGTCAGTCCAGGCAATCGTCTTAGCCAGTGTTGAAAGAGAATAAAACCAGTATTACTTTGAAAGTTCAAAATAAAAGAGCTTTTTTTTTTTTTAAGATGGGGTTTCACCATGTTGGTCAGGCTAGTCTTGAACTCCTGACCTCAGGTGATCTGCCCACCTTGGCCTCCAAAGTGCTTGGATTACAGGTGTGAGCCACCACGCCCGGCCAGAGCTTTTTTTTTTTTTTTTTTTTTAACTTTTCAGGCTGCATGAACTCCTTTCTCATGAATGAGAACTTAAGAATTCATTTAAATAATTATAGTTAAATATATAAATACAAATGTGATTATTTTCAGAAGTTGATTTATCTGAGTGATAATTTTTTTGTTGCATACCTTAACCCAGTCATGATGAAAAAATTACATGCTTTTTCTTTTTCAAGCTATTATCTGTTGATTTTGATGGTTTTGTTGAAAAGCTACATGGTGTTTTAATATCTGCCTTTTTCTGATTATTTGACAATTTCTAATTTTTATTGAATGTTAACAATATGATATTCTGTGGACATCCACTGTTCGTTAGCTAGATAATACATCTGATGGGTGAGGAGGCAGAGAATTCCCCAGAGACAGACCAAGGAATGGAGAGTGACTGCTTAATTGGTATGGTGTTTCTTTTGGGAATGATAAAATGTTCTGGAATTAGATAGTGGTTATGGTTTCACAACATTGTGAATGTACTAAAACCACTGAATTGTACACTTTACAGTAATTAAGATGGTTTGTTTTATCTGAAAAAATTTATTGTGATTTTTAAATTGTAGTATTTCAGGGAGGAATACCTAAAACATGTGGAATACTGCTATTCTGGATATTTAAAACTCATCCTGGAATTACAACAATGTGCAACATTCTTAACTCTCTTATTTAGCTGCCAAAATGCCCAAGCAATATGCCATTGACAAATTCTGAAAGATGTTAAAGAAATTATCCTACAAAACACATTGAATTTATTGCTGGAGTGTCTTTGACACCTCAGTAGAATGACATTCCTCAGGTTCCAGTAATAAAAAACTGTCCTTCTTTCAAGAAAACGATTTATTTTTACCTCATGAATACTGTAAGTGATATAAACAAATAAAAGCTGTATATGACTGCCATTTCTTCTTTGCACGGATGACCAGGAAACTGAAAGCCATATATTTATAGGTCCCTCAATAACAAAGGTTACAGAGTCTTGTTGAATGTATTTTTTTTCTTTCTTTCGAGACTGAGTCTTGTTCTGTTGCTTAGGCCGGAGTGCAGTGGTGCAATCTCAGCTCACTGCAACCTCCATCTCCTGGGTTTAAGCGATTCTCCTGCCTCAGCCTCCTGAATAGCTGGGACTACAGGCGCACACCACTGCGCCCAGCTAATTTTTGTTTTTTTAGTAGAAACAAAGTCTCTTCACGTTGGCCATGCTGGTGTCAAACTCCTGACCTCAGGTGATCCACTCGCCTCTGCCTCCCAGAGTGCTGGGATTATAGACATGAGCCACCTTGCCTAGCCCCTGAATGCATTTTTAATTCCACCCTTATTCTTAACCTCATCTTATTTTTCTCTTTTCATTTCCTTAATTTGCGTTTTATTTTGTATACGATGTATCTTAGTGTATTACCTCACATCTTATTTTAGAACAGTAAAGGATATACAAATACAAGATCCTTTTAAACCAAGGCTCTTATAATTAGAAGGGGGAAAAGTTAAAAATGCAAATATGTGTTTGAGTAATGTATCTATGTAAATTTACATAAATTTAAATTAGTAGTCTTTATAATGGTCAAATTCTTAACTTTTTAAGGAGGCAAGAGAACAAGTGGCAAACGTTAAATAAGCAAAGGGAAGGGAACTCTGGAGATGATGAAAAGTTATATAAATGATTGATATGTGAATGGCCTCCTATTGTCAGTGGTAAATTATAGAATTCAAGAATACTGAAAATTCAAAAATGGAAATGGGTCAATAACTGCAGAGGGAGAAGGGGAAGCACAGTGGAGATGTTTTCTTAAATTGGTGGCTTTGCTGTTTGTCTAATGTTGATTCAGTCTAAATCCAACTGTGATTAATCAAATCAAAGGCTGTACATGACATTTTTATACTGTGCATTTGCATGTATCTAGCTTAGAAGGACATTGCTGTCACATCATAAGATATGTCAACATTGCTTTATGTAATATTTTTAACATGGCAGCCTATTACAAAATACTATTGTTTCTAAATGATTTTTTAAATTATCTACATGTAGTATTTCCCTTCATGATTTTTAATATAGTTTCTATATAATTATTCAATTAGTTTCATTTCTTTTATTTATTACCTTTGTATTTCCAGCAGCAAGGACAGATTTAATATATATATATATATATATATATATTTTTTAGATGGAGTCTCACTCTGTTGCCCAGCTGGAGTTAAGTGGATCAATCTGGGCTCACTGCAGCACCCCCTCCCGGGTTCAAGCAATTCTGTCCCAGCCAACCAAGGCCCGGCAAATTTTTGTATTTCTAGTAGAGATGGGGTTTCACCATATTGATCAGGCTGTTCTTGAACTCCCGACCTTGTAATCTGCCCACCTTGGCCTCCCAAAGTGCTGGGATTACAGGCGTGAGCCATCGCCCCCAGCCTTAAACACTTATTAGATGCTTAGTAATCACTGATTTTGCTTCTGAAATTTTTGCCATAATCATTTTTTCTCTCTAGATCATCTCATCAGTATATGTGTTATACTGTCTCACATTTTAACACAAAAATAACTTTGAAGACTCTTCCAGGTATAGTACCATTTATACTACCCTTCATAGCAAAACTCGGTCAGAGTTGTCCCTATATGCTGCTTTCATATCCTCATCTCATTTTCTCTGCTTTTTACCGTTTTCATTCTTTTGTCCTTACCACTTCACTAACAACATTCTTGTCATGGACACCAGTGAAATTTATCTTGCGGCTAGTGCAGTGGCTCATACCTGTAATCCCAGCAGTTTGGGAGACTGAGGCAGGCACATCACCTGAGGGAGTTTGACACCAGCTTGGCCAACGTGATAAAACCCTGTCTCTACAAAAAAATACAAAAGTTAGCTGGGTGTGGTGGTGCATATTACTAATCCTAGCTACTTAGGAGGCTGAGACAGGAGAATTGCTTGAACCCTGGAGGTGGAGGTTGCACTGAGCCAAGATCGTGCCACTTCACTCCAGGCTGGGCGACAAAGTGAGACTCTGTCACAAAAAATAATTTATCTTGCTAAATCCTCAGGCCTCATGTTGTTTTCCCTGAAGCATTTGTCACAAAATGTTTCATGTTGTCTTTCCTGAAACTCTTCCCTTGGGTACTTAACTTTGTCAAGATCAAACTCTTGATTTCTTGCTACTGTTACCACTACCACCACCAGCTATCCTATTCCTATCCCATTGTTTTTTATCTCAACATTTGGCAATGTCGTTTACCCAGCTGATCTGATCAAAACCTTGGAATCATCCTTAATTATGCTGTTTTTTCTCATTTAGTCTATCGGCAACCAAATATCAAAAATATCACTTCTCTCACCACCAATGTAGCTACCATGGTAGTCATCGTATTTCTACCTGAGTCACTACAGTTGCTCAACTGGACACTGTATTTTGATTCTCCTTTCTCTTCCACATCCCCAAGATTATTCCATATACAGTGACTAGAGTATTGTTGTGTTTTTTAAAATCAAATAACATCATTTCCTTAGTCATAATATCCCATATGGCTTTCGGCACATGTGGAATAACATCTAGAGTATTTACTGTTGCTTTCCAGGCCCTCAATAGTCTCTGCCTTGCTCTCCTACCCCCGATCTTATTCTGTATGAGCCCTGGCCATTCTTGTCTTTTTTTTAAAAAAAAAAACACCAGGCCTTCTCACCTCAGGGCCTTGGCACTTGCTATTCTATCTGGTTACTTGATTCTCAGGGTAATTATCTTCTCAGAGATTTCTCCTTGCCATCATTTCATCTCTTTACTCTTCAGTGTAGTACTTATCACTATAAAAAGGATACAGTTTGTAAAAATGATATTGTAGGTCTCTACTGTTAGAATGTAAATTCTACGAAGCAGAGACTTTGTCTTGTTCACTGCTGTATTCCCAGGTCTAACACAGTACCTGCCACATAGAAGTCAATTGACGAATCATTCTTTTTTCTTTATTGTTTTTATTATTTTTTTCTTAAATTGCATTTTAGGTTTTGCAGTACATGTGAAGAACAGGCAAGATAGCTGCATAGGTACACACGTGGCAGTGTGATTTGCTGCCTTCCTTCCCTTCACCTAATTTCTGGCATTTCTTCCCATGGTATCTCTCCCAAACTCCCCACCCCCCGCTGTCCCTCCCCTATTCCCCCCAACAGACCCCAGTGTGTAGTGCTCCCCTCCCTGTGTCCATGTGTTCTCATTGTTCAACACCCACCTATGAGTGAGAACATGCAGTATTTAATTTTCTGTTCTTGTGTCAGTTTGCTGAGAATAATGGTCTCCAGGTTCATCCATGTCCCTACAAAGGAAATGAACTCATCGTTTTTGATGACTGCTTAATATTCCATGGTATATATGTACCACATTTTCCCAGTCCAGTCTATCATCGATGAGAATTTGGATTGGTTCCAGGTCTTTGCTATTGTAAACAGTGCTGCAGTGAACATTCATGTGCATATGTCCTTATAGTAGAATGATTTATAGCCCTTTGGATATATACCCAGTAATAGGATTGCTGGGTCAAGTGGAATTTCTATTTCTAGGTCCTTGAGGAATTACCACATTGTCTTCCACAATGGTTGAACTAATTTACACTCACACCAACAGTGTAAAAGTGTTCCTATTTCTCCATATCCTCTCCAGCATCTGTTGTCTCCAGATTTTTTAATGATCGCCATTCTAACTGGCGTGAGATGGTATCTCAATGTGGTTTTGATTTGCATCTCTGTGATGACCAGTGATGATGAGCATTTTTTCATATGTTTATTGGCCTCATATATGTCTTCTTTTGTAAAGTGTCTGTTCATATCCTTTGCCCACTTTTGAATGGGCTTGTTTTTTTTTCTTGTAAATCTGTTTGAGTTCTTTGTAAATTCTGGGTATCAGTCAGCCATTTGTCAGATGGGTAGATTGCAAACATTTTTTCCCATTCTGTTGGTTGCCAATTCACTCTAATGACTGTTTCTTTTGCCATGCAGAAGCTGTGGAGTTTGATTAGGTCCCATTTGTCTATTTTGGCTTTTGTTGCCAATGCTTTTGGTGTTTTGGTCATGAAGTCCTTGCTTACTTCTATGTCCTGAATGGTTTTGCCCAGGTTTTCTTCTAGGGTTTTTATGGTGTTAGGTCTTATGGTTAAGTTTTTAATCCATCTGGAGTTAATTTTAGTGTAAGGTGTCAGGAAGGGGTCCAGTTTCTGCTTTCTGCACATAGCTGGCCAGTTTTCCCAACACCATTTATTAAACAGGGAATCCTTCTCCATTGCTTGTTTTTGTCAGGTTTGTCAAAGATTGGATGGTTGTAGATATGTTGTGTTGCCTCTGAGGTCTCTGTTCTGTTCCATTGGTCTATATCTCTGTTTTGGTACCAGTTCCATGCTGTTTTGATTACTGTAGCCTTGTAGTATAGTTTGAAGTCTGGTAATGTGATGCCTCCTGCTGTGTTCTTTTTGCTTAGAATTGACTTGGCTATGCGGGCTCTCTTTTGGTTCCATATGAAGTTTAAGGTGTTTTTTTCCAGTTCTGTGAAGAAAGTCAATGGTAGCTTGATGGGGATAGCATTGAATCTATAAATTACTTTGGCAATATGGCCATTTTCACGATATTGATTCTTCCTAACCATGAACATGGAATGTTTCTCCATCTGTTTGTGTCCTCTCTTATTTCATTGAGCAATGGTTTGTAGTTCTCCTTGAAGAGGTCCTTTATGTTCCTTGTTAGTTGTATTCCTAGGTATTTTATTCTCTTGGTAGCAATTGCGAATGGCAGTTCATTCTTGATTTGGCTCTCTTTAAGTCTCTTATTGGTGTATAGAAATGCTTGTGATTTTTGCTCATTGATTTTGTATCCTGAGACTTTGCTAAGTTGCTTATCAGTTTCAGGAGACTTTGGGCTTAGATGATGGGGTCTTCTAGATATACTATCATGTTGTCTGCAAATAGAGACAGTTTGGCTTCCTCCTTTCCTATTTGAATACCCTTTATTTCTTTTTCTTGCCTGATTGCTGTGGCTAGAACTTCCAGTACTATATTGAAAAGGAGTGGTGAGAGAGGGCATCCTTGTCTAGTGCTAGATTTCAAAGAGAATGCTTCCAGTTTTTGCCCATTCAATATGATATTGTCTGTTGGTTTGTCGTAAATAGCTTTTATTATTTTGAGATACGTTCCATCAATACCTAGTTTATTGAGGGTTTTTAGCATAAAGGGCTGTTGAATTTTGTCAGAGGCCCTCTCTGCATCAGTTGAGATAATCATGTGGTTTTTGTCTTTGGTTCTGTTTATGAGGTGAATTATGTTTATAGACTTGCGTTGTTGAACCAGCCTTGCATCCCCGCAATGAATCCTACTTGATCATGGTGGATAAGCTTTTTGATGTGCTGTTGCAATTGGCTTGCCAGTATTTTATTGAAGAGTTTTGCTTCTATGTTCATCATGGATATTGGCCTGAAGTTTGCTTTTCTTGTTGAGTCTGTTGGGTTTTGGTATCAGGATAATGTTGGTCTCATAAAATGATTTGGGAAGGATTCCCTCTTTTTGAATTATTTGTAATAGTTTCAGAAGGAGTGGTACCAGCTCTTCTTTGTGTGTCTGGTAGAATTTGGCTGGACCTGGGCTTTTTTAATGTGGTAGGCTCTTAATTGCTACCTCAACTTCAGATCTTGTTATTGGTCTATTCACGAATTCGACTTCTTCCTGGTTTAGGCTTGAGAGGAGGCAAGTGTTCAGGAAATTATCCATTTCTTCCAGGTTTACTAGTTTATGTGCATAGAGTTGTTTGTAATATTCTCCGATGATGGTTTGAATTTCTGTGAGATCTGTGGTGATTTCCCCTTTATGGTTTTTTTATTGCATCTGTTTGGTTATTCTCTCTTTTCTTTTTTATTAATCTGGCTAGTGGTCTGTCTATTTTGCTGATCTTTTCGAAAAGCCAGCTCCTGAATTTATTGATTTTTTGAAGGGCTTTTTGTGTCTCTATCTCCTTCAGTTCTGCTCTGATATTTCTTGTCTTCTGCTAGGTTTTGAGTTTTTTTATCTTGTTCCTCTAGCTCTTTCAATTTTGATGATAGGGTGTCAATTTTGGATATCTCCACTCTTCTCATATGGGCACTTATTGCTATATATTTTCCTCTAGAGACTGCTTTAAATGTGTCCCAGAGATTCTGGTATGTTGTGTCTTCGTTCTCATTGGTTTCGAAGAATTTCTTTATTTCTGCCTTCATTTTATTGTTTATCCAGTCAACATTCAAGAGCCAGTTGTTCAGTTTCCATGAAGCTGTGCGGTTCTGAGTTAGTTTCTGAATTCTGAGTTCTAACTTGATTGCACTGTGGTCTGAGAGACTGTTTGTTATGATTTCCATTCTTTTGCATTTGCTGAGGAGTGATTTACTTTCAATTATGTGGTCAATTTTAGAGTAGGTGTGATGTGGTGCTGAGAAGAATGTATATTCTGTGGATTTGGGATGGAGAGTTCTATAAATGTCTATTAGGTTTGCTTGTTCCAAGTCTGAGTTCAAGTCCTGGATATCCTTGTTAATTTTCTGTCTGGTTGATCTGTCTAATATTGACAATGGGGTGTTAAAGTCTCCCACTATTATTGTGTGGGAGTCTAAGTCTCTTTGTAAGTCATTAAGAACTTGCCTTATATATCTGGGTGCTCCTGCATTGGGTGCGTATATATTTAGGATCATTAGCTCTTCTTGTTGCATCGGTCCTTTTACCATTATGTAATGTCCTTCTTTGTCCTTTTGATCTTTGTTGGTTTAAAGTCTGTTTCATCAGAGATGAGAACTGCAACTCCTGCTTTTTTTTTTTGGCTTTTTATTTGCTTGGTAAATCTTTCGCCATCCCCTTATCTTGAGCCTTTGCTTATCCTTGTATGTGAGATGGGTTTCCTGGTTACAGCACACTGATGGGTTTTGGCTTTTTATGCAATTTGCCAGTCTGTTTCTTTTGATTGGGGCATTTTGTCCATTTACATTTAGAGTTAATATTGTTATGTATGAATTTGATACTGCCATTTTGATGCTAGCTGGCCGTTTTGCCCGTTAGTTGATGCAGTTTCTTCATTGTGTTGATACTCTTTACCATTTGGTATTTTTTTGGAGTGACTGGTACTGGTTGTTCCTTTCTATGTGTAGTGCTTCTTTCAGGAGCTCTTGTAAAGCAGGCCTCGTGGTGACAAAACCTCTGAGTACTTGCTTGTTCACAGAGAATTTAATTTTTCTTTCATTTATGAAGCTTAGTTTGGCTGGATATGAAATTCTGGTTTGAAAATTCTTTTCTTTAAGGATGTTGAATATCGGCCCCCACTCTCTTCTGGCTTGTAGGGTTTCTGCTGAGAGATCTGCTGTGAGTCTGATGGGCTTCCCTTTGTGGGTAACCCGAGCTTGTTTCTGCCTGCCCTTAGCATTTTCTCCTTCATTTCAAGCCCGGTGAATCTGACAATTAAGTGCCTTGGGATTGCTCTTCTTGAGGAATATCTTTGTGGTGTTCTCTGTATTTCCTGGACTTGAATATTGGCCTGTCTTGCTAGGTTGTGGAAGTTTTCCTGGATAATATCCTGAAGAGTATTTTCCAGCTTGGATTCATTGTTTGTCATATTCAGGTACAACTATCAGACTTAGATTAGGTCTCTTCACATAGTCCCATATTTCTTGGAGACTTTGTTCATTCTTTTTTATGCTTTTTTCTCTAATCTTGCCTTCTCATTTTATTTCATTGAGTTGTTCCTCGACCTCTGATATCCTTTCTTCTGCTTGGTCAATTAGGCTGTTGAAACTTGTGCATGCTTCACGAAGTTCTCGTGTTGTGTTTCTCAGCTCCATGAATTTACTTATATTCCTCTCTAAGTTGTCCATTCTCATTAGCATTTCATCAAATCTTTTTTCAACATTTTTAGTTTCTTTGCATTGGGTTAGAACATGTTCTTTTAACTCACAGAAGTTTCTCATTACCCACCTTCCGAAGTCTGATTCTGTCATTTCATCACAATCATTCTCCATCCAGCCTTGTTTCCTTGCTGGTGAGGAGTTGTGATCCCTTGTAGGAGGAGAGGTGTTCTGGTTTCAGGTGTTTTCCTCCTTTTTGCACTGGTTTCTTCCCATCTTTGTAGGTGCTGATTTTCATATTGGGTCTCTGAGTGGATGTCCAGTTGATGATGAAGTTATTTCTGTTTCTCTTTTTTTTTTTCTAACAGTCTGGCCCCTCTGCTGTAGGACTGCTGAGGTCCACTCCAGGCTCTGCTTGCTTGGGGATCACCTGCAGCAGCTGCAGAACAGTAAGGGTTGCTACCAGTTTCTTCTTCTGCTATTTTTGTCCCAGAATGATGCCTGCCATTGTCAGTCTGATCAGTCCTTTGTGAGGTGACTTTTTGGATATACGGGGGTCAGGTAGCTGCTTGAGGAGACAGTCTATTTTTAAAGGAGCTCAAGTGGTGAGCTGTGAGCTCCGTTGTTCAGAGCTGCTGGGTCAGTACGTTTAAGTCTGCTGCAGCAGAACTCATAAACCCCTTTTTTTCCCTAGGTGCTCTGTCCCGGGGAGTTAGGGCTTTATTTATGAGTTTCCGTTGTGCTGCTGCTTTTTTTTTCAGGGCTGCCCTGCTCAGCAAGGAGGGAGCCTCGTCACTGTCTGCCTGCAGAGGCTTTGCTGTGCTGCTGTGGGCTCTGCCCTGCTGCCGTGTGAACTTCCCTGCAGTCTGTTTATATGGGTGTGGTTAGAACTGCCTTCACAATGGTGGCCCACCTCTGTAATGGACTCTCTCTGAAGTGGCAGGTTGCCTCAGCAATGGCAGACTACCTCCATAAGGGTGGATTGTCTTGGTAATGGTGGATGCCCCTCCCCCACAGACCTGGGCCGTCCCGGGTTCAGCTGTGCTTGCCCTGAAACTCTCAACCCAGGGTGTTTCCAGTTGCTGTTTTTTTTTTTTTTTTTTTTATGGGGGTGGGACCTGCTGAGCCTGATCATGTGGCTCTCTCCCTCAGAGCCTTTTTTTTTTTTTAAGTTGAACGGTTGACTCTCTTCCAGGCATTCCAGTCGCCTGCTGAAAAGACACTGGGATCTGTGTGATTTCCCATTTGGCAACCCACTGCGCCATCTGAAACAACGGTGCTGCCCAGGAATTTCCTTTCCTGGCTCCCTTTTTCTGTGCCCTGTTTAATCAGATGAATGGGCGACTCTGCCTTCCTGGAGCTCCAATCGCCAATTTAAAAGGGCAGCCAGACCAGTGTATTTTGTAAGGAGAACCGCTATGCCATGGTGCCAGCAAAATAGCCACACTGGCCAAAATAGCCACACTGGTGACCTGTTGTGCTCCTCTGCCTGGGAATCTCCTGGTCTGTCAGCAAGTGTCTGGAAATGCTGGTCCACTCACCCTCTGCACTTTCACTGGGAACTGCAATTCTGAGCTGCTCCTAAACTGTCGTCTTGGATCTTCCGTGATGAATCATTCTTTTGTTCATTCAGTAAATATTTAATTCATGTTTTAATGAGTGAATCAGAAAATGTTAAAATTGGCTTGTGATTCATATTCTGATTTTCATACTTGTTAAATTTTTTTATTATAAAATATACATAACATTAAGTTTATCATTTTAGCCATTTTAAAGTGTATTCAGTGACATCAAGTACATGCATTCATATTGTTGTACAACCATTATTTTTTCATCTTCCAAAACTGAAACTTTGTACCCATTAAATAATAATTCTCACTCTTCCTTTCCCAGTCCCTGACAATTATCATTTTGCTTTCTGTCTCTATGAATT
Source organism: Callithrix jacchus (assembly GCF_049354715.1). Taxonomy (NCBI): domain Eukaryota; kingdom Metazoa; phylum Chordata; class Mammalia; order Primates; family Cebidae; genus Callithrix; species Callithrix jacchus. The sequence goes on from NC_133507.1 coordinate 70,334,672, forward strand.
TGACTATTCTGAGTACTGCATATATGTAGAATCATATTGTATTTGTCTTTTTGTGACTGGCTTATTCTACTTAGCATAATGTCTTTAAGGTTTGTGCATGTTGTTGCTGTTAAATATTTTTAAGTGGCATTTTTTCTCCAAGTACATGTAAATTAATTTTATATATGCCTTACATCTCAGTCATCTGTGACTCTCAAAAAATTTTATGAATGTAATTAACTAAACTTTACAGTATCCCTTGTGAAGTTGATAATTATGGTATTACAAACTGAAGAAGTACTGATAGATTGCCTAAGGTACATAATGAATATATGCCAAAATTCTAAGGACGGACCAGGGTTATGTAGTCTCTGTTGAAAGCATTAGACCAAATTTTTTGTTTGTCATGAAAGTATTATAAGTTCCAGGAAAAACCAAGAGCAGTAATCGTTATTTAATTTTTCTAAATATTTATAGCAATGTTCTTTGAGTAAAAAAGAGTAAAATACAAATTTTCTGAAACTTTGTATTTATTAATTGTAACTTTAGTTATTTGTCCTAACTGAATATTTCTTTGACCTCTATTATTAGATTGTATGGTTATTTTTCTAGTCTTCACAGCCATAGTCTGAAATTGATTTTTGAAAGTATGGGTTAGAATAGCATCATGTCTGTTTTTTAGGTATGGTGCTTGAAAACTTTATAAAACTAGTGCCTATGTTTGTCTAGATTCCTGGCTTATTTAAGTGATTTAAAAAAAAATATCTTGTGAGAGTCAAATTATCTGTCAATTTGGCACTTGTAGACAGAACCAAAATGGACTCTAATTTTGATATAAAACACCAAAAACTTCTATAATCAGACAATGTGTCTTAATATTAATTTCTAAATGCTTAATCCAAAGCTCTCTGTGGGTTGTTACAATTTGAATTGAATTCCCTGAAATCTTGTAGTTAGAGAAATAAAAGTATATATAACTAAAGCAACACATAATTTTTCTCAAATGAAACTTCATTGTATTACTTCACCCAAGTCATTGGTTCACTTTTGGATATTGTGTATACATTAACCTCAAGAATGTTTCAATAGCAGTTGGCAATGCCTCCTTCCTCTACTGGAAGCTTGTTTATGGTTCTAAAGTGGAAACTTAAGAGGGAGTGAGTAAGGATGTTGAGAAGCACTAATCAGTGTTGAAAGAATACAGTGGTAAAGTGTAGAAAAACAGGCAGCTTGTGTGTGTGTGTGTGTGTGTGTGTGTGTGTGTGTGTGTGTTTAATTTACCAAGTCTAATAGCCAGTTGTGCTTTGTTTGCATGTTTTTTTTTTAACACCAGCAAAGCAATGAAGTTGTCATCTCAGCTCTTGCTAAACTTCATGTAATAAGGCTCATTACTGTCTGAAAATTTTTTGATTTAACCTATAGGAATTACACCTTTTTAAAGAGAAATTTCACTTATACAGAACAATAAAGACAAGTGATGCAAATGAAGAATGTAATGCATTTTGATGGAATGCCAGTTTTTTGCAGAAAGGATAATGTAATTATTGATACCTCTTAGTAATTTATGGAAATGTAAATTTAGTTTTAGTCATAATAGTACATGAGAAAACAAAGCAATTCTGCCCAGCTGACCAAAGTAAAGCAATTTGCAGCTTTTAAATACCAAGCAATAATGCAATCTGAAGAGGTTTAAAACTCAGTTCTCCAAATCCAAGATTATTTTCCCACATAAGCACTATTATACATTAAAGATTCTGTGGTAAAATAAATCCTTTTCTGCAAACATAAACTTGAAAGACATTTGAAGATGTAAGAATTCCTCTCCTCCAAAATTTTAGAGCAATTTTATTGAAATGGACATATCCTACCAAACAGAATTGAGGTTTTCTTTTTCCAGTTCTAAAAATATTGAGAAAATAATTTTTCAAATATTTAGGAGCACCATTTACAGTCCAGTCCAGGTATGGTTTCTGAAATACATAGTAGTACCATCTGATGTGGCAGCCACAAGCCACATGTGGCTATTTAAATGTGCATAATTAAAATTAGTATTTGAAAGTTAATTCCTTAGTAATACCAGCCATATTATAAGTACTCAATAGCCACATTTGGCTATAGGCTACTATCTTAGTCTATTTCGTGTTGCTATAAAGGAATACTTGAAGCTGTGTAATTTATAAAGAAAAGAGGTTTATTTAGCTAACAGTTCTCATCAGCTCAGCTTCTGGTGAGGGCTGCACCAAAATATGGCAGAGAAGGTCAAAGGGGAAGCTGGCATGTGGTGAGAGGGACCCATCCCAAAGATATCTTGGCTTTATAACAACTCATTCTCACAGGAACTAATCCATTCCCCAGAGAACCAATCAAGTCTTTGAGAAGAACTCAATTACTACTGCTAGAATAGCACCAAGCCGTTCCTGAGGGATCCACCCCCATGATCCAGACAGCCTACCTTATGCCCCACTTTCCTGCAATATCACACTGGGGATAAAATTTCAACATGAGATTTGGTAGAAACAAACAAACCATATCCAAATCAAAGCAGGTATATATTAGACAGCATAGACACTGAACATTTTCATTATTGCAAAAGTTCCATTGCACAACACTGGATAGACCACATTGTCACCAATTTCCCATTATATAGTTTTCTATTATTTTCAAGTATCTCCCGCTCCTGCCAAAAAAGTATTGCTTATATCCTAAGACTGTGATTTTTTTCCCCTACTGAATAATCTTCAAATTTAAAAAGTCAGTATTTGAAATGATTAGATGATGGTATAAGCAAGTTAGGGTTTATAAAAATTTTATTAAACCTCAAAAAGAAATGCCAAAATATGTACAGTTGACACTTTAAAAAGAGAATGATAAAGACAGTCCTTAAGTTCTCCATGTCCATAGTCCATAATCCAAGATAACCACACTGAAACAGCCAAAAATAGCATATGATTTGTGATATTATTTTTCATATGTCAATTTTGAAAATAATTTTTGTATTGTACAACCATACCTTGAAAAGAGCATAGAACACAAAAAAATCAAACTGATATATAAATGAGTGATTATGTTGTGATTATTACTTTAACCGAATTTCAGAATTAATCAGCATTTACTTCTGTGTTCAGATTGAGAGAAGTGAGAAAAAACAGAGAGGTATTCTATTGATTTATTTTGTTGACTCTTTTTACTGAAGTAGGTACAGATAAATATCTTTACTTTGTAAGTATGTAGTGTTGTCAAGGAAATGTTAAGACTTGAGTATACTAAAATTGAGTACATAAAGAGAGACTTTGATTTGGGGCAGAGCATGAGGAAAAATAAAGATCATACACGCTGATTGCTGGAAAAATACTCATAGGATTGCATATCATGACTTAAAATTATTTTTTCATATTGGTAGGTGGGTAACATTTGTAGATGTTTTCTGGGGGTTAATATTATTGAGATTTTTCTCTGTGCCTATTTACTAAAACGGTGACTTGTAGAGAAATAGCATATAACCAATACATTAGTTGAATTATGTTTTCATAAAATGTAATATTATTTTTTATATGTGTAATTTGAATAAGTTTCTTAGTCTTGAAATGGTTTGAAAGAATTACGTTTTGCTTGTAAAAACCATGTTGGATTTTTATGAGCAGCTTTAAGATTTGTCTGGCTTTATCCTCTAGTGTCGTTTTAATTTCATTTATTTTTTTTTCTTTATGCAATTGTAGGTACCTAGTAAGTCATTTATAAAAACTGCTACCAGGAGGAAGGAATGCCTTTATTAGGTTTTTATACTATGAGCTTTAGTGCTTTAAGTAAACTATATTTTTAACTGTAAGTTTATCTTTAATTAACTTATAATTTTTCTAAAAAATCAAAAGTAAAATGGAACATTTATGTTTTTTTCAGATATGCATGTTGTTTGAGTTGTGATTGTTTACAATGGTTTTAATATCTCTTTTGAATTACAGAGTTTAATAGAAGTAGTTTTTTCCCTCACAAGACTTCTTATTTGACTCTGTTAACATCACATCACAAGACTTTTTTTTTTTTTTGAGACAGAGTTTCACTCTTGTTGCCCAGGCTAGAGTGCAGTGGCATGATCTCAGCTCACTGCAACCTCTGTCTCCCAGGTTCAAGCAATTCTCCTGCCTCAGCCTCCTGAGTAGCTGGGACTATAAGCACCTAGCACCATGCAGGTCAGTTTTTTTGTATTTTTAGTAGAGAGAGGGTTTCACCATGTTGGCCAGGCTGGTCTTGAACTCTTGACCTCAGGTGATCCACCTGCCTCAGCCTCCCAAAGTGCTGGGATTACACTTAGCCACTGTGCCCAGCCTATGACTTTTTTTTGTATTGATTAAAGTTGAGTGCTTAATGTTAGGCAACTAGGTCCTTGAAAGCAGTTTTTTTGAATACAGAGAGTAATGTGTTTTATGTACGTAGCCACCTTCTTTTTTTTTTTTTTTTTTTTTAGACAGGGTTACACCTTTACCCAAGATAGAATGTAGTAGTATGATCACAGCTCACTGTAGCCGTGACCTCCCTGAGCTCAGGTCATCCTCCTACTTGAGCTTCATGAGTAGCTGGGTGGGACTACAGTCATATCCCACCATGCCTTGACAATTTTTCTATTTTTTGTAGAGATAAGGTTTCACCATATTGCCCAAGCTGGTTTTGAACTCATGGGCTCAAGCAGTCTGCTTGCCTCAGCCTCCCAAAGTGTTGATATTACAGCCATGAACCACGTTCCCAGCCTATGTAGCTACCTTCTGATCTGATTTTAACCCTGAAATTCCACTTCTCTTACTTCCCATGTGCCCTACTTATAGATACCTGCCAAATTCTGCTGGCTGTTCTGTTTATTCTTCATATTCCCTTGGTGAACTAGCCCACAGACTTAGCTTGAACTATATTTTTATATAACATATTTTAAAATCGTGGACTATCCTAAATTTCTACCTGCTGGTGGGAAGCATCTTCATTTGAATGGCCTGTGGTAACACTGGTCTGCCTAGTTCTAAACATATGTTCATCCTAGGGTTTTGGTGATTATAAACAAAAACATGACCTGCCATACTATAATAAATAATGACCTATAAATAAACTCCAGTCCTTTTTTGCTTATTTCTGTCATACTAATTATATGATTCCTGATACTCTAGGTTAATTTAAATATGACTTCTGGCATCAAGAAAGACACAAATTTTAAACAGACTTTTTGGTTTCTGAAATTTCTTAAGTATGCTTCAGCTGTTTGCTAATTCTGTTTTCCTATTGCAGGTTTCACAACAGTGATGTCACAAGATTGACCTCCTGATCACAGTAAGATCAAAATGATAGTTAACCTTTTAAGGAAGTTTCATTTTCTCTGAGAATGAGAATTGACTTAGAAAACATTTGTAGCTTAAAATTATTATTTCTTTTGCCAGCCAATTGAATGTTAACATTTTAAATTAGTTGTATCATATTTCTATGTAGTTATTTAAATATCTTTGAAATTTTGCTCTACAGGATTTAAAAAATATTTAAAATGAAAATTACTTTTAATTTATAACTGCAATTATAGGCCTAAATATACTAAATTATTTCAGTGTGAGTTATACTCTGAACATCATCTTTTCTTTAGTTTTTATTTTTACCAGAAAATGGCAGAAAGTTTAAGGAGATTCCACATTAGGAAAAAATACCTAAAAGTAAATTACTTTACATTGTAATGAATTATTAAGGAAAGATTATGAAAATATAGCCTTGGTAGGCCGGGCGTGGGGGCTCATTCCTGTAATCCCAGCACTTTGGAAGCCCAGGCAGGTGGATCGCCTGAGATCAGGAGTTCGAGACCAGCCTGGCCAGCACGGCGAAACCCCATCTTTACTAAAAATACAAAAATTAGCTGGGCATGATGACATGTGCCTGTAATCCCAGCTACTCGGGAAGCTGAGGCAGGAGAATTACTTGAACCTAGGAGGCAGAGATTGCAGTGAGCCGAGATCATGCCACTGTGCTCCAGCCTGGGCAACAGAGAGAGACTCCATCTCAAAAAAAAAAAAAAAAAAATATGTATAGAGAGAGAGAGAGAGAGAGAGAGAGAGCGTCTTGGTAGAGTTTTTAGGCATCTTGCTTAAATTTTTTATTGATATTTATAGGATTTGTAAATAGTCTTCCAGATATGGAGAGTTTTTTGATAAAGGATGGTTCTCTTAAGTAATCGATACTTTTTAGTTTTATCTAAAGTGTTAATTTCCATTGTATGTAAGGAAATACATTACCTAAAGAAAAACTTTGCCAGGGCCTTAGAAAATTCTAAGTGGTAAAATCTGAATTTCAATCATGAGCTTTATATCATTTTTGCAAAATTCTCTTAAATAACAGATAAATTTCTAGTAAATATTTATTCCATGAACCTGCTTCTTCTTTGTTTTAATTTTTATTTTAACTCACTAAATCCAGAAGCATTAATTATTAGAAGTGTAAATTCACATAGAATGTTTGTATTTATGTTCATTTTTGTTTTTTTTTGAAAACTGGTTCATTTGTTAAGTTTAACATTTTGCTGAGACTAGAGAGAAGTTTTATTGCATTTTTAAAGGCATTATCATCATAATTTTGTCTACTTATGCTTATAGCATATTTATTCATTTTCCTAAGGGGACATTTTAACTTTCTTTGATTTGTAGCTCTTTCCTTATTTGTTTTTCTTAATCAGAATGTTGCCCTAACTGAATATTTTACAATAAAATATTGATATATTTCTCTAGAAACCTTCCAATCAGCATTTAGTGCTTTACAATCAAGGAAGTTAACATTAGCACTAAATGAATTTTCTTTTTTAATTTAAAAATGCTCACTCCTACAGCTTATTTTTATTTAAAAAAATTTTCCCACAGTTTATTTTTAGGGTAATATTAAGAGAGTAATTCATTGCAACTGATATAAATCCAACAATTTCAGGACGAGAGGTAATAGTTAATATTATTGTATTTTAAATAAGTTAAAGAGTAAGAAGTGTTCATGTGAGAGGTTCATAAGTGACTGATATTAGAAACCTTAACTTTGGTCCGTGAGTGTCAAAAATTCGTCTGAAAGTGTGGTGTCCTCTCGTCCTCTGCGCTTTCACTGGGAGCTACAGTCCCGAGCTGTTAGCAATCAGCCATCTTGGACTTCTTGGAAAGAGTCCCAGTGGAGGGGCCCCACAGGTCGCCAGCGCAACTCTTGTGGGCAGTGCAGCAGTTTTGCCTGTGCCTCGGTGCAGCAACTCTTCGTGCAGAGTAAACAGGAGGAGATTCCCGGGCAGAAGAGCACCATCAGTCTTATCACTGCTGTTTTGGCCAGTGCAGTGGGTTGCCTGGATTCCAGCAGTGGGAATCAATAAACTGGGCATCCACTCAGAAACCCAACTAGAAAGGTGGTAATTGTAAAGATGACGGATAAATTTATAACAAAGAGAAGAAACCAGCCTAAAGTGGCTGAGAATACCCAAAATCAGAACCCTTCACCCTCTACAGGGGATTACAGTTACTCATCAGCAACGGAACAAGCCCTGATGGAAAAGGACTGTGTGCCATTAACAGAAGTAGGCTTCAGAAGGTGGATGATAAGAAACTTCTGGGAGTTAAAAGAATTTGTTCTAACCCAATGTAAAGAAACTAAGAACTTTGAAAAAAGGTTTGACGAAATGCTAACAAGAATGGACAATATAGAGAGGAATATAAATGAACTAATGGAGTTGAAAAACACAACACAAAAACTTAGCAAAATATGCACAAGTTTGAATAGCCAAATTGATCAAGCAGAAGAAAGGATATCAGAGGTCGAAGACCTACTTAATGAAATAACACGAGAAGACAAGAATAGAGAAGAAAGGATAAAAAAGGAATGAGCAAAGTCTCCAAGAAATATGGGACTATGTGAAAAGACCTAATTTCCATTTGATAGGTGTACCTGAATACGACGAAGAGAATGAATCCAAGCTGGAAAATACTCTTCAGGATATTATTCAGGAAAACTTTCCGAATCTAGCAAAGCAGGACAATATTCAACCCCAGGTAATACAGAGAACACCAGAAAGATATTGCTCAAGAAGAGCAACCCCAAGGCACGTAATCATTAGATTCACCAGGGTTGAAACGAAGGAGAAAATACTAAGGGCAGTCAGAGAGAAAGGTCAGGTTACCCACAAGGGGAAGCCTATCAGACTTACAGCAGATCTTTCAGCAGAAACCCTCCAAGCCAGAAGAGAGTGGGGGCCGATATTCAACATCCTTAAAGAACAGAACTTTCAGCCCAGAATTTCATATCCTGCCAAACTAAGCTTCACAATTGAAGGAAAAATAAAATCTTTTATGAACAAGCAAGTACTCAGAGATTTTATTACCACCAGGCCAGCTTTACAAGAGCTTCTGAAAGAAACATTATACATAGAAGGGAACAACCAGTATTAGCCTTTCTAAAAATTTACCATAAAGTAAAGAGCATCAGCATAAAGAAGAATTTACATCAACGAATGGATAAAATAGCCAGTTAACATCAAATGGCAGTAACCCTAAATTTAAGTTGACTAAATCCCCCAGTCAAAAGATACAGCCAAAACCCAACAGTATGCTACATCCAGACCCATTTCACATCCAAAGATACACAAAGACTTAAAACAAAGGGTTGGAGAAAGATCTACCAACCAAATGGAGAGCAAAAATAAATAAATAAGTAAAAAGCAGGAGTTGCAATTCTTACATCTGATGAAATGGATTTCAAAGCAACAAAGATGTAGTGGTAAAAGGATCAATGCAACAATGAGAGCTAACGATCCTAACACCCAGATACATAAGACTCATAAAGAGATTTAGACTCAACAAGACAGAAAATGAATAAGGATATGCAGGACTTGAACACAGATCTGGAACAAGTAAACTCAATAAATACTTGTAGAGCTCTCCATTTTTAAATACACAAAATATACATTCTCCACCTTAAATACACAAAATATTGATCGGCCATTATTAATACCCATTTTTAGAATAAACCTACATTCCCGTTCTCTTTCCCTCTTTTGCTTCCTCTTTCTTCCTCTCCTTTACTCCTTCTTTTTTTTTTCTTTCTTTATTAAAAAAAAAAAAAAAAAAAAAAAAAAAAAAGAAACCTTAACTTTGTTATGTCAGTGTTGTGAGGCTTTTGCCAGCCCTTTGAGTTAAGAAAAGAGGGTAGATTTCAACATAGATTCAGGTTGAGAGTGCTAGTGAGAGAGTAGTTCAAATATGTGTTTACCATGTGGCTGGAATAAAATGAGGCCAGGAAAGGGCTGCTTTATTCAAAGGAAATAGATCAGGAGACTAGTCATTGATACATAAACTGGTATAATGAGATGACCTAGTAAGAATAAAGGTAAAATGTTATGTTTAGAGAGGGAGATTATATTATGGATTGTTTAGGGGATAAAGTGTAGTAGCTATTTATATATTATGTAATATAAGCTTATATATGTGTTTTAATCAAAATTTTCAGAAGTCAGGAGAATTTCTATTTTTTTCTTTGATGTCACAATCCATAGAAATGTCAAAGCCTTTTAACTGATCTTCCTTCTTCCGGGCCATTATCAATTTCGTTGACAATCCCCAGTTTAATCTGATTACTGTATTGCTCTGTTTCTTTTATTTCTCTACTTAAAAGCATGTGGTGGCTTCTCATTTCCTATGTGATCAAATCCAGACCTTCTAACTTGGTGTTTAAGACCCTTCCTCAGTTTGTCTTCAGCATATTTTCCTTTTCTTTTTTTTTTTTTTTCTGTGAGACACAGTCTTACTCTGTCCCTCAGGCTGGAGTGCAGTGGTGCAATCTCTGCTCACTGCAACCTCTGCCTCCCAGGTTTGGGTGATTCTCCTGCCTTAGCCTCTTGAGTAGCTGGATTACAGGCACATGCCACCACCCAGCTAATTTTTGTATTTTTAGTAGAGACAGGGTTTTACCATGTTGGCTTGGCTGGTCTTGAACTCCTGACCTCAAGTGATCTACCTACCTTGGCCACCCAAATTGCTAGGATTACAGGCATGAGCCACTGTGCCTGGCATGTCTTCAGTATATTTTTTATTATTCAAGAGTAAGAACCGTACACTCTACCTAATGTGGACTATTAGTATTTCCTACCTTGGATATATGTTTTGGTTCCACACTTACATGTTATTCCCTTTACCTAGAATATTGTTTTTCTTTTCACACGTAAAAAAAAATTCTGGTGAAATCAAATTTTCTCTCTAATATTGTATCAACATATAATCATCTCCCTGAGGTTTTCCATAATCATCCTAGTTCTCTGTTCCTAATACTTTGGTGATGCTTAATTTTTATTAGTTCTATGTTACTCATAATTGTATTTATTTTAATATGCATCTTCTTATACTCAGCAATTGTTTGTCGGTAATCATAATAAAGCAGAAAGTTCTAAATCAATTAATGTCTTTAGCGTTCTTTTTTTTTTTGAGATGGAGTCTAGCTCTGTCATCAGGCTGGAGTGCAGTGGTGCGATTTTGGCTCACTGAAACCTCCACCTCCCAGTTCAAGTGATTCTCCTGCCTCAGCCTTCTGAGTATCTGGGATTACAGGCACATGCTGCCATACTCAGCTAATTTTTATGTTTTTAGTAGAAATGGGTTTTTTTTTCCTCTTCTTTTGAGACAGAGTCTCGCTCTGTTGCCAGGCTCCAGGCTGGAGTGCAGTGGCGCAATCTCAGCTCACTGCAACCTCTGCCTCTGGGGTTCAAGCAATTCTCCTGCCTCAGCCTCCCGAGTAACTGGGACTACAGAAGCGCTCCACCACGCCCAGCTAATTTTTATATTTTAGTAGAGACGGGGTTTCACCACATTGGCCAGGACAGTCTCGATCTCCTGACCTCATGATCCATCCACCTCAGCCTCCCAAAGTGCTGCGATTACAGTCATGAGGCACTGAGCATGGCCTAGTGTTCTTATATTAAAATTGAAATAAGGATATTAATACATTAATATAATTCAACCACAGGAAGCAAGGTGTATAGAAAGGAGCTTAGATTTTAGAACCAATAGAGTTCAAGTACTAATATTACTGTGTACTTATTATGTGACTTCCAGCAATTCAGCCTCTTTATGTCTCAGTGTCTGCACCTATAAAACGATGCATTATTTGAATTTAAAAGGATTATGAGATTTAAATTCAATTTTTGTTAGCTTCCTCCCTCTTCCTGATATAACTTTATGGCTTGCTCCTTTACAGTTACACCAAGGGGCATGAAATCAACCATAACAATCAGCGATTTACCCTAAACATTCACATTTACCTTACTTACAAATTGTGGCCCTTTTGTCTGTTTTAATAAATAGATTTCTACATTATGTATATTAGTGATAACTTTATTGACTTATGTAAGTTTTAGCAGGGAGGCCAATTACACCTATTAATATAATATTCTTTTATTTGAGGAGAAGAGAGTCAGACAACTAGAATGCCAACATCTTAAAAAGCCAGAATGAACTTTAGGATAGTTTAGAGTACTCTACATTCCTCCTATGTAATGCATGAGAAAACCAAGGTCCAGAGAGTTTGAGGAAAAGTAGTGTACATAATAGTTAATGACATGAACTGGGGGTTTAAAGAGCCTTTGTTTAAGTTAGTGTTCTGCTACCTGTGTAGCTGTTGTGATCATAAGTCAACTGTTTAATCTATGACCCAATTTCTAATTTTCTAGAGTAGGGATAATATTATGATGTCTAGAATATTAAATGAAACATTGCTCATAAAGCACTTAGCACAAAAGATGGCACTTACTACATTTTTCTTACCCTCCTCATACTCATCAATGAGAACTTGGACTCAATCTGACTTTGCTTTATCCTACTAGAATTTTTACTGTTCTGTTTTGTGATCAGTTCTTACTAGATTAAAAATCTCTAAACAGCACTTACAGAAAGTATAATAAAATAATGCAGAGGTTATTTTCTTGAATCTCCCTTAATCCTCTGTCTTTTCTGAGAGTACTTGTGCAGTTTTATTTACATGCAGTTCTGTTTATATATAATTTTATTATTATAGTCGCTATATTTTATCTTCAAATATTCTTCTGTAATATTTTGCTGTCTGTTTAATAATTGGTTACAACCTTTTAAATAAAGTGACTTTTTCTGTTTTTATTAAATTTCTTAGCTGGGCACAGTGGTTCTCACTCCTGTAATCCCAGCATTTTGGAAGGCAAACACAGGGGGTTGATTGAGTCCTGGAATGAAAGACCAACCTAGGAAACATAATGAGACTTTGTACAAAATAATAAACAAAACTAGCTGGGCATGGTGGCCCAAGCCTGTAGTCTCAGCTACCTGGGAAGCTGAGGTGGGAGGATTGCTTGAGCCCAGGAGTTCAAGGCTGCAGTAAGCCAAGATTGTACCATTGTACTCCAGCCTAGACTACAGGGGAAGACCTTTTCTCAAAAAATTTTTTTTTCGTTTTTCTCCTTGGTGATTTTATTATGAATATTACTTAAATTTTGTAGAGATATATCTTTCCCAAAAGTAATACTTAATAATTGAAATTTAGAAGGAATTGCTATATAATTTTATAGTGTATATACACACTGTCAGAAACACTAGTGTTAGCTAGTAAATTTAAAATGTCAGGTACCTACCACAGGGAAGATATAATAAAGGATGGCAGTGATTGATAGTTATCCCTAATACTTATAAACCCTCTTCTAATTTTTTTCCGGTATATTACTACCTAGAATAAAAGCATAATTTCCCAGTCTCCCTTGCAGCTAGATATAGTAATCTAACTAAATTTTGGGAAGACATATATAGGAAGAAGTAGTGTGTGCAAATTTCAGGATGTATCCTTAAAGGAATAGGTGCACATCATTTTTTCCCCCTTCTTCCTTGCTGGCTGAATTGTGAGCATGATAATGGGACTGTGAGTGGAAACCCCATAATGAGAATGGGTAAAGCAGCATAAGAAAGAAAATCCTTACTAACATGATGTTACACTGTCCATACTATCTTGTCTATATCTGGACTTCTTTAACATGACAAAGATAAAATTCTATATTGTTCCAGCCATTCACCTTTGGGCTTTCTGTCACTTGTGGCCAGAACTAATCCTGATACTAAGATAGCTTGACAGAGAAACTTTATACCATTGTGGCTGGGTGCAGTGGCTCACACCTGTAATCCCAGAACTTTGGAAAGCTGAGGTGGGTGGATCAGGCCAAGATGGGCAGAACACTTGTCTGGAGTTCAAGACCAGCCCTGCCAACATGGCAAAACCCTGTCTCTACTAAAAATGCAATAATTAGCCAGGCATGATGGCACACACATGTAGTCCAAGCTACTTGGGAGGCTGAGGCCGGAGAATCGCTTAAACCCAGGAGGCAGAGATTGCAGTGAGCTGAGATCACACCACTGCACTCCAGCCTGGGCTACAGAGCAAGACTCCATCTCAAAAAAAAAAAAAAAAGTTTATTCCATTGTTCAAATGTCTTTTTTGTTTTTTTAACATCTCATTATTTTTAATTGAACTCTACTGTCTCTCTTGCTGGTTTAAGTCAAGCTTGTCCAACCTGTGGCCTGTGGGCTGCATGCAGCCCAGGACAGTTGTCATTTCAGCCCAACACAAATTTGGAGACTTTATCAAAACATGAGATTTTTTTTTTGTTGCAATTTTTGTTTTTTAGCTACTCAGCTATTATTAGTTTTACTGTAGTTAATGTGTGGTTTAAGACAATCCCTATTCATCCAGTGTGGCCAAGGGAATCCAAAAGATTGGACACCTCTGGAAGTTTTAGGAGAAGAATGGAAAAGGAAATGATTCATTCTGTCTAACACAGGGGATCAAGAAATGTTTACAGAGGAGTGACACATGTGGTCTAGATTCTTGAATTATAACGTAGAAGAGGATCTAGAAAGAGGAAATAGGCATATAGACTTGAAAGAACATATGTTCAGAGACATATAGATATTTTAGTGTTTGTTTGTTTGTTTGTTTGTTTGTTTGAGACTCGCTCTATTGTCCAGGCTGTAGTGCAGTGGCACAATCTTGGCTCACTGCAACCTCTGCCTCCCAGGTTCAGGCAATTCTCCTGCCTCAGCCTCCCAAGTAGCTGGGATTATAGGCTCACACCACCACACCTGGCCAATTTTTGTATTTTTACTAGAGACGGCGTTTTACCATATTGGCCAGGCTGGTCTAGAACTCCTGACCTCATGATCTGTCTTCCTCGTGACCTCCCAAAGTGTTCGGATTACAGGTGTGAGCCACCATGCCTGGCCTTAGTTTAATATTGTTGAAATACAACATTTGAGGAAGTAATTGAGCCTAATGGTCAGCTCTTATAGGAATTTATAAACTAAAAACTTTGGTAAGTATTAGATACATAGTGAAGAGTTATTTTAATATAAATAATTTTAATATTGTTTATTGGTTTCCATTAAATTTTGTTGGGATTTTGTTTGTTTGTCATGTTTTTATTTAGAAACAAGGTCTTGCTGTGCCACCCAGGCTGGACTACAGTGGCACAATTATAGCTCACTGTAACTTCAAATTCCTGGCCTCAAGCAATCCTTCCATCTAGGCCTCCAAAGCACTGGAGTTACAGTGTGAGCCACTGTACTCAACCCCAATTAAGTATTTTTAATAAATGTATTTTGATACATGTGTTGAGGAAGGAAGAACAAAGCTAATATTTATCCACTGATTTATTTAAGATACTAAGTGCTTATTTGAACCTTTAACACTTTTAGAAGACATCATTACATTTTACAGATGCCCAAACTGAGACTTGGAAAGGTCAAATATCCTTCCTAGTATGCTATAAGTGATAGTTAAATCATTATTTGAAAAGTGCAAAAAAGTCATTTCCAGAACAAGTTTACTATGTGCTATCTGACCTTTATTTTTCACTTTTCTAATACCAAAAGTAAAGTTCTAGTGAATTTTAAAATACCTTTTGTAAAATATAATAACTGTCATAAAGTCAGAAGTAAAAGTCTTTTTAGGAATTTCCATATTTTGTACCAAATAACACATCTAAAAGTTAAAATTTTTAAATGTAGTACAGTAAAGTTATGAAATATGTCTTAAACATTTTGTTTTCTAGAGTCTGAATGTTTTGAACAATATCTTCAAAGTTAGTATGTAGCAGTCATTTAAATTACTTCATATAAATCTATTTCCCATTGCTATTCCTAAATGTATATTTGGATAAAAGAAACTCTATTTACCTCTAATGCATTTTCTCAGAATTTGTACTGTTTTAACATTTAACAATCAATGGAACTAAAAGCATGCATGATGTTCTCTGTATGAGTGGCTGCATATATAAATAACACCATGCTGTACAGATTCAAGTTAAACTTCTTTTGAACAAGTCAAAGTGTGGAATATAACACAATCCTTTATTTAAAGATAGATCTTATTTATCAGAAAATTCTAAATGAGCTACTGTTTAGTAAATCTGTCTTTTTTGAAAAAGAAACTTTTCCAGATCTAGTATAATTAGTAGAAACATCAGAGGGTATAAAATAAAAACCAGTTTTCTGCTATGACTTGATGTTTTCTTATTGTAATCATCAGAGTCTAGCATGTAAACATTTCCTGAATTAAGGTTACTTGAAATTGAATCTGTTAGGCAGTGAATAAAATGCAACTGTAGTCTGCAGAAACCATTTAGATGAGAAAATGGGTGTTGTACACTGAGTTATAGGTTTATGATACTTGACCTCTTTGGGTTTTTTTTTAATATAAATATACAAAGAAAAAACAAGGGAGGAGAAAGAATTTTGACCAAAATGGGGAAAAATTTTTTTTACTATATAGCATCAAAAGTTAGTGTGTCATGAATGTTAAAAATAGTTTAACTAATACAAATATTCCTGAAGCTGTCCTTCTGTAAATGCATTTTAAAACATTACATCAATAGGTTCCTTTGCATCAAAATGTAAGATAGAATGTATAAACTTTGCAACATGCAAAGTATGCTGTTTATTTTGAAAATAGCACATCTAATGCTTGCAATTTTATTCTCTGATTATTTCTTTTTTCTTTTTTTGAGACAGAGTTTCACTCTAGTTGCCCAGGCTGGAGTGCTATGGCGTGATCTTGGCTCACCGCAACCTCCGTCTCCCGGGTTCAAGCGATTCTCCTGCCTCAGCCTCCCAAGTAGCTGGGACGACAGGCATGCACCACCATGCCTGGCTAATTTTGTATTTTTAGTAGAGATGGGGTTTCTCCACGTTTGTCAGGCTGGTCTCGAACTCCTGACCTCAGGTGATCCGCCCACCTCAGTCTCCCAAAGTGCTGGGATTACAGGTGTGAGCCACCGTGCCCAGCCTATTTTCTGATTTTCTTTCTCTTCAATAGAACCCCCTCAACCTTTGTTGATAAAAGCCATTATTTTTGTCTCCTTACTGCCCTTAACACTGAATATCTCCTGTGTGTCTTTTTTTAAAAAAAAACTCTAGTAGCTTTGTATTTTCAGTGTCATCTTTATGGAAAGGAAATTTCAGAAAACGTAGACACTTGGCACTAAACTCAAATGTCACAGTTCATTTCAAATGTTACCTCCTCCATAAAACCTTTGGATCCTTTGCAGTTGGAATTAATCTCCCTATCATTTCTGCCTTTCAGATTTGTTATTTCTGTTATAGCAGTGTACTTAAACACAAGGGCACATGGACCTGAGTGTGCAAATATATTCTCTGCAAGGAGAAAGAGGGCTAAAATTTTCAATGTTAATATAAAAAAATAAGTATGAGCATATTTTTAGATCATGTGGTACGCCATGCCTACCTTATAACCAATAACTACCATGTAGTTTCAGAAGTATGATTATGTTTAATTTTGTTAGTCTAATGAAAAAAAGAACAAAATATGTGTTTTTTTGGTTTTTGGTTTTTGGTTTTTTAGATGGAGTATTGCTCTGTCACCAGGCTGGAGTACAGTGGTGTGATCTTGGCTCACTGCAACCTCTGCCTCCCAAGTTTAAGTGATCCTCCTGCCTCAGCCTCCCTAGTAGCTGGGACTACAGGCATATGCCACCATACCCAGCTAATTTTTTGTAATTTTAGTAGAGATGGGGTTTCACCACGTTGGGCAGGATAGTCTCAATCTTTTGACCTTATGATCCACCTGCCTCAGCCTTCCAAAGTGCTGGGATTACAGGCGTGAGCCACCACCCCCAGCCCAAAAATAGGTTTAATATTGTAAATGGTTCACTTGTATTAAGTGAAAGCCTGATGACATCAGGGTGAACTAAAAGTTTTGCAGTCATTTGAGTAGAAACAAATAATAATAAATGATTTAGGGCATATTAGATGTATTAGTCCATTTCATGCTGCTGGTTACCCAAGACTGGGCAATTTACAAAAGAAAGAGTTCTATTGGACTTATAGTTCCACATGGCTGGAGATAACTTCTAATCATGGTGGAAGGTGAAAGTCACATCTCACATGGATGATGGTAGGCAAAGGGAGAGAGCTTGTGCAGGGAAACTCCCGTTTTTAAAACCATCAGATCTTGTGAGAATCATTCACTGTCATGAGAATATCACAGGAAAGACCTGCCCCCATAAGTCAGTCACCTCCTACTGCATTTTTCCCATGACCTGTGAGAATTGTGGGAGTTACAATTCAAAATGAGATTTGGGTGGGGACACAAACCATATCACTCGACTACAGGCATGTCAAACTCAAATGTAACTGGAAAATAATGGAGAAATAGCAGGCAGTACCATTTTTATGTTGAATATGATTTGTTTTTACAAATGATACTAATTTGAAATGTGTTATTTGTAGCTTTTATGTACATATTTGGAAATTGTTTTGGTATTATATCTGAAATAAGATCTGGAAGCAAGAGGAAGACTTTATCCTTATTCATAGTTTAGTTTTTCTATATTTCAGTAATGTAACAATATAATAAGTCAGTGGGTGGGGGGGTGTTTCACAAAACTTTTTTTTTGTCTTCATAAGTGGTTTATACATAGGTTAAGTTTCAGAAACATTGTTACAGAGTCCTTAGATACCTTATGTGATGATTGTGTGTTCAGCTGTTTCACCTGTTAGACTGTAAACTCCTTATAATCTAGTAAAGTCATAGATTATATTTTATTTATGCTTGCAGTTACATTAGAGTCTGTCTCAATACTTTTTCCTAGTAGTGACCCAGTAGATATCTATGTGAAACTTGGCTTTGTAGGTGTGCAAAGTGTAATATAAGGAAAATTAGTGATGTTTTTGCCTTTTAGTCTATAACTAGAATGTATAGTATAGAAAACAGAGAGAGTATATATTTTAACAATTTGAAATTTATAAGTGTTAACAGAGTTCTCTTTTTGAAATTAAATGCCCCCTAGATACAGTGTTGTATGAATTACCTTAATTAGATCATCAATTTTATTTTTTTTTAGCCGATACTTATAGATTGGCAACAGAGAATGAATGAGTGATTTCCTGGCAGGGTAGAACTGAGCAAGGAGATGTAACCAGAGTGCTTCAGGGAACCGAGACAGTGTATCGTTGCAGAAATGTAGTTTTTTATATTAGAGCAGATTGAGAACATTGGTTCATCAAGAAGTGAAGAGGCAGGAGAAGGGACTGGGAAGAGATATGGGAAGGTACTAAAGATAACACTATCCACCTTTGAGTTATTGCCTAAAGCTACAGAGCTTAGACAACATTCCTTTTAACGTTAGTGGAAATAAAACTGGCATAAATTGCCAAGAGCAGTGGCTCACACCTGTAATCCCAGCACTTTGAGAGGCCGAGGCGAGTGGATCACAAGGTCAGGAGTTCGAGACCAGCCTGGGCCAGCATGGTAAAAGACCGTCTTTACTAAAAATACAAAAGTTAGCTGGGCATGGTGGCACACACCTGTAGTCAAAACTACTTGGGCAGCTGAAGCAGGAGAATTGCTTGCACCCAGGAGGCGGAGGTTGCAGTGAGCTGAGATTGCATTACTGCACTCCAGCCTGAGTGACAGAGTGGGACTTCATCTCAAAAAACAAACAAAAAAAAAAACCCCAAAAAACTGGCATAAATTAAAATCTCAAATAATATAGCAAGTATATTTTCCACTTTTCAAATTCTGTTGTGATAGGTTTTTGTATAATATTGCCATAGCAGAGTTCAGCTGTTTTACAAATTTTTCAGCGTCTTATTTCCTACTTAAATTGAATTATCTATTCCTGAATTTCGAAGCCATTTATATGTAGCCTTGTCCTTATTGACCTAAATTAATTTCACTCTGCCTTCCAACACACATTCTTTTATAGTCAAAATGCTCCTTTAGCCACAAATATACTGACGATTTTGTCAGCATTTTTTCCCCACAGATTTCCTTTTCTTGAAGTGCTGCTATCTCTCTTTATCCAGTGCCAATCCATTCTTCAAAGAGGTCTTGTAGTCTTCTGTGGTCACTGTGACTTTCATTAAGTTCCCTTTCCTATCAGCATTTTATCTTTATCTGTAGCTCCCCAGATCTCTCTTGTAAATTGCAGAACCTCTATTTGCAGCTGTCTATATAGCATGGTACCTGGTTATCCCACAGACATGTAATTCAGCCCACTCAAACTTGAACTTGTTTTCTTCTAATTTTCCAGAAACCTTTTCCTTTTTATGTATTCCCTGTATTTAGTCAATGATATCAGCATCTACTTAGCCACTCAGGTAGAAATGTTAGTTATCTTCAGCTGCTTCCTCACAAATTCACATCTATTCTCGGATCAAATTCTATTGATTCTCTATGTGCAATGTAATAAGAGCTAATATTAGTGGAGTGCTTACTGTATGCCAGGTACTAAACATTTGACCTGTAGTAATGCAATTAATTCTCTTAGTTTTTAGAGTTGGACACCATTGGCTGCGAGCAGTGGCTCATGTCTGTAATCCCAGCACTTTGGGAGGGCTAGGCAGTGGATCACCTGAGGTTGGGAGTTCGAGACCAACCTGACCAACATGGTGAAACCCTGTCTCTACTAAAAATACAAAAAATTAGCTGGCATGGTGGTGGGCACCTGTAATCCCAGCTACTTGGGAGGCTGAGGCAGGAAATCACTTGAACCTGGGAGGCAGAGGTTGCAATGAGCCGAGATCGTGCCATTGCACTCCAGCCTGAGTGAGACTCTGTCTCAAAAAAAAAAAAAAATAGTGTAGCAAACCATTATTAGCCCCGTCTTACATAAGAAAGAAATTATGTACTTGCTAACAAAAGTATGTATCTCCACCATGAGGCTTTCCAGCCAGAATGGAAAAAAAAACATGACCCAGCCTAATAGGTAGGAAATAAAAAGAACAGAAGGACATGTTAAATTACACCAGGGGAATAGAGTCAGGAACATCCAGACTGTGGAAAACTCTAAAAGGCAAAGGACCTAGTTTCTTCAGCTAAAAATAATAAGGAAGAAAAAAGAAAAGATTGGCTGTAAAACTTACAAATTTTAAGACTTGAATCATATCAGCCAGTGTCAATGTGTGGATTTTATTTGAGTCCAGATTCAAACAAACAGACAATTTAAAAATATAAAACAAAGACATTTGTACATGGATTGAGTGTTTGATATTAAAGAATTGTTAAGATTTTAGGTATGATAGTAATTTGGGGCTTTTTGTTTATATAGAAAGCACAAGTTCGTATCACAAAAGGATAAGTATCTCTGTCAGAGGCTGAGCTTGAGGAAAAAAAAAGTACATTTGTTGATTACTTTTTTTACTCAGCATTTCTGATAAAAGAGGATTTGCTAAAAAAAAAAAGGTGATAGAACTTTTAGGCTAATAGCGTTATCATACCTAAAATAAATTTTTATTGTTTTACAAATTTGTACTTCTTCTGCAAACAAGAATATTATTATTGTATCATACCTCCTTAATAGTCTGTGTGTTTCACAGAAATATGGGAAATTCAAGGAAATAAGAACTAATATTTTTAGAACCTCTATAAAATGATTATAATAAGTAATAGTCAACATTTGAGTGATTATGTGCCAGGCACTCTGTCATGAGTGTATAGCTTTAGTTTATTTCATCCTCCTAACAACTTTGTGAGGGGGAGGTATTATTATTTTCATTTTAAAGGTGGGAGAAACGATCTATGGAGAAGTTAAGCAATTTTCTGAGTTACATGGCAATCAGTGAAGTTTAGGATTTAAACCCAGGCATTTGACATGGAGCCTGTGTCTTTATTGTTATGCTGCACTGCTTCTCTTTTTACTCTGATACTAGGTGCTTTTAATGTTAATTTCATTTATTATAAAGAATTCCAGTAAAGATCACTACTTTAGGTAAATAGGAAGATAATATAACACTTTGAAGGAAAAAACTAAAAGCCAATATGACTGGAGTACAGACAGCAAGGATTGTGGTTTGAGGTAAGCAACTAGAAAATATAGGACATAGTAAATCATACTAAGGGCTTTTGTTCATTTGTTTGTTTAATAATATGGACTTTTGGCTGAGTGTTTAATAAGGACTTTTGGCTAGGTATGATGGCTCATGCCCATAATCCCAGCACTTTGGGAGGCTGAGATGGGTGGATCACCTGAGGTCAAGAGTTTGAGACCAGCCTGGCCAACATGGTGAAACCCCATCTCTACTAAAAATGGAGTAGCCAGACATGGTGGTGGGTGCCTGTAATCCCAGCTACTTGGGAGGCTGAGGCAGGAGAATCACTTGACCCAGGAGTCAGAGGTAGCAGTGAGCTAAGATTGAGCCACTGTACTCCAGTGTGGGGAACAGAGTAAGACTCTCCGTCTCAAAAAAGAATAATAATAATAAGGACTTTTGCTTGTTTTGTTTGTTTGTTTACCCAAGAGCAATGGGAAATGTTTGATGTTTAAATTATCAACAACCCAATTTTAATTGAGGCTTATAGAAGTTAAGTAACTCTCTCAAGGTTATATAATGATTAAGTGGTAAAACAAAGGTCGTAATCAAGGAGTGTTTGGATCTAACATCTGTATCACCCCATTTCTTAGAAATACAAATCTAAGAAATGTGTGAAAAATTAAAAGGCCGAAGTTTCTTTGAACTGATATTCTTATTTCAGCAGATAAAGGCCTACTATGTTGAGAGATGTGATTTTACCCTTTGCAAATATAGTCATATTTACATTAATTTTGTTAGCTCTGCTGGCAACCTGTTGCTTCTCAGTAAATAGGTGAACCACAGAGTTCTACAGTGAACATTAGAATAAAGATATATTTGATCTATTCTTATGATTTCTTCTATTTTTTAATCCCTGCTCTCTAAGGGAGAGCTAACAATGAAGGTACTTATATACCAGATAGTTTCAAAGTATCATTTTGCCTTAGACTTATTGATATTAAGTAACTGCTCCTAGTTGACATAACTAGTACTGGTTGTAACTAAGATTCCAATTCATATTTCACTAACTAAAGACCATGCTGTTTCTATTATAATACTCTCAAAGAATATAAAACTAACTTGTATTCAAGAGACCTTAGTATGGATATTTAGAAATAGAAAACATAATCCTCAGTTAATACTTGCTAGTTGATTGAGTGACAGAAACAGGATTATGAAAGAAAAGAATTCTGGAATCAGCTAGTGTATGCCCTTAGGTGATCTTACAAGACGTGTTCTTCAACCCATTTATATACTGCCAATCTCTCTCATTTAATTTTCTTTATTTTTATATCTCAGTTATAGTATTGTTATTCTGTAAGGAAAGAGACATGAAGAAAGCTATCAGATAGAAAGTTGTTTGGTCTCAAAGATTCTGCCTGACAGCACATTCCTAGGTAGAGACTTGTAACCATAGCCATTTATTCTTTCAATCATTATATTGTGTGTTTCATATACTGTCACTCATTCATTCATTTGTTCATTCTACAAATATTTATGGAGTGCTGCTTATGTGTTTCCACTGTGTAGATATTGGGATTACTGTGGTCAATAAGATAAAGTTTCTTCTGTCATTAAGTTTATTTTCTGGTGGGGAGAAGTAAACAAATATATAAGTAAAATATTCTCAATTATTGATAAGAGCTCCAAAGGGGGTTGGAGGAAGGAAAATGTGATAGCACATACAGGGAGTGGGATAGAACTGAGGGCAACGTAATAGTCAGGGAATGTCTCCCTGATGAGGTGACACTTGTGTTGAGAAATGAATCACCAGAAAACACCAGCTGTCACTTGGTGAAGTTCAGATGTTATAATGATCACAGTGCCAATGAGGCTGGAATGTAGTGAGCTATGGGAATAAAGGTAGGCAGATACAAAAAATAGTTTTAACTTCTTTCTAGTGTGAAGAGAAGCCACTGGAATATTTTTTTTAAACTTTTTCAAATTAAAAAAAAAAATAGAAGCAGGGTCTCACTTTGTTGCCCAGGCTGGCCTTGAACTCCTGGGCTCAAGCAATCCTTCCATTTCAGCCTCTCAAAGTGCTGGGATTACAGGCATGAGCCATGTGGTTGGCCTGGAAGATTGTTTTGGTTGGTTGATTTTAATACCCAACACCTCCCCAACCCCGCCACACACACACCATGTTTAATTTGAGAGTGTTTCATATTCAACTTTTCTCCTAGTGGAGGTTTTTATGGAGGATGCCATATCTAGTACCTAAATGTATTAAAGCATTATTATAAATTCTTTCTGCTGTGTACAAATTTATATTTTTTGTTGCATTCTCCTGTGTTGCCCCTAAATTATTTGCCCTTAATAGCATATTTAGAAACTTCCATTATCTTGAAGAGAAATTCATGGTTATGATTTATTCCTTGTTTTAATAAGCATTATGTAGTTCTTTTTGAATTATTTACTAAATTTATAGAAGTAGAAAATGCACTGTTCTTCTTTTCTTCATTAGGAGCTTATTTTCTAGTGGAGAGACAGACACATAAACTGGTCATTACAGCCGTGGTAGATGGCACAGTAGAGGTGTATGTATAATGTTGTTTGAAGGTAGAAAGCATGATATGATCCTAATGGGTGGGAAAGGCCACATCAAAAATATTCAGTCGGTGGAGATTTTCTCCCCAGCATTTTAAAGCAGAGTATAGGTATGACTATTTGAACAGTGATGCTGATGCTGCGAAAAGTGTGTAAAAAGATTTTATGTTTTCCAACTTTATAGAAAAATAAGTAGTGTCTTTCTTAAAACATAAAAAAGTCAAATTATCTTGGAAGTAGAGAGTGAAAAAGCATTGTTGCTTTTTGTTACCGTTGTCCTGTTTCCCTTTCGTTTTCCCTAAGTTTACATAAGGTGAGAAGATAAAATGTTAAGTTTTGAAGGAAGGCTTCATAGGAAATTTTGCCACTTTTTTTTTTTGAGAATTGGGCTGTATGATTATCAGCAAAGGAATTGATTTATCTCTGATCATGTGATGATGCCCTCTGATGGTCCTCAATGGGGTTCCTATATCTTTTCCCAATTGAAAATTCTAGGTATAGATGTACAGTGCTTTTTGCTATAATATTAAGCAGGCACTTTCATAACTAAGACCTACCAGAGTGATAAGAGAATGCCAGTACAACTGGAATGGGCAACATGACCATAGAGAAAATGATGTGATTTTTAAGTCTGTTTGCCAAGAACCAGGAGGAAGGCTCTTAGAAAGTTAAATCTAGGAAGATTTCTAAAATGAAAAGTGCAGTTACAAATAAATGCAGAGTACTTCATGCAGGGATTAAATCAAAAAAGACTGGTGTTGTGCAAAGATTTAATATAATAGAGTGAGTATTAAAAGAAATGATAAAAACAGCAGAAGTAGCAGAATTTTAAGTGAAGATAGGAAGCCTTTATATAAAATTGACCTTTAAAGTTAATTGCACATACGGGAGTTGGAGACCAGTCTGGGAAATATGGTGAAACCCTGTCTCTACTAAAAATCCAAAAATTAGCTGGCCGTGGTAGTGCACACCTGTAGTGCCAGCTACTAGTGAGGCTGAGGTGGGAGGATCCCTTGAACCCGAGAGGCAGATGCTAAAGTGAGCTGAGATCAGGCCACTGCACTACAGCCTGGATGACAGAGTGAGACTCCTTCTAAAGAAACAAACCAACAAACAAAAAAGTTAATTGCACATAGTATTTACTAATGAAACAAGCCTCTTCCTACACAAGACAATTTCTAACAGAAAGGATTTCATGAGACTGAAGAAGAGGACAATAGACTTCTTAAAAAGATGGTAGATTAACATACATGTTTACTTCAGCCAACTGTTGAACCCCCACTAATTATATTGAAAAGGAAAAAGATTTTTGAAAAGGCATAAGCAAAGAAACAGGAGAAGAATGAATAGCAACAAAATTCTAGAAGCTGGAGAGCAATGGATAAATAGTAACTGATTAATCAGATTGATAGAACTGAATAACTGAATACTAGATAACATTGAAGAAAGCCTAAAAAAAATTTAAAAAAAAGAACAGTTTATACATTTGAAACTCCCAGAGGCTCAGCAGTTAGCAGTTCTCTTTATTTCTGGAATAGACAGGAGGAGAAAAGGAGGATATAGTTATAGGTACAGGTGAAGCTCTACATACAAAAACTTTATGAAAATGGGAATTCTTTATTAAACATACAATTAAAGTCTGTTCAACCAGTTAGATTCCTCAGTCTCCTCCACTTAACCCAGTCAGGTAACAATGCCTCCTTTATTCCTTTATCCAGGAGAAGACTGAAAGTCAGACACCTTTGGGGATGTACAGTTCCAATCACATTGTTTTACAGTCATCACCACCATCCATCTCCAGAATTCTTTTCATCTTTAAAAAGTAAAATTCTATACACATTAATGAATAATACCTCATGCCCACTTTACTCTGGCCTTTGGTGACCCACCATTTTACTTTCTGTCTCTATGATTTTGACTACTGTAAGTACCTCATATACGTGAGATCATACAGTACTTGTCTTTTGTGACTGGTTTGTTTTACTTAGTATCATGTCCTTAAAGTTTCTTGCATGTTGTAGCATGTGACAGAATGTCCTTTCATTTTAAGGCTGAATGATACTTGTGTGTGTGTGTCTATGTGTGTGTCTGTGTATATACCATATTTTATTCATTCACCTGTGGATGGACTCTTGGGTTGCTTCTGCCTCTTCACTATTGTGATATCAACATTTTAAAGTGACATTTCTATTTTGTTTATTAAGCATAGATTAAATTTTGCTATACCATATTTAAAATGTTAAGATTGCTTTTATTTGCTAATGTTTGGCGTTCTTTCAATGTCAAGAAATAAGCTTTTTTGTTGTTGGTGTTGTTTTTTTTTTATTTTATTGCGTTTTAGGTTTTGGGGTACATGTAAAGAACATGCAGGATTGTTGCATAGGTCCATACATGGCAATGTGGTTTGCTGCCTTCCTGCCTATCACCTATATCTGGCATTTCTCCCCATGTTATCCCTCCATTACTCTCCACCCCTCTCTGTCCCTCCCCTAGATCCCCCTGACAGACCTCAGTGTGTGATGCTCCCCTCTCTGTGTCCATGTGTTCTCATTGTTGAACACCCACCTATGAGTGAGAACATGCTGGGTTTAATTTTCTGTTCTTGTATCAGTTTGCTGAGAATGATGGATTCCAGGTTCATTTATGTCCTTACAAAGGAAACGAACTCATCATTTTTTATGGCTGCATAGTATTCCATGGTGTATATGTGCAACATTTTCCCTGTCCACTCTATCATCAATGGGCATTTGGGTTGGTTCCAAGTCTTTTCTATTGTAAACAGTGCTGCAATGAACATTCGTGTGCATGTGTCCTTATAATAGAATGATTTATAATCCTTTGGATATATACACAGTAATGGGATTGCTGGTCAAATAAAATTTTTATTTCTAGGTCCCTGAGGAATCGCCACACTGTCTTCCACAATGGTTGAACTAATTTACACTCCGACCAGCACTGTAAAAGTGTTCCTATTTCTCCACATCCTCTCCAGGTTCTGTTGTCTCCAGATTTTTTAATGATCACCATTCTAACTGGTGTGAGATGGTATCTCAATGTAGTTTTGATTTGCATTTCTCTAATGACCAGTGATGAGGAGCATTTTTTCATATGTTTATTGGCCTCATATATGTCTTCTTTTGAAAAGTGTTTGTTCATACACTTTGCCCACTTTTGAATGGGTTTGTTTGTTTCCTGTAAATCTGTTTTAGTTCTTTGTAGATTCTGCATATTAGCCCTTTGTCAGATGGGTAGATTGCAAAAATTTTTTCCCATTTTGTTGGTTGCTGGTTCACTCTAATGTTTGTTTCTTTTGCTGTGCAGAAGCTCTGGAGTTTAATTAGATCCCATTTGTCTATTTTTGGCTTTTTTTGCCAATGCTTTTGGTGTTTTAGTCATGAAGTCCTTGCCTATGCCTATGTCCTGAATGGTTTTGCCTAGGTTTTCTTCTAGAGTTTTTATGGTGTTAGGTCTTATGTTTAAGTCTTTAATCCATCTGGAGTTAATTTTAGTTTAAGGTGTCAGGAAGGGGTCCAGTTTCTGCTTTTTGCACATGGCTAGCCAGTTTTCACAATACCATTTATTAAACAGGGAATTCTTTCCCCGTTGCTTGTTTCTGTCAGGTGTGACCAAGATCAGATTGTTGTAGATGTGTGGTGTTGCCTCCAGGGCCTCTGTTCTGTTCCACTGGTCTATATCTCTGTTTTGGTGCCAGTACCATGGTGTTTTGATTACTGTAGCCTTGTAGCACAGTTTGAAATCAGGTAGCATGATGCCTTCGGCTTTGTTCTCTTTTCTTAGGATTGTCTTGGCTACGCGGGCTCTCTTTTGGTTCCATATGAAGTTTAAGGTGTTTTTTTCCATTTCTGTGAAAAAGGTCATTGGTACCTTGATGGGGATAGCACTGAACCTATAAATTTCTTTGGGCAGTATGGCCATTTTCACGATATTGATTCTTCCTAACCATGAGCATGGAATGTTTCTCCATTTGTTTGTGTCCTCTCTTATTTCGTTTAGCAGTGGTTTGTAGTTCTCCTTGAAGAGGTCCTTTTCATCCTTTGGTAGTTGTATTCCTAGGTATTTTATTTTCTTTGTAGCAATTGTGAATGGGGGTTTTCTCATGATTTGGCTTCCGTTAGTCTGTTATTTGTGTATAGAAATGCTTGTGATTTCTGCACATTGATTTTGTATCCTGAGACTTTGCTAAGTTGCTTATCAGTTTCAGGAGATTTTGGCTGAGATGATAGGGTCTTCTAAATATACAATCATGTCATCTGCAAATAGAGACAGTTTGACTTCTTCTTTTCCTAATTGAATACCTTTATTTCTCTTTCTTGCCTGCTTGATCTGGCTAGAACTTCCAATACTATATTAAATAGGAGTGGTAAGAGAGGGCATCCTTGTCTAGTGCCAGATTTCAGAGGGAATGCTTCCAGTTTTTGCCCGTTCGGTATGATATTGGCTGTAGGTTTGTCGTAAATAGCTTTTATTATTTTGAGATCTGTTCCTTGGATACCTAGTTTATTAAGAGTTTTTAGCATAAAGGGCTGTTGAATTTTCTCTCCATCTATTGAAATAATCATGTGCTTTTTGTCTTTGGTTCTGTTTATGTGGTGAATTAGATTTATAGACTTGCGTATGTTGAACCAGCCTTGCATCCCCAGGATGAAGCCTACTTAATCGTGATGGATAAGCTTTTTGATGTGTTGTTGCAATGAGTTTGCCAGTATTTTATTGAAGATTTTTGCATCTATGTTCATCATGGGTATTGGCCTGAAGTTTTCTTTTTTTGTTGAGTCTCTGCTGGGTTTTGGTATCAGGATGATGTTGGTCTCATAAAATGATACAGGAAGGATTCCCTCTATTTGTATTGTTTGGAATAGTTTCAGAAGGAATGGTACCAGCTCTTGTTTGTATGTCTGGTAGAATTCAGCTGTGAACCTGTCTGGACCTGGACCTTTTTGGTAGATAGGCTATTAACTGCTGCTTCCACTTCAGCCCTTTTTATTGGTCTATTCAGGGTTTCAACTTCTTCCTGGTTTAGGCACAAGTGTCCAGGAATTTATCCATTTCTTCCAGGTTTACTGGTTTATGTGCATAGAGTTGTTTATAGTAATCTCTGTTGGTGGTTTGTATTTCTGTGGAATCTATGGCGATATCCTCTTTATCGTTTTTCATTGCATCTATTTGATTCTCCTCCCTTTTCTTTTTTATTGATCTGCTCAGTGGTCTATTTTGTTGATCTTTTCAAAAAACCAGCTCCTGGATTTATTGATTTTTTGAAGGGATTTTTGTGTCTCTATCTCCTTCAGTTCTGCTCTGATGTTAGTTATTTCTTGTCTTTTGCTAGGTTTTGAGTTTTTTTCATCTTGCTCCTCTAGCTCTTTCAATTTTGATGGTAGGTTACAGATTTTAGATCTTTCTTTGCTTCTCATGTGGGAATTTATTGCTATAAATTTCCATCTAGACACTGCTTTAAATGTATCCCAGAGATTCTGATACATTGTGTCTTCATTCTCAGTTTCAAAGAACATCTTTATTTCTGCCTTCATTTCATTGTTTATCCAGTCAACATTCAGGAGCCAGTTGTTCAGTTTCCATGAAGCTGTGCAGTTCTGCATTAGTTTCTGAATTCTGAGTTCTGATTTGATTGCCCTATGATCAGAGAGACTGTTTGTTATGATTTCCGTTCTTTTGCATCTGCCAAAGAGTGATTTCCTTCCAATTATGCGGTCAATTTTAGAGTAGGTGAAATGCAGTGCTGAGAAGAATATATGTTCTGTGGATTTGGGGTGGAGATTTCTGTAGGTGTTTATTAGGTCCGCTTGGTCCAAATCTGAGTCAAATCCTGGATATCCTTGTTAATTTTCTGTCTTGTCGATCTGTCTAACATTGACAGTGGAGTGTCAAAGTCTCCCACTATTATTGTATGGGAGTCTAAGTCTCTTTGTAGGCCTTTAAGAACTTGTTTTATGTACCTGGGTGCACTTTTATTGGGTGTGTATGTCTTTAGGATGGTTAGCTCTTCTTGATGCATTGATCCTTTTACCATTATGTAATGCCCTTCTTTGTCTCTTTTGATCTTTGTTGGTTTAAAGTCCATTTAGTCAGAGACTAGGATTGCAACTCCTCTTTCTTTTTGCTCTCCATTTTCTTGGTAAATCTTCCTCCATCCCTTTATTTTGAGCCTATGTGTGTCCTTGCACATGAAATGGGTTTCCTGAATACAGCACACCAATGGGTCTTGACTTTTTATCCAATTTGCCAATCTGTGTCTTTTGATTGGGGCACTTAACCCATTTACATTTAAGGTTAATATTGTTATGTGTGAATTTGATCCTGCCGTTTTGATGCTAGTTGGATGTTTTGCCCATTAGTTCACTTTTTTTTTTTTTTTTTCATTTTGTCGATGGTCTTTACCATTTGGTATGTTTTTGGAGTGGCTGGTCCTGGTTGTTTCTTTCCTTGTTCAGTGCTCTTGTAAGGCAGGCCTGGTGGTGACAAAATATCTCAGCAATTGCTTGTCCATAAAGGATTTTATTTCTCCTTCACCAATAAAGATTAGTTGGCTGCATATGAAATTCTAGGTTGAAAGTTCTTTTCTTGAAGGATGTTGAATATTGGCCCCCACTCTCTTCTGGCTTGCAGGGTTTCTGCAGAGAGATCTCCTGTGAGTCTGATGGGCTTCCCTTTGTGGGTAACCTGACCTTTCTCTCTGGCTTCCCTTAGCATTTTTTTCCTTCATTTCAACCCTGGTGAATCTGACGATTATGTGCCTTGGGGTTGCTCTTCTTGGAATATTTTTTTGGTGTTCTCTGTATATGCTGGACTTGAATGGTGGCCTGGCTTGCTAGGTTGGGGAAATTCTCTTGTATAATATCCTAAAGAGTGTTTTTCAGCTTGGATTCATTCTCTCCATCACTTTGAGGTATACCTATCAAATGTAGATTAGATCTTTTCACTTAATCCCATATTTCTTGGAGACTTTGCTCATTTCTTTTCACTGTTTTTTCCTTATCTTGCCTTCTCATTTTATTTAATTGAGTTGATCTTCAATCTCTGATATCCTTTCTTCTGCTTGGTTGATTTGGCTGTTGAAACTTGGGTATGCTTTGCAAAGTTTTTGTGCTGTGTTTTTCATCTCCATCAAGCCATTTATATTCTTCTCTAAGCTGTTTATTCTCATAAGCATCTCATCGAACCTTTTTTCTAGGTTCTTAGTTTCTTTGCATTGTGTTAGCACATGTTCTTTTAGCTCTGAGAAGTTCATTACTACCCACCTTCTCAAGCCTGTTTCTGTCAACTCATCAGATTCACTCTCTATCTGTATTTGATCCCTAGCTGGTTAGGGGTTGTGATCCTTTGGAGGAGGAGAGGTGTTCTCATTTTGGGTGTTTTCATCATTTTTGTTCTGGTTTCTTCCCATCTTTGTGGATTTATCTACCTGTGGTCTTTGTAGTTGGTGACTTTTGGATGGGGTCTCTGAGTGGATGGCCTTTTTGTTGCTGATGAAGTTATTTCTTTCTGTTTTTTAGTTTTCCTTCTAATAGTCAGGCCCCTCTGCTGCAGAACTGCTGGAGGTCCACTCCAGACCCTGCTTGCCTGGGGATTACCTGCAGCAGCTGCAGAACAGTAAGGTTTGCTGCTGCTTTCTTCTTCTATTATCTTTTTCCCAGAAGGGTACCTCCCAGATGTCAGCTGAGTTCTCTTTATGGGGTGTCTCCTTGGATATATGGAGTCAGGGAGCTTTTGAGGAGACAGTCTGTCTCTTATAGGAGCTCAAGTGCTGTGCTGGGAGCTTTGTTGTTCCATGCAGAGCTGCTGGGCAGTTGCTTTTAAGTCTGCTGCAGCAGAAGTCATAACCAACTCATTTCCCAAGTGCTCTGTCCTAGGAAGGTCGGCTTTATTTATAAGTTTCTGTCCTGCTGCTGCCATTTTTCATAGATGCCCTGCCCCGCATGGAGTAGTCTAGTCACAGTCTGGCAGCAGAGGTGTTGCTGAGCTGCTGCAGTCTCTGCCCAGCTGCTGTGTGTACTGCCGTGGTAGTCGTGGAATGCCTAGGTAGTGGTGGTCGCCCTTCCCCCCAACTGAGCTGGACCATCCTGGGTCCAGCTGCTCTTGCTGGGAAACTCTCAATCCAGAGCATTTTAGCTTGTTTTGTGGGGGTGGTACCCGCTGAGCCAGATCGCCTGGCTCTCTGTCACTGTCCCCTCCCTTTCAGTTGAATGGACGGCTCTGTCTCCCAGGTATGCCAGGCGCCAGTTGAAAGAGCCACCCTGATTTGTGTGAATTTCTGTGCGCCATCCCAGCACCAGCTGAAATCGCCATGCTGAAGACTCCTGACACTTTTCAGCCCGGGAATCTCTTGGCCTGTGGGCAGTGAAAATTTGTTTGGAAATGTGGTGAGCGCTCACCTTCTGTATTGTTCTTGCTGGGAACTGCACTTCAGAGCTGTTTCTATTCCCATAATAATCTTAAAATAAAAGATATATATTTCTTTTTTTTTTTTTTTTTTTTTTGAGACGAGTCTTACCGCTCTGTCTTCCAGGCTGGAGTGCAGTGGCACAATCTTGGTTTATTGAAACCTCTGCCTCTGGGTTCAGGCAATTCTTCTGCCTCAGCCTCCCCAGTAGCTGAGATTACAAGCAGGAGCTACCATGCCCAGCTAATTTTTACATTTTTAGTGAAGACACGGTTTCACCCTATTGGCCAGGTTGGTCTTGAACTCCTGACTCCAAGTGATTCACCTGCCTCGGCTTCTCAAAGTGCTGGCATTATAGGCATGAGCCATTGCGCCTGGGCAGGTGTATTTTTCTTAAGCAAGAAGTCATCTTGGAAATCAAAAGGTATGAGTATGAAGAAATATTTTTCCCAAAAGAGCAAAAATTTACCTCACTGGAACATGTGTGGCACTTGGCAATTTAATTTTATTTTTGTTGAGTATAGTGTTAATAGTAAGTACTGAAAAATTAAGAGTAAAAGCTCTGATATATGATTTTAATTATTTATCATCAGCATACTTATTTTAACGGAAGAAATAAAACAAGTTACTAGAAATTAACGTTGTCCTTTTTTATGTTTGTTAAATTTACTTCCCTATAAAAATTGTTTATTAATTTAGAAACTATGTTTGGAGGCTGGGCACCGTGGTTCACACCTGTAATCCCAGCACTTTCAGAGACCAAGGGAGGTGGATCACCTGAGGTCAAGAGTTCGAAACCAACCTGGCTAGCATGGCTGATGAAACCTCTTCCCTACTAAAATTACAAAAATTAGCCAGGTGCGGTGGCAAGTGCCCATAGTCCCAGCTATTCTGGAGGCTGAGGCAGGAGAATTGCTTGAACCTGAGAGTCAGAGC
This sequence comes from Callithrix jacchus, assembly GCF_049354715.1. NCBI lineage: Eukaryota > Metazoa > Chordata > Mammalia > Primates > Cebidae > Callithrix > Callithrix jacchus. The sequence continues at coordinate 70,367,900 of NC_133507.1, forward strand.
TACAATGAACTGAGATGGCGCCACTGCACTGCAGCCTGGGTGACAGAGCGAGACTCCATCAGAAAAAAAAAAAAAGAAAATAAAATAAATTATGTTTGGAATACAAATTATTTCAGAATACAATGTACTGTCACAAGAGGCATAATGATGTTTTGGTCAAGGACAGGTTCCCATAAGATTATAATACCATAATTTTACAGTTTATTTGCTATGTTTAGATATGTATACATAGACAAATACTTTTTATAGTCACGTTTCAGGCCTATTTCTATTTGAAACACCATTTAGTACAGTAACATGCTGTACAGGTTTGTAGCTTAGAAATAACAGGCTATACATTATAACCTAGATGTGTAGTAGTCTTTACCATCTGTAAGTACACTCTGTGATGTTCATATAACAAAATCACCTAACAAACATTTCTCAGAACATATTCCCATGGATAAGTGATGCATGACTGTAAATCATAATTATATTTAGTAAATAAAATTGTTTTACTCTATTTGCTTTACACATTCCTTCAGAAACACACTTTATTAATCCTCCATGTATTTGAAATCATGACATAGGAATAGATACAAGGTTTTTATTTGAAATTATGAGGAACCATTGTGTAAAAAATAACAGTATGAAATGTTAATAAAGCTTTAATTTGATTATGGCCTCTCTTGTTAAAGAACCTTATAATAATATTTATTCCATTAACCACAGTTTTGAGATTACAGTCAGTTTTAGCTTTCCTTGGAAATGTTAAGTAATGATTTTCTTGGTATATGGCTTAGTCTACACTAAAAGGCCATTTTGGTTTCACATACATTCATTTTTATCTCACCAATAAAGTTATGATATGCTTAAACATGGAAACTTGGCTTACTCTTAGTTGCTCGTAAAGGATATTTAATAAATGACCAGCTAATGGCTAAAGCAGGATCAGAAATACAGGGTTAATTCTGAAATCTCTGATTCTGCCTTTAGTTTTGTGGCAGTTGTGTTATTGGTTATATTTGTTTGGTGAAAATCATTCTTTTTTTTTTGTTTGTAAAATGCTTTGTATCTTTCAACCTTTCATATGTATAAAAAAATGTTAAATCTTAAATCAGTCAGGATTAAGACTATTTTGAAAGATTGCCTACTTCTACAACTTAAAGTTTGTGGGGAAATTAAGATAATATATTATACGTAAAGCTGAAAATAATAATAAAAATGATAACAAGTTTAGTACTTTCATTTTGGAAAACCAAACCTCAGAGTGACATGTTCTATACTGCACAGCTAGTTTATGGTGAGTCTCTGGGATTGGTGTCTAATTCCTAGTCCAGTGTCCTTTTTCTGAAAATTAAGTGACTTTCTTCATTTCTTTTTAATGTATTTTGTTCTTCTTTATGTATTGTTTTAGAAAAAGGATCATGTATCAGGCCTGTTTCTGTTAATGGTATCACCATTTCCCACAACAAGATATCAACTCTTGGTATTACTTTAGATTACTCTTTTCTCTGGCTTCAGATAATCAAAACTTAAAAGTGCCTGTTATCTATCTTCAATATCTTTCACATCCTTTATTTTCCTTTCATTCCTACCATCACTCTTATCAGCGCATGCTTAGATTGCCATATTAGTTTACTTTCTAGTTTCTCTGTCTCCAATATCATGTCTCCTTTTCTTACTTTTTGTGGCTAGCATTGCTACATAAACATATCTAAAGTCATGATTTTTTTCACATCTTTATGCTATTTCCTTTTTCTGGGAGATTCTTTTTCTACCTCTCCATATATATTTTAATGTTGCACATTCTTAAGAGACCCAACTCAAATCTCATTTCCTTCTCTGTACTGGCCATGCCTACCTAAAAGGAATGTGACTTGTAAAATCTGGGTCCAAGTAGTGTGTGTAATCATTTGACATCTTGACAAAGAATCCTTTTATCATAGAGTACTAGAGCAGAAAACGACATTAGATACCGCTTATAATAGTCACTTAACGACAGGTAAGTGGTTTTCCTGGAGTTAAATGATTAACATAAACTTAGAGAGTTCAGGGCAGAGATGCAAGTAAACTCAAGTCCCTAACCTCTAATTCCAAAATTTCTTCTTATGTGACACACTTCCTATCACTGTAAAGTGCATTGTCTTTTTAGATGCTTGTTGATGAGTGCATTTATTATTTCCTCAGTTTGCGGCCATGAGTCTTGTTTTAAACTCCTTTGTGCTTCCCTTAATATTTTGCACATAATAGGCCTTTATTCATTTTTATTTATTTGGTTGAGAACAATTACTTTCAGATAAAAGTGTAAGATTTGATTTCCATTTGTACAGATATTAATAGCCAAGGATTATACTGCTTTTGTTTAAAAGAGATGGAAGCACTGTTTTTAATAGTTCTTGGTAGTTAGCATTTGACAATATTGAAAAATTCTCTGGTTCTATTTTATTGCTATGTAAATGGGTTTCACTTTTTTAAAATGTTAAGAACATTGATTAGAGTACAAAACTAGAAATGTTATCAATATTTCTTCATTGTTTTAATGTTTTCAATTTCTAAGGAAATATTTTATAAAAAATAATTTTGTGGCAGATTTTGTTAAATGGAAATACAATAATTCTGTTGTCTTAGTTACTAAGCCATTATTGAAAACTACTTAATACAGTCGTTTTAGGTTTTAAAGTTTTATGAATATATTTGATTTAAAGTACATAAAGCAAAAGAAATTATAGGAAAGTATATGTAAGTGTATGGATAATTGAATATACACACTTTAAAATTCTTTTGCAACTCAGCATGAATAAAAATGGTACATTAGAGAGCAGCTTAAATGCCTCTCAGGTGAATAAAGCATGGGCTTCATGCTTGTTGTTAGGGATATATGTATCATCGGCTGTAGATGTATTACAAAGGTGATGTCAAGGTGAAAGCAGGCTTGCAGAATGGTTGGAAATCATTGATATTCTGACTTGGAGGCTGTAAATGGCTCAGTGGCAGATGGAGTCTTTGTCAAGGAAGAAAAATGGCAGCTTTGGAGCACGTAGATGTTTTGCTAGCAGCTCAGCACATAGGCTGTGACCTTCTAGTATTCAGGAATCTTTTCCATGGCCTAATAAATTGTTCTCAGCTTTATACACCTAAAGTAGATAAATAGTCATCATCACATTTCAGTACAAATTGAGGTGTTTCATTATAAAGAAACATAAGTATGTTTTATTGTCTACTTTTTAAAGAAGTAAGCTTTTTGGGGAAGGAATGTGCATTTTTGTATCAAACATTTCTCAGTTGGTTTGCAAGAGTAAAAACATTTAATGTTTTTCAATCAAAAAAATTGATTGAAAAAAAATTTCTTTTAGAATCACAGAATATTAAAGCCTAACAGTGTGCTAAAAATTCTGGACTTGTCCACTCATTTTTCAGATAAAAAAATTAAGGGTTAGAGATTGTGACTTAACTAAGACCCCTTAGCTAGTTCATGACTCTTAAATTGTAATGTCTTATAAAATAGCTGTAGTTATGAAGGTAAAATTCTCTTTAAATAAAACTTACAATACCACAGAATACATCTAATTATTCATGACAGCTGCATAATGACAATAATAATTTTAAAGACTTTTATTTACTTTTCAATTGCAGATATTTTTATTGGGAAGAATTCAGGATTTTCATGTTAATTTGCCTTTTTTTTTTTTGAGACAGAGCCTCACTCTGTTGCCCAGGCTGGAGTGCAGTGGTGAGTTCTTGGCTCACTACAATCTCCACTTCCTGGGTTCAAGTGATTCTCCTGACTCAGCTTCCCGAGTCGCTGGGATTACAAGCATGCACCACCATACCTGGCCAATTTTTGTATAGTAGAGACGGGGTTTCACCATGTTGGCTAGGCTGGTCTCAAACTCCCGACCTCAGGTGATCCACCCGCCTCGGCCTCCCAAAGTGCTAGGATTACAGGCATGAGCCACTGTGTCCGGCCTTAATTTGCTATTAATATATTGTTGTATAGAAAAATTTTGTTGACTGGAGAGTTTATATCTGAATTATAAAGTTATATATGCATAACTGTTCTTATTCCTCAATAAATATTGTATATGAATCAGAACCAATTAAAGTATATATCTTATGTTGACTTATATGGGTATTTTTAAAAGTCCTTTCTTTTAGAAATATTGCATTTCATATTAAAATATTTAAGGGTTTTGTAGATTGTATACTGAGGTATTTTGAAAAATTGCTGCATTTATCAGTGAACATTTCTTTCAATTTTAAGGGGAATATATGTCACTCTGAGAGTATTATGTGAAATATGTTCAATTGGACAGTTGACCTATATTGAAGAGTAATAAGTCATGGTTAAAATTAAAAGTAGAGACATTACACACCTAAAACCTATGAAAGTACTTGACAATTGCAAAAGTTATAGAAAGAAATCACTGTACATCACAAAAGAAAGTGACTCTCTTTTAGAGGGTAAAGGTTGCTACATTCAATATTATAGGTAGTTCTTTGCAAGCCAGTGTCTAAGGAAGTGCTAAAGAAAAATGTAAGAAGTTATACTGAAATGTTTGTGCATTTTCTAAAGATACAATTATGTAGCAATTTTATATTTGTTTTTGAGTAAGAGAAAAGTTTGAAAAGTTAGAGCTCAAAGCTTCCAAAATCCTCAGTTTTTTAAGGATAAAACTGGTCTGATCTTTTACATTAAATGTGGATATGAAAAATATGAACAACAAAATCGTAAGTGAAAATACTGTTTTTATCAAAGAATATGTTGATGTGTAGGTATTTTACTTACTTATCTTAGCTATTTACCTACATATCATTATCTACTTTAATATAAACACATTCAGATAGAGGTTATATGATGATCACTAAATTATTCAACAACTATTAAATATCTAGTTACATGCATGCCATAAAGATAAGAAACTAAACAAAACAGCCACTCAGCACTCATGGAGCTTTTCATTCTATCAGTGAAAGAGATAAAAAAGTTATATGTAGTATATTAGATGGCAGCTAACTCTTAGGAGAAAGGTAAAGCAAATTAAGAGTTATGAGTATGAATTAGCCAGGGGTATGAATTAGTATTTGTTATAGATTGGCCATTGAAGACCTTTCTATTAAGATGGCAATTTTGCAGAGATCTTAAGGAAGTGAGGGAGTTGAATCATGTAGATACCAAAGCGAGAACTGTTCCAAAGATAACAGTAAATGCCATGACACTGAAAGAGATTGTGCTTAGCATATTCCAAGAATAATAAGGAAATCAGTATGGCTAGAGTTGTGTGAGCAATGAGCGAGAGTTACAAAGGAAGTCAAAGAGATTTCATAGAAATCAATATTTAAATCATTTTTTAAAGAGAAGATTGAAAAAAATGCTCTTTAAGCTTAATCAAATCATACATTGTTGTCAAACCAGTGGTTCCTGTAGTAGTTTTGGTAGAGCATTGGTTGTATGGAGTATTTCATGAAAAAAAGGTTCCATGGTCAAATAAGTGTGGAACACATAGAGTTAATGTTAAAGTGAAAAGGTATTGTTTTATTTAACAACTTTTTCTGAGCCTTTTAAAATGTGCTAATGTGTTTTGGGAACCTCCAACTTATTTGACCCTTCCTACAAAGAACATCTTATGGGACTAGTGTTTTTCATGCTTTGGTAAGTGCTATATTAGACAATCCTACAGGTTAACTAGAGGTTAATAAAAGGATTTTCTACAATCAATTGCTGTTGTATAACTTCTCTGCTGTTCTTTCTTTCTTTCTTTTTTAAACGGAGTCTTGCTCTTGTTACCCAGGCTGGAGTGCAGTGGTGTAATCTCGGCTCATTGCAACCTCCACCCCCCCAGGTTCAAGTGATTCTCCTACCTCAGCCTCCCAAGTAGCTGGGATTACAGGCGCTTACCACCATGCCCAGCTAATTTTTGTATTTTGAGTAGAGATGGGGTTTCACCATGTTAGCCAGGCTGATCTCTAACTCTTGACCTCAGATGATCCACCCACCTCGGCCTCCCCAAGTGCTAGGATTACAGGAGTGAGCCACTGTGCCTGGCCTTCTCTGCTGTTCTTAAGCCAACACCTTTCTCGGCCCATTTTTAACAAAGACTACATTTCTTTTTTCCCCCTAAACATTTCTCAAATCCATTTTTTCTTCTCAGTTCATGATGCTTAAATCTTAATGTAGATTTACATCATGTCTCATCTGGGCTGTCACAGTAACCCCCTAACTGTTGTCTCTGCCCATAGTCTTGCTGTGTCCAAGTTCATCATCCTCTCAGTGATGATATAATTGACATCACAAATCAAACTAGGTTATTTACCCACTTAAACTCCTTTATTAGCCTCCAACCACTACGGATTAAAATTTAATCTCATTTACAGGGAATATGAAATCTTCCACAGTCTGTCTCTTGCTTACATCTAAAAGTAATGCCTCAATCTCCCATACTTAGTGGTCTCCAAATGTTAAATGGTTTTATGCTTCCTCAAATAAGAGGTGAGCATGTAGTCCTTTTGCCTTTACTCAGTGCTGTTACCCCTGCCTGACACAGCCTTCCCCTGTGAGAAGGCTTCCGGGTTTAGAGCAAAGATCATCTACAAAAACACTCTCAAGCTCTTTCTGGATAAGTCAGATGCACTCATGTAGAACTCTATCAAAACACTGAAAATAATGAAATAAAAATATATATTTGTGTTTTTTCTGCTGTGTATATCTGATACTTTGTAACCCTGCTAAGTGCCTAATACTTTAAGTGGATACCCAGTAAGTGTTAAAATTAATTCGAGAAATTGAACAATCTTTTTCTGTAGTTCATAACCTGTTTGGAAAAACATAGGTTAAAACCTACAAGACAAAACCTAGTGAAGAGTTCCTCCATATGATATAAAAACATGATTCACAGAAGAAAACAAATCGGTAAATTGAACTTTATCAAAATTAAAAACATTTGCTTTGCAAAATGCCCTGTTGAGATGATGAAAAGACAAACTACATACTGGGAGGAAATATTTGAAAACTGCTTATCTGACAAATGACTCATCTTGGATATAAAAAAACTAAAAACTCAATAGTAAAAAGGCAAACAGTCCCATTAGAAAATGGGAAAAAGATATCCATTTCACTAAAAAATATATATAGATGTCTGTTGAACACATGAAAAGATGTTCACTAGACATCAGAGAAATATAAAAATGACATATTACCATTCACCTATTAGAACAGTTGAACTCTTGCTTGAACTCGAGTTTAAGACCAGCCTAGGCAACATAGCAAGACCCCATCTAAAAAAATTAAAATTAAAAATAGCAAGAATATGAAATGCAAGGATATGAAGAAATCAGATTCTCATGTATTACCAGTGGGAATGTAAAATGGTACATTTTACCCTGAAAAATATTTCGTGGTTTCAAAAAAAATAAAACACACACTTACTATATAACCTGTGAGTGGAGATTCCATTGCACTCTAGCATGAGTGATAGAGTGAGACCTGTATCAAAAGCAAAATAGCAAAAAACTGGTAGGGTTTTTCCCTCCACTTCCCTACCCATCTCTGAAAAAGAAAAAAAGTGTTTCTCCTCACTAAACCTAAAACTTCATTTTTTAAATTTATATTCACTTCTGCCTCCTCTAGAGGCTTGCTTCATTGATCTGCCAAAAGACATATTCATTTTTTTCTCATGACTTATCCATTGTTATCTAAAGGATTGTCCTAGCTTGAAATAAAGTGATAAACAGAAGTACAAACAAAACTTTCACTCCCCTCCAGTGTTTGTGTTAGCATATTAAAGATATATATCTATGATAATATAAGTAGCTTTACATCATTCAACTACTATGTAGTATTTCATTATAAAAGATATTTATTCATTTTCCAATTTTTCAAGGTTTTACTCTGCACTGCAATTTACGTTCATGTATATGACTTTTTATGTGCATGTATGGAAACTCTTCTGGGTGAGATATCCAGAAGTAGAATTACTGTATTACAGGCTGCATCCAGCTTTGACTTTACTATATATTGCCTGATTTCTTTCTATATAGGGTACCAATATATGTGAGGAATGCATAAAGGATTTCTTCTCTACTTTTTTGGCATTTGCTTAATTTTTATATTCCGACTTTCTGCATATAGAGCCTGCTTTGAAGTTCAATAAATTTTACTTCTACAATACAATTTTTAAATTTCTTTCTCTAACCAGCCAAGAAATTTTAAAAAATTATTTATCTTTACTTTCATACATGAATAACTTTTATATTTATCCCCTCATTTGTCACTCTTCTGCCACACCTTCGTACAAAACCTCGCTTTTGCCTAAATTATCTCAGGAGATCAAATATTGCAATATCCTTATTGTGTATTTCTTCCTGCTTCAATTCATCCTCCTTAAAACTGCTAGATTAATATTTCTAATGTGAGTAGTTTACCATTGTTTGCAGCATTAAATTTAAACACTTAGTGTGGTATTTAAAGTTATCTCCAATAAGGTCTTAAAGTACATTTTCAGCCAAATAAATATCTCTCCCACTATTTTTACATAAGCCCTAGGTACTAGCCAGACTATTATTACTTTACTGATTGATTGAGTCATTCAAACATTATATAATAACAAGCTCTTATACTGCCCAGGTCAGGTTGAGTATTCCTTATCTGAAATGGTTGGGTCTCGAAGCATTTAGGAGTTCAGATCTGTTCAGATTTTGGAATATTTTCATATACATAATGAGATATCTTGGGACGGGGACCCAGGTCTAAACACTAAATTTATTAGTTTCAGATGCACCTTATGTACATAATCTGAAGGTAATTTTATATATTTTAAATAATTATGTGCAACACATCACATAAGGTCAGGTATGGAATTTTTCACTTGTGACATCATGTTGATGCTCAAAAGTTTCAGATTGCTTTTCTGATTAGGGATGTTCAACCTGTGTATTAACTCTTGGGTCTTATAGGTACTACTGCTATAAAAGGAACAACTCGTGATTCCTGTTATTAGGGAACTTGGAAGTCACCTCAAGCTATTCTAGGAATATATCCAGTGCTTTTTAGCTTTTGATCCTTAGCGTATGTTCTCCTTCCCCTTGGGATGCCTCTTTTCCTGGTTCCTCCACCTACCCATCTTTGTTATTCAAATTCCTATAATACTTTCCAAAGCCTACTTCAGATGTCATTTTTTGATAAAAGCTTTTTTCTGACATTCTCTGTTAATTTTGCTCTGAGTACTTTATTTGTACCACTCTTATGGTATAAATGGTAGTATGTTCCATGTATTTATCTTTTTTCTTTTTTTTTGTCCCCTCTGGATCAGTATTTATCTTTATTTTAGAGACACGGTCTCTCTATATTGCTCTGACTGGTCTGGAACTACTGGGCTCAAGCACTTCTTAGGTCTCAGTCTCCTTAGTATCTGTGACTACCATGTATTTATTTTATTCTTCCAAGACAATAAATAGAGTACTTTGTCCATTCATCTGTATTACTAGCATTTAACATAATGCCTTGTATATGATAGGCTGACTGCTAATTAAAATAATTTAATTGAAGATAACCTTAGTTATTTCTAATTTCACCAATTGGATTTATTTAAGAAAATATAAATCTTACTTAGAAAAATTATGTAGTTTTAATCCAGTTTTCTTAATTTAAAATACTACAGAATAAACTTGAGACTTTGCTTTGATGAGTAGTAAACTTTGTGATTAATACAACAGCTTTTCCATTTGTTTTTAGACTCTTAGGTAATTTTTCTTTTCTCAAGTCAGACTGTTCTCTTTAGAACCATATGAATTGCTTCTCTTGAAATACCTTGGCATCTGCTAGGCACCTCCTCTACTCCCAAAAGCAGTTCTTAATTTTCTGCCATCCTGGGTTTGTTTGTTGTTTTGTTTTTGAGATGGAGTTGCGGTCCATTGTCCAGGCTCGAGTGTAGTGTCATGATCACAGCTTACTGCAGCCTTGATTTCCCAGCTCAAGCAATCCTCCCCCTTAGCCTCCTGAGTAGCTGGGACCACAGATGTACACCAGCATGCCTGGCTAATTTTTTAAATTGTTGTAGAGATGGAGTCTTGCTATATTGCCCAGGCTGGTCACAAACTCCTGGCCTCAAGCCATCCTCCCACCTTGGTCTCCCAAAGTGTTGGGATTACAGATGTGAACCTGTAATCTCAGTGCGAGCCCATACTGGGCTTCTTTACAGATTTTATTTGAAGAAAGGCCCCCTTCTGCTGAAACAATTTAAAATCTTGCTGAGTATAAATTATTGTTTTTTATATGTATTTAATGTTTTCCAATATTTTATAGAAATATATTATTTCTGCCTCTTTATTCTTCATATTACCACAAATTTTAAATCTGTAGTCTGAATGAATGAGACTTTAGATGAATAAGCAAAAGGTAGGCTGTGGACTTTGGGTACAACAAATAAATTATTCTCTGTGTATTCTGTCTTTTAATATGGATTTTTAAAGAGTTATTAGAATATCAGAAATTACTGAAATTGGTTATTAAATTGTTAGGTTCTCTGAAGCATTTTCTAGAACAGGGCTTCCTAAACTTTAATGTACAGAAGATTCTGACTAAGTCTAGTCTGGGGCCTGAGTTTCTGCATTTCTGTTTCTCTCTCTCTTTCTTTCTTTCTGTCTTTCTTTCTTTCTTTCTTTCTTTCTTTCTTTCTTTCTTTCTTTCTTTCTTTCTTTCTTTCCTTTCTTTCTTTTTCTTTCTTTTCTTTTTCTTTCTTTCTTTCCTTCTTCCTTCCTTCCTTTCTTTCACAGATCTTGCTCTGTCACCCAGGCTGGAGTGCAGTGGTACAGTCATAGCTCACTGTAACTTCAACCTCCTGGGCTGAAGTGATCTTTCCACCTGAGTGTCCTGAGTTGCTAAAACTATAGGTACCTGCCAACATACCTGGCTAAATTTTAAAATTTTTTGTAGAGACCAGGTCTCACTGTTGCCCAGGGTGGCCTAGAACTCCTGGCCTCAAGTGATACTCCCAGCTCAGCCTTCTGAGTATCTGGGACTACAGGCACACACCACCACACCTTGCTAATTATTTTATTTTTTGTAGAGATGGGGTCTTGCTTTGTTGCCTAGGCTGGTGTTTAACTCCTGGCCTCAAGTGATTCTCCTGCCTTGGCTTCCCAAAAATGTTGGGATCACAGGTATGAGCCACTGCACCTGGCCAAGAGTCTGCATTTTTAACAAATAATTTCCATATTCCTGGTCTGTGGACTTGACTTTGAGTAGCAGTGAGCTAGATGATCTTCCAAACCTTATTAGCATGTTTTAGGATTTTTTTTTTGTGCTAGTGAAAGCAGGCTTTTGGTGTCGCACAGATACTCGTTTAAAGTGTCTGTTTGTCTATGGTCTGATGCATATTTTGATATTTTAATAGAAATTTCTGGATTTTTAAAGGAAAATCTGATGTTATAGATTGATTGAATTTTCTGTGGTTATGTGGTTTTTTTCATTAAAATCATCCTTCAAAGTTTTAAAAATAGCCTTGACAACTATTAGACTGTCAGTGGCAACTTTCAGAGTTTACATTTAATAAGGAATGTGTAATTGTTTATTTCTGACAAAATTGTAGTTAATACTGCCTTTGGTTACTTTTGCAGGATATTGTTTGAGGTTAGACATTAAGGTAGTATAACACTGTAATAGTAAACTTAATCTTTGTTTTACTCTGGATGTTTCAGTTGTACTGAAGTACTGCTTTTTGTTGCTTTTGTTAAAGCTTTATGATTATGAATTAGTAGCAATTGTATACCAGAGATTATCCTGTTATTTTATCTGTAGCACAGGTGAATTGAAAACCTAATTTGTGTAAATGGACAACCAATAGTATAATATAGATAGCTCTTTAGTTAAGTAGTCTATACTCAAAAGGATATAAATGGATTCAGGGGGCACATTAATACTTATTTTTTCTTTAAGATATATCACATTAAATACTTTCATAGTCTTGTGCTTTTATTAAAAATTGTAACTAAATCATAAATCTTAAAGAAAATTCCAAGCATTACTTATTTTTGACAAATATTAATTGGTAATCAACATTGGCAGACCGGGATAGTAAAACATATTAAGGGAAAAGTATTATTTTATTTTAAAAACTTCAGAATAATTTTTATTTTAATGATATTAGCCCTACATTATTTCATTTAATAATTGTCAGTAGTTGAAATTGCTGAAGAAATTACATTATTACAAAAGTGACTTTAAAATGTTTATTATTATTTTCTTATTAAATAAGTAAGCACCTTGCAGTTAAAGTTTTCACATAAAATTTATGTAAAATATTGCTAAAAAATTTTTTGGACCTGACATTCAACAATTCTCTTTAGAAATAAACCTACTTTGTTTCTTCTGGTAGCATCCATTGATTTCTTCTTTCTAAAGGTAGACTAATAGTGCTGATAGAAGCAGAGCAATTTATTTACATTAAAAATAAATGTGTTGAGTAAAGAGCAATAAATTATAATATAGAGCTGATTTTGCTTCACCCATAAGTTCTAAAATCTAAAGGACAAAAATACTGAAAAGGTTGAGAAAAAATGAAAGAAAGAACAAATGATGCAAAAAGAAAATGACACTGAGGTCCTTGGTTTAATACATATGTATTTCAGGTTGATGGTTGTTTCATTAGCAAATCTCATTGTTATGCAATGTCTGTTCTTCTGCAGCAAAATGAATATTATATTCTCACAGGCTCTGTGTATATTATGTTGCAATAAATGAAAATACATCTGTATCTGTCTTTGGCTTACTCTTTCCATTTTGTTTTTAAAGAAAAGAAAGAAAATGGAATAACATTCTTTTCTTTTGTTGTTAAATTTGTTCGAAAGCCATTTTGATTTGTATTATGGATATGTTTCCTACTTTTTTTCTTTGAAGTAAACAATTATAAGGTAGTTAATAAGGTAACCATGTTAATTATCATATAACTTTCTTAATGAATAGAATTAATCTTGATTGATTTAAGTTGATAATATGAAATACTTAAGCATATGTTTTTTAACATATTTTTAAATATTAGGAGTGGTTTTCCTTATTGCAAGAAAGTATGATAAGGAAGTATACATAGTATGTCAAATCTAAATTACAATAGCAAAATTATGTATTGAGATTACTAAGATTTGAATTTTCATAAAATAGGAAGTTCAAAAATAAATTTCAGTGGCTATACATTGGAGGAATTCATTGAAGGGTAATAAAGTATTATGCTGCATGAATTTTATGTAATGAGTTTAAATATGGAGCAAACTGTATTGGATGACAATTGTCATTTAATCTTAGTCATTTTGAGGTTTGACTGTAGCGTACAAAATCGATTTGGTTTTTGGTAGTGTTCTCAAAAGTTGTCTCACAATTGAAATTATTTTGACAAGCTTAAAAGCAGAAAAACCCAAGCTTAGATCAAATATGGGTTGTGATTGTATACCATGCAGAAATCGCCTGTCTGTAAAAATTTGCCTTCTGGTTCAATTGATGCAGTCATAATAAATGTCTTAGTTATGTTGAACAAACATGAGCTGTTTTAAATATAAACCGCAGTTTATTAATGCATCATATTAGGTTTATTTGTACTTAGAGTATTTGCTACATGTTGAGCATTTTGTTATTCATGGTGGGTAATATAAAAGAAGGAATTTCAAGATCTAGTAAAGGAGATTCCCCAAATCTATAGCTAAATTATGTAGAGAAAGGTTTTATGGGCCCTTCAAATAGAGTCTGAGAGAGAGCCATCCTGGAAGTGATGAGACCAAAACTGCTAATGAGGTAGGAGAACAGATAGGAAACAACATAAGCATAATCTGGGAGGCAGGAGGACGTAAATTTAGGATCTTCAGGAAGCAGAGAACAGACCAACCCAGTAGTAAGGAAGATTTTATTTGCTACAATCTATTTACCTGACATAAAAACCAGAATGCATCATTGTTATATTTTGTCAGTGTTCAGTCCAGATACTATACCTTGGTAGCATGTCGGTTGACATCACTGATAGATCTTGTTTTTTCTTGTATAATAAAATAAGAGATAGGAAATTTCCTTTATATCAACTTCACTGTCTTTCCCCTCCACCAGTAACAAAAAGTAAATGCTCTAAAAGTATGCAAATATGAATCTAAATTAATGCAAACTGAATGTGAAGACAGAGTCAAATTTATCTACTATAGTTAGAAATACCAAACTGGGCAGGATCATGGAAGGAAGATCACCAATGAAAAGAGGAACTCTTCTTAGTTAAAAAGAAAGGTCCCTTTTAATTGTCTGGACCTACCTACCAATGTTTTATCTTTTGCCTGATCCTGGAACCCTGGTTATCCCATTTTATGTACTCATCTGGCATAAGAACCTGTCTTTAGAAAATAGAATATGAATTTGGAATTTGAAAATGGAATTTAACATAAGATCCTGGGAATTGTTAGTGTTTGTTTAAAGATCCAGATAAGAATTGCAGACTTCCTAGCAAGATGGCTTATTTTGGGGAATCTTTCATTATGTTATCACTCTGGCTCACGCTGAGAAAACGTCATAAAGAAACTATGTGAATCTTATTTTAATTGCTGTAAAGATTCTATTGAGAAAACTATTGTGTGGTCCGGTGTTGAATTTTTGAAAATTATTTTTAAAACTACTCTCAATTCTAAGTACTAGAGAATGCTTTGGAGGTTGTTTGTAAATTACATCTTACAGAGAATGAGAATTTTGTAACTTGATCTTGTTTCCCACTTTCCTTTGATTGCTAAGGAGCTGAACCACCCACATCATAGACTTGTGCAAGACCTTATGATATGTGTTTCTTTGTTCCAGTTTTACTCTGTGTTTTCATCTTTCTTGTTTCCTCTTATTTTCCCTTTTATTCATATTAGTTTTAAAGACAGCATTCTGTTCTTCTACTCATTGTTTTGAAAGTCATCTTAAATTATGTTGGAATAAGATGGAATATAATAATAAGATGGGATGTATTTGCTACACCTATTTATTGTAGCAGAAGGCAAACACGTAAAAAGTAGAAAACTTTCTTCCTTCTCTTGTTTCTCTGCCTTCCCACTTCATTTTGCACATAGTTCTTAATACAGAGGACTTATCTCTGTGGTTTCTTGGACTTTCCAGAGGGCAGGGGAATTCACTCTGAAGCTTTTTGTCTATGTAGCACTACTAGGTCCAGTTAAAGAATGCCTGAGAGGACAAGTAAGGCTGAAATATACCAAAGAGAAGGAAAAGATATATTTTTCTCATTTGTCAGCTCTGAGCACAAGTCTTTTTCCAGCTGGTATTTGTTCTTTACCTTTTGACTGAATTATAAACTCATAATATCAAAACTTACTGAGTCTTGATAAAAGCCACCTTGAATGAAACCATATGTCAAATTTATTTGCTATCCTCTTTATGTTTTCATTTCATCATGCTCTAAATTTGACACATAGGAAACTAAGATAGTCATAAGCCATTGAAATAATTGAAATAATAATTTTCGTATGTAAAATTTTGTTTTGTTTTGGTGTATGAATTACATAGTTAAAGATACGTATGTGGTAGGAATCACATATTAAATTTTCTGTAAAGGAAGTAAGAACTGTGCTTTGCATTCCATGTGACTACTATGGTATTTAAATTATTTAATGTTAATGTGACCAAAAAATTCAGCTGGAAATGTTAACTTCATTGTCACAGGTTTTTGAAAATTTGCTATTTCCATGTGTCGTGGTGGTGACTAGTGATGTTAGCAACTTGAATTAATGTGGTTCGATACCGAATACATACTCCTTGAAATGACATATTACGTATATGTAATGAGACCTGTTCTGAGATTCTATACCCTTGGCTCAGTCTTCTCTCCTGGGTGTTCTTTTTTTTATTTTATTATAATTCTGTTTTGTTGTATTTTCTATTTCGGTACACTAGAACTTTACTTTGCAAACTGAATAGATACAAACTTAATTTAAGTAGTATAAATGTAATATGTTAACGTAATTACATGGTTGTAAAAGGGGCCTTAAGAGCTCTTTGCATTAAAATTAAAGCTTATTGTGTTCATTATAGGACACAGATACATAGCCTTAGTAGATATAGAATTTTAAAGATAAATGCAAATTTTGTGGATTTACAAAATTATCTAGATATTTTTAAAGTAGTAAATTAATTTATCATTTTGATGGAGTTGGGTTTTTTTGTTTCATACCCATGATTAATTTAAGTCGGCCCTTATCAAACTATACTGGAAATTTCAGAGAGCAAAAAAAAAATAGTAATTTGGGGGAAAAAAAACTATGGGCAAAGAAACTTAGTTTTCAAACTAACAATGTTTTTAAAAAATGCTCACAGGTTAAATATTTTAAGTTTTTTTTTTATTTTTGAAATATGTGTTTAAAATAATGTAGAGAATAGTTTCAAATTATGTAAACTTTCTCATTCATAGGAATTTTTTTTCAAGGACTGACACATAAATTATAAAGCAGTCTTACTTTGCAGGAAGTTGCCCAAGTAAAAAAATAGACTTATGCTTTGACCACACACAAAAAATTGTTTGGTCCTTATTATAACTCAGAAATTTCTTTTATGTACTTTGTTATGGCAGCTGAAATTTAAAGACTTTTCTTTTATTTAGCAGACTTTTTAAGCAGTTATTTTTATTTGTTTTTAAAAATCTTGTTAGCATTGCTTTGTTTTCTGGCAGATAGTTTATCTGCCTGAAGTGATTTTTGAAACATGCTTTTAAACAGTGCCAGTTTTCAAGCATTCCTATCATGTGGGTTTTTGCATGTGAGGAATAAACCGTTCTTTAAAAAGGAAGAATCTTTATTGTCTGTTTAACGTTAATAAAATTAAGAAAAGAACGATTACTTGAGACATCAGCCTTACCTGGCTTAGTTTTATCACGTGAGCATTCACGTTTGCTGGTGATCTAAGTGCTCCACCTGCCTTTCAGTTTGTTTACCAGGAAATCAAGATGTGTAAACTGCAGGAAGTACTATTTGACCCTCTCCGACAGTATCTCATTACAATAATTGCTAATCTCTGAATAAGACAGCCATGTTTTGTGAGTAACAGAGAGAGAGAGGTTGTGTTAGGTAGATTTTAGGTGTTTCAACAAATAGAGCATTGTAAATGCTTACTTGGATTATGGTTTCATGTTAGCTTTTGATAAAAGACATATGCTGACCTTTGGGGTCAGTAAAGCTAGGACACAATAGTAGGTATTCTTTCATGCCTTTTAACTGAAAAATATCACGGCTTGTTGTTTTGGAGTGCTGTCACTGCTCTGAATCGAAAGGATAATGGCTACTTCCTGATTAAACTCACTCTCCACAGTAAGCTGCTATTAATGTTATACTCTGTCTTTTTCTCCTGTAAATGCAAGGCTATTGGTGTTTTCTTTACTTTTTAACATTTTTTTTTCATAGATTTCTTCTAAATATATCCTGAGTTAAAGTTTGCAATTAGAGCAGAAACTACTGTTTAAGTTTGGAGGATTTTTTAAAATGAAAAAGTATTTCTGTTTGGTATCTTGAATCCAACCAGCTCATACACATACTATAGGTTTTGGTTAAAGAAATTAGCTTTATTAAACACATTGAAATGATAATGATATTAAGCTGCCACTTTCTTGGCACTCTAAGCAAAATTTTAAAAATAACTTATGTAGTAAATAGATTAATTTTTTCAGAGACTTTGGATAAACTCAAATTTTATCTTGATTCGATAGATGTCATAATTCTATTTACATATATTCTCAAAATATGTTTATAATTTTAATTATGAAATTAACATTCTTAAATTAGCAAAGAGATCCTTATGACATAAAAACAATGTTAAGTATTCAGAATATAAGAAGGGAATAATGAGCTTCTTAGTTTTAATCCTAAATCTGGCCATCATGCCATCTGTGGTCTTGGGACAATCATTTAAACTGCTTACCGCAGTTTTCTTGTCTACTGCTCGTGTGAGTGCTTAGGCAAAATGTGTATATTTGTTTATTTCTTTATAGTGGTACAAACTACAAAGAAAATGAATTTCACAAAGTATTTTATAAAATGGAGAACTGACCCTGCACTTAGGAAAACATTAGCAGTAACAATAGACAGAGAAATTTTTTTTTAATTTATGACTTTAAAAGAAACACCATTACATTGACTTTTTAATTTGTAACAGAACTCTTAGTTTTGCTCAATCTTTAATATAATATTACCAAAGGAATATACATAGGAATATACATATGTTGTTGGATACATGACTAAAATGGGAAGTAGAAAGCTTAAAGGTGATTTAATAAAGAATGACAAATATACTTAACATTGTTTAACTTTTTCTCAAAAGTCTTATTTCTGAAAGTAAAATTGTTCAGAGTAGAGGGAAGAATGTATATATGTATATATTATGGACATGTAAGTATAGGTGATATATGTGGTAAAATGTGTATTTTTTAAGCTGTAATATTAGCTATGTTCATTATATAAAAAGAAAACAAGATTATGAAAAATTGAAAGTAGTTACTGAAGAATGTTATAGAACCTAATATCTAGGAATGTTAAAAATGAGATAATATAAATAGAATCCTACTTTTGTTGAAAGAATTAAGGTAATTTCTTTCACATAATGCTTATTGGGGTAATTTTAGGTAACTCAGTAATTTTGGATATAAATTACTGGCATATTCTCAGGAGATTCTAAAGGTTAAGTTTTGTGAGTATTGTGACTTAGTCAACTTATCAAAGTTATAATAGTGCCTCTATTTTAATTTGCAATTACAAGTAATTGATGTCATTTATTGAATGCTTACTATATGCAAACCTCTGGGCTAATTTTCTTGTCATTTAATATTCATGATAATCACATGAGGTGGAGGTGTGATTATTCCATTTTATCAATAAGGAATTAATTGTAGAGAATTTAAATAATTTGATTAAGGGCCTTAGCCAGTAAATACCAGAGCCAGACTGAAAACACAAACACAATTCAGAATCCAGAACAGTCTCCAGTGTCATACCATTAACCGTTGTGTTTATATTTTGGAGACAGTAAAGGTGCTTACACATTTGATTTAGATGGTTTTATTTTTTTCATTAATTTATCAAATATTATGGAGTAACTAAGTGTCAGGCATTTTAAGAAATTACAGGCAATAGCATTATAAAGCAATGTAAAATCCCTTGTTTCAAGAAGCTTGCAGTCTAATAGAAGAGGCAGAAAATTAATTGGCCAAACAGTACAATGTGATAACTGATAAAATATAGGTAAGTACAAGATGCTAAAGGTGACGCAAAGGAGAGAGATCCAATGTATCATTTTATTTCCATATTTAATTTTTATTTTGGTGTGCTGTTTTAGGTACATGGGAAATATCAGTAAATAAAACTTTCAAAGGTCTCTATTTTTGTGGCACATATAGTAGGAGTGGAGATAAATGATAAACAATAAATAAGTAAACTGAATAATATCTTAAAAGATGACAAATGTTATGAAGTAAAGAAAAAGGAGCAGGATGTGAAGGTTAGGTGGTGATGGGGATTCAGGGGCTGAGGAAGGACTCACAAAGAAGATGATATTGAGCAAAGATTAAGGAAGTCAGCTATGTGATGAACACCTTGGGAAGTCTTCCAGGCAGAGGGTATGAAGTAGGAGCATGACTGATTTGCTCAGGGAAATGGAATGATTGTCATTGTGAGTACCGGTATGGAGAGAGAGAGGGTAAGAGGAAGTATTGTCAAAGGAAATGAGTGGTGGGTTATTCATGTAGGGCCTCAGTGGGGACTTTGAGGAGCCACTCCAGGGCTTTCAGTATTTTTAAAAAGGATTACTCCAGTTGCTATGTTTAGAATAGACTGTATGTAAGGAGGCATGGACTCCCAGTTAGAAGGTTCTTAGAGTAATCTAAATGACAGAAGGTAGTGGCCTGGTAGCAGTTAAATTCTGGATGTTTTTAAGGTAAAACCAAAAAGATTTCCTGATGGGCTGAATATAAGATTGAGGAAAGAGGAGAAAAGATGACTTTAAGGGTTTTGGCAGCTGGAAGGATGATGTGGCCATCAGCTGTGAGATAGGGAAGAATTTCAGGTGGAGAAGGTTTGGAATGAGGTTGAGGAATCAGGACTTTGGCTTTGGATGTGGTAGACCAAAATGTTTATTAGATATGCAAGCAGAGATGTGAGAAGGCTTTCCAGAGTGGGAATGACCAAAATTGAGATGGAAGAATGAATTGGATTTACCTAGTCAAACAGGTAGTTTGTAGTGAAATTTGAGAGCATTTGCTATATACTTGAATGAATCTTGGCATTATCTACTTTACATATTTACTAATGAAAGTAACATATAAACATCTAATAAGTAAAAACATTGAAAAAGTAATAATATTTCAAAGAACAAAATTATTCTGTGTAGTCAAGTTTTCAGAGTATTTCACTGACTGCTGTTTTTATGAGTTGTCTACTATTGTGCTTTTATGTATGTTGATTCTCACCGTGGTACTGTAAGGTAAATAATATTTCTATTTTACATTTGGAGAAACTGAGTATGAGGGAGATTAATATTGCCTATGGTCATTGATATATTAAGTGGTAGGCCTGGATTCAAATCCAGGTCTTTAGATTCCATTACCATGCTTCTTATTTTAAAACCGTATGATGTTAAAGTTAAAAATTTTTTAGACTTTTGTTTGAGATCTCAAGGAGTTGTTTTTTGGTTTTTGTTTTTCTTTTTTTAATGTTGGTCATCATTCTGTAGTGTAACACAGTGCTTCCCTTGGGACATAAGGTTTGTAGATTCTTGATCAAGGAATCAAGCTGTTTGTTGTTGTTCTTTGAGTAACTACAGAGCTTTCATTATAGTTGCCTATTATAGACACTCCCTCTACTCCTGGTTCCCATCCCTGTGTATAGTGCTTAATAAGTGCTTAGAAAATTACAGCTGTTATTATCATCATCTTTTTCTTTCTACTATGCTGTGACCTTGGGAATCAACCCAAACTTGTTGGAATCATGTATAAATTATAAAACTTGAAAGACTAAGGGCACAAAGATGTTCTAAATAATGAAGAATGAGTGTTAATCCATATATTTTTATCAGCTTGGAGACCATCTTTTATTTCCTTTCCTTTTTCGGCTGTTTTTTAGACAAGTGAATTTGCTAAATAGCTGTGTTTCTAATTGGAAAACCATTAATCTCTAAGATGCCAGTGGGTATTTTCATTGCAAAAGTGAATATAAGTTGTTCAACTTCAGTAGGGAATAAAAATATATGCTTGTTCCTTGAAAACATACTTACTTTTGAGGTAACAATGCCATATTTTAAATACTTAAACCTTTGGCCTTCTGGATCAAAATAAAAGTTATTTCATGTAAGTTAATATTGTTTACATTTATGATGTTTTTAAAGATACTTAAGAGCAAGTCATTAAGAAAAATTGCATAGAAATATCAGTTTTTTTAGAAAACCAGTTGTAGATTAAAATAGTATATGAATCGAAATGGTAATTTTAAGTATATACTAAGGGAATAGATAGAAAATTTACCTTGTCTATATATTTCTGTGCTATAAACATATAACTTTACACTAAATCTGTTGTTTTGATACATTTCTCAAAATTTTATGCTATTTTTTCAAAGGAACAAAAATGACGTATTCATTCTTCCTATGCCTTTCTCAAAAGTTTTTCTTTTATTTTATTATCATAACTTAAAAACTTCTTTAAGTATAACTTATTTTATGGTCACTGTAATCATTAAACAGGTTTTTTAAATAAACAAAAATGTTGGTTGAACCCTACAACATTCTTTATTTTAACTAAGTTACCTGTGTAATTTCATATTTTAATTAATTCTGTTTATGATCAGAATTATATTTCCTATTTCTTCTTAATTATAAAAATAAAACTGTATATGTTAAACATTTGCATATTACTTATTTTTAAAATTTGTTTTATTGGACAATGTCTTTGATTCAATTGGGGAAAAAGAAATGACTGATGAGAAAAAATGTTCTGTTCATAGTATTTTATTATTGCCTAGTTTTAAATAATTTTACTGAACTAAATCTGTTATATCCTTTATAAATTGAAATGTCTAGAGAGGCTTGGCGCAGTGGCTCATGCCTCTAATCCCAGCACTTTGGGAGGCTGAGGCAGGTAGATCACCTGAGGTCAGGAGTTCGAGACCAGCCTGGCCAACATGGTGAAACCCTGTCTCTACTAAAATTACAAAAAATAAGCCGGTTGTGGTGGTGGACGCCTGTAATCCCAGCTACTCAGGTGGCTGAGTCAGGAGAAATGCTTGAACCTGGGAGGCGGAGGTTGCAATAAGCTGAGATCATACCATTGCACTTCCGCCTGGGCAACAAGAGTAAAACTCCATCTCAAAAAGAAAAAAAAGAAAGAAATGTCCGGAGAATGAGTATTCTAATTAATTTTTTCTAGAATAGTTTGCTTTAA
Source organism: Callithrix jacchus (assembly GCF_049354715.1). Lineage (NCBI taxonomy): Eukaryota > Metazoa > Chordata > Mammalia > Primates > Cebidae > Callithrix > Callithrix jacchus. Next base: position 70,390,303 of record NC_133507.1, read on the forward strand.
CGTTTATTATTAAAATTTAATGTATTTGTGCAAGTATAAAATTGAATTTTTTTTTGATAATTTGAAAACATGGAGGGCTACTGGGTCCTGATTTGACAGTCTGCACTACTGCTAATCTAGTTTGGTAAATAAAGTACAAACAAATATTAAATGAGTCTTGATTTGATAATTTGAGCAAGTAATCTAGTTTTACAAGCAACGCATAATCAAATATTAAATGTGTTACAGTAATTAAAAAACACCAGAGCTGTCAAAAGGAGGATAAGATTAATTACTCAATGAGTGATATGTAAGTAAAATACTATGAGTTGACAGTAAGAGAAGGGTCACTAGAATGACCAGGAAAGGTTCCTTTGAGGAAAAGGAACTAGAACACTATCTTTGAGAACTGAAGAAGGACTTTAAACATTAGTTTTTAAAATAGCTTTACTGAGATATAATTCACATACCATACAGTTCACCCATTTAAAGTATACAATTTAATGGCTTTTGATATATTACATATTTTACATTGCAGTAAAATATCTGTAACATAAAATTTGTCATTTTAACCATTTTTATCTACACAATTCAATGGCCTTAATTACATTCACAGTGCTGTGCTACCATCATTACTGTCTATTTCCAAAATTTTTTCATCATCTTAAACAGAAACTCTAACCATTAAGCAATAATAACTCCTGGTTGGATGCAGTGGCTCATATCTGAATCCCAGCACTTTGGGAGGCTGAGGCGGGAGGATCACTTGAGACCAGGAATTCAGGACCAGCCTGGGCAATGTAGTGAGACCTCTTCTCTACAGAAATAAAATAGCTAGGCAGGTGGCACACGCCTGTAGTCCCAGCTACTCAGGCCTTGAGCCCAGGCTGCGGTAAACTATGATTGTACCACTGTACTCCAGCCTGAGTGATAGAGTGAGACCTTGTCTCAAAAAAATTTTTTATATAAAAAGAAAAGCCGTAACTCCCCATTTCCCTCACCATCCCCCATCTCCTAGTAACCTCTAATCTACTTTCCATCTCTGCAAATTTTCTCCTTTTACATATTTTTCATAAGTGGAATCATGTAATATTTGTCTTTTTTTGGGTTGGGCTTATCTCACTTTAGAATTTTCAAGGTTCATCCATGCTATAGCATGTAGCACAATTTCATTTCCTTTTATAGTTCAATTTTATAGGGATAGGTATATGTATACATATATTTATACATATATAAAATGTACTTATGTACATATATTTGTACATATATGCAAATGTACATATATACATGTTTGTACATATAAATACATATAGTTATGTAAATATGTGTATATATCACATTTGTTCATTCACTTTTGAGAGACATAGGTGTACAAGTATCTGTTCAAGTCTATTTTAAATTCATGTAGTAATTTTACATTAACTTTTAGGAGGAACCACAGAACTGTTTTTCAGATGGCTGAATCAAGCATTGATTTTATTCTGTTACACTGTATGGTGAATGTAAAAGATTAGGCTGAATGAATACTGGCTTCAGCACATACAGAATATTTTTCTTAAAAGAGAGAAAAATAAAGCCATATGTGTTAGGGGTGAAAATGTGTATATGTAAACAGCCACCTCTTAAAGTGAATTTAAAAAAAAATAATTAAGCCTTCTGGTTATATGTAACCCCAGGTTTGTAATATTTTCTAGAATATGGTCATTGAGTTTGAATTTCTTAGTCCCTAGGAACAATGTTATAAAAGGATGTTTCCACAAGCAATTAGAATTAATAGTGTATTTATGCCTAGTTTTAAGATATCTATTTATTAATTGCCTTTTTTGCATTATAATATAAAATCACTCAACTATATCTGACTGGCAAGTATTTCCAATATATTCTTTTTAGTCAATTTATTTTCCTTCATATATGTTAATATTTTATAAGTGAGAGAACTGTAGTCATTTCATTCAGCATTTTCAAAATCACTCTTGCTATATAAATTCTGGAATTTAGTATGGATTAGGAGAACAATATTTACCTATCTTTTCAAAGATCAGGGACCACTGAGCCAAAAGGCAGGGCTTATTTCACTGACTTGATAAGGTCATAGGACCCAGGAAATGGGGAGCAATATTAAAATAGGTAAACTTTTGGACTTAATTACAAGTTTCCCTAAGAGGGATATATAATATCACAAATAGTAATGACTCACACTTGTGGATTCAATAAGGAAATAAATGGTAATAACTGATATAATGGGTCACCCTGATGAGAATATTATTTAGGACATCTGAGAGTAATTTCTGAAAATAAAAGGAAGGCTACTTGTAAGTTTTCTTTAAATTTCTCATCAGGGGGTATACATGAGAGTGTGTAATGAATAGGGAAATTGAAATAGCCATCAGTTTTGAGGAAATTGACATGGATAGGTCATGGAATTTTTTTTTTCTTTTTTGGCAAACCTCTGAGGCAATTTGCCTTATACGAATTTGAATCTTAAGTAGGAACTGGTAACAAGATTATAGGGTGTTTAAATCATTAACAAAGGTTAGACTTGGATAAATCTTTTGGGAAGTAAGTTTCCGCATGGTTAAAAGCAAAATTTCAATAGTCTATACAGCACAGAATTGTAACAAACTGAATAACTTTGAATAACTTACCAAATACAAATTCAATAATTAGATAAATAGTTTAAATGATTTTAGTTTGACATTGCTGATCTGGCAAGAAAGTAAGGAGTCACTGCGACTAAAAATTAGGTGAAATAGAAAATTTAAAGAGGATAAGAAAATGTCAAAACCAACTTTCATTTCAAGGAACCTGCTGAACTTATGATGGAAGTATCTATGAGGCTGGGTAATAGCCCATATTCAAAATCAGATATATAGGCTAGGCACTGTTGCTCATGCCTGTAATCACGGCACTTTAGGAGGCCAACGGGGTGGATCACTTGAGGCCAAAAGTTCAAGACCAGCCTGGCCAACATGATGAAACCCTATCTCTGCTAAAAATACAAAAATTAGCCGGGCATGGTGGTACATGACTGTAATCCCAGCTAATCAGGAAGCTGAGGCACAAAATCACTTGAACCCAGGAGGCAGAGGTTGCAGTGAGCCAAGATCATGCCACTTGCACTCCAGCCTGGGTGACAGAGGGAGACTATGTCTAAATACATACATACATATATACATACATAAATCAGATATATAGTGCTGTTACTTTTATTTCAAAACATCTCTACTTCCATTTTGAAACAATATGGTCTCTTTTGAACCTCACTTTTTAAAACTTTTAAGTTCCTTCTTTTTAAAAGTAATCATACCTTTGTATAACTCTTACCTACTTTGTCCCTTATCATTTTCTTCTTTTAAAGTTTTTGTATTATTCAATTTAGATTACTTCTCATGGTGGGAAGACTGTAATGAAGCCTGGATCTAATTCGATTCCTAATATCTTAGTGCAATGATTGAAAAACACATCTAATTTTCCAAGTCACATTATCCCTTGTACACAAGTAGACACACATTGAAAAAATCTTAATGCCTTAGAACTTTCTGGAACTCTAGTATATGTGAAATTCAGAAATTTTTTAGGGAGACCACTGCTTTTCTCTCAAAGAAACACCTTTCCAAGTCTTAGTTTTCACCTAAAACTTAGAATTAATATTCTTTCTAGATATAATTTTGTCGGCTATCTGATTAATTTTATTGCCATTTTTTGAGAGTCTGTTCTAGAGCTTGGTGCTTTTAAACTTTACATACTAAAATGAAAACAAAAGCTGGTTTTTTCCAAGTCATATAGACTTGGATGTAAATATTTTAGTGTAAAGAATCTTCTCCTTTACTGGGTGTTGTAATGTTTCTATTGACTTTGAAAGACTTCCTTGTTCTATTAAAAAGATAGGATTAGAGTTAGTGTCTCTGACTTACTCTCCAAGTCTTCTACATCTATCAGTCATCCCAAGATGCCACTCCAGACCTTGTTGTGAGTAACCCTATTAGACAGGATAGAGGAGTGTTTAAAGTATATTGGTGGTTTAGACCTATCATGCAGATCTATTCTAGTATAATACTAAATGCAAATGAACTAAACAACTGAGGAGTATCTCTGTCTTTTGTCTTCCTAGGTTCCCCTTTTTTATCTTCCTTCCTTCTTTGCAAAATTGTTTAGATTTTTTTTTAACCTCCTCAGTCTCACAGTTGTTTGAAGCCTAACTTTCTACTAAATCAGCTGTTCTTCTGTTGCCTAATAAACTTTTTCTGGAGCATATTTGTTCAAGTTTTGTACTTTGCTTTAATGTATCAGGCTATATTTTACACAGGAAACGTCAAGTTTTTTTTTTCCTCAAAACCATTTAGCTCTCTTTTGCAGCCATCTAATCTCTCTTTGATGACCATCTAAGTATTTTTCAGAAGGTCTTGTTTTGTTATTATCCCAGACTTTATATGGGGGCCCCATGAATCTAAAACTTACATAGTTTAGATAACTTAGTAGGAATACCATTACTTTTATGTTGACCTGTTCCATAAAGTCTTACTCCTGATACTGAACAAGAGATTTTTGTGTGAGTGATGGGGTATTCATCAGTCCCACCAATAGTGCCAATTTTCGGACCCGTATTTCTTTGGATAGTTTATCTTGCTGTTAGATTCTCTCACTTGAATCATTCTTTCTCTTTTCCTTTCCTCTCTTATCCTCCTCTCACTCTAGGACACAAATTACTGAGGGTGGAAAAAAACTCAGTACTCTTGTTATTTGTATGTGACCCCAAAAAGGAAAGTTTTCAAGGTTAAAAATTGAGGAGAGGAGAATAAGACATTATGGTAATAGTATTTCCCTTGTTGGTCCTGTATTCTTATAGATACACAGTTTCTGAAAGGCAGGGCTTTTCTTCTAAGCTGTGGCTCAAGTATTCATAGCATTGTTCCTGAAGGTTTGCAGTTTTCTTGGACCGGGCTGACGCTGTTCTTTATGGAGTTACTGCCCAAGTACCAGGAGATATTCCTCCATCTAAGCAGGTAATAGAAATCTACATTATCCCTTTCTGGAAGTTTTTCTTTTTTATTTCCTAATAAGTATCTATTTGTTCAAATCTGCTTATTAATAATTCCTTAGATGTGATGTTGAAACGGAATTTTGTGGATATTCATTTACCCTAGTGTAATACAGCATATTACAGCTCAGATCTCCTGGATAGCTGAGGCAGTAGGTTCCATTGCTAGGCCCAATTTCCCTCCTGTCATCCTGGCTCCCGCTGGATATGGGTGAGCTAGAGCCTCAAGAAGTGATAGGCCATGGTAAGAATTACTTAGCAAGGGATTTATGGTTAGAGAGACTTACCTAGGTAGTCTCATGTCTGTGTAGAAACTGTTTTGGAGGGGTGGAGGTCCTGTTTTCCCTACCACTTTTTTTGTATGCTACTCTAGTTATAGCACACTTGCCAGCCAGCCCATACGAGAAGGTTTTTTTTGGGAGGAGCAGAAGACTCTTGGAAAAGAGAGATCTGTGTTTCAGATTCTCTGTCATCGTTGGGACAGGAAGATAGCTGGGAGTTCTCATAACTGTCCTTGTCACCTCTCATCCTGAGTGCTTATCTGGACACAGGGTAGATAGTTTATAATGCATTATACACTTAGCTCGCCAATGTGTAACTATTCAGAACCTCAATTATTCCAGTTTTTCATTTTCAGTTCAGGTTACAGAAGCTGGCTTTATACATATCTGCTGTTACTTGTATGAATTGTTCTCTTTTTGTGTTTCTGCCTGGCTTTTAGGGTTTAAAATGATGATGAATTTTATATTCCTGCCTTCTTCTTATGGGACCTTTTTTATCCAAGCTATCTGTATATTTTTCTTATTCTTTATATTAGCAGATATTTTCCCGTTTCCTTACATTAGCAGATATTTTCTTTCTTTTTAAGTTTTTCTTCGTTTTAGTGAGTCTTACAGCATTTTTAACATTAAGTACTGGGTCAACAAGGCAGTGAATGTTAGTTGATTATTATTTTCATTTGAACTTCAAAATTGTTATAATCCAGCAGTGTTGAAGCTTGAAAAAGCTCTATGGCAGAGATTCCCTGGAATCTCCTGGAGGGCTTCCCAACCTGTTAATGTTTACATCCCACCCCTCGAGATTCTGATATAATTGATGTGGAGATGGACCTTGTCACGAGTTTATATATATTTAAGATCCCCCATGTGTTTCTGATAGACAGCCAGGCTTGTGAATCATTACATTAAAGGAATTATGTGGTAAACTTGTTTATGAAGTAAAAAATTCATTTTATACTCAGAAGATACTTGAAAAACTACTAGGTGAAGGCACTCTGCTGGAATTCCGTGAAATTATGTATACTTCTTTGCTTCACTGTTTTCTATATTAAGATTTTTATTGGTCAAGTTTTCTCTAATATATGACCAGCTCCATTTTCAGTGGGCTTATTACTTTTATCTGAAGATATTACATAAGTCATTTTCATGTTATTCTTTGTCCACCAAGATTAAAATAAGTTGAGCATGATTATACAATGAATATGTAGCTTTATAAATTAAGTTCTGTCATCTAAGGGAGATTGTGAATGATGATTTCTCTCTATATCTTTGTTTAAAATATAGCTTATATATACAGATTGAACTAGAGAACCAAATAAATTCATTTAAAACTTTGATAGCTAAAGGGATGTTCTAGACTTGTGTTTTCAAATATTTGTATATAGTATTTCATATTTATCTAAAAATTATCTTACTTTGTAAGCTGAGTGGAACCCTGTTTGCCTTTTATGAGACTCCAATATATGTCTTAATAGAGAAGGATGTGCAATATGGGACTAATAAGCCAAATGTGACTCAGTTGATCCCAAGATATTGATGTGTTTTTAGTAAAATAAAATTAGCATACATAAATGAACTAGTGGTACCTAACTCCCTGCCTTTAATGAATTTAAGAAGTTTGATAAAAATATGGAAAAGCAGAGTTTATTGGCACAAATAGATTTCTTAAATGTCAAGTTAAATTTTAACGTTCAAGCTGGACAGAGTGCCATGTACCTGTAGTCTCAACTATGCAGGAAGCTGAGGCAGGAGGATTGCTTGAGGCCAGGAGTTAGAGGCTGAAGTGCACTAGGATCTGCCTGTGAATAGCAACTGTACTCCAGCCTGGGCAACATGGTAAGACCTAGATCTCTTTAAAAATAGTTTTTAAGGTTTCAACAGTTTATTAAAATTAAGAGACCTAAGTGCCAACATGCATCTGTCATCAGAAGAATTTATATAATATTCTTTGCAAGTTATTTATTTAATGTTAGGGTAAATATACTAATCAAGATTTATGTTTTACCTTACTTATCAAGTTTACAGTACATTCAGAAACCCTTAAAGCAAAGTATAGACATTTGGCATATTTTATTCAATTCACTACTTTGCGGAGACTTTTGAAGAGATTTTCTGATTTGCCAGAAGCCAGATATTGGTCTGTAATCCCAGCACTTTGGGAGGCCAAGGCAGGCGGATCACCTGAGGTCAGGAGTTAGAGACCAGCCTGGCCAACATGGTGAAACCCTATACATACAAATGAGAGAGAGAAAGAGAGAGAGAGAGAGAGAGAGAGAGAGAGAGAAGGAGAGAGGGAGGTAGGGAAGGAGGGAAGGAGGGAAAGAAGACAAAGAAAGAGATAAGAAAGAAAGAACAAGAGGTAAACAAGAAAAGTAGGAAGTAAGGAAGCCAAATATCAGAAAGGAAGGAAGCCAAATAGCAGGAAGGAAGAAAGAAAGAAAGACAAATATCAGAAAGGAAGGAAGCCAAATAGCAGGAAGGAAGAAAGAAAGAAAGACAAATATCAGGAAGGAAGGAAGGTAGGAAGGAAGGAAGGAAGGAAGGAAGGAAGGAAGGAAGGAAGGAAGACAGGCAAGTATCAAAATAGAAAATTGCTATATAGTACAACGTTACAAGTGACTTAATTAGGGAATATACAAGATTAACAAGAAAGGACCTAAGACTTCCTTAAGTCAGAATGGTTCCCCAGAGGAGGTTACACATGAGATGAGACCTAGAGTATCTGTAGGAGTAAGGCAGAGAATAAGGGCAGCGCATTTGAGGGAAAACAAAAATCATGTACCAAAAACATACTGTGAATATAGGGGGAGACAGTGGTGTATTTGGGAACGGCAAGAAGTTTAGTCACCTAATATATGAGAAGAGAGTGGGAAGGGTGACCAAAGAAGTCAGAGGCCTATTAAATAGAGCTTGTTATGCCTAGCAGAAGACCTGAGATTTTTATCATACAGGTGATATAGAAACACTGAAAGAGTTTAGGTAGGGGAGTGGTGGGATCATATTTTTATATTAAGAAGATTACTGCTTAAGAAAAACAGGATTACTCTTGGTAAAAACAGGACTGGAGGAAAGAGAAACGGAGATACCTACTGGAGGGCTACTGCATTATTTCCAGTAAGAACTGATTTTGGATTTTACTAACATGATGGTAGGAATAGAGAGAAGATACATATATTTATAATATTGGATAAACTCACTAGTCCCTGAATTGAATTAATACAGCTTTAGCAAGTTTTAAAAAAATATATGTAAATGGTTGGGTGCAGTGGCTCACGCCTGTAATCCCAGCACTTTGGGAGGCTCAGACAGGTAGATCATGAGGTTAGGAATTCAAGACCAGCCTGGCCAATATGATGAAACACCATCTCTACTAAAAATACAAAAAATTAGCTGGGTGTGGGGGCATGCACCTGTAATCCCAGGTACTCAGGAGGCTGAGGCAAGAAAATCACTTGAACCTGGGAGACAGAGGTTGCAGTGAGCTGAGACTGCGCCACTGCACGCCAGCCTGGGCAATAGTGAGACTCTGTCTCAAAAAAACAAAAATGTAATATGGAGATGCAAGATCACTAAATGGATGAGCACCTGAGAGAGTTTGGTATGGGTACATGGCTTGATTTTCTGTGTTAGTAGCTCATTATAACACATGAAAAGTCATATTAGAGACATTCTACGTTTAGTCTTACATATAGAGTCTAGAATCAAGAATATTGAATTTAAAATTTCCATAGAGAATTCATTAAGTCAAATGGCATTCTATCATTAAGTGTCATTGAGAGATGCAGATTTTTTTTTTTTTTTTTGAGACAGTTTCTGGCTCTGTCACCCAGGCTAGAGTGCAGTGGCTTAATCTCAGCTTACTGCAACCTCCACTCCCAGATTCAAGCGATTCTCCTGCCTCAGCCTCCTGAGTAGTGCCATCATGCCCAGTTAATTTTTGCATTGTTAGTAGAGATGGGGTTTCACCATGTTGGTCAGGCTGATCTTAAACTCCTGACCTTGTGATCTGCCCACCTCGACCTCCCAAAGTGCTGGGATTACAGGCATGAGCCACCATGCCCGGCCCAGATAGTCTTTTTTTTTTTTTTTTTTTTGGAGACAGGTCTTGCTCTATTGCCTAGGCTGGAGTGCAGTGTCAGTGATCACAGCTCACTGTAACCTCAATCTCCCAGGCTCAGGCAGTGCTTTTGTCTTAGCCTCCCAGGTATCTGGGACCACAGGCACATGCCACCATGCTCAGCTAATTTTTTTTTCTTTTTAAGAGATGGGGTCTTGCCATGTTGCCCAGACTAGTCTCGAATTCCTGGGCTCAAAGGATTCTCTCACCTTGGGTTTCTAATGTGCTGGGACTACAGTTGTAAACCACCTAGCCAGCTTTTTAATTTTATTATTATTATTTCTTTAATTTTTGGTGATGGAGTCTAGCGATATTGCCCAGGCTGGAGTGCAGTGGCATGATTTCAGTTCACTGCAACTTCCACCTCCTGAATTCAAGCAATTGTCCTGCCTCAGCCTCCCAAGTAGCTGGGACTACAGGCTCGCGCCACCACACCCAGTAAATTTTTTGTAGTTTTAGCAGAGACAGGGTTTCACGAGGCCAGGTTGGTTTTGATTTCCTGACCTTGTAATTAGCCTGCCTCGGCCTCCTAAATTGGGATTACAGGCATGAGCCACTGTGCCCGGCTACCTTTTTTTTTAAAACAGCTTTATGGAGATATAATTAATATACCATACGATTTGTACATTTAAAATATACAATTCAGTTTTTACTGTATTCACAGAGTTGTGCAACCATCACCACAATCAATTAAAACATTTCATAATCCCCCAGAGAGACCCAATATCCATTAACAGTCACTCTTAATTTTCCCCCAACTTAACCAGAGTTCTGTATTTTCTGTCTCTAGAGTTGCCTTTTCTACACGTTTCATTTAAATGGAATCATGCAACCCATGGTCACTTGTGACTGGCTTCTTTTAATTAATGCATTGTTTTCAAGATTCTTCCATGTTGTATCATGCTTCACTCCATTCCTTTTTATTGCTGAATAATATTTCATTGTATGGATATACCCCATTTATTTGTTCATCAGTTGATAGTCATTTGGTTTATTCCACTTTGGGGCTATTATGAATAAGAGCTATGAACATTCAGGTACCAGCTTTTGTGTAAACACATATTTTTATTTTTTTAGGGTATATGCTCAAGAATAAGAGTAGAATTCTACCTAAGAGTTGAATTGCTGGGTCATACAGTAACTCTTAACGTTTAGCCTTTTGAGGAACTCAGATATTCTTAACTTTTCAACATTTGAAGTAGAATATTTAGATGAGCATTTAAATTACAGACAGTTTTGTGGTTAAATTAGGTATATATGGTTTTATCATTAGACTACATTAATTTTAGTAATTGGCAAACTATATATATAAAGAATACTTAAACGTTTTTTAAATCATGGCAATGCTCATTTTTATAATAATTTTATTATTGAGTTTGTACTTTGTTTTACTTTGTAGAAATACTAAAAATTTTGGCTCATAGTTATATTCATTATATCACTGTATTTAACCATTAAATGTTTTCACACAAAATTGTGTATAACATATGTATTTGGCACAGTATCTCACTTTGTCACTCAGGCTGGAGTGCAGTGGCATGATCACAGCTCACTGTACCTCAACTTCCCTGGGCTCAGGTGATCCCCCTCTGTCAACCTCCTGAGTAGCTGGGACTAGCACACCACCATGCTCAGCTAATTGTTTTTTTTTTTTATTTTAGAGAGAGAGATGGGGTTTCACCATGTTGCCTAGGCTGATCTTCAACTCCTGGGCTCAAGCCATCTGCATGCCTCAGCCTCCCAAAGTGCTGGGATTACAGGTGTTAACCATCGTGCCAAGCCATTTTCTTTTCTTTTCTTTTCTTTTCTTTTCTTTTTTCTTTTCTTTTCTTTTCTTTTCTTTTCTTTTCTTTTCTTTTCTTTGAGAGAGTCTTGCTTGTTGCCCAGGCTGAAATGTAGTGGCACAATCTCGGCTCACTGCAACCTCTGCCTTCTGGGTTCAAGCTGTTCTTCTGACTCAGCCTCCCAAGTACCTGGGATTACAGGCATGCACCACCACACCCAGCTAATTTTTGTAGTTTTATTAGAGATGGGGTTTCTCCATGTTGTCCAGGCTGGTCTCAAATTCCTGACTTCAGGTGATCCAGACGCCTCAGCCTCCCAGAGTACTAGGGTTACAGCCATGAGCCACCCTACCTGGCCTCCCAGCTGTTTTCATATTTTAATGCAGGTGGTACTAAGACATGTTTAGTATGTATACTTAGGGCCTTGTCCTATGAAGGAATTTTATTTTCTCTGAGCATTGTCACAGAGGGTCTTCAGTCTTCCACATAAAAACTAAGAATATTATAATAAAGAGAAGGCCAAGACAATAAGGAAAAAAAAACACCCCCCAAAAAATGCTGGAGGCATCACTTCAAAGAAAACATCACAGGAGGCTCCCCAGCTTCAAAGTACAAGGCTACATACAGTACTTGTGTACTTGTATGCTTGAATACTACAAAGCTACAGTAACCAAAACAGCATGGTACTGGTCTAAGAACAGCACAGAGACCAATAGAACAAAATAAAGAACTCAGAAATAGGCCAGGCGCGGTGGCTCACACCTGTAATCCCAGCACTTTGGGAGGCCCAGGTGGGCGGATCAGCTAAAATTACAGAAAATTAGCTGAGTATGGTGATGTGCACCTGTAGTCCCAGCTACTTGGGAGGCTGAGGCAGGAGAACCGCTTGAACCCAGGAGGCAGAGGCTGTAGTTAGCCGAGATCACGCCACTGCACTTCAGCCTGGGTGACAGAGCAAGACTCTGCCTCAGAAAAAAAAAAAAAAAAACTCAGAAATAAGACCACACACCCACAACCATCTGATCTTCAAAAAAATCTGGCAAAAGCAAGCGATGGAATAGGACTCCCTATTTAATAAATGGTGCTGGGAGAGCTGACATAGACATATGTGGAAAATTTAATCAGGACCCCTTCCTTACACTGTATACAAGAATTAACTCAAGATGGATTAAAGACTTAAATGTAAAACCCAAAACTATAAAAACCCTAGAAGAAAATCTAATCAGTACCATTCAGGACATAGGCACAGGCAAAGATTTCATGACGAAAATGCCAAAAGCAATAGCAACAAAAGCAAAAACTGGTAAATCAGATTTAATTAAAGCAAAGAGCTTCTGCACAACAAAAGAAACTGTCATCAGAGTGAACAGACAACCTATAGAGTGGGAGAAAATGTTTGTAGTCTATCCGACAAAGGCCTAATATTCAGAGTCTACAAGGAACTTAAACAAATTTATAAGAAAAAAATAACCCCATTAAAAAGTGGGCAGAGGACATGAATAGACATTTCTCAAAAGAAGACATACATGCGGCCAACAAACATGAAAAAAAGCTCAACATCACTGATTATTAGAGAAATGCAAATCAAAACCACAATGAGATAACTTCTTACACCAGTCACAATGGCTATTACTAGAAAGTCAAAAAACAACAGATGCTGGTGAGGTGCAGGGAAAGAGGAATGCTTTTGCACTGTTGATAGGAGTGTAAATTAGTTCAACCATGTAGAAGACAGTGTGGTGATTCTTCAAAGATCTAGAAGCAGGAATACCATTTGACCCAGCAATCCCATTACTGAGTACATACCCAAAGGAATATAAATCATTCTGTTATAAAGATACATATACATGTATGTTCATTGCCACACTATTCACAATAGCCAAGACATGGACTCAACCTAAATGCCCATCAATGATAAACTAGATAAAAAAAATTTGGTATGTATACCATGGAATACTATGCAGCCATAAAAAAGGGATGAGATCATGTCCTTTGCAGGGACATGGATGGAGTTGGAAACCATTATGCTGAGCATTCTAACACAAGAACAGAAAATCAAACACAGCATTGTCTCACGTATAAGTGGGAACTGAATAATGAAAACATGCGGACACAGGAGGGTAACTTCATACACTGGTGCATGTTAGAGTCAGGGTGGGGTGAGAGAACATCAGGAAGAATAACTAATGGATGCTGGGCTTAATACCTAGGTGACAGGTTGATCTGTGCAGCAAACCACCATGGCACATGTTTACCTATGTAATAAACCTGTATATCCTGTACATGTACCCTGAACTTAAAAGTAGAAGAAAAAAATTATAATAATAAAGAGAAGGTGTAGCATGCCTCCTGTTAGGTATTTTATTATTTATTTGGCCAGAAGAAAACAGAAAGAAAATATTTTCTTCAAACTTAAGATACATGATTGGAAAACAGCTCAGTGAAAGTCAACATTATTTATGTTAATATTTCGGCATTGCCAATAGAGTAAAACATGGACAAGCATATGCAATTTAGAAAATAATAAAAATTTTGAGGCAAATGGATGAAGCATATTTGAAATGATAAGTTAATACATAATTTGACCAAATGTTATAGTTAAGAGAATAGTAAGGGGAATTATAATAACTTTTTGTTTGTATTTGGAGATTATCAATGTCAAAAGGAGAAAACTTGGTCCCTAGATTACTGAAAAAAGTACTGTTATAGTCAAATTAATTTTGTGTATAATGAAGGTTATAAAATTACGTACTAACTTCTCAGGAAAGAGCAGTTTTACTACTTTAGTTACCTAAGAACTAAAATAAAAATATCACTCCTATCTAAAACAAAACTTCAGAATATATTATTATATAAAGCTAAGGTAAAGATGGCATTTTTGAAACTCCACAGCTTCTGCACGGCAAAAGAAACAGTCACTAGAGTGGATCGGCAACCAACAGAATGGGAAAAAATTTTCGCAGTCTACCCATCTGACAAAGGGCTGATATCCAGAATTTACAAACAACTCAAGCAGATTTACAGGAAAAAAACAAACAAGCCCATTCAAAAGTGGGCAAAGGATATGAACAGATACTTTACGAAAGAAGACATATATGAGGCCAACAATCATATGAAAAAATGCTCATCGTCACTGGTCATCAGAGAGATGCAAATCAAAACCACATTGAGATACCATCTCACGCCAGTTAGAATGGCGATCATTAAAAAATCTGGAGACAACAGATGCTGGAGAGGATGTGGAGAAAAAGGAACACTTTTACACTGTTGGTGGGAGTGTAAATTAGTTCAACCATTGTGGAAGACAGTGTGGCGATTCCTCAAGGCCTTAGAAATAGAAATTCCATTTGACCCAGCAATCCCATTACTGGGTATATATCCAAAAGACTATAAATCGTTCTACTATAAGGACACATGTACACGAATGTTCATTGCAGCACTGTTTACAATAGCAAAGACCTGGAATCAACCCAAATGCCCATTGATAATAGACTGGATTGGAAAAATGTGGCACATATACACCATGGAATATTATGCAGCAATCAGAAATGATGAGTTCGTGTCGTTTGTAGGGACATGGATGAATCTGGAAAACATCATCCTCAGCAAACTGACACAAGAACAGAAAATGAAACACCGCATATTCTCACTCATAGGTGGGTGATGAAAAATGAGAACACATGGACACAGAAAGGGGAGTACTAAACACTGGGGTCTATTGGGGGGAAAAGGGGAGGGCCAGTGGGAGGGGGCGGTGGGGAGGGATAGCCTGGGGAGAAATGCCAAATGTGGGTGAAGGGGAGAAGAAAAGCAAAGCACCTGCCATGTGTGTACCTACGCAACTGTCTTGCATGCTCTGCTCATGTACCCCAAAACCTATAATCCAATAAAAAATTAAAAAAAAAAAAAAAAAAAAAAGATGGCATTTTTGAAAGATTGGCAGGGGATCACCTAATACTCTTAAATATCTCTTTAGGCTTACCTGCGAATGAAATCTGCTTGGAATTGAAAATTATCTTGACATTTTAAACATATATTTGCTCACATTTAACTTACAAAAGAAATAATGTTGACTTTTATTAAGCTGTTATTTTTTACCCTTGTATCGTAAGTTTGAAGAAAATATTTTCTTCTTTGTATTCTCCTGGCCAAACACCTAAGAACAAAATACCTAGCAGGAAGTGTACTAGGCCCTTTCTTAGTAGCTCTTTGAAGTAATTATAATTAGTCTCACTGTACTGAGTCAGCAACTAGAGCTCAACAGACATAATGGCTGTGTGCTGAATAATACGGTGTATTCATAAAATAAATACAGAGCCGTAAAAAGTCATGTCATTAGCATCTTCCTGGATGGAAGCTAAAGTGCTCCATAATTCAAAATGGGAAGTTGTGACCCAGGATTAGTCAGATCCAGCTTTATGGATAAAGGGACTCTAGGGCCTGTGTTTAAAGGAGTATAGTGTTTGGATTATTGGAAGTAAAAACCAAAATATGTCTCGGTGGTGTAAATAGCATGAGTGACCATGAGAAAAGACAGACAAGCATATTTGTTAGGAAGTTTCTACTAGGCTCTTCACTTGGCAAGGAGCAGTAACAGAAGAGTATCTTCTCTCTCTCAAGGTGGCTCAGCTTCTCTGTACACTTTACTCTTCCATTGTTTTTTCACAATCCACTTTTTAAAACTTGTATACTTAGGCCCCAGCCTTAAGGATCTCTTATCTCAGCAACAACTTTTCCTGTTTCTATCAGTTAAAATGTTTATATCAGAAAGAATCTGATTTGACTATAGAATCTTTTAGAGACCATTAACACATAGATTTCTGGCCAACTATTGTCTCCTTGGGTTGTATCTGTTTCAGACAACTTTGACCACAGGAATGGGATCATGTGGCCCACTGTAGAGAGACAAAGTTTCTCTCAACATCGGGAAGTCCTATCTGCTGAATTAGGCAGTCCATAAAGAGGAAGGCTGAGTGAAGCACAGGGAAAGCATAATGAGTCATGGACATTCCTACTTCCTAGATGGGGTTGGAGGGTGGAACTTTTATGAAAACTGACATCATTTAAAAATTATATCAAGGCAAAAGGTCTTTTTTCTTCCTGGTAACGTCATCAGTGAAGCTGCCTGTCTCCACAGTCTTTGTGTTTGCATCTCCCTAGAACCCCTCTTACTACTATGAATTTAGTGAAGTGAGCACATGTATTTCTGTTTATCAGAAAAATTAAAAGAATTTAGAGTAATTGAGATTTAGGTTGAATTATGGAGATAACAGTATGAAATGAAAAATTTAGAGAAAATTGAATAGTGAGAATTATTAAATGATGAACTTTTACAAGACGAGGACTGTGATTTATCTTTATTTTCTAACAACTAAACCAGCATAGAGATTTGCAGTAAATGCTCAAAAATAGTTGTTAAATAAATAATAGACCAGCTATTTCAACATAAGAGGCAAAAAAGGAATAAATCCTTAACGTATAACATTTTCTCTTGAAATTTTATGAGAATTCTCAACATTTACTTCTTTAACTATAGTAGTATTAATTTTTTTTAAGACAGTGTCTCACTCTGTTGCCCAGGATGGAGTGCAGTGGCGCAGATCTTGGCCCACTGCAACCTCCACCTCCCGGGTTCAGGTGATTCTTATAGCATTAATTTTTTAAAAAGGATTTCTTCTTCAACTGAAATTTATATGTAGCTTTGGATACTCATATCTGTTTCTCCTACTTTACTCCAGTACTACCACATGGTCTTTGTAGATACTAAAATTTATAAGTAAAGCTGAATCAGAAATGTGATAATTTGAAAATAATTAAAAGCATAAAATGTCCTATATATTATAAAAACTATTCTAAATTTATAACTAATATTGGATTCTCAGATGGCAGTTGTTTTCAGAAGATTGTATATTTTCATTTTAAATGTTTTATATTTTTTGGAGTATGAGAAAATGCCTAACTTTTAATATCAATATCCCTAATTATTAGCAAAATTAGGAATAAATATAACATTTTCCCACTGCATATCTTATTTTCTTAATTTGTTTGCTCATCTACACTTATGGCCCCTGAAAAGGCCACCCTATTTCTGGAATTTATATAGTACCATCTTCTAACACCTGGTACCCAGGTACTGTCACTTAGCACAATTTCTTTCTAGTAAGAATCTGTTTAACTCAGTGTTGATTAGGTATCTGCTGTTGCTCCAGCCTACTAGAGTATAAACCCTTGAGGTAGAGTACTTGACCTAATTGACTTATTCATTATATCCTAAGCACCTAGCATGCTTCATAGTGTGGTAAATGCTTCTTGAAAGGTTGAACATCAGATGTTTTCATAAATGGTTAAAAGTTTGTATAATTATCACTTAGAGCATCTAGGTGAAATAACTTTGATGTATATTTAATTAATTGAGTATACAGAATAAAAGACTAGTATTTAGATGGCATCCCAGGTGCGCAGCCAAATTAAATACCCCTTATTTCTTTGTCACAGACTAGAAGGTTAAGAGTATATGCTGCTGAGCCCTAGAGGAATTCTTAGAATTTCGTACAGCTGCTCTCATCCATGGATTGTGTACACAAAGCCTGGATTCTCCTAGTATAGTAATAGTAATATGTGCATGTATATGTGAGTGTATCCGTATATAAATTTATTTATATGTATATAAATAGTAATTTATATATGTATATAGTAGTAGTCATTCTAATATAGCAGCTGGTATGATTAGGGATTGTAAAATTCTTCTGTGCTTCCCTATAGAAACCATACATTACTGGGAATACAAATAGATATGTGTTTTTCAAATATCTCTGAGAGTAACCCAGACTATTTCACTTTTTATGATTTTACTATGTGGATTTCATTACTTTGAATGGGTTATGACCCAAAGTTTTAAAAATATTGCTGTAACTGGGACTAAAGAGTTCAGTTACTAGTGACTTAAAATTTTAGCGTTGGTAGCCAGTGTTTCCTGTATATTATTTATGTTTGCTTTGCCTACCTAGTAATAGGCCCTTCTGGTATTCTGATGTAAGCTGTAGTATAAAAGGGCAGTGGACTTTAGTTTCTTTATGAACTCTTGAAGACCTTCCATGTATGGAGAGTGTCATCAGCATCAGTGGAAAGGCAAAGGGAAGGCCATGCACACATATCCTGTTTCTGCTCTTTTTCTATGATGCCACCTTTTTTTCTATCAAATTCTTTTTAACTAAATCATTGAGCATTTATAGGAGATATTTGTTTATTGCCTCTTCTGCCAATAATAACTGGACCTACAATATTGCAAATAGAACAAAACTCTTTCGATTTGTGCTAGGGATATTTCAGTAGAAACATTTGAGAAGTAATGAAAGATGAGAGTTATTTCAGGTTATCTTCAGAGGGAATAGTTTAAGCTTTTAAGTGAATACTTTATAAATAAGCTAAACTCCACCTCAAATAATTCTCCTGAAATGAGAATTATTTCAGTTTATCTTCTGAGTGAATAGTTTAAGCTTTTAAGTGAATACTTTATAAATAAGCTAAATTTCCCACTGATTTTAATGAATTTTAACATTTTAGCAATAACTATACCCTGTGAAGAAAACATGGTAGCATGATATTAGTTTAAGTTTCTTCATAGAGCTAACTGTTGATTTGTATCTAATACTGCACATCAGTCTTTCTCAAGAAAACTTTAATAAGGCAGTATCTGCCCTAAAGCTGCCAACTCATGTTTAAACAGTTTTAATAGTCTACTTACTCAATATGAAAAAGGCTTTCTCACTAAGGGAGAAGATTTCAGTGTCTGGGGGAAGAATATTATCATTTAGAGTGACACTGTATAATAAAACTTTCTATAATGATGTGATAACTGCTGAGCACTTAAAATATGGCTAGTGTGACTTTTAAATTTTATTTGATTTTAATTAATTTAAATGTAATTTTCTGCATGTGTTAATGGCTGCCCTGTTAGATAGTACACTTTTAGATACTACTTCTGATACATTGATTTTGGGTTATCACAGTTGCTTGCTGTATAGTTGAATGCTGTCCTTAAAAACTGGAATGAAATGTAATGAGTGGACCAGATTTTGTGTCTAGTTGAAGGTATAACCACACAAAAGAACTGTTTAAGGGACTTTTAAATATTTTAATTTGACTAGTTGACTGTATTTTGAGGATCAAAAGAACTGTGTTTTCAGTAATTGTATTATTGTGTTAGTGTTGTTATTGTTATTCTGAGGCTATTATGTATTATTTTAGAAATCAAATGAGTTAATTCTTTTTTTATTTGAGAAGGAAATAAATAATGGTGCTCTCATTGATGAGAGCAACTGTACAAAATTCTTTTTTATGAGACGGAGTTTTGCTCTTGTTACCTAGGCTGGAGTGCAATGGCGTGATCTTGGCTTACCGCAACCTCCATCTCCTGGGTTCAAGCAATTCTCCTGCCTCAACATCCCAAGTAGCTGGGACTACAGGCATGCGCCACCATGCCCAACTAATTTTTGTATTTTTAGTAGAGGGGTTTTCAGCATGTTGACCAGGATGGTCTTGATCTCTTGACCTTGTGATCCACCCGCCTCGGCCTTCCAAACAAAATTCTAAAAATTCCTCTAAGGCTCAGCAGCATATACTCTTAACCTTCTAGTCTGTGACAAAGAAATATGGGATATTTAATTTGGCTGAGCACCTAGGATGCCACCTAAATACTAATCTTTTATTCTGTCACCCAGGCTGGAGTGCAGTGGGCAATCTTGTCTCACTGCAACCTCTGCCTCCCAGGTTCAAGCAATTCTCCTGCCTCAGCCTCCCGGGTAGCTGGGATTACAGGCACCTGCCACCACACCTGGCTGATTTTTATATTTTTAGTAGAGATGGGGGTGTTCACCATCGTGGTCCAGGATGGTCTTGAACTCCTGACCTACTGATCCACCTGCCTCTGCCTCCCAAAGTGCCGGGATTACAA
Organism: Callithrix jacchus; assembly: GCF_049354715.1. Taxonomy (NCBI): domain Eukaryota; kingdom Metazoa; phylum Chordata; class Mammalia; order Primates; family Cebidae; genus Callithrix; species Callithrix jacchus. Next base: position 70,410,452 of record NC_133507.1, read on the forward strand.
GCATAAGCCACCAATCCTGGCCATGAGTTAATTCTGTACTGTGTGCTGAAAGTGTAAAGAACTGAGGTTTTTGGCACATTAACTGGGATTTTTGGCATGTTAAAAGCAAGGACTACAAATGTAAAAATAGATAATAAAAATCCTATTGTTCTGAGTTTGAAGTGAAAGTGTTGAAATGACTTTGTCATTAAAGTATGAAATACAATTATTTTTAATCAATTATTTTCTTTGAATTTTAAAATCTGTGATCATTTTGAAACAGATTTGATAAAATACTAGCTCCAGTATCAGGATTTTGTAACTTAATAGTTATAGTGTTGCTGCTTTTCTTGTCATATTTTGGTTTTAAACATGATGAATTAATTTACAACACATAAATAATGAAGACACATTTTCATTTATTCAACAAATATTTAATAAGCAACTGTTTTTGGCAAAGTATTCCTCTAAGACTCTGGGAAATGTAAGATACTAATAACATTATTTCTATTCCCATAAGCTTACTAATTCTTAGGCAAATTTATGCAAGTCCATGGTTGTAATACAGGATAAAATATGGTAAGTGCAGTGAAAGAGACAGTGATAAAATACTAGTAAAATACTATGGATTTGAAACTTTGACTTCTTCAAATTGTCAATTTGAACAGTGCTAAGGGTTTGGGATCTCTGACTTTCTGCTTAGGTAATTTTTGTGTGTCTTTTTCACGGGTGTCATTCATGGTGTCACTTTGACCTGGGGTTTAAAGAATAGGGAGGATTTGATATGCAGTGATGGGGCAAGGGATGAAGAACATGTTAAGGAGAGCAATGCAATTGAAATTAAGGATTTGGGAAAGTATGGTGCAAGAACCAGGAGATGGTGACTAATTAAGTTTGATTGGAAATACAGAGGAAGTAAGTTTTGAGACCTAAGCAAGTCTATAAAGTCAAGCCTAAGGAATTTGGGTTTAATTTTGTTGTTAATATTAATGGGAGAATAGATATGTGCTATCACAATGAATTGGTTCATGGGGCAAGAGGAATCAATTAGATGACTGTTCAGGTATGAGAAATAAAATGAAGAATTATGATACTAATAATGACTATCTTCAGCAACAGCTGACTATAATAGTTATTAATAGGAGAATTTTGACTTCTATTATGGCCTACGAGAAGTTTTAAAGGAATGTGATTGGCTGGGCGTCGTGGCTCACGCCTATAATCCCAGCACTTTGGAAGGCTAAGGCAGGTGAATCACCAGGTAAGGAGTTTGAGACCAGCCTGGCCAACATGGTGAAACCGCATTTCTACTAGAAATACAAAAATTAGCCAGACATGATCATGGGCACCTGTAATCCCAGCTACTCAGGAGGCTGAGGCAGGAGAATGGCTTGAACACAGGAGGCAGAGGTTGCGGTGAGCCAAGATCATGCTGCTGCACTCCAGCCTGGGCAAAAATCAAGACTCTGTCTGAAAATAATAATAATAATATAATTGCTAAAAATTTGAATTTCAGTTTAGAGCTCTAAACTGGTATAACCTTTGACAGAAGAGTTTTGATGCTCACCAATTATAGAGTTAATTTTCTCCCAAATAATAGTATTATATGCCTGCTTTCTAGCAGATAGGCACATGTTAAACTAGCAATCATTAGTTTAGAAATAATTAAACATCAGAAATGTACATTACTTTCATTTGGAATGTTTGAAATTATGTTTTAAATCTATAAGCAATTTGGTTGTTGCATATTTTCCAAGCGTTGTTATTGATATCAACAGCCAATTAAAGGACGGAGGACATACATTGGTGAGTGTTAATAGGACTAGAATAAATTTTTGTGAACCTGCTTTAAAACTTTTGTTTTGAGGTTAATATGACCCTCAGACCTATTAAACAGGTAAAATTTACATAAACTTAATAGTAGCCGTAAACTAGACTCTTGCAAACTTTTGGTTTTTTCCAGCTCTTTATGACAGATTCTGGAAAAGCTATTTTGGGGGGAAGTTTTCATGCATTCTAGACAAGACCAGTAATGTCAGAAAGCATGGTGCATTTTGTTGTCAGTCTTGCCTTCATTAATGGAGACCTGAGAAAAATGGAAGCTGACCATTTTTTGGGGTGCATACTGCAGCTCCAGAGATTTGCAGTGTGCTAGCCAAAGCACAGTATGTGTTAAATGTTAATTTCTTTATGTGTCTCTTTATGGTGTCTATGACATGGGTTATTGATATCACCTTTAAAATCTTCAAGTTACTGGCCTGGGCAACATAGGGAGATCCCATCTCTACAGAAAATTTGAAGAAAAAAAAAGCCAGGTGTGCTGGCACTGCCCTATGGTCCTAGCTCAGGAGGCTGAGGTGGGAGGACTGCTTGAGCACAGAAGGTCGAATCTGCAGTCAGTGAGTTTTGATTACACCACTGCATTCCAGGCTGGGAAACAGAGTGAGATCTTGTCTCCAAAAAAACCCACAAAAACCCCAAATTCAAGGTTTACTTTTGATATTATTAATCTGGAAAGAAGTAACATGAAATGTTAATATGAAACCATAATACTAAGATTTGGCTTAGGTTAGATGGGTCACACCCATGCTAGTAAACTTCTGGGTTGGGCAGATTCTATTGCTGTTTTGGACTTCTCATTATAAAATTTTGTTTAAAATAATTGAACCAATATCTAAACCTTGTATTGAAAAATGTAACAAAGGGAGATTTGACTGTCCTGTGTGTGTCATCTATGTATTTCATATCTGTTTAATGTATGGTAATTAAGAATTATCATAAGCAAATTTAGTATTTACAAAAAGAATTAAAGCATGGATTTTGCTACATATTCCTTTAGACACTAGCATTTTTTAAATTTTGTCATAAATTTAGCGAAAAAATAACATGATAGTTTTTGACACTGACAAAACAGAATAGGTGAAAACCAATATAATGTGATTTCAAGTTTCAGCTTACTTTCAGAACATAAATTGATGAAAACTGTATCCTTAGTTGAAAATCGTCCATTTTGTTCATTTCTGTCTAGATTTCTTTTCCTTCCTTTTTTTTTTTTTTTTTTTTTAATTTTTTATTGGATTATAGGTTTTGGGGTCTTTTCCTTCCTTTTTGAGACAGGGTCTTACTCTCACCCTGGCAGGAGTGCAGTGATATAGTCAAACCTCACTGCAGCCTGAAACTCCTGGGCTCAAACAATCCTCCCAAATAGTTCAGCCTCCCAAATAGCTACCACTACAGACAGGTGCCTGTAATCCATACTGGCTGGCTAATTTTTTTTTTTTTTTTTTTTTAGTAGGGATGGGTTCTTCTAATTTGCCTAGGCTCAAACACCTGGCCTCAAGTGATCCTTCTGCCTTGACCTCTGAATGTGCTGGGATTATAGGCATGAGCCATCACACCTGGCATTGCCGTCTAGATTTCAATTTCTTTTTGGGTTTATCCGGTTTCAGGTTTGCTTATCTTCTTGAATCTTTAGGTTTTTCTGTCTTTAACCAAAATTAGGAAGTTTTTAGCCACTGCCTCTTCAAGTGATTTTTCAACTCTACACCATTTTTCCTCCCCTAAGATTCTGTTGACATGAATCTCAGACATTTTGTTATTGTCTCAAAGGTCTCTGGGTCAGTTTTAATTGTTTTTCAGTGCTTATTCTGTCTGCTGTTTAGACTGGATAATTGCTATTGATCTATCTTTGAGTTCATTGGCTCTTTTTTTCTGTCATCTTCATTTTGCTATTGAGTCCATTCAATTTTTAATTCAGATTAATACATTTTTAAATTCTAAAATTTCTGTTAGTTTTTTTTATATCTTTTGTTTCATTGCTGTTTTTCCATTTCTATCAAATTTGTTCTTGACAACTTGAATAATCAGCAACTCATTGGTGTAAGATATTGGGCATCAAGAAATACCTATCCATGGATAGTATTCTGTCCTTCATTATAAGGGGAAAAGCATAGATGAGAGGAAATTGGCTCTGAGTCAATCTAGAATCTTGCCTTCTGGTTAATGAATAGGCCAGTAATGCTAATAGGTTGGCTCTCAAAATATATGTGGCATTTTAGTGAAAAATTATTTCTTTATAGTGTCATTGAAATTTTGTAACTCTGGGTTAATGGTACCTGGAAAGGAAGCTCCAGAGTTTGTGACTAGTTCACCACTTTTAGACCATCCTGGACAAATGATTATGAATCAACTTCCCAAAGTATCATCAAGGATAGATTTTACCTCTGTAAAATAGCTCATTTCATTGTTGATCACTTTGTGATCAATAATTTTTCCTGTGTCAAATATAAATTTTAAGGTTAGTTCTTCCCCCCTAAAAAATAGCAAATGAGTGTTTCATTTTTGTTTAATATTTTCTAATGTGGATAATTGAAATAGACTGAAAAGTATAAAAACAAATTAAAGTCATTTATAACTTCACCATTCTGAGAACCATTGTTAACATTTTGGTGTATTTCTTTTTTTGTTGTTGTTCTTTTTTATTTTCAAATTTTGTGGGTACATGGTGTATATTATGGGGTTCATGAGATATTTTGATACAGGCATATGATACATTATAATCACATCAGGATAAATGGGATATGCATCACCTCAAGTGTTTATCCTTTCTTTGTGTTAAAAACAATCCAATTCCTGGCAGATGTGGTGGCTCATGCCTGTACTCCCAGTGCTTTGGGAGGCCCAGGTGGGTGGATCACTTGAGGTCAGGAGCTCAAGACCAGCCTGACTAACACGGTGACATCCCATCTCTATTAAAAACACAAAAATTAGCCAGGCGTGGCAGCAGGCACCTGTAGTCCCAGCTACTTGGGAGACTGAGGCAGAAGAATCGCTGGAACCCGGGAGGTGGAGGTTGCCCAAGCCGAGATTTACGCCACTGTACTCCAGCCCGAGTGACAGAGCGAGACTCCATCTAAAAAAAGATAAAACCAGTTGGGCCATGGCCTGTAATCCTCATATTTTTGTGATGAATTTCTGTGTGTCCTTTGAGCTTCTTGTATTTGAATGTCTAGATCTCTACTGAGGCCAAGGATGTTTTTCTCAATTATTTTTTTCAAATAAGTTTTCCAAAAGTAGATTTTCCTTGTTTCTCTGGAACACTAAGTATTATTCTTACATTTATCTTTGATTGGGTTAATTTGAAAGTCTTCAAGCTCTGAAGTTCTTCTGCTTGTTTGATTCTCTTGTTGAAACTTGGAAAGGAAATAGTGAATAGATAATAAAATAAATCAGTTAAAACCTGCCCAAGTAGGTGATTGACATGTCAGCGTCTAGGTGTTTGGGATGGAGAACTAGGAATATACCCAGTATGAGGTAATAAGATTTAATTTGAAGATACCTTGTACAGTGGTGTGAAATTGGAAATTAAAGACCAGGAGAGTGAAACTACCTCCTACTTGAAGGTGAGGACTTAGACTCTGACGTCACAGTGAATAGATTAGATAGCCATATTATTAAGAACTGGAACGAGACCAATATATATTAGACCAATGGTTTGCCACCTTTTTAAAAAAGCCATGGGACCCTTCCTTTAAACAAAATCTCACATAGAATCAACATGTACAAAACATATACAAGAAGATCCTTGACACAAGCAGTTGGTATGTGTGCCAGAGCTGGAGCCTCTATTTCAAGGTTACTGGGAGTAGGTTCCCCACTTCCTAAGACTTAAATGTACCCTAAGACTCTGGAGCATTTTGAAAGGTAATTTCTAGCAATAACAGACCTTTAGAAATTTTTCTCTTTTTGTTGACTTAACCGTTTTATACAATCACGCACAAAAAATATATGGTGGAAAATAATTCTCCCACCCTAGAATCCAACTTCCCCATCCCTTCACCTAGAAGTAAATACAGTTACCAATTTCTTATATATTTTTCTAGAAATATTCTTGAGCATACAGGAATATCAATATATCCCCCCTTATCTTTATCACAAATGAGATCTTGCTATTTATAGTCTCCCCCACCTTGCTCTTTACATTTAACATACTAGATAGTATAGGTCTACCTCATTCTTTTTAATACCTGCATAGTACTCTAGTAAAGATTTTTAAAATTTAATTTAACAATTCTTTATTGATGGAAATACGTTTTGAATAGTCTTTTGCAATTATAGTTGTGTAATAAATATCCTTTATGTTTACCTTTACCAGTATGCTTGAGTATATTTCTAGACTTTTGAGTAGGAAAGTGGTAATAAGAAGAAAACAAACCTAATATGAGGGTGACCAGTACCAAAAAAAAAGAAAAAGAAAAAGAAAAGAAAAACCCACAGTTTTTGCATGGTATTCACAACCTCTTATCCTCACTTTGTTCTTTAAGAGGTGTATTGTTTCTGTTATGTGGTTCTGAATCTTTCCTATTAAAGGGACTTTTAATTTTAGTTAATTAGTCATGCTTCCTGGTCTTCTGAGTATACATGGATATTTTATATAGAGGAACATGATTTCTGTTTGATTCTCTGCTTTAGTTTTTCAGTCTCATGCATTGGTCTTAGTTGCTTTCCAGAACTATCTTAGATATTCTAATTAAAATTTTAATTGTGTTTCTTAGTTAAGCAAAGTTTTAGGCCTTTGCTTGTTCTTTGGAGCCCCTTGGATTTGTAGATGAAAGGATTAGCTAACCATACACTGTCTCTCTTTTTATCTTTCTAACCTTTGTTTCCTTGTTAGACATTTCTAAGTCTAGTTAGCATTTAAATTCACAGACTATAACTACAGTTTAGTTGATCCATAGATATTAAATCTGACTCAAATCTTATTCTTTTGTATCTTTTCCGTATGTCTTAGGATGATATCTTCCCCACAGATAGCTCATTGCAAAGGAATATTTAATCCTTTGGATGGAAAGGGATACTCTGAATATATTATTTACTGCGCAATATGAAAGCCACTGCTTTTATGCTTGGATAATTTCTCACCATCAGGTCTCTTGAGGTAAAAGTACAAAAAGAGCAAATCTTTAAAAGATTTAACAGAAATCTATAATTTAACATGCTACATATTTGGAGATAGAATCAAGACCAATGAAAAGAATGATAAGGAACAAATGGAATTAAATTGTTAAATATTTTAATGTAGTATTAATTTTGTGTGTTTTGTTGGATTGGGAGGTCAGTTGTTTTTAACCACCAAGTTTATAGAAACTTGAGAGCTAGTTTAATTCAATCTCATAATTTTTTAGGTAAGGAAACTAGTATTTAGGGGAGTCTGAAACTTGCTCAATATCACAGGTTAATGCACAGAACACTTCTGTTTGAAGATGTAATAAATCTTTTGTATATAATGGTAGTTAAAATGTGCCAAGTGACAAAAAAAAGCAACTCATTTTACAGACTAATATTTTAAATCACTACATACCATACTTAATTTCTCAAAATTCTGTTCCTGAAAATGTAGTTAAATAAAAATTTTATGAATGGAATCTTTTTCCTATGAACATACTATTTTCAAAGAATAATTTTGTCTGCTGTCTAATAAGGTATTTTGGCCAAATCCCCTATTTCTAATGTCCTTTAACAGAAAATTTTTCATTTGTTGCCTGGTTTTTGTTTGTGTTTCACTATTTAATATCTTGAAGATTTATGTGTTGAAATGTTCAGTTGCCTGGAAGTTATCTAAACAAATAGTTATATATAAACCTTTCTCAGAATTTTTAGAAAATATTGAACTTGTATGATAAAACTCTACTCTTAGTGGTTCTAATAAGCCAAAAGAAGTAGCATAGTGACTACCTCCTGATATTCTTCCTAATTATCATATTTCTCTAAGGATACATTATAAAGGAAAAAGTAAAGACTCACAGAATTTGCTGTGGTTTGAACTTCCACAAAGAACTTTTGCTATTGTTAGTACAAATAAAATCATTTTTTTTAAAAAAATGCTTTCAGGAAAAATGTCTGTTTTTATTTGTAATTTCTGCATCTTTAATCTACAGCTATTCTTATTTTTTATTACTCTGCTTTTCTTGACTGAATATGGCTGTACTTTTAAGTATCAGTGCACGTGAAACACAGGGAACTGATCATGTTTACATATCTTAGGCAACCTGTCTTGGTCTCCCTGTTAGCACCTGTTCAGGTTTATACCTACCAGCTGTCAGTGTTCATGAACTCTATGATTACACAAACCAGGAATATTTGAGATACATAAATTTGAAAAATATTATCATTAACAACTGATCATTGAATCCGTTTATAGTACATAAAATCATGCAGGGAAGAAGTTGTGGTCTGTCATTTTCATAAATTCTGCTTTTTATTTGCTCTCATAACTGTTATAGATAAATGTCATTTTAGTAAAATACATCAAATTTATGTTACCCAGTATGAGTGAGCATTGTGATGTGTGTTAATTGCATGTGATATATTATCAGTGCTTAAAAATTTGGATAAAATGTAAAATATTAGACTCTTAGAGGGATGCTGACACAAAAGATGTTGAGTATAGTTTTATCACTTATTACAGTAGCTTTGGGTCATCAAACTCAGCTTGATTCATCTTATTATTATAGTTATATAGAATTCCTATTTAAAGTTTTGGCTAGTTGAATTTCAAATAATAACCTTTTTGATACTTTAGATTTCATTCATAGCTATACTAACAGTTTGGTTTGGATAATTCTGTAGGTAAAGACTGTCCTTCTTGGGCATTTTAGGGTATTTAGCAGCATCCCTAGCCTCTATCTCTCCTCAGTGCCATTAGCACTCTTCTAATTGTGACAACCAAAAATGTCATCTAGATCTTCCCTGGTAGGGGAGATGGTGTGTCACAAAACCAAAATCACTGCTTTAGGTTACAGGAAAGATCTAAAATGAATCAGATCATTTGTAGTCCTTCATCTTCTGCACATTTTTCTCCCATGATTCACAACATATTTTTTTCACTGTAGTGTTTTATGTTAACTTGTGGTTGTAGTTATCTTTACCCTTCTTACTAGTTAACTTTCTTTGTGGTTTTTTGTTTTAGTTTTAGTTTTGAGATGGAGTCTTACTCTGTTACCCAGGCTGGAGTGCAGTGGTGTGGCTTAGGCTCCCTGCAACCTCCACCTCCTGGATTCCAGCAATTCTCCTGCCTCGGCCTCCCAAGTAGCTGGTATTACAGGCACCCACCCACTACCATGTCATGCTAATTTTTGTAGTTTTTGTAGAGACAGGGTTTCACCATGTTGGACAGGCTGATCTCAAACTCCTGAACTCAAGCGATGCATCCATCTCGGCCTCCTGACTTCAAACTCCACTACAAGGATCCAGAAACCAAGACAGGATGGTACTGGTACCATAACAGATATATAGATCAGTGGAACAGAACAGAGGCCTCAGAAGTAATGTCACACATCTACAACCATCTGATCTTTGACAAACCTGACAACAACAAGCAATGGGGAAAGGATTCTGTATTTAATAAATAGTGTTGGAAAACTGTTTAGCCATATGCAGAAAGCTAAAACTGGACTCCTTCCTTATACTGTATACAAAACTTCGCTCAAGATGGATTAAAGACTTAAATAAGACCTAAACCACAAGAAAGCCTAGAAGAAAACCTAAGCAATACCATTCAGGACATAGGCATGGGCAAAGACTTCATGACCAAAATACCAAAAGCAATGGCAACAAAAGCCAAAACTGAGAAATGGGATCTCATTAAACTTAAGAGCTTCTGCACAGCAAAAGAAACTCTCATCAGAGTGAATAGGCAGCCTACAGAGTGGGAGAAAAGTTTTGCAATCTGTCTATCTGACAAAGGGCTAATATTAAGAATCTACAAAGAACCTAAACAAATTTACAAGAAAAAAACAACCCCATTAAAAAGTCAGCAAAGGATGTGAACAGACACTTCTCAAAATAAGACATTTATGTGACCAAAAAAATATGAAAAAAGGCTCATCATCACTGGTCATTAGAGAAATGCAAATCAAAACCACGATGAGATACCATCTCATGCCACTTAGAATGATTATCATTAAAAAGTCAGGAAACAACAGATGCTGGAGAGGATGTGGAAAAATAGGAATGATTTTACACTGTTGGGAGTGTAAATTAGTTCAACCATTGTGGAAGATAGTGTGGCAATTCCTCAAGGATCTAGAACCAGAAATACCATTTGACCCAGCAATCCCATTACTGAGTATATACCCAAAGAATTATAAATCATTCTACTATAAAGATACATGCAGACGTATGTTTACTGCAGCACTATTCACAATAGCAAACACTTGGAACCAATCCAAATGCCCATCAGTGATAGACTGGATAAGGATAAGGTGACACATATATACCATATAATACTATGCAGCTATAAAAAAAGATGAGTTCATGTACTTGGCAGGGACATAGATGAAGCTGGAAACCATCATCCTCAGCAAACTAACACAAGAACAGTAAGCCAGACACCGCATGTTCTCACTCACAAGTAGGAGTTGAACAGTGAGAACACATGGATACAGGAAGGGGAACATCACACTTTGGGGCCTACTGGGGGTTGGGAGGTAGGGGAGGGATAGCATTAGGAGAAATACCTAATGTAGAGGACAGGTTGATGGGTGCAGCAAACCACCATGGCATGTGTATACCTGTGTAATAAACCTGCACGTTCTGCACATGTACCCCAAAACTTAAAGTATAATATTAATAAAAAAAGAATCTAAAAAAATCTGAAGAAATGAGTTTCTGCAGATTCTTACATTCTATGCTTAAATTATAAATAATAATTCATGTGATAACCTATTTTGTCAATGTAATATGAATGTATTAATTTTTCATCTTTATTTGTATTGTAGATGAAAAATCAGCTTATTTGAAAAATTTTAAGATAACATACCTTACCATTGGTATTTATACAATTATTAGACATTAAATTCTTGACACATAATCTATCTGGCTAAAAAATATAATGCCATGGTAAGGATATACATAATCTATAAATAGTATAACTCTTATTCACTTTAACATGAATAATCTAGAATACCTTAAGGTTTCTTTTATTGCCACGTATACGGATGGGTAATTATATACATAGATGTTTACTTATTAAAAACAATAGCTAACAAGTATTGAATGCTAGATACTCTGCCCTTTACATGCATTATCTCATTTAATCCTCCCAACTACATCTTCTTCAAATAACTCATGAGGAAATTGAGAACTGAGAGAAATTACATACTTTACAAGTTTATAACTAAAACCTTCAGACACAGTGTTTGAACCCATATAATGTTTATTATCAAATATCTCACTGACACAAGGTAGTCTGTTCTTCATTCCTTCAAGGTTTAGTTTTTTATACTCTTTAACTCCAATGCATGTAATTTTCCTTTTTTTAGTGCTTATTGTATGGAAGACTTTGTGTTTTTTGTTTTTTTTACTTTTTATTTTGAAAGAATTTTAGAATTAAAAATACAAAACAGAGCAACCTTGTTCTTTGAACAGTTTTTACAATATGGTAAGCCAATGATTGTTTTGTGGATTTTTTCACAATTATACAATTTCACAATTACAAAGGCATTGCCTTCTCACCTTTTAACTGTCAAGTTGATGGCCAGGATTTCTTGTGCTTTAGCAGAGAATGATAGCAAATAAAACTGAAAGAATAATATTTAACTTAAAAAAAATTTGAAGAGCTAATCCTTATAAATTTAGGCATAAGACAATCTTTATTCTAGTGTAGCAAAGGCTACAGTGGATTTGTTAAATTTCTATAAAATGAAAAAAAAAGGATATGTATAAGATAAACGTCTAGTAGTTCACCCAATTTTTGGTTTTTAGAACTAAGAAATGCCTGTTAAAAACAACAACTACTAAGGCCAGTATGAGAGAATTAGTACTTTACATGTGAGGAGACTACTTAGCCACCTAAGAAATCTTAGGCTAAAAATAAATATCTAGTATCAAAATAGTTGAAGTAAAATAATACATGAATATATAAAATAATACAGGAATATATAATAAGAGATTCTAAGGAATCTCTTTTTAAGAAGTTAAGCTCCTTCTTACTTAAATGAGGTAAAAGAACCAAAAATAGAAGAAAAAAATTACACCTTTACTGAAACTAGAAAAGGCCCCAGCCTTATACTACTAGCTCTAGTTTTACTCTCATTGCCAGGTTTAAATTTTATTTTTAAGCAGTGCTGTAGCAAACAAAGTTGTATATATTACTTTACCTAATGATACTTTATTTCTCTCTGTGTGTGTGTGTGTGTGTGTGCATGCATTTGCACATCTGCATTTATTTATTTAAATAAATATTCAGATTAAATCTTCAGGGAAAGTCATATCCAGTAAGCTGTATGTGTGCAAAAGAAGCAGTTTTGTCTTCTGGATATTTCTTTTACTTTCTGGATTTTCCTTACTTTAGTCGTGAATCAGGTTTTATCAACAGTAAGAAAACATATTATCGTATAAAAAGATAATGACTATTTTATGTTAAGCTCTTATATGCCAAGTACTCAGCTAAAGTGCATATCTTATTATATCACCAAATTATTTCTGCTGTGGAGTACAAAGGCAGCTTTTTTTAAACACCTTCCATTATATATTTAAGTAGCAAATAGAATTCTTGAAGACAATGAGGGAACCAGCTATAAAGAAAACATAACCTTTTCCTAAACTCTCTTTTAAGTAAAGAATCCATTTTTTTTGTATTTAGTGAAATTAGACTTGGTAAAAATAATTTATAAGGGCCTTACCATCAGACAGCCACATGTCTTACTATTGCTGACCCAGAACCTACCCTTTAAACATTAGTTGCGTGCAACCATCAGTAGTAACTATGGCTTTCCCATAATGAATTCTGATAAAGAGAAATACAAATTCTGTTAACAATATGGACAGACTCATCATAGCAGTACTGTCATCAGTGGAAGTGATTTACAGTAATACCAGAATATGAAGAGAATTTTTGAACTGTATATGATTGGAAAGCTCATAGAAATGGTCTTATTAATGATGTTATATGTCGATTTGAGATTACCTTCCCCATATGTATCTATCTTAGGAGAAAAATTATCTACATACTTTATGGATTCAGTCAACAATTAGGCAAACACTAGCCCTGCATTATTTTAATTAGTCCATATTTTAAAATAAAATCCAACTTTCTTAGTAAATATACAGTTATTCTGTGAGTTGCCTGTAGAATTCAATACAGAAATCCTTCTGTAGATTATTTAAATGGGAAGAGTTTTCATGTGGCTGATCATAAATTCACTTGTAGGTAAGCAGTATTTTTTTTCTTATTGTAGATTGTATTGTCTTTAAAGCATCTGTGAATTTAATGACTTTCTTGCTTGATTGTGCATGCATAGAGTATTAAAATGAATATAAAATCCCCATTATATTCCAGATTATTAATATCAGCATCAGCTATTGCAATAAAACCAATGCAAGACTGTACCTACAAAGCCAAACAAATTAATAAAGATGATTAGAAGTGCTTTTGTCATTTTTTTTTTTTTTGAGACAGAGTTTTGCTCTTGTCACCCAGGCTGTAGTGCAATGGCATGATCTTGGCTCACTGCAATGTCTGCCTTCCAGGTTCAAGCAATTCTACTGCGTCAGCCTCCCAAGTAGCTGGGATTACAGGCGGCTACCACCACACCCAGCTAATTTTTGCATTTTTGGTAGAGACGGGGTTTCACCATGTTGGCCAGGCTGGTCTCAAAGTCCTGACCTCAGGTGATCTGCCCGCCTCAGCCTTTCAAAGTGTTGAGATTACAGGTGTGAGCCACCACTCCCAGCCTGTTTTTGTCATTTTAAATGGGTCACGTACTAAGGCTATTTTGAAATCATGATTTAAATTTTCCTCCAGTAAAACTCTGAAATGTATTTGCCTTTTCTGAGGGGCGGGGGGGGGGGTGTTCACTTTATTGGGGATTCCCAGGCCGGATTCTGGGTCACCAAAGACCTACAAGTATATTGCTATCCGGATTTAGAAGATAAAGATGCAGTCCATTCAAATATGGTGGTTTTTTTTTTTTTCATTAAGGTAACATAGGAATTATGTTGCAAGTGAATAAATGATGAGATTTGGCATAAGATGAATATAACATGTTAATTAATATAGTTATATATTCATGTTAATGAATATAGTTTGAAATTACTATATTCAAACCACTATTAACTTTTGGGGTATAAGAAAACTCAAGAGAAGTTGGTATACTTAAACTTATCCCATAAGTTGGTATTTTAAATTATATTGTTTTTATCTACTCCATACATCTTTCCAAAGAACATATATTTCTAAATTTATTTTATACTTTTAAAAATATACAAAAATGTTTAAATATGTTGAATTCTTTTGAAAAAACTTTTATTGGATACTGAGAATTAACATTGTCCCTTCTCATAGATATGGAGTCTGGAGAACGGTTACCATCCTCAGTAGCCCCCTCTACTACACCACCTTCATCTTCGACACCTTCTGTGGCTTCAGTAGTTTCAAAAGGTGGCCTTTCCACTGGAGTTGCTTCACTTAGCTCTACAATCAACCCATGTGGTAAATACCCTTTATTAACTCAATTTTAAAATGTCATTCTTTTAATAATTTGCATAGTATTTTATTGCACTCTGAATAAAATGTTCTCATGACTTGCATTGACTTGTTGAATAAAGGCTAGGTTAAGCACCTAGTCTTTTTGCTTTTTCTGGATTTTACACTGGGATAGCACTGGGTATTCCATGCTTGTTAGGAATTGTCTTTGAGAGTTGAATCTTGATATCTTAATATGTTTTATCATTTTAATTTATAAATTAGTAAAGTCTTTTAAAACAATAGGCCCATGAAGGAATGAAATACAAGGAAGTCCTTGGTAGACACTGCCCTAGATTTACTTCCGGTATTTGAAATGACCTTTGTAAACTCCAGCTATTCCAGTTCACAGATGTATACTAAGGCAGATCATTTACTTGTTGGAAAATATTTTTAGAGTTTACAGCATCAAGTTTTTCTTAAACAGGAATAAAATTTATATTTGCCTAAAAGGAGAGCTTTATTTCAGAAGTGAAAATATTCTCAATTTTGATTAATTAAGATAGCTTTACCTCCCAAATCACTCTTGGCTCTTTTACACAGTTTTGATCAAATACATCCCTTTTATTAAATACCAAAAATTAATTAATTCACTTATTTATTGGTAGGAAGCATTTTAAATTTAACTATTCCTTATAGATCATTTCATGTTTATAAACAGTAACCTAAACAATATTTTACTTATTCATAATTAAACTTGAAACTTTTGCATAAATAAAATGCATAAATATGTAATATTTGCTTACAAAATACCCTAGCAAATTGTCAAATAAATGTTTTCAATTATTTTTGTTTTTCCAATCAATGGAATCACAAGAAGGATGACATTTTATCGTTATATTATCATTGAACCATTTTCTAGTATATTCTTAGGGATTACAAACTAACTAAAATAGCACTATATATTTTTTTTAAATTAATATAATTTCTGCTCCACCCTGTGTACAGTCTTCATCAAGTAATTAACAAGTTTGTTCACATTTCCTTTATATGTAAAATGATGGCTAGACTGTAAAGTGTCCAAGCCTCTGATGATATACTGTGCTCAAAAATAACAATGCTATGATTGACTTTTTACTTAGATAAGTTTATGTAAATGATTGCACACAGTTGTACTTGTGTAATTATATTTTCCTGGTTTTTTTTTAAACTCTTCTTTCTCTTTCCTTTGTTGTGAGCTCCTTTCAGTGTATTCTATTATGCTGTCTTTGTATTTATTTCTGAATTAGTCTTTGACATACATAGTATTCCAAAAGAAATGTCTTTTCTTATGTTGAAGGCTTCAGTAGCATGCTTGAGTACAGGTTCTGAGTTTTCTGAACACTTTTTTCTCATTTAGTTTTCTGAATTAGTGACATTGGAATTGCTTGTGATTCTCATGAGTCATATGTTGGGCACTATTTTTTGTTTGTTAGTATATGGTTGCAGAAAGGATGGAGTATGCTCAGTTGCTGAACAACACTGGAAACCTTGTCTAGAAAGAGATGCATTTTTTTATCGTTATTTGGTACTAGTAAAAAAGGGTGTAGAGTATTTATATTCAGATGCTTATTTTGAAAGAAAGTATAATTCCATTTACCCAGAAATATATCATTTATTAACACATCTTTTTAGTACCTACAACATGAGTTTTTTTCATTTTGTAGGTAAAATAGTTTTTTTAACTTTTACAGAGTTGTAGTCCATGTTTAAAATAAAGCCTTTTACAGCAACCCTAGTCGGGGGCTTATAGATAAAACTCCCATCTCCCTGGGACAGAGCACCTAGGGGAAGGGGCAGCCGTGGATGTAGCTTCAGCAGACTTAAATGTTCCTGCCTGCTGGCTCTGAACAGAGCAGCAGATCTCCCAGCACAGCACTTAAGCTCACTAAGGGCAGACTGCCTCCTCAAGTGAATCTCTGACCCCCATGCCTCCTGACTGGGAGATGCCTTCTGACTGGGAGATGCCTCCCATCAGGGGTTGACAGACACTTCATATAGGATAGCTCCGGCTGGCATCTGGCAGGTGCCCCTCTGGGAAGAAGCTTCTAGAAGAATGGACAGGCAGCAATCTTTGCTATTCTTCAGCCTCTGCTGATGAAACCCAGACAAGCAGGGTCTTGAGTGGTGGACATCCAGCAAACTTCAACAGACCTGCAATAGAGAGGCCTGACTATTAGAAAGAAAATTAACAAACAGAATAGCATCAACATCAACAAAGAGGATGTCCACACAAAAACCCCATCTGAACATCACCAGCATCCAAGACCAAAGGTAGATAAGTCCATGAAGATGAAGAAAAACCAGTGCAAAAAGGCTGAAAATTCCAAAAACCAGAACACCTCTTCTCCTCCAAAGAATCACAACTCCTCACCAGCAAGGGTGCAAAACTGGACAGAGAATAAGTTTGGCAAATTGACAGAAGTAGGCTTCAGAAGGCAGGTAATAACAAACTCCTCCAAGCTAAAGGGACATGTACTAACTCAATGCAAGGAAGCTAAGAACCTTGAGAAAAGGTTAGAGGAATTGCTAACTAGAATAACCAGTTTAGAGAAGAACATAAATGACCTAATGGAGCTGAAAAACATAGCACGAGAACTTCGTGAGGCACACACAAGTATCAGTAGCTGAATCAATCAAGTGAAGAAAGTATACCAGATATTGAAGATCAACTTAATGAAATAAAGCATGAAGACAAGATTGGAGAAAAAAGAATGAAAAGGAATTAACAAACCCCCCAAGAAATATGGGATTATGTGAAAAGACCAAATCTACATTTGATTGGTGTACCTGAAAATGATGCGGAGAATAGAACAAAGTTGAAAAACACTCTTCAGGATATTATCCAGGAGAACTTCCCCAACCTAGCAAGACAGGCCAACATTCAAATTCAGGAAATACACAAAGATAATCCTTAAGAAGAGCAACCCCAAGACACATAATCATCAGATTCACCAAGGTTGAATTGAAGGAAAAAATGTTAAGGGTAGCCAGAGAGAAGTTGGGCTACCCACAAAGGGAAGCCCATCAGACTAACAGCAAATCTCTCTGCTGAAACCCTACAAGCTAGAATAGAGTGGGGGCCAATATTCAACATTCTTAAAGAAAAGAATTTTCTACCCAGAATTTCCTATGCAGCCAAACTAAGCTTCATAAGTGAAGGAGAAATAAAATCCTTTACAGACAAGCAACTGCTGAGAGACTTTTGTCACCACCAGGTCTGCCTTGCAAGAGCTTCTGAAGGAAGCACTAAATATGGAAAGGGAAAAACTGGTACCAGCCACTGCAAAAACATACCAAATTGTGAAGACCATTGACACTACAAAGAAACTGCATCAATGAACAGACAAAACAACCAGCTACCACCATAATAACAGGACCAAATTTACACATAACAATATTAACCTTAAATGTAAATGGGCTAAATGTCCCAATTAATTAAAATATACAGACTGGCAAATTGAATGAAGAGTCAGGACCCATCAGTGTGCTGTATTCAAGAGACCCATCTCATGTGCAAAAACACAGCTAGGCTCAAAATAAAGGGATGGAGGAATATTTACCAAGAAAATGGAAAGAGGAAAAAAAGCAGGGATTGCAATCCTAGTTTCTGATAAAACAGACTTTAAACCAACAAAGATCAAAAAAGACAAAGAAGGGCATTACATAATGGTAAAGGGATCAACGCAACGAGAAGAGCTAACTATTCCAAATATGTATGCACGTAAAACAAGAGCACCCAGATTCATAAAGCAAGTCCTTAGAGACATATGAAGAATTAAACTCCCACACAATAATAGTGGGAGACTTTAACACCCCACTGCCAATATTAGACAGATCAACGAGACAGAATATTAACAAGGATATTGAGGACTTTAACTCAGCTCTGGACCAAGTGGACCTAATAGATATCTATAGAACTCTCCACCCCAAATCAACACAATATACATTCTCAGCACCACATCACACTTATTATAAAATTTATCACATAATTGGAAGCAAAACACTCCTCAGCAAATGCAAAAGAATGGAAATCATAGCAAACAGTTTCTCAAACCATAGTGCAACCAAGAACTAGGATTGAGATAAGCACTGAAAACTGCACAACTACATGGAAACTGAACAACTTGCTCCTGAATGAATATTGGGTAAATAACAAAATTAAGGCAGAAATAAATAACATTTTTGAAACCAATGTGAACAAAGATACAATGTACCAGAATATCTGAGACATATTTAAAGCAGTGTTTAGAGGGAAATTTATAGCACTAACTGTCGACAGGAGAAAGCGGGGAAGATATAAAATTGACACCCTAACATCACAATTAAAAGAACTAGAGAAGCAAGAGCAAACAAATTCAAAAGCTAGCAGAATATAAGAAATAACTAAGATCAGAGCAGAACTGAAGGAGATGGAGACACAAAAAACCCTCAAAACATCAATGAATCCAAGAGCTGGGTTTTTAAAAAGATCAACAAAATAGATAGACTGCTAGTCAGACTAATAAAGAAGAAAAAAGAGAAGAATCAAATAGATGCAATAAAAAAATGATAAAGGGGATATCACCACTGATGCCACAGAAATGCCAACTACTATCAGAGAATACTATAAATACCTCTATGCAAATAAACTAGAAAATCTAGATGAAATGGATAAATTCCTGGACATACAAAGAGAATTAGACTCCCAAGACTAAACTGGAAGGAAGTTGAGTTCCTGAATAGACCAATAACAAGTTCTGAAGTTGAGGCAGTACTTAATAGCCTACCAGCCAAAAAAAGCCCAGGAAAGACAGATTCATAGCTGAATTATACCAGAGGTACAAAGAGGAGCTGGTTTCATTCCTTTTGAAACTATTCCAAACACTAGAAAAAGAGGGACTCCACCCTAACTCATTTTATAAGGCCAGCATCATCCTGATACCAAAACCTGGCAAAGACATAACAACAACAAAAAAAGTAAATTTCAGGCCAATCTCCCTGATGAACTTTGATGCAAAAATCCTCAATAAAATACTGGCAATCCAAATCCAGCAGCACATCAAAAAGCTTATCCATCACTATCAAGCTGGCTTCATCCCTGGGATGCAAGGCTGGCTCAACATACACAAATGTTAATACACATTTATTAATGTAATCTATCACATAAACAGAACCAATGACAAAAACCACATGATTATCTCAATAGTTGCAGAAAAGGCCTTCCATTAAATTCAGCAGCCCTTTATGCTAAAAACTCTCAATAAACTAGGTAATGATGGAATGTATCTCCAGATAATAAGAGCTTTTTATGGTAAACCCAAGCTAGTGTCATACTGAATGGGCAAAAGCCGGAAGCATTCCCTTTGAAAACCAGCACAAGACAAGAATGCCCTCTCTCACCACTCCTATTCAACTTAGTATTGGAAGTTCAGGCCAGGACAATCAGGCAAGGGAAGGAAATAAAGCACATTCAAATAGCAAGGGAGGAAGTCAAATAGTCTCTTTTTGCAGATGACATGATTGTATATTTAGAAAACCCCATCGTCTCAGCCCCAAATCTCCTTAAACTGATAAGCAACTTTAGCAAAGTCTCAGGATACAAAAATCAATGTGCAAAAATTACAAGCATTTATATACACCAATAATAGAGAAACAGACCCAAATCATGAGTGTACTCCCATTCACAATTGCTACAAAAAGAATAAAATAACTAGAAATACAACTTACAAGTGTTATGAAGGACCTCTTCAAAGAGAACTACAAACCACTGCTCACGGAAATAAGAGAGGACACAAACAAATGGAAAAAGTTCCATGCTCATGGATAGGAAGAATCAATATCCTGAAAATGGCCATACTGCACAAAGTAATTTATAGATTCAATGCTGTCCTATCAAGCCACCATTGACTTTCTTCAGAGAATTTGAAAAAACTACTTTAAATTTCATATGAAGCCAAAAAAGAGTTTGTATAGCCAAGACAATCCT
Organism: Callithrix jacchus; assembly: GCF_049354715.1. Classification (NCBI taxonomy): domain Eukaryota; kingdom Metazoa; phylum Chordata; class Mammalia; order Primates; family Cebidae; genus Callithrix; species Callithrix jacchus. The sequence continues at coordinate 70,430,902 of NC_133507.1, forward strand.
AAGCAAAAAGAACAAAGCTGGAGGCATCATGCTACCTGACTTCAACCTATACAACAAAGCTACAGTAATCAAAACAGCAATGGTACTGGTGCTAAAACAAATATATAGACCAATGGAACAGGACAGAGGCCTCAGAAATAATGCTACACATCTACAACCATGCGATCTTTGACAACCCTGACAACAACAAGCAATGGGGAAAGGATTCAGTATTTAACAAATGGTGTTGGGAAAACTGCTAGCCATATTCAGAAGACTGAAATTGGACCCCTTTCTTACAACTTATATCCAGAGTCTACAAAGAACTTAAACAAATTTACAAGAAATAAAACCTCATCAAAAAGTGAGCAAAAGATACAAACAGACACTTTTCAGAAGAAGACATGTATGCTGCCAACAAACATGAAATAAAGCTCATCATCACTGGTCATTAGAGAAATGCAAATCAAAACCACAATGAATTCCATCTTACCATCTCATGCCACTTACAGTGGCAGTCATTAAAAAGTCAGGAAACAAAAGATGCTGAAGAGGATGTAGAGAAATAGAATGCTTTTACACTGTTGGTGGGAGTATAAATTAGTTCAACCATTGTGGAAGACAGTGTGGCAATTCCTCAAGGATCTAGAACCAGAAATACTATTCTAGAACCAGCAATCCCATTACTGGGTATATACCCAAAGGATTATAAATCATTCTGTTATAAAAACACATGCACACTTGTGTTTATTGCAACACTGTTCACAATAGCAAAGACTTGGAACCAATCCAAATGCGCATCAGTGGTAGACTAGATAAAGAAAATATAGTACATATATGCTATATAATACTATGCAGCCATAAAAAAGGATGAGTTCATGTCCTTTACAGGGACATGGATGAAGCTGGAAACCATCATTTTCAGCAAAGTAACACAGGAACAGAAAACCAAACACGGCATGTTCTCACTCATAAGTGGGAACATGAGATCACATGGACACAGGGAGGGGATCATCACACAGTGGCTGCTGTCAGAGGATTGGGGGCAAGGGAAGGGACAGCATTAAGACCTGATGCATGTGGGGCTTAAAACCCTACATGACAGGTTGATAGGTGCAAGAAACTACCACAGCATATATATGCTATACCTATGTGGCAAACCTGCATGTTGAGCACATGTATCCCGGAACTTAAAATGAAAAAAGTATATGGTTATTTGATATCAGGCCAGTGTGACAGACTGAATTGGCTTTTTAGTTTTGGAACTCTCATCACTTTGGGCTGTTGGTTAACGTATCAGTCAATTCGGCTAGAGATAAGAGAAATCACTAAAGCTATTTTAAGCAGAAAGAAATTTATATAAGCAATTAGGTACTTTTGAAGAGCTGGCCCCTGGCCCATATGAATGATTACAGTCCAGTAATCATAAACCACCAACAGAACTCCAGGGCTTTTTGGCACTGCCTGCCTGATTTGAACCAGCAAAATGGATACTTCATGTGCTACCATTTACTTAACAGTTTTTAATTCTTCCAAATACATCTGAATGGCAGAATCTAAATTACTTTCAGAACCCTGGCTGCAGGAGTGACTGGTAAATGTAGTTTTTAGCTGCCAGCTCCTGCATCATTGGAAGGCACACTAAAAAGAAGTTGAAACAGATCTTGAATGAAACAATTATCTACTCATTTGAACTCATCTGATTATAGCTCCTCTGCCATGTCTCCCCAGCTCTACATTGTAATAAACTTTTCTGATACACATATATGAACTTTATTACCATTTCAGCAGCCCATTTTTTAAAAAAACTATTTCAGTAGAGCATCTAGCTTATGTATATTTATTACAGATCTCATTTGAAATCCTGTTTTATGTAATATAAATTAAGCCAAATAGAATAAATGCTTAACTCAGTGTGATATGGCTGTTAACTTTCACTGACAATAGCAAATATCTATTGGTTGTTTTATTAAAGATTATAAAGGACTTTTTCAGGACTTAATTTCTTCTATACTTTAGAAGAAATTAATTAATTCTCCTTTATCTACTGGATTATGTTTGTCAGTATAAAAGCATGCTCTTAATATCACCCATCCTAAAAAATACTGGTATGTACAAAAAACTCTTCTTTTTAGGGGGAGCCAAGGGAGGCAGAGTCTTACTCTGTTGTCTAGCTGGAATGCAGTGGTCTGATTACAGCTCACTGCAGCTTCGACCTACAAGGCTCAGTCAGTTTCCCCACCTCAGCCTCCTTAGTAGCTGGGACTGCAGGTGTGCCCAGCTAATTTTCTCAGTTCTTGTAGAGACTCACTGTATTGCCCAGACTGGTATCAAACTCCTGTGCTAAAGCGATCCTCTTGCGTCAGCCTCCCACAGTGCTGGGATTACAGATGTAAGCCACTGCGCTTGGCCCCAAAATTATTTTTATATCCCCAATACTCTTCTAGTTATTGCCCTGTTTTCTGTTAAAATGTTCACAGCCCAACTTCTGAAAGGAGATAGTTACATATGCTTTCTTCTTGTCTTTCACACGTGTCTCAACTCATACCAATGTCACCTTTCTATCCTCATCTCACTCAACCTCAACAGAATTTGACATAGCAGACCACTCTCTTCTTCTTGAAAATCTTTCCTTTTAGCTTCCATTATACCACTCATGGATTTTTCTCTACATTTTTTAATACAACTCCTTCTTAAGTTTTTTTCCCCAGATCCCCTTACTCATAAATGTTGCATTTTCCAAGTCTTGATTCTGAGGCCTGTTATCTCCCGGCTTGTTGTTCGAATATACCTATAGGAAGACTGCCCAGACTTTCTCTCTGAGCTCATGAACATAAACGTTTCACTAGATGTTTTATAGGCATCTCAAACTTAACCAATTTAACACATCCCGAAACCAAACTTTTGGTTTTCTCCCAAAACCTGTTTCCTTCACATTCTCTATCATTAAATGATACCACTATTCATCTGGTAGCTTAAGCCATAGATATGGTGGTCTCCGGATTTATCCATTTCTCTTTCACCCCCACATCTAAATTCTGTTGATTCTACCTTCAAAGTAAACCTTGAGTCTCTACACTTCTGTCTCTACTACCACTGCCCTACTATTCATCTGGTAGCTTAAGCCATAGATATGGTGGTCTCCGGATTTATCCATTTCTCTTTCACCCCCACATCTAAATTCTGTTGATTCTACCTTCAAAGTAAACCTTGAGTCTCTACACTTCTGTCTCTACTACCACTGCCCTAGTCTACACTAAAATCTCTCACCCATATCATTTCAGTTCATTCTAACTGGCCTCTCCACTTCTATGCTTGCCCCGCTTTTATCTGTTCCTCTCAGAACAGAGTGAAACTGCATATGCAAACCCTCCTACTTTTAATTTCTTTATTTTGGTGTAATTTATATACCATATAATTCATCATTTTCGATGTATACTTTGATGAATTTTGACAAATGTATATACTCATGTAACTTCCAGGCTGTAGAACAAATTTATTATTCCAGGAAGTCGCTTTGTATCTTTTTGAAGTTAAATTCTTCCCTCCATCCCCACCCTGGCAATCACTAAGACAGTACCTTCTATTCCTTCTTTGCTGAGAATTTTTTATTATAAATTGGTATTAAAGATTGTCACATGTATTTTCTGCACTTATTGAAATGATCACGTGGCTTTTCCCTTTTAACTTGCTATTTTGGCAAATTACATTGATTAACTTTTTTATGCTTAAGCTAACCTTGCATTTCAAGAATTAATCCCATTTGATTGTGATGGGTTATCCTTTCAAAATACTGTTGGTCTTGCAGGCAGCAAGTGTAGAAATAAAACACTGTTGGATTTGATTTGCTAAAATTTTCCTAAGGAATTTTGCACCTGTGTTCATCAGGGTTATTGGTCTATAGTTTTCTTACAATTAATTAAATGAGTGGGTAAGATTCCTGCCTCTCATATTTTTGAAAGAATATAGAATTGATATTATTTTTTCTCTAAATGTTTGGTAGAATTCACTGGTGAAATGTCTGGGCCTGGAGAGTTTTGGTTATTTAAGTTGTTGTTGTAAGATATTAAATCATGAATTCACCTTTTAAAATGTAGGTATAGGCCAAGCATGGTGGCTTACACCTGTAATCCCAGTACTTTGAGAGGCCGAGGCAGGCAGATTATTTGAGGTCAGAAGTTCATCATCAGCCTTGGCAAACACGGTAAAACACCTTCTCTACTAAAAAAATATATTAAAAATTAGCCAAGCTCTTTGGTGGGCACCTGTAATCCCAGCTGCTCAAGAGGCTGAGACAGGAGAATTGCTTGAACCCGGGAGACGGAGGTTGCAGTGAGCCAAGATTGTAACACTGCACTCTAGCCTGGAGACAGAGTGAGACTCCTGTCTCAAAAGTATAAATAAATGAATGAATAAAATAAATAAATAATGTAGGTATAGAACAATTCGGGGTATCTTTTCCTCCTTGAGTGAGCTTTGGTTGGTGTCTTTCAAGGAATTTGTTCATTTCATCTATGTTATTAAATGTATAGGCCTAAAGTTGTTCCAAATATCACCTCATTCTTTTTATGTCTGTATGATTGGAAGAGATGTTTTTTGTTTTATTGCTGATATGCATAACTTATGTCTTTTCTTTTTAGTGATTAGAAGTTTTTCAATTTTATATATATTTTTAAGAACAAACTTTTGGGTTCATTGAATTTTCTCAGTTTTCTGTTTTTTTCTCTCATTAATTTCTGCTCTTACTATTATTTCCTTCTATTTTTTGTGGGTATGATTTTCTCTTCTTTTCCCTACTTTCTTTTCTTTTTTTTTTTTTTGAGATGAGTCTTGTACTGTCTCCTGGGATAAAGTACAGTGGTCCAATCTCTGCTCACTGCAACCTCCACCTCCTGGGCTCAAGCAATTCTCCTGCCTCAGCCTCCCAAGTAGCTGGGATCACTGGTGCCTGCCACCATGCCTGGTTAATATTTTGTATTTTTGGTAGAGACAGGGTTTCACTATGTTGGCCAGGCTGGTCTCAAACTCCTGACCTCGTAATTCGCCTGTCTCAGCCTCCCAAAGTGCTGGGATTACAGGGGTGAGCCACTGCACCTGGCTAATAAGCTTAGATCTAATAAGCTTAGGTCGTTTATTTAGCAACTTTGTCCTTTTCTTATATATGTATTTGATACTATGAATTTCCCTTGTAATTACTGCTGTAGCTGCAGCACATAAGTTTTATGTGTCATTTTTTTACCATTCCAGTAAAAATATTTTCTGATTTCCTGTGTTAATTCTTCTTTTGCTGATGGTTTGTTTGGAAGTCATTTAGTTTTTTAAATTGATATCCATTTTAGTTTTACTGTGGTTAAAAAATGTACTGATATTATTTGCACTATGATTCTTTTGGCTTCCCACTTCTGCTTTTTTGTACTAGACTTCTGTGGGTCTCCCCTGTACCTGTGAAAATTCTTGGTTGGCAAAGTATTTAGGTAGAGATGAGTCTTCTTTTCCCTTGTTTCTTTTTAGTTTTAGTTTTTGTTTTTTGCTTCTTAGATTACCCCCTAATTTCCAGTTGCTTTGCCAGCTTTGGGCTCAGTACTGTGACACTTCAGACTCTCTGCTGCCTGAGATAATCATGATGAGGGAGTGTACTTTAAATAAAGAAATACATCAAACTCAGCAGATCTGCTGTATATAGCTGTGCTCTTCGAGAGTAGATTTATCTTCATTCTCTGCCTGCTATTTTGTAGTGACCCTGGATCCTTTTTCATTCATGCATATTATACTTGCAGCTACGTATTTGGATAATTGAAACTCTGAATTTGGGTCTCATACTTTTTGTGGTTTGCTCACTATAGGACATTTCCTATAGTGATTTCCCCCTTAAATTTCAAGATGCTGCCTTAGCTCTGAATTCTGACCTCTTACACCTTTAGTTGATAAGCCTGCTGTTTTTTATTTGACCATTATCTGTAACTATAACTATGTGGTTTAGGCAGCATTATTAGACCAGAAAGATACAAAGTCATACTTTTTACTTCTTGTTAACCATATTTTCAGATTAAACTTTTCTCTGCCTTCCTTCTGCTTCTGGATGCTTTCCCGTATCTTCGCGGGGGGGGGTTTAGCCCAATTTTAGTGATTATTCTCTGTGGAGGATTCACAGGACCACTTTACTCCTCCACCATTACCAGCAGTTGTCTTCCACCCCAAAATAACTCACTTACTTCAAAAAAAATTTTCACCTAAGACACTACAGATATGTGACATGTGACCCAGCCTAGCCAATTCAAACGTCGTCTTTCCTAGACAATGATTTGTTAAGGAATGGACACAATATAAGTCAATTAATCAAAGCGAAGAGATTCCATTATAGAATTTTTATTGGTGCTGGGGGAGGAAAAACACCTCTCCTCATACTGACCTCCTCAGCTTCCCACTCCAGCAACTTTGAAAAAGGGCCCATCTGAGAAGGTAGAACCAGAAGAGGAGAGAGAAATTAGGTCTTGGTAAACCTTCAATCTAGCTTCTTCATCTATAAAATGAGCCTTTCTAAAGGCTTTTGAGTTACATGAGTCATTAGATTAACCTTTTCTACCAGCCAGATTAACCTTTTCACCTAGCCATATCTAGTTGGATGTTTTGTACTTTCAACTTAATTTTTACATAAGGCTGCACACCCTCTGTGACCTAATCCTGCCTACCTTTTCAAACTTACCCAGTACCGTTCTCATTCTGACCCTTTATCTTTCAACCTCCCTGACCTTTTACTTCTTCGGATAAAAAGCATTCTTCCCCAACTCAGATTTTCAAATATATTCTCCTTCTGTCTGGAAGATCTTCATAAAGCTGGTTCTTCCACATGCTTTGTCTCAGGTTAGATGTCCTGAGATATTATAATAATAAATTTGTTGTGTCCACTTGACTGGCTTATGGGTGCTCAGGTTAAACATTATTTCTGGGTGTGTCTGTAAGGGTGTTTATCAGTTGAATCAGAGGACTGAGCACCTTGTCCTCCCCAGTGCAGGTGGGCATCATCTAATCTGTTAAATAAAGAGAACAAAAAAATGGAGGAAGAGGGAGAAAGTTCCATTTGCTTGACTGATAGATCTGGGACATCAGTCTTCTCCTATGACTGGGACTTAACAGCATCAGCCCTTCGGTTCTCAGAATTATACCACCAACTTTCCTGGGTCAGCCTCCATAATTTCAGTTCCTTATAATAAATCACATATAATAAATCAGTGTATCCTGTTGGTTCTGTTTTCTAAAGAATCTTGACTAATACAGACTTTAATTAGACTTCTAATCATAGTATCTAGGTAATTGCTGTACCTATAATTTCCTCCATAGCACTCTTCACAATTTATAATTAAACATTTGGTGTTGTTTTACTTATTTGCCTCTTCTTCTACATTAAAAGGGCAAGGACTTTATCTGTTTTACCAATATGTATCCAGTCAGCGCCTGGCACAAAATATATAATAATAATAAGTAATTATTGAGGAAAGGAAGGGAAGCAGAGAGAAATTTACAGGACTAAGACTTGAAACTTAAACAGTAATTAACTCTGATTAATAAGTTTTCTGAGCGGTGCTGTGCATTGCTCTGGTAATATCAAGTGACTGCAGATTTTAGTTGGGAATGGGCATCATAAGCCACAAAATAAGGAATCTTAAAAGATCAGTTGAGATTACTGAAGAGGCAGTGTATAAAAGCAAACCTGAAAGTCAAAAATTACGATTTAACTAGAACTCAACGTAAGAAACAGAGAGAACTTAAGTTTACACTTAGTAGAGAATCACCAGGGAATAAGATAGGCCTGCTCTTGATGGTTTGTGGATAACGCCAAAGTTTCTTTGAGTATTTATGTTATACTGTGAACTATTGCAACATAATTTTTTCTTTTAGTTGATGTGTCAATGTTGCAGGCATCTATAAATCCTAAATAAAGCCTCTTGAATTTTATTTTCTTTTTTGAGACAGGGTCTCACTCTGCTGTTCAGGCTGGAGTGCAGAGTTGTGATCTCAGCTCACTGCACCCTCCACCTCCCGGGTTCAAGTGATTCTCTCACCTCAGCCTCCCAAGTAGCTGGGTGCTTGCCTCCATGGCCTAATAATTTTTGTATTTTTGGTAGAGGCAAGGTTTCACCATGTTGATCAGGCTGGTCTTGAACTCCTGACCTCAAGTGATCCGCCTGCCTCAGCCTCCCAAAGTACTGAGATTACAGGCGTGAGCCACTGTGCCTGGCCAGGCTGTTGATTTTCAACTGTCTAGTCTTTTTGCAGTGGGGTTTATTTAATGAAAGGTTTGATCACAAGTATTTTTGGAATATTATTTTACTTCACTTTTTAGTAGTTTTAATTTGGGATTTTAGTAGTAGGTTACTTGAGAGAGATAATGTGTTCAAGTCAATTAAGTACTCTTAAAAATAAAGCAAATGTTATAGGTTAAATTGTATCCTCCCCCTCAAAAAACACAGGTTAGAGTCCTATCCCCTAGTACTTCAGAATGTGACCTTACTTGGATATAGATACCTTACAGAGCTAATCAAGTTAAAATGTATATCCAGTATCCTTATAAAAAAAGAAATTTAGACACAGTGACATACACTGCGAGAAGCACCTGTGAAGACACAAGAAGAATACCCAATGTTATAAGAAACTAGAAGAGAAGCATGGAACCCACCTTCCCTAGTGCCTTCAGAAGGAAAATGGTCTTGCTGACACCTTGATTTCAGACTTCTAACCTCCAGAACTATAAGACAATAAAATTCTGTTGTTCTGAGTCACACAGTTATGGTACTTTGTTATGGCAGCTGCAGCAAACTAATACATACCCAGTCTATACTTTGAAAACTGGTTGTAATAATTTATGTTCATAATGGGAAAGCCAAGACTTTCTTATTTATTGAAATATAAGTAGAACAAGATTTAGAATAAGGTAAGTAAAATAAAAAAGAATTGCATTATTTTTAGTGCTTTTTTCTATTTCCTTACTAAAAGTACAGCTATATTTGAATAAAAGTATATATAAAATATTCTGTATTTTTACCACTTTATGAACTTTTAATTCTTTTCATTAGATCTAACAAAAATTATCACAAAAGAGAAACTGTTCTTCTCTTTTAAGAACAGTCATTTGCCTGAGTATTGGTGCATCATTTCTTCAACAAAGCTTGTTCAGCATGTTTGATGTTATTAAATGGCAGCTTTTGTTCCCAAAGCTACCTAGGCTCCCAATGACTTGTTTTCTCATAAAAATGCCACTTGAAGAGAAAATGGTAGTTTTACAGTAACAAATCCTGGCAGATACCAGCTTAACCAAGTGGTCAAGGTTAATGTCACCAGCACTACATAGCAACATTACGGGCCCTAGTATGTTGCTCTCAGAAGGGCATATTGACCATCTTTTCTAGTAATGCATCACCTCTTCTAATCATGAGAAGTCATCAGACAAACCCAAGCAGAGGGGCATTTTATAAAATAGCTGTGACCAGTACACTTCAGTGTATTAAAGTCATAACAAACAAGACTGAGGAAATGTCACAGACTACAAATAAGGAGACACAACACCTAAATGTAGTATGAGATCCTGGATTGGATCTTGGGAAGGAGAAGTGACATTGGTGGAAAAACTGATTAAATCTGAATAAATTATTTATTTAAGTTATTTAATCACAGTTAATTTCTTAGTTTGGAGAATTATTCTTTAGTCATGTAAGATGTTAACATGAGGAGAAGTAAGGTTGAGTAGAGAGTATATAGGAACTCTCTGTACAATTTTTACAACTCTTGTGAGTCAAAATAGTCTCAAAATAACTACTCAAAAATGAAAATAAAACCCAATATGAATAAACATTTCTCAAAAGACATACAAATGACCAGCAGATATATGAAAAAATGCTGAGCATCACTAATCATTAGAGACATGCAAATTAAAATCACAATGAGATATCATGTCACACCTGTCAGATTGGCTTTCACCAAATAGACAAAAGACAAGTCTATTGGCAAGGATATGGAGAAAAGGATATACACTGTTAATGGGGGTGTAAATTAGTACAGCCTTTATAGAAAATAATATGAATGTTCCTCAAAAACTAAAAATAGAATTACCTTTTAATCCAGCCATTCCCTTTGTGGAATTTACCCAAAGGACTTGAAAACATTTTGTCAAAGAGATTTCTGCACTCCCATGTTCATCGCAGAACCATTAACAATAGGCAAGTCGAGGTATTAATTTAATTAATAAAATTATTATTTATTAATAGATTATTAATTAACAAAATAAAATTAATTAAAGTATTAATCAATACTTAGGTTGATTACAGGTGAATAGATTTTTTTTAAATCTGGTATTTATATACAATGGAATACTACTTAGCCTTGAAAAAGAAAGAAATTGTCTTATTTGTAACAACATGGATGGAATCAGAGAAAATTATGCTAAGTGAAATAAGATAAATCAGGCACAGAAACACAAAATACTGCATGTTCTCACATGTGAACTCTAAAACCATTGAACTCATAGAGAGTAGAATGGTGGTTACAAAGGCCAGTGATTGGAGGCATGGGAAGTTGATGATCAAAAGGTACAAAATCTCAGACAGAAGAAATGTTTCTTTTTTTTGAGTTCTGTTGCATAGTATGGTGAACATAGTTAATAAGAGCAATTTCAAAATTGCTAAGAGAGTAAATTTCAAGTGTTCACACCACAAAATTTAAGTATTTCATAGCTATGTTAACTAGCTTGATTAAATTATTCTACGTTGTATTCAGAGATTATAATATCACTTTGTACCCTATAAATTTATGTCATTATAAATTTTCAATTTATAATTAAAAAAACACTTGGGGCCAAATTAGCATCAGAAGAGATTTGTTTTAATGTTTACAAAATACAATGCATATATCATATGTTATATAACTCCACACCCCACCAGTGTTGTTTGGGGGACAAATATATTCATATTTCTTCATGGAAATGTCTGACATTTCATACAGTATAAGATACATAAAACCTATTTATATCTTTTTTTTTTTGAGACGGAGTCTTGGTCTTGTTACCCAGGCTGGAGTGCAATGGCGCGATCTCGGCTCACCACAACCTCCGCCTCCTGGGTTCAGGCAATTCTCCCACCTCAGCCTCCTGAGTAGCTGGGATTACAGGCACGTGCCACCATGCCCAGCTAATTTGTTGTATTTTCAGTAGAGACGGGGTTTCACCTTGTTGACCAGGATGGTCTCGATCTCTTGACCTTGTGATCCACCCGCCTTGGCCTCCCAAAGTGCTGGGATTACAGGCTTGAGCCACTGCACCCTGCCCAACCTATTTATATCTTTTAAAAAAGACCTTGTTTCCATTCCATGCATTTTTTTAAATGTTAAAATAAAAGGCTTACTGGCTCAAAATATTTTGAGAATGCAGGAGAGCAATGAGAATTACTTGGAGAGAAATGTTTTGTCACCATTAACTATAGACTTCTTTTTGTTCTTTAATCAAAGTTCAAGTTTACAGAATTTAGACATTTTGAATTCAGAATTTTTCTTTTTCTTTTTCTTTTCTTTTTTTTGGAGATGGAGTCTCGCTCTGTTGGCCAGGCTGTAGTGCAGCAGCACGATCTCTGCTCACTGCAACTTCTGCCTCCTGTTAAAGCAATTATCCTGCCTCAGCCTCCCAAGAAGCTGGGACTACAGGCACACACCGCCACACTTGGCTAATTTTTTATATTTTAGTACGGATGAGGTTTCACCATGTTGCTCAGGATTGCCGGAGCTCAGGCAATCCGCCCACCTCAGCCTCCCAAAGTGCTAGGACTACAGATGTGAGTTCAGAATATTTAAACATTAATATACTTAAGAATTTTAATATGTGAGCCAGTAATTAGAGTATTGCGTTAAAATAATTTTGATGATGTTCATTTTGGTATTACACTTAGTTATTACTGATGTTAATTAAAGTCCTCATAAGAACTTTATTTGAATATACTAATATTTTTAATTAGTCATACTTTGCAAAATGTACATTAGAGACTGATTTTGTAATGTTGTAAATTTATGCTTACCATTTTAAAGAACTATATACAAAATTTGAAGACATGATGTAACAATTTTGTGTAGCACTAAAAGATTAAAAGACATTTTAGCAGACAAAAAAGTAAAGTTATGTCATGGTAAGCAATTTTCTTGACTTTTAAAAAGATTAAATGCTTTAACATACTTAGTAATTACAATAATTTTGTTTTATTTGCTCTCTAGACTTTTCCTTATAATGGGAGATTTTGTCCACTGGTGGTTTAGATTCAAGGCATTAGTTCAATTTTTATACAATTTCATTCTTATTGGGGGAAAATATTATTAAATTATTCATTAATATTAATAAAGGCATTTGTAGTTACCATGCCTTGTTACTGACACACACCAGCATTTGTGTATTGGTTTCAATCACTTTTATATATAGTGATTTGATTTGGCTAGTAGAATTTGAAACGCTTTGCTGAAAAGTATTCAGCTTATTATAATTTGAGAACATAGGCATTGCAGATGTATATTAATTTTCATTATGTAAAATGTATATAGTTACCTATCTTAAAATAGAAACTAAAATAAGATTTACATTCATAATATTGAAACTCTGTTTGAATGTTAATATCTATAAAAAATTGTGGTCTTCTAAAAATGCTGTTAATATAATTCATCAGTTTGCAAATGTTTTCTCTGAGCAGAACTCCAAAGTTTTCATCAAGACCAGTTTTATTTGTAAGCAGTAAATCTGTTGATATTAAGTATATTAATGTAAGAAACATTTGCCTTTCTAAAAGTGGAACATTCGAATATCCAAATAATTTTGGATGATAATAATAATTTGTAGTCATTAGGTTAATAGAGCCTGTTTGACTTGAGTTGTATTTCATTTTGTGAAAGAATCTTTCTGCTCTTTTATTAATACTAAATATGCTTTGTTTTAAATCTAATTATAGGATTGACTGAGCTATCATCAGTCTGTGATCAAAATTTTCCTTATGAACAGTAGTTTGAAATGTTAATTAAGGTAGTTGAAGACTAAGGACATTGTCCTGGCGATGGAGCCAAGAATGGAATCAAAACAGCAACCCCTGCTGTATAAAAAAATTAAAGCCACAAGAGAGACATCATTCTAAATACCCAGTGAGCTTTTATTAACCTTGTGAGCGACTTTTGCAATTGGAGCAAAGTGACATGTTATATTTTAATCATTTAAAGAGTAACTCCTGGTTATTCTAACCTTTTTTTGGAATTGTTTTATATACTTTGAGTTCTGGGGTACATATGCAGAACGTGCATGTTCGTAACATAAGTATACAAGTGTCATTGTGGTTTGCTGCATTCTAGCCTTTTAAAAGAAGAGGGAAACAAAGGATTGAAAACTATTATTTTGGAGTTGCCTGTAGCAGGATTATGTTGTGTTGTCTCTGCCAACTGATAACAGTTTGCTTTGTGCAATGTTGTGTAAATAGTAAAAATGGCTTAAGAAATGGCTACTTCCTTCATAACTTTTATACTCTAGTAATGGTATGATAAAAGACAAATTGCCAATAATAGATCATGAACACCGAAAGGAGGCCCCAAATTTATCTTTCTGGAGATTCAGGAATACTTTTTGAGAATATGTTTTTGAAATGGTTAGTAAAGAATAGAATTATAAAGGGTAGAAATCAAAGAGCATGTTATATAGGCTTTGGAGATTCTCAAGTGGACGATAGTGTAACCACAAATACACCAATTAGAAACAGTTTATTAAGTACCTATTGTGTTTCAGATTATTGGAGATGCTGAGGTAAATAAGATTCCATTTTTGTCTCAGAAATCTAAAATCCTGGCTTATAATTCATTTGTATAGAGGTTATAGTTTAAACAGTATAAGCATGTAAAATATTATAGGAGAAAGCATAAGAGAAGGAAAGAGACAGCTGGATAAAATCTTTAGGAATGCTTTACATTTAGGGAAAAATAAAAGTAAAAGAAAATCCAATAAAGGAGAAAGTATTATTGAAAGATGTATAGTTGAGAAGAAGATCAAGAGGGCTCCATGACCTAGATCCTAAGGATGAAAATCGGTTTTCATAAGAAAGTGGGCCAGGAGCAGTGGCTCACTCCTGTAATCCCAGAACTTTGCGAGGCTGCGGCAGGGTGATCACATGAGGTCAGGAGTTTGAGACCAGCCTGGCCAATGTGGTGAAACACTGCCTCTACTAAAAATACAAAAAAATTAGCTGGACATGGTGGCACACAGCTGAATCCCAGCTACTCAGGAGGCTGAGGCAGGAGAATCACTTGAACCCAGGAGGCAGAGAGCTGAGATTGTGCCACTGCACTTTAATCTAGGTGAAGAACAAGACTCCATCTCAAAAAAAAAAAAAAGAAGAAAGAGACAATCAGGAATACCAGACTTATGTAAGAGGTTGAGAATGAAAAGAATGAATATTAGAGGGATCTAGTGATTAGGAAAACTTTAGTTTTACAGACCAAGTGGACAGGAGGCTTGATGCTTAGCACAAATGTTAAAAGATTCTGAGAAGAGATGAGCAAGTAGACATGGCAAGTGTAAGACTTTTCCTTTAAGGTTAACAAAGGAGAGATATTGATGGTATTGAGGGGAAAAGAGACAGATAGAGTCCAGGAGTGGCCCTGGGAGAGACTAAAGGTCATGCTGAGAAATAAGGGAATGGAAATGTGAAACTTGTGGTTCAAGGATGAAACTTAAAGAGTTTAAGATCCTGTAAGTGGTAGGGTTTTGTGTGATCAAGTCCAACATGTGACCTAAATGCAATCAAGGAGGAATAAAGGGCCAGTGGTAATATTAACAAATGAGGACCAGGGGCAAAGGAATCTAGGAAGCATAACTGCAAGTTTGCATAAAAACTCAAGACAGCTTCTTGTTCTGATTGAAACCCTTTGGAAGGAGTCCCATGGATAGGCCTCTTCTGCTCTAAATGAGTAGTGAATTAATTCATTCAAAAAAATTTATTTTATGTCTGTTATGTACCAGACATTGTTTTAGGTGTTTGGGATGTATTACTGAGTCCTGTATATGACAGTACTGATTTGTAATATTGAAATATTAACAAACTTGTACATTATGGTATAAAAATAGTCTTGTGCCGTTTAAATTATGCTCAAAACATGAGTTGCTTGAGGTCAGAAAATTGTCTTACTTATCCTTGTATGCCAGTTACTAAGCATTGCACCTGACGTTTAATAGGTATGTTCATGAAATGTTTGAATTACTAAAACCATTAAATAACAGAATAATTCTGGAAGTTTTTTACACAGAATTACTATCTATGTTTTGTAAAAGGTAGAAAAAACAGTATTAAATTTGTATATATAACATTACAGAACCTTTTAATGAGACAGTTTACTTTTTAAAAAAATCACTGAGTTTTAAATTCTTGCTATAAAGGCAAAATATAGTAAAATTATGAAATGTATTTTTGAACTATTTCCTTTCTGTAGTATAACTTCCACATGAAACAGAGGAAGTCTCTTGTGGATTTTTTTTTTAATGTATGATATTACTACAATCATAAGTGATCATAATTTACTTTATTAAATATAGAAGTAAATCTTTTTCTCACCAGCAAGGAGTGGACCTGTAAGATTCATCATCACTAAGGATGCTTTCCATGCTTTAATTATTTTAACCAAGAATTTTAGAAGAAAGAATTAGAAAGTAGAGTTGAAGTAGCCTTGATCTGAATGCCCATCTCTGCATTGTTGCCAGGCATAGATGTCATTCTTGTGTACAGATCTATATATCTTTTTCCATTTGAATCTGTGATGCAGACAGCTTATTTTACTGAAATTTTCTACTTAGTTGCTTCCAGATTTCATTATTTTTAGATTTAAAAAAGAACTTTTTGTTGTCAAATTATGTATCATTGGTTCTTAATTGTTGCTGCAAGAGTGATAACTTCATTTACCTATTCCTCATGTTTTCTGCTTGTGAGACTACAAAGTTTAGCTTCTTTGCTTCTTCCTAATAATGAAATTAATGCTGTAACTATACATCTAAGAATGCTGCTTACTACCAATTATTTATTACTTATTAATTACTGCCAATTATTTATTACTTACTACCAATTATTTATTAAAACTAATTGTAATTATAATTAATTACAGAAGTATTTCTATCAGTTTCTAATCATTGATAGTTTAAATTTTTCTGAATTTTTATATTTAATATAGCTTTTTTAGCTTTGAGATTACTTCCCTCAAATTTCTTTGTATTAAATCATGACTACATACATGTAATTGATATAATTTAAAATTTGTAAAATATAAATTACAAATGACCCCAAATTCCCCAAAACTGCAATATTCAGTTCAACTTGCTTACTACACAAATCGAAGGAGAAAGAAATGTAACGTACTGATCAAGTGTAAACATACTGATCATAGTATGTTTATAAATAAAACATTTAAGTACATTTGAGTCAGGAAGTTGCATTGATTGGTGAGAACCAGAGATTTTATATGTAATGACAAATGAAAGTAAACACTGGTATTTAAAGTTACAAGCTCATTTTTTGAAAAAACTAGCTGGGTTTCTGAAAACTTGCCAAAAAAAAAAAAATAATAACACTGTTTCTGGTAGCCTATCACTGGTCTTAAAAATAGTGACATTTGAGTAAGCTTTTTTGGCAATAGCATACTGTTTTATTTTGACTCATCTTCAGTGCTAATGCAGTCCATTCTAATAACACGGAAGAACTAACTCAACAAAAACAATAATTAGCTAACTTAAAAAAGACACCCAATTTTATGCCCTGTCCTTGTCCTCTTAACTTACAGTTTCTTTGTGAGCCTTCCTTGTAAAGACACTTTGAGGATCTTCCCTGTGAGATCTAGTTACTGCTTTGTTATAATCAGAACTTTCCTCTTATAGCCTGATGCAAAATATAGTTAATATAATTTATTTAAATATTATTTTAAAAAGTCATTCATATTTTCCTTTCAGTAAAGAATATAGCATTATTTTAATAAAGAATATAGGCTTTATATCAGACTTTGGAGGGTACACTCATCTTTTTTAGGACTACTTGGTTTTCAGGGAGCAAGAAAACAAGGGAAGAGATTTGATTAATGACTAAATGATAACAGTAAATGCACTATTTTAAACTTACATTTGGAAATTTCAAACATACTATGTTAAAACTCATTAAATTGCAGTGCACAGTCAGGACTGTTGTAATATAAACAAGAGATAGCAAGGAAGCTTTATTCTGACTTTAACACAGAGCACAAAACTGTTTATACAGTAAATTCTTAAGATAACGTAGAGTATTCTCTTTTCCCAGTAGCAAGCGAGGGTACCTTAATTATTTTCTGGAAGTACAGGGAAGATTTCTAAGTATTAGAAAAATTTTCTGCCAAATTCCTACAAAGTATGAAAAATAAGTCATTTTTTAAAATCATATAACATTCCAACCTGGAGTTGTAACACTTACTATTAGATTTTCTTTAGATTAAAAATAGAATTGAAAAGTCAGACTCATTTGAATTGAACATTGTCTATGAAAAAGTTAAAAATGATTTTTATATTGATAACCACTTGTGAATGCATTTAGAAATATCTTTGCAAATGTATTCATTAAGTACTTATGTTGTCTGTGCATTGTTTTATTAGACTAGAATTTACTACCTTTTTGGTGTCAAGATACTCTTCTCACCTAGAAAATACAGTCATACACTGCATAATGACATTTCAGTATATTATAATCTTATGGGCTACATATGCCAGTAGCCTATAAGACTATAATGCCATATTTTTACTGTACTTTTCTTAGGTTGAGCTATGTCTAGATATACAATTATTTATCATTGTGTTACAATTGCCTACAGTGTTCAGTTCAGTAACATTCTGAACAGGTTTGTAGTCTAGGAGCAACAGGCTGTATCCTATAGTCTAGGTGGTAGACTGTACCACCTAGGTTGTATAAGTACATTGTACAATGTTTGCACAATGACTGAATCACCTAACAATGCATTTCTTAGGTTGAATTCCTGCCATTAAATAACTCATGATCATATTAGAGATGAGAGCTTCAACTCTGGCATGTTGAAACTGTGATCTTGCTTAGAGTGTTGAGTATTAACTTGGTGACAGATTCTGGACTTACTTCAGTGGCTTTCAACCTTAGATTACAAGGATTTTTAAAATTTTCCTTCTTATGAGTAAAAAATATTGATAATATATTAATGTACATATGTTAAGAGAAATTTGGCCTCACTTCCTCAGGTCAAACAATTTTAATTAGTGAAAATTACTTAAAACATGGGTTCTCAAATCTCAAATTCAAAGTAAGTAAAGTTATACCATTTATTTTAATTATTTTTAGCGTGCTTTCATGTTTCTAGAAACATTTTTTAGGGCTTGAAGAGTAGAAAATGCAGAAGAAAAAATGTCACAAAAAATAGGTAAATTATTATAAATTTTAACTATAAACACTGAAATCAGATAATTCTCATCTGTTTTTATAGTCCAACTTTAAGTGTGTTTTTTTCCCTCCCAGGACATTTATTCAGAACAGCTGGGGATCAACCGTTTAACCTGTCCACAGTGTCGAGTGCCTTCCCAATGGTCAGCCACCCAGTCTTTGGTCTACATTCAGCCAGCTCAGGGCATTCAGAATTTGGTGGTTTGGGGACACTTGGTACACCCACAGCCTTAGCAGCACATCCCCAACTAGCATCTTTTCCAGGTAAACATCTGTTACAAACAGTGTTCATGGAAAGGAGGAAAGCTTAAGAATGTTCGAGCAGTAATTTGTTGAACAAAAGGAATAGTGTAATGCCTGGTGTATTGTAACTTGGGTGCAAGAATTGACTCAATCCTATTTATCATGTGCAAAAAATTAAACACCTTAAGTGTGTTAGGTGGCAGAGCAGTTAATTAGATATCCAGGTATTTAACTAGAGAAACAGGTGTCTGTCACAGAAGGTAATAATTCAGGCAAGTTTTTTCTCATGTTTTTTATTGAAGTATAATATACAGAAAAGTATACATATTCTATGTGTAGAGTTGAATGAATTTTTCTCAGCCTTATTTGATTTTTAAAAATCTTATTTAACTTAGTGTGAAACTGAAGTTCAATTTTTATAATGAGTATTTTTACACTTCTATTTTAGGTTCTCACTTTCTTCATTATGTAAGGAAAATGAGCTAGACTCTTAAATTTCTTTATTTTTCTATTTTGGTTTGGTTTTTTTGAAATGAAGTCTTGCTCTGTTGCCCAGACTTGAGAGCAGTTGTGCAATCTCAGCTCACTCTCAGGTTCAAGCAATTCTCCTGTCTCAGCTCCCAAGTAGCTGGCATTACAAGTACACACCACCGTGTCTGGCTACTTTTTGTATTTTTAGTTGAGACAGGATTTCGCCATGTTGACCGGGCTGGTCTTGAACTCCTGACCTCAAGTAATCTGCTGCCTTGGCCTTCCAGAGTGTTGAAATTACAGGCATGAGTCACTGTGCCTGGCCTATTTTTCGGTATTTGATCAAAACAACTATACAGTTTTACCACTTACATGGCGAGAGGATCAGTATTATCCGAAATTCTATAGATTATAAGGATTTAGTAATTCAGTAAGATATTAGTTAATTAAAACGTTAGAAAAACAGGCTTTAATTTCTTATATTATCTTGAAAGCCTAAATTTGAATGTGTTTTCTATAGATTAATTTGACTTTAATAAATTTTAGTAAGGGCTGCATTTATTAATGTATGTAAAATAATTTAAAACATTATAGCATAATTTTAGAGACAAATAGGCCTGAATTTAAATCTGGCTTTGTTACTTCATAGCTGTGTGATCTGGAAGAAATTATCTGGCCTCTTAGCCTCAGTTTTCTCATCTGAAAAATGAGGATCGTAATAATAGTACCTGACTCATAGGGTTCTTGTGAGGATTAAAGGAGTTGAGTAATGTTTAGTGCCGAATAGTGTCTGGTGCTCTTAATTAGTCCATAATTGGTAACTATCATGATTATTTTCTTTTGCCCACTTTAATGGTTAATAATTTATCAAATGCTTCTTTAAAAGGAAAGAAGTGTTTTTAAAACTATATGTAGAAAGGATAGATGATTAAATGTATAGTTCAAGTACTATTTCTTGATTCATATTACTTCTTCAATTCAGTTGTCTGGGAAGCGAGGACACTGAGGAGGAGTAATGTGTGTGGACAGTTAAAGAAGTCTTAAACCAAGTATTAACATTTCCTTCAAAAATATTAATAGGAATTTATTCAGTTCCCAGCATGATTGTTTAGCAAGAAAAGCTTTCCACAGATATTTACTGAAAATATGATTACTGAATAAATATCAAAATAGATAATAACAATATAGATAGCTACTGGTATCCTAAATATTTTTATGGTTTTATCCTGGTTTATTACACTGTTGCTTTTGAACATTTCTGAATCACAATGTAAATACTGTATTATTAAAATTAAATGTCTTTTGTTTAGAATGATGGTTAACACATTTAAAAAATTACTCGTCTGGGACTGGGCAAATTGGCTTACACCTGTAATCTCAGCACTTTGGGAGGCCAAGGTGGGTGGATCACAGGTCAGGAGATTGAGACCATCCTGGCCAAAATTGTGAAACCCCGTCTCTACTAAAAGTACAAAAATTAACCAGGTGTGGTGGCACCCACCTATAATCCCAGCTACTCAGGAGGCTGAGGCAGAATTGCTTGAACCCGGGAGGTGGAGGTTGCAGTGAGCCGAGATCGTGCTACTGCACTCTAGCCTGGGTGACAGAGTGAGACTTTGTCTCAAAACCTCCCCCAACCAAAAAAAACTACTCATCTAGATTTCAATAATGTTGATACTTTCACTATATAGAAAAAACTTTTATAGCTTCCCCAGCAAAAATATTCACTTATTCATTTAATGTACAGTATTCTTTGGGCATCTACTCCTCTCTGCACACAAGGCCAATTATAAGTTGCTTACAGTTTTTAGGAGACAGATAAACAATTACAAGACAGAGTCTTTAGTGATAATAGTATGCCTAGATGAGCATACTTTTTACCAAATGGGCAGAGACTATGCCTAGTTTTCAAAGATTCATTTTGTTTAATTTGTAGATTTCATACAGTAACTTAAATATAAATTTTCTATAATTGTCTTTATTTGGAAGGGTAACCAAATTGCCAATTTTAAATAACCCAGTAAATAAATGAGGACAAAACAGGAAGATATTACTAGGAATTTTAATTGAGGAATAATTTATTTTTACATTTTATATACTTGCTAAAATATGCATATCAGATTAAATCAATAAATGTAAAATTATTTAATGGATATTAGCATAATAAAATTATTTCCATTTTATATTGAAATAGTATTTCATGGTAATTCAAAAAAGTATTTGTACTTTTTGGTAATTAATTGTGGTATTAAATTACCATGAATTTTTGCAAAGTATTTTTGGCTCTGTCAAGTATGAAAGATTTTTAAATTCTGCTCAATCATCTAGGTTCAAATTGAGATCCATTATGTCCTCTGAAGTATTATTAATAGAATCTTTGAGTTACATATGTTAAATATTGACTGGGCATAGTGGTGGCTCATGCCTGTAATTTTGGGAGCCCAAAGTGGGTGGATACCCGAGGCTGGAAGTTTGAGAACAGGCTCACCAATATGGCCAAACCTCATCTCTACCAAAACTACAAATATTAGCCAGGCATGGTGGTGCAGTCCTGTAATCTCAGCTACCATCGAAGCTGAGGCACGAGAATCACGTCAATCTGGAGATGGAAGTTGCAGTGAGCCCACATCAGGCCACTGAACCCCAGCCTGGTGACAGAACGTCGCTGTCTCAAAAAAAAAATTAAAAAGTTAAATACTACATTGTTATTTCTTTTGAATATACTTAGAAATTTACCATATGCTAATTTATGTAATCCTTATTTTGTATTTTTCATTTTATCAACAAGCTGGTTTGTGACTAAATTTTATTTTCCTAGACTACAGGTAAGCTTGTCACTTAACAAAAATTATTTCCTATGAAATAATATCAGACATTTCTAAAATTTACATTCAGAAGCTCTACCACTTGCATCTTTTTATTTAATTGATCTTATTTACTTGTTTTGTATTTTTCTCTGTGGTATCAGGTTATTTTTAACACACATTTTCCAATTGTTTTCCCTAATCTCTACTGTGTGTTTATTTACTTTTTTTCTTCCTTTGAGGGAGAGTTTCACTCCATCACCCAGGCTGGAGTGCAGTGGCACAATCTGAGCTCACTGCAACCTCTACTTTCCAGGTTCAAGTGATTCTCGTGCCTCAGCTTCCTGAGTATTGAGGATTACAGACATGCACTACCATGCCCAGCTATGTGCCTATTTACCTTTGACATTCTCAAGTACTTTAAAAAATGTTTCTTTCGGAGTTTATGTCTAAAATATTTGAATCTTATTACACTTTGATTACCTTACCAATTTTTTAGTTGTTTACAAAGTCTATGAATTCCACTTTAATTACAGACTCTGTGTTAAATTATATAAATATCATTGGGAAACCTCAGTCCTTCCCCTGCTTTTTAAAATATTTCATAGAGACAGGATCTCTTTCTGTTGCCCTAGGCTGGTCTCAAATTCCTGGCCTCAAGTGAACCTCTCACCTCAGCCTCCCAAAGCTCTGGAATTACAAGTATGAACCACTGTGCCAGGTCATCAGTACAGTAACTTTTTATCAGCTAGCTAAAACCTAGCTTTCAAACCTATAAATAACAATACTCCAACTGTGCTGATACAAGCCTAAAATACACACTTTTTCTCCCTATCTAAATGTACATCTTTCATCTAAACAGTGGATGAATGACTAATGCTTTTGTATAGTTATTCTTGGTTCCATTCTCATTATTCAGGCACAGCTGAATATTCATTGGTGTCATTTTACTAGTAATGCCTTCACAGTGCAGAAAAATAGATTTTGCAGTTTTCTACTTACACTGTTTTTTAGACTTTTGAGAATGGCAGCTGCCATGAAAATTTCACTTTTCTTTTAAACCTGATTTTGCTATTAGGTAATGAAGGTGCATATCACTTTACATTCTATTTTTAATGAAGAGGTATTCCTAGAAAAGTGTTAAAGATTATAAAATGCAATATACTGACAATTTTGAGCTTTCACATACTGTATTGTTGTGGGATTTTTTTCCTTTAATGTTCTTGTGGTTGTCACAGTCCAGAAAAAATACACTATATCTTTTGGAAGATTGGTCTGAAAGATAATAACTGATCTGATAACATAGCGGACTAGCCAGTTGAAGAAGATTGTTTTTGAGATTTTAGATGGGACAATACAAATTTACTTCCTCCTTCCTTAAAAAATGTATAAAATTTGGCTTATTTCCTTTTCTAAAACTTTAAGAGAGACTATTTTAAGTATTTACCTTTTATTGAATGATTTTCTACCACTTGATCATTTTATATCAATAAAACAATTATTGTTATCTGCAATTTATGAGAGGAAGTAAAAACAAAATTCAGGCTTTCATCATTAACTTTAAGAGGAAAAGCTTTATAAATCTTTTATATTTTAATGTGAAATTACTTGTTTTTGAAATCTTTGAGAACTTATTTTTTAGACCATAAACAGGGCCTCCTGATTTTGCTATATTTATGGTTATCTTTAAGTACAGAACGTTTTCTTCCGTAACCGTATTTGAGGTATAGTGGATTATAGCAGTTTTGTATTATGCTTTAGGCTATCTGATTTATCAGAGCCAGATTTATATTGTATGTAATTTGAGGAAAGTCTTAACATAGGTTGTAGATATAAACTTAAATTCTAAGGATTTAAAACAGATGAGAAAAGTTGTGGGATAAGTCACCAAAGAGTGAAATACTTCTTTTATATTCCGAGTTTTCACTTTCATTTTTTAAACTGTTGACTACCGTTACAAGCTTGAACTCTACAAAGCTGCCAAGTGAAGATCCTTAGATACTGGCCTAATGAGAAGAGTGATAAGTGTACAAGTTCAACTTTTTAAAATTAGGAAAGTGATCAGAAGTATGAATAATTCAGCAGTTTTGTTCCAAGATGAAACTTGAAGTTTTTTGTTGTTTTTTTGTTTTAAAAATAAAACATAGAAAGCCATTTTGACATTAACTGGAAAATTAATTTATATATTTTTGTTTGGTTGGTTTGTTTGGTTTTGAGGTGCAGAATGGTGGCGAACGACAGATGCTCATACTCGTACAGGAGCAACCTTCTTTCCACCATTACTGGGAATTCCTCCACTATTTGCTCCCCCAGCCCAGAATAATGATTCTTCTTCATTCCATTCAAGGACTTCAGGAAAAAGTAATCGAAATGGTCCTGAAAAAGGTATCCACATTAATATAAGTGAAGTATAATAAATTTTCCATTCTAATATTATTTTCATAACATTCAGGTTTAATACATTTTTATTGTTTTTGCTTGTTTGTTTTAACAGAGACAAGGGCTCACTCTTTTGCCCAGGCAGTAGTACAGTTGTGTGATCATAGCTTGCAACAGCCTCGTCTTCCTGGGCTCTAGTGATCCTCCTGCCTCAGCCTCCCAAGGGCTACAGTCATGCATCACTATGCCTCACTACCTTTTTTAAATTTATTTTTATTTTTTGCACGACAGGGTCTCTGTATGTTGCCAGTGGTCTCAAACTTCTGGCCTCAAACAATATTCACACCTCAGCCTCCCAAAGTGCTGGGATTACAGGCATAAGCCACCGTGTACACTTGGCCTTAATAACAGTTTTATAGTGTTATGCTAGACCTTTTCACATTTTCTTGGTTAATTCTTACAATAGTTCTTTGAGATTAGAAGTATTTTAATTTTGCAACCAAGATCAAATAAGTTGTTCAAGAAAATACTGCTCAAATAAGTATGTGATCTAGTCAGAATTTGAGACCAATTTTTCCTCTGTATCTCATTACCTCCCTGTATGTAACCCAATACAATGTGTTACTTCTTCTGTAATTAGGTGTTAATTTCATTAAAATTCATAACCTAGTACTGTTTTTAAATGATCACAATATTTCTGCAGTTAACAACTTGTTAGGATATAATTTGAAACAACATTTTAGATGGTTTATTATCTTTCTTTTCACTTGTGTTACAAAGTTTGCTCTAAAAGGAGAACATTTGCATTTCATCATCTTTCTAAACATTTTGTTTAATTGATGTGAAATTCACTTAATATTAACCATCTTAAAGTGAACAATTTAGGCATATTTAATGCATTTGCAATGTTGTGCAACCACCACCTCTTATCTTCTTCTGAAACATTTTCATCATTGCAGAAGGAAACTTTGACCCATTAAGCAGTTGCTCCCCATTCCCCTCTCCCTCAGCCCCTGGCAACCATCAGTTTTCACTTTGTCTCTATAGGTTTACATATTCCGAATATTTCGTATAGATGGAATCATACAATAAGACCTTTTCTGTCTTCTTTCACTTACATTTTCAAGTTCATTCAATTTTACATGTATCTGTACTTCATTGTTAACTGACTCAATAATATTCCATTGTATAAATATGTTTATTTTTATTTTCAAGGTGTAAATGGGTCAATAAATGGAAATAGTACATCATCTGTAATTGGTATCAATACATCTGTACTATCCACTACTGCTTCAAGTTCCATGGGACAAACTAAAAACATAAGCTCAGGTGGAGGAAATCGAAAATGTATTCAGGAACAAAGCAAAAACCAGCCTTTGGATGCTAGAGTTGACAAAATCAAAGATAAGGTAAGTTATTCTTTGAAGGACTAATATATAACAGATCTATGTATCTATATATATATATAAGATTAGCATTCTGAAGGTCAAATCAACAGAATCTCTGGATTAATTTCCTATGAATTACCAACTTTTATTTTTGCAGTATGTTTATGGTGTCAGTACCAGTATAAATAATACAAATAGTAATAATAGTTAAAATTTATTGAGAATTTACTGCAAGTCAACTCTCCTCTAATTGCTTTTCATGAAATATCTATTAACTCCTTCCTACATCTGAAATGAAGTAGCTACTGTTATTACAAATGAGGAAGCAAAGCACTAAAATAATTAGCCAGTAAGTGACTGAGCTGGGATTTTAGGGCAAGTGGGTTATCTCCAGTGCATTAGAAAACAGTGAGTAAGAAAACCTTTTATTATGGAAAATTTCAAATATACAAAATAGTCAGAATAATCATTTGTAACTATTATTCAGCTTCAACAGTTATCACATATGGCAAGTTTTATTTCTTATCTATCCCTAATTTTGCAAGTTATCAATTTATTGCCTTTCAGCTGTAAATCATTCTTTTCTGCTTTGCCACTTGTTGCAATCTTAGTACTTGTTAGTAGAAGGTCCTAGAAGAAGATGATACTTCTTTTTCTTCTTCTTTCAACTTTTGTTGTTGTTGTTGTTGTTGTTGTTTGACAGGGTCTGGCTCTGTTACACTGGCTGGAGTGCAGTGGCACAATCTCAGCTCACTGCAGCTTCCACCTCCCAAGCTTAAGCCATCCTCCTACCTCAGCTTCCCTAGTGGCTGGGACTTCAGGTGCATGCCACCATGCCCAGCTAATTGTTATATTTTTTTGCAGAGATGGTGTCTTACTATGTTGTTTGGGCTGGTCTTGAATGACTGGACCTAGGTCTCCCAAAGTGCTGGGATTACAGGCATGAGCCACCATGTGTGGCTGGGAATTCTTTTTCTTGTTCTAGTGTTTTCTTCCTTTTCTTATGCTGTGGCTGCCAATGGGTGGCTTCCTTGCTGGCTGACAACTTCTCTAGTGGTGTCCAGGAGATCCAGTGGTAGTTAGGAGACCCAGTAGAATACATCATCAAGTGAGTTTCATTGGCATCTCATCAGGCAACTTCCATGTTTTGGAAAGTAGGTAGCTTTCAAGCTAACTTTACTGCCACTGTAGCTGACAGGTTCCCAGCCAAGTTTTTCTGGTATCTTAGCAAGCAGTGTTTTGTGTGTGTCAGCCTTGACTGTAATACCTCATTGAGTTTCTCTGCCATTCAGTGGGCAATAGCCACATCCTCTCCCACAGATTCTGAAACTTAGCCTTGAATGAATGAAGAGTTTGGAGGGAAAAGGCCCTCTTCCAAGGTTATCTTTATTTCATGACTCTACTTTAGTTCTGCAAAAAGTATGTATTCCCTACATCTCCTTTTCCTGTATTATTTAGAGGTCTCTTATCCCTCTTAGTAGTTAATCTTCTGTTATTAATCAATATTCTTTATGTTAAATGTTCAGATTGTTGATGTGGTTTCTTCCTTCTGAGTAGATCTTGTCAGCTCTATAATTGGTACCAGGAGTAGGGTGAGTATGCAGCTTGCAGGTGGTAAATTCAATTCTACACTCTGATCACACTACACTTTTGGATTTTCTCTTCCACATTATGCCAGAAGCTCTGACATCTCAACTTTATAAAATGTAGGTCATCACTGAGCCCAGGTTTTATTTATCTAACCAGGTAAGCTGAGAAGCCTCTAGCTGTATGATCTAGCATATTATATATTAGATCACTTTTATCAGTGAATTTGGTCTGCTCCAATTTGTAATTTCTTCTTGTATAAGAGGTCTGAGTTAAAAGCCTTGGTATCAGCTGCAAACATTTGGGAAACAAAGATAGAGCTGTGTCTTCTCTTCTACATTCTATAAAAACTACTTTCAGGGCCTGGTTTTTCAGTGGAAGAGAGTCAAAAGTTTGTCATCCTACACACATGATGTTCTTCACCATCTTAGCAGCAATATTATGACTAAGGAGCTTTTGATACATCATAACACGAATAGCAACATATGGGTAGCCACTGACTGCAAATGACATTGATCCGAATGTTAAATCTGAACTATGTGCTTGTTATACTCCAGTTTCTAATCCTACGAACTACTTTATCAGACTTTTCTTTGTCCTTTTTCAAGACAGTATCAACCTCCGTTTATTTTCCAGAACAAATGAAACAAAACTAAACAAATACATTTATTTCCTTTTGCTGAACATATTTTGTAGATATATTTCCTCTAATTCTTTAAATTTCCTTCTCAACAGAAAACATTTTCCATAGTGTAGCAGGCTTGTATGAAGACTTGGGGGAAGGTCATCTGGTAATGCTAAGAAGCTTGATGGTATCCATCACAAAAATACAAAAGTTCTGTACGTAGGCCCCAAAACAACCATTTTCTTTCCCTTTCAACCCACACGACTGAGCACTCAAGCAAACATGATAAGAGATTCTTAACTGTTTCCTCCCAGGGACACAGGTGTCAGTGTCATACTCTCCACCTGTTGTTCCTTACCTGCTCTTGGCTCTTCTCCCATAGGATTTGTTTCAATGGCAGTCTCATTAGTGTAAGCACTAAGGGCCTATCTCTGAGCTGCTGCCAGCTTCTCTGATCCCAGACACTGACTGAAGCCATTAATTTCTGACTCCCATACCATTTTGAACCAAATCCCAGACATCATACCATTGGATGTATTTGTATGTGTGCTTCTTAAAGTGAAATGCCCATGCTTTTAACTCTTATCTTACCTCCTAAGAAGTAGTGCTAAAATCAGGTAAAATCTCCAGTGCCTCTACAGTATGTAAGGCATTGTACAAGACCTTGGAGGCATGACTGTGACACAGTTCCTATACTTAGTTCTAATGAGGAATCTACATTAACATTCCTAAACAGAATCAGTGCTATTATACTAAAAAGCTGTTACTTGGAGAACATACTGAAAACTCACAGAGGTACCTCTTTCTACCCAGTTTCAGAGATAGATTCTGAAGTACCAAAGTAGTGTCTAAGGCAACTAAGTGGAAATAACATCATAGAGAGATTGTCTATTTAAGTAAGGCATACTAGAACTTAAGATTTCAGAAAAACAGCACTTTCAGATGATTTGCGATTCAGCATGAGTTTATGGCAGTGGGTTAAGTAAAATGGAGATAAAGGGTATTGGAACTAAAGAAGAAAATCGTATGCTTTTTTACCCAGTATTTTTTTCAGTTTTCAAAGCTTTTTAAAAAAGTAGCTGCATTTGCTCTTTTCATGTGTAGTTTGAAAAACTGTTCTTCAGCTAATTTTGATACCTTCCACGGGGCATGGGGTACTTATCTCAGCCATTCTCATTGAAAGTCATTGATTAAGTCCACTCCCCTCATATAGTCTGCATATATATTTAGAATAAATATTGATATTTTAATTAAATAATTAAACTAAGACTATAATATACATTCTGTTAAGAATAAAATAAAACAATTCAAGGTTGAATGAGTTCCACCCCAACTGCTGTACAAGTTATTGTTCCCACAGCAACCAAAATAGTCTTTAAAAATATATCTGATTTTTCATGGTTTGAAAATATTATATGGTAGGGAATAGTAAGTGGTACTGCTGCTGTGGAAAACAGTATGGCAGCACCTCAAAAAATTAAGTATTGAATTACCATGTGATTCTGCAATTCAACTTCTGAGTATATATACCCCCTAAAATTGAAAGCAGGGTCTCAAAGATGTGTCTGTACACCCATACTCATAGCAGCATTGTTTACAATAGCTGAAATGTAGACACAAACCAAGTGTCTGTCAACAGGTAACTAGATAAGCAAAATATGGGGGTTGTGCATGTGTACATGTACATACATACATACATGTAAATATTATCCATCTTTAAAAAGGAAAGGAATTCTGATATTTGCTACAACATGGATGAACTCGAGGCTATTATTATACAAAGTGAAGTAAGCCAGACATAAAAAGACAAATACTGTACCATATGATTTCACTTATTTGAGGTACTTAGATTCATCAGAATTACAGACTGAAGTAGAATGCTGGTTGCCAGGGGTTAGCACGGAAGGAGGGATAGAAAGTTAGTGTTTAATAGGTATAGAATTTCAGTTTTACAAGATGAAAAGAGTTAATAGGGATAGAATTTCAGTTTTACAAAATGGATGGCACTAATGTTTGCACAACATTATGATTGTATTCAATATCACTGAACCATACATTTTAAAATGGCTAAGGTAGTAAATTTTGTGTTATATATATTTTACCACAATAAAAAAATTGGGGGGGGAGGAATATATATCAAATGTCATCACTCCCTCCACTAGTGTTCTATCCCACTGGGAATAAAGTCCTTGCCAAGGCTTATAAGAGCTGTGTGATCTGGCCTCTACCAGTTATTCATGCTTATTTCCTACCTTTGCCTCCCTGGTTCACTGTGCTCTAATTGGTCTGCCGACCTTATCGTTTTGAACACACTCAACCCACTTCTAGCTGGTGGCTTTTTCCTTTGCTGTTTCTCCTGTCTTGAAAGGCTCTTCTCTATGTCCTTGGTTGAATCACTCTTGCTCTCCCTTAGGTCTCAGCTCAGAAATGTCTTACCTGATGACTATATGTAATGCAAAGCCCCGCCCCACTCCCCAGCACACATTGTCTATCCAGTTATTCTGTTTTGCTCATGGTATTTTATCACTCAAAACATTAATTTAAATTGTTTGGATTGGAGATCCAAGATAGCAAAATAGGAACAGCTCTGCAGTGCAGTTCTCAGACAGAAGAACACAGAAGGTGAGTGATCACCCCATTTCCAAATGGGTTTTTACTGCCCACAGACCAGGACGTTCCTGGGCTGAAAAGTGCCACAAGCTTCTGGCATGGCTGTTTCAGCCAGCACTACGGGTCTCCTCACAAAAACTCACACAAATGCAGTTCCAGGCAGCCATTCCAACAGGCGCCTGGAATGCCTGGGATACAGAGCTGCCATTCAACTGAAACAGAGAGCCAGGTGATCCGGCTCATTGGGTCCCACGCCCCACAAAGACCAGCACTCTGAAAAGCTGTGGATCGAGAGTTTTGCAGCAAGCGCAGCTAGAACTGGGACAGTCCAGCTCAGTGGGTGGAATGGCATCAGCTATTACTGAGGCAGTCCACCACTACCAAGGCAGTCCACCATTACCCAGGCAGTCTGCCATTACTGAGGCAATCTGCTTTTATTGAGGCAGTCCGCCATTACCAAGACATTCTGCCATTACTGAGGCAGACCACCATTACCGAGGCAGTTCTAACAGGAAGTTTACACAGTAGCTGTGCAGAGCCCACAGTAGCTGGGCAGAGCCCACAGCAGCTCAGTAACCCATCTGCTGGTAGACTGCGGCTAGACTACCACCTTGCTGGGCAGGGCATCTCTGAAAAAAGGCCGCAGCACATCAGAAACTTATAAATAAAGCCCCACCTTCCCAGGACAGAGCACCCGGGAAAAATGGTGTTTATGAGTTCCACTGCAGCAGACTTAAACATACATGCCCAAAAGCTCTGAATGGAACAACAGAGCTCCCAGCTGAGCACTTGCACTCTAGTAAGGGACAGACTGTCTCCTCAGGCAGCTCCCTAACCCCTATGTATCCAAAGAGACAGCTCGTAAAGGAGAGCTCAGTCTGACATCTAGCGAGTACTCTTCTGGGATGAAGATAACAGCAGAAGAAAGTGACAGCAACCCTTACTGTTCTTCAGCCCTCGTGGGTGATCCCCAGGCAAGCAGGGTCTGAAATGGACCTCTAGCAGGCTTACAGTAGAGGGGCCTGACTGTTAGAAGGAAAACTAAAAAACAGAAAAAAATAACTACATTAGCAACAAAAAGGAGGTCCAATCAGAGACCCCATTTGAAAGTCACCAACTACAAAGACCACAGGTAGATAAATCCACAAAGATGGGAAGAAACCAGTGCAAAGAGGATGAACACACCAAAACCAGAATGCCTTTTCTCCTTCAAGGGATCACAACTCCACACCAGGAAGGAAACTACGCTGGATGGAGAATGAGTCTGATGAATTGACAGAAGCAGGCTTCAGAAGGTGGGTAATAACAAACTTCTCTGAGCTAAAAGAATATGTGCTAACCCAATGCAAAGAAACTAGGAACCTTGAAAAATGGTTAGACGAAATGCTAACGAGAATAAACAACTTAGAGAAAAAATATAAATAACCTGCTAGAGCTGGAAAACCCAATAAGAGAACTTCACGAAGCATACACAAGTTTCAGTAGCTGAATTGACCAAGCAGAATAAAGGCCATCAGAGATTAAAGATCAAATCAATGAAATAAAATGAGAAGGCACGATTAGAGAAAGAAGAGTGAAAGGAAATAAACAAAGTCTCCAAGAAATATGGGATTATATGAAAAGACCTAATCTACTCTTGATAGGTGTAACTGAATGGGACGGAGAAAATGAATCCAAGCTGGAAAAGGATATTATTCAGGAAAACTTCCCCAATCTAGCAAGGCAGGCCAATATTCAAGTCCAGGAAATACAGAGAACACCACAAAGATATTCCTCAAGAAGATCAACCCCAAGGCACGTAATCGTCAGATTCACCAGGGTTGAAATGAAGGAAAAAATGCTGTCCAGTTACCCACAAAGGGAAGCCCATCAGACTCAGCAGATCTCTTGACAGAAACCCTACAAGCCAGAAGAGAGTGGGGGCCAATATTCAACATCCTTAAAGAAAAGAACTTTCAACCTAGAATTTCATATCCAGCCAAACTAAGCTTCATAAGTGAAGGAAAAATAAAATCCTTTATGAACAAGCAATTGCTGAGAGATTTTTGTCACCACCAGGCCTGCCTCACAAGAGCTCCTGAAAGAAGCACTAAACATAGAAAGGAACAACTAGTACCAGCCACACCAAAAATGTACCAGACGGTAAAGAGCATTGACACAATGAAGAAAATGCATCAACTAACAGGCAAAACAACCAGCTAGCATCAAAATGGCAGGATCAAATTCACACATAACAATATTAACCTTAAATGTAAATGCGCTAAATGCCCCATTCAAAAGACACAGACTAGCAAATTGGATAAAAAGTCAAGACCCATCGGTGTGCTGTATTCAGGAAACCAATCTCATGTGCAAGCACACACATAGGCTCAAAATAAAGCAATGCAGGAAGATTTACCAAGCAAATGGAGAGCAAAAAAACCAGGAGTTGCAGTCCGAGTCTCTGATAAAATAGACTTGAAACCAACAAAGATCAAAAGAGACAAAGAAGGGCATTAGATAATGGAAAAAGGATCAATGCAACAAGAAGAGCTTACTATCTGAAATATATATGCACCCAGTACAGGAGCACTCAAATCCATAAAGCAAGTTCTAAGAGACCTAAAAAGAGACTTAAGACTTTCCCACAATAATAATGGGAGACTTTAACACTCCACTGTCAATATTAGACAGATCAACCAGACAGAAAATTAACAAGGAAATCCAGGACTTGAACTCAGACTTGGAACAAGCAAACCTAATAGACTTCTACAGAAATCTCCACCCCTAATCCACAGAATATACATTCTTTTCAGCACCATATTGCACATACTCTAAAATTGACCACATAATTGGAGGTAAATCACTCCTCAACAGATGCAAAAGAACAGAAATCATTAACAAACAGTCTCTCAGACCACAGTGCAATCAAATTAGAACTCAAGATTAAGAAACTAACTGAGAGCCGCACAGCTTCATGGAAACTGAACAACTGGCACTTGAATGTTCTGGATACACAATGAAATGAAAGCAGAAATAAAGATGTTCTTTGAAACCAACGAGAACAAAGACACAACATACCAGAATCTCTAGGACACATTTAAAGCTGTGACTAGAGGGAAATTTATAGCAATAAATGCCCACATGAGAAGTGAGGAAAGATCTAAAATTGACACTCTATTGTCTAAATCGAAAGAGCTAGAGGAGCAAGATTAAAAAAATTCAAAAGCTAGCAGAAGACAAGAAATAACTAAGATCAGAGCAGAACTGAAGGAGATAGAGACACAAAAAACCTTTCAAAAAATCAATAAATTCGGTGGGACTCAAGATGGCGCTGTGAGAACAACCCAGGATTGGAGCCCGCGTTGAATTCGCAAACGGTGAGTCAGTGCTGCATTTCCAGACTGATCGTTGTTGCCCACAGAACGGGGAAACTCCCAAGTATAAAAAGACACGGGACGCCAGGCAGTAGGTCTGCCTGGCGAAGCCGGCAGCCAGGGCGGCGGCGGCCGGCCCTACCCAGCAATCCCCACAGGGCGCGCTTGTCCGGGTGCCTTGTAGAACCGGCAACCTGAGACTTGAGAGGGCTGGACTTGAGACTGAACGAGACTTGCACAGTAGCCCAGCCCAGGGGATTGCAGGGACAGATCGGTTGGGATACCCAGTGGGACGAACAAAACCGCGATTTCAAACTATCCCAGGCAGACGGTCCGAGACGCTCTGTGTGGGAGGGGCGTCCACCACTACGGAGGCAACCTGCCCCAACTGTTATACACGCCCACTGCTGAGGCAGCCAGCCGTTGCCGAGGCAACCCGCCCCAACTGAGATACACGCCCACTGCTGACGCAGCCAGCCGTTGCCGAGGCAACCCGTCCCTACTGAGATACACGCCCACTGCTGACGCAGCCTGCCATTGCTGAGGCAACACGCTACAACGAAGAGACTCCGCCGCAGGGCGTGGCGGAGACCACAGCAGAGCTGGCAGGAACAGCGCGAATCACACAACAGCAGGGCGGAGCCTCGGCAGCCAAACAGTGGCTAGTCTGCCTTCGAGCTGGGCAGGACACCTGATCGGACATCCAAAAATAAAGCCCAAACCCCTCAACACAGAGCATTTGAGAAAAAAAAAAGGGTTGTTTAATGAGCTGTGTTGCAGCAGAATCAAACATAGCAGCCTAACAGCCCTGAATGAACAACAGAGTGCACAGCTCAGCAATTAAACCCCTATAAAGTACAAACTGTCTCCTCAAGCAGCTCCCTGACCCCTCTATATCCAAAAGACTGTCATTAGGCAGGCATCATCCTGGGACAAAGAGAGCAGAAAAAGAAACTGGTAGCATCCCTCGCTGTGCCACGGCTACTAGAGGTGCACCCCAGACAAGCAGGGTCTGGAGCAGGCCTCAACAGTCGTACAGCGAAGGGGCTAGACTGGTGGAAGGAAAACCAAGCAACAGAAATACATCATCATCAACATTCTGGGTGTCCACTCAGAGACCCAAACGAAAAGTCAGCAACTACGCAGACGACCAGCGGACAAATCCACAAAGATGGGAAGAAACCAGCGCAAAAAGGAGGAAAACACCCGAAACCAGAACACATCGCCTCCTAGAAAGGACCAAAACTCCTCACCAGCAAGGGAACAAAGCTGGACGGAGAATGACTGTGACGAAATGACGGAATTAGACTTCAGAAGATGGATAATGAGAAACTTTTGTGAGCTAAAAGATCATGTATTAAATCAATGCAAAGAAACAAAGAACCTTGAAAAAAGATTTGAAAAAAGATTCGAGGAAATGATAACAAGAATGGATACCTTAGAGAGGAATATGAATGAATTAAAGGAGCTGAAAAACACAATACGAGAACTTCGCGAAGCAAACGCAAGTTTCAATAGCCGAATTGACCAAGCAGAAGAAAGAATATCTGAAGTCGAAGACCAACTCAATGAAATAAAACGAGAAACCAAGATCAGAGAAAAAAGCGCAAAAAGGAATGAACAAAGTCTCCAAGAAATGTGGGACTATGTGAAAAGACCTAACCTACGTTTGATAGGTGT
This sequence comes from Callithrix jacchus, assembly GCF_049354715.1. NCBI lineage: Eukaryota > Metazoa > Chordata > Mammalia > Primates > Cebidae > Callithrix > Callithrix jacchus. The sequence goes on from NC_133507.1 coordinate 70,466,491, forward strand.
ACCAGAAGGGGACGAACAGAATGAATCCCAGCTGGAAAATACTCTTCAGGACATCATCCAGGAAAATTTCCCCCACCTAGCAAGACAAGCCAACACTCAATTGCAGGAAATACAGAGAACACCACAAAGATATTCCGCAAGAAGAGCAACCCCAAGGCACATAATCGTCAGATTCAACAGGGTTGAAATAAAGGAGAGAATACTAAGGGCAGCCAGAGAGAAAGGTCGGGTCACCCACAAAGGGAAGCCCATCAGACTCACAGCAGATCTCTCGGCAGAAACACTACAAGCCAGAAGAGAGTGGGGGCCAATATTCAACATTCTTAAAGAAAAGAACTTTCAACCCAGAATTTCATATCCAGCCAAACTGAGCTTCAGAAGTGAAGGAAGAATAAAATCCTTTGCGAACAAGCAAGTACTCAGAGATTTTGTCACCACCAGGCCTGCTTTACAAGAGCTCCTAAAAGAGGCACTACACATAGAAAGGATCAATCAGTACCAGCCATTCCAAAATCACACTGAATGCTAAAGAGCTTCAACATAATGAAGAATCTACAACAACTAACAGGCAAAACAGCCACTTAGAATCAAAATGGCAGTATCAAATTCACACATAACAATATTAACCCTAAATGTAAATGGACTAAATGCACCAATCAAAAGACACAGACTGGCAAATTGGATAAAAATCCAAAACCCATCAGTGTGCTGTATCCAGGAAACCCATCTCACATGCAAGGATACACAAAGGCTCAAAATAAAGGGATGGAGGAAGATTTACCAAGCTAATGGAAAGCAAAAAAAGCAGGAGTTGCAATTCTCATCTCTGATAAAATAGACTTTAAAGCAACAAAGATCAAAAGAGACAAAGAAGGCCATTACGTAATGGTAAAAGGATCGATACAACAAGAAGAGCTAACGATCCTAAACATATATGGACCCAACACAGGAGCACCCAGATACATAAGGCAAGTTCTTAATGACTTACAGAAGGACTTAGACTCCCACACAATAATAGTGGGAGACTTTAACACTCCACTGTCAATACTAGACAGATCAACCAGACAGAAAATCAACAAGGATACCCAGGGCTTGAACTCAGACCTGGAGCAAGCAAACCTGGTGGACATTTACAGAACTCTCCACCCCAAATCCACAGAATACACATTCTTCTCAGCACCACATCACACCTACTCTAAAATTGACCACATAATTGGAAGTAAAGCACTGCTCAACAAATGCAAAACAACTGAAATCATAACAAACAGCCTCTCAGACCATAGTGGAATCAAGTTAGAACTCAGAATTCAGAAACCGACCCAGAACCGCACAGCTTCATGGAAACTGAACAACTGGCTCTTGAATGTTGACTGGGTAAACAACGAAATGAAGGCAGAAATAAAGAAGTTCTTTGAAACCAATGAGAATGAAGACACAACGTGCCAGAACCTCTGGGACACATTTAAAGCAGTCTCTAGAGGAAAGTATATAGCAATAAGTGCCCATATGAGGAGAATGGAGAGATCCAAAATTGACACCCTATCGTCAAAATTGAAAGAGCTAGAGGAGCAAGATCAAAAAAACTCAAAACCCAGCAGAAGACAAGAAATTACTAAGATCAGAGCTGAGCTGAAGGAGATTGAGACACGAAAAACCCTTCAAAAAATCAATAAATCCAAGAGCTGGTTTTTTGAAAAGATCAACAAAATAGACAGACCACTAGCCAGATTGATTAAAAATAAAAGAGAGAACAACCAAATAGATGCAATAAAAAATGATAAAGGGGAAATCACCACAGATTCCACAGAAATTCAAACCATCATCAGAGAATATTACAAACAACTCTATGCACATAAACTAGTAAACCTGGAAGAAATGGATAAATTCCTGGACTCCTGTGTCCTCCCAAGCCTAAACCAGGAGGAAGCTGAAACTATGAATAGACCAATAACAAGGTCTGAAGTTGAGGCAGCAATTAAGAGCCTACCTCACAAAAAAAGCCCAGGTCCAGATGGGTTCACAGCCGAATTCTACCAGACACACAAGGAGGAGCTGGTACCATTCCTTCTAAAACTATTTCAAACAATCCAAAAAGAGGGAATCCTTCCCAAATCATTTTATGAGACCAACATCATCCTGATACCAAAACCCGGCAGAGACCCAACGAGAAAAGAAAACTTCAGGCCAATATCCATGATGAACATAGATGCAAAAATCTTCAATAAAATATTGGCAAGCCGATTGCAACAGCAAATCAAAAAACTTATTCATCATGATCAAGTAGGATTCATCCCAGGGATGCAAGGCTGGTTCAACATACGCAAGTCTATCAACGTAATTCACCACATAAACAGAACCAAAAACAAAAACCACATGATTATCTCAATTGACGCAGAGAAGGCATTTGACAAAATTCAACAGCCCTTTATGCTAAAAACCCTCAATAAACTCGGTATCGATGGAACGTATCTCAAAGTAATAAAAGCTATTTATGACAAACCAACAGCCAATATCATACTGAATGGGCAAAAACTGGAAGCATTCCCTTTGAAATCTGGTACTAGACAAGGATGCCCTCTCTCACCACTCCTATTCAATATAGTACTGGAAGTTCTAGCCAGAGCAATCAGGCAAGAAAAAGAAATAAAGGGTATTCAAATAGGAAAGGTGGAAGCCAAATTGTCTCTATTTGCAGACGACATGATAGTATACCTAGAAGACCCCATCGCCTCAGCCCAAAAACTCCTGAAACTGATAAACAACTTCAGCAAAGTCTCAGGATATAAAATCAATGTGCAAAAATCACAAGCATTCGTCTACACCAATAACAGACTTAAAGAAAGCCAAATCAAGAGCGAACTGCCATTCGCAATTGCTACAAAAAGAATAAAATACCTTGGAATACAACTCACAAGGAACGTAAGGGACCTCTTCAAGGAAAACTACAAACCACTGCTCAACGAAATCAGAGAGGACACAAACAGATGGAGAAACATTCCATGTTCATGGTTAGGAAGAATTAATATCGTGAAAATGGCTATACTGCCCAAAGTAATTTACAGAATCAACGCTATCCCCATCAAGCTACCATTGACTTTCTTCACAGAACTGGAAAAAACCACCATGAACTTCATATGGAACCAAAAGAGAGCCCGCATAGCCAAGTCAATTCTAAGCAAAAAGAACACAGCGGGGGGCATCACACTACCAGATTTCAAACTATACTACAAGGCTACAGTAATCAAAACAGCATGGTACTGGTACCAAAACAGAGATATAGACCAATGGAACAAAACAGAGGCACCGGAGGCAACACAACATACATACAACTATACAATCTTTGATAAACCTGACAAAAACAAGCAATGGGGCAAGGATTCCATGTTTAACAAATGGTGTTGGGAAAACTGGCTAGCCATGTGCAGAAAGCAGAAACTGGACCCCTTCCTGACACCTTACACTAAAATTAACTCCAGATGGATTAAAGACTTAAACATAAGACCTGGCACCATAAAAACCCTAGAAGGAAATCTAGGCAAAACCATCCAGGACATAGGAGTAGGCAAGGACTTCATGAACAAAACACCAAGAGCATTGGCAACAAAAGCCAAAATAGACAAATGGGACCTAATGAAACTCCACAGCTTCTGCACGGCAAAAGAAACAGTCACTAGAGTGGATCGGCAACCAACAGAATGGGAAAAAATTTTCGCATTCTACCCATCTGACAAAGGGCTGATATCCAGAATTTACAAACAACTCAAGCAGATTTACAGGAAAAAAACAAACAAGCCCATTCAAAAGTGGGCAAAGGATATGAACAGATACTTTACGAAAGAAGACATATATGAGGCCAACAATCATATGAAAAAATGCTCATCGTCACTGGTCATCAGAGAGATGCAAATCAAAACCACATTGAGATACCATCTCACGCCAGTTAGAATGGCGATCATTAAAAAATCTGGAGACAACAGATGCTGGAGAGGATGTGGAGAAAAAGGAACACTTTTACACTGTTGGTGGGAGTGTAAATTAGTTCAACCATTGTGGAAGACGGTGTGGCGATTCCTCAAGGCCTTAGAAATAGAAATTCCATTTGACCCAGCAATCCCATTACTGGGTATATATCCAAAAGACTATAAATCGTTCTACTATAAGGACACATGTACACGAATGTTCATTGCAGCACTGTTTACAATAGCAAAGACCTGGAATCAACCCAAATGCCCATTGATAATAGACTGGATTGGAAAAATGTGGCACATATACACCATGGAATATTATGCAGCAATCAGAAATGATGAGTTCGTGTCGTTTGTAGGGACATGGATGAATCTGGAAAACATCATCCTCAGCAAACTGACACAAGAACAGAAAATGAAACACCGCATATTCTCACTCATAGGTGGGTGATGAAAAATGAGAACACATGGACACAGAAAGGGGAGTACTAAACACTGGGGTCTATTGGGGGGAAAAGGGGAGGGCCAGTGGGAGGGGGAGGTGGGGAGGGATAGCCTGGGGAGAAATGCCAAATGTGGGTGAAGGGGAGAAGAAAAGCAAAGCACACTGCCATGTGTGTACCTACGCAACTGTCTTGCATGCTCTGCTCATGTACCCCAAAACCTATAATCCAATAAAAAATTAAAAAAAAAAAAAAAAAAGAAAGAGAATGGAAGGAGGAGGCCAGGAAGGAAGGAAGGAAAGATGGGAGGGAGGGAAGGAAGGAAGTAATTTTGTAATTCTTCAAAATAAAACAAATGAAGAAATGTCTATTTGAAAAAAAAAAAAAAAAATCAATAAATTCAGGAGCTGGTTTTTTGAAAAGATCAATAAAATAGACTGCTGGTCAGATTAATAAAGAAAAGGGAAAAGAATCAAATAGATGCAAGAAAAAATGATAAAGGGGATATCACCAGTGATTCCACAGAAATACAAACAATCATCAGAGATTACTACAAACAACTCTATGCATATAAACCAGTAAACCTGGAAGAAATGGATAAATTCCTGGACACTTGCACCCTCCCAAGCCTAAAGTAGGAAGAAGTTGAAGCCCTGAATAGACCAATAACAAGGGCTGAAGTTGAGGCAGCAATTAATACCCTACCAACCAAAAAAAGCCCACATCCAGATGGGTTCACAGCCAAATTCTACCAGACATACAAAGAAGAGCTGGTACCACTCCTTCTGAAACTATTCCAAAGAATATAAAAAGAGGGAATCCTTCACAAATCATTTTATGAGACCAACATCATCCTGATACCAAAACTTAGCAGAGACTCAACAAGAAAAGTAAACTTCAGGCCAATGTCCATGATGAACATAGATGTGAAAATCTTCAATAAAATACTGGCAAGCCGATTGCAACAGCACATCAAAAAGCTTATCCATCACGATCAAGTAGACTTCATCCTGGGGATGCAAGGCTGGTTCAATATACGCAAGTCTATAAACTTAATCCACCACGTAAACAGAATCAAAGACAAAAACCACATGATTATCTCAGTAGATGCAGAGAAGGCCTTTGACAAAATTCAACAGCCGTTTCTGCTAAAAACTCTCAGTAAACTACGTATAGATGGAATGTATCTCCAAATAGTAAAAGCTATTTATGACAAACCCACAGCCAATATCATACTGAATAGGCTAAAACTGGAAGCATTTCCTTTGAAATCCAGCACTAGACAAGGATGCCCTCTCTCACCACTCCTATTCAATATAGTACTGGAAGTTCTAGCTAGAGCAATCGGTCAAGAAAAAGAAATAAAGGGTATTCAGTTAGGAGAGGAGGAAGTCAAATTGTCTCTTTTTGCAGACAACATGATTGTATATTTAGAAGGCCCCATCATCTCAACCCAGAATCTCCTGAAACTGATAAGCAACTTCAGCAAAGTCTCAGGATACAAAATCAATGTGCAGAAATCACAAGCATTCCTATACATCAGTAACAGACTAAAAGAGAACCAAATCAAGAGCGAACTGCCATTCACAATTGCTACAAAGAGAATAAAATACCTAGGAATACAACTAACAAAGGATGTAAAGGACCTCTTCAAGGAGATCTATGAACCACTGCTCAAGGAAACAAGAGAGGGCACAAACAGATGGAAAAATATTCCAAGCTCATGGTTAGTAAGAATCAATATTGTGAAAACGGCTATACTGCCAAAAGTAATTTACAGATTCAACGCTATCCCCATCAAGCTACCTATGACCCTCTTCACAGAACAGGAAAAAACCACCTTCAACTTCATATGGAACCAAAAGAGAGCCCATATAGCCAAGACAATCCTAAGCAAAAAGAACCACAAAGCTGGAGGCATCATGCTACCTGACTTCAAACTACACTACAAGGCTACAGTAATCAAACCAGCATGGTACTGGTACCAAAACAGAGATATAGAGGAATGGAAAAGAACAGAGGCCTCGGAGGCAACACCACACATCTTCAACCATCTGATCTTTGACAAACCTGACAAAAATCAGCAATAGGGAAAGGATTACATGTTTAATAAATGGTCTTGGGATAACTGGCTAGCTGTGTCTGGAAACAGAAACTGGATCCCTTCCTGACGCCTTACACTAAAAGTAACTCCAGATGGATTAAAGACTTAAACATAAGACCTAACACCATAAAAACCCTAAAAGAAAACCTATGCAATACCATTGAGAACATAGGCATAGGCAAGAACTTCATGACTCAAACACCAAAAGCATTGGCAACAAAAGCCAAAATAGACAAATGGGATCTAATTAAACTCCAGAGCTTCTGCACAGCAAAAGAAACATTCTTTAGAGTGAACTGGCAACCAACAGAATGGGAAAAATTTTTTGCAATGTACCCATGTTACAAAGGGCTAATATTCAGAATGATAAACTGGTCAAGGAAAATGTGGCACATATAAACTATGGAATACTATGCAGCCATTTAAAACAATGAGTTTGTATCCTTTGTAGGGACATGGATGAATCTGGAAACCATCATTCTCAGCAAACTGACACAAGAACAGAAAATCAAACACTGCCTATTCTCACTTATAGGGTGTTGAACAATGAGAACACATGGGCACAGAAGGGAGCATCACACACTAGGGTCTGTTGGTGGGGACTAGGGGAGAGACAGTAGGGGGTAGGGAGGTTGAGGAGGGATAACATGGGGAGAAATGCTAGATATAGGTGACAGGGGGATGAAGGCAGCAAACTATATTGCCATGTATGTACCTATGCAACAAGTTTGCATGATCTGCACATGTACCCCAGAACCTAGAGTACAATAAAAAACACACATTTAGAAAATTGTTTGTTGATTCTCTTTTTCCTGTTCTTACTAGGCAGAGCTGGTGTCTGTTTCTCACATCCTTGTTTCCCCAGAGACTTGAGCAACTGTGCCTGATACATCATAGCCTTAAATATATATTTGTTTTGTTATTAAATGAAATAAATATACAGTGAAATGAAGGTTCAAGGAGAGGGTTCTGAAATATTTTCCCACATTGGATGGGGAAAATTAATAAGCTCTTATTTGATCACTTTTTGATAAACCTAAGAAGACTAACTTTTTAGAATGTTTTAGCCTGTAGTCCCAACTAGTTGGAAGGCTGAGGCAGGAGAATCGCTTGAGCCCAGGAGTTCACTACAGTGAGCTATGCTAGCACCATTATACTCCAGCTTAGGTGACAGAGTGAGACCCTGATTCATTACAGTAAAAAGTTGTTTTTAATTAAAAATTCTTAAAGTAATAAAACATTTTAAATGAGAGAAAAGAGACTAGCTAATTATTTGTTGAAATAATACACACATAAACATACTCTAATAAAATGAAACTGATATAAACCCGCCTTTTCCCTTTTTCTCTAATACACTTGTCTTCTCATTTCTACTTGTTTTAATGAATACTAAATTGGTTACCTTATAAAAATAGGACTCTTTACACATTGCAAAAGAATGCTTAAAAGAGACTCCCAGCATCAGAATCACATTAAGTACCCATTTGGAAGTGGAACTCAGGAATGTACTGTTTTTAACAAGTTTTGCAAGAGAATCTTATGCACCCTAAAACTTAAGAACCAGCATCTCTGGATGACTACTCCTGGGGAGCGTAGTTCCCGTTTTTCATGCCATCTTTAAATAAAAAGCTACACACTTACTCCTTGGGCATTGAAACAGGAGTTTATTTTTCTCTGCTAAATCATTGTAGCTCTCTTATTTCTTATCTTTCTTAGCCCTTAGTAAAACAAAAACGATAATTTCAGTATAGGTACCTTATGATTTTCATAGTCTTGCTGTACATGCTTAGAAAACCACAACAGATTTTGATTGCAAGGAAGTAGCTGTTTCTTTGACAAAGAAATGGTAGTGTTAATATTAATGCATTATTATTTCCCTGGTCTTTCTCATCTTGTGGTTCACATACAATTCCAATTCAGTTTCTCATTCCTCTCTGCCCTACTCTGAGGGTAGAAAACTCAAGAAATGTTGGTAGCTGTTAGTCTGCTTATTGAATTGTTTATCTTTGAAGGAGGCATTCTGGTAGCTAGTTTAGAGCAGTTAAAACAGAGTCATTGCCAGGAGAATATAATGGCAGGAGTGACTCTCCTCACTCAAATGAATGTTACCTGAATCAGTGTTCAAAAGACACAATAAAAAACTACAGATTTGCAATCTGTAACTGTGGATTCAATTTAGCTTTCTGTTGTGGAGATTATATTACTGTATTTCATTCCCCAAGCTCCAGTAGTCATGAAAGGATGTATTTCTGTTAAGATCATAACTTTCATAATTTATTGCTATTTTGTTCTTTATCCGCAAATGCCATTGAAATGTTCCTAGATTATACTTAATCTTGTTGCTCCATCATTTCAGTGTTTCTCCTTTTCTGTTTTTCTATTGGTGAAATTTTAACTTTCCCATTGTTAAATAATTATAAATATTTTCAATATTCTGCATGACAGAGCTTGCACTTTTTATTGAGGAGTTCTGTCATAAGTTGATTGATCAGTTTGTTATTTTGTTATGATTCCTCTCATGATGTTTTCTCTTTTTATCTACTACTATTACGTGTTCTTGAACACAAAACTTCACTTTTACATGACCTAATATCACTTTCTACCAGCTTTGGATTTTGTTTTTCTTGCAGAGTCTTAAATGTTCCAAAAATAAATCTGTCTCTTTATATTTATCTATCTTGTCTTTTTTTAAATCTTTTCTGAAATGAAACATAAACAGTTAAATTCCTTGACCCTAACTAAAGCAGCCCTGTAAGTCTTTTGCTACCCTACTCTATATTCTCCACAGCACTTATTATTGTATGGAATGATTTGCTTTTATACTAAGCATCTGTCTACACTCCCCTACCACCAGCACTAGTAAGTTTCTTGAAGGCAAGGAGTGTGTGTGGCATGTTGTAAGTAAATGTTTGGCTACTGACTCACTATCTGTCTGCAAAAAGAAAGAAGTCTAAAGCTATATGTGTAACTTTCAACGTATGTATCATAGTTGGGATTATTTGGTGAACTGATCTTTTTAATCTGTCATACATTTTGAAGAATAACATCAATATGAGTACATCTACACATATACTATATTGATATTTTCAATATTCTACATGACAGAGCTTGCACTTTTTATTAAGGAGTTCTGTCATATAAGATAATTGATCAGTTTGTCAAATAATTACCATGACAATATGGCTTTTTCCTACAATGACATTTTGAGATTGAAAATATCACTTGAAAGTTAAAAAGAGCATACCCTTTTTTGAAGTGAATGTTTTCCCGAAATAAAGTCTTGCCAATACCTTGTCGTTATCCAGAAACCAAGGAAGAAAGCTATGGAAAGTTCTAGCAACAGTGAGAGTGATTCAGGCACATCATCAGACACCTCAAGTGAAGGCATTAGTAGTAGTGATTCAGATGATCTAGAAGAAGATGAAGAGGAAGAAGATCAAAGTATTGAAGAAAGTGAAGATGATGATTCTGATTCAGAGAGTGAAGCACAACATAAAAGTAACAACCAGGTACAATTTTTTTCATGGACAGTATCCAGACATATTCGTATTTAGGAATTAACTGGCTTATCTTGACTCTCAAAGTCTGTAGTTTTAAAGTTAATCATTACCTGGGGCTCATACTTTTGCACAAGAAAGAATATAAAATGGAAAAATATTTTTAAAGAGGCATGTATTTATTTTACTAATTTTTAGATTTTTAGATATTATCATACGGCATTACTAACACTTTTAAAGCACCCTTTATCTCCAGGTTTTACTGCTTGATATTCTTTGTCTTAATAGATGTTAGGAAGTTACCTTTTCATTTTTATTTCTAGGTGCTATTACATGGTATTTCAGACCCAAAAGCAGATGGACAGAAAGCAACTGAAAAAGCCCAGGAAAAAAGAATACACCAGCCATTACCTCTAGCGTCTGAATCCCAGACTCACTCATCATTCCAATCCCAGCAGAAGCAGCCTCAGGTTTTGTCACAGCAGCTTCCATTTATTTTCCAAAGCTCTCAGGCAAAGGAGGAATCTGTGAACAAACACACCAGTGTAATACAGTCTACGGGATTGGTGTCCAATGTGAAACCTTTATCTTTGGTAAATCAAGCCAAAAAGGAAACTTACATGAAACTCATAGTTCCTTCTCCTGATGTTCTTAAAGCAGGGAATAAAAATACCTCTGAAGAATCTAGTTCATTGACCAGTGAATTGAAATCCAAACGGGTGAGTTACAAATTATTTATATAAGAATTTTATTATTAAAAAAAGATACAGCATCTATATTATCTTATAATATACAAGTTTAAATTCTACTGTCATTTTAATACTTTCTTAGTGTTCAGGAGTAGAATATGTACATCAGAAAACTAAATTTCTCTGATTTTATATTCACATATGTATCTGTTTAATATATTTTTGGCAATGCAATCATGTCATTCTGGCTCCCCTGCAACCCATCCCTAAGGTAAGCCCCCACCCCCAAGATCTAATGATTTAGAAATAAGGGGATGGGCCAGGTGCGATAACTCACACTGGTAATCCCAGCACTTTGGGAGGCTGATCACCTGAGGCAGGCAGATCACCTGAGATCAGAAATTCAAGACCAGCCTGACCAATATGGTGAAACCCCATCTCTACTGAAAATACAAAAAATTAGCTGAGTGTGGTGGCATGCACCTATAGTCCCAGCTACTCTGGAGGCTGAGATCGGAGAATTGCTTGACCCTGGGAGGCAGAAGTTGCAGTGAACTAAGATCATGCGACTGCATTCCAGCCTGGGTGACAGAGCGAGACTCCATCTCAAAAAAAGAAAAAGAAAAAAGGGGATAAATATGTTTTTATAAGAAAAGCTTCAAAATTACTTGGGTCAAATTAGTGTCCTTTTTTCCCTAATATCAATATATATATATTTGAGACAGGATCATACTCTGTGGCCTAGGCTGGAGTGCAGTGGCATGATCTCAGCTCACTGCAACCTCCCCATCCCAGGTTCAAAGGATACTTCTGCCTCAGCCTTCCTAGTAGCTGGGACTACAGGCACGTCCCAACACACCTGACTAATATTTGTATATTTAGTAGAGACAGGGTTTCACCATGTTGGCCAGGCTGGTCTCAAACTCTTGACCTCAAGTGATCTGCCCGCGTCGGCCTCCCAAAGTGCTGGGATTATAGGCATGAGCCACCATATCCGGCCAAATATATTGTTTTTAAAGAAATGAGCTCAAGTAATTTATATTTATAGTCCTAGAATTTATAAGTTTTAAGTGTAAAAACCCTTCAAAAAGAATCAGCTTTCTGGCCAGACGTGGTGGTTGACACCTGTAAGCCCAGCACTTTGGGAGCTGAGGCAGGAGGAATATTTGAGGGTAGGAGTTCAAGACCAACCTTAGCAACATAGTAAGACCTTGTCTCTACCAAAAAAAAGAGAACATTTTCCTTTGCCATTCTTTTTCTTTCTTTCTTTTTTTTTTTAAATTTTTTACTGCATTTTAGGTTTTGGGGTACATGTGCAGAACATGCAAGACAGTTGCATAGGTACACACATGGCAGTGTGTTTTGCTTCCTTTCTCTCCTTCACCGACATTTGGCATTTCTCCCCAGGCTATCCCTCCCCAGCTCCCCTTCCCACTGGCCCTCCCCTTTTCCCCCCAATAGACCCCAGTGTTTAGTACTCCCCTCCCTGTGTCCATGTGTTCTCATTTTTCATCACCCGCCTGTGAAAATATGTGGTATTTCATTTTCTGTTCTTGTGTCAGTTTGCTGAGAATGATGTTCTCCAGATTCATCCATGTCTCTACAAACGACACAAACTCATCATTTCTGACTGCTACATAATAGTCCATGGTGTATATGTGCCACATTTTCCCAATCCAGTCTATCATCAATGGGCATTTGGGTTGATTCCAGGTCTTTGCTATTGTAAACAGTGCTGCAATGAACATTCGTGTGCATGTGTCCTTATAGTAGAACGATTTATAGTCCTTTGGATATATACCCAGTAATGGGATTGCTAGGTCAAATGGAATTTCTATTTCTAGGTCCTTGAGGAATCGCCACACTGTCTTCCACAATGGTTGAACTAATTTACACTCCCACCAAGAGTGTAAAAGTGTTCCTATTTCTCCACATCCTCTCCAACATCTTTTGTCTCCAGATTTTTTAATGATCGCCATTCTAACTGGCGTGAGATGGTATCTCAATGTGGTTTTGATTTGCATCTCTCTAATGACCAGTGGTGATGAGCATTTTTTCATATGATTGTTGGCCTCATATATGTCTTCTTTTGTAAAGTGTCTGTTCATATCCTTTGCCCAATTTTGAATGGGCTTGTTTGTTTTTTTCCTATAAATCTGTTTGAGTTCTTTGTAAATTCTGGATATCAACCCTTTGTCAGATGGGTAAACTGCAAAAATTTTTTCCCATTCTGTTGGTTGCCGATCCACTCTAGTGACTGTTTCTTTTGCCGTGCAGAAGCTGTGGAGTTTGATTAGGTCCCATTTGTCTATTTTGGTTTTTGTTGCCAATGCTTTTGGTGTTTTGTTCATGAAGTCCTTGCCTACTCCTATGTCCTGAATGGTTTTGCCTAGATTTTCTTCTAGGGTTTTTATGGTGCCAGGTCTTATGTTTAAGTCTTTAATCCATCTGGAGTTAATTTTAGGGTAAGGTATCAGGAAGGAGTCCAGTTTCTGCTTTCTGCACATGGCTAGCCAGTTTTCCCAACAACATTTGTTAACCAGGGAATCCTTTCCCCATTGCTTGTTTTTGTCAGGTTTATCAAAGATTGTATGGTTGTGGATATGTTGTGTTGCCTCCGATGTCTCTGTTTTGTTCCATTGGTCTATATCTCTGCTTTGGTACCAGTACCATGCTGTTCTGATTACTGTAGCCTTGTAGTATAGTTTGAAATCCGCTAGTGTGATGCCCACCGCTGTGTTCTTTTTGCTTAGAATTGACTTGGCTATGCGGGCTTAATTTTGGTTCCATATGAAGTTCATGGTGGTTTTTTCCAGTTCTGTGAAGAAAGTCAATGGTAGCTTGATGGGTATAGCGTTGATTCTGTAAATTACTTTGGGCAGTATAGCCATTTTCACGATATTAATTCTTCCTAACCATGAACATGGAATGTTTCTCCATCTGTTTGTGTCCTCTCTGATTTCGTTGAGCAGTGGTTTGTAGTTTTCCTTGAAGAGGTCCTTTACATCCTTTGTTAGTTGTATTCCTAGGTATTTTATTCTTTTTGTAGCAATTGTGAATGGCAGTTCGTTCTTGATTTGGCTTTCTTTAAGTCTGTTATTGGTATAGAGGAATGCTTACCAATTTGTCTATTTTGGCTTTTGTTGCCAATGCTTTTTGTGTTTTGTTCATGAAGTCCTTGCCTACTCCTATGTCCTGAATGGTTTTGCTTATGTGGTGATTTTTGCACATTGATTTTATATCCTAAGACTTTGCTGAAGTTGCTTATCAGCTTCAGGAGTTTTTGGGCTGAGGCAATGGGGTCTTCTAGGTATACTATCATGTCTTCTGCAAATAGAGACAATTTGGCTTCCACCTTTCCTATTTGAATGCCCTTTATTTCTTTTTCTTGCCTGTTTGCTCTGGCTAGAACTTCCAGTACTATATTGAATAGGAGTGGTGAAAGAGGGCATCCTTGTCTAGTGCTGGATTTCAAAGGGAATGCTTCCAGTTTTTGCCCATTCAGTATGATATTGGCTGTTGGTTTGCCATAAATAGCTTTTATTACTTTGAGATACGTTCCATTGATACCAAGTTTATTGAGGGTTTTTTGCATAAAGGGCTGTTGAATTTTGTCAAATGCCTTCTCTGCGTCAATTGAGATAATCATGTGGTTTTTGTTTTTGGTTCTGTTTATGTGGTGAATTACGTTAATAGACTTGCCTATGTTGAACCAGCCTTGCATCCCCGGGATGAATCCTACTTGATTATGATGGATAAGTTTTTTGATTTGCTGTTGCAATCGGCTTGCCAATATTTTATTGAAGATTTTTGCATCTATGTTCATCATGGATATTGGCCTGAAGCTTTCTTTTCTTGTTGGGTCTCTGCCGGGTTTTGGTATCAGGATGATATTGGTCTCATAAAATGATTTGGGAAGGATTCCCTCTTTTTGGGTTATTTGGAATAGTTTCAGAAGGAATGGTACCAGCTCCTCTGTGTGTTTGGTAGAATTTGGCTGTGAACCCATCTGGACCTGGGCTTTTTTGTGTGGTAGGCTCTTAATTGCTGCCTCGACTTCAGACCTGGTTATTGGTCTATTCATAGTTTCAGCTTCCTCCTGGTTTAGGCTTGGGAGGACACAGGAGTCCAGGAATTTATCCATTTCTTCTAGATTTACTAGTTTATGTGCATAGAGTTGTTTGTAATATTCTCTGATGATGGTTTGAATTTCTGTGGAATCTGTGGTGATTTCCCCTTTATCATTTTTTATCACATCTATTTGGTTGTTCTCTCTTTTCTTTTTTATTAATCTGGCTAGAGGTCTGTCTATTTTGTTGATCTTTTCTAAAAACCAGCTCTTGGATTTATTGATTTTTTTGAAGGGTTTTTCGTGTCTCTATCTCCTTCAGTTCAGCTCTGATCTTAGTTATTTCTTGTCTTCTGCTGGGTTTTGAGTTTTCTTGATCTTGCTCCTCTAGCTCTTTCAATTTTGACAATAGGGTGTCAATTTTGGATCTCTCCATTCTCCTCATATGGGCACTTATTGCAGTATATTTTCCTCTAGATACAGCTTTAAATGTGTCCCAGAGATTCTGGCATGTTGTGTCTTCGTTCTCATTGGTTTCGAAGAACTTCTTTATTTCTGCCTTCATTTCATTGTTTATCCAGTCAACATTCAAGAGCCAGTTGTTCAGTTTCCATGAAGCTGTGCGACTCTGGGTTAGTTTCTGAATTCTGAGTTCTAACTTGATTGCACTATGGTCTGAGAGGCTGTTTGTTATGATTCCAGTTGTTATGCATTTGCTGAGGAGTGCTTTACTTCCAATTATGTGGTCAATTTTAGAGTAGGTGTGATGTGGTGCTGAGAAGAATGTATATTCTGTGGATTTGGGGTGGAGAGTTCTGTAAATGTCTATGAGGTTTGCTTGCTCCAGGTCTGAGTTCAAGCCCTGGATATCCTTGTTGATTTTCTGTCTGGTTGATCTGTCTAATATTGACAGTGGAGTGTTAAAGTCTCCCACTATTATTGTGTGGGAGTCTGAGTCTCTTTGTAAGTCATTAAGAACTTGCCTTGTGTAACTGGGTGCTCCTGTATTGGGTCCATATATGTTTAGGATCGTTAGCTCTTCTTGTTTTATCGATCCTTTTACCATTATGTAATGGCCTTCTTTGTCTCTTTTGATCTTTGTTGCTTTAAAGTCTATTTTATCAGAGATGAGAATTGCAACTCCTGCTTTTTTTTGCTCTCCATTTGCTTGGTAAATCTTCCTCCATCTCTTTATTTTGAGCTTTTGTGTATCCTTGCATGTGAGATGGGTTTCCTGGATACAGCACACGGATGGGTTTTGGATTTTTATCCAATTTGCCAGTCTGTGTCTTTTCACTGGTGCATTTAGTCCATTTACATTTAGGGTTAATATTGTTATGTGTGAATTTGATACTGCCATTTTGATGCTAGCTGGCTGTTTTGCCTGTTAGTTGTTGTAGATTCTTCATTATGTTGATGCTCTTTAGCATCTAGTGTGATTTTGGAATGGCTGGTACTGGTTGTTCCTTTCTATGTGTAGTGCCTCTTTCAGGAGCTCTTGTAAAGCAGGCCTGGTGGTGACAAAATCTCTGAGTACTTGCTTGTTTGCAAAGGATTTTATTTTTCCTTCACTTCTGAAGCTCAGTTTGGCTGGATGTGTAATTCTGGGTTGAAAGTTCTTTTCTTTAAGGATGTTGAATATTGGCCCCCACTCTCTTCTGGCTTGTAGTGTTTCTGCCGAGAGATCTGCTGTGAGTCTGATGGGCTTCCCTTTGTGGATGACCCAATGTTTCTCTCTGGCTGCCCTTAGTATTTTCTTCTTTATTTCAACCTTGTTGAATCTGATGATTATGTGCCTTGGGGTTGCTCTTCTTGCAGAATATCTTTGTGGTGTTCTCTGTATTTCCTGCATTTGAGTGTTGGCCTGTCCTGCTAGGTGGGGGAAATTTTCCTGGATGATGTACTGAAGAGTATTTTCCAGCTTGGATTCCTTCTCTTCGTCAAATTCTGGTACACCTATCAAACGTAGGTTAGGTCTCTTCACATAGTCCCACATTTCTTGGAGACTTTGTTCATTTTTTTTTGCTTTTTTTTCTCTGATCGTAGTTTCTCGTTTTATTTCATTGAGTTGATCTTCGACTTCTGATAATCTTTCTTCTGCTTGGTCAATTCGGCTGTTGAAACTTGTGCATGCTTCATGAAGTTCTTGTATTGTGTTTTTCAGCTTCTTTAATTCATTGACATTCCTCTCTCAGTTATCCATTCTTGTTATCACTTCCTAGAAAATTTTTTCAAATTTTTTTTCAAGGTTCTTAGTTTCTTTGCATTGCTTTAAAACATGTTCTTTTAGCTCACAAAAGTTTCTCATTATCCACCTTCTGAAGTCTAATTCCGTCATTTCATCACATTCATTCTCCGTCCAGCTTTGTTCCCTTGCTGGTGAGGAGTTTTGGTCCTTTCTAGGAGGCAAGGTGTTCTGGTTTCGGGTGTTTTCCTCCTTTTTTTGCTGGTTTCTTTCCATCTTTGTGGATTTAGCCACCTGTCATCTGTGTAGTTGCTGACTTTTTGATTGGGTCTCTGAGTGGACGCCCAGATTGTTGATGATGAAGTATTTCTGTTACTTGGTTTTCCTTCTACCAGTCTAGCCCCTTTACTGTACGACTGCTGAGGTCCTCTCCAGGCCCTGCTTTTCTGGGGTACACCTATAGCAGCTGCAGAACAGTGAGGGATGCTACCAGTTTCTTTTTCTGCCATCTTTGTCCCAGAATGATGCCTGCCAAATGTCAGTCTTTTGGATATAGAGGGGTCAGGGAGCTGCTTGAGGAGACAGTCTGTACTTTATAGGAGCTCAAGTGCTGAGCTGTGAGCTCTGTTGTTCATTCAGGGCTGTTAGGCTGCTACATTTAATTCTGCTGCAACAGAACTCATTAAAAAAACCCTTTTTTTCTCAGATGCTCTGTCTCGGGGGGGTTGGGGCTTTCTTTGTTAGTGTCCGTTGTGCTTTCCTGCCCAGCTAGGAGACAGTCTAGTCACTATTTGCCTGCTGAGGCTCCTCCCTGCTGGTGTGAGGTTCACCCTGTTGCTGCAGGCTCTGCCCTTCTGCTGCGATCTCCTCCTCCTGCCACGGGCTACGCCCTGCGGCGGAGTCTCTCTGTTGTAGTGGGTTGCCTCGGCAACGGCAGACAGCGTCAGCAATGGGCGTGTACCTCAGTGGGGGCAGATTGCCTCGGTAATGGCGGACACCCCTCCCACACGGAGCTGCATCGTTCTGGGTTCAGCTGTGTTCTCAGGGAACATCTCCACTGGGAGCGTTTGGAATCCCTGTTTTGTTTGTCCCACTGTGCTACCCCAAACGCTGTTTCCCTGGAATCTCCTGGGCTGCTCACTGTCCAAGTCCCGTTCAGTCTCAAGTTCAGCCCTCTCAAGTCTCAGATTGCTGGTTCAACAGGGCACCCGGACCAGTGTGCTTTGTGCGGAGCGCTGTGTAGCACCGCTGTGCTATAGCGCCGGCCGCCAGCCTCACCGGCTGCCGGCTGCACCAGCCAAAACCTCTACCTGGCGTCCCGTGTCTCTTTTATACCTGGGAATTTCCCCGTTCTGTGGGCAACAAAGATCCATCTGGAAATGCAGCCCTGACTCACCCTCTCCGCGCATTCACTGAGAGCTTCAATCCTGGGTTGTTCTCACCGCGCCATCTTGAGTCAGTCCTCTCCTCTTTTTTTTTTTTTTTAGAAGGAGTTTTGCTGTTGTTACCCAGGCTGGAGTGCAGTGGCACGGCTCACCGCAACCTCCGCCTCCTGGGTTCAGGCAATTCTCCTGCCTCAGCCTCCTGAGTAGCTGGGATTACAGGCTCATGACACCATGCCCAGCTAATTTTTTGTATTTTTAGTAGAGACGGGGTTTCACCATGTTGACCAGGATGGTCTCCATCTCTTGACCTCATGATCCACCTGCCTCGGCCTCCCAAAGTGCTGGGATTACAGGCTTGAGCCACCGCGCCCGGCCTCCTTTGCCATTCTTAATGAATTATGTGAAATATTAACTACTACTTAGACAAACACTGAAACTACTCTTTAGAGAATTTTTTCACCTTTGTTTTTCTTGCTTTTGATTTTACTTCATATACTACATTCAGATTCTGTTATATGCATTATGTTTGCATACAATATCCTCTTATGGTTACAAATATTATTATTAAGCATCCTAATTAGATAACACTTGTAGAACATTTAATGTTTGCCATCCATTGTTCTAATTGCTGAACATACATTAACTCCTCTGTAATAACATCTGTGAGTGCTACTAATATTATCCTCATTTACAGATGATAAAATTGGACATTCACATTAGACTCAACTCTAAAAGATGTTATCTTCTCTTTGTCAGTACCTGTTAATAGAGTTAGAATTACCTAACTGCATCCCTTATGAGTTCATTATTTTCTTTTTATTCCATAGTTCATTGTTTTCTTAAAGGTTATTAGTCATTGAATCCTTCAGTACGGTTACACTGACGACAATCTAACTTAAATCCATATAGATTGATTGAATACATCTACTAGGATTGGAATTTTGTAGGTCCTATGTCAGCTTTCTTTTATTGACGTTGATGTGGAGGACTTTTTGTGATCTGCAGACTCAGGTGGGGGTGGGGGAGGAAGAGCTCAGAAGTAGGACAGACATTGGAACTCATCTCTTTTCACACTATTATTCACATGGATATTTTAAAGCAGCAAGAGATTTGCTACTATAAAGTCTCAATTTTGTCTTCATCTCCTTTTTACACACCACCCCAATTTTAAAATGGATAATGTGTGTACTATAAAGGAATAATTGGAACAAAATATATTTTTATTATAAACTAATCTTTGGCTGTTCTTAAAAACTTGTTGGTGTCAGTATATGGGAAGTGATTCTTCAGAATTACATTGAGAAATAGTTGGAGAAAATTAAAATATAAAACTAAAGAGACTTTTGTTTCCGTGGCCTTTTGGTCCTATATATTTAGAAGGAAAACTTACTACCTGTAAAAAAGATTATAAAATTATTACATAACATAATTATGTTCTAACAGATAAAAACACACTAATTTTCCTGCTGAAAATTTAAATCTTGTATGTATTAAAGATTTTATGTAAGAATTTTGCTATACAATTACATTGAAAAGGTATCTCTATTTAATATAATTTTCCATAATTAACTGAATAATTACTAATTAAGCACTTTCTCTTTGTAAGGTATTGCCTTAGGTACAAATATTGTGACAGTTTTTATTTACAAAGTATTATCTTAACAAATTAATTTTCTAAACGAATACAGTTTAGGTGTTAAGATAAAAAATGTACATTGCTTATTGCTTTGTTAGTACTGCTGCTTTAAAATATTTAATAAGTATTACATGCCAAGTGCAG
This sequence comes from Callithrix jacchus, assembly GCF_049354715.1. Lineage (NCBI taxonomy): Eukaryota > Metazoa > Chordata > Mammalia > Primates > Cebidae > Callithrix > Callithrix jacchus. Next base: position 70,486,608 of record NC_133507.1, read on the forward strand.
TGGCTCATGCCTGTAATTTCAGTACTTTGGGAGTGTGGTGGATCACCTGAGGTCAGGAGTTTGAGACCAGCTGGCCAACATGGTGAAATCCCTAAAAATACAAAAACAAATTAGCTGGGTGTGGTGGTACGCACCTGTGGTCCCAGCTACTCAGGAAACTGAGGCAAGAGAATCACTTGAACCCATGAGGTGGAGGTTGCAGTGAGCCAAGATCATGCCACTGTACTTTATCCTGGGTGACAGAGCGAGACTGTATCTCAAAATAATAATAATAATAAAATAAAATATTTAGTAAGTATTTCATATGGCATTTCATCAGCATTCACACTTGTGAAATCTCTGTCACAAATCTTTGCTGATTTGAGTGTGAGGAGCCCAGGTCTGATGCTGACAACACTGCTGGTGTTAATTTCAGAGCAATCATCTTCAATGAAGAATTTTACCTTAGATTAAGAAATTCAGTTCCTTCTGTTAACTCAAGAGATTTTAGCAATTCTGCTGCTGTTTATGTTTATTTAATATTTTAATCATAGTAACTTTATAAAATTCATGATTTTATTGTTTTCATGGAGATTCTAATAGTTAAATAATTTTTTGTTTCTTTATAGACATAAATTTTATGTTTTATAAATTAATCTTTTCCAAGATAATTGTATTTTTCTAAATTGTTTACTCTGGAATGTTAGTGTGCAAAAGGCAAGCTAAAGTCGATCCCACAGAATGTTGAATGTCTATTTCTGCCAGCTTAGTATCTTAAATCTTTGCTTCAAAGAAGTTCTTCTTGCTCAGGAAGTTATTCATTCAGCAACCTAAAATTGTTTTTTGAGTACATACCAAATGTAGGGCTCTGAACAATGTCTTAGGAAGACCATAAAGGTGAATAAATAAGTGCTAATTCATTTTTCAGGATGTTAACTTATCTCCTTAGAGGTTTAAGGCACATAGGCATATGCTATGTATACTTAAGGTGGTATGGCATAAGAGTTCATATGCTCGCCAACTTAGAACTGTTTGACTTATGATCTTTCAACTTTACAATGGCATGAATACTGTGCTATACACATTCAGTAGAAAGTGGTATAATAGTCCCTTGATGCTGGGCAGCAGCAGTGAGCCACCGATCCTGGTCAGCCACATGATCACAAGGGCAGACAACCGATACTCTATAGTGTACTGTGTTGGTAGGTGATTTTGCTCAGCTTTAGGTGAATAAAAGTGTTTTCAGCACATTTAAGGTAGTCTAGACTAAGCTATGATATTTGGTAGGTTAGGTGTATTACATCTATTTTTGACTTAACAACATTTTCAACTTTCGATGAATATATGGGGAAGTCACCCCTGCTAAGTTGAGGAACATCTATATAAAGAGGTAAAGGAGTGCAAAGGATAGAGGCAAAGAATGCTTCTGGCTGGGAAATCTGGAAAGCTTCTTGGGTTGGATCTTGAAGAATAAACAGTATTTTGTCAGCTTAAAATTTCTGAAAGGAGGCTATATTATGCAAGGAAAATGGTTTCAGGTTTGAATTATTATGAAAATTGAAGCAACAGTAAAGAGGGGGTAGTCAAAAGGCATATAATTTTTGAGGGGGAAAACCTAAATTTTAATTGGATATAGCCAAGATGTAGCAACAAATTTAAATCATGATATACAAGTAACAACAGTCATAGCTGTTGCTACTTTTACAGCACTTGTATATCATGATTTAAATTTGTGTATGATATGATAGCTGTAATTTGTTTTTAGATATTGACAGCAAATAAAAGCAATCTTTGTTTTTTGGTACATTTTGTTATGTTTTTTAACTTATGTTTCAACAGGAACAATATAAACAGGCATTCCCATCACAATTAAAGAAACAAGAGTCATCTAAGAGCCTGAAGAAGGTTATTGCAGCTTTGTCAAATCCAAAAGCAACCTCTAGTTCACCAGCACATCCAAAACAAACATTAGAAAACAACCACCCGAATCCATTCTTGACAAATGCACTTTTAGGTAATCACCAACCAAATGGAGTTATTCAAAGTGTCATTCAAGAAGCTCCTCTAGCACTTACTACCAAAACTAAAATGCAGAGCAAGATTAACGAAAATATTATTGTTGCAAGTAGCACCCCTTTTTCGTCACCTGTAAATTTGAGTACAAGTGGCAGAAGAACCCCTGGCAATCAGGCACCTGTAATGCCCTCTGCCTCTCCCATCCTGCATAGTCAAGGAAAGGAAAAAGCAGTTAGCAATAATGTAAACCCAGTAAAAACACAGCATCACTCCCATCCTGCAAAATCTTTAGTGGAACAATTCAGAGGAACAGATTCAGACATTCCCAGTAGTAAAGATTCTGAAGATTCAAATGAGGATGAAGAGGAAGATGAGGAGGAAGAAGATGAGGAAGATGATGAAGATGATGAATCTGACGACAGCCAATCAGGTTATTTTCATTTTAAAATTTAAAATATTTTTCTAAATGCTATGTGAATCAAACAGTTTAAAGGGCTTCTTAATTCAGACTTAAAATCGGTGTCATTTACTATGTCTCACACAGCTTTTTGCATTTCTGTAATGAGCTTGTAAAATACAGGAGTAATTGATACTGGAAATCCTAAGTCAGATTCTCAGCTTGTTATTCACTTGACATTAAACAAATAATCACTTTAGAGTGAATACAAATGATGTATAATTGAGACATAATTACATCAACTTGGTTAATTTTTATTTCATTTAGGACCACTCTTTTTTAATTTCTTCTGCTACTTGTTAAAATGTATCACCGGCTGTTTTGAAAAAAGGTAAAATTATAGTCATAGTCATTCAGAAGGTACCAAAAACCTAAATCACTATAAATGTCCCACAATAACACAGAATTCATTAAATAGCATATACAGTACTCTCTGATTTAATTTTGAGTCACTTTCTACTTTTTTTTTTTTTTTTGCTGGGTTGGGGGTTAACTTCTTTGAATTTTTATTTTCCTTCCCTCTCCTCATTCCACAGAAGATTGAAAACATAAAATACAAGAAAGCTTAAATTGTGAATACACAAATGAAATACATATTATAAATGTTTGTGGATTTGTTACTGGTCATCTACAGATTCAAGTAATTATTTTAGCAGCTAAATGAATAGGAAAATATACTCGGATATACAATTTAAAGTATCTATAAGTTAAAAACAAATTTTGTGCTCAGGGTAAGAACCACTCTTCATGGGGTTCCCATAAACAACTTTGCATGATCATAAATATCAATATTCATAACTTTAAACATAAATTTTTATAATAAATTTCAGTATAGGCAAATAGTATCACACAAACCAGATATCCACAAGAGCTATTGTTCTGGGAACTATGAGGAAACAGTCTAAGTATCACTCTTATGTTTATCAAGTTTAATCTAGTAATAGACTTTACACATCTAGAGGAATGGATGCATCATGCATAGGATTACATAGCTAGAAACAAATTATTAAATTATCCTACTATAATTATTTCTGTAAGCCTAATTTTTTGAGAGGCCTAAAAAGCCTGATGAAGTCTTGTATGTAAACAGAAAAACTGCAGCCAAAAAATAAGAATCTCCTGTTGAAATTGTTTTGTTTTACTCCAAAGCCCAAATGAAAGTATGATGTAGTTCCAGATTTCTCTTTCTCATATTCGACCTACTATACTTCTTAAGCCATTAGAATCTGTTAGTGTGAATAGCCAGTCTAATTCCCTCTTTTACTTTAGTTTCTCCATTAAATAAAAAATTAAAAAGCCATTAAGCATAACTCATGTGAGTAGTGTCACATGAGAACTGTTTTATGATTAAAGTGTTGAGTAAAACTAACACTTTAAAAAATTTTTTGAAGATTTATAGCCTACACATATTATTTTCAAATAGCTTATAATATTTACTCTTCAGGAAAAGTGCTCATTTGAGTTCTCATTCGCAGGTGCTGGTTCCTGAACTAGTCCGTTTAAATACAAACTGCAAATTATTGGTGATTATCTAGTTATAATGTACAAATGCTTCTTTTACTTCCCAGAATCAGATAGTAATTCAGAATCAGATACAGAAGGATCAGAAGAAGAAGATGATGATGATAAAGACCAAGATGAATCAGATAGTGATACTGAAGGAGAGAAAACTTCAATGAAACTGAATAAAACAACTTCCTCTGTCAAAAGCCCTTCCATGAGTCTCACAGCTCACTCAACACCTCGTAACCTCCACATAGCAAAAGCCCCAGGCTCTGCTCCTGCTGCCTTATGTTCTGAATCCCAGTCACCTGCTTTTCTTGGTACATCTTCTTCCACACTTACTTCAAGCCCACACTCTGGTACCTACACTTTATTTTTATTATTCTAAAGTAGAAGTCAACCCATAGCAAGAATTTTTATTGGTAGAGTGTTCTGGAGATGATCTCATGGGAATCAAGATTAAAGCTAGATTTTAGGTTGGCTAAGGAAGGTCAGCAAGTATTTTCAAAGGATATGACCCATTACCTGGTCTTTTTACCCCCCTGAGCTTCCAGTATAAGGATCTGACTGATGACAGTTCTTTTGTTTTTGAATCTTTTCTGCTTTTGTGTTCAGTTTGTGCTTCTAGAATATAGAATTTAATTGACAATTGGACTTTTTTGTACAGTTAACCCTTGAACAATGCAGGGTTTAGGGGCACTGGCCCCTAAACAATTGAAAATCTGTATGTAACTTTTGGTTCCTCAAAAACTTAACTACTGTTAGCCTACTGTTGACCAGAAGCCTTACTGATTACATGAATAGTCCATTAATATATGTTGTATGTGTTATATACTATATTCTTACAATAAAGAGAAAAGAAAAATGTTAGAAAGTCATAAGCAAGAGAAAATGCGTTTATTCTTCATTACGTGGAAGTGGATCATCATAAAGTTCTTCATTCTCATCTTCGTGTTGAGTAGGCTGAGGAACAAGAGGATTGGTCTTGCTGTCTCATGGGTGACAGAGGTGGAGGAAAATCTGAATCTAAGTGGACTCACACAGTTCAAACCCACATTGTTCAAGGGCCAACTGTACTTTATTAAAAAGTTCACTTGCTTACTTAAGATGTTATCCACCCAACATATAGCCAGTGTCATTTCTATTAGTGAGTAGCATTCTTATTCCATGAGCATGCCATGTTTCTTTTTTTCCTATTTGACTTTTTATAAATTCCTAGAGGTCTTCATTTAATATTTCAAATCTACTTTCAGTTCTCATTCAATGTCTGAGAAAATAAATGTATATAGTAAAATATTTTGTTTTTACTTATTTCACTCTCCTCTGATCAATTTCTAGCTTTGCTTTTATTTACCACATACCAACCAGTATGACAACCTACTAATTTTAGATGAATTTAATTTGCATTTCTGAAACTTTATCTCTGTCTTTGAAAATTTTCACATAAAATCCTAATCCTGCTCCTTGGTGGTTTAGGTTAATTAAAAGACCTGGTAGTGTTTTTTTTTTTTTTACTATGGATGTATATGGACATAGAAATTAAATTGTCTCTAAATGTGTAAGCCAGCTTTTGAAATTTTCCAGCATCCGAAACCTCATATTTTCAAAGTCAATAATTTAAATTGTTTTTCTGAAACCTCTATTTCCGTCCTGCTTCTCTAGCCATCTGTTTAATAACAAAATGAGAGGAAAGGTGTATGTTTTTACCTTGGATTGTATTTTCTTTAGAGAAAAAAAACAGTAACTCTGTCATTCAGACCCAAAAGAAGAAGAAAAAAGCCCCCTGCCTTACACAGTGTTTTACTGAAAGCCGTCTAAAAATAAAGTGTAAATTGCAGAAATACACTAAATAATCCAAGTCATTAAAATATACTTTTTTAAAGAAAGGTTTCTAAACTATCAAAAGATTATTATCTATATAAATGCATTTTTTATTTTAACCAGTTGAATTTTTTTAAAGGCACTTCCAAAAGAAGAAGAGTAACAGATGAACGTGAACTGCGTATTCCATTGGAATATGGGTATGCAAAATAAGGTTTTCCTTTTTCTTTTTCTTTTTCCCCCATATATTTATGCATGTTTGAGGTATACACGATTTCTCATTCTCTACAGTTGATAAAAGAAGTCCATAAGCTGCATAGTATTTATGCAGCTCTAGCAGAAGAGCCAGAGCGAAGGGCAAGGAATTTGGTATATCAGAAAACTGAAATTAAGTCTGTTTTCTTGAGGTATGGCAGAGCTGGGGTGGGATGATGCAGCCAAGTAGGAACATGACTGAAAAAGAACCAAGAGCAAATTAGATGGCCAAGGGCAGGAAGACAGTGAGACTATGAGAAGTTTTTGTGAAGATAGAATTAAAGGACAGTAGAAGCCACTTTGGTCAAAATTGAGAGACACAACCAGAGTTTGGCTAAAATGGTTGAATTAGAAATGACAGCTTTCAGATTGAATGTACATGAACCTCAAGCAGCAGACAGCCAGGTTTACGTTACTCCTAACTTAAAGCTTTTCAGATGTAAAAAATAGTACAGATTGACATGTTACTGAAATGTCAGAATACCCAAAGTAATTAATTATGATTTCTGAAAATGTTGGAGTTTAAATATTTATAAATCGAATCAATTTTTTAGTTGAATTAGCTAAAAATCTAAATAATTTTAATTGTTTATATATTTGGGTTTTTGGAGGAGTTTGTTTTATTTTTCATGTTTTCTAGAGAACATGTATACTTTAACATTTTTTTATTTTTAAAAGCTCTCTTAAAATTAAGTATGTCATAACCTTCATTTCTGTTATGTATAGCTGGCAGAGAGAGACAAGAATAAGAAACTTTGGAGGGCGCCTTCAAGGAGAAGTAGCATATTATGCTCCATGTGGAAAGAAACTTAGGCAGTACCCTGAAGTAATAAAGGTACATACTTTTCACCAAATAATGTACATTTGGTGCCTATTAAGCATGATCATGTACAAAAAAAAAGTGTACTCCTTTCTTGGATAAAGTTCCTTGATACTAAATATTCTCTTATATGGATGGGACTATTGTACATAACCTAAATTGATCTCCTATAAATTTATAGCCCCTTGATAGAGTATGCAAAACATTAGTGCCGTGAAGCTAGCAATACATGAAAGCTGGGTTGTAATTATTAAAACCTGAAGTGGAAAAATATGTGATTTTTTCAGTATCTCAGCAGAAATGGAATAATGGATATCTCAAGGGACAATTTCAGCTTCAGTGCAAAAATAAGAGTGGGTGACTTCTATGAAGCCAGAGATGGACCGCAGGTATCCACTTTTTAAAAAGTATAGTCTTTGAACCAAAAAGTAGTACCATAACCAAATGAAGTAAATTTCACTACACTCTGGAGCATTGCCTTTCATTAATTAATTCATATGGCTATACATATAACTTTGTGGTAAGCACTCATTAAGGCCTCAGTTTACTATGTTTAACAAGGAGCTTTTACATAATAGGTATCTTTTTCATATTTAAGTAAATTTTTCCTGTTTATTAATTCAACCTACAACTTTACAGTTTATACAGGTATAAAAGTATCTGGATGTTCATATGAAATAATAGGAAAACACTAGTTTCCTGAAATGTACAGCTAGTTTTAAAAACTAATTTGAATATGAAACCCCTATTATTATAAGTCAGTCCAAAAGAGGATATACATGCCCTAGCGTTTTGGAAGAATCTTGTCCATTTGATTATGCTACACTATATGACGCATTTTCACAAGTTTGATAAGTTTTTTTGTCATTTCTTAAATTTAGATAAATGAAATTTTTGGTTTTTGCAGAAATTCACTTTTTACATTAATTGGTGCACGTTTCAGAACATATCACCACTGCTCCTTTGAGTTTATGGTGTTAAGTACACACCCTCACCAATCAGCAAAAAAAACCCACCAAGGAGATCTCATTTCCTGTATTTTCCTTTAATTCCTTTCCTTTGTTCCTTAGTTGTGTTCAGCTGCATGTGCTTTTTACTCCCTTTAGCTGCATTGAAAGGGTTCCCAGTTAAGCAGTAATGAGACCTAGATTCTTGTTAATCCATTAAATACTCTTGTATACTCTTGTAATTTTGAACAATAACAAAATAATGCCCCCTTTCCCTCAACTTTGTTATGTGCCAAATAGAGACAATTATAATTACACTTCTGCCTCATAGGATTATGACAATATTAAAATGAGATCATGTGCATAAAAATGTTTCATAAAGGCTAAAATGCTTAGCCAGCTGAAGTTGATATTTTCTTTCTTGATTGAACCTCTCTCTCTTCCGTCCCATTGTAATGCATAGAAAAAAAATGTTTGGCAATTAAAATTTTGTGAATAGGCAGGTTTTTCTATCCTATCTTACCCCTTAATTTTACAATTTAGAAATGGAAAAGGTCTTCCTTATTCTGCAAGAGTTTCTTAAAATTAGGCAAATGAGTTTTGAAGCTTAAATGAATTTTTTAAGGTCACACAACATCAACAAGGTTGAGACATAACTAGAACTCAAGGTTTCTGAAAAAGTAATCTTTTGCATACATCATGTAACCTATTTTCTATTGTAGTCCATGACTTTTAAAGAAAGAAGTTATGTCTAGATCTACCTGTCTCTTTGTTGGTAGTTCTAAAATGCTAAAATGTGTTTATCTGAGATTTATAGAAATATATAAAAATATATTCTAGGGTTTTCTATTTTTCTTTCTTTTTAAGCAAAAACTAAAGATTTTTTTGCTTAGACTAAATCTGTCACCAGATTCTTAGAAATGTAGTGAACCAGTGTTACACATTCTATATACACTAAATCAGTTTTATAGCCATAAAGCATATTAGAAACTTTAAAAATTTTTTTAAAACTTTTGGTTCATGTCGTCAGATTCTTACTTGTATTATTTATGCCAAAGATATCCTTATGATTTTAAGTTCACTAGATTTTTGTTCTGAGAGGAAAGCTAATTTCTATTTAACACATAAAGGATTTTTAGTTTTATATCAGTGACAGTTAGACCTAATCTAAAAAGCCTCATTACACAGAGTAGCATGTTCTTTGACATCCATTCACTTTTTATTAAATATAATCACTGTTTTCCAAATGCATATTGTCTTATTGAGATCAATTCCAATCAAGGAAATAGGATGAATTACTAAAGCCAAATATGTTAAGCCGCTAATATTTCAGCAGAATACTAGGGGAAAACATTTGCAATTTTGAGAGCATTTGTTTTAGCTGAAACCAAAATTAGTACACAGGAATTCAGGACACTTTTAGAGAACAGTAAAGGTAAGTCATCCAAAAAAGTGTTCTAGTTAATTAATTAGAAATGCATAAAGTTATAAAACCATGTATATATTTCTATATACTGGGTTATATGATTCATAGGTATAAGCATATGGTTAACTGGAAATGTATATCATTATATAAGAATTTTCTATGAAAACCAAGATTATGTATTTTTGTAGTAATTATGATATGAAAATAATTTTGATCACCCTAAATTTTGTAGAAGATGTAAAATATAGTGTGGCACAAAGCTACAATGATGATCATATGTGTTTACAATAGATCTACTTTTATGCAAATTGTATAAGTGGTTGGATGATGAAACATGTTTTTAAAAATGCATATTAAGGGCCGGGCATGGTGGCTTATGCCTGTAATCCAAGCACTTTGGAGGCCAAGGTGGGTGGATCACCTGAGGTAGGGAGTTCAAGACTAGCCTGACCAACATGGTGAAACCCCGTCTTAAAAAAATTAAAAAATAAAAAATAAAGAAATATTAAAAAAAAACAAGGTTTGGAAAAATGCATATTAAAAGACTAGAAGAAAATTTGTCAAAACTAATAATGGATGTAATGGTGATAATCGATTTTTTTTTTGCTTTCTACATTTTTTACATGTTGTATCTTTTCTAAAATTTGCTTGTTTTATGTATATAATGTGAAAAACAGGCCAGGTGTAGTGGCTCATGCCTGCAATCTCAGCACTTTGGGAGGCCAAGGTGGACGGATCACTTGAGGTCAGGAGTTCGAGACCAGCCTAACCAATGTGGCGAAACCCAGTCTCTACTAAAAATACAAAAATTAGCTCGAGTAGTGGGAACCCAGCTACTCGAGAGACTGAAGCAGGGAAAACTGCTTGAACCTGGGAGGCAGAGGTTACAGTGAGCCAAGATTGCACCACTATACTCCAACCTAGGTGACAGAGTGAGACTTGGTTTTAAAAAAACAACAATAGGAAAAAAATTTTCTGTCTTTTAAAAGTAAATACCTCTATTCTTTGTAATCTAATAAAGCTGAGAATTCATAGTTTTCCAAATACATGGAGATTGTACAAAATGAACTTAAATGTTACAGCTATAGTTTTCCAAGTGTCATATATCTATTGGGGTGTTTGATAGCAAATGAAATGCTGTATTGCAGATCCATTAGTATAGTCAGCCTTCCATATCTGTGTTTTCTGCATTGGTGGATTCGACCAATTATGGATTGAAAATACTCAGGGAAAAAAATTTTATCTGTACTAAACATGTGCAGACATTTTTCCTTGTCATGATTCTCTAAAGAGTATAACGTAACAACTATTTAGGTAACATTACATTGCGTTTGATATTATAGGTAATCTGGAGATGATTTAAAGTATTCAGGAAGGTAGGTATAGGTTATATGCCAATACTATGTTATTTTTATTCAGGGACTTGATTATCTGCAGATTTTAGTATTCATAGAGGGGGGTTCTGTTTGCCAAGGGACGACTCTATTCTCCTATTAAAACATTTGCCAGGAAAATGTAGTTTCTTCATCATGTTTTTCTCTTTGTTTTTTTGTTTTTTGTTTTGGAGATGGAGCCTTGCTCTGTCGCCAGGCCAGAGTACCCTAGTAGCTGGGACTACAGGCACATGCCACCACGCCCAGTTAATTTTTGTATTTTTAGTAGAGACAGGGTTTTAGTATGTTGGTCAGGATGGTCTCCATCTCTTGACCTCATGTTCCGCCAGCCTTGCCCTAAGTGCTGGTATTATAGGTGTGCACCACTGCGCCCAGAATTTTTCCTCCTAAAACATATCCCTAAACTCCCAACAATAGTTCTGTATGTTCTAATTTTACTTGACACATTACAAAAATTGTATCAGTGGAATTCCAGTTCTCCATATTTTACGTGTAAAATTTAGGAGATAATACTTTCTGCTAGAAGATAATATCTGTAATACAGAATTATGGGTTTTTCTCTTGTTTATTGAGAAAATGATTTATTCCTTCCAGAAGTATAATTTACATCTAAGGCCATTAATCTCAATATTAAATACTAAAGAAGTAAAAAAGTTAATTGAAAACAAAAAACAAGTCCCCTCACCCCAAGGTCTGTATAGCAACCTGTGATAAATCTGAAAGAGAAACAGCAGCCCATCAATATTTTATTTCAGAAAAGATAAAATCATTGTTTCTTACATTTAAGAATTTTTTTGTTTTAATATTATTTTTTAAAGAAAAAAGCCCATAATTTAAAAACTCTTTTTTAATAGCCATTCTGACTAGTGTCAGAATGAGATGGTATTTCATTGTGGTTTTGATTTGCATTTCTTTAATGTTTAAGGATGCTGAGCATTTCTGCCTATGTTTGTTGGCTCCATGTATATCTCTTTTTTCAGAAGTGTTTGTTTATGTTCGTTTTTAAATGGGGTTATTTTTTGTTTTTTGAATTAAGTTTCTTAGAGAGTCTAGATATTACACGTTTGTCAGAAGTATAGTTTGTGAATATTTGCTCCCATTCTGTAGGTTGTCTGTTGATAGTTTCTTTTGCTATACAGAACAGAAGCTCTAGTTTAATTAGGTCTCAATTGTCAATTTTTATTTTTATTGCAGTTGCTTTTAGAGACTTTGTAATAAATTATTTGCCAAGGCTGATGTCCAGAATGATATTGCCTAGTTTTGCTCCTAGGAATTTATAGTTTTAGATCCTACATTTAAGTCATTAATCCATGTAGAGTTAATTTTTGTATATGATGAAAGGAAGGGGTCTACTTTCAATCTTCTGCATATGTCTAGTCAGTTATCCCAGCACCATTTATTGAATAAGAGAGTTCTTTCTCTATTGCTTGTTATTGTTGACTTGGTCAAAAATCAAGTGGTCATGGGTATGCAGTCTTATTTCTGCCTTCTCTGTCCTGTTCCATTGGTCTGTGTGTCTGTTTTGGTACCAGTACCATGCTGGTTTGGTTATCGTAGCCTTGTAGTACAGCTGGAAGTCAGGTAAGTGTGATGCCTCCAGCTTTGTTCTTTTAGCTTAGATTGCTTTGGCAATTTGGGCTCTTTTGGTTTCATGTGAATTTTAGAATAGTTTTTTCTGATTCTGTGAAAAATGACATTGGTGGTTTGATAGGAATAAACTTTGAATCTGTAAATTGCTTTAGGCAATATGGCCATTTTAACAATATTGATTCTTCCTATCCATGAGCATGGAACATTTTTTCATTTGTGTCTTCTCTCATTGCTTTCACCAGTGTTTTGTAATTTTCATTATAGAGATCTTTTACCTCCTTGGATAGCTATATTCCTAGGTATTTTATTCTTTTTGTATCTATTATTGTAAATGGGATTGTGTTCTTGATTTAGCTATCAGCTTGGATGCTATTGGCATATAGAAATGTTACTGATTTTTGTATATTGATTTTGTATCCTCAAACTTTACTGAACTTATTTATCAGTCCTAGGAGCCTTTTGTCAAAGTCTGTAGGGTTTTCTAGGTATAGAATCATATTGTATCTTAAGACAGATAGTTCGATTTCCTCTCTTCCTATTTGGATGCCTTTTTGTTGTTGTTGTTGTTGTTGAGTACCATGGATATTTTGCATAAGTTAATCATTGTTTGATTCAAGATATTTCTGGGCTTAAGGTATGACTATATGTATATATATATATATAAACAGAAAACACTTGTTGAAAATATTGTTATTTTTGTATAGTACAATAAGATGAGAGGTATATGAGCTTATTAAAATTTAGGTAAATTGATAATTAACTGAAGGACAACAGTCTAATTTGTACCTTTAAAAAGAAGACATGCCCTTAATTCGAGAAAATAGTATTAAAAATGAAATGGGGATAAAAGGCCCAGTACAGTGGCTCATACCTGTAATCCCAACACTTTGGGAGGCCGAGGCAAGAGGATCACCTAAGGCTGGGAATTCAAGGCTATCCTGACCAACATATTGAGACTCTATCTCTACAAAAAATAAAGTATTACCTGGGCATGGTTGGGCATGCCTGTAGTCCCAGCTCCCTGAGAGCCTGAGGTAGAAGGGCTGCTTTAGCCCACAAGTTTGAGACTACAAAGAACTATGATCATTGCCATTTTACTCTAGCCTGGGTGACAGACTTGAGACCCTGTTAATTAAAAAAAGAAAAAGGAAAGAAAGAAATAGGGAATAAGATATACTTAATGTATTCATTATCAGTTTTATTTATTTTGGTCCACAGATGTAATGAGGAATTTGTATAATCAGCTACTTTTCAGCATCTACTGATAGTTTTCAAACATTTCTTACCAGCTTCTGTAAAAATCTTGATTTTAGAGGAGTGATATAGACTTCATGGAACAAAACAATTATATATAATACTCTTTATAAGTCCATGCTGTACTGGCTGGATACCTTTTAATGAATTTCTGTTAACAGTTTTAGAAACCCCTTTGAAAATGGTGTAAGGTAAATAAATTTCCTGTGGATTCCTGTGGATTTCTGTTTTATCACATTATAAAAAACTTGTTGAATAAAATGTCATTGTTTTTATTTTATTTTGTGTTTGATTGTCATAATAAAAGAAAGTAAGGTTGAGCTAGACATATTCTGGAAATAAAATAGCATTATTTTTATTTACCTAAATACAATACTAAGGTAAGAGATATTTACATATTACTTAGGAATAGAGGAAGGCATCAAAATAAATTGTTAATGACAAATTATTTTGAAATATATGATGATCTACCTTGAAAAGCATTTTTTTTGATTTGTAGAAAACTATATATCTAAGCATAAAGACTTGATTTTTTTTAACCAGGTGGTTTAGAAGCATTGTATGGAATGTCTATTGTTACCAGGTAAAAAAAATGCATAAAATTGAAAGATGCAAAGAAGAAGCAAGTTTAATATGACTCAGAAAAATGTTGCTTATTTTCTTTGAGATGTTGCATTTAGAAAGAAGTACAGTGTTTCTTCTTTTTTAAAATGCACAAGTCCATAAAAAGTAAAATGTCTACAGTTCTTACTGAAAAGAGCCTTTGTTCTGAGTCATTTAATCAATAAATATTTATGGCAAACACTTAATGTGCCAGGCATTTTTTTCCCCACATAAATGTCCCCTAAAGGCATTTTCCTATAGAGCAAATTGTGAACACACCTTTCAGTACAGAAATGAAATTGAAAGCCTGACTTTGAAGAGAAACTAGTGTTCATAGAGAAACTGAAGAGTACAAAAAAATGAGTGTTGGTTTGGAGAAGCTTATTCTCTGGGGAAGATAAAACAGTAGGCACAATGCTGCCCAGCTAAAAGTTAGGGTTTTGTTAATAAGGAGTAAGAGGAGGCTTCACAATTAGGTAGGCAACACAAGTTTCTGGCACACTTATAATGCTAGTAATTATTTCGAATTAAGTAAAGAACAAAAGATTGGGAGTCAACAACCGGAGTTCTAATGCAGCTCTGCAGTTAACTGTCACACCTAATGCAACATAGCTGTGGGCACGAATGGACACTGAGAACATGCAAGATCAGTACCAGAAATGTAAAAGTCTGGAAATTTATGTCACTGATCTACCAAGTAGGATTTCTGTGGCTAGGCAAGGCCTGTACTAACAGGACAACTATATGAATCCAAGATTTTAGGAGGAAGATACAGAAGGAGGAGATATAAATTCGTGACTATTAGAGGACGATATGTAAGTAGAAAGCATAGTCAGCATTGTGGAAACAACTGTATCAAACCACATCTTTCTCACCTGTTTTTAACAGATGACACCCTTCCTCACGGTTCTTACTCTTTCACATATTTTAAGTGCTATGTATTGTATGGTATAATAAGCTATAGGAGTATGGTGGCTTAAGAATATCTGTCATAAAATTTATAATATGTCACCCTCTCGCTACCTACCTCTGGCACTAAGTAGCTAGAAATAGATATAATACTAAACTGTGAAATAGGCATAAGGAACCAACAAAATTTTGATTTTTTTCCTCATGATGTAAATTTTTTATAGGAATTACCAAATATTGTCACAAATATCTGATACCCTTTCTTTGCTCGTGCCCTAAGAACTTTTTAGTTCTAGGAGGGTAATTTAGTATCTTACATTACTTTGAAACACTGAAGCTAACTTCTCTCATCTGTAATGTAAATATATATAAGAAGAGGTCTTTAGGATCAATTTGCTTTTAGGTATGACGTTCTAAAGGTTTCATATAAACAAATTAGGAAGTAAAGGATTCTGAAAGTATAATTTCAAAAAGAAAGGTAGTAAAAAATTAACTTTGTTTACTTAAGCTATTAAATTTACTGAGAATTATTTAACCAGAAATCAATTTGGTAAATGACCAATCCACTGAATGACTAATTGTCCTTAAATTGTCACACCAATTGCCTTAATCCATATTTAAAACATACACAACTATTTTACTGTTGGAAGCAAGGACTAGAATAGATATAATTCTCACACCAGAAAAATATGAGAAGAGTAGGGGAAAGTCCCTCCATTCACTTATATAAGACTGAGCATTCAAGAAGTACAGTACTAGGCATCTCAAATGTTAACTTGGGAAGCTGCGCATCTAGTGGCACAGGACTATAAATCCATGGTGACATTGCTGCATCATAGTCTTGGTAATACTAAAAGTTAAAAAAAAAAAGTCATCCATAACTTGGCAAATAAATCATTTAGCTAATCGGCTTTTGGTGGACTGGTTTACTGCATTTACATAATTATATGCTGCTTTTCACCAAAAATAAATCAGCTTACAAGTATTTTTTTTAAATGGGAGCAACAAAAGAAGAAGACAAGCCAGGAAGTAAAATTGAATCAGGAATGAGACTTGAGAACACATCCCATTAAGATCTAAACATGTGGCTGCTAAACCACATATTTATTCTAGCTATCAGTGAAACATGGGAAGCCCAGTTAATTTAGGCAATTTACTGTCTGAGATTAGGTGAAGACAAACCAGTTGCTCATGAAGGGTTCACCTATCCTTTGAAGTCATTTATTTATGAAGACTATATAACAGAAATGTTGAAATAGGAAGGTCATATTTAAAATAAATTTCATGATCTCTTTTGAATTTTTGAATACAGAATTAAGAACACACTAAAAAGAAATGTTTTCTTTCTTTAAAAATCTGTTTACTTTATAAGTCATAAAAAATTAAGCAAATAAATTTGCCAATTTTCTCAAATATTTCTCCATCCTTATGTGTTCAGTAAGAAAACCTCATTGCCATGTATTTCCCTTTTTCATGTGGTTTAGAAACTATTCCAAACCTTAACTGCCTTTCTGGTTTACATCTAAGCTTTCCTGCTTCACATCCAGGCAGTGTTCAATTTCAGTCCATTCTCTCTCCAAAAGACCAATGTACTATTCATCTCCGTTTCCGGCTCTAACTCCTGTGCTGTAATCCAGGCCATCATAATTTTTATATGGAGAGTTTAGACAACTTTCTCTCCCAACCTCTAAACTCTTTTTTTAATACATTACTACCCAGGGTGTGGTAGTCGTAGGGTCACCTGCCTTAGAATAGACTGAGCCTAAGGTCCTTGCTAAAAATGTGGTCCTTTAGGGAAAAGGATTCTCTCTAGCTCATCTTTAGATAATGTTATGCCTTGCTCAGAGTAAAGGTGCCTCAACAAACATTTAAGTAGTGGAAACTTCATTTTTATAATATAGTACAGCTTTACAGTTTACTTTCACTTATTTCATTAACTTATTTACCTGGATTATTCAGTCTTCTGAAATAAAACATAAGCCCTTTTCTTTTTTTCCTTTTTTCTCTTTGTAGTATTTATAGACCTGAATGTATTATTCACTAAGAATACAAATTAGCAACTTTTGAAAGCAGAATTAGAATAATATAACTAACATAGTCTTGTCCAGGCACAGTGGCTTCTGCCAGTAATTTTAGCACTTTGAGAGGCCAAACGGGTGGATCACCTGAGATCGGAGTTCGAGAACAGCCTGGCCAACATATCGAAACCCCATCTCTACTAAAAATACAAAAATTAGCCAAGTGTGGTAGTGGGCACCTGTAATCCCAGCTACTTGGGAGGCTGAGGCAGGAGAATCACTTGAACCCAGGAGGCAGAGGTCGCAGTGAACCAAGATCTTGGCACTGTACTCCAGCCTGGGCGACAGAGTGAGACACTATCTCAAAAAAACAAAAACATAATATTCTGCCATCTCCATCTTGTTGATCATCTTTTCTTATCCATATTTTTAAATTAGTCAAGAACAATTATTTTCAGTAAGTATTTACTATCTTAAATCTTAGAAATCAAGAAAAAAGAATTAAATTCTTTTGATATATAATTTCTGATTGACAAAAAGCCAATGGCATGTGAATAAAATGACATAAATTGTATTTGCTTTTCCTGAGGAAAAGTTTATTGAGAAAAACACTACTTGTTGTCACCCACAATTATTTTCTCTCTTCAGTGAATTAAAGCTGTAGTATGTGTCAGATTTTCCTAATGATTCTTTTCCCATTTTCTAAAATCTAGGTGTCAGAAAATATTATAAATAATTCAATATATGCAGTCTCTTTAGGAAGCATTTGCTTTTTAAATTCCAAGGGCAAAAATGTGAATGATATGATCACTATATTTGTCTGGTAAGTTTTAGGCACCAACATATTTTGTTCCTTTTTGACATAGGTATATTTTACTAGCTGAATAAAAATGGAACTATGTAAAAATTGTCTCTGGATAAGAAACATTGATAAAACTCTTAAAATATTGAGCAAAAATTGATTTTATTATTAATAAGATCCTTAAAAAACCCAATACAGATTTGTTTACAGGCTTTTATTAATCACTCTTCAAAGTGTCATGAATGTCACTTTTATATTTTTCAATTTATATAATACATGCTGCCTTGGTGCTTAAGAACATAATAAAAAAATGAAAACCTAAACTAATCAAAAGCTTCCCACGGTAGTGAACATAACCTAACATGAAACTATTCTGATGTCTCCCCTTTCAGTGGCTTTTGGCATAAAAATACACTTCGTACAACTATCGTTTCTATTGACTTCATTTGGAATCTCCACAAAAAATTTTCGTTTTCCTTATGATTAATTTTTAAAAATATTTTTAACATAAGAATTACTGAAAGGAATTAGTGTAGATGTTATTTTTAGCATAAATATATATGTATGAACGTATGCATTAAATTTTTTTCTGACAGTCTTAACATTATGATCTTGGCTGTGCTTTCATGGCTAAATGTTGTAGTCTGTCATTTACCAAGTATAAGAACATCTTTATAACATCAAGTACTTATAGTGGTCAAGTACACAGGTTTTAGAGTGAGATAGTCATGGATTTGAATGACAGTTCTGTTTCTTTGCTGTCTATTCAACCTCACTCAGCCTGAATCTCCTCAATTGTAATGTAAAAAAAAAAAAAAAAAAGCCCACCATATGAGATAGAAATGTTGTGAAGATTAAAGTATATTCAAAGTATCTGGAACAAAACAAAATACTTGGAATGTGAGATGCAGCTATTATCCATAATCATGTACAATTTAGTACCCATTAACTGCAATATTCATAGACTTCTTACCCCAGGTTAGGCAAATTATGGTATTAAGTAAAACTCAAGAACTTTAGGTTATTTTTGGTTGCACATTTTCTTCTAGTGACTCAACCAAAATTTCCACTTTGAGGATATTTTTAGAGAAAAATACTTTTTAAAATTTTTCTTAACCTTCATAGTGAAGGAATTAACTCTTAAAAAGAAATAAGACAGTTATTTTAAAAAAGATGTCTTCTATATCTGAATATATTGTTTTGGACTATAAGGTAATATAACATAATGTATTTGTTTTGATTGACACATACAGGATACATGTATTTATGTGCTAAGCACGATTATTTTTATAATACACTAGTATTGTTTGGTGTGTGCCTCCACTAGGAGGCTTATCATAGGAAATCTCAAATATATACACAAGTAGATGGACTGATAATATATGCCTTTTACCCATCATAAACTTTAGGAATTATCATTTGGACCAATACCGTTTTACATGTACCCTCATCTACTTCTCCCTTCCCAAATTTGTTGAAGGAATGTTTCCATTTGTGTTTCTAAAAGATAGGACTCATAACCATAGCACCATTATTGTACTTTAATATGTAATTTCTTTTTAATTTTTTTCATTTTTATAAGTACATAGAGGGTATATATATTTATGGGGTATTTGAGTTTTGTTTCTTTGTTTTTGTTTTTTTGAAACAGGGTCTTACTCTGTCGCCCAGGCTGATCAAATCCAGGTTTGATTTTTGTGTGTATGTGTGAGGGGCAATACTACTTTATAGGTGATTGTATGAGCCTCCATGAGGAGGCTAACATCTGTCTAGTTGTGTCTCTTTTTGATGATAGGCAGCCATTCAAGTTCATTGCTTTGGTCCACTAATTCATTAGGTATTGCGGAATGCTGATATTCTAACTCTTTCTGTCTTAATTTATTAGCTGTAATATTTATTAAGAGAAATTTTCATCTATTATTTAGGTAGCTTAGTGTTTTGGTTTAACTGGTACCCAATAAGATCAATCTATAGTGGCATCATTGCACAACTAATATTTTTAAATATCTGCTAACTCAGTGGTCATTATAGTTCAGAAAGTGTGATTAAGATGTATATATCTGTGTTTATAGATACAAATACAAATCTCTATATATATTTAATAAAGCTTAAGTCATTAAAGTAAGAATATTAAAGGTATGCCAAAAGCCATAAACAATTATATATCTAAGTTTAATTTAAAAATAAAATTCCTGGCCAAATGTGGTAGCTCATACCTGCAATCCCAGCACTTTGGGAGGCCAAGGTGGGCGGATCGCCTAAGGTTGGGAGTTCAAGACCAGCCTGACCAACATGAAGAAAGCCCGTCTCTACTAAAAATACAAAATTAGCCGGGTGTGGTGGTGCATACCTGTAATCCCAGCCACTTGGAAGGCTGAGGCAGGATAATTGCTTTAACCCAGGAGGCAGAGGTTGCGGTAAGCCGAGATTGCGCCATTGCACTCCAGCCTAGGCAACAAGACCAAAACTCCATCTCAAAAAAAGAAACAAAAGAAATTCCTAAAGTTTATACCAATGTTAAACATTTTTAAATGTATATGATTTTTAGCTAGAATTTTCTGACATTTTGGTCTCTTGTGTTGATTTTATTTGTAATATATTATTTCTATAAAATGTTAATCAAAAGGGAATGCAGTGGTGTCTTTTGAAAGAAGAGGATGTCATTCCTCGTATCAGGGCAATGGAAGGTCGTAGAGGAAGACCACCAAATCCAGATAGACAGCGAGCAAGAGAGGAATCCAGGATGAGACGTCGGAAGGGTCGACCTCCAAATGTTGGCAGTGCTGAATTCCTAGATAACACAGATGCAAAGTTGCTAAGAAAACTGCAAGCTCAAGGTAGGAAACGTGTCTGACACTAATAAACCTACTAAAAAGTATACTAAAATGTTTTTGACTTAGGATTGATACTGCTCTCAATTTTTAAAAAGTAAATATTTATGTTAGAATAAAATGAAGAAATAAGGAGTTCCTACTGGTAACTGGAATTCTTTGATTAGGTAATCTTTCAAGAACTGTTACTCATAAACACATCCTATCCTGTGTAATTAGAACAAAGTGAGTGTTAAGCTTTTGAGGCTTGCACAGAAAGGGAATCAACCAGCACTTGGCACATGCCTTAAGGTTGTGCCAACCTTCTGGAAATTCTCATTTTAACAGCTCCCAATTCCTTGAGGTGGTACATGGGAATAACTCCAAAATATGTGGATCTATGGAGTAAATTTTCAGTCAGAGAACTCCAATTACTGGTAAGTAACCCCAGTCTTTCAGTTCGGGTTCTCCTGTAGTCCAGATATAGATAGTATATATTTTTTCGGAATACCAAATTAATACATTTAAATCAAAAAGTTACTTTAAGATAAGCAGAAGGTATCATTTATCAAGCTCAAACTGCTCATAATGACCTAAACTGTATAATTGAATTGACATTATACAATTCAATAATTCTCAACATCAAATTCCCATGCTGTGTATGGCAAAGAGAAGGATGAGTAAAATAGAAACTAGTAAAATAGTTGCTAGTAACTAGTAAAATAGTTGCTAGTGGCAAATATGAAGAGACTTAAGGCTGTCTGAATATATCAACATATGTGTAGATGTCTTATAGTTGCAAGGCATATACACAAAGATATATAACAATGTAAAATAAAGGTTTAATAGTGAAAACTGACATAAAAATCTCACAGAATTTTACTTCTCTTAGGTTTCTTATTATCCCTATAAATAAGCAAAATGTGAAGGAAATGCATAAAAGACTTATTTGTATGTATTATAAACACCGTCATAATATTGACTTCTCTGTTACTGCTTTGTTTGTATTATAAAACAAATTTTCATGACAAAACTCATAGAACAGAATGCTTTAAAGACACATGTAATTTCAATGCTTTGGGAGGCCAAGATGGGAGGATTGTTTGAGGCCAGGAGTTTAAGACCAGCCTGGGCAATGAAGCAAAACCCCCATCTCGACAAATAAAATTTAAAAATCTGCCAGGTGTGGTGGCACACACCTATAATCCTAGCTATTGTGGAGGCTAAGATGGGAGGATCCTGTGAGCCCAGGAATTTCAAGGTTACAGTAAGCTGTGATCTTGCCACTGCACTCTAGCCTTGGCAACAGAGTGAGACCCTGTCTCTAAGGAAATAAATAAAATAAAAGACACTCTGATTCTTATCAGTGGAATAATTACTCTTTCCAGAAATATGTTTACACATACAAACACATGTAACCACTCATATATACATATATATCCTTTCTGATTTTTAAAATAAATGGACTTGAATCATTCTCTTATTGATGACTGTTTAAGCTATTTCCAGATCTTTGCTATCATACAATTGTATTAAATATATATTACACATATCTAAACATATGTTATACCTAAACATATTACACAAATCATTTTCAAGTTTTTTTAGATAGCAAGCAAATATTGTGTCTAATTCACTCTTTGACTGATAGCTTGTTAACTGGCTAGCATATAACTTAATATCATATAAATTTTTTTTGTCTTAGTATGTGTATTAGTCTATTCTCGCAGTGTTGTAAAGTTACTATCTGAAACTGAGTAATTTATAAAAGAAAGAGTGGCGGGAGGTGGAGGGGACCTGGGGAGGGATAGCCTGGGGAGAAATGCCAAATGTGGGTGAAGGGGAGGAAGGCAGCAAAACACACTGCCATGTGTGTACCTATGCAACTATCTTGCATGTTCTGCACATGTACCCCAAAACCTAAAATGCAATAAAAAAAAAGAAAGAGGTTTAATTGGCTCACAGTTTCTCAAGACTGGGGAGGCCTCAGGAAACTTAGAATCATGGCGGAAGGGGAAGCAGCCACCTTCTTCACAAGGCACCAGGAGAGAGAGAGAGCAGGGGAATCTGCCACTTATAAAACTATCAAATCTTGTGAGAACTCACTGTCATGAGAACAGCATGGGGGGAACCCCCACCGCCATGATCCAGTCCCCTACCACCAGGTCCCTCCTTTGACCCATGGGGATTACAGTTTGAGATGGGATTTGGGTGCAAACACAGAGCGAAACCATATCAGTATGCTAGTCAGATTTTTAAAAATTGTTTTGGTTTCTTATAAGACTTTCATCCCAAAGAGTTATTGATAAAGGTTAAAAATAAAAAGTCAATAAATCTACAGGCATAGATGGGTTTTAAAAATTGTTATTGTCAATAAGCTATTGACTCTTCTGAATAATGCTTAATGATAGGGAATGTGGACATTGTTTGCATGAAATAAGAAAGCTTGAAAATAACTGATAACCAAAAATGGGCTCTTCATGCATATTTGGTGTATCTAAGTATCATTATGAGTTAGTATTTAAGATAGCAAATTTAGATTTTTTTTTTTTTTTGAGACAGAATCTCACCCTGTCACCCAGGCTGGAGTGCAATGGCACGATCTCAACTCATTGTAACCTCTGCCTCCCAGGTTCAAATGATTCTCCTGCCTCAGCCTCCTCAGTAGCTGGGATAACAGGCACCTGCCACCACACCCAGCTAATTTTTGTATTTTTGGTAGGGACGGAGTTTCACCATGTTGGTCAGGCTGGACCTTATGATCCATCTGCCTCGGCCTCCCAAAGTGCTGGGATTACAGACATGAGCCACCACACCTGGCCTAAAATAGCAAATTTAAATTTGCAAAATTAATTATATATTTTTTGTAACAAAGTAGAATTATTCAATTTTACTGAATGTTATTCTCTCTCCAGATTTCAAATTGATTTGTATTCAATTACATAGTTTACCCTGGTTATAATATATTGGATTGCATTTTGCAAGTTCTGTTACCTTTGATCTTATTGATATTACATGTGTTCTTTCTCAACATGTATGTAAAGGTTATTTAACAGTAAGTAATCATTATTAATATTTACAAGTATATGGAGTATTGTTCGCATTTTTTCTTGAGAAGAAGAGAAAGTAAAAATGAAGCACTTTATCACCTCTTTCATTGCTAAAAGCCTTCTATGTTAAACTTTGGGGATTATCTTAGAGAATTCTAGAAGAAGTTTTTGTTATGTATTATCCTGTTATGATCAACTAGACTGAAAAATCAGACTTAACTTGAAGAAAGTTTCAGAATAGTGAGATAAATGTAAGTTTTGAATGTGCATCCAAACATTGTGAAATGAGAGCTCTAATTTCTCAGAGTATAGAGACAAAGTTTGGATAAAAAGACTTTCATTCTGTATAAATAAAGCTACTTGTTGATTGACTGATACCATTAATATCTCAAATTTCCAAAATATCAAGTAGCATCTATTTATTTCATATGTGATAGAAACTGAGATGCCTGTAAGTAATCTCTACCATGCACCACTATTTTAAGGTGTATACTAAGAAAGCAAAGTGCTGCCAGTTGTCAGATACATTCTGACCTTAGGGATGTCAAAATGTTTAAAAATGCATCTTAGGATTAAAGAAATGAGTTACATCCAAAATATCCCTAATTCTATGTGATAATAAACTTCATCTTTGAAATTAAAGTGGGCAATTTCTTAAGCCACAAAAGATACTTTTCCAATTAATATTTAAAAGGTAATTATAATATATTCACCAACCAAAAAAAGCAAATAAATGAGAATATATTGCAAGCAGTTTATTTCTACAGTTTGGGTGAACTTTTCTAGGTATCTAAATCATTGTCTTTCCTCTATACTGTCTTTTTTTCTTCTCTCTTTTTTTTTTTTTTTTGAGATGGAGTTTCACTCTTGTTGCTCAAGCTGAAAAGTGCAAAGGTGTGATCTCAGCTCATTGCAACCTCTGCCTCCCAGGTTCAAACAATTCTCCTGCCTCAGCCTCCTAAGTAGCTGGGATTACAGGCATCTACAACATCACCCAGCTAATTTTTTGTATTTTTAGTAGAGATGGGGTTTCACCATGTGTGTCAGGGTGGCCTCGAACTCCTGACCTCAGGTTGATCCACCTGTCTTGGCCTCCCAAAGTGTTGGGATACAGGCGTGAGACACTGCACCCAGCCTTTTTCTTTTCACGTCATCTTCTTTTCCAACTGCCCATAATGTAAAATTTAAACTATGTTATTTTTGAAACAGAGTCTTGCTCTGTCACCTAGACTGGAGTACAATGATGCAATCTCAGCTCACTGCAACCTCTGTTTCTCGGGTTCAAGTGATTCTCCTGCCTCAGCCTCCTGAGTAGCTGGGACTACAGGTGCGCGCCACCACACTCAGCTAATTTTTTTGTGTTTTTGTAGAGATGGGGTTTCACTATGTTGGCAAGGCTGGTCTCAAACACCTGACTTCATGATCCGCCTGCCTTTGCCTCCCAAAAGCTATGTAAATTTTGAATGATTAATTAAAATGTTATATTTCTTACTAAAGTTAAAAAGATACAAGTTGAACTTTTAAATTTTTTTGCCCCAAAGATCTTTTAAATTACTGGCCAGACACAGTGGGTTATACCTTTGTAATCCCAGCACTTTGGGAGGCTAAGGTGAGAGAATTGCTTGAAGTCGGGAGTTTAATACCAGCCTGGGCAATAAAGCAAGCCTAGTATCTACAAAAATAAATTTTAAAAAAATTAGCTGGGCAAGGTGGTGCACTCTTGTAGTCTGGCTATTCAGGAGGCTGAGGGGAGAGGATCACTTGAGCCCAGGAGTTGGAGGCTACTGCGAGCTATGATTGTGCCACTGCACCTGGGTTACAGAGTAAGACCTTGTCTCAAACAAATAAAAATTATTGTGCACTTGTGTAGGGCTTGAAATTGACTGATACATTCACACACAAACATGATCTATGTGTATTATAGAATTTTCTTATTTAAAGTTAAACTTACATTAGAGAATATGGGTTTAATTTGGAGCAACAGATTATACTTATGACATATTTTCTAGGATATGATTGTTTTTATTGCATTTTAGGTTTTGGGGTACATGTGAAGAACATGCAAGATAGTTGCATAGGTACACACGTGGCAGTGTGATTTTCTAGGAAATGTTTTTATCAGCACATCTTTACATCTCAAGACAGGCTACTACAGGAGAATTCAAAACTTTCAATTCTTAAAGAAATATTTATCTGGCATTGTTATATATGAGAATAATATTCTTCTTGTATATTATTAGCAAAAGTTGCTGACCCTGCAGGTCAGTTTATAAGTTTTTATGTCCCAGAGTATTTAGTGAACAGGAGATCCTTTCTGTGTGACCCAGAAATTTTTGCTGATGCCTGTAACCTCCTAATATTGAAAATGGTTGGGACATTGGAGATATACTTTATCATCATCTTCCATTTTATTTTTCATTAAGACTTCCAGTTTACTAGATGAAGTTAGGCCTTTTTACATCTCTTCTCCTTTTTAAAAATCTCAGTGATAGAAAATTGACCATAGTGACCAACTTTTTACTTCTGCTATTATGAGGACATAGGGTTAAGTTCTTAGCTAAAATCTTAAGATGTTCAAAGTTTGCTTAAAAAAGTTTTAGAGATAGTAGCATATAGACTATGGAATCAGAAAGTCCTGGGGTTTCTTTGGGGCTTTTGTCTCGTTGGAGTGCAGTGGTGCAATCTCAGCTCACTGCAACCTCTACCTCCCAGGATCAAGCAGTTCTCCTGCTTCAGCCTCCCAAGTAGCTGGGATTACAGGTTCCCACCAGTACACCTGGTTAATTTTTGTATTTTTAGTAGGGATGGGGGTTTTACCGTATTGGCCAGGCTGCTCTCGAACTCTTGACCTCAGGTGATCCACCCACCTGGCCTCCCAAAATACTGAGAATACAGGCGTCAGCCACAGTGCCTAGCCAGTCCTGGGTTTTTTCTTGGCTATGCTGTTTAACCTACCCTGTAGGACCCTTAGTTATTTTATGTGTAAGCTGGGCAATAATGTTGATTTTATAATGTAGCTGTGAACATTAAACAAGGTGATGTAAACGTAACACAACAGTACCTGCAGTCAATAAATGGTGGAAATTTTTAGAACTCAAAGTGATTCTTGTGTTAGCAATTATATTAACTGTCAATAAATGTAATTTAGGTTTCTTTGTTCAGTGGCTACAGAATTTATAACAATGTCTAATATAAAGTGATGCTTTCTAAAATAGTTATATGAGCACTTTTAGAGTTAGAGGTATTCAGGCCAAGTTTGCCAGCAGAAGAAAGCAAAGATATTACATGGTTTCAGTATCCATTATACCCTTTGCCACAATAGTACTCAGTAACAACCACCAAACCTTAGTAGCATACAACACTGTCTTAATCACTTGTGCAGATGAAATCAGCTGGAAATTAGCTAAGTAGCTTTGCTTATCTTGGCTGGACTTGTTCACATTTGTGGGGTCACCTGGCCCCCTGTGTTCCAATCGTCCAATAACCTAGCCTTCAAGTCATATCTCCAGTATTGGGCAAAGCACAAAAGCAAAAGCAGAAACAATACAACTAAACTTTCAGGCTCTGTTTTTATCACTACTGTTAACATCCTTTTAACCATGGAAAATCACATGGTTGAGTTCAGAATCAAGGGACAAGAAAATATATTCCACCTCTTGATGGGAATTGCTACAAAGTCACATTACAAATGGCATGGAAAAGGGAGGAATGAAAAATTGGGGCCATTAATTTTGTTCATCTACCCTAGTTTCATACATGTGTCCTTGATAATTATAAAAACTATGTTGTCTTTAAAAGTCATTGACATTCTGCATTTATTTTATTTGGGAGATTTAGTCCCTCTCCTCCATATATGAAAATACCACTGGATTCAGGAACTTAACCTTTATAGCTAATTGAAATATGAAGTTTGGGTGGGAGGGAACTTTGTATTTATTTTAATTGGGAGTCTTTCTTATATGTTAAGACTGAAGCTACATTACAATTCTTACGGTATTAGCAGCTATTTCCCTACTAAGTGGGATTTACTTGAAGTGTGAAAAAAATGTACTTAAATGAGCCTCTTTGATAAAGATTAAAAGAAACATCATTTTTATGTAGTCCTATATATGGAATCAAGTTTGATGAAATAATTTGACAGTTTCCATCGGAATGAACATGACATTGTCTACCATACCACTTTCCTACTTGTATCTGTCTGACCTTAGGCAATTTTCTCAAATATTATATCCTTTATGATGATACCATTTTCACACAGTTATTGTTTTAGGTTAGCAGTTATAGAAAGTTATTAATACTCTTTGAAATTTTGTGTTTTTCAGAAATAGCCAGGCAAGCAGCACAAATAAAGCTTTTGAGAAAACTTCAAAAGCAGGAACAGGCTCGGGTTGCTAAAGAAGCCAAAAAGCAGCAAGGTGAGTGATTTAAATGATAGCATGAACTTGAAGAGTCAGTACTGGGGAAATCATAAGAGGCTTCTTTTCTTCATTCCCTTTTTGATGATATCTATCCTTTGGTTTCTCGTCATAGCAATAATGGCTGCTGAGGAGAAGCGAAAGCAAAAAGAACAGATAAAGATTATGAAACAGCAGGTATGTGTATACATTGGAACTGACTTTTAAAATATGGGACTTATTTCGAGGATTTGTTAGTAATGTACATTATTTTTTATTTCTTAAATAACTATATTTCACATTTATGTTTGTGTCTTATTTAGAAAGTTGCTATCTTCTATTAAAAATTTACCTTACTTTTTAATAAAGTCTTCTACTTCAAAGTGTTTAAAGAAATGATTACCAAACAGTAAATTTGAATAAGTACTTTAATATCCTAGTAGACTTTGACTATAAGCTAATATCTTGAATAATTTTCAGAATTTTTAAATTAGTGTATCAACGAAG
Source organism: Callithrix jacchus (assembly GCF_049354715.1). Lineage (NCBI taxonomy): Eukaryota > Metazoa > Chordata > Mammalia > Primates > Cebidae > Callithrix > Callithrix jacchus. The sequence continues at coordinate 70,515,163 of NC_133507.1, forward strand.
TTGATGTTCAAATGTTCAAATTTTAATAAAAGCTTGTTGTTCTTAAATATGTAAAATGTTAGTATAAAATTAAGTTTAGGTTATACAAAATAAGATTTGCCTTCATTGTTTCTGAATGCTTTCAGGGTTACTTAAAAGTTGCTACTTCAAAAAAAGATGATGAGAGAATTATTTTAGCATATCCAGAGTTCTCTGTTTTGAATCTACAATATTTCTCCCCATATGGTTTTCAAAATTAGGTTTAGGTAAGAGAAGTAATTTTTAAATTTTCATAGGTAAAAATTAGTGAGAAGGTATTCAGCTTTATTTTAGATTAGAATGTGTAAACTACTCTTCCTTCTCCTCATACTCATGGTAACATTAAAGCAGAAAGCAAATGGGGAGAAAATACTATTATTTTTAAAATGTTAGGTAGCAAGTAGTTATTTCTAAGAATGAAATGAAATCAATTATGTTACTATATAAATACCAGCTAAATAAATGGCTTAGGTTGGATTTGATGTGATTATCTCTAAGGTTTCTTCCAGTATTCTCTAAAGTAATATGACTAGAGAAGTTGATACAGAATTGAGATTCAGGATTTAGAGTTTGTAGTCAGGCAGCCTACAGTTAAATGTGGACTCTGCTGCTTAATAATTTTGTTAGCTTAGATGAATGGCTTAACCCGTAAGTCTTTATTTCTTCCATCATAAAAGAAGTTAACTGCAGTATCTGAATAAATGAGATAATGAATGTAAAGTGCCTACTGCAGTGCCTGGCAACAAAACACATGCTCAACTTTTTAAAAATAAATATAAAACATCCCAACTACATAGTATACTTTTTTACCACCGTAATTTAAAGTAGTCAGTTGTAAACTTGAATTCCATCCTTAGTTTGTTAATTGTGACTGCTAGAAATTGTAAGATTGATCTGAAATAGGCTAATGAATGCATTTGTTAAATATATTTACTAGAGTATATGCGTAACAATAAGTTTATATTTCATTTTAAGTGAAATACTGTTGTTTCTGTTATACTTCTGTGTTGAAAGTTTTATAGCTTATTCTGTTTGCTAATGGCTGGAGACTCATTAGATCTTGTCAGCACTTTAAATTCACCTTTATGATCCTTAAGTCTTACGGTAGCTATAACCTAAATCCACATGGTCTTTGCTTCTCATCAAGAAAGCATTGAGCTCCAAAGTTTCCAGCAACATTAATGCAAATCAACTGATCTTAATATTTATCAAGATATTTACATCTGAGGCCAATCTCAGAATACTATCTGATTTATTTGATTCAACAAAGTGAATCAAAGTATAGAATAATTCTACTCATACTATCTGTTATATAGTATGAGTAGAATTATAAACTCAGCATTCAACGTAGAATAAAATAGTAGCATGTGTTTTCATCTTTTGGATTATTTTTTTACCTACTGGACTAAAAATATCACCAGATAGTTCTTCAGGCAGTTTCTGGAAGATTTCAGAAATATTCTTACAAAGCAGGAGGCACAGTGGCATTGTGATCTGACCAGGACTCTATATTTACTAAACATTGGACTTTAGACAAAATATTTACTTTCTGAGAACCTCAGTTTTCTCTTATGTAAAAAGAAGATAATTTAAGCTTCTCCTATTTTTTTAATGATCAACAAGATACTAAATATAACGTGACTGGCTCAGTGGTTGAGTACTCAACATTATAAAGTTAACCTATATTATATTAATTTACCATGTTTATCTACATGCTTATGATAGCCCTACCACACACATATGGATATATATAAAAGTCACTTCAACAGTTAAGGTAAAGTTTTAAACTGTGTTCATAAGCCCCAAGATTCTCTACCTATTTGTCTGCATAGGAGAACAAGTGATTTTGCTGACTTTAAAACATAGCACTTAATAAAGTTAGGATTGACAAGCGCAGAAAAGTTAGATCAAGAGTATACTTTTCTCAGATCTCAAGTTCTAATTCTAATAAATACTTCAAAAATGAATTAAATACAATCTTTTCTAAGACTTGGAAATTACGCAAAAGATACACTTTGGGGTTTTGGGTTTTTTTTTTGTTTGTTTGTTTCATTTTGTTTTGCTTGTTTTGCTTTGTTTTGAGACAGAATCTCCCTCTGTTGCCCAAGTTGGAAGTGCAGTGGTGCGATCTCCGCTCACTACATCCTCTACCTCCCAAGTTCCAGCAATTCTCCTGCCTCAGCCTCCCAGGTAGCTGGGATTACAGGCATACACCACCATACCCAGCTAATTTTTTGTATTATTAGTAGAGATGGGGTTTCACCACCTAGCACTGTTTGTTTCTTGACCTCAGGTGATCCGTCCATCTCGGCCTCCCAAAGTGCTAGGATTACAGGTGTGAGCCACAACACCCAGCCCACTCTGGGGTTTTTATTTTTGACAACCTACAATTAATATTCAGTACCAAGATAGTATCACCAAAGTCAAAGAATGTGATCAGTCTTGTGAAATCAGAACAGTAATTTCTAAAATTTCATCATCCTGCAGTAGACTCCTACAGGGAATCAATGAGTGTATATAAAAAGATATTAAAATGCATATTAAAGTGTAGCTGCAGTAGGTACAACTAGCATCTGGAAATGGGAGCAGGCGTTGTGAAATACAGGTCTATAAAATGTGTTGGCTCTGGAAATTCTAGGACAAGTACAATTTTCAAATAGGAAACTTTGAATTTTCTTTTTTAACTTGTATTTATTCTCATCAATGCCAATTTAGGACTTTTGAAGGGATTAAGGAACATGAAATTGCTAAGAATGTATTTAGAGCATATGAGATAATTTTTAGAATTAATATTAAATGTTTATCAAAATTTATATGATTAATAAGTTAGAAGACATATCCAATAACCAGTTCATTAAATTTAGATAATGTGTACCACAATTATGTCCTACATATAATTCCCTGGAATGTTAAATTATAATTAATTAATTAATTAATTAATGTTACAGGTTATTTCTGAAATGGGCTAATTGTGGTAGTTAAAAGCAATGTTTTATTGTGCTGTTCAACATGTGAAAATAAATTTTAGAATGGAAATTATTGTTAATAATAATGTTACAATTGTGTCACTATATACTTTTTAAAACATTTTATTTAATCGTGACAAATGAGAAAGGGCGAACACCTCTCTATTTTACAGAATAATAGTTATTATTTACTTAAGATCATTCAATAAATGACCATAATCTAAAACTAGCCTTATGTTTTCTGACTGCTGATACATGATTTTTCTGCTATTCAGTCCTATATTTATTTCAAGTTAAGTATTATTTGTAATTGCAAATATTTATAAAGCTCTTGAGGCTATATGAGTTTAATCAGCTTGGTTTACTGAGTTGCTATTTATTTGGCCTTTGCATTTTACAAATTACTATGAGAAACTTTATCAAATCATATTAATTTAAGACACGAAAATAAATATGATTTTATACTAAATAATTAAATTTTTATATTCAAACTTTGGTAATTTTGTGCTTATAACTTCAATTATTTGATTCCACTCAAATACTCTTTACTCAGATAGTTTATTTTATTATCTGAAGTTATCATAACTTTTCCTACAGGAAAAAATTAAGAGAATACAGCAAATCAGAATGGAAAAAGAACTTCGAGCTCAGCAAATTCTAGAGGTAGAATTCTTAAATTTAATATAATTAAAGTAATATAGTCATATATTTTAAAGTCTGCAAAAATAAAAATTTTGCATGCATGTTTTCTCACACAAATTAATATGTTTGTCAGATATTCTCTTTAAGCATTCTGCATAGAATAAAACTTTATCTGAGCCTTATTTAGCAAGCTAATCTAATCGTAACAGTAAAGATGTACAAAATGAGACACAAGAGACAGGAAAACTTGTGAGCAGTCAATAGAGTTGTCATAAAGTTCATGTGCTAAAATGTTTTACTTTTATAAGAATAAACAACAAAAGAAAAATCATTAGGGCTTATACTACGATACTTTTAATTTAGAAACAAATGTTTACAGAAGTAAACATTTGAAAAGTAAAAGTAAATTTTAAATGTACAAAGTTTTATCAGATTGTTTTTCTGGTTTATAGCATATCCCTCTTCCCTGCAAGCTGATTAGAGTAGAGATAGAGAACATCTGTTGGCAACAGCAAAACTCGTAGGTAAAAAACAGCAAAGGAAAAATACGGGAAAACTTCATCTAGCATATATAGGAACTGAAAAGCCTGGGAACAGCCAGTAATCTTTTATTTGAATAGCAAGCAGTTTTCAAACTTTAATAGCCCAAAGGCATTACTCTTTGGAGTGGTGCAGTATAATAACTGATGTTCAAAATAATTGCTCTGAGTCATCAAGAAAATGCCAAATTATATTTAGTGTACTGTGTCTAAGCAGGTATATCTTGGAAGTATTTCCATCTGAAATAGTGAAAATAAACTTTTCATGTTTAAAATTATTACAACTTCTCCACCATTCAGAAAACTGCTGCTTTATAGAACAGTTTATTCCCTGAGGGCTGCAGATAGCTGAGGTTTTCTATGTTACAGTTGGATTCCTTCTAGCAATACATATTTTCTTACCCATTTCAAATTAATTTTAAAAAATTGAAAATATTTTCTTTTAAAGTAAACTGACAATAATTGCTAGATAGTGATGAAACTTCTATACAGTTAATGACTTTAAGATTATGAAGCTTATGTTAGGTAAATAGCTTGATCTTAATAGACTGTGCCTCATGAAAGATAAGATTACAAGTTTTCATTCTGTTAAAAAAAAAACCTTGAATTTAATCGCAATATACAGAGATAGGGAAAATCAGACTTAATATGCTTCATTTAATAGGTATATACCAATAATGAATTTCTTTATTTCAAATTTTCAAGTTTAAAAAATTTTAAATAACGTTAACATGTTTATTCTCAAATATTACTAATTCTTGAAATAATTTTTATCAGTTAAAATCCATTATGTTTTCTAAATTTTTTACAGTTTTAAAATCAGAAAAACAATATGACATAAAATCATTTTTCTGTGATTAAATTTTAAGGTAAAATACCATAAACACTCAATTATTTCAGACTTTTAACAAAGCTCAAAGAAGAAAAGCTGCCATATTCTTAAGAATCTAAGAAATTTTTGTGTATTCCAATGCTAATCTATAAATTAGAAACAATATTATTATGTTAAACATAATGTTAACTGGGGGAAATCTGTAATTGTCTACATATATGTTATATATTGTTTCGTACGTTGTGAGACGTGTAGCTTCATTTCAAGTTTGAGATTATTTGCAAGTTGTAGTGGTGCTGTTGCATGACTTTGAGACCTGTTTTGCATGCACAGGCTAAAAAGAAAAAGAAGGAAGAAGCGGCAAATGCCAAATTATTGGAGGCCGAGAAACGAATAAAGGTTAGTTTAGATGAGAATCAGAGTTTTTATTTTTGAAAAATAAAAACTATACATTATACTAGCATCAATTTTATGAAAAAAATAGCTTTCTTCAACATGACTGTCTAAAAATATATTTAGCATATACAAGTGTATAATACATGTTTTTATATGTATGAATATTGTATGTGTATTTTTATTTTATTATGCAGGGTTTCTTGTAATGCTTTGAGCTCTTTAAATAGGAGACATCAAATCAGTAATGCAAGTTGTTGCTTAATACCTGTGTGTAGTTTTGCTAGATAAGAATGACTCCACCAAAACTGTTTTGTGTGTTATTTATGTTTATGTTTATGTTTATGTTTAGACATGGACTAGATATGGTATGGGTATGTTTATTTTTGTGTCTCAATCTGATTCCCCCCTTTATAACTTTTTCTTTGTTAATATTTAGCAACTGTTTTATTTATTAAAAATGAAAAGCCTACAGAAACAAAAGCCAAACTTCATCAACTGTTATTTACCAATAATAAAATTAGCTGGTTTATTTAGTTTCAAGTGTTTGCGGTGTTTTGTTCTGATTTCCTGGCATGGAGTATAAGAGAGTTGTCCCCTTCCTCCCCAACCCCACCCTGCCATCCACCAGTAACTGAATACTGAAAGAGGGTAGCTGGGTGAGCCTACTAGTACTGGAAACAGCCACCACAGTTACACCTTGTAAAGCCAGGGAACTGTTTATCTCTTCTACATAGACTCTCTGTGTTTATTTTTAAAATTTCTACCTTTTCATGCCTGCTCTTAATGTTAATTTCATCCTTATTTTACCTTTATAAAAATATTGAGATTGGTGGCATTCCTAGATGGTTTGCTTTAAGCCTCATCCCCTTGGAATGGTGCCCTGAATCGTAGGTGGACAGGAAAATTTCACACTAATCGCCTAATTTTTGTCAATTTTATTCATACACAGTATATAGAAATGAAAAATGATGTTAATTATAGAGTATATTTGGGAGCTAACATTCAGAATGGAGAGAGTTCTAATCAGCTAGATTTGAAGGTTGCACCATAATGTATTAAACTGATTAAAAAATACATGTGTGGGTTATATCTGATAGGTTCTGACCATCTAGCTAGTTAGTTCAATGAATGTACCTTTGAAGTGTGCTGCTAGTTCAGTCATTCATTAAATTTTAAGTTAAAATTACTACTGAAGAAAGATCCTTGCTACCATGTTTACCATATTATACAATTTCTATTAAGTGTTTGTTAGGTAGAGGCATATGAAATTGAATTGACATTTTATAACTAAAAATTGAATATTGGCCATTTCATATGATTCACCCTAATGGAAGACTATAGAATCTCAGAAAAGGGACTTTTAATACTTTTAGCATGTTCTAAATCTTCTCTAAAGATCATGTATTAAAAGTTTCTTATTTTTAAGGAAAAAGAAATGAGAAGACAACAAGCTGTTCTTCTGAAACATCAGGTCTGTATGCATATAGTTATATATCTGTTGAATATATATTTTCTAATATTGCTTAAACCTATTTGGGGAAAAATCTTCAAAATATTTTCTTTAAAATTTCTGATATAATTTCTGCTTAAGTTTTTCTTTCATCTTACAGTTTATTGCCTTGCTTTGGTATTGGTGTCTTTTTGGGGGGTTAAAATTGGTTTTATGACTCTGTGATTTCTGTTTCATAATGTTGTGCCAACTCTTTCTACCAGGAGTTGGAGAGGCATAGACTAGATATGGTATGGGTATGTTTATTTTTGTACATCTAACACCGCATTGTGATTTGGTTGTGATATGGTTGTCATAGCAATGCATAAAGTGTAGCACTGGCTGCTGTCATATTACATACTGCTGCATGGCTTTACAGCACAGTGCATTGCATACATCTGCTTGTCTGTCTATAAAGAAGTATGACGCATCTCCAAGATTTTACATTGAATTGTACCAGCCTTAAATAAGGCTGCTCTCTAAAAATTTACATTACTGATGTCACAGAGAAAGTTGGATCACTGTACAATTAGATACAATTATGATCCATATTCTCCCATCATTCTAGATGCAAAACTGCCATTGAATACAGTGGGAATTTTGAGTTTGCTTGATGAGAGAATATGAATTATATTCTGGTTTCATAGACAAATTTTAGAAATAACTTTAGAAATATCCCTTTGGAGAAACCAAATGTGCTTAAACAAAAAAAGAATTGATTAGATATTTTAAATATGTGATTTTTTTTATTTTAAAAGTAAAGTGAGATTATCAAATAAAACTAGTGCTTATCTTATTTTCATACTGTGCCTTTAAGATTCCACCTGTTAGCCCATGGTGCAGCTTTTGTGGCTTTAAATAGTACATCAGGTGGCAGACATCAGTAAACAGGAATATCCCATTTTATTAGTATTCTATATGAAACAAGACTAGTTTAACTAAATTGATATTAAAACCCTTAAAAAATATCCTCTAATTTGTTGGTGGCTTACTGGATTTACAAAATGATTTTGTCTTTGAAGTAAAGTAACCAACTCCAAAATCATGACATCAAACTATGAATCAATTTCTTCCTGACCTAAAATTTTAAGAACAACACAACCTTTAGTTTAATTGGCCATAGTATTTTGGTTTTTCTAATAGCAGATGTAAGGTAACTGACCTGTTCCAGCCAACCATTATGCTTTTTGTTCTGCCAGCTTTTGAAGGAGCATCACAACTGACCATAAGTAAATCTTGTATGCTTCTGTTTACACTGTCTCCATGTTCATTGCTTTACCTTTTTGCTTTTGATTGTTCTTGTATTTGCTTTCTAAACCTGAACTAAAACATGCACAGACTGGCCATTCTTGTCTTATATTTAGTATTTACTGTGACTTGTCTATAAATGCTAAACATGCTATACTGAGTTTTTGTTTTGTTTTTGTTTTTGTTTTTCCATTGGAAAATCAAACTGCTAATTGTGGTTGAGTTATTTTCCAAATTTTATCTGGCCTCATAGGAACGAGAGCGAAGGCGACAACACATGATGCTTATGAAAGCTATGGAAGCTCGTAAAAAAGCAGAAGTAAGTGTATGTTTCTAGAAAAATATCACTGTATAAAGTAATACTTTTTCCTAAAGCATTGGCTCTTCTAAATATACATTTTTCAGAGTATAAGGTTTTTTGTGACTTACTGGCTTTCATAAGCAAACCAAAAGTTTAGAGATAGTAACCAAGTGTTAAAACATAAAAGAATGTAGGAAGGATTCCAATGTATGTGTTGGTTTTCCTGGCTAAGATTTTAATTGTCTTTTTTTAGTGTGGTAAATGACATTGGTTTAGATAAAAGTAGCTATTTATTACTGACACAGAGTTTCACAAAACTAGTATTACAGCATGCCTAGACAAGTCCTATATGTCCTAATTCAAACACAAATCATTCTGACCCTGGATTTCTGCCCTAAGAATTATTCTTTAGCATTCTCTATGTAAAATTAGGTCGAAGTATTTTTCTTAAAATAACTTTTAACAGATAAATCAGGATAAGAAAATTATTGCAGTACATCAGAATGAGCTTATTTGGAGTTTAATAGAAATCACTTAAAGGTTAAAATAAATATATGTTATAAAGGAATAACATTCTGTATTAAAACAGTTGAATACAGTCATTATACTGGGGCTTTGGAGGTTGAAAAACACAGATTCCCCTGCTGGTTCTGCCACCAATTTGCTTTATGTTTTCAATCTACTTCTTTAAAATTAAGATAAAGATATCTACCTCCTAGGATTATGGGATTATCAAGTGAGATAAGCATTTAATAAGGAAGAATTAATGAAAATAACACTGTTTGATCTAGAACTTGGGAGGCCTGTATTTCCGTATTTTGGTCTCAGCTCTAGCTTAAATTAGCAATATAGACAGATGTTGGGACTGTAGAGAAAATAGGTATATTGTTTTGGAACCTGTGCAAAGTAGCCAGATTTTCTGAATTTGAATTCTGATTTCATTACTTTCCAGGTATATGACCTTGGGCATGTTATTTAATTCCTGTGTGATTCATTTCATCTATAAAATAAAGATAATACTAATTTCTGTTTCCTAGGGTTCAAGAGATGATTAGATGGACATGTGTCTCTATGTGTGTAAAGTTCTTAGAACAGTGCCTGGCACCACACAGTACTTAGCCACTGACATTACATATGTGTAGAATAGGCTTAGCAAGATGCATCACCAGGGTTGTGAACTACTGACATAGATTACCTCTTAGCATAGACTTAACATAGCTTGTAACATATATTACAGTGATCATTTTCTGTGACTTTTTTTTTTTTTGAGATGGAGTCTCACACTGTCACCTGGGCTGGAATGCAGTGGCACAATCTCTGCTCACTGCAGCCTCCACCTTTCAGGTTCAAGTAATTCTCCTGCCTCAGTTTCCTGAGTAGCTGGATTACAAGTGCCCGCCACCATGCCTAGCTAATTTTTTGTATTTTTAGTAGAGACAGGGTTTCACCATATTGGCCAGGCTTGTTGCAAACTCCTAACCTCGTGATTCACCTGCCTTGGCCTCCCAAAGTGCTGGGATTACAGGTATGAGCCATCACACCTGGCCTACTTTTCCTAAAGCTATGGAAGTTTTACTCCAACACTTTTCCTGCCGTCTTTTTTTCCCTAACCTTTTGATTATCCAGGCCTATTGACACCCTCTATGCCTAACATAATAATCAAATCTATTTATCTGTGCATGGAATTATAGCCATAGTCTCTGAAAAATGACAGTCAGGGAAAGAGAGAGGTAACATATTCCAGGAATTGGCATGGCTGCTCTCTATTCCCTTATGCAAACAGTACAGTGAAGGGAAGAGTAAGGAAGGGGACTAATTAAAACCTGAACACTGAACCTAATTCCCTCAGTGTGGCGAGATGGAAATGGAGGGACCAATTAATAACCCAGGAAAAAGATGTAGAAAATCCCCCAAGAGACAAGTTCTTCCCTACCAATTGTGGGTTGGTTTGTTTTTAATCAGAAGGAATAAAAAGAACCGGGGCTTGCCATTCTGGTTTTTCCTGGCAGGGAGGAAAGCTAACCAAAATAACACAGAACATTGTCTTCAGGCATACAAGGATTCATTAGAAAAGAAGATACAGTAAAATAGTAAGAATGAGATCATCTGAGGGAGGGAATGCCCAGGTGAAAGACGCACCCCAAAGGCCTCAAAGACGTGAACCCTCCCTCTGGTTTTTCATATTTGCCCACTAGGGCCTGGGGACAGTGGGAAAGCTGCTACAGAGAGGTGAGGAAGATCTGAGTTGAGTAGAGGATGGCAGCCATGGGAGAAATAACGCTGATTAAAATTAGGTATTTTAAGAATCCTTCAAAGCCTAAGAGCACCTCTCAGAGGAAAAGGATATACTGTTGACTAAATAGAGTGAATCCACTACAGTGCTTCCAATAAAACTGAGAAAGAGATTCCAGAAACCTGATACAGCTCTCCCTTTCCTAGGTACATTTGTCCTGAGCAAAAAGAAACAGACATAGAATACAGAATACTCACAAATCTGAAGTATGTATAAGTCAAAAAGCAGGGAGCAGAGAAATGGAGAAGAGCTGAAGGAAAATTAACCCAGCTATATTGGATCAATACAAGTTAATAGCCTTGCACATATTAAGCCTAAATACTTTGAAAATAAATGGCAAGGCAACTGTGTTAAAATACTAAACCAAAATAAAGCCAATAAGTGCATATGTACATGATGTAATGACTTAAATCCTAATAGCTGAAAGAGCCTGGTTTCTCTGTTTTCATTATTGCTTTCCTCAGCAGTCCCTATACATTCTCCACAGAGAAGCTGAAGTGGTCTTTTCAAAAAGTAAACCAGACACTATCCTGACACTATGCAAGGGCTTCTCATTGCAATTGCAGTAAAGTTCAAACTCCTCACCATGGCATTCTCCCACTGAACTCTGCCTATCACTCCAGTTTTACATCATACAATTTGTCCCTTATGCACTATATTCTGGTTATTTTTGTCTTGCTGTTATTCCTGAATGAACAGTGTGTACTATTGCTGTTTTCCACCAAATATTCAGATGGTTCCTATTTGCTGTTCAGTCACCAATCAAATGTTAGCTTTTCACAAAGGCCTTCCCAGCAGGAGAATCACTTGAACCTGGGAGGTAGAGGTTGCAGTGAGCAGATATTGTGCCATTGCACTCCAGCCTGGGCGACAAGAGCATAACTCCATCTAAAAAAAAAAAAAAAACCTTTCTCAGAACACCTAATTTGCTTTTTCTTACACCCCACCCCATTCATTCATCTTATTGTTTCTGGGCTAGTTTCTCCCAGAATATAAGATCTATGATGACAGGACTCTTGTCTGTCTATACCATTGTATTGCCAGTGCCTCGATTAGAACCAAGTAAATAGAAGGTGCCTAGAAAATTGTAAATGAATGAATAAAGTAAAATTAAAGTGATTGTGACAGAACTAAAAAATCAAATTAGGTACAAAACAATTATTAAATTATACTACTAAGTTTTCTATGTAATTATCTTGATACGATAGTAAAATCTTTTAACTTTATTTTACTCCAGATGGTGTTCTTTTGTTATAGTCAAACACTCAAGGAACTATTATTTTACAATACAATAACATATGCCACAAATAATCCTCAATCAGAATGTTTCAGAGAATTTCACAGGTAAAATTGAATTCTTAAAATGTTATCAGCAGGGAGAGGTGGCTGGCTCACACCTGTAATCCCAGCACTTTGGGAGACTGAGGCAGGAGGATCACCTGAGGTCAGGATTTCGAGACCAGCCTGGCCAACATGGTAAAACCCTGTCTCTATTAAAAACTACACACAAAACAAATTAGCCTACATACTCCCATAATCCCAGCTACTTGGGAGGCTGGGGCAGGAGAATCACTTGAACCTGAGGCAGAAGTTGCAATGAGCTGAGATCATACCACTGCACTCCAGCCTGGGTGACAGAGTGAGATTCAATCTCACACACACACGAGAAAGTTATCCTCTGATAATCATAAACCAGTGAACAGGTGTCATGGACTAGATAATTTTATCAGTCATTTTGATTTTAAATTGTGTTTCTCTAATGCAGGGGTCCCCTGGTCCTCAGACCAGTACCTCCTCCTGAGCCAGATGCCAGAGCTTGACCTCCTGTCAGATCAGTGGCAGGATCAGATTCTCATAGAAGCATGAACCCTATTGTGAACTGCACATGCAAAGGATCTAGGCTACATGCTCCTAATGAGAATCTAATAATGATGATCTGAGGTGGAAGATTTCATCCTGGAACCATCACCCCCACTACCCCACTCCTTTCTGTGGAAAAACTGTCTTCCATGAAACTTGTCCCTGGTGCCCAAAAGGTTGGGGATCGCTGCTCTAATGAATGGTACCCATAGATCTGTGATCAACTAAGTGTTAATTTTTCAAACTACCAAGGTGTGCCCAGGATTCAATTAGATACTGTGGGAAAAACAAAAAGAATATTTAAGATGTAATCATATTAGAGAGATAAAACTGAACAGTGTAAGTAGTTAAGTAAATGCAAGGCATATTTTTAATGATGATCAAAACTTTCATCCAGTCTTACATAAACCTCAGTATTAACAAAGCATTCCTATATGTACTTGCCTGTTTCATCATTATTAATTACCATGCACAAGATGTAACTAGTGGAATGTCAATAATGGGCACCCTGTAGCTTCATTTTCTGCCACCTATTACCTCCCAGTGGCCCAAATCTGTAATAATTTTCTGTTATTACCTGTTTAAAGAACAAACTTTATTATAAAATGAAGGCCAAATGATACTTAGGCAAGAACAGTCCAAATTCTGAATTGGCTCACAAATAACCCTGATTATAAACATTAATACCTTTAGATCTTTAATTATTACACTATAAAGAAAGAAAACTAGGATTAAAATGAATGTTATGAATAATGTTTAATGAATAATGAAGTTAAAAAACAAATCGCTTTCACTATGTTAAGTAAAAATCTCCTACAGTACCCAAAATTTTTCCAAGAAACTCCCCACACCTATCAAAGTAAGGAGGTAACACAAACACTACTTGTGTGATTCTTTGTGTATACTACACTGATCTTTTGCATTTAGTGCTACCTCAATATATTTTTTCACTAAAAAAGCTCTCAAATTTCTATTGGTTTTCAAGTTGTTAAATCTAATTTTTTTATTGCATTTTAGGTTTTGGGGTACATGTGCAGAACATGCAAGATAGTTGCATAGGTACACACATGGCAGTGTGATTTGCTGCCTTCCTCCACTTCACCCACATCTGGCATTTCTCCCCAGGCTATCCCTCCCCAGCTCCCCCCACCACTGTACCTCTGCTATTCCCCGCAATGGACCCTAGTGTGTAATGCTCCCCTCCCTGTGTCCATGTGTTCTCATTGTTCATTACCTGCCTATGAGTGAGAACATGCAGTATTTCATTTTCTGTTCTTGTGTCAGTTTGCCGAGAATGATGTTCTCCAGATTCATCCATGTCCCTACAAACAACACGAACTCATCGTTTTTGATGGCTGCATAATATTCCATGTTGTATATGTGAGACATTTTCCCAGTCCAGTCTATCATCGATGGGCATTTGGGTTGATTCCAGGTCTTTGCTATTGTAAACACTGCTGCAATGAACATTCGTGTGCATGTGTCCTTATAGTAGAACGATTTATAGTCCTTTGGATATATACCCAGTAATGGGATTGCTGGGTCAAATGGAATTTCTATTTCTAGGTCTTTGAGGAATCGCCACACTGTCTTCCACAATGGTTGAACTAATTTACACTCCCACCAACAGGGTAAAAGTGTTCCTATTTCTCCACATCCTCTCCAGCCAGCATCTGTTGTCTCCATATTTTTTAATGATCACCATTCTAATTGACGTGAGATGGTATCTCAATGTAGTTTTGATTTGCATCTCTCTGATGACCAGTGACGATGAGCATTTTTTCATATGTTTGTTGGCCTCATGTATGTCTTCTTTTGTAAAGTGTCTGCTCATATCCTTTGCCGATTTTTGCATGGGCTTGTTTGTTTTTTTCTTGTAAATCTGTCTGAATTCTTTGTAAATTCTGGATATCAGCCCTTTGTCAGATGGGTAAACTGCAAAATTTTTTTCCCATTCTGTTGGTTACTGATTCACTCTATTAACTGTTTCTTTTGCCGTGTAGAAGCTGTGGAGTTTGATTAGGTCCCATTTGTCTATTTTGGCTTTTGTTGCCAATGCTTTTGGTGTTTTGTTCATGAAGTCCTTGCCTACTCCTATGTCCTGAATGGTTTTGCCTAGATTTTCTTCTAGGGTTTTTATGGTGCCAGGTCTTATGTTTAAGTCTTTAATCCATCTGGAGTTAATTTTAGTGTAAGTTGTCAGGAAGGGGTCCAGTTTCTGCTTTCTGCACATGGCTAGCCAGTTTTCCCAACACCATTTATTAAACAGGGAATCCTTTCCCCATTGCTTGTTTTTGTCAGGTTTATCAAAGATTGTATGGTAGTAGATATGTCGTGTTGCCTCCGCTTCCTCTGTTCTGTTCCATTGGTCTATATCTCTGTTTTGGTACCAGTACCATGCTGTTCTGATTACTGTAGCCTTGTAGTATAGTTTGAAGTCCGGTAGTGTGATGCCTCCCACTGTGTTCTTTTTGCTTAGAATTGACTTGGCTATGTGGGCTCTCTTTTGGTTCCATATGAAATTCAAGGTGGTTTTTTCCAGTTCTGTGAAGAAGGTCATAGGTAGCTTGATGGGGATAGCATTGAGTCTGTAAATTACTTTGGGCAGTATGGCCCTTTTCACAATATAGATTCTTCCTAACCATGAACGTGGAATGTTTCTCCATCTGTTTGTGACCTCTCTTATTTCGTTGAGCAGTGGTTTGTAGTTCTCCTTGAAGAGGTCCTTTACGTTCCTTGTTAGTTGCATTCCTAGGTATTTTATTCTCTTTGTAGCAATCATGAATGGCAGTTTGTTCTTGATTTGGCTCTCTTTCAGTCTGTTATTGGTGTATAGGAAACTTGTAATTTTTGCACATTGGTTTTGTATTCTGAGACTTTGCTGAAGTTGCTTACCAGTTTCAGGAGTTTTTGGGCTGAGACGATGCAATCTTCTAGATATACTATCATGTCATCTGCAAATAGAGACAATTTGGCTTCCTCCTTTCCTATTTGAATACCCTTTATTTCTTTTTCTTGCCTGATTGCTCTGGCTAGAATTTCCAGTACTATATTGAATAGGAGTGGTAAGAGAGGGCATCCTTGTCTAGTACCAGATTTCAAAGGGAATGCTTCCAGTTTTTGCCCATTCAGTATGATATTGGCTGTTGGTATGTCGTAAATAGCTTTTATTATTTTGTGATACGTTCCATCAGTACCGAGTTTATTGAGGGTTTTTAGCATAAAGGGCTGTTGAATTTAGTCAAAGGCCTTCTCTGTATCTGTTGACATAATCATGTGGTTTTTGTTTTTGGTTCTGTTTATGTGGTGAATTACGTTTCTAGACTTGCGTATGTTGAACCAGCCTTGCATCCCCAGGATGAAGCCTATTTGATCATGGTGGATAAGCTTTTTGATGTGCTGTTGCAATCGGCTTGCCAGTATTTTATTGAAGATTTTTGCATCTATGTTCATCATGGATATTGGCCTGAAGTTTGCTTTTCTTGTTGAGTCTCTCCCAGGTTTGGGTATCAGGATGATGTTGGTCTCATAAAATGATTTGGGAAGGATTCCCTCTTTTTGGATTATTTGGAATAGTTTCAGAAGGAATGGTACCAGCTCCTCTTTGTGTGTCTGGTAGAATTCGGCTGTGAACCCATCTGGACCTGGGCTTTTTTTGTGTGGTAGGCTCTTAATTGCTGCCTCAACTTCAGACCTTGTTATTGGTCTATACATAGTTTCAGTTTCCTTCTGGCTTAGGCTTGGGAGGACATAGGTGTCCAGGAATTTATCCATTTCTTCTAGGTTTACTAGTTTATGTGCATAGAGTTGTTTGTAATATTCTCTGATGATGGTTTGAATTTCTGTGGAATCTGTGGTGATTTCACCTTTATCATTTTTTATTGCATCTATTTGGTTATTCTCTCTTTTCTTTTTTATCAATCTGGCTAGTGGTCTATTTTGTTGATCTTTTCAGAAAACAAGCTCTTAGATTTATTGATTTTTTGAAGAGTTTTTCATGTCTCTATCTCCTTCAGTTCTGCTCTGATCTTAGTTATTTCTTGTCTTCTGCTAGGTTTTGAGTTTTCTTGATCTTGCTCCTCTAGCTCTTTCAATTTTGACGATAGGGTGTCAATTTTGGATCTCTCCACTCTTCTCATATGGGCACTTATTGCTATATATTTTCCTCTAGAGACTGCTTTAAATGTGTCCCAGAGATTCTGGTATGTTGTGTCTTCGTTCTCGTTGGTTTCGAAGAACTTCTTTATTTCTGCCTTCATTTCATTGTTTATCCAGTCAACATTCAAGAGCCAGTTGTTCAGTTTCCATGAAGCTGTGTGGTTCTGGGTTAGTTTCTGAATTCTGAGTTCCAACTTGTTTGCATTGTGCTCTGAGAGACAGTTTGTTATGATTTCCTTTCTTTTGCATTTGCTGAGGAGTGATTTACTTCCGATTATGTGGTCAATTTTCGAGTAGGTGTGATGTGGTGCTGAGAAGAATGTATATTCTGTGGATTTTGGATGGAGAGTTCTGTAAATGTCTATCAGGTTTGCTTGTTCCAGGTCTGAGTTCAAGTCCTGGATATCCTTGTTAATTTTCTGTCTGGTTGATCTGTCTAATATTGACAGTGGAGTGTTAAAGTCTCCCACTATTATTGTATGGGAGTCTAAGCCTCTTTGTAAGTCATTAAGAACTTTCCTTATATATCTGGGTGCTCCTGTATTATGTCCATATATATTTAGGATCATTAGCTCTTCTTGTTGTATCGATCCTTTTACCATTATGTAATGTCCTTCTTTGTCTCTTTTGATCTCTGTTGCTTTAAAGTCTATTTTATCAGAGACGAGGATTGCAACTCCTGCTTTTTTTTTTTTTTTTCTCTTCATTTGCTTGGTAAATCTTCCTCCATCCCTTTATTTTGAGCCTTTGTGTATCCTGGCATGTGAGATGGGTTTCCTGGATATAGCACACCAATGGATTTGGCTTTTTATCTAATTTGCCAGTCTGTGTCTTTTGATTGGTGCATTTAGCTCATTTACATTTAGGGTTAATATTGTTATGTGTGAATTTGATACTGCCATTTTAATGCTAGCTGGCTGTTTTGTCTGTTAGTTGATGCTCTTTAGCATTTTGTATGTTTTTGGAATGGCTGGTACTGGTTGTTCTTTTCTATGTGTAGTGCCTCTTTCAGGAGCTCTTGTAAAGCAGGACTAGTGGTGACAAAATCTCTGAGTACTCGCTTGTTCGCAAAGGATTTTATTTTTTCTTCACTTATGAAGCTCAGTTTCGCTGGATATGAAATTCTGGGTTGAAAGTTCTTTTCTTTAAGGATGTTGAATATTGGCCCCCACTCTCTTCTGGCTTGTAGGGTTTCTGCCCAGAGATTTGTTGTGAGTCTGATGGGCTTCCCTTTGTGGATGACCTGACCTTTCTCTCTGGCTGCCCTTAGCATTTTCTCCTTCATTTCAGCCCTGTTGAATCTGACGATTATGTGCCTTGGGGTTGCTGTTCTTGCAGAATATCTTTGTGGTGTTCTCTGTATTTCCTGGACTTGAATGGTGGCCTGCCTTGCTAGGTTGGGGAAATTTTCCTTGATAATATCCTTAAGAGTATTTTCCAGCTTGGATTCATTCTCTTCGTCACATTCAGGTACACCTATCAAACGTAGATTCAGTCTCTTCACATAGTCCCACATTTCTTGGAGACTTTGTTCATTTTTTTGTGCTTTTTTTTCTCTAATCTTGCCTTCTCATTTTATTTCATCGAGTTGATCTTCGATCTCTGATATCCTTTGTTCTGCTTGGTCTATTCGGCTGTTGAGACTTGTGCATGCTTTGTGAAGTTCTCACGTTGTGTTTTTCAGCTCCATCAATTCACTCATATTCCTCTCTAAGTTGTGCATTCTTGTTATCATTTCCTCCAATCTTTTTTCAAGGTTCTTAGTTTCTTTGCATTGAGTTAGAACGTGTTCTTTTGGCTCACTGAAGTTTCTCATTACCCACCTTCTGAAGTCTGATTCTGTCATTTCATCACACTCATTCTCTATCCAGCTTTGCTCCCTTGCTGGTGAGGGGTTGTGGTCCCTTGTAGGAGGCAAGGTGCTCTGGTTTTGGGTGTTTTCCTCTTTTTGCACTGGTTTCTTCCCATCTCTGTGGATTTATCCACACGTCAGAGTAGTTGCTGACTTTCCGATTGGGTCTCTGAGTGGACGTCCAGATTGTTGATGATGAAGTATTTCTGTTTCTTAGTTTTCCTTCTAACAGTCTAGCCCCTCTGCTGTAGGACTGCTGAAGTCCACTCCAGGCCCTGCTTGCCTGGGGAACACCTGTAGCAGCTGCAGAACAGTGAGGGCTGCTACCAGTTTCTTCTTCTGCTATCTTTGTCCCAGAATGATGCCCGCCAAATGTCTGTCTGATCAGTCCTTTGTGAGGTGACTCTTTGGATATACGGGGGTCAGCAAGCTGCTTGAGGAGACAGTCTGTACTTTATAGGAGCTCAAGTGCTGAACTGTGAGCTCCGTTGTTCATTCAGGGCTGCTAGGCAGGTATGTTTAAGTCTGCTGCAGCAGAACTCATAAAGCCCCTTTTTATCCTCAGGTGCTCTGTCCCGGGGAGTTAGGGCTTTATTTATGAGTATCCGTTGCACTGTCCTGCCCAGCAAGGAGGCTGTCTAGTCACTGCCTGCCTGCAGAGGCTATGCTGAGCTGCTCTGGGCTCTGCCCTGCTGCCGTGGGCTCCACCCTGCTGCCATGTGGAATTCCCTGTAGTCCTGTTTATATGGATGTGGTTAGAACTGCCATGGCGATGGTGGTCCGCCTCTGTAATGGCGGACTCTCTGTTATGGCAGGTTGCCTCGGCAATGGCAGGCTATGTCAGCAATGGCTTTCTTGTTAAATCTAATTTTTATAGCTTTTTTTAAATATAAATGTATAATTATTTTTTTAAATTCTCAGATTTATATAAATTATTATCATTATATTAACATTAAAGGGTCATTAGTATATCATCATAGTTCATAAATATTTTCATAGTGTGAGAAATACTAACATTTATCCTTATGAATATAAAAAGCTTATTTCCTAATTTAATAGGAAATATATGTGCTTACGTTGTTACTAATCATTAGAAACAAGGTTGATTTAAGCAACATGAGAATGTAATATTTAACTCAAAATCTTTTGTTTTCATTATGAAAACTTCAAACTATACCAGTCACAAATTTATAATCAGTTTACTCATATTAACTGAATAGTCAACCATAGTAATATTAACAGTCTTCTGCATGTCTCCCCAAGGATCAGTAAACTGCACAAGGTTGTTAAATGTGCATCTATCACAGAATTACTATGTCAGCCCTTCAGGAGACAAAACCACAAAATGGAAGAGAGTTTCAGGTTTCAGAATTCATCTAATAAACAATTTGAAAGCAGAAAAAAACATGTACTCTCCTAAAGATTCAAGTAATAAGGAATATTTTATAATTATATATTTACGCCAGTCATTTAGTAAAAAAAATAAGTAGAATTGTACATGTAGACAGTTTCTAAGCAAACACATTTTTGGCTGACAAAATAGTAGGTATACTTAAACAGTACTTATGCAAATGTACTATATTAACAATTTAACTTTCAGCACCATAGGAAAGATAAAAATTATTTTAAGAAATTTTTAAAAATTCAGGAGCCAGGCCCAGTGGCTCACACCTGTAATTCCAGCACTTTGGGAGGCCAAAGCAGGCAGATTGCCTGAGCTCAGGAGTTCGAGACCAGCCTGGGCAAAACCGTGAAATCCCATCTCTACTAAATTACAAAAAATTAGCTGGTCATGGTGGCATGTACCTGTAGTCCCAGCTATTCAGGAGGCTGAGGCAGGAGAATTGCTTCAACCCGAGTGGCAGATGTTGTGGTGAGCTGAGATCATGCCACTGTACTCCAGCCTGGGGACAGAATGAGACACCATCTCAAAAAAAATATTCAGCAGAGTGTTAAATGTCATGTAAAAAATCAGGTTTTGTAAAACTTTGTTATTTATATTAAAATCTTTAACTCAAGAATTAGTAACATTTCAATTTTAACTTAGGAGACATTTATGTAATAATAGCTATCCTACATAATATTTAAAGATTGTTTGTCTAAAGTAAGTACAGAATAACCAGAATATATAAAGAACTCAACTCAGTAGGAAAAAAAATCTGACAATCGAAGTTAAAAATGGGCAAAAGACCTGAATAAACCAAAAGAACACATATGAATGGCAAAGAGGTATATGAAAAGGTGCTGAACATCACTGATCATCAGAAAATGTATATGAAAGCTACAATGAGACATCACTTACCCTAGTGAAAGTGGCTTTTATACAGAAGACAGGCAATGACGAATGCTTACAAGGATGTGGATAAAAGGGAACCCTCATATACTGTTGGTGGGAATGTAAATAAGTACAGCCACTATGAAGAAGAGCATGGAGATTCCTCAGATAACTAAAAATGGAACTACCATATGATCCAGCAGTCCCACTCCTAGGCATATACCCAACAGAAAGGAAATGAGTATATCAAAAAGATAACCTGCACTCCCATGTTTATTGTAGCACTGTTCACAATAGCCAAGATTTGGAAGCACCCTTAAGTGTCCATCAACAGATGAATGGATAAAGAAAATGTGGTACATATATACAAGGGAGTACTATTCAGCCATAAAAAAAGAATGAGATCCTATCATTTTCAACAACATGGATGGAACTAGAGGTCATTATGTTAAATAGAAGAAGCCAGGCAGGGAAAAGCAAAATTCACATGTTCTCACTTATTTGTGGGAGCTAAAAATTTAAACAATCAATGCCACCAGGCACGGTGGCTCACGCCTGTAATCTTAGTACTTTGGGAGGCTGAGACAGGTGAATCACAGGGTCAGGAATTCAAGATCAGCCTGGCCAAGATGGCAAATCCCATCTCTACTAACAATACAAAAATTAGTCAGGCCTGGTGGCAGACGCCTATAGTCCCAGCTACTCAGGAGGCTGAGACGGAGAATCACGTGAACCAAAGAGGTGGAGGTTGCAAGTGAGCCAAGATCACATCACTGCACTTCAGCCAGGGTGATAGAGCAAGACTCCCTCTCAAAAAAAAGAAAGAAAAAAAAAACAATGAATGCGGGATATAGAGAGTAGAATGATGATTACCAGAGGCTAGGAAGGGAGTGGGGTATGGGGGGAAGTGAGGATGGCTAATGGGTACAAGAATATAGTTAGATAGAATGAATAAGATCTAGTATTTGATAGCACAACAGGGTAATTAACGGTCAACAGTGATTATATGTTTTAAAATAACTAAAAGTGTAATAGGAATTTTTGTAATACAAAGAAATGATAAATCTTCAAGGTGATGAAAAATATACAAATAAATACAGAAATTTTCATGTAATACTTTTGTCACAATGTGATAAGTGGAAAGTTTTATTTTTTTAAGTATTTTATACCTATAAAGATAAGAAGTATTTTAGGGTTTCTTCAATCATGTGCTTCTTAATTTTTTCCTTTAATTTTCATAATATATAAATATAAAATTAAAATGTAAAAATAGTAGGCCCTTTTAAAAAAATTTCCTGATCTACTCACAGTCAATATGTGGCCTATAAAGCAGTGTCATTTTTGGTTTTTCTATCTGTCTTCTACAAATGGCTTGTGTTATTAATCTTACTTATACGTTTATTCTTCCTGTACCCTGGGGTAAACCTGTGTCTCTTAAATTATATTTTTGTCTTTTAAATTTGAGTACAGGTTGCTACCAAAAGAAATGTGTTCTTATTATGCCCAGAACAAATACCTAACAGACTTGATAGAACCATCAAATGCAGAAACCATAAGCCTCTGTGCAACATGATCTCTTCAAAATGACCTGTTTTGCAATCTATAAGTTGTAAACTTCACAGTAATGGGTCATTCTACTGCATTTGTTATTTGGATTTTTAACTTAAATAATTCTAAAATAGAATAAATTTATTTATATATTTGTTATTGTGCTGCTGACTTGTGAAAATCCTTTATGTTTTAGAGTCCCCAAAGTAATCTTTTTGTGCACAAATTTTCACTCTATGTGAACCAAACTGTTCAGGATAATCTAAATTTAATGCATTTACTATCAACAGATGTTTCAACTTTGAAATGAAATTTTAACTGACTTCTTAACTAAGATATTAGTAAAGTTTTGATACAAACAGATCCCATTATATAATATTATATTCCTTCATAGAATATATAATTAGGGTGATGAAAAGATATTTTGTTATAAATGACTTATAATCCAAGAGCTCATATTTATTTTAACATTTTCTGTATCTGGAAAACTGGGTGGGGATAAAGGGAAAAAGGCAAAAAAAATTAGGATGATGTATGCTACTTTGCTTATAATTGTAGTTAACCTAAAATCTACTTTAGAGCTACATTTTGTTGTCATTTGTAGACAGTCTAAGTTATTGTCCTGAAGTTTCACCAGGATTAATGTAAAATATGTTTTAACTTTCTTTTCATATTAGGATAGGTTTAATCACTTTTTTCTCTAGCAAATCAAAGGCCTGTTATGAACTGACCTTGAAAAATTCACAAAATTCCATTGTAAAATTCTATTATCTGGCAGAGCAACAAAATATAATATTATAGAAATTAGATATAGGTTCATAATATGGCAGCTTACTTTGTCAAGAAAAGGCTAAGGTAAAAAGTGGAAAAATAGATTGTTCTTCTGAGCATTATACTAAGTCTAGCAGCGAGGGTACTATACAAATTTTCATGCCTTTATATTTGGCCTAGAGTAGCACTGGCACTTTAAAGTTTAGTTTTTGGCAAAATTATTGGATAATAAATCTGCTTAATTTTTGTAGGGGAGGTTTCTGTTTGCAAGCATACTGAATCACAATACATGTTATATGGCTAAGAAAATAATGTTGAAGTAAATGTTAGAAATATATTTTAGATGGTTTTAAAATTTCTAAATGTAATCTAAATATTATTAATAAATTCATTGAATTCCACTTTTGGATTCAAGGTTTATATATACTCTTAACTGAAAATGGAAGATATCAGTTATGTTTGTTCACAGAGTAAAATATTTAAAGTGAAGAAAAAATTGCCTATTGAATACGTTTCAGTAGGCCAGTTCAAAATGTTACCTTAATTTTACTTTGTGTCATTTGAAGAATTAATCATTTAGCAAATTTATAAATACTCAAATGTTTATATGCCATAACATCTATACCAAATGTATCTGTTACAGTCATATCACAACTGTAGTCAGAAGTAAGAACAATACTTAGACTATGGAGACCAATGGGAAAGGAAAGTCGGACTGATACAGGCTGAGAGTCAAAGAGGAAGATAAAATCATTAAAAACTTTCTCTAGGTGTCCAGGGGAGAATTGGATAGGTCCATGAAGAAACAGGTGAATAAGTTATTTCCCCTGCCCTCTAGACAAGGACTATACTTGAGTGAGAGAGATCAACTTTAAACAAGCAGTTGCTACACAGTACAACAAATGCTATAGTAAGTTGTATGGAAGCTCAAAAGCAGGAAGTACAAAATGTCTGAAGGAGTTGTGGGAAGGATTTAAAAAAAAAATCTAGACAAGGACTATACTTGAGTGAGAGAGATCAACTTTAAACAAGCAGTTGCTACACAGTACAACAAATGCTATAGTAAGTTGTATGGAAGCTCAAAAGCAGGAAGTACAAAATGTCTGAAGGAGTTGTGGGAAGGATTTAAAAAAAAAAACAGGCTTTATACAGACTTTTTGTGAAGAAGGAGGAACTAGGCATTCTAGACAATCGATATGGCATATACAGAGGTACAGTACTGTGACTAAACAAGACCTGGGAGTGGGGTACAAAAGAGGATGTTAGCCATTCTAACCTCATGTACATGCCCATCTTGGCTTTGGTGTTGCTTCATTCACCGTTAATCATCCAAGCAGGAACTTCAAAGGGGCTATGCTGTCTTCTCCACACAGGTGTGTCATACAGTGTGGCTGGAACATGGGAAATCCACTGTGAATTGTGAGATATGAGACTAGAACTTGTGTGGAGCTAGATCGTGACAGGTTTATATGCCGTTCTAAATATTAGTTGGTGGTTGAGGGGACCTTGGAAGCTCTCACTCTTTGAGAGTCAACTTGTACCAAAATCACAGAATGTATGTTAGTTCTATACAATTCATACTGAATTGAGAGACTCCACATTTTAATTAAAAAGGCCTAACAGTAAACAGTAATAAATATTTGTCTTTAACTGATAAAGGTCACACCAATTTCTATATTTGTTTGGAAATCTCCATTTAATCATAAATAATATTGATGTGACTTTTACATTATATTCCATATTATGCTTTTCTAATTGGAAAAAAGTATCACCAGCTGAAATTCATATAGTCCAAGAATATAATCTATCTTATGGCATTCAGTGCTCTAGCTTGTTGCCCATGTATCTGTGGAGTGTGTATGTACCTCTAGGATTGCTACCAGTGGGAAGTTGGCACAGTGAAGAGAACATCAGTGTCACATGGGTTTTCTTTCTTTTTAAAAAGTAATAGGAACCATTTTCAACACTTTAGTAACTAGTAGTCTCAATTATTATATTTGTAACTGTTGTTATAAATATAATCATTAAGAGATCTGGGTTAGCTCTATGTAAAGCCATGTCACTTAATGATGACAATATATTCTGAGAAGTGTGTCATCATTAATCAATTTCATTATTGTGCAGACATCATAGAGTGACATACCCAAAGCTTAGATGGTATAGACTGCTACACATCTAGGCTATATGGCATAGATACTACAGTATGTTCAATTCTTGATTGACTAAAACATGACATGGCACATGAGTATAGCAGAAAATTTTACAGTAGCTTCTTTGAAATTAGTAAGAGGTATTAAATATGCTTTTTTCTGTTAGTGATCCTAATTCATTGCTCTGGTGAGGAACCAAAAACTTAAATCTTCCCTTCTTTGGAAAGTTCTTAGAGCAACGGTTCATGTGTTTAAGAATCAAAATTTCAATTCTAGGGGATAAAATTATTCTACCAGTGACTCTGCTGCCCTTTTGTAAGGGCTAGTAGTAGTAGCACTTCCGGATACTGCCTAATAATTTGATTTGAAAATCTGTACCTGCATTGTGGGACTATTACACATTAATTGTGTATATCTATCTTTTGTTGTTAGACCATCAGAAACTGCTTTTTGGTTTATAACTGATAAAATTAATTATAGAACTTTTCTGATGTCAACATAAGCTTCCTTATCATTTGTCCTCCCACAATGTCTGCATGAATCAGTAACCCAGAAATTCAGAGGCAATATAAAAATGAACAGTAACTTGTGCATATCATATAAAAAGGCCCTGATGATCTGGTCTCTGGCTAGCATAATATTCAGCAACTGTTCAACTTGCAGCCTACACTCCAGTCTTGAAACTGCTAGCAATTTTTCTACTCTCTGGTCCCATGTTCTTCCCACTCCTCTTTTTCTCCCTGTTGGCAATTCCCTTCAGCAGCAGTCAGGGTGCTCACTTACCAGTGATAATTGAAATGGAGATGATTAGAATATGGGCATAAATAGTAATAGAGTACAGAAAGCAGTGAGTGCTTTGTTAAAATCAGAGTTAAGAGCTATGAGACATAATAAAAATTGGTAGTGTTTAATTAGGATTTAAATATGCAGATCGGAAAAATGAACTTTTTGATTGGAGTGAACCAATATAAGCAACTAAGGAAATAAATATTCCATCAGGAATAGCAAATTCTAAACCTACACAGAAAAAAAAATGTGAGAAGTAAGATTAGAAAAGAAGAGTCTGGAATTCAAAAGTAAAGACTTAGACCTTATTTTGATAGAAAATTAAAAGACTTTTAATCAAGGAAGAGATAGAATCAGCCTTACAAAAGTAAACCAATTAGCAATGTGTGGCACATGTACAGTAGTAGGTTAGAATTGACTTATGATTCTACTGTTGTCTCTCCTCTAAATAAATGAGAGCTATATTTGAGATATGATGATAAAGTAATGATAATGATATTATAATAGAAAATCTCTTCACTTCCTCCAACAAAAAGTCAATCCCTACAACAGACAAGTCAGTTATTTCCATATTATTGCCATTACCAAAACATTTTTAATGCTTTTGAAATTGCCTTCAGAATTGATTTTACATTCTCTTTAAGTGTTGTTTATGGTGTGAATAATATTTTCCTTTCATCACAGGTGCTATGTTAAGACTAGCTAATTCACTTTGAAAGAACTGCTTTTGCAAATTCAAACATGTTACTTCCACTTTCCTGCTGTAAATCCTTTGCTTCCTCGAGCCACACTAAAATTTGTGCTGATAACTTTATTTAGTAAGATATGTAGTTGCCCATGTGCATTTTAAATACCTGCTTTTATTAATAAGTATTTTATTCTTATAACTTGGCAAATGATTAAACAAATTTTGAATAACAAAATAGTCTAGGTTGAATCTAATATTGATATTAAATATATACAGTCAAGATTATTTTGAAAATCAGAGAGTAAGTTTAACGAAAAGCAAAATAATACATTGTTGCTATATAATTCTAAGTTTATCCCAACATATACAATGATTAAGAAGAATATGTGTACATTATTTTCTTTTTAAGGAAAAAGAACGGTTGAAGCAAGAAAAACGTGATGAGAAAAGATTAAATAAAGAGCGTAAACTAGAGCAACGAAGATTAGAATTAGAAATGGCAAAGGAACTAAAGAAGCCTAATGAAGACATGTGCTTAGCAGACCAAAAGGTAATTTATATGTCATGCACACCATTTTATTAATTAATTTTTCCAGTTTTCTTACCTGATTTATTTGCCAGAGCTGCTATTGCGAAAGCCTTTCATTTTTAACTATAGCAGTGAATTTCCAACTCTAGGTCAATTTGCCTTTCCTAGATAGCTACCAGTAAACCTCTCTGGATCTCTTATGCTGGTAATGGCAGTTTTATTGTTTGTTTGGTTGGTTGGTTGATAGGTTGTTTTCAGACAGGGTCTTACTCTGTCATTT
The DNA here is from genome assembly GCF_049354715.1 of Callithrix jacchus. Lineage (NCBI taxonomy): Eukaryota > Metazoa > Chordata > Mammalia > Primates > Cebidae > Callithrix > Callithrix jacchus. The sequence continues at coordinate 70,542,784 of NC_133507.1, forward strand.
AGGCTGGAATGGAGCAGTAGCAGGATTATAGCTCACTGAAGCCTCAACTTCTCATTCCCAGGCTCAAGTGATCCTCTCACCTCAGTCTTCTGAGTAGCTGGAACCACAGGTGCTTGCCATCATGCCTGGCTAGTTTTTTGGTTTTGTTATTTTAATTTTTTGTAGAGACAGGGTCTTCTGTTGCCCAGGGTGGTCTCCAACTCCTGGGCTCAAGTGATCCAACTGCCTCAGTCTCTCAAAGTGCTGGGACTCCAGGCATGGACAAATCTTAACTCCTCCCCACATGCCTACAAATATTTAAATAAATTAGGATTTATAATCTATGACCTACTTCAGTGCTTTCTTTCTTTCTTTTTTTTTTTTGAGAGCCTCACTCTTGCCCAGGCTGGAGTGCAGTGGCACGATCTCAGCTCACTACAACCTCTGCCTCCTGGGTTCAAGCAATTCTCTTTTATCAGCCTCCCAAATAGCTGGGACCACAGGCACCCACCACCATGCCCAGCTGACTTTCGTCTATTTAGTAGAAACAGGGTTTCACCATATTGGTCAGGCTGGTCTCGAACTGCTGACCTCAGGTTATCCACCCATCACAGCCTCCCAAAGTGCTGGGATTACAGGTGTGAGCCACTGCATCCAGCCTGACCTACCTCAGTGCTTTCGGTGGCCAACCTTTGAATATGTTTACTACATGCTGGGACTATGCTAAGCACTTATTTGAATTTTGTCATTTAATCCTCAATACAATCCTTTGGTGTTGGTATTTTTTCCCATTTACACATGAGAAAACTGAGACACAAACATGTTAAGGAACTTGCCCAAGATTATACAACTAATAAATGACAATTTGGATTCAAACTCCAGTTTGTTAAACTCCAGGCGTATACTGTTTATCATCCTGAAAGCCAAGAAACTGTGTCCAACCAAAGCACCTCCTACGTGTTTTGTTTTCCATAGTGCTTCACAGACATGTAATGTTGCTGAAATATAAAAGTATAAATTTAGAAAGCTTGCTATAATCTTGGCATCCAGCATAATTTCATAAACTTTTGAGTAGAAATCAATTATGTTTTGACTGTAGTTAAGAAGATGGTACTTCCAGAAAAATATCAATAATGCATTTCATCTCTATATTATTATACTTCATTAGTAGGCTATGTATTTACTTATATGCAATATTCAAATGATATGCAAGTAATTATTGTCTCTTGATTTATGTAAGCTCTTTTCTAAAGTGCTTAAAGCCAACTTTTAATATCCGAGAATGGATTGAACTATATTAACATTCTATTTACTTAGCATAAATGCTTCTAAATAAAAATGAGAGTATACATACTTAGTAGTTTTTAGTCATTTGGATGTTTAAATTTTCCTAAGCAGAGAATGGGTATATAAATTAGTTAACACATTTAATAAGCTCATAGTGATCAAGCTTTCTAAATCCTAAGTGAGCTTCATTTTTTGGTATCTTTTATATTCATTTAAATTCATATGTACTATATCAAGTATGTAAGTCCATTTTGAGCCACATTTTTATTAACTTAGCTTTGTTATGTAAATTTTTAGAATTACATAGAAATGTGTATGTTTCATGTAGTTCAAGAAAAAGAGAGAGTGAGGATTACTGGTTTTCAAATAGAATATACAATATTTGTATGAGATGAGCTATTATCTGTAGTTTTGTATTTCCACACAGTATTAGTAGAAAAAGTCTTCAATTGGTTACCTTATTCAGGTGGAGGGTGATGAGGGTGGAGAATGCAGGGTGGAGAGATATTTTTGAACAAAGGCCAATTCAAATAAATAGGAATATTTATGTCACTTTTTTTCCAGTTAAAATTTAAAGGACTTCTTTAGGCTCTCATTCACTGGCAAAAATGTTTTTAATTTAGATTACCTATTTATTGAATTTTTTAAATGTTGGTGACAACTAGTACTGGAATTTAGTCATTAAAATGTTAATATGGGAGCATATTTGAGAAATAGCAACAGAGACAGCTACCTATTTTAATACTGAAACTCATATAAACATTTGCCTAAATACAGGAAAACCTAAAGAACTTAATTACATTATAACTGAGTTTTTATGTACAGGGATAAAACGGATTCTAGTTATGCGGACCTAGTTTTTTGTCTGCATTCATTAGCCACAGATGGTACCACTTTCTGCAACCACAGAGCCTACAGATACATACTGTTAGTTTCTAAGCAAAAAAAAAAAAAGTGTGATTTTTAAATACGTCATAATTATTAGAAGAAATTGATGCACATGCCCTATAAGTATGTCCATGGTAAAGTACTTTTGAAATGTTTATATTTTATTTAATTTTTGCTCCAGTTATATAATCTGTGTCTTGTTAATATAGATATGTCAGTTGATTTAATATGCAAGTTGATTAAAAATTAGTGTCTCTTTTGCAAAGATCTAAGTTCATAATTGAATTCAACCAAAATTTATTGATGGTTGCTTACTTGTATGATGATACTTACTTCAAGACGCTATGCTTAGTTCCATGGGGGTTTCAGAAATGCCCCCAGACAATTTAGCATCCCAAAGGAAGCTACTGGTACAATACAAGAGGGAAAAAAAAGGTAACAGCTTATTTTACTTTAGAAGATATGAAATCGTGGCTTTTTAAAAATTAAGCTATTTTTACTTTATTTGTATTTTATTTTATTTTCAGCCTTTGCCAGAGTTGCCTCGTATTCCAGGACTTGTTCTCTCTGGAAGTACATTTTCAGACTGTCTCATGGTGGTGCAGTTCTTACGAAACTTTGGTAAAGTTTTGGGCTTTGATGTGAATATTGATGTTCCAAACCTGAGTGTTCTTCAAGAGGGATTGCTAAATATAGGGGACAGCATGGGTGAAGTACAAGACTTGCTTGTGAGGCTCCTCTCAGCTGCTGTATGTGATCCAGGTCTAATTACAGGATACAAGGTAAAAAAAAACAAAATATAAAATGTTTTAAATTTGTGCTGTCAGTGCATTGGTAAATAGCTTTAGCATATTAGCAGAAGATTATGTAGATAGATCTAATTTTTCCACATAATGTCACACAAAGTTAAATGTAGATTTGTGTCGGGTTATACCATGTACAAAGAAAGCCTGGTTGTAAAGCTTAAGGAATTAGGCCATTCTCGTCACTCTTTTTTCTTCTAGCTGTAGGCAAAGACCAAGGTGATTTAAGGAAATATTTAAGTGATATTCATCAACAACAGAATGCACAATTCATAAGGCCACTAGAACTTGTATGTGCCTTCTGAAATTATGCCTCGTTCTCTCTCAGTCACTGTGAATAACTGAAGCTAATCAAGGCACCTATAGACCAGAACGTTAAGACCCTGTGCTACTCAGTGGATCCTCAATAGGTCCATATTTATCTTCATTCCAAATACAGTATACATTCCAGGGAGCTTTGCTCTAGGTAATACTGTGGAGAGAGAACCTCTCAGATGCACCTATGTTTCTTCTCTCTCCCTCAGTGTTTCCCTATTTATTTTCCCTCATCAGCAAAACTTATGACGCCTTAAAGGTAGAAAACACAATACTGTTTTTGATCCTCCCCACTCTGTCATTCCTGATAAAATGTCCAGATAAAACCTGGGAAAAGGTTGATGTTGCTTTTATAGTCATGGAAGGCTTGATAGGTAATTTAAAACTTCTGCTACCATGAATTTTCATACTCTTCTCCCTGCCTGACTTGGAACCAAGGATTTGAAGAGGGAAAAGAAAGATACAAGTACTTGAATATTTGTCTGTCTTAACTATTGACTATTTTTATGTCTCTTTCATTAAAAAAAAAAACTGAATAAAGCCCTTGTTGGTAATATCTAGATCAAATAATATATATATTTTAATCTTATTGTTTTCATGTTATATATACATGGTTATGAGCAATACTGATAAAAATGCCAAACTTTTATAGGCTAAAACAGCTCTTGGAGAACATTTGCTGAATGTTGGTGTGAATCGAGACAATGTTTCCGAGATTTTACAGATATTTATGGAAGCCCACTGTGGACAAACCGAGCTTACTGAAAGTCTGAAGACCAAAGCTTTTCAGGCTCACACTCCAGCACAGAAAGCTTCGGTCCTGGCTTTCCTGATTAATGAACTGGCATGTAGCAAGAGTGTGGTCAGGTGAGCATACGCCCAGGCTTTTCCATGATTTTCTTCCATTTTGAATTTGTCTCATTACAAAATAATACAAATTAATTGTAGAAAATTGGAAAGTTACAGACCAGCAAAAAGAAGAAAATTTAAATTGTACTTATCTCAATATTTAGAGATGACCACTAATAATATTTTCATATATTTCTTTGTAGTGTATTGAAAAGAAAATTGGATCATACTGTATGTCTGTAACGTGGTCTTTGTCATCTGTTTTGTTTAATAATTTTGTTAAATCTTTATACATAATTATTTTTATATTTTTACTTGCTATGGTACCAGAATGTGGTACCACCACAAGAATACGGAATTTGTTTTCCTTCACATCGTTTAAGTATAGATGAACACCTGATTTTGCTTAGTAGCCATTCATAGAATTATGTAGCCACTTTTTATTTTGTTATATGCTAATACAATCCTATTCATTTATCAATGCATTAATTTACATTTTTTATAAAGTACTTGATCTTATTTAAAAGTCAAAATGAGTTCTTACTCTAATAATACCAATACTGGCCAGGCTTGGCTCATGTCTGTAACCCCTTTGGAAGGCTGAGGGGGTGGATCACAAGGTCAGGAGATCGAGAGCATCCTTGCTAACACCGTGAAACCTCATCTCTACTTAAAAAAATACAAAAAATTAGTCAGGTATGGTGGCACATGCCTGTATTCGCAGCAGTTTGGGGGGCTGAGGCAGGAGAATTGCTTGATCTCAGGAGGCAGAGGTTGCAGTTAGCTGAGATCACACCACTGCACTTCAGCCTCAGCGACAGAGTGAGACTCGGTCTCAAAAATAGTAATAATAATAAAATACCAACACTAACACACACTCTAGTATTCAAAATTTGGGAACAAATTCATGTTCTACTTGTCCTTGTTATTCATTGTTTTACAGACTTTTAACAACTTTTAGTCCTTCACCTTTCTAGAAAAAGGATCAATCTAGATTCAGAGTCATGCATTTCTACCAGTGTGGACATTTTAAGTTTTCTGTAGTTAGCTATAATATTGTATAAATGTAATTTTTCATTTGTTTCTGCTCTTCATTGACAGTCATCCCAAAAAGTATAATAATATACACATTTTACAATTTTATGAAAGAATAATTTTATTAAACATGAGCATCATAACAAATAGTAATGCCATATGGCACTTATTCAGAACACTTACAGACAAATTCAGTGTAAATGGTACACTACAGTTTTTACCTTAGAAGGAAAAAAGTACCCTATTTGACTTTACCAGATATTATAATATTCTTAGTTTCTGTTTGGTTGTTCATATATGTACACTTAGACAGTGTATATGCATATGTATATATGTACACTTATATAAATATACATGTGTGTTCTGGTATCCTGCTTTTATTTTATAAATTATCACATCTTAAATGCATGCAACAAAACTTGGAATGCTGTGTTTCTTTTTTTTTTTTTAATTGTACTTTAGGTTCTGGGGTACATGTGCAGATTATGCAGGATTGTTGCATAGGTACACACATGGCAATGTGGGTTGCTGTCTCCATCCTCCATTGCCTACATCTGGCATTTCTCCCCATTTATCCCTCCCTGACCTCCCCACCCCCTTGCTTTCCCTCCCTTGGCCTCCCCAACAGACCCCAGTGTGTGATACTCCCCTCCCTGTGTCCATGTGTTCTCCCTGTTCAACACCTGCCTATGAGTGAGAATATGCAGTATTTGATTTTCTGTTCTTCTGTCAGTTTGCTGAGAATGATGGTTTTCATATTTATCCATGTCTTTACAAAGGACACAAACTCATCATTTTTTATGGCTGCATAGTATAATATGGTATATATGTGCCACATTTTCCTTGTCCAGTCTATCATCGATAGGCATTTGAGTTGGTTCCAGGTCTTTGCTATTGTAAACAGTGCCACTATGAACATACATGTGCATGTATCTTTATAATAGAATGATTTATAATCCTTTGGGTATATACCCAGTAATGAGATTGCTGGGTCAAATGGAATTTCTATTTCTAGGTCTCTGAGGAAGTGCCACATTGTCTTCCACAATGGTTGAACTAGTTTAAACTCCCATGAGTAGTGTAAAAGTGTTCCTATTTCTCCACATCCTCTCCAGCATCTGTTGTCTCCAGATTTTTTAATGATCACCATTCTAACTGGCGTGAGGTGGATCTCAATATGGTTTTGATTTGCATTTCTCTAATAATCAGTGATGATGAGCATTTTTTCATATGTTTGTTGGCCTCATATATGTCTTATTTTGAAAAGTGACTGTTCATATCCTTTGCCCACTTTTGGATGGGTTTGGTTGGTTGTTTCTTGTAAATCTGTTTTAGTTCTTTGTAGATTCTGGATATTAGCCCTTTATCAGATGGGAAGATTGCAAAAATTTTTTCCCATTCTGTTGATTGTGGTTCACTCTAATGATTGTTTATTTTGCTATACAAAAGCTCTGGAGTTTAATTAGGTCCCATTTGTCTATTTTGGCTTTTGTTGCTAATGCTTTTGGTGTTTTAGTCATGAAGTCCTTGCCTATGCCTATGTCCTGAATGGTTTTGCCTAGGTTTTCTTCCAGGGATTTTATGGTGTTAGGTCTTATGTTTAAGTCTTTAATCCATCTGGAGTTACTTTAAGTGTAAGGTGTCGGGAAGGGGTCCAGTTTCTGCTTTCTACACATGGCTAGCCAGTTTTCCCAGCACCACTGGGGAATCCTTTCCCCATTGCTTATTTTTGTCAGGCTTGTCAAATATCAGATGGTTGTAGATGTGTGGTGTTGCCTCCAGGCCTCTGTTCTGTTCTGTTGGTCTATATCTCTTTTGGTACCAGTACCATGCTATTTTGATTACTTGTAGTACAGCTTGAAATCAGGTCACATGATGCCTCCAGCTTTGTTCTTTTTGCTTAGGGTTGTCTTGGCTATGCAGGCTTTCTTTTGGTTTCATATGAAGTTTAAGGTGTTTTTTTCCAGTTCTGTGAAAAAGGTCATTGGTAGCTTGATGGGGATAGCGCTGAATCTATAAATTACTTTGGGTAGTATGACCATTTTCACAATACTGATTCTTCCTAATCGTAAGCATGGAATGTTTCTCCATCTGTTTATCTCCTCTCTTATTTCCTTGAGCAGTGGTTTGTAGTTCTCCTTGAAGAGGTCCTTTCCATCCTTTGTTTGTTGTATTTCTAGGTATTTTATTCTCCTTGTAGCGATTGTGAATGGGAGTTTGCTCATGATTTGGCTCTCTGTTAGTCTGTTGTTGGTGTATAGATATGCTTGTGATTTCTGCACATTGATTTTGTATCCTGAGACTTTGCTGAAGTTGCTTATCAGTTTCAGGGGATTTTGGACTGAGATGATAGGGTCCTCTAATCGGCAAATAGAGACAATTTGGCTTCCTCTTTTCTTAATTGAATACCTTTTTTTTTTCTTGCCTAATTGCTCTGGCTAGAACTTCCAATACTATATTGAATAGGAGTGGTGAGAGAGGGCATCCTTGTCTAGTGCAAGATTTCAAAGCAAATGCTTCCAGTTTTTGCCCATTCAGTATGATTTTAGCTATAGGTTTGTTGTAAATAGCTTTTATTGTTTTGAGATATGTTCCTTCGATACCTAGTTTATTGAGAATTTTTAGCACAAAGCGCTGTTGAATTTTGTCGAAGGCCTCTCTGTATCTGTTGACATAATCATGTGGTTTTTGTCTTTGGTTCTGTTTATGTGGTGGATTACATTTATAGACTTGCATATTTTGAACCAGCCTTGCATCCCCAGGATGAAGCCTACTTGATCATGATGGATAAGCTTTTTGATGTGCTGTTGCAATTGGTTTGCCAGTATTTTATTGAAGATTTTTGCATCTATGTTCATTATGGATATTATTGGCCTGACGTTTACTTTTTTTATTGAGTCTCTGCCAGGTTTTGGTATCAGGATGATGTTGGTCTCATAAAATGATTTGGGAAGTGTATTGTCTGGAATAATTTCAGAAGGAATGGTACCAGCTCCTTTTTGTAGGTCTGGTAGAATTTGGCTGTGAACCCATCTGGACCTGGACTTTTTTTGGTTGGTAGGCTATTCATTGCTGCCTCAACTTTAGCGTTTGTTATTGGTCTATTCAAGGTTTCAACTTCCTCCTGGTGTAGGCTTGGCAGGGTGCAAGTGTTCAGGAATTTATCCATTTCTTCCAGGTTTACTGGTTTATGTGCATAGAGTTGTTTGTAGTAATCTCTGATGATGGTTTGTATTTCTGTGGAATCAGTGGTGATATCCCCTTTATCGTTTTTTCTTGCATCTATTTGATTCTTCTCCCTTTTCTTTTGATTAATCTGGCCAGCAGTCTGTCTATTTTGTTGATCTTTTCAAACAAACAGCTCCTGAATTTACTGATTTTTTAAGGATTTTTTGTGTCTCTATCTCCTTCAGTTCTGCTCTGCTGTTAGTTATTTCTTGTCTTCTGCTAGGTTTTGAGTTTTCTTGATCTTGCTTCTCGAGCTCTTTCAATTTTGACGATAGGGTGTCAATTTTGGATCTCTCCACTCTTCTCATGTGGGCACTTATTGCTATATCTTTTCTTCTGGAGACTGCTTTAAATGTGTCCCAGAGATTCTGGTATGTTGTGTCTTTGTTCTCGTTGATTTCGAAGAACTTCTTTATTTCTGCCTTCATTTCATTGTTTATCCAGTCAACATTCAAGAGCCAGTTCAGTTTCCACGAAGCTGTGCAGTTCTGAGTTAGTTTCTCAATTCTGAGTTCTAATTTGATTGCCCTGTAGTCAGAGAGACTGTTTGTTAAGATTTTCATTCTTTTGCATTTACTGAGGAGTGATTTACTTCCAATTATGTGGTCATTTTTAGAGCAGGTGTGATGTGGTGCTGAGAAGAATGTTTATTTTGTGGATTTGGGGTAGAGATTTCTGTAGATGTCTATTAGGTCTGCTTGGTCCAGATCTGAGTTCAAGTCCTGGATATCCTTGTTAATTTTCTGTCTCATTGATCTAATATTGACAGTGGAGTGTGAAAGTATCCCACTATTATTGTGTGGGAGTCTAATTCTCTTTGTGGGTATTAAGAACTTGCTTTATGTACCTGGGTGCTTCTGTATTGGGTGTGTATATATTTAGGATCGTTAGCTCATCTTGATGCATTGATCCTTTTACCATTATGTAATGCCCTTCTTTGTGTCTTTTGATCTTTGTTGGTTTAAAGTCCATTTCATCAGAGACTAGGATTGCAACTCTTGCTTTTTTTTTTTGCTCTCCATTTGCTTAATAAATCTTCCACCCTCCCTTTATTTTGAGCCTTTTGAGCCTATGTGTGTCTTGCACATGAGATGGGTTTCCTGAATACAGCACACCGGTGGGTCTCGACATTTTATCCAACTTGCCAGTCTGTGTCTTTTGAATGGGGCATTTAGTCCATTTACAGTTAAGGTTAATATTATTATGTGTGAATTTGATTCTGCCATTTTGATGCTAGCTGGATGTTTTGCCCGTTAGTTGACGCATTTTTTTTTTTTATTGTGTCAATGGTCTTTACCATTTGTTATGTTTTTGGAGTGGCTGATACTGGTTGTTCCTTTCCTTGTTCAGTGTTTCTTTCAGGAGCTCTTGTAAGGCAGGCCTCGTGGTGGCAAAATCTCTCAGCAACTTTTTGTCCATAAAGGATTTTCTTTCTCCTTCACTTATGAAGCTTAGTTTGGCTGAATACGAAATTCTGGGTTGAAAGTTCTTTTCTTTAAGGATGTTGAATATTGGCCCCCACTCTTTTCTGACTTGCAGGGTTTCTGCAGAGAGATCCCCTGTGAGTCTGATGGGCTTTCCTTTGTGGGTAACTGGACCTTTCTCTCTGGCTGCCCTTAGCACTTTTTCCTTCATTTCAACCCTGGTGAATCTGACAATTATGTCCGTTGGGGTTGCTCTTCTTGAGGAATATCTTTGTGGTGTTCTCTGTATTTCCTAGACTTGAATGGTGGCCTGGCTTGCTAGGTTGGGGAAGTTCTCCTGGATGATATCCTGAAGAGTCTTTTCCAGCTTGGATCCATTCTGTCCATCACTTTCAGGTACACCTATCAAACGTAGATTAGATCTTTTCACATAATCCCATATTTCTTGGAGGCTTTGTTCATTTCTTTTCACTCTTTTCTCTCTATTCTTGCCTTCTTGTTTTATTTCACTGAGTTGATCTTCAATCTCTGATATCCTTTCTTCTGCTTGGTTGATTCAGCTATTGAAACTTGTGTGTGCTTCATGAAGTTCTCATGCTGTGTTTTTCAGCTCCATCAAGTCATTTGTATTCTTCTCTAAGCTGTTTATTCTAGTGAGCATCTCATCTAACCTTTTTTCTAAGTTCTTAGTTTCTTTGCATTGGCTTAGCACATGTTCTTTTAGCTCTGAGAAGTTTGTTATTACCCACCTTCTGAAGCCTGTTTCTGTCAATTCATCAGATTCATTCTCCATCCATTTTTGATCCCTAGGTGGTGAGGAGTTGTGATCCTTTGGAGGAAGAGAGGCGTTCTGGTTTTTGGTGTTTTCCTCCTTTTTGTGCTGGTTTCTTCCCATCTTAGTGGCTTTATGTACCTGTGGTCTTTGTAGTTGGTGACTTTCAGATGGAGTCTTTGAGTGGACGGCCTTTTTGTTGATGATGAAATTATTTCTTTCTGTTCCTTAGTTTTCCGTCCAACAGTCAGGCCCCTCTGCTGTAGGACTGCTGGAGGTCCTGTCCAGACCCTGCTTGCCTGGGGATCACCTGCAGGGGCTGCAGAACAGTAAGGGTTACTGCCAGTTTCTTCTTCTGTTATCTTCGTCCCAGAAGGGTACGTGCCAGATGTCGGCCTGAGGTGTCTCTTTGGGTATACGGGAGTCGGAGAGCTGCTTGAGGAGACAGTCTGTCCCTTATAGGAGCTCAAGTGCTGTTCTGGGAGCTCTGTTTTTTCATGCAGAGCCACTGGACATGTACTTTTAAGACTGCTACAGCAGAACTCATAACCACCTCTTTTCCTAGATGCTCTGTCCTAGGAAGGTTAGCTTTATTTATAAGTTCCTGTCATGCTGCTGCCTTTTATCATAGATGCCCTGCCCCACACACGTAGCAGTGTAGTCACAGTCTGCCAGCAGGGGTGTTGCTGAGGTGCTGCAGGCTCTGCCCAGCTGCTATGTGAACTGCCTTGGTAGTGGTGAACTGGACTGTCCTGGGTACAGCTGCGCTTGCAGTGAAACTCTCAATCTAGAGCGTTTCAGATTGCTTGTTTTGTGGGGGTGGTACCCACCGAGGCAGATTGCCTGGCTCCCTATCTCTGCCCCCTCGCTTTCAGTTCAGTGGACAACTCTGTCTCCCAGGTGTTCCAGGCACCAGTTGAAATGGCCACCCAGATTTGTGTGAGTTTCTGTGTGCCAACCTGGCACTGGCTGAAACCGCTGTGCTGAAAACTCATGGCGCTTTTTGGCCTGGGGATCTCCTCATCTGTGGGCATGGAAAATTTGTTTGGAAATGCGGTGGGCACTCACCCTCTGCATTGTTCTAGCTGGAAACTGCACTCCTGAGCTATTCCTATTTGGCCAGGAACTGCACTCCTGAGCTGTACCTATTTGGCCACCTTGGATCCTCCCCCAAAATGCTGTCTTTCTAAGGCAAGGGTGTGTAATTTCTTTCTTGGTTTAAGATAGAAACCACAGTGATTTTTCTAATACTAATGTTGTATCCATTGGAGAAGTTATTACTTTTCAACATGTATGTGTATACATACATAAACACATGTATATATGAATGTATATATGCACGAAGTCAATTTTATCATTTTTTACTTACTCAAAAATACATTAATTTACATATAAAATACATTTTTCCATATCAAATTAAAGCATTGCATAAACTGATTAATTTGCATCTTTTAATAAATTCTTGCATTGGCAGTGAAATCGACAAGAACATTGATTATATGTCAAACTTGAGGAGAGATAAATGGGTGGTAGAAGGTAAACTCCGCAAGTAAGTCCTGTTATATTAAAGTTAATATACTGTTTTCTTTTTATACAAATTCCCAGTAAAGCATATGAATTGCAAAGATAGAATTTAAACTTTTATTGTTTAAAGAAAAGATAATGCTTAATTTAGATGGGATATGAAATTAATAAAACTTAGGGGCAGAATTTACAACGGATAAAAGATGTAATGAGATTCATTGAGCTTACATTCTTCATACTTAAAGGAAAGTCATTTTCTGTTTTTTCTTTTAAACAAGTCAAGCAATCACATTTTCTAAGATTGTGGTTGCTATTAAGTTGCTTTTATCACAAATAGAATGTTTGGAACTGCCACTTTTTTTCTTAATTGCTTTCTAATTAAAATTTGCTTTTGCGGAATCTAAACTTATTCAACATTAAAACTTAATTATCTTCCTGCCAGAAAATATCTTGCAGAAATTACTCCTATGTTAAGAGGTTAGTTTCTTTGTAGTAATTTGAATTGAAATTTATTCAGTCAGTTAGTATGGGATCAGAAATTATTACTCAGCTGTTGTTAGAATTCTTCTTTTCAGCTTGCATAGTTTTTTTTTAAATGAGTCTAATTCCAAAGAGATATCCAGAATAACTCTTGAAAGTTAATGCATTTTGTTATTAATGGAAACATTTCTTAGGTTTCCATAATCCTAACTTTTTTTAACATTGGTGTATTGCTTAACACAAAATAAATGCTATAAGGTATTTTTGCATACAACTCACATTTTGCTCTTTTAAAACTATATTGAGAAGTTGTTTATTCCATGTCATCACTTTTTGTAATATTTAAAGGCTCAGAATCATTCATGCTAAGAAAACAGGCAAAAAAGACACTTCAAGTGGCATTGATCTTGGAGAAGAGCAGCATTCCTTAGGCACACCCACTCCAGGACGCAAACGAAGAAGGAAGGGAGGAGACAGTGATTATGATGATGATGATGACGATGACAGTGATGACCAAGGTGATGAAGATGATGAGGATGAAGAAGATAAAGAAGACAAAAAAGGAAAAAAGCCTGATATCTGTGAAGATGAGGTAATCACATTTAGGTTAATTTTAAGACAACTAGAACTGCATAACGTATTTGAGAAAAACAGAATTTAGAGTCAGATGGATTTGGATTTGAATTCAGTTTTGACATTTACTTGCCTCAGTTTCTTCATCTTAAAAATAAATATTACAATATACGTCCCATAATGATTTTTGTGATTGTTATGTAAATATCTAATAGAATGTCTGTACGTAAAGGGTACTGAGACTGAATAAAATAAGTTTTTTAAATATAATTACTTGAGAATTCTCTAAAGAGATATGCAGATTTTTAATTTCAGGTATTCTGTTTCATTCTATTAACATACTGTGTTACATTTGTATAGCGCTTCATGCCTTTAGAAGTGTCAGGTTTAGTGAAAATAATGTATTCCTCAAACACCAATTATTATTTCTCTAGTTCTAGGCACTATTAATCAAAGATAAATAAGGCACTGAAAGTCCTATCTCAATGTACAGTCTCACCAAGGAGGATTTGCAAAAAGAAAACATAATGTTTTAACTGCTTTGAGAGGGGTATTTACAATGTGCTAGGCAGATACAACTTAAGATCATTTAGACTTTCTCAGGAATAAACTTCCACAAAGAGTTTCTGGACCCATTAGCTGAGGCTATAAGCTGAGCCAAACATTAACCTGGGTAAATGTCTGGGGAAGAGTGTTCCAGGCAGAGAGAAATGCATAAGCAAGGGCACAGAAACTGGAAAACACAATGTGCTTTAAGGGGTTTGCAAGTACATCAGTGTTACTGGAGTCTCACATGCAACAATGATGAACTGGGATCTTTTGCTTTTTTTTTTTTTTTTTTTTGAGACAGAGTTTCCCTCTTGTTACCCAGGCTGGGGTGCAATGGCGCGATCTCGGCTCACTGCAACCTCCGCCTCCTGGGTTCAGGCAATTCTCCTGCCTCAGCCTCCTGAGTAGCTGGGATTACAGGCACGCGCCACTGTGCCCAGCTAATTTTTTTGTATTTTTAGTAGAGACGGGGTTTCACCATGTTGACCAGGATGGTCTCGATCTCTTGACCTCGTGATTCACCCGTCTCGGCCTCCCAAAGTGCTGGGATTATAGGCGTGAGCCACCGCACCCGGCGATCTTTTGCTTTTTTAGTGATAGGAAGCCACTGAAGGGTTATAATTAGAGAATGCCACAGTCAGCATTAATTTTTAAGTTACTCACTCTGGCAACTATGTGAAAGACAGAAACAAGGTGGGGCAAGATCAGAGGTGCAGAGATCAGTCAGGAGGTATTGCAGTGGTTTAGGTGAGTTGTGAGAGGTAGAAACTAGAGCAATGGTAGTTGGGATGAGGGAGAAAATTATTTAATAAATATTTAGGAGGAGGAATGGGTAGGACTTGAAGATGCAAGGTGGACTGTGTAGGTTGATAGAGTGGTATGATGGATTCCAGCAATCTGGTTTGGAAGACTTCATGCTGTTGTTGCCATTAACTGAAATAGGGAAATCAGGAACAGAGTAAATAGATAATTGGGGGTGGGGGGGGTAAGGGAACAGATAGTTCAAGACAGGAAATAATGATAGATTTATTTTAGGACATGCTGAGTTTGAAGTACCTGTGTAGAGAAGTTCAACAGTCAGTTGGATTTAAGAATCTGAAGCCTGAAGAAGAAATATAGATCTGGATGTTATTATCACATAGATGATAATTTAAAATCATGAGGTAGGTAAGATTGCAGAGGGGGATTGGTTTAGTGAATACAGTAGTGGACTGAGGTTGGAACCCCAGGGAACAGCCAGATTTAACAGGAGCTGCAAGACTTCTTGTTGAAGAAGCAACAGCAGAGAGGTTGAAGATTTCTATAATGAGTTGGGGGTCCCCAAGATCACCTTCAGGTTCAGTGACTCACTAGGATGATTCACATAACTCAGCACATACTTGTGTTTATGGCAATGAATTACTACAGTAAAAGGAAACAAAGCAAAATCAGCAAAGAGTATATGGGCAATGACCAGAGGAAACCAGATGCAACCTTCCAAGACTCATCTTCCAGTAGAGTCACACAGGACAGGCTTAATTCCCCCAACAACAAGTTATGACAACATGCATGAAATGTTATCTACCAGGGAAGCTCATTAGAGACTCAGTGTCCAGGTTTTTACTGGAAGATGGTCATGTAGGTAACCTCTGCATAGCATGTGCCAAAATATCAGATTCCCTGAAGAAAAGCAGGTATTCAGCGTAATCCATGTTGTTAGCACAAATAGTTCAGGTCCATATTAAGAGCTCATCTTATCAGTTAAGGTAGGGAGACCCTCCCAAAATCTAAGCTCCCATATGCCAGTCAAGGACCAACCTTGTAAGCAGGCCTTCCAAAGGATAGCAGTCAGGCCTGCTGTATTGTCTTTTCTACACATGTAATAATAACAGTAATCAAGAAAATCAAACATTGCAAAAAGGAGAGTGATAAACAATGGTAAAGCAGTAGGAGGCTAGTGTGATGAGGACTGAAATGTTGATTGAATTTGGCAGCATAGAGGTCATTGGTAACCAGTGTCGACACAGTTTTAGTAGAGGTATGAGCACAGCTACCAGGCTATAACTGGTTGATAACAATAGGAAGTGAGAAAGCGAAGATGACTGTTTCAAGCATTTTGCCTCAGAAGAAAGCAGGACAAGGAGCCAAGGATTTCTTAGATGTGAAAGACTTGAGATGACTTTTGATGGATAGGAAAGAGCCAATAAAATGAGAGAAGGGGATTTAAGATGAAATAAAAATAGCACAGTGGTATAAGGTTCTAAAGATTTTGGAGGGGCTTCAATCAAGGTGAAGGAGCTACCTTTGAGGAGTAGGTCACAGGGAAGAAGGCAAGGTCATAGAGGGATGTATATGTATGTATATGAGTTTAGGGGAAGCTACTGTAAGTCATGAAAATGGACATGTATAAAAGGTTGAAGTTCACCTTTATCAGAAAAGAATGCTAGATAGGACTGTGGAATTGAACTCAGAAAAACAACATACAGCTAACCATTTCTTCTGCCCTCAATGCTAAGAGATACTTAGCTAAGGAAGTCTAGAAATAACTCTTTTCCTTCCTTGCCTCAACTCAGTAATACTGGAGAAATAAAGAAAGCTTAGAGAGATGAATTTATTGATGGAATGTGAAAGCTGAGCGATAAATTTATTGATGGAATATGTGAAGACAATATCTAGTTCGGACCAATGCTAATCAAATTTATGAATGAATGTAGAACTGATGATGTGCTACACAATTCTCTTTCTAAGTAAAAATAGCATAAATACAAAATGTCAGAAATTCTCCCTTTCCAATGTTATATTTTAAACCAGAATGGTAAAAATTACTAGAACGAACTTTTCTTTTTTGCTGTTTAATTTTGGTAGAACATTTAACATGAGATCCACCCCCTTAATAAATGTTGAAATATACAGTATACACTGTTGGTAACTATAGGCATGAGTTGTACAGCAGCTTTCTAGAACTTATTCATCTTGTGTAACTGAAATTTCACACCCATTAAATAGTAACTCCCCAGTTTCCCCTTCCTTCCAGCCCCTGGCAACCACCATTCTACTCTCTGGTTCTGTGAGTTTGACTACTTTAGATACCTCATAAAATTGGAGTCATGTAGAATTTAACCATCTGTAACTGGTTTATTTCACTTTGCAAAATGTCTTCAAGGTTCACCCATGTTGTTACATGTGGCAGGGTTTTTTTAAGGCTGAATAATATTTCATTGTATCTATATATCACATTTTGTTTATTCATCCATCTATCAATGGACACTTGGGTTGCCTTCACCATTTGGCCATTGTGAATAACGTTGCAATGAACATTACAGCACAAATATGTTGAGATCATGATTTTAGTTCTTTAATAAACACCCCGAAGTGGGATTGCAGGATCAGATAGTTTTTAAATTTTTTGAGGAGCCTTAATACTGTTTTCCATAGTGGTTACACCATTTTACAATCCCACCAACAATGTTTGAAGGTTCCAATTTCTCCATATCCTTGCCAACACTCTTCTCTGTCTCTGTCTGTCTCTCTCTCTTTCTGTCTCTTTCCCTCCCTCCCTTTCCCTCTCTCTCTCCCTCTCCCTCTCTTTCTCTTCCTCTCTTTCTTTTTGAGTAACTATCGTAACAACTGTGAGATGATGTCTCATTGTGGTTTTGATTTTGCATTTCCCTGATTAGTGATGTTGGACATCCTTTCACATACCTGTTGGCCATTTTTATGTCTTCACTGCAGAAATGTCTACTCAGATTCTTTGTCCATTTAAAAAATCTGGTTATCTGGTTTTTGCCATTGAGTTCTAAGAGTTACTCACATACTTTGGTTATTAACCCCTTATCAAATATATGGTTTGCAAATGTTTTCTCCCATCCTATAGGTTCCCTTTTCAGTCTGTTGTTTCCTTTGCTCTGAGGAAACACTTTAATTTGATACAGTGCCACTTGTCTATTTTTGTTTTTATTTCCTGTGTTTTTCATGTCATATTCAATAACTCATTGTAATGAATTCAACTTCACTACTTTAAAGAGTACCAATCTGTAAATGAGACTACATTGAGATTCCTTGCAGAAGTAATTTATTTCATAATATTGTACTTTTGAAACTATTGAATTATGTACATTCATCTGTGACATACAAATTTTGGGTATCAGAAGTGTAATTACCCAACAAAAGATACCATTTATAAGCAATTTGCTTCATTTGGCAAGTAGAGCTGTTTCCATAGCAGGAATTAAACCTTTCTGACCAAAATTAATTACCTTTTCATAGAATTAGTAGCCCCTTTTAGCACTTGACATTATAAATTATGTTAAAGTGTTAACTCATAAATTTAACAACTTGGAAAACAATGTACAAGGAATTCAGTTTATTCTACTGTATAGTTATCACTAAACTAGAACTTATTTACAGAAATTATTTGTTTCACTTGGTTTCTTTTTTAAACAGAGAATTAACAAACCATACATTTTATTGTGTACACATAGACTATATGAAAATCATTATTAAAGTTTTAAAGAAGATTTGCCATTTAAGGAAGTATTTCACTTTTTTATGAGTGTTGAATTATAGAGTTAATTAGATTTTGGGATCTCATTGGCAAAGATAAATTTTGTTATTAATGTGAGAAAACAATTGCAAAATTTTGTGAAGTCATAAATATTAGGACCTAAGAAGTCAAATTAACATTTCACGTTAAATGATTTGAATTATTCTTTATAATGAAGAACTGGCAGACACATCAATTTCCTATATAAGAAAAATTTTGATTACATACTGAAACTGATTGATAAGTTAGGCACATTAGTTCTCAAAGTATAGATTTGGCCTCTCAAGTTTACCTTCCTTAAAGGATATCCTATACATGTTGGGAATTATTTTTGTTCTAAAAGCTCAACGTGTTCAAATATAGATAATCTTCTTCCCTTTAAAAATAACTCCTTCAGTTGATATCAGTGTTTTTACAGTCTCCTAGATTTAAAACCTTAACATCATAATTTATTTATTTCATCATCTTCCTTGCCCCTCTGTGCCGCATGTTGATGAGTTGCCAAGACTTAACAGCTCTATAACTATGTAACATCTCTTACATCCATTTGTTTTTTTCCATCTTTCTTTCTTTTACCCTAGTAATAACCATATCCCTTCTTCACTAATCTGTTAGCTAGATTTAAACTAAAACTAGTCTGTCAGCTAGTTTTACCAATTTTAATCCCTTCTCTGCTCCAGGCCATCTAATAACTATTGCCAAAATAACCTTTGGAAAGCATAATTCTGATGTTTGACCTACCTCAAAGGATCATTTTGTTAATTGCCAAACATTTACAGCTCTTCGCAATCTAGCCCTAAACTCATCTTGCCTCATCTCCTACCTTACCTCTTTATGCACCTCTTATGTCAAGACGTGTCAGACTCTTTATAGAATGACCTGTCCTCTTTTCTCTGATGAATGCATTTCTAACCATTCTTTAGTAGTGAATTAAAACATGACTTCTTCTATAAAGCCTCTCTTGGTATACATTTCCACTAAAAGTAATCTTACTCTGCCTTGAACTTCATAGCTTTTAATGGCTACCTCTCTTTGAGATATAAATCTTCCTGCTATTTGGGAGGTTTATGGCATGTGTGGTTTTGTTATGTTTTGTTTTTTGAGGGGATAAGGTCTGCAGAGTAAAGTGCAGTGGAATGGTCATAACTCACAGCAGCCTTGAACTTCTGGGCTCAAGTGAGCTTCCTGTGTCAGCCTTCCAATTAGCTAGGACTACAGGCACCAGCCACTGTGCCCAGCTAATTTTATTTTTTGTAGAAACTGGATCTGACTATGATGTCCAGGCTAGTCTCAAATTCCTGGCCTCAAGTGATCCTCCCATTTCAGCCTCCTAAAGTTCTGGGATTACTGACATGAGCCACCATACCTGGAGTTTTGTGTTTTTTTTAATGTAACATTTTATGTATCTCTCTACCAGATTATTAGTTTATAGAAAAGAGCTGATTCTTATTCCTTTCCATAATATGTCTTCTAGTACTTTGCATATAGGAGACTTTCATTAAATATTTACTGATTGTTTGAATCTGAAAAATGGATAAGTGATACTGTATTTTCTTATGTATAGGATGAAGGTGACCAAGCAGCAAGTGTTGAAGAGCTGGAAAAACAGATTGAAAAACTAAGTAAAGTAAGCACTTTTCTGATTAACATTTACATCATCACAGTGTTTTTAAAATCTACATTGTATGGGGATTAGTTTTTCTGACTGCTAAGCAAAAACAAGCTTTCGGTGAATAATTAAAAATGAAGATTCTGAATAGCATTTTTGTCCAAAAAAAAATAAGATGAGAAGTGCTAGAAACATTCTTACAATTGAACTTTACAAGCTTAATGCCAGGGTTAAAAGCCTGACTCTTAAAACATCATACTGAACTTAATCAGAGCCTAGAAAGAAAATATTCTATATTCTTCAGCTCTTCATATAAATACAAAGTATCAATCAAGGCATAGTTTTATTTTTTGAAATTAATTACTAAAAAAATTCAGTTGAATTTCATAGTGATAGTTTCAGCATCTTAGGTTTTATTTTACATTTGTAGATTTGTGGACTTAATTTATATTGGATTTGTAAACTGTCCATATTTACATACTTCTCATTAAAAATTCAGTTTCAGCAGTGGTTTATGCCTATAATCCCTGCACTTTGGGAGGCTGAGGAAAGAGGATCATTTGAGCCCAGGAGTTTGAGACAAGCCTGGGCAACATGGCAAGATCCCATCTCTATTAAAAAAAAAACTAAAACTAAATTTCATAGGATTAATGAAATTTAAAATAAGCTTTGTATAAGAACAAAAATGAGTTTTTAAAAGTATTAAGAGATGCCTGTGTATGGTATTAGTATTAGATTTTATCACAGATCTGTCCTAAAACTTAATTATATGTTGTCTAAGTTTACAACATGAGTATAAAAATTGGCAAATACATGTTTAGCCAATTACATATATATTATTTGGTGTTTGTTTTGCTTTGTTTGTTGAAACAGAGTCTCACTCTGTCACTAAGGCTGGAATGCAATGGCACGATCACCGGAGCCTTGACCTTCCAGGCTCAAGCCATCCTGCCACCTCAGCCTTCCCAGAAGCTGCAACTGCAGGCATGTGCCACCATGCCCAGCTAATTTTTCATATTTTTTTGTAGAGATGGGGTCTTACTATGTTGCCGAAGCTGGTCTCTAATTCCTGGGCTCAAATGATCCACCCGCCCTGGCCTCCCAGAGTGCTGGGATTACAGGCATGAGCCACTGTGCCTGGCCTATATGTATTATTTGTTATATACTGTAATCAATAGAATTGAACCACTTTGCTTTGGCTCTGTAAAATACTTGATCCCACTGTTTATTATCAAGTATAAGACATCTTTTACCATAAGATACTTGATAAAATAAAACTTATCCTCTTACTCCATGGCAGCAAAAATAATTATCCTTACAGTGATTTCTATCTTTATAAATGTTACTGAAATTGAAATGAGGCATGAATATTTAGCCCTTTTGCTCTTTTCTCAGTAGTGAAAAGTATCTGCTTAAAGGTATAATAAGTATAAAGTTACTTATATATTAATTTTTAAAGCATTTAACATCCCAAACTTAATTATATGTACCATTTTTTAACAGCAACAGAGTCAATACAGAAGGAAGCTCTTTGATGCTTCTCATTCATTACGTTCAATGATGTTTGGCCAGGATCGTTACAGACGCCGGTACTGGATTCTTCCCCAATGTGGGGGGGTTTTTGTAGAAGGCATGGAGAGTGGTGAAGGTAAGAACTAATAATCCAATATAAATTGTTAAATAAGAAACTATATATTTTACAACTCTGTTACTCCTTCAGTATATTTTGTGTTCCCATAATCAATGTTTGATAAACATGTACAACCTTGCTTCTGATTCCTTTTGAACCCATAATGCCCCTTCACTGATACATAAAAAGGAGGAGAAGCACTAGAAACATTCCTACAATTGAACTTTACAAGCTTAATGCCAAGGTTAAAAGCTTGCCTTAAAACATGATACTGTTGATATTCCAGCCCTTGATATTTCTTTTGCTACTATTTCTGACATCAGACATAAACTGTTCTTTCTTTCTTTAGTAGACAAAGATCTGCACCTGTATTACCTTTTATAGCTGCTGCTCCATTTCTCATCCTTCCCATTGTCAAACTTCCCAATAAGTGGTTTTTTACTTTATAATAAGCATACATCCTGACACTACCCCCAATAGGTAACTTGCTTAAATCTAAGACCTTCATTATAATCCTCATTCCTTTTCAAATCTTGTTAATGTTTGAAATTTGAGATCACCTCCTTCTCGTTCAAACTTCTTCCTTTTCTGAATTTTGTGTTACCATAAATTCATGATATTCTACCTTTAGACCTTTTTCGCTGGCTCCATTTCTGTTACATTAACTAGTAGAGTACATTGTGCATTTATGTGCTCAGTAAACCTTCTTGAATGTAACTTTTCAGAACTCCACGTCTGGACATTTTCAAATGCCAAATTCTGATAGAGACAAAAGTGTTATGTCAGTGCTTATAGGTTTTAGAATGTAGCTATTGACTTATGTTGGTACATGGAAGCAAAAATGTTTTTTACTTTCTGAAATCTGTAAGCACTAGCATTAACACTTTTGTCCCCATCAGGCATGGAAGAAAAAACCCATTTTTGAATGCCTGCTGGGTGATAGACATTTCTAGGCACTGTAGGAGACACAAAGCTGTTTAAGATAGAATCCCTGTTGGCTGGGCGCAGCAGCTCACACCTGTAATCTCAGCACTTTAGGAGGCCGAGTTAGGCAGGTCACAAGGTCAGGAGATTAGAGACCATCCTGGCTAACACAGTGAAACCCCATCTCTACTAAAAATACAAAAAATTAGCCAAGGGTGGTAGCATGTGCCTTTAGTCCCAGGAGAATCACTTGAACCCAGGAGGCGGAAGTTGCAGTGAGTCGAGATTGCACCAGTGCATTCCAGCCTGGACACAGCAAGACTCCGTCTCAAAAAAAAAAAAAAAAAAAAAGAATCCATATGTTTATAGTCCACTGGGGAGAGAAGACTGGCTAATCATATAGATGACTTTAATAGAAAATATAAATAAAGCAGTTGCTTTTAAGGTTTTTGTTTTTAGTAATGGTTTTTGTTTTTAAAACATTTTCACTTTTCTTAATGAAAATGTTATGCAGAATCAGTATCTAACCAAAACAGAATTGTTCTGATTGATCTGTTTGGAAGAACTTCTAGCCTGTACAAATAGACCTCTCTTCTGTATACTTGCTTTCCAATTCAGGAGTGGCCCTAGAGGCAGCTCTAATGATTTTAGGATTCTGCACTAAAAGTAAGTTCAGAACTTTCAAAGGTATGAGAGTGAAGTGCCTAGAGGGATCAAAACTGAGAAACATTATGTACCCTACTTAGTATTTTGTCATAATGTTTGGTAAAGATATTTCTGCCACTAGACTGTGAGCTCTTGGAGGGCAGAGACTCATTTTGGCAAGGGAGTTACACTAACATAGATAATCTGGGAGCAAAGTATGCATTGGATGGAAAGAAGAAGTAAAGAAACTTAATGTGGAACCATTACAATAATCCAGCTAAGAGGTAGGGAGGCCATAATCTCAGGAGGAAACAGAGATTAAAGGAAGACAGAAAGAAGGATCTTGAAGGTTGAATTACTATAAGAAATTATTTAGTATGATGTAGCAAAAGTGGGGATTAGAGATAAATTTAATGACTTGATTCCCAATAGGAAAATTATGGGCTGTGTATGGTGGCTCACACCTTTAATCCCAGCACTTTAGGAAGCCAAGGCAGATGGATCACTTGAGGCCAGAAGCTTGAGACCGGCCTGGGAAACATGGCAAAACCTTATATCTACCAAAAAATACAAAAATTAGCCAGGTGTGGTGGCACACACCTACAGTCTCAGCTACTCAGGAGGCTGAGGCACAAGAATTGCTTAAACCTGGGAGACAGAGGTTGCAATGAGCCAAGAGTGCACAACTGCACTCCAGCCCGAGTGACAGAATGTACTGTCTCAAAAATAAATGAAATACATAATAAAAATTATGATACTTTAAAATTAATTAGAGCAGTCAGTAGGAGGGGTTGTTTGAAATGAAATTAAGTCAAAGTTTTAGTATGGGAATGTAATTTAAAATGACAAAATTATGGGTCCTTTAGAAATACAGAACCCGGGAGACTTGAGAGCAGATTTTTTTTAAATGCCCAGGTGAGTGGCTTTTTAACCTTAGGTATAATTGGAATCACCTGAACAGCTTAAGAACCCAACCAATCTAAGCCCTACCCAGACCAGTTAAATATTCACTATGATTAAGAGCCACATTTTTCTTAGTCACTTGGGCATGTAAACTTGAAGTATCTAGGACATCAACTTTCCTTCAGAATACCTGAAATCAGTCTCTTTGCAACACTACTGAAATCAGTTCTTCATCATTATATACCTGGATTATTACACGTGTCTTCAACTTCTCTATATACAATTCCTTCTTCTATTACATTATTTCTCTACTCTGAAACCTTAAATATAACCTATAACCTGTAACATGAAGTTATAAATATGTACTTAGCTATAGGAGTTCAGTCAGGATAGTGGGAAAAATTTTTAAATGGACACAAACCTTGGAAGGCTGGAGGGTCTTGCAAAAGCCTCAGAATAGGATTTGGCTAAAGGCAGCCAGATTCTCTTATCTGGTGCCTGAAAGCTTAAGTTAAATAACTCGTGGATGTAAAGAAACTGGTCTAGATAAGTGAGTTTACTTAGGCCTTGGAACCTGGCCTTTAATCATCTGTAAGACTGCCGTCTCTGGGGAGGGTGACCGTATAATTATCCACAAGTGTGTTGACTCAAAGCCTTTGTCATTAAATCTATACTTAATAAATGCCTGCAGTGCCAGCTGGTGAGGGCTGCACCCTCCTTGGTGTCTGTGAGTGGCCGAGACCCCTAGCCCACTCTTTCACTGGATATCTGTGTCAGAGTGTATTTGTTCATCCATCGCTGAGTCAGGGTCTGCAGGTCGGACCCGACAGCCTGGCATTCAAGACTGTATACAATTCTGACTCCAAGCTGTCTTTACACTGTTCTCTAATGAGAATTCACCTAGTCCAGTCTACTCACTCAACATATATGTATTCCTCCCCTTGCATCTTTGCCAAATCTTGTTCATTATATAATAATATGCTTTTCTTCTGCCATCTAAATTTCACCCATCCTTTCTGATCCAGCTCAAATCCTAAACTTTTCCGTAAACTTCCCAGCTTATTTAACTGGAACTTTTAATATACATGAAATTGAGCTTCCAGAAAAGCAGATCATTAATTAGACAATTATTTTAGCACATTAATATATATACTATTTCCTTATTTAAATCTTATAATCTTCATCTGTACTTTTTATTTTCCATGTTGTTGGAAGGATAGTACTTTCTATATCACAGGCACACTTAAAATACTTTAAGATTTAAATAAGTAAATAAATAATTTATTTATAAGGTTTATAAGAATAGCTTATGAGACCATTTGTTTTTTGTTTCTTTGTTTGTTTTAATTTTAGGCCTCTCAAATTAAATAACATTGATCGAGTTTACATATTAGACCTCCGTTTCCATCCAGGCTCTTCTACATAACCTCTCTGGACACTGATTTTCCTTTCTGCAAAAGAATATTAATAAGCTCTATATACATTCTTTGGTTGCAATAAGGATCATATCAGATAATGGATCTAAAAGAACTACAAAATGTTATATAAATAGCAGTTGTACTTTGTACTATCATTTGTGGTCATTACAGAGCAGGAGGAAGAAGGGATAATTTTTCATTTAGTTTATTTTCTTCTGAAGTTTTTTATTATTTCATTAATAGATCTATTAGTATATGTGATATATTAGTGAATATATATGATTAATATTAACATGTATTAATCATATAGGCATATATTAATCATATATTTTCACTAATAATATATATATGATTTACATATGATATATATATGATTAATAGATCTATTAATGAAATAATAAAGGAATATACATCTCCTATATTCTATGTGCTGTAAACATATAAATAACAGGTATAGATTTCTTCTTTTTATCTTACCATTAATTAAAATAAGGGAAAAACTCAGACGATTTATTCATCAAGTGTTTATTTGCACCTGTACTGTGTCTTATACTAAGTGCTGTGGAGAGGCAAAATAAGACCAGGTGCAGCAGCTCTTGCCTGTAATCCTAGCACTTTGGGAGACTGAGGCAGGAGGATTGCTTGAGCCTGGGAGTTCATAACCAGCCTGGGCAACATAGCAAGACCTTGTCTCTACTAAAAATCATTTATTATATGGCTGAATGTGGTGTGCACCAGTGATCTCAGTTACTCAGGAGGCTGACATAGGGAAATCACTTGAGCAAAACAAGATGCAAAAGAATCAGTTGAAGGAGGACTCAAGATGGTGCTGTGAGAACAGCCCAGGATTAGAGCTCTCCTTGAATCCGCGGAGAGGTGAGTCGGAGCTGCATTTCCATACTGATGTTTGTTGCCCACAGAATGGGGAAATTCCCAAGTATAAAGGAGACACGGGACTCCAGGCAGTACCTCTGCCTGGCGAAGCCGGCAGCCCAGGTGGCGGCGGCTGGCCCTACCCAGCGCTTCCCACAGGGCGCGCTTGTCCAGGTGCCCTGTTGAACCGGCAACCTGAGACTTGAGAGGGCTGGACTTGAGACTGAACGAGACTTGGACAGTGGGCCAGCCCAGGGGATTGCAGGGACAGAGCGTCTGGGGTAGCCCAGTGGGACGAACAAAACCGCGATTTCAAACAATCCCCGTGCAGATGGTCCAAGACACTCTGTGAGGGAGGGGTGTCCACCATTACCGAGGCAACCCGCCCCAACTGAGATACACGCCCACTGCTGACGCAGCCTGCCGTTGCCGAGGCAACCCGCTACAACAGAGAGACTCTGCCGCAGGGCGTGGCAGAGACCACAGGAGAACAGCAGAGCCTGCAGCAACAGGGCGAACCACACAACAGCAGGGTGGAGCCTCGGCAGGCAAACAGTGGGTAGTCTGCCTCCTAGCTAGGCAGGACACGTCAACGGACATCCAAAAATAAAGCCCGAACCCCCCACCACAGAGCATTTGAGAAAAAAAGGGTTTTTATAATGAGCTCTGTTGGAGCAGAATCAAACATAGCAGCCTAACAGCCCTGAATGAACAACAGAGCTCACAGCTCAGCAATTGAGCTCCTATAAAGTACAGACTGTCTCCTCAAGCAGCTCCCTGACCCCTCTATATCCAAAAGACTGATTTGGCAGGCATCATCCTGGGACAAAGATAGCAGAAAAAGAAACTGGTAGCATCCCTCACTGTGCCACAGCTGCTAGAGGTGCACCCCAGACAAGCAGGGCCTGGAGTGGACCTCAGCAGTCGTACAGCGAAGGGGCTAGACTGGTAGAAGGAAAACCAAGTAACAGAAATAATTCATCATCAACAATCTGGGTGTCCACTCAGAGACCCAATTGAAAAGTCAGCAACTAGGCAGACGACAAGCGGATAAATCCACAAAGATGGGAAGAAGCCAGCGAAAAAAGGAGGAAAACACCCGAAACCAGAACACCTCACCTCCTACAAAGGACCAAAAGTCCTCACCAGCAAGGGAACAAAGCTAGACAGAGAATGACTGTGACGAAATGACAGAATTAGACTTCAGAAGGTGGATAATGAGAAACTTTTGTGAGCTAAAAGAACATGTATTAAATCAATGCAAAGAAACTAAGGAACTTGAAAAAAGATATGTGGAAATGATAACAAGAATGGATAAAATAGAGAGGAATATGAATGAATTAAAAGAGCTGAAAAACACAATACGAGAACTTCGCGAAGCATACACAAGTTTCAATAGCCGAATTGACCAAGCAGAAGAAAGAATATCTGAAGTCGAAGACCAACTCAATGAAATAAAACGAGAAACCAAGATTAGAGAAAAAAGCGCAAAAAGGAATGAACAAAGTCTCCAAGAAATGTGGGACTATGTGAATAGACCTAACCTACGTTTCATAGGTGTACCAGAATGTAACGAAGAGAATGAATCCAAGCTGGAAAATACTCTTCAGGACATCATCCAGGAAAATTTTCCCCACCTAGCAAGACAGGCCAACACTCAAATGCAGGAAATACAGAGAACACCACAAAGATATTCCGCAAGAAGAGCAACCCCAAGGCACATAATCGTCAGATTCAACAAGGTTGAAATAAAGGAGAAAATACTAAGGGCAGCCAGAGAGAAATGTCGTGTCACCCACAAAGGGAAGCCCATCAGACTCACAGCAGATCTCTCGGCAGAAACACTACAAGCCAGAAGAGAGTGGGGGCCAATATTCAACATTCTTAAAGAAAAGAACTTTCAACCCAGAATTTCATATCCAGCCAAACTGACCTTCAGAAGTGAAGGAAAAATAAAATCCTTTGCGAACAACCAAGTACTCAGAGATTTTGTCACCACCAGGCCTGCTTTACAAGAGCTCCTGAAAGAGGCACTACACATAGAAAGGAACAACCAGTACCAGCCATTCCAAAATCACACTAAATGCTAAAGAACATCAACATGATGAAGAATCTACAACAACTAACAGGCAAAACAGCCACTTAGCATCAAAATGGCAGTATCAAATTCACACATAACAATATTAACCATAAATGTAAATGGACTAAATGCACCAGTGAAAAGACACAGACTGGCAAATTGGATAAAAATCCAAAACCCATCCGTGTGCTGTCTCCAGGAAACCCATCTCACATGCAAGGATACACAAAGGCTCAAAATAAAGGGATGGAGGAAGATTTACCAAGCAAATGGAGAGCAAAAAAAAGCAGGAGTTGCAATTCTCATCTCTGATAAAATAGACTTTAAAGCAACAAAGATCAAAAGAGACAAAGAAGGCCATTACATAATGGTAAAAGGATCGATACAACAAGAAGAGCTAACGATCCTGAACATATGTAGACCCAATGCAGGAGCACCCAGATACATAAGGCAAGTTCTTAATGACTTACAAAGAGACTTAGACTCTCACACAATAATAGTGGGAGACTTTAACACTCCACTGTCAATATTAGACAGATCAACCAGACAGAAAATCAACAAGGATATCCAGGGCTTGAACTCAGACCTGGAGCAAGCAAACCTGATAGACATTTACAGAACTCTCCACCCCAAATCCACAGAATACACATTTTTCTAAGCACCACATCACACCTACTCTAAAATTGACCACATAATTGGAAGTAAAGCACTGCTCAACAAATGCAAAACAACTGAAATCATAACAAACAGCCTCTCAGACCATAGTGCAATCAAGTTAGAACTCAGAATACAGAAACCAATCCAGAACCTCACAGCTTCATGGAAACTGAACAACTGGCTCTTGAATGTTGAGTGGGTAAACAATGAAATGAAGACAGAAATAAAGAAGTTCTTCGAAACCAATGAGAATGAAGACACAACATGCCAGAACCTCTGGGACACATTTAAAGCCATCTCTAGAGGAAAGTATATAGCAATAAGTGCCCATATGAGGAGAATGGAGAGATCCAAAATTGACACCCTATCGTCAAAATTGAAAGAGGTAGAGGAGCAAGATCAAAAAAACTCAAAACCCAGCAGAAGACAAGAAATAACTAAGATCAGAGCTGAACTGAAGGAGATTGAGACACAAAAAACCCTTCAAAAAATCAATAAATCCAAGAGCTGATTTTTTGAAAAGATCAACAAAATAGACAGACCACTAGCCAGATTGATTAAAAATAAAAGAGAGAACAACCAAATAGATGCAATAAAAAATGATAAAGGGGAAATCACCACAGATTCCACAGAAATTCAAACCATCATCAGAGAATATTACAAACAACTCTATGCACATAAACTAGTAAACCTGGAAGAAATGGACAAATTCCTGGACTCCTGTGTCCTCCCAAGCCTAAACCAGGAGGAAGCTGAAACTATGAATAGACCAATAACAAGCTCAGAAGTCGAGGCAGCAATTAAGAGCCTACCACTCAAAAAAAGCCCAGGTCCAGACGGATTCATAGCCGAATTCTACCAGACACACAAAGAGGAGCTGGTACCATTCCTTCTAAAACTATTTCAAACAATCCAAAAAGAGGGAAGCCTTCCCAAATCATTTTACGAGACCAACATCATTCTGATACCAAAACCTGGCAGAGACCCAACAAGAAAAGAAATCTTCAGGCCAATATCCATGATGAACATAGATACAAAAATCTTCAATAAAATATTGGCAAGCCGATTGCAACAGCAAATCAAAAAACTTATTCATCATGATCAAGTAGGATTCATCCTGGGGATGCAAGGCTGGTTCAACATACGCAAGTCTATCAACGTAATTCACCACATAAACAGAACCAAGGACAAAAACCACATGATTGTCTCAATTGACGCAGAGAAGGCATTTGACAAAATTCAACAGCCCTTTATGCTAAAAATCCTCAATAAACTCGGTATCGAAGGAACGTATCTCAAAGTAATAAAAGCTATTTATGACAAACCAACAGCCAATATCATACTGAATGGGCAAAAACTGGAAGTATTCCCTTTGAAATCCGGCACTAGACAAGGATGCCCTCTTTCACCACTCCTATTCAATATAGTACTGGAAGTTCTAGCCAGAGCAATCAGGCAGGAAAAAGAAATAAAGGGTATTCAAATAGGAAAGGTGGAAGCCAAATTGTCTCTATTTGCAGAAGACATGATAGTATACCTAGAAGACCCCATCGCCTCAGCCCAAAATCTCCTGAAACTGATAAGCAACTTCAGCAAAGTCTCAGGATATAAAATCAATGTGCAAAAATCACAAGCATTTGTCTACACCAATAACAGACTTAAAGAAAGCCAAATCAAGAACAAACTGCCATTCACAATTGCTACAAAAAGAATAAAT
The DNA here is from genome assembly GCF_049354715.1 of Callithrix jacchus. Lineage (NCBI taxonomy): Eukaryota > Metazoa > Chordata > Mammalia > Primates > Cebidae > Callithrix > Callithrix jacchus. Next base: position 70,573,468 of record NC_133507.1, read on the forward strand.
ACCTTGGAATACAACTCACAAGGAACGTAAGGGACCTCTTCAAGGAGAACTACAAACCACTGCTCAACGAAATCAGAGAGGACACAAACAGATGGAGAAACATTCCATGTTCATGGTTAGGAAGAATTAATATTGTGAAAATGGCTATACTGCCCAAAGTAATTTACAGAATCAATGCTATCCCCATCAAGCTACCATTGACTTTCTTCACAGAACTGGAAAAAACCACCATGAACTTCATATGGAACCAAAAGAGAGCCCGCATAGCCAAGTCAATTCTAAGCAAAAAGAACACAGCGGGGGGCATCACACTACCGGATTTCAAACTATACTACAAGGCTACAGTAATCAAAACAGCATGGTACTGGTACCAAAACAGAGATATAGACCAATGGAACAAACAGAGGCACCGGAGGCAACACAACATATCTACAACTATACAATCTTTGATAAACCTGACAAAAACAAGCAATGGGGAAAGGATTCCCTGGTTAACAAATGGTGTTGGGAAAACTGGCTAGCCATGTGCAGAAAGCAGAAACTGGACCCCTTCCTGACACCTTACACTAAAATTAACTCCAGATGGATTAAAGACTTAAACATAAGACCTGGCACCATAAAAACCCTAGAAGGAAATCTAGGCAAAACTATCCAGGACATAGGAGTAGGCAAGGACTTCATGAACAAAACACCAAGAGCATTGGCAACAAAAGCCAAAATAGACAAAATGGGACCTAATGAAACTCCACAGCTTCTGCACGGCAAAAGAAACAGTCACTAGAGTAGATTGGCAACCAACAGAATGGGAAAAAATTTTCACAGTCTACCCATCTGACAAAGGGCTGATATCCAGAATTTACAAAGAACTCAAGCAGATTTACAGGAAAAAAACAAACAAGCCCATTCAAAAGTGGGCAAAGGATATGAACAGACACTTTACGAAAGAAGACATATATGAGGCCAACAATTGTATGAAAAAATGCTCATCGTCACTGGTCATCAGAGAGATGCAAATCAAAACTGCATTGAGATACCATCTCACGCCAGTTAGAATGGCGATCATTAAAAAATCTGGAGACAACAGATGCTGGAGAGGATATGGAGAAAAAGGAACACTTTTACACTGTTGGTGGGAGTGTAAATTAGTTCAACCATTGTGGAAGACGGTGTGGCGATTCCTCAAGGCCTTAGAAATAGAAATTCCATTTGACCCAGCAATCCCATTACTGGGTATATATCCAAAAGACTATAAATCATTCTACTATAAGGACACATGTACACGAATGTTCATTGCAGCACTGTTTACAATAGCAAAGACCTGGAATCAACCCAAATGCCCATTGATAATAGACTGGATTGGAAAAATGTGGCACATATACACCACGGAATATTATGCAGCAATCAGAAATGATGAGTTCGTGTCGTTTGTAGGGACATGGATGAATCTGGAGAACATCATTCTCAGCAAACTGACACAAGAACAGAAAATGAAACACCGCATATTCTCACTCATAGGCAGGTGATGAAAAATGAGAACACATGGACACAGAAAGGGGAGTACTAAACACTGGGGTCTATTGGGGGGAAAAGGGGAGGGCCAGTGGGAGGGGGAGGTGGGGAGGGATAGCCTGGGGAGAAATGCCAATTGTGGGTGAAGGGGAGAAGCAAAGCAAAGCACACTGCCATGTGTGTACCTACGCAACTGTCTTGCATGCTCTGCTCATGTACCCCAAAACCTAAAATCCCATAAAAAATTAAAAAAAAAAAAAGAATCAGTTAACCTGTCCCTATCCACAAGGAGCTCACAATCTAATTGGAAAGATATAGCACTTATGAAGACAAAGAGAACATACAAGTGTATGATATGTGCAAGTAGTGTGTCTGACAGGCAAGGCTGATAAGGATCAATAAGTGTCAAACTAGTAGAAACTACCATAAATAAATGGTGCTGAAAGTTGGTTCAACATTAATAATATACATTATTCTCGTCATCTTACTACTTTTTAAAAGTTCCTTGAAAATATAATGTGTTCTTAATAAAATAAGATTAGATTTAACATTAAATGCACAAGTTTTTAAAAAATTCTTATAATAACATTAACATCAATTAATATTGAGGGGAGAAGATATCACCCTTCTAATGACCAGAAATAATGTAATCTAGATTTTCACCTCTCAAATATTGGCAAGGACAAAAATATTGACAGCATCCAGTTTCATTGAGGGTATTGGCACACAGATGCCCTCAGGTACTTTAATGTGAGTATATATTGATCCAGGCTTTCTAGAGGGCAGTTTGACAATGTATTTCAAAAACTCTAAAAAGTACACATCTTAGTTTTCTTCTAGGAATTTATTTTAAGGAAGTAAATCAAGGGAACAAGTCCAAAAGTATAGACAAAAGGTCATTCATTATTTACAGCACAGTTTGTAATAGTGAACAATTGGGACCTATTATATATCAGTAGAAGATTGACAGTTTAATAAATGATATAGTTATCATATATTTCATTCTGTAGCCATTAAAATTTATAATGAATTTGTATGTTTATCGACATGTCAAGGTGTTTACAGAGTATTATTCAATAAAACGCTGTAGTAGTTTAGAATATTATGTATGTAGTAGAATTTCTTTTTTTAATTATATGGATTTAAGTGTGTATGTGTCACATAGAGCACTCCTAGAGGTTTAATACAAAAAATATTAAGGGTAATTTTTGCTGTGTAGTAGGGCTTTTAAGATTTTTTGTACTTTTAATATTTTCAGATTTTAATTTTTTTATAGCAAATAAATGTTGATTTCCCTGTGAGTGAAAGCTATCATCTACAAAAAAGGAAAATATAGGGAGTATTCGGTAATCTAAACAAGTTTAAGTATTTTTGCATATAATTTGATAAAGAGTAATGACATATATTTACAGTATTGGTTTGATCTGGAGTAACTGGTCTTCATAATGATTTTTGATTTTGTAGGACTAGAAGAAATTGCAAAAGAAAGAGAAAAACTAAAAATGGCAGAAAGTGTCCAGATCAAAGAAGAAATGTTTGAGACTTCTGGGGACACTTTAAATTGTTCAAATACAGATCACTGTGAACAAAAGGAAGATCTTAAAGAAAAAGATAACACAAATCTATTCCTTCAGAAACCTGGCTCTTTTTCCAAATTAAGCAAGCTTTTGGAGGTAGCTAAGATGCCTCCTGAGTCAGAGGTTATGACTCCCAAACCAAATGTTAGTGCAAATGGGTGCACATTGTCTTATCAGAACAGTGGAAAACATCCACTGGGCAGCATCCAGTCACCAACAACACAAAGCAATGTGGAAAAGGCAGACTCTAATAATCTGTTTAACAGTGGTTCAGGTGGTCCAGGGAAGTTCTATAGTCCTCTCCCTAATGACCAGTTACTAAAAACGCTGACTGAAAAGAATAGACAATGGTTTAGTCTTTTGCCACGAACACCTTGTGATGACACTTCACTTACTCATGCCGAAATGTCAACTGCTTCTTTGGTGACTCCTCAGTCTCAGCCACCATCTACGTCACCTTCACCTGCCCCAGCTCCTCTTGGATCTTCTGCTCAGAATCCTGTTGGCTTAAATCCATTTGCTTTATCACCTCTTCAGGTTGGTACTGCTAACTGTAACTCATTTTGGTATTGCTTTATGTAGTCTTTGACCCCAAGGAGATTTTGGTCAAGGGGGATCACTCAAATAGTGAAAATATTCCTACTACAGTATGAAAACTGAAGCAACTCAGAGTTTCTGTCACCAAGGTTCATTAGAACAACTGATTTCTAAACTTGGTCTAAGTCTTCTTTAATTACTTTTAAAATTATTAGTGTAACAGTATATCTGAAAGGGAAATTACTTTGGGGAACAAATAAGAACATGGAATGTAACATTTTTATTGCTAATGTATTTCATTTTCCTTTAATTCTAATAAATAAAAGAATATTTTTCAGAATTTTGAAAATAATTTTATATTCTAAACATTTTTCCTAACTTCTTAAAATAATCTACTTTTTATTAATAAATGTTTTCTTTTTGCAGGTGAAAGGTGGAGTATCTATGATGGGACTTCAGTTTTGTGGGTGGCCCACTAGTGTGCTTACTTCTAATATTCCATTTACGTCATCTCTACCTAGTCTAGGATCAGGGTTAGGGTTATCAGAAGGAAATAGTAATTCATTCTTGACTTCTAATGTTGCTTCAAGTAAAAGTGAATCTCCAGTACCACAGAATGAAAAGCCCTCTTCAGCTCAACCTGCAGCTGTTGAAGTAGCAAAACCAGTAGATTTTCCTAGTCCAAAACCTATTCCAGAAGGTAGGTACATTGGGATGGTTTATAGCCACTTACTCGATTTCAGTATTATGGATTCCTATAACTGAATATTTGATGGCTCTATATATGTATTAATAAATCTTTTTATTTCCATAATGTCATTTCCTATTCAAAATATTTGTAAAAGATCTACTTATTGGTCTTGACTTAGAAATGCAGTTTGGTTGGTGGAGAATTATTGACCCAGAGGACCTAAAAGCTTTGCTCAAAGTGCTGCATCTCAGAGGAATAAGAGAAAAGGCATTACAAAAACAAATTCAGAAACATTTGGATTATATTACTCAAGCCTGCATCAAGAATAAGGATGGTATGTACCTAAAAAAGATGTCAGCTTTCTTGCTTAGTTATAAGAATTATTTTATTCTAAGCATATTTTAGCACAGCCTACTGGTCCTTTATACTCATGAGTTCCACATCTGTAGATTCAACCAATTGCAGATCAAACGGATTCAAAGAAAAGAAAGATGGGTGTATCTGTACTGAACATGTACAGACTTTTTTTCCTTATCATTCTTCTATAAATAATATAGTATAACAACTATTTCCATAGCATTTACATTGTCGTAGGTACTGTAAGTAACCTAGAAATAAAAGCATACAGGAGGATGTATGTAGATTACATGCAAATAGTACACCTTTTTTTTTTTTTTTTTTTGGTGAGAGAGTCTCACAGTGTCACCTAGGCTAGAGAACAGTGGTGCATTCATAGCTGATTGCAGCTTCGAAGTCCTGAGCTCAAGCAATCCTCTTGCCTCAGCCTTCTGAGTAGCTGGGACTACAGGCACATGCCACCACATCCAGCAAGTTTTTTTTTTTAATTTTTTGTATCGACAGGGTCTCACTATGTTACCCAGGCTGGTCTTGAACTCCTGGCCTCACGTTATCCTCTCACCTCAGCTTCCCAAAGTGCTAAGATTATGGGCATGAGCCACCACTCCTGGCCAACGCCATTTTTTATAAGGGATGTGAGCATCTGTAGGTTTTGGTATTCATGGGGTTGGGAGGTGTCCTAGAACCAATTCCCCACAGGTATCTAGAAGCAAACGATATCTTAATTCACTACTATTTTTTTTCTGTTTTACTCAACGAACTATTTATATTTTTTAAATTGATATTTACTGTCTTGTAATTTTTTACACCTGCAGACATACTGTTTTGTGTTTTTTATGGTGTTTCTACTTTTAAGAGTAAGCTGCCTGTACATAGTGTATTTGTGTATGTCAAGTTAGATGTACATGGCCCCCTTAGAATTTTATTCACTTTCTGGAAGAAATCTCTGAAGGGAAAAATCTTAATAAGTGGATTTTTAAATTAATTTCTTTTAAAATATAGTTGCTATTATTGAACTGAATGAAAATGAAGAAAACCATGTAACTCGAGATATTGTGGAGAACTGGTCAGTAGAAGAACAAGCAATGGAAATGGATTTGAGTGTCCTTCAACAGGTAGAAGATCTAGAAAGAAGAGTTGCATCAGCAAGTTTACAAGTGAAGGTAAAATCGATTTGGAAAAAAATCTGTTTTTAGGATAATGGAAGGTAACTAATATGTATTACATGCCTAATATATGCTGGTTAATGTGCTAAATGTTTTTACTTTATCTCATTTAATTCTGAAAACAATCCTGGATTAATTTCCCCCATCTAGTAAGGAACCAGGTTCAGAGTAAATAATGTGCCAGTGGTCATATAGTAAGTGCCTAAAGGTGCATTTAAATGAAGTCTGACTCCAGACCCCATGTCCTTTTTAGTAATCTTTCCGCCTCCTTAATGATATTTAGAAGTATTATTTCTGATGCTTAGTTCTTTACTACCAGCGGAATTCCAGTTTCACCAAGATGAATGTGATGATCTAGTACAAATCTTTTCAAACTCCTATTGTAGTGTGTCATATAGAGCCATGAATTTCCTTATATACAAGCCATGGTATATGTCAGACTTTTACACTATATAGTTTAATTTGGAGACCAATATAGATATATCCAAATATATGTTATAGATGCAGTGACACATGCACACATACCCTATATATATATGTAAAGTTTTTATTTACTTATTTATTCATTCATTCATTCGTCTATTTTCTGGGCATTTTCATATCATGGATAATGATCAGAACTGGCTTCCAGTGGACAAACAAAAGGAAAACTTTACCCTTGTGGAAGAATTTTTGGTTTTGTAAAGAGGGAGGGTATATAAGTTCTCCTTAAAAGCATGAAAGGTTTAGCACCTGCTAAGGTTCAGTTTTGGGTTTTGGTAGATTTTTGTTTGTTTGTTTTTGAGATGGAGTCTCACTTTAGCACCCAGGCCAGAGTACAGTGGCTTGATCTCAGCTCACTGCAACCTTCACCTCCAGGTTCAAGCAATTCTCCTGCCTCAGGCTTCCAAGGTACATGTCACCATGCCCCGTTAACTTTTGTATTTTTAGTAGAGATGGGGTTTTGCTACGTTGGCCAGGCTGGCCTCAAACTCCTGACCTCAAGTGATCCACCCACTTTGGCCTCCCGAAATGCTGAGCTTACAGGCATTAGCCACCATGCCTGGCCAGAAACTGCTAAGGTTTTAAAGGTTTAGAAAATTTAATCTCCATGTAATTTGATTCGAAATGCCATGCTTTATTCAGAATGAGAAATTTATGGCATAATGCTATCCTTTTCAATAATTGAGATTTTGCTTTATAATTAGTTTAACATGTGGCATTTGAACACTTCTGAAGATCTCAAAAAATGTAGTTTTCCAGAGCTAATAAAATATCCCTTTCTTGTGACGAACGTAATACCAACCTTGGGAAGCAAAAATTTATTATTTGCTGAAACTATTGTGCTAGTAAACTATGTGTCTCCTCCTCCTGGTACTATAATACAGTGTAAATGTGCCTCATGTATTCTCATCTATCTAGCATCTTCAACAAATGAACCCTTTCACACTATTTTATTTTCTAGAGAAATGAAAATTATTCCATTTAGTGCTATAATTTTTAACATGTTTTTGGAATGCTTATATTACACATGTCACTACCTTCTTAAATTGAAAATAACAAGACTGATTTAAATTATCCTGGTGACAAAGGATCTTCAGTTTGAAGACCAATTATTAGACAAAAATTCCCTCAGGAAACAAGAAGAGGTTTTGCCCCTAACCTAAATGATCTTAGTATGCTTTGCTTTTAAAACTGTTAGATCTGCTTTCTGTAGTCTGTGGTTGACCTCTCAGTTTGTCAGTTGTTGCTACTTGCTGGTTTAAATTTGATTGGTTCCACAAGCCTTATTTTCCTCCAGCTTTTTCCCATATCATTTGTCAATTCTAAATGACTGTTGATTGGGAAAGTATATCATCAGGCTTTTAGAAATTATGTGTAAAATCAGAGTGTGCGCCTGAAACATTTTCCTGGTGACATACTCAGATTTTGGTCCATTGACCTTATCACATTGCTGGCTGCTCAAATGTTCTTGGCTGTGTTCTCAGTAGCTAAGATAAGTAAAATTTGCTTTATAAATTGTTTAAATTTATAAATAATAATGTACAGTATCATGGAGTATATGTTAATGTTTTGGCACATGTAATGTATAGTGATCAGATAAGAGTAATTAGCATATTCATTATCTCAAACATTTACCTTTTTTTTCTGTTAAGAATACTCAATATCTTCCTCTAGCTATTTGAAAAAATATATTTTAACTATGGTCATCCTACAGTAATATAGAGCACTACAACTTCTACCTACCTAACAGTAATTTTGTATTCTTTAACAACTCTCTCTTTATGCCTCCCTACCCCTGCTTTTCCCAGCCTCTAGTATCCTCTGTTCTACTTTTTACATCTATGAGATCAACTTTTCTTTTAAGCTTCCACATGAGTGAGAACATAGAGTGTTTAACTTTGTGTGTGCCTGGCTTATTTCACTTAAAATAATATCCTCTGGTTCCATCCATGTTGCCTCTAATGACAGGATATTTCATTCTTTTTATGGTTGTATCATATTCTTTATCCATTCATCTGTTGTTGAACACCTGGATTCATTCTGTATTTTAGCTATTTTGAATAGTGCTGAAGTAAACATGTCTCTTCATTACAACAATTTTCTTTTCCTTTGGATAAATTCCCAGTAGTAGGTTGCTGGATCATGTGATAGCTCTATTCATAGTTTCTTGAGGAACCTACATACTCTTCTCCGCAATGGCTGTGCTAGTTTATATTCCCACCAACAGTATGTAAGAGTTCCCTTTTCTATGCATTCTTACAGCATCTCATTTTTTTTTCTTTTTGGTAATAGCCATTCTAACTGGGGTGAGATAATACCTCATTGTGGTTTTAATTTGCATTTCCCTGATGAGTAGTGATGTTGAGCATTTTTACATATATTTGTAGGCCATGTATATGTCTTCTTTTATGAAATGTCTGTTTAGATCACTTGCCCATTTTTAATCAGACTGTTTGTTTCTTTGCTGTTAAGATGTTTGCGTTCTTTCTATATCCTTGATATTAATCTCCTTGCATATGTATTATTTGCAAATGTTTTATCCCATTCTGTGGGTTTTCTTTTCACTCTTGAATTTTCCTTTGCTGTACAGTTTTTTCATTTTATATAATCACATCTGTTTATTTCTGCTTCTGTTACCTGTGCTTTTGAGGTTTTATATATAAAATATTTTCCCAGACCAATGTCCTGTTTCTTCTAGTGTTTTATCATTTGGGATCTTCCATTAGGTCTTTGATCTATTTGAGTTGATTTTGTATAGGATAAGAGATGGGGCTCTAGTTTCATTCTTCTACATATGGATATCCAGTTTTCCTAGCACCATTTATTGAAGAAACTCATTCTTTTCACAATGAGCATTCTTGGCACCTTTGTTAAAAAGCAGATGGGTTGTAGAGTTGTGGATTGATTTCTGGGTTTGTTTGTTTGTTTTGAGACGGAGTCACACTCTGTTGCTCAGACTGCAGTGCAGTGGTGCTATCTCAGCTCACTGCAACCTCCACCTCCCAGGTTCAAGCAATTCTCCTGCCTCAGCCTCCTGAGTAGCTGGGATTACAGGCATGCATCACCATACCTGGCTAATTTTTGTATTTTAATAGAGACAGGTTTCACCGTGGCCAGGATAGTCTCGATCTCCTAACCTCATGATCTGCCCACCTCAGCCTCACAAAGTGTTGAAATTATAAGTGTGAGCCACCATGTCCAGCATGCTGGGTTTTCTATTCTATTCCATTGGTCTATGTGTCAGTTTTTATGCCAGTACCATGCTGTTCTGGTTACTACAGCTTTGTAGTTTATTTCGAGGCCTTGGTAGTCTGATACCTCCAACTTTGTTCTTGTTGCTCAGGATTGCTTTAGCTATTCAGTCTTTTGTAATTCCACACAAAGTTTAATATTTTTTCTTTATTTCTGTGAAAAATGTCATTAGTGTTTTGATAGGGATTGTGCTTGAATCTGTAGATTCCATTGGGTAGTATTGTCATTTTAATAATATTGATTCTTCTGATCCATAAGCATGGTTGTATCCTCTTATCCTCTTCAGTTTTTTTCATCAGTGTTTTAGTTTTCCTTGTAGAGGTCTTTCACTTCTTTGGTTAAAATTGATTCCTAGGGTTGGGTTTTTGTTTTTGTTTTAGTTTTTGTTTGTTTGTTTGTTTGGTATCTATTGTAAATGGGATTACCTTCTTGATTTCTTCTTCAGCAAAAATTTGTTGTTCATGTATCAAAATGCTGCCAAGGCCAGACACAGTGGCTCATGCCTGTAATTCTAGAACTTTGGGAGGCCGAGGTGAGAAGATCACTTGAACTCAGGAGTTTGAGACCAGCCTGGGCAACATGGCAAAACTCCATCTCTACAAAAAAAAATACAAAAATTAGCTGGGTATGGTGGCACGTGCCTATAGTCCCAGCTACTTGACAGGTTGAGGTTGGAGAAAGGCTTGAGCCCAGGAGGCAGAGTTTCCATGGCTGTTTGGGCTCTTTTTTGGTTCTATATGAATTTTTAAATAGTTTTTTCTGGTTCTGTGAAGAATGTCATTGGTAGTTTGATAGGAATAGCATTGAATCTGTAAATTGCTTTGGGCAGTTTGGCTATTTTAATGATGCTGATTCTTCCTATCTATAGGCATGGGATGTTTTTCCATCTGTGTCATCGCTGATTTCTTTGAGCAGTATTATGTAATTCTCATTGTAGAGATCTTTCACCACCCTGGTTGGCTGCATTCCTAAGTATTTTATTGTTAGGAAAACTTACTTTTTGTTTCATTGATTCTTTTGTATTTTTGTCTCAATTTTGTTTATTTCTGCTCTGATCCTTATTGTTTCTTTCCTTCTACTAACTTTGGGTTTGGTTTGTTCTTACATTTCTAGTTCCTTGAAGGGCATTGCTAAATTGTTTACTCGAAATCTTTCTACTTTATTGATGTAGGCATTTATTGATATAAACTTGCCTCTTAAGACTGCTTTTGCTGGGTCCCATATGTTTTGGAATATTGTTTTTATATTTTCATTTATTTCAAGAAATTTTAAAATTTCATTCTTAATTTCTTCCTTTACCAGTAGTTGTTCAGCACCGTATTGTTTAATTTTCATGTATTTGTATAGTTTCAAATGTTCCTCTTTTTGTTGTAGTTTTTTTTCCATGTAGTCAGAAGAGATACTTGATATGATTTCAAATTTTTAAAATATTTTGAGATTTGAGTCTTAACATATGGTCAGTCCTGGCATATGTTTCATGTGCTGATAAAACGAATGTGTATTCTGTAGCTGGTGGATGAAATGTTCTGTAAGTGTCCATTTGGTCTATGGTACAGATTGAATTCGATGTTTCTTTGTTGATTTTCTGTCTGGAAAATCTATCTAATACTGAGAGTAGAATGTAGAAATCTCCAGCCATTATAATATTAGGACCTACCTCTACATTTGGATCTAATAATATTTGCTTTATATATCTGAGTGCTCTGGTATTATGTGTATACATATTTATAATTATTATATTCTCTTGTTGAATTGATCCTGTTGTTATATAATGTCCTTCTTTGCCTCTTTTTATAGTGTTTAACTTGAAGGGGTTTTTTTTTTTAATCTGACATAAGTATACCTATTCCTATTCACTTTTGGTTTTCATTTGCATGGGATATTTCTATCCATCCATTCACTTTCAGTCCTCATATCTCTTATAGGTGAGGGGAGTTTCTTCTAGGCAGCATATAGTTGGGCATTGTTGGTTTTTTTTTTTTTTTTAATCCAGCCAGCCAGTCTATGTCTTTTAAATGGCAAATTTAATTAATTTACATTCAGGGTTACTACTGATAGGTGAGTGCTTACTCCTATCATTTTATTGATGGCTTTTCAGTTGTTTTCCACAATCCTTCGTTCCTTACTTCCTTGCTTATTACATATTTATTGTTTTGGCTGGGTTTTTTTTCATAGGGATACTGTTTATCATCAGGCTTTTTAAGATTATGTGTATAATAATTTTCTTTCTTTCTCTTTCTCCTTTCTGTATTAGCTTTCCCAGTGAGTTTTATAGTATGTTTTCATGATGGTGATTATCATCTTTGTACTTTCAGATGTAAGACTGCTTGAGCATTTCTTGCATGTCCAGTCTAGTGCTGATGAATTCCTTTAGTTTCCCTCAGTCTGTAAGACTTTTTTTCTCCTTCATTTCTGAAGGCAAGCTTTGCTGGGTATAAAATTTTTGGCTGGCAGGGTTTTTTCTCTATATACTTTGAATATATCATCCCATTCTCTCCTTGCCTGTAAGGTTTCTGCTGAGAAATTTGCTGTTAGTCTAATGGAGATTTCATTATATGTGACTTGACAGTTTTCTTTTAATGTTTTCAGAATTCTTTATCTTTTGACTTCTTATAGGCTAACTATAATGTGCCTCAGAGAGGACCTGTTTGGGTTGAATTTCTTGGGATTCTTCGAGCTTCCTAGACCTGAATTTTCATCTTTCTCCCAAGACATCGGAAGTTTTCTACTATTATTTCATTAAATTTGTTTTCCTCACCTTTTCTCTATACCTTCTGTAACACCCACAAGAATATGTGTTTGCTTAATGGTGTCCCATAAATTCTATAGGCTTTTTCTCTCTTTTTTCCTTTTTCTTTGTTTTCCTTTATTTCCTTCCCCCCCCCCACCTTGGTCTGCCTCTGTTATTTCAAAATACTGTCTTTGGGTTCAGAAATTCTTTCTTTTCCTTGGTCTAGTCTGTATTTTCGGTCTAGTCTTGTATTTCTTATTTTATTCATTGGATTATTTAGCTCTAGAACTTCTGTTTGGTTCTTTTTTATATCTGTTTCTTTGTCAATTTTTCTTATTCAAATCATGAATTGTTTTCCTGATTTTGTTGAGTTGTCTTTATATATTTTCCTATTTTTTCTGTCAAACCATGTATTTGTACCTATTAATCAATTTATCTTAATCTCCCTCTCTCCCTACCCTTCTCAGCCTCTAGTAACCACCAATCTACTCTTTACATTCTAGAGTAAAGTAGTTTTTTTAGTTCTCACATATGAGTGAGAACATATAATAATTTGTCTTTCTGTATCTGGCTTATTTCACCCAGCATGATATCCTCCAGTTCCATCTATGTTGCTGCAAATGACAGGATTTCATTCTTCTTTATGACTAAATGATATTCTGTCCTGTAAATGTACTGCATTTTTAATTCATTCATCTGTTGATGGGCATTTAGGTTGATTCCATATTTTAACTATTGTGAATATTGCTGCAGTAAGTAGGTAGTACCAATATCTTTTCCATATATTGATTTTCTTTCTTTTCTATGTATATCCACTAATGGAATTGCTAGATGATAGGGTAGTTATATTTTTAGATTTTTGAGGAACTGTCACACTGTTTTTCATAGTGGATAAGTTGTTTGTCTACCTTGATCTTACTTTTTTCAGTGTAGAAACTGTGAGTTGGGGAGAAATTTTCTGTGTGCTTGGTACCCAGCAGAATGAGGGTAGAGAGGCATTGTGGATGTGGAATTTTAATTCTCTTGCCATCTACTCAGAGATTTTTTACTTCTCTCTTGCCTCAGGAACTGTCTCATCCTCATGTTTCAATTTTGGTATATCACTGGTGATCATCTCAGTGCCTTGTGTTTGTTTTTGGTTTTCTAGGTTGTTGGCGGCAGGGTCAGGGGGTCAGTGGGGGCAGGAATTGAAGCCAGCTTGCATCTGTGCCACCATTTTAGAGTCCATCCTTCCTTTCTAAATATAAATACTCTACTGAGTTAAAGGGGAAGAACTGATCCTAGTATATAATATAAAATAATTATATCTGAAGAGATGTTTAATTTCATTCTGTTTTTTATTTAATATGCATTTATTTAATACCTATTTCATCTCAGGCAGTGGACACCAAAAAATTGGATAAAATGTTATTCCTACCATCAGAAAGCTTCTCATATAATAGAGAGCGAAGATGTATACATATGCAGAATCTAGTAACTGATTGTTGAGAACAGAGTAATGCATTAATTTAGAAAAAGACTGACTTCTGGCAGAAATATGGAAGAGATCATGGAAGATTTCATGTAGAAGTTGAAATGGAACTTAAGAAAATGAGTATGGTTTGGACAGTTAGAGACTAGGGAATATCATACTAGGAAATGGGAATAGCATGTACAGAGTACAAGGATTGGGAAGCTTATCCTGTGTTTGTGGACTAGCAAGTTATAGAATTTGACTGCAACATAAGATTTGTGAATGGGAACATGAAAAGGGATAGATTGAGGTACTTGAATGCTATGGCAAACATTTGCTAAAGAATAGGAAATCTTTGAAGGATTTTAAGCTACAGGATTATTGATTATTCAATCAAGATATATGTATTGAGTGCCCATTGTTTGCCAGCACTGTACTGGAAATAAATGAGTAAAAGCAGACATAGTCCCTGCCCTCATGGAATTTAGAAGTAGAAAAGTATTCATCAAATAATTACACTAGTATAAAATTGAGTTTATGACAAGGCTAAGGAGTATGATCCTATGAGAACCTGTCAGAGAGGGACTTAGCTCCTGAAAGAGGTCAGGAAAGGATTTCTATTGGGGATCCTTTCTTGTTGAAGTGAATCTTAACATGAGAGCTACAAAATGAGTGGCATTAACTAGATGAAGAGGAGCAAGGAAAAGCAATAAAGGTAATAGCATATACGAAGCCTCTGCAGTCAAAGGAAAAATGTTGAACACAGAAGGACCCTGTACAGAAGAATGATGGAAGGATGAAAACAGAAAGGAAGAGCAAAGCTCAGAGGCTACCCAGACATTGCCATTTAAGTGAGCCCATGAAACCAATAAGCATTTTAATCTAAAATCTTACAAAATATTTGGCTGATTTTTTTATACCTTTCATAATAGCAAAAGTTTATAAATTTTATTTTTCAAACTTTTCTTAAAACTATTCCTTTTAATTTTTTGTTTTTATTTCTACCTAATTTTAGGAAACACAAGGTGTAAAAACTTTTAGTAATGATCCTTGAGATCTGCCAGTATCCAATACTGTATTTTAAGTAAAGGTAATTCAGCCATCTGGCATTTTAAGAGGAAACCATAATAACAGTATTCTCTTGATATATAGGGTTGGATGTGTCCAGAGCCTGCATCAGAAAGGGAGGACTTGGTATATTTTGAACATAAGTCATTTACTAAATTGTGCAAGGAGCATGATGGAGAATTTACTGGCGAAGAAGAAAACAGTGCACATGCACTAGAACGGAAGAGTGACAACCCCCTAGATATAGCTGTAACCAGGCTGGCTGATTTGGAGCGGAACATTGAAAGAAGGTATCTGAAGAGCCCCTTAAGTACCACCATTCAGATCAAACTGGATAATGTGGGCACAGTTACTGTCCCTGCTCCTGCACCATCCATTAGTGGTGATGGTGACGGGTAGGTTTTTGAGATTAACTTGAAAAATTATTGTGCTTCTTTGCTAATTGGAGCCTATTTTCTATTGCCTGTTATCTATGTATCTTCTTGTATGTCTGTGATCCATATGGATCATGCTATTTGCATGGTGCTTTGTAAAAACTTTTTTTTTTTTGTTATGTGCGTTGATAATCCTGCAAAGTGATCTTACATTTACCCGGTTGTGACTAAGCTTTGAGGCACGTAGCCACAGTCTGTGCACTACATCAAATTTAGTTGCTTAAACCTTATACTTATTGGCTGTTACATGTTTTTGTCATTGCTTGGCTTTCAATGTGATGACTGTTTCACATTCAGTAATCGTAAGTGTGGACATGACCTACTTAATTTTTCTATATTTCAATGCAGAATTGAAGAGGATATTGCTCCAGGGCTCAGGGTATGGAGAAGGGCAGTATCAGAAGCTCGCAGTGCTGCACAGGTAGCTCTGTGCATTCAGCAATTACAGAAATCAATAGCATGGGAAAAATCAATTATGAAAGTTGTAAGTGTTTTTATTTAAGAAATACTATAACTAATTTACTTTGTCCTGTTTCTTCCAACCTCCAGATCTTTCTTAATTGCACATTACCTATTGTCATAATAATGTATGCTATACTTGAGAGTTTTTCTAATTCTAAAAGATTTTTGATACTTTCCTCCTTATTGAAGGAAACTTTCAAATGTGTTATCTTTTTTGTTAAAATCTTGCTTCTGCCTCCTTTGAATATTGTTTATATATTCTAACTGAAGTTGTCTCCTACATTCCATCAGCATAATAGTTGTTAATCTAAATCTTGAAGGCCGTTTCACTCTTGTAAACAGTTGCATTGTTAACATTACCTGCTATATTACTGCATTGCTAAAACATCTTTTTCTATCAGTTTTCATTTTTAATTCTCAGGAGCACTTACATAAGTACATACAAAATAAGCAAAGAACTATTAGTTTATTTGTTTGGTGTCGGATGTGATTAACATGAATAGTAGATCCTTTAGTCTTTCCTTTACTAATTAAAACTGGTTTTTCACCCTTCTCTAAGCCCAATTAGCTTATTATGTGGTAAATCTCTGTTTTGTGCCAGGCACCAAAATGCTGTGTGTTCAAAATAAAGAGCCATAATTCATGTTTTCCAGAGAAATATTTATTTTAAATCATGTACAAGTGTCCCTCTTGTCTCTTTTGTATATCATATATAGAAGTATCTATTATATGTAGTCTTTTAGGAATTACTTTAACATTTATTTTTTTTTTTCTTTTTTGAGACGGAGTCTCACTCTGTCACTGAGGCTGGAATGCAGTGGCAAAATCTCAGCTCACTGCAAGATCTGCCTCCTGGATTCAAGTGATTCTCCTGCCTCAGCCTCCCGAGTAGCTGGGATTACAGGCACCTACCACCATGCCTCGCTGATTTTTGTATTTTTAGAAGACATGGTGTTTCACAATGTTGGCAAAGCTGTTCTCAAACTCCTGTCTTCAGGTGATCCACCTGCCTCGGCCTCCCAAAGTGCTGGGATTACAGGCATGAGTCACTGCACCCAGCCACCATTTACTTTTGACAGACTAGCTTTAACTTGTCAACATTTGAGATTCCTTTTCATGAATGACTAAAGGTGAAATTCCTTTACCTAAAATGGTTGTTTTCCTGAAGAAGTGATTGTTAAATAACTGAGCATTCTTTGTCCCATTTTTACCTTTATGCTTCGACTACTCAAGGCCTTATTAATTCCACACAAATAAATTATGTTTCTTCTATGGTTTTTCACTGTTTCCTAAAATATCTATGGAATAATGAATTTGCACTTTCACAATGTGCTCCAATACAGGTCTTTCTCAATTCAGATTGGAATTTACTATAATATTTTTTTAAACGGAGCCTTTGTTGCCCAGGCTGGAATGCAGTAGCACAATTTCAGCTCACTGCTACCTTGGTCTCCTGGGTTTGAGTGATTCTCCTGCCTCAGCCTACTGAGTACCTGGAATTACAGGCATGCACCACCATGCCCAGCTAATTTTTGTATTTTCAGTAAAGGTAGTGTTTCACCATGTTGGCCAGGCTGGTCTCAAACTCCTGAACTCAAATGCTCTGCCCACCTGCCTCGACCTCCCAAAGTGCTGAGATTACAGGCATGTTACACTGCACTTGGCCCAGAATTTACTATAAATTTTAAGGCACTGTTCGATTCATTTCATAGCGTTTTTACCAGGTACAGATTTTTTTTTCTTCTAAAAACTATTACTGAAACCAGCTTTAAAGTCACCTTAGAAAAATATATTTGGTAAGATCTAGGCAATAATGATTTTTTTTTTTTAAGAGAGAGAGAGAGACTGAAACTAAGTTCTTGTCAGGTATGGTGGTGCATGCCAGTAGTCCCAGCTACTCCAGAAGCAAAGGCAGGCTGATCGCTTGAGCCCAAGGGTTTGAGGCTATAGTGTACAATGATCACACTTGAGAATAGCCACTGCACTATAGTCTGGGCAACATAATGAGACCTTGTCTGTAAATAACATTAAAAAAAAAGATTAAGTCCTAGATCAGAATGAAATTTATAGTTATATTTTTTCTCATCTACATCAAAGCAATCATCATGATGTGTTCAGTTTTATTATAAACTGATACACAGAAACCTAAAACTTGTATCAAAACCTGCTTTTATATTGATGTATTTAAATTCTGCAATGTAAAGCTTTATTTCCATTTTTGCAGATCCATTCACCTTTCCGTTCTACATATACACTTATCATTTAGCTCCATCCCTCACAATCTCCATTTCCTTTTTCAAATGCTGAATAATACAGTTTTTTTGCTATGGAACTACCTTGAAAAGAAGGCAGTGTTTTATAGTTAAAGATTAAGAGCACTTTATAACCTTTAGAGACATAACAGTGCCTATAATAATCCTCATAGTAATTCCTAATAAAATATTAAAGTGCGCAATATCTTTAGAAATACCCTGTTGGACAGAAACCAAGCTTACCAAGAAAAAGAGGGAGTTGTTATAATTTGTCTCCAGATAACTCTCTACCCACAGTATGCTTTATATTGTTGTTAAACAATAGGCAGCATCCACTGTTTTTTACTGTAGTAGCAAAGGAATTAAAATCAAATATTAATATATTTACCATAACACTGTGAGTTGTTACTGTAATTTTTCAAAATTCTTATGAGTTTGATATCTGTCACCCTTTCTTTAAAAGTATTAGAAAATAATTTTATTTTTAAATCCTAAGTATGAAATGTAAGACAGACCTTGTAGTATTTTTAGTTGCCTAGTAGAGAAAACAATGAGTATTTACTTACATTCATGAAACTGATTTTTAAATTCTGTTGTTATAGGGATATAAATATAACCTTGCAATTGTTATCTCTCAGTGAATATTTTTACAATAGAAGTTGTAACGATGTAATTCAAATATGGAGAAATAACACCATCTTAAGGTATTCAGTGATGGTGATGTTAGAAAAGGTCATAGAATAGATACTGATTGTTGGAATGGTAAACTCTGCTGCTTTTGCTCTTGGTAACCATGCCAATTTTACTATGAAATATATAGTATATACATTTGATAAATATTTGTTAACTTGAATAGTATGTATCTGCTGTTTAGATAAGATTCTAAAACTATCATTGGTATACATACTAAGTTAGATCAGAAGACCGTTTTATACTTTCCCAGACTAAGATATAATATTGCATTGAAAATTAAAGTAAGTTTGAACAGTTATTCTATTTTGTTTTTAAGAGCATATAAATACCTAACTTTAAAGTAGTTTAAATGATTTCTTGTTAAGTGTTTTCATTTTAAAAAATATTGATTGCTGAACATTTTCTTTTGTGACTGGAATATGAACTAAATGTCAAAAAAATAATATTAGTGCTCACCATTTTTTAAAGCCATCTTGAAAGTTTTTACTTGTCTAACTTTTCTTCTTTCCTTTGTAAAACTTAATATACAGGATATGTGTACATGGAAGAAGTCTTCTCTTTGCAGATTTAAAGTTTTTAAATATATTAGAAAATTTTCAGTAGAAAACAGTTTTATTTTTAATTCTAAAAAATAATGACCTCTTAATTTCTTAAATGTATCTTTTTTTCTTTAGAAACTATTTTGTAGGATCCGTTTTCTGCACTTGTGACACATGTTTGATTTGGGTTGATTTTCAAAGTTTCCTGGTTTGAACACATTTTCCCATCTATCACAAAATATAGATGAATTAGTCAAAAATGTAGGGTTATCTTTTTATTATACTTAATTATACTAATACAACTTTGCTAATTTTGATTCTAAAAATTACTCTAACTCTTATTTCTTTCTCAGGATATCGTGAGGATGCTCTAAGATAAGCAAAAGATGAAGCACATTAAACAAATAAAACACCATGTATTAAAGCTATTCATTGCTTTATGTGCTCTAATGTCGTGTTAATTATTTCATATGTTAATGTGTACATGCTTCTGAAGTGTGTGCAGGCATCCTGCCTCTAGCTTTGTTCTTTGCAGTGTACTTGAAATGTGCATATACCCCAATAGAACTGCTCACCCGTCATGTGGTCCATATCTGTGTAACGAAAGATACATAGATGTGTATGGCTACTGTATATTTGTTAGCAAGCGGAATGAATGTTCAGCACTAATAAAAAATAGGAATTATGGTGTGTTTAACATCCCAATAACTATTATTCATAGCAGAGGGTTAATTTTAAATGATTTTTCGTGTATTATAGTACTGCCAAATCTGTCGAAAGGGAGATAATGAAGAACTGCTTCTTCTTTGTGATGGTTGTGACAAAGGCTGTCATACATACTGCCATAGACCCAAGATTACAACTATCCCAGATGGAGACTGGTTTTGTCCAGCTTGCATTGCTAAGGTAAGACTGATCTAAAACTAAACTTTTTATTTTATTTTACCTTTTTATTTTTTTTTTAATACAGGGTCTCAGTTGCCCAGGCTGGAGTGCAGTAGTATGATCATAACCCACTACAGCCTAAAATTTCT
Source organism: Callithrix jacchus (assembly GCF_049354715.1). Taxonomy (NCBI): domain Eukaryota; kingdom Metazoa; phylum Chordata; class Mammalia; order Primates; family Cebidae; genus Callithrix; species Callithrix jacchus. The sequence goes on from NC_133507.1 coordinate 70,593,706, forward strand.
GGGCTCAAGCAATCCTCTGGCCTCAATTTTGTAGCTGAGACTACAGGTGTGCACTGCAGCCAGCTAATTTTTTTTTTTTTTTTTTTTTTGAGAGATAGTCTTGCTATGTTGCCTAGAATGGTCTCATACCTGTCCTCAAGCAATCCTCCTACCTCAGCCTGCCAAGTTACTGGAATTACAAATGTAAGCCACTGTGCCCAGGTCCAAACTAAACATTTTAATTACTAGATCAAAATGCAGACTTTTATGGGGTTTATGTTTTGAAGGCAGACTCTTCTAGGTCTTCTCTACCTCAGTAATTCTCTCCCATGTTTAATCTCTTAACCTAATTATTAACTACCACCTTTCCATAAACTCACTTTGGACACCCATCTGTCCACCTCCTCTTTTCCTTCCAGTTCACTCCCTGTAGCACTTCAACTCCAGCAATCCTTTGATCTCACCAGGACTGTCAGTTTGACTTAAGACTTTTCACTGTTGTTCTCCCCCTTCATGTCCTATCTTTCCTCCTAATCTGTTTTATGTATCATTATCCCATTATCCCAATCATTACTTCCACCATTAGGTCCTGTGCCTCCCCCTACCCACCTTGGTAAAACCATTATTGTGGTTAATAACAACTCTGATTTCTCTAGCACCTGTACCTTTGTATCTGAATATAGCTGTGGAATATTCAGCCTTTAAATTCAAGGCATTAAGGCCCAGGGATGTTGGCTCATGCATATAATCCAAGCACTTTGGGAGGCCGAGTCAAGCACATCACTTGAGGCCAGAAGATCAAGACCAGCCTGGCAAACATGGCAAAACCCTATCTCTACTAAAAATACAAAATTATAACTGGGCAAAAATTAGTGGTGACGCATGCCTGTAGTCCCAACTACTTGGGAGGCTGAGGTAGGAGAATCACGTGAACTTTGGAGGTGGAGGTTGCAGGGAACCCAGATTATGCCACTGCACTCCAGCCTGAATGACATAGTGAGATTCCGTCTCAAAATAAATAAATGTAAGTAAATAATTAAACTTATGATGTTATAGGGCTTTTAATAATGTCAAGAATTTAGCTCTGTCTCCTCCAACTTCATTCTCAGTTTACTGTCATTCAACTGAGTAAACGGAAGCCATGAGAAGAAAATATCACAATGTCTTGCCACCATATCTGCTGTCCTTCTGTATCTGGGCTCACACACCTTACCTTCTCTGTTCTTGCCATGAACTCCTGACTAAGCCAGTTTTCCCACTTGTGCCTCAGATCCCATCCCTTACCTCCTTGGGGATATTATTCCAGCAGTTCTCTCTTCTGCATCATCAATTTCTCCTTCTCCACTCGGTTCCTTTCTTCAGCCTACTGATATGCTGCTATATTTCCCATCCTAAGAAAACTAAGCGAAAGCCATCTTCTTTCCTCACTTCTCCCTTGATCCAGTTCCTCCATTTTTTCCTTCCATCTACAGAAGAACACTTGGAAAATTTTGTGTTCTAATTTTATCTAATACCTCTCTTCTGGTTCACTCTTTTTTTGTTTGTTTGTTTTTTAAGACAGGGTCTTCATTTGTTACCTAGGCTGGAATGCAGAGACACTATCACCATTTACTGCAGTCTTGATTCTTCCACACTCCAGTGATCCTCTCACCTCAGCCTCCCAAGCAACAGGGACTGCCGACCTGTGCCACCGTGCTCGGCTAATATTTTTTAATTTTGTAGAGATGGGGTCTCACTATGTTGCCCAGGCTGCTCTCAAATTCCTGGGCTTAACTGATCCTCACAACACAGCCTCTGAAGCCTGGGATTACAGATGTGAGCCACCACACTCAGCCCTGATTCACTCTCCTCACTGTAGATTTTCACCTCCACAGCTTCTCCAAAAATGTTCTTATTGTGGCCACAAATAGCATTCACATTTCTCACTCCAGTGATCAGTGCCTGTGTCATCCAACCTGTTACATTTGCTAGAGCTGAACACTCTTTCCTTCTTGAAACAGTGATTTTCACTTGACTTCTAGGATACCATACTCACCTGGTTTTCTTTCCAGTATTTTCTTCTTCTCAAGTCTCCTTTGATGATTTTTCCCTACCTCCCTGATCTGTAAACATTGGAGTGCTTTCTTTCCCTCAGGGTTATCATCTGTAAAATAGGATAGTATCTGCTTTGTGGGGATTTGTGAAGAACAAATAAGGTCATACATGTGAAAGTTTTTATAATGTTATAGTTCTGTGTTTATTTTAATACTTACTATGTTTAGGCTATATTTCACTAGATAGCAAGTGGTCTTACATGACATCATATTCACTAATAATCTTTTTTTATTATTTTGATTATTCTCGATCATTTTTGTCATACATAGTTAAATATTACTTAGCAGTGATCTTCACAGATTGTATACAAAATTATCTCTTATTGTACATAAAATTATCTTTTAGCTTTATAAACTGTCAAGTCATAGAAAGTTTCTCTAATACTCTATGAATTAATAACAGATAAGTGTTTGAAGTCTTGGGAGTATCACCTGGACATTTTGTCTTCAATAAATATTCTTAAATTAGTATCCTTAGCTATCTATCATTTCAGGAGTAGACTTGGAGACATAAAATCTATAATCTCATTCGAGCCCTTCTCTGTGAATGCAGCTTTCCAAGCCTCTGCTTTTTTTGTTTTTTAACTGTAGTAAACTAGATGTTTCTCATAGTTAATTTGTAATTATTTTAAAACATTTGTGCTATACATACACCTTGCTCTCAAGTGGCTTTTTCTGGATACATCATCCTGATTAACTATTTTTACTCTATGTGTATGTGTGTTTATGTATGTATATATGTGATCATAGGATCACAGAATCAAAAGGATGTGTGTGTGTGTGTGTGTGTGTGTATGTGTGTATGTACATATACCTACAACATAGCTATCCCTCAGTATCTGCAGGGGATTAGCTCCAGCATCACCATGGATATCAGAATCCACAGATGCTCAAGTTCCTTATATAAAATGGAATATTATTTTCATATAACCTACACACATCCTCTCATATCCTTCAAATCATCTCTAGATTATTTGTAATACCTAATAAAATGTAAATGCTATGCAAATAGTTGTTATACTATATTGTTTTTTTATTATTTTTATTGTTTTGTTATAGGAGGTTGGCTTTTTGTTTTATATTTTCTTTTTCTTTTTTTTTAAATTAAGACAGAGTCTCATTCTATCACCCAGGCTGGAGTGCAGTGGCAACTGCTGCAACCTCCACCTCCCAGATTCAAGTGATTCTCTTGCCTCAGCCTTCTGAGTAGCTGGGACTACAGGCGTGCACCACAACACCCAACTAATTTTTGTATTTTTAGTTGGGACGAAGTTTCACCATGTTGGCCAGGATGGTCTCAAACTCCTAACCTTAAGTGATCCACCTGCCTCAGCCTCCCAAAGTACTGGGATTACAGGCATTAGCTATTGTGCCCAGCTTTGTTTTATATTTTCTATCTGTGGTTGGTTGAACCCACAGATGTGGAACCTGCAGGGCCAATTGTATTAATACACACTTATAAACACACACATAGATAACACACACAAACTCACCTATTAGACATTTCAAACTTCAGTGCCTACAAAAGCCAAGTAAGTAACATGAAAGAGTTCATTGGATCCCCTAGGGGGCACTGTGGCAAACAGGAGAATCATGTCTCTATTTAAATTTAAGTCAAAGCTCAACTCTACCCAATTGTTGTCATGTAGGAATGTGGGCCCCATGTTCAAGAACCCATATATTCAAGGGCAGTTGAGACTGTGGATTTTTATGTCTTCCCAAATATTAAGTATTGGAAACAAATTCAGAATTTTTACAAGCATTATTTGAAGCAAATAGCACATTCTGTGGCCTGTTTGAAGCCTGTGAGTCACCAGTTCGTGACTTATAAGAATTTATAAACATAAAAGATATGTGCCATTGTTCATTAAATCTGAAAAGTTTTGCTTAGGATCCACTGAAGTTCCGCTTTGAATTCGTACTCTAGCCAAGAAAAGGTGATGGGGGTTGGGGAATGCTCTGCCCAAGAGCAAAGTAATCAAGTTAACAGAGTAACTAGATAAAAAGTTTGCTTTTAAAGTATGTGTGTTTGTACTATCTAATTAGATCAGCTGACCCACATCATTTTTTGTCTTTTTTTAAAAATCACAAGTCTTTTGATTCTGTGATTTCAATTGTATATTTCTTTCCTTCCTTTTTTTTTGAAACAGTCTCATTCTGTTACCGAGGCTGGAGTACAGTGGGGTGATCTCAGCTCACTGCAACCTCCACCTCCCGGGTTCAAGTGATTCTCATGCCTCAGCCTCCTGAGTAGCTGGGAATACAGGCATGCACCTCCACACCCAGCTAATTTTTGTATTTTTGATAGAGATGGGGTTTCACCATGTTGACCAAGCTGGTCTCTAATTCCTGACCTTGCTGTTGGCCTCCAAAGTGCTGGGATTGCAGGATGAGTCACCTCGCCCAGCCCAATTTTATATTTTCTTACTGTATGTATTAATTTGTTAGAAATTTATACCAAATAATATTTTAGTTCAAATAGAAACTAGATGTTTTGGCCCACTATTTATAACATTTTGTTTTTTTTTTTAAGTAATAAAGCTATTCAGTCTAACTTGTCATTAAATGGACTTCCTCTTCATTGTGTTAAGTATTCTGCCTTTTTTAATGATTTCAGAGTACTGAAAGCTCAGTATTTTACAAAAAAAAAACAAAATAATCAGATTTTAATGAATAAAAATAACTAAATGGAGAAGAGACTGAATAAAACGTTAATTATTTCAGTCACTGACAGAGGTTGTGATTCTTTGATATGATATGGAGAAAGCTTGGGATTTATGGTTTACCTTAAAATCAATTAGTCAATTAAAATATCTCCTTAACTATACTTTAACCTGCTAATAAAGAAGCAAATAATTTTAACTATTTGATTAAGAGCATTTTCAAGTAATGTAAGCAAGGTGGTGCACACCCATAGCCCCAGCCACTCGAGCTCAACAGATACTCCTCCATGTCAGCCACCCGAGTGGCTGGGGCTACTGTAAGCCATGATTGTACCACTGTATTCCCAGCGTGGGCAACAGAGCGAGACTGCCAAAAAAAAAAAAAACCAAAAACAAAAAAACGACTACAGCTAACTTTAAGTTATTGGTAAACTGATTTGTTTTGTTTGAGACAGAGTGTCTCTCTGTTGCCAGGCTGGTGGAATGAAGTGGTGCCATCTTGGCTCACTGCAACATGTGGCTCCCTGATTCAAGCGATTCTCCTGCCTCAGCCTCCAGAGTAGCTTGAATTACAGACATGCGCCACCATACTCAGATAATTTTTGTATTTTTAGTAGAGATGGGGTTTCACCATGTTGGCCAAGATGGTCTCGGTCTCCTGATGTTGTAATCTGCCTGCCTCAGCCTCCCAAAGTGCTGGGATTACAGGCGTGAGCCACTGTGCCTGGCCTGCTACACTGATTATATGACTTTGCAGTCTAGAATTTTTTAACAATCTAGTTAAAGGAATAGTTTTCTAAAAGTGTTTGGTATGTACCACATATTTGGAAAATCAAAATAAAAGTCATACATTGCCAGAACTTTACATCTCTCTTTTATGATCTATTATATTTATCATAACATTTAACTCTCAAAAGGCAGATTTTATTTCTCTATGAATACAGGGTGGGGCACCCTTCTTGTTGCATTCATGTGCTGCCTGCAATTTGTGGTTATATTTGCATAAGACCACATTGAGATTTCTTTTTTGCATGTAATCCTAGAGCTAGAATGACTTTAGCAAGTATGTGGTTTCTCATTCTTATTTTTAAAATTAGAAAACAAGACCTCACAAATATTTTTGCTCAAAGTTAGTAACAGAGCCATAGCTGGAATTCATATCCTTTGGTTCCAAGCACAATGTCTTTTATAGCTTTCTATGTTGTTTTTTTCAAAAACAGACATCGTTTTCCCCCATCTTTCACCAATGCTTAGTTCACACCTGGGAATCACAAGTTTGTGGAATTCTCTTCTTATTGCAAATACCTTTATTTTTTACCCAAAAAAATAATCAATTTCTAGTAGATTCGATCACTTGGATTTCTCTATTTGACACTTCCTTAGCTCTTTTTCATTTTTTGGCCTGGCTTTTTATTATCTCTTCAACTTTCTTTTTAACTATTTCTATATTTTCATTTATATTCATCTTTATTTCTAATTCTGTTGTGCTCCAAAAGAGAATTCTTTTGTATCTTTAAAATCATTCAGTTAGTGACCTACACTAAAGGAATACTACAGACATGTTCTATAGATGAACTACCATGAGATCAGCATCTCAAGTTTTAAGAATTCTTAAGATTAATAGACTTTTCATATTTTATTAGATTTTATCCTTATGAGAGAAAAAATACACAGATCTTTCTTAAGAATAATAGTTATAACTATTCTAGATCAGAGTTATTCTTTTTACTTGTTTGTCCTGTCAGACGTTCATAATTTAAAATAATAGAAGGTCTGTAGACAGACACTTTCTTACACTTCATTTTACTTTTTTTTTAATTAAAGGCAAGTGGTCAAACTATAAAAATCAAAAAACTTCATGTCAAAGGAAAAAAGACTAATGAGTCAAAGAAAGGCAAGAAGGTAACTTTAACAGGAGATACGGAAGATGAAGACTCTGCATCTACAAGTAGTTCTCTAAAAAGAGGAAACAAAGACCTCAAGAAAAGAAAAATGGAAGAAAATGCTTCTATTAACTTGTCAAAACAAGAAAGTTTTTCTTCGGTTAAGAAACCTAAAAGAGATGACTCCAAGGACCTAGCTCTTTGCAGGTATTATTTCCATTTTCATGCACTCTATATTAAAACTTCCCATTTTATTTGTTAAAAAACCTTTTACCATATTAAAGCTTCCTTTCTGATAATTTGTGCAAATAAAAAATGTAAAGCATAAGTATTAAGAAAATGTGTAAGTACAGTAAATCTATTCCTTTGTCTTTTAATGTTAATTTGCATTGAGTTTTTATTTGAAAGATTATAATAGGCCTGGCACAGTGGCTCATGCCTAAAATCCCAGCACTTTGAGAAACTCAGACGGGCAGGTCACCTGAAGTCAGAAGTTTGAGACCAGCCTGGCCAACATGGTAAAATGCTGTCTCTACTAAAAATACAAGCATTAGCTGGGTGTAGTGGCACACACCTATAATCCCAGCTACTTGAGAGGCTGAGGCAGGAGAATCACTTAAACCTGGGAGGCTAAAGTTGTATTGAGCCAAGATGGCGCCACTGTGCTCCAGCCTAGGCAATAGAGCAAGCCTTTGCCTCTGTCTCTGTCTCTCTCTCTCTCTCTCTCTCTCTCTCTCTCTCTATATATATATATATATATATATATATATATATACATATACCCACACACACACATACACACAGATATATATATGTGTGTGTATATATATAATATACATATATATAATAACTGAAATTTTTTTTAATTAGAAAATAGACAATTGTGGATACTGATTTCAAACATTATTTTCTTTAGTATGATTCTGACTGAAATGGAAACTCATGAGGATGCATGGCCTTTCCTACTTCCTGTAAACTTGAAACTTGTTCCTGGTTATAAGAAAGTTATTAAGAAGCCTATGGATTTTTCCACAATTAGAGAGAAACTAAGTAGTGGACAGTAAGTAAATCATTTCAGTTTACTAAATATTTATTGAATCCCTGATATGTGCTGGGCATATTTGTAGTGAGCCAAAGTTATTTTAATTAGCCATAAGATATAGGCCCTTCCTTTCAGGTGGGTGTGTATCTATTTGGCTAGAGTAGAATAGTATAGAAGAGAAACCAACTAAAATTATTTAAGAAATTAAAAATCAGTGTAATAGGCCGGGCACGGTGGCTGATGCCTGTAATCCTAGCACTTTGGGAGGCCAAGGTGGGAGGATCACCTAAGGTCAGGAGTTCAAGACCAGCCTGGCCATCATGGTGAAACCCCATCTTAAAAAAAAAAAAAAAAAATGTAATAAACCTGCTTTTGACGTTGAAAGAGCACCACAAACCTAGGCTGAAGGTAAGGAAAAGTATCAGGAAAGCCTCCCAAAGGAAGTAATAGCTAAGCAGAATTCTGCATCTATGGCGTGACCACACCTCATGTGGATTTAACAAAAATTGACTCAAATATTGTTAGATGATCATAATGCAGAAATAGAAGATCTTTGGAAGTTTTACATATTAAGAGCTTTAATGTAGTTATTGGAGAATACCAAAATTCCATTTATTAATGTGGAGAAAGAACTATTATTTGCTCCTCTCTACCATATTCTCTTTGCAATCCTATTTCAAGAATAAAGTTACTTACTTTGAGAGGCTCTCCTGATACTCATGCAATGTGTATTTTAATTATGTTGTTATTATTCAGTATATTATTTAGATCTTCCTGTACATTCTTTTGGTGAAAATAACTGGAGTCTGTGTACTCTATATTTAATTTAGAAGAGTTAAATAGAACTTATAATGATCAGTGTCCCTCACATATACCAAGTGATTTACTAGGTTAACCAGATGACTAATTTATTTCTTCGGGAGATGAAATAACAGTCTTCCAAAGGTTTATGTCTGTTTTGTTTTATTATTTTCTTAATTATAGAAGGGACCTCCCTAAATTCAGGAAGCATTTAAAACCATTAAAATGATTGATTGGTACTGATTGGTTCCAATATGCAAATGCTGTGATCAAGACATGGACTAGTTCTTTCCTTGTTCTATCAAAATAGTCCATTGTCTAGATGGATGGCACAATGAAATTTGTAATTGACGTGGCTGAGACAAAGAATTACACATGAAGACTTTACTAGGATTTAAATTAACTCTTGATTTTAACTTCCATGATCTTCCAATTCCTGGATACAGGATTAACATAAACCTCAAAACTCCTAAAACAAATAGGCTTCAAAATAAATATAACAAAAAATGCTACAAAATCATATGGGCCAGGCGAGGTGGCTCACACCTGTATAATCCCAGCACTTTGGGAGACTGGAGGCAGACAGATCACAAGTTTGAGACCAACTTGGCCAATATGTTGAAGTCTCGTCTCTACTAAAAGTACAAAAATTAGCTGGGCATGGTGGCGCATGCCTTTAGTCCCAGCTACTTAGGAGGTTGAGGCACGAGAATCACTTGAACCCAGAGGTGGAGGTTGCAGTGAGCCAAGATCACACCACTGCACTCCAGCCTGGGCAACAGAGTAAGACTGTATCTCAAAAAAAAAAAGCTACAAAATGAGAGCTCCTTTGGAAAATGAGTTCGGGTAAATGGAGGAAGTCACAGGGGAAGAGGAAGAGAGAAGGAAAAACAGTCTGTGCAATCCTGTTTTCGATGCCAGCTGTGTGGGAAGCAAAATTCAGTGGATTCAAGTTCCTCAGACTCTCTAGTTGGAGTTGATTAAACCCAAATTAATGAGGTAGAACCAAAACTCACAAACCATATTTAAAATTTTTAAACTAGAAATGTTTAGAATAGAGGGAGTGGCCTACTTTAATGAATCTTTCTGAGTTCCGTTAGCTGGCCATCCCCTAAAGGAAGGACACACATATGAGTTGTATACATTTTTCAGCTAGAATCTCGCCTAGAATTCTCTCCTGGGTTCCACTCTCCCTAAGGTTAATCATTAACCTTTTCTTAGGGTAAGGAACAATCAAAAGAGAAGTAGTTCTTAAAGTAACTTTAAAATATTTTATAAAAATCATTCCTACACATACTGTATGATTCCATTTGTATGAAGTATCCCGAATAGATAAATTCGTAGGGACAGATAGAAGATTGGTGGTTGCCAGGTGCTGGGAAGAGGGAGGAATGGGGAATAACTGCTTAATGAGTATGTTTCCTTTCAGGGTGATGGCAGTGTTTTGAAGACAGAAGTGACGATAATACCATTTTGTGACTTAAATGCCACTGAATTGTCCAACTTAATATGGTTAATTTTATGTGAATTTCTTCACCTCAATAAAAATAAGCAAATAATTCCTAGGAAAATGGATGAGGTTACATGTGAGCATATTAAACATACAGAAATTTTTCTTTCATTTACACAGAAGAAGGGAGTGAAAGGTCATATAAGATATTTCACCAAAAAAATAGAATTCCGCTTTGACAAGCTTTCACAGCACCAGTCCCTCATGGGGTATTTCTTTTTTTTAATTTTTATTTAAATTTTTGTGGATACATAGTAGATGTATATATTTATGGGCTGTACAAGATACAGGCATGCAATGCATAATAATCACATCATGGAAAATTGAGTATTACGTCAAGCATTTATCCTTTGTGTTACGCATAATCCAATTATGCTCTTTTAATTTAAAGTTTGTACAGTTAAATTATTATTGACTATAGTCCCCTGGATGTGCTATCACATACTAGATCTTATTCATTCCTTCTATTTTTTTGTGCCCATTAACCATCTTACCTCCCCACAGCCCTTCCCAACCTCTGGTACCCATCCTTCTACTCTGTTTCCAAGAGTTTAGTTGTTTTGATTTTTAGATCCCATAAATAAGTAAGAACATGTGATGTTTGTCTTTTTGTGCCTGGCTTATTTCACTTAACATAATGACCTCCACTTGATCCACATTGTTTCAAATGACAAAATCTCATTTTTTTTTTTTATGGCTGAATAGTGCTCCATTGTGTATAAGTACCACATTTTCTTTATCCATTCATCCATTGATGGACACTAAGGGTGCTTCCAAATCTTGGCTATTTGAACAGTGCTGCAACAAACACAGGAGTGCAGATATCTCTTTAATATGCTTATCTCCTTTCTTTTGGGTATATACCCAGCAGTGGGCTTGCTGGATCACATGGTAGCTCTGCTTTTAGTTTTTTGAGGAACCTACAAAATGTTCTCCATAGTGGTTGTACTAATTTACACTCATGGGATATTTTTAATGTTTACATTATTTTAGTATCCAGCTTGTCATAGGTTAGAGTTAATTTAAAATTTGAATTTCTAAAAGCTGTCTTTTAAAATTTATTGAATTGGCTTGAGTTGGCTCGAAATGACCATTTCTTTCTTACTAATAAGCTTAGGCAAATTCATTCATCTTTCTTTTCTCTTTTCTGTTTTCCTACAGAGAAAGAGAATTGGGTTTATCTCACCAGAAAAGCATGGAAACCACACTGCTTCTTGTTGAAAGACAGACCCTCATAATGTTACCTCTAGTACAGAGATAGCATATGCTTTGTTTGCCTATTTGGGTTCATCATACTCCAATTCCTGGGCAAAAGAGCATTTATAAGAGAAGATAAGAGAAATGGGGAATTCCGTATATAACAGCTACAAGACAAGTGTTAATTTTATCATTGCATAGGAAGCATTTACATGATTTCTCCTGCAGCTGAGCATTTTTGAATACAGATAATAGGATCCTACAAGTGATACATTTGGTCAGATAACCTAATAAATTAGTCAAGTGGGATAGGTCCTGTGACAGAATTGTGTGACAGAGGTCAAACAGGAGATGGGATATGGGGAAATGCCAGTTGAAATATGTTTTGATCTTTAGAGAAATATGTTTTTCCATTTAACCTGTTCTTTAAATCCAGTATGTTCCAGAACATACAAAATTTTTTAAATGTTCTATCTATAAAAGTGTATCATATTTTTATATCAGTTTAAATGCAGTTATCCTAACTCTTCATTTTTTTACAAAACAAAGCCACTCTACGAAAGTAATCACTAATTATGTGTTTTCTTTCAGGTATCCAAACCTTGAAACCTTTGCTCTAGATGTCAGGCTTGTTTTTGACAACTGTGAAACATTTAATGAAGATGATTCTGATATAGGCAGAGCTGGCCACAATATGAGAAAGTATTTTGAAAAAAAGTGGACAGATACTTTCAAAGTGAGCTGAAGTTATAATAATCTCTTTATTTTTTTTCTTTTAAACAAGGACAAATGAGACCAGCAATGTGAACTGTATTTACATAAATGTGCAAGGCACATACATAATGACTTTCTTTTTTCTTAAGATAAGTATAAAAAAAAAGTATCAGAAGAATGATACCATTTTTAAAGGCTTCACTCCTACAACAACCAAGGCCCTTGGTTATTGGTTTGTGTGATTTATCAGCTAATTTAGGTAGAACAGGGAAGCACACCCAAAGAATTTTCAAAGGAAAGGGTGTTATAGTGCAATAGCAATTAAAATATATCAAATCGCACTGAATACTCAACACCAGAGCTCTAATGTGGGAAATGGTTCTCCTTTCCCTCTCAATAAATATCTATTTTTCATTTTTTTACTTTGTAGTTTATTTTTTAGTGAATGTATTTAATTTTATGAATTATTTATGATTAAACCACATCCAGAATCTTCGTTTTCTGTGAAAAGGAAGAACTAGAAAATTGCTTTAAATCTTGAAAATACAACAAGGAATGTTTTAAAATATAAAACAAAGCCAAGTTAAACTGTTTACACTGATGTGCTATAAAAGCACCAAAAAGAAACTTTACTGTAGAGTTACAAGTACATTTATATATATATGTTGCTGCATCACTTGTGTAGTTAAATTGTATTTCAAAACAGTGAAAAAATTGACATGTATATACTGTTCATTCTTGTTTATATTAAGTCTTGTTTTAAGTATGTATTATGTGTATATATTGTTTGCAGACATTATTGTTCATGCCTTAGAGGATTGTAGCGTTTTATTTTCGTCTTAAGGTAATGATAGCTATACAGTCTGTACAGTAATTATCCTCTACCAACACTGTGGCGTCTCCTTAATCTTGGTAGTGCCTGCCTTTGAAACAGGGTGTAGGGGATATTAGTTTTCCATTTTTCTATTTTGTTACATAATTTTAAGCCACCAGGGCCTAAATTAAAGTATAATCATTTGTATCCACGTGGAATAAAATTGTGACAATTTCCTACGCACACAGTATTTTTTCATAGAAACACTTCCCTCCCATTTGCCTTGCCTCAGAAATAAATTTAAAAGACATTTGTAACCACTGTGTTTTATCTACTGTGTGTTGTGGTGGCCTGTTGGAGGCAAATAGATCAGACTTTTTTTTGTACCTATGTAAGAGTACTTGAAGTTTTATTTAAAATAAAATGTTGTGAAAAAAGGTAGCATTCTTTTTTTTAGGAGTGTTATTTTTCACTATGTGTGGCACGGATACAATAAAAGACTTTTACAAACTTATTTTTTAGTTTTTCTTAATGTAACTGAAAATATATTCTTTTTTATAAAGCCAGTTAATTTAAATTTGATTTTTACAGAGACCTAAAGGAGGAACAGTGTGTACAGTATGGCTCACAGAGCACTGGGGTGGGTGGAAGAGGGTGAGTTTCAGTCAAGTGGCCAAACTTCTGTAGCCTCTGAGCCTCACTGGTCTGTAAACTTCTCTGGACCTGGTCTTCTCTCTTCTTTCACATTTTCAAGATGAAAATATTAGAATACACTAGATCTTGTTCTGGTATGAAAAATGTCTCTATGGCTAGCCAAATAACCCAACTGTCAAGAAGAAAAACTGATATATAAATTAGTCTAATAAGACATGTATTTCTCCAAGCATTCAAGAAATACAGTTCGCTGCCCTGCTGAGCTCTGCCGGACTCTGGAGAATCACTGTTGTACAAGCCAGGCACGGCTTTCATGGAGCTTATAGCCCCTTGAAGTGGGCCTTAGATATTGTCCACTGTTTTTTATCATGAAGAGAGAATAGAAATGTTTTGAAAAAAATTTTTGTTTTACCTTCACAAAGCTTCAAAGGCACAGAGTATTTTCAGTATCTCCACTGTTTGTGAAGACTTATATGAAAAACAGCTGTTACTATGTAAATGTGTCTGTTTCTGTTAACCAAATATTGTAGTGATGCCTTAAGGGGGCTGGTGCTTGAGCAAAAATGCCTTGTAGAGCAGGGAAGAAGGTGGCACTGTGAATACAATGTCTGGTTTTTGTGTTTCTAGAACTGCCTAGTGCTCCATGGGGAGTCTTCATGAGGGGAATCCATGGGGATACTTCATGAGGTTTTTTTTTTTGTTTTTTTTTTTTTTTGCCTTAGAGATTATATATGCCTACATTAATTTATATTAGACAGTTCATAAGTGGCTTGATAATAACTTGTCTAGTGTCTGAAGGGCTCATAAATGAGAAAATGCTTAAGCACACATATACAAAGTTTTGTGAGAGTGATAATTTACTTTTTTAAAATAGGGAAAAAAAAAGGAAAGCTTGGTAAATATATTGGCTCCTTTGGATTGGTGTCTTCATTGTTACTCAGCAGAGGTAGCTGTTAAAACCTTACTGGTGGGTGTGATCCCACAGGGCTGCAGTTGGAGTAGGTGACAGTCGTTCCTATACATCATAGATCACTTGTTATGTAAGTGACTCGTGCACTCCCAGTGCCCTAGGTTGGGCTTATTCTCAATAAAACCAGTATCATTGTTCTCCTCAAATTAAAAAAAAAAAAATTATCCTAACTCTCTGATGTCACATAGTTGCAAGTATATATAACATATTTTCATTAAGATAAAGTAGGCTTTCACGTGAACCTTCTTCATTTTAGTCCTAAATGCTCTGTAAATTATTTTAAAACTGGCCTACTTTCAAGTTTAGATTTAGATTATCATTCAAGTGGTGACCAACCAGGAATAACCAAACAATCCACTACTGCTGAACACAGAAAATCATCATCAGTTGGAAACAATATGTAGACAGTAAATTAATATTTGAGTTGTTAACCACAGTGAAAATTAAACAGGTGAAAATGTGTCTATAGGTACACCTAAAATTCAAAGGAAATAAATTAACCATAAATGCAAGGTGATCCTTTTCTTGTTCCAACCCCAAAATAAAATTTGTCACAAGCTATTTAATATTTAATCTAAATTATGAAGGATCTAATCTGTCTTTGGTACCTTAATGTACCCCTCCATGCTCCTTCTCTTTTCCAACCACTCAATCCCCATATTCTTTAAGGAAATTCAAAATTATGTTCCTTTAGCTTTATCCGATTAGACACATTCTCAACAAAGAAACCTGCTATCATACATTTACTCTTAATTATAAATTTAATTTTTGAGCTACCTCTTTCAAGATTATTTACATTTTAAGTATCTCCATTTGAGAAATGAAAGAGATTTGTGTTTTGCTAAAAGAATCTTATTTCAACAAGGTGAATAAGGGAGGTATTTTATTTTATCTTATTTTATTTTTATTTTTGAGTCAGAGTCTTGCTCAGTTGCCTAGGCTGGAGTGGGGTGGTGTGATCGTGGCTCACTGCAACCTCCACCTCCCAGGTTC
Source organism: Callithrix jacchus (assembly GCF_049354715.1). NCBI lineage: Eukaryota > Metazoa > Chordata > Mammalia > Primates > Cebidae > Callithrix > Callithrix jacchus. The sequence goes on from NC_133507.1 coordinate 70,609,019, forward strand.
AAGCTATTCTTGTGCCTCAGCCTCCCACGTAGCTGGGACTACAGGCACGTGCTACCACACCTGGCTAATTTTTGTGCTTTCAGTAGAGATGGGGGTATCACCATATTGGCCAGGCTGTTCTCAAACTCCTGATTTCAGGTAATCTGCCTGCCTCAGCCTCCCAAAGTGCTGGGATTACAGACATGAGTCACTAAAAATTTTTTTCCACAGGGATGACTTTAAAAAATAGGGAAATGAATAGAATCTTATCTGTTAGAATCTTGCTTCAACAAGATCTCTTAGACTTGCTTTGGCCACATTACAACTCTACCAAAAAAAGGAATTTTTTTTTTAAACTTCAACTAATTGAGGTAATTAATTCCTTTCTTTAATTAATGGCACACTCTTTACATTATTCTTGCAAAGCCCCTCTTTTTTGCTTTTTTTGTTTTATTCTTTCATTGGTCTCCACTTTCCGCCATATACAACCACTTAAAATATGCCTTTCCAGTCAACCCTTTAGGTATTTATTTGGCAATATGTTTCTTTATATAATATGAAAAATACATATGTACACACAGTGGTTTTTAGACATATGAATTGCCCTATGCTATAAATCCTACTGTCTTTAAATTCTGTTTCTGTTTCTTTTGAGTTAAAAAAAAGTGTAACTCTAGTTCATTGGTTTAGATTGCTATAAGGTATTCCATCAGAGGCATACACCATATTTACTTACAAATTTCTCTAGAAATGACAACCTAGGTTACCTGCAGCTCATTGTCACTGCAAATAATACTGCAGTGATTGTTTTAATACATAGACTTGTGTATGGAATCCAGTTTCCAAGTTGGTCCCAAGTGATCCTTGCCTTGTATTCATGCCCTTGTATAATCCCTTTCCACATTGTATTGGGGCTAATCTTTGTGACCAACATAATATGGCATAGTGATAGCTTGTGAATTCCCAGACTAAGCCATAAAATAACACTGCTGCTTCCACCTTGTTCTCTTGGATTACTTGTTCTCTGCAAAACCAGCCACTATGTTATGAGGACGCTCTAGCAGCCCAGCCCTGTGGAGCAGCCAATAGCTACCACCAACTTACCAGCCCTTTGACTGAGGCACCTTAGAAGTGGATCCTTCAGCCCAAGTCAAACATTTGGATGACCGGAGCCCCAGCCAACATCTCAACTGAAATTTCATGATCGACCCTGAGCCAGAACCACCCAGCTAAGCCACTCCTGACTTCTTAACCCATAGAAGCTATGAGATAATAAATGTTTATTGTTGGTTTAAACCACTCTGTTTTGAGTAATTTGTTATACAGCAATTAATAATTAATATCCAGAGGTAAGTGTTTCTCTAGGATCTACACAGGGGAGAATGCCCAGTTGTTAGGTCTGTACTTGCTTAACTTGCCGTGATATTGCCATGCTGCTCTTCAGACAACTGTACCAGATCAGCCTCCTACCAGCAGTGGAAGAGGGCTGTTTCTCCCTACCACCCAACCAGTTCTCAATATTTGGGTTATTTTTTCCTAACAATCTATTACAGATTTTGAATTTTGAAAAGTATCAAAATATCTATGCAATAAATAGACACTTCAGTTGCCTATTTGGGAAGACTAAGGTCATCCTTCTCATCTGTATATAATATCCCTGCAGCAAATGTGTCTTGTTTACTTTTTAAACATGTAAGACATCTTTTACAACCAAGTACGGTCAATTTAGCTAGTAGATATAACAAGTGAATTTACTAAACAATGTCATTTAAGGATGAAAATTGATACGACATTACATAATGATTGAGATGTAGGTTAATTTCACATAAATGATTTCACTTAGGTTAGATAGCTTTTTATTGTATAGATACTTTAAATACAAAATATCTATACAATAAATAGACACTTTTCAATAGCAGTCTTGTCTTTTAGATGCTGGTTGGCTGTATGATTCAGGGGTTGAATCTTTGTTAGTAAGACAACCATAGTAACTCCATTCCTCTTGAGAGTGATTGCTTAACGAAGGCATGTGATAGAATTCTAGGTAGTGACAAGAGAGCAAGTCTGCTGGGAGACTTCTGGAGAAGTGTCCAGTGGAGAACTTGTGTCCCAAAGTGACATATTCTCTTGTCTTTGGAAATGGTTGTCAGAGACCATGACGCTTGGAGCTTCTGCAGCCTTTATTCAACTATGCAGAGAGAATATGAAAGTAACTCTGTGGAGAAGGGTAAGTACAGGAGGGGGAAAGAAAGGATTTGGGTTCTTTATAACATGAGTCATCAAATTAACCTTGGAACTGCTACTACATCTGAACACTTTGCTAGGTGAGAGAATATATTTATTGTGTAAGCCATTTTGATGTGAATCTTTTCTTTCAGATGGAAGTATCTTGATATAGCCAGGGCTACTGCTTCATTGCTATTCAGGCTACATGCTGTACAACTCAAAGAGTGCTTCATTTGTGTAGATCAGGGTACAGCTCACGGGTAAGAAAGCTAATATCAATTCTACTAATACTCATTGACACCCAACTTAGTAAACTTAAGATAGGACTTAAACATTTGTTTTTGGCCTTTAGAAATGGCATTCCTCAGAACATGTTATAACTGATTTTCTTGATGACTGTAAGTATTTGTTGAATGCATTTTTTCCACAAAATATTCCATAACTAATCTGAGCACTGGTAGCATTACAGAATGATAATATTGAGATGTTTATTAATTTTTATTTGTTTATTTTTGAGATAAGGTCTTGCTCTGTTGCTCAAGTTTGACTGTAGTAGTGCAACCGTGGCTCACTGCAGCCTCAACTAGACTCAAGCAGTCTTTGCCTCAGCCTCCTGAGTAGCTGAGACCACAGGCCCATGCTACCACAACTGGCTAATTTTTTTTTTTATTAGAAATGGGGTCTTGCCATGTTGCCCAGGCTGGTCTTGAACTCCTGGGTGCAAGAGATCCTCCCACTTCGGCCTCCCAAAGTAGCAGGATTATAGGCATGAGCCACTGTGCCCAGCCAAGATATTTATTCTTAAAAGATTAATGCATACTAGTTTATTTAGAAACAGTTGCATTGCTTTGGAATGAAAATATAAAAAGAAGAATGAAAGCCAATTTTGCTTCTGTACATGAGGAAGAAACTAGGTCTAACTTTAACCCTCCTACTGTAATCAATCGGGCAACTGGACAAAATATATGAAACAAATGTGTTCAGACATTATATTATAGGGGCAGTATAAGACTCTTAATTTCTAAAATAAGTGTAACAAATGAAGCTGGTCTTGTAAGTTTTCCCTGGCTTCTGCTGAAGACACTTTCTGGACTTTAGTGAAGACGTATATTCTCAATAGAGCACAGAAATCACACGGAGTTGAGGAGACAGGTCAAAGTTTAGGAAGGCTAAAGTTGCTGGTGTTTCCAGGTTATAATACCAGAGACGAGAAGGCTACACAGAAACAGCTCCAAAAATCAAGTCTGCCCTGAGACATTTGATAAATACTAACCTGCACGTGAATAGGATGGAACTCTCCAAGGCCAGGTAAAAAATGACCAGGGATCTATAAGTCAAACAATCCTCAGATCTCACACAGGGCTGGGAGACATTTGAGTTCTGACTAGTCAAAGTAGAGAAACTTCATAGATGAACTCCCAGGAAATTCAATAGAGACACCAAAAAAGTCACCTTAAGAATAGGGCTAAACTAGCTCTGGAGAAAAGGCTACTATTACTCCTCCCCTAATGAAGTTTGCAAACAAGCCTCAAAAGGATCAAAATGATCTGCAAGTAACTTAACTGCCAACTAGAACGAAGTCCAATATTCTTTGGAGTTTGCAAACAAGCCTCAAAAGGATCAAAATGATCTGCAAGTAACTTAACTGCCAACTAGAACGAAGTCCAATATTCTTTGGAGAAGACAACAAAATTCAGTACTCAACAATGTAAAATTTTTTTTTTTTTTTTAATTTTTTATTGGATTATAGGTTTTGGGGTACATGAGCAGAGCATGCAAGACAATTGCGTAGGTACACACATGGCAGTGTGCTTTGCTTTTCTTCTCCCCTTCACCCACATTTGGCATTTCTCCCCAGGCTATCCCTCCCCACCTCCCCCTCCCACTGGCCCTCCCCTTTTCCCCCCAATAGACCCCAGTGTTTAGTACTCCCCTTTCTGTGTCCATGTGTTCTCATTTTTCATCACCCACCTATGAGTGAGAATATGCGGTGTTTCATTTTCTGTTCTTGTGTCAGTTTGCTGAGGATGATGTTTTCAAGATTCATCCATGTCCCTACAAACGACACGAACTCATCATTTCTGATTGCTGCATAATATTCCATGGTGTATATGTGCCACATTTTTCCAATCCAGTCTATTATCAATGGGCATTTGGGTTGATTCCAGGTCTTTGCTATTGTAAACAGTGCTGCAATGAACATTCGTGTACATGTGTCCTTATAGTAGAACGATTTATAGTCTTTTGGATATATACCCAATAATGGGATTGCTGGGTCAAATGGAATTTCTATTTCTAAGGCCTTGAGGAATCGCCACACTGTCTTCCACAATGGTTGAACTAATTTACACTCCCACCAACAGTGTAAAAGTGTTCCTTTTTCTCCACATCCTCTCCAGCATCTGTTATCTCCAGATTTTTTAATGATCGCCATTCTAACTGGCGTGAGATGGTATCTCAATGTGGTTTTGATTTGCATCTCTCTGATGACCAGTGACGATGAGCATTTTTTCATATGATTGTTGGCCTCATATATGTCTTCTTTCGTAAAGTATCTGTTCATATCCTTTGCCCACTTTTGAATGGGCTTGTTTGTTTTTTTCCTGTAAATCTGCTTGAGTTGTTTGTAAATTCTGGATATCAGCCCTTTGTCAGATGGGTAGACTGCGAAAATTTTTTCCCATTCTGTTGGTTGCCGATCCACTCTAGTGACTGTTTCTTTTGCCGTGCAGAAGCTGTGGAGTTTCATTAGGTCCCATTTGCCTATTTTGGCTTTTGTTGCCAATGCTCTTGGTGTTTTGTTCATAAAGTCCTTGCCTACTCCTATGTCCTGGGTAGTTTTGCCTAGATTTCCTTCTAGGGTTTTTATGGTGCCAGGTCTTATGTTTAAGTCTTTAATCCATCTGGAGTTAATTTTAGTGTAAGGTGTCAGGAAGGGGTCCAGTTTCTGCTTTCTGCACATGGCTAGCCAGTTTTCCCAACACCATTTGTTAAACAGGGAATCCTTGCCCCATTGCTTGTTTTTGTCAGGTTTATCAAAGATTGTATAGTTGTATGTATGTTGTGTTGCCTCCGGTGCCTGTGTTTTGTTCCATTGGTCTATATCTCTGTTTTGGTACCAGTACCATGCTGTTTTGATTACTGTAGCCTTGTAGTATAGTTTGAAATCCGGTAGTGTGATGCCCCCCGCTGTGTTCTTTTTGCTTAGAATTGACTTGGCTATGCAGGCTCTCTTTTGGTTCCATATGAAGTTCATGGTGGTTTTTTCCAGTTCTGTGAAGAAAGTCAATGGTAGCTTGATGGGGATAGCGTTGATTCTGTAAATTACTTTGGGCAGTATAGCCATTTTCACGATATTAATTCTTCCTAACCATGAACATGGAATGTTTCTCCATCTGTTTGTGTCCTCTCTGATTTCGTTGAGCAGTGGTTTGTAGTTCTCCTTGAAGAGGTCCCTTACGTTCCTTGTGAGTTGTATTCCAAGGTATTTTATTCTTTTTGTAGCAATTGCGAATGGCAGTTCGCTCTTGATTTGGCTTTCTTTAAGTCTGTTATTGGTGTAGACGAATGCTTGTGATTTTTGCACATTGATTTTATATCCTGAGACTTTGCTGAAGTTGTTTATCAGTTTCAGGAGTTTTTGGGCTGAGGCGATGGGGTCTTCTAGGTATACTATCATGTCGTCTGCAAATAGAGACAATTTGGCTTCCACCTTTCCTATTTGAATACCCTTTATTTCTTTTTCTTGCCTGATTGCTCTGGCTAGAACTTCCAGTACTATATTGAATAGGAGTGGTGAGAGAGGGCATCCTTGTCTAGTACCAGATTTCAAAGGGAATGCTTCCAGTTTTTGCCCATTCAGTATGATATTGGCTGTTGGTTTGTCATAAATAGCTTTTATTACTTTGAGATACGTTCCATCGATACCGACTTTATTGAGGGTTTTTAGCATAAAGGGCTGTTGAATTTTGTCAAATGCCTTCTCTGCGTCAATTGAGATAATCATGTGGTTTTTGTTTTTGGTTCTGTTTATGTGGTGAATTACGTTGATAGACTTGCGTATGTTGAACCAGCCTTGCATCCCTGGGATGAATCCTACTTGATCATGATGAATAAGTTTTTTGATTTGCTGTTGCAATCGGCTTGCCAATATTTTATTGAAGATTTTTGCATCTATGTTCATCATGGATATTGGCCTGAAGTTTTCTTTTCTCGTTGGGTCTCTGCCGGGTTTTGGTATCAGGATGATGTTGGTCTCATAAAATGATTTGGGAAGGATTCCCTCTTTTTGGATTGTTTGAAATAGTTTTAGAAGGAATGGTACCAGCTCCTCCTTGTGTGTCTGGTAGAATTCGGCTGTGAACCCATCCGGACCTGGGCTTTTTTTGTGAGGTAGGCTCTTAATTGCTGCCTCAACTTCAGACCTTGTTATTGGTCTATTCATAGTTTCAGCTTCCTCCTGGTTTAGGCTTGGGAGGACACAGGAGTCCAGGAATTCATCCATTTCTTCCAGGTTTACTAGTTTATGTGCATAGAGTTGTTTGTAATATTCTCTGATGATGGTTTGAATTTCTGTGGAATCTGTGGTGATTTCCCCTTTATCATTTTTTATTGCATCTATTTGGTTGTTCTCTCTTTTATTTTTAATCAATCTGGCTAGTGGTCTGTCTATTTTGTTGATCTTTTCAAAAAACCAGCTCTTGGATTTATTGATTTTTTGAAGGGTTTTTCATGTCTCAATCTCCTTCAGCTCAGCTCTGATCTTAGTAATTTCTTGTCTTCTGCTGGGTTTTGAGTTTTTTTGATCTTGCTCCTCTAGCTCTTTCAATTTTGACGATAGGGTGTCAATTTTGGATCTCTCCATTCTCCTCATATGGGCACTTATTGCTATATACTTTCCTCTAGAGACTGCTTTAAATGTGTCCCAGAGGTTCTGGCACGTTGTGTCTTCATTCTCATTGGTTTCGAAGAACTTCTTTATTTCTGCCTTCATTTCGTTGTTTACCCAGTCAACATTCAAGAGCCAGTTGTTCAGTTTCCATGAAGCTGTGCGGTTCTGGGTCGGTTTCTGAATTCTGAGTTCTAACTTGATTGCACTATGGTCTGAGAGGCTGTTTGTTATGATTTCAGTTGTTTTGCATTTGTTGAGCAGTGCTTTACTTCCAATTATGTGGTCAATTTTAGAGTAGGTGTGATGTGGTGCTGAGAAGAATGTGTATTCTGTGGATTTGGGGTGGAGAGTTCTGTAAATGTCCACCAGGTTTGCTTGCTCCAGGTCTGAGTTCAAGCCCTGGGTATCCTTGTTGATTTTCTGTCTGGTTGATCTGTCTAGTATTGACAGTGGCGTGTTAAAGTCTCCCACTATTATTGTGTGGGAGTCTAAGTCCTTCTGTAAGTCATTAAGAACTTGCCTTATGCATCTGGGTGCTCCTGTGTTGGGTCCATATATGTTTAGGATCGTTAGCTCTTCTTGTTGTATCGATCCTTTTACCATTATGTAATGGCCTTCTTTGTCTCTTTTGATCTTTGTTGCTTTAAAGTCTATTTTATCAGAGATGAGAATTGCAACTCCTGCTTTTTTTTGCTTTCCATTAGCTTGGTAAATCTTCCTCCATCCCTTTATTTTGAGCCTTTGTGTATCCTTGCATGTGAGATGGGTTTCCTGGATACAGCACACTGATGGGTTTTGGATTTTTATCCAATTTGCCAGTCTGTGTCTTTTGATTGGTGCATTTAGTCCATTTACATTTAGGGTTAATATTGTTATGTGTGAATTTGATACTGCCATTTTGATTCTAAGTGGCTGTTTTGCCTGTTAGTTGTTGTAGATTCTTCATTATGTTGAAGCTCTTTAGCATTCAGTGTGATTTTGGAATGGCTGGTACTGATTGATCCTTTCTATGTGTAGTGCCTCTTTTAGGAGCTCTTATAAAGCAGGCCTGGTGGTGACAAAATCTCTGAGTACTTGCTTGTTCGCAAAGGATTTTATTCTTCCTTCACTTCTGAAGCTCAGTTTGGCTGGATATGAAATTCTGGGTTGAAAGTTCTTTTCTTTAAGAATGTTGAATATTGGCCCCCACTCTCTTCTGGCTTGTAGTGTTTCTGCCAAGAGATCTGCTGTGAGTCTGATGGGCTTCCCTTTGTGGGTGACCCGACCTTTCTCTCTGGCTGCCCTTAGTATTCTCTCTTTTATTTCAACCCTGTTGAATCTGACGATTATGTGCCTTGGGGTTGCTCTTCTTGCGGAATATCTTTGTGGTGTTCTCTGTATTTCCTGCAATTGAGTGTTGGCTTGTCTTGCTAGGTGGGGGAAATTTTCCTGGATGATGTCCTGAAGAGTATTTTCCAGCTGGGATTCATTCTCTTCGTCCCCTTCTGGTACACCTATCAAACGTAGGTTAGGTCTTTTCACATAGTCCCACATTTCTTGGAGACTTTGTTCATTCCTTTTTGCGCTTTTTTCTCTGATCTTGGTTTCTCGTTTTATTTCATTGAGTTGGTCTTCGACTTCAGATATTCTTTCTTCTGCTTGGTCAATTCGGCTATTGAAACTTGCGTTTGCTTCGCGAAGTTCTCGTATTGTGTTTTTCAACAATGTAAAATTTAATATGTTTACCATTCAATCAAAAATTACTATGCCTAGACATGAAATGAAGGAAAACATGACCTATAACCAGGAGAAAAATCAATCAAGAGAAACAGACCCAGAAATGACAAGGATGATGGAATTAAGAGGAAAGGATTTTAAAATAGATTATTATAAATATGTTGAAGGAAAAGTGAGCATGATGAAGAGAGAATGAAATATATAAAAAACAAGCCCTGGATTTTTTTTTTTTTAAGAAGTATGACATACAAAAAGAAAATACACCATGATCAAGTGGGATTTTATCACAGGAGAACAAGTTTAGTTTAACTTTTGAAAAACATCATAGTAATAGAATATTAGAAAAATTACCATATTAGCAATATAGGAAAAAAACAATTATCTCAATAGATGCAGATAAAGCATTTGAAATTCACCATTTCATGTTTACAATTCTAAGCAAATTAAGACTACAAGAGAATCTCCTCAATGTGATGAAGTACATTATGAAAAACCTATACTTGGCATCCTATCTAAGTCGAAGACCAAATAGTTGCTTTCATTCTAAAGATTGGGAACAAGACAAGAATATTCATTTTTACCACATATCTTCTACGTTGTTGCACTGAAAGTATTAGCCTTCACAATAACAAAGAAGAAATAAAAAGCACTCAAAATGGAAAGGAAGAGGCAAAATTGTCTTGATTTGCAGATGACATGATTATGTATATACACAATCCCAAGGAGACTACAAAAAGATAATCAAAACTAAAGTGAATTTAGCCAGGTCACAAGACCCAAGAAAAAAATACTTGTTAGATTACATCAAAATTAAAAATTTTTGTTATTCAAAACAAATTCTTTTTTAAAAAGAAAAGAGACTACTGATTGAAAGTACAAAATTGGCAATACACCTGTTTTTGAAAGATTTGTATCAAAAATATGTTAAAACTCTTATAAAATATAACTCCACAAAAGAAGATATACAAATGGACAGTAAGCACACACACAAGTGTTTAATTTTATTAATATCAAAGAAATGGGAGTTTTTTAAAATGCATAATGAGATACAACTATACACTCACTACAATGGCCAAAACTAAAAAAGCTGAAAATAAACACCACCTGTTGGCAATGATGTAGAGGAATTTGGAACTCTCATGTAGAATCATTGGAAATAGAAAATGGTATGACCACTTTGGAAAATTGTTCAAGTTTCTTATAAACTCAAATATACACTTTTCATAGTAATTCCACTTCCATGTATTAATCAAGAAAAATGGAAACATGTTCACACAGAGACTTGGAACAAAAATGTTAATAACACTTTTATTCATCCAAAACTTGGGGGAAATAACTCTTCATTAACAAGTGAATAAACAAATTGTGCTATGTGTGTAGAATGGAACATTAGCAATAAAAAGTAATAAACTATTATGCCAACAAGTTTGAATCTCAGAAACATAATGATGAACAAAAAAACCAGACACAAAAGAGTATGCACCCTATGATTCCATTTATATGAAATTCAAGAAAAGGCAAAAACTAATCTACAGTGAAAAAATGCAGATCAGTGGTTACCTAGAACCAGCCAGGGATGGAAAAAGATTGGTTGCAAAGTGTTGTGGGAATTTTTTGTGTGATGGAATTATTCTATCTAAATGATGTTAAAACTTAACAGAATGTCCAGTTTAAATAATTGATTTTATTTTATGTAAATTAAACTTTAGTCCATTTTCTCAGAAACCTGAAGATTTGGTATCTGGATGTATTATATCCTTAATTTTATTATTTATCCATCATTTTTATTTATCAGCACTTCATAGCCTAGGATGTGGTCACCTTTACAGGTAGAGGATTTTCATGGTAGTTTATCTTTCAATGCTGATTTTTTTCAACGTGGAACTGGTGCTATGGTGGCATAAAATATGTTTAAGCCCGTCAGATAATTTGAGAGTCATATGAAAGACAAGTGGAAAGGAACTTCCTTTGGAAAAATGGGGCAATTCAGCTTTGAATATGGCAGGCTGATGCCTTATCTGAATCAGGAATAAAAATTGCATCCCTGTTCATCTTTATACAGTTTCAAATATTACCTCCATGTTTCTCAGTGTTTTTAACATTATGTACAGCCAGGCATGGTGGTTCACGCCTGTAATCCCAGCACTTTGGGAGGCTGAGGCAGGTGGATCACGAGCTCAGGAGACTGAGACCATCCTGGGCAACATGGTGAAACCTCATCTCTACTAAACATACAAAAATCAGCCAGGCGTGGTAGTGCGCACCTGTAGTCCCAGCTACTCAGGAGGCTGAGGCAGAAGAATTGCTTGAACTTGGGAGGCGGAAGTTGCGGTGAGCTGAGATTACACCACTGCACTCTAACCTGGTGACGGAGCAGAATCTGTCTCAAAAAAAAAAAAAAAGACATCTATTGTTGTTGTTGTAATTCTAATTATTCTTGTTGGATTTCCATGATGCCATGCCTAAAATGTTATATTTACTAATTAATTGCATTAAAAAATTGTAGCTTATTTGATAAATAAATATCAAAAATGATGGATAAATAATAAAATTAAGGATATAATACATCCAGATACCAAATCTTCAGGTTTCTGAGAAAATGGACTAAAGTTTAGGTGCAAGTACCATTCATTTGAAGCTATTTGAGATTATTGAAAGTAACATTAAAACACGGGTTATTTTATTCAGAGAAGTGTAAAGGCTGGGAAATCTCAGACTTACTTAACATTGATAATTCCTATGTCGACTCCTATACAGATGGCCCCTGATTTACAACGCTTGACTTATGATTTTCCAACTTTACCATGTTGCAAAAGCAATATGCATTCAGTAGAAATAATACTTTAGTAAAGTATTCAAATAAATTACATGAGCTATTCAACAATTAACTAAAAAATAAGTTTTCTGTTAGATGATTTTGCCCAACTGTAGGCTAAATGTAAGTGTTCCAAGCACATTTAGTGTAGGCTAGGTTAAACTATGATGTTTAGTAAGTGTATTAAATGCATTTTTGATTAGGATATTTTCAACTTATAGTGGGTTTTCTGGGAAATAACCCCATCACAAATTAAGGAACAACTCTACTCCTTTTCCTTCTTTCGCCCTCAAACTCTTATCTTTAATCCCCTACCAAGACATCCCACAGGTAACACAAACTCAGCACATCTAAAATTGGCTTCATAATCTTCCTACTTTTGGATTTGCTCTTTCCTCTGCATTCCATTACCTCAGTTAACAGAATTAACACATATCTAGCCACCCAAGGTTAGAAACCTCAGAGTTCCTCCAGACTTCTTATTTTACTTCCCCTCTCCACAATATCCTGTTGAAACTTCCTCTAAAATTCCTGTAGCGTGAATTCATTTGCAACTTTCCACTCCCACTGACATTTTACTAATTTAGCACTCACCATCTGCCAGGTACTAATATCTCACTTTTTCTAGTTGCCTCTTTTTTCTTTTAAAAAATTGTGATATAGGCCAGGAGTGGTGGCTCAAGCCTGTTATCTCAGCACTTTGGGAGGCTGAGGCAGGCAGATCACTTGAGGTCAGGAGTTCAAGACCAGCTGGCCAACATGGTGAAACGTCATCTCCACTAAAAATACAAAAATTTGGTTGGACACAGTGGCTCACACCTGTAATTCCAGCACTTTGGGAGGCCAAGGCGAGTGGATCACCTGAGGTCAGGAGTTTGAGACCAGGCTGGCCAACATGGTGAAACTCATCTCTACTAAAAATACAAAAATTAGCCAGGCGTGGTGGCAGGCACCTGTAATCCAAGCTACTTGGGAGGCTGAGGCAGAAGAATCGCTTGAATCCAAATGTGGTGTATATATACACTATGGAATACTATTCAGCTATAAAAAGGAAAAAGATCATGTTCTTTGTAGGAACATGGATGGAGCTAGAAGCCATTATCCTCAGCAAACTAACACAGGAACAGAAAATCAAACACCAAATGTTCTCACTTATAAGTTGGAGCTGATCAGTGAGAACACATGGACACATGAGGGGAACAACACACACTGGGGCCTGTCAGTGGGGTGGAGGAAGGGAGAGCATCAGGAAGAATAGCTAATGGATGCTGGGCCTAACACCTAGGTGATAGGTTGATCTACGCAGCAAACCACCATGGCACAGATTTACCTATGTAACAAACCTGCACATCCTGCACATGTACCTTGGAACTTAAAAGTTAAAAAAAAAAACATGGAGGCAGATATTGAGAATGTCCATCTAATGTTCCTAAGCAGAAGCCCTCCAGACTAGCAGAAGTATTATATCCATATGAAAAATGTAGCTATATGTCATATGGATATATGAAGGATACAGTTATATTATACACTCAAATAATCAACCTTCCTTCTTCAAATTTCTCACTTAGCAAGAACCTTTCTATTCAACTGGCTTTCCACATAGCTCACTTTCAGGGAGAGATTGCAACAGACAAGTTCATATGGCAGAAAGCTCTTTTTAAAATTAATGTACAGCATAGTGACTATAGTTAATGATACTATATTATATACTTGAAATTTGATAAGAAATCTTAAATGTTTTCACCACACTCACACATAGACACACACACCCACACACACGGTAACAGTGTGATGTGATGGATATGTTAATTAGCTTGATGTAGTGCAATGGCACAATCTCCACTCATTGCAACCTCTGCCTCCCGGGTTCAAATGATTCACCTGGCTCTGTCTCCCAAGTAGCTGGGATTACAGGCACCCACCACCATGCCTGAGTAATTTTTGTATTTTTAGTAGAGATGAGGGTTCACCATATTGGCCAGGCTGGTCTCGAACTCCTGACCTCAGGTGATCCACCCACCTCGGCCTCCTAAGTGCTGCGATTACAGGCATGAGCCACTGTGCCTGGCCTAAATTTTTTATATGATGCAAGATAAGAGCCATCTTCATTCTTTTGCATGTGGATATCAGCTTTCACTACACCATATGTTGAAAAACTTCCTTTCCCCATTGATTGGTCTTGATATTCTTTTTGAAAATCATTTGACACACATATACATAAAGGTCTATTTCTAGGCTCTCTATTCTATCCACTGGGTATATGCCTTTATGCCAATATCAAACTCTTTTGATTGCTATAGCTTTACAATAAGTTTTGAAATCAGTTGTCATCCTCCTTTGTCCACCACTCAGCCATCATGGTTATTCTCTTGAACCCAGTTCTGATTTTGTCAGTCCCCTGGTAAAAATGTATTTGCATAGCATTAAAGGCTCTTTAGATACAGCCACATGCTATTTTTCAGCCTTTCCTCCCACCATAGGCCTATTCTCTCCTCCCTACACAGTCTACACATCCCACAGAAGTTCCCAGAACACAAAATATACTTTCCCTCCACCTGCAAGATCCTACACACCTGTGCCTTCCCATGCTGTGCCTCCCACCCTCTACTCCCAAGTGGCAGTTACTTTTTCCTCTTGTAACCCATAGCACTTTGTCACTATCACAGCCATCATCACATTATGTCATAATAAATTGGATACAGCATACCAGCTTCACTCAGTAAGTGTCAAGCTTCTTGGTGGCCCTTCAAAGCATAACTTGTGTGTGCTTGGCTTTCTCAGAGTTATCATACCTGTCTATTATAGTTACACAGAGAAAAATGGCATAAAGCTAAGGACTTACATATAGTACATTATTTAATCTTCAGAACTGTCCTATGAGGTAGGTACTTTGTCAGCCTTATTTTACACATGAGGAAATCAAGGCCTATCCATCTTTGATTACACAGCTAGTTAGGTGTCAGAACTAGGATTAAAACTCACAATCAGCTGCCTCCAAGCCCATGCCGTTAACACTATGAAGCCACTAAAGAGGGACAGCTGATGAGTGAATTACAACAGGATCTGGACACCTACCCACTTTCTTATGGGCAGGGAAATAGTTTTATCAGGACTCCAATGTTGAGCAGACTCAAGATTGATGATATGCACAACCTCACCAACAAAACCATAACCAAAATATCAACTACATTGTAAGGGGAGAGATTCCTTTTCAGTGACTAAGGCATCATATTCTTGTTTCCAATGTTATGATATCTGGAAGAGGGAATGACTCAGCTAAAAAATGCTAGGTGAGCATAGAGTTAACTCAAGGAGAATGTTACAAACAACTATTTTAGCTATGCAGTAGTAAGGTCAGATCAACCAGCCCTTCTCCACAACAAAGCAAACCACAGTGGAACTATCTGACAACTTCTGGGGCTCTCTTCTAGACAATGCATATTTAACACTACACTTTACCCTTCTAACTCCCCCTTTTCTTGGTCCAAAATGCTTATCTCCCTTTTTTGATACTGAGAAATTAAAATATCTAAGCTTTCTTATCACATTTTTTTTTTTTAGTTCTGCCACTTTGAAATTATATCTGGCCATCTGATTGGAATAACGGATATTTGCAAAGCTCATTTGAGTCATATAGTCATTGACATTCACTTGGTGTATGCATAAAACTTCTTGCAATTGTGTATGAATGTAATTGGCCCTCTTCTCCTTTCCATCTTCCTGTGAGCATCTAGAATTCGCTTTCTCCTGTAACTAGGGATATTGGTATTACAGGCTGCATATCTGCCACTCTTGCCTGATGTAATTCCTCAAGATATTGTATCTTAGATATTTTTATCATGTGTTCCAATAGTGAACATGTGATAAAAAATTTTAAACATCTAGCACTTAGTATAACATCTGACATATTAAACATACCCAATAATACCTTCCCAATTAAGTTTTCCTGTCAAGGAAGACATTAAAAAGAATGAGCAAGATGTTCTGAAAGCAGTGCCAAAATTGGGGCTCTAAATATCTTTTAGATAACAGCTACACTGAAATAAATGTTTGACTTTCCAAAACGATTGCTTTTAAAATGATAGCTCTTATTCACACGTATATGTTGGACTATATTTCATGCAATGTGCATCATGTTACTTTAAAATATATCTCAAAACTTCATAATGTTCTGATAGCACATAGAACAATCCACCTCCTAGGTTCAAGCGACAATGGAGAAGAGATGTGACATGAGGAAGAGGCCCATGTCTGTAATAAACAGCCTAAGAAGCCCCAGTTGAATTCAATAAGTGAACAAGAATGGACTGTTGCCAAGTGGAACTTCTTTGTAATTCTCCACTTTGCTTCTTTCTGGTCTCCAACTTTGATCTCATTTCCTTTGAAGGAGGACAGCATCTGCCATCTGGCCCAATTATGAATGCCACAAAATCAAAGATTTTCAGCTTTCCACATTAGCATAAAAACATGGTGGAATTGTATTTCCTATACCCACAAGGGATATAGGAACCCCAAGAGTTCTGAATGCAAGTCTCGTGTGTCTATTCTTGGTCAAGGATTTAATCGCTCTATTTTTGGTCTAGCATGGAAACTATTAGTGTTGAAAATGACTCCTGCTCTGTTAGCCTAGGTCCCTGATTAACTATGATGAACAGAATTTCCTACTAATTCACAATGGACATATAGCATAAGAAAGAAATAAACCCTTCTTTGAAGACACTGGAATACTGGGTTCCATTGTAACTGCACCATCAGTCAGGCCATCCTGACTGATACTCACAGACTGAGTATCAGAGGCTGTCAAACCATTGGACTAGAAGGGGGAAAAAAATAGGGTTTAACATCCTATTGCTCTAGATTACATCACTTAAGAAGGATTCCTAGAAAAGAACTAGAATGAAAAATAGAGGAACACGTATAAAAGATGAAAAGAATCTTAGAAAAGCAGATACATTGAACTAGAGCAATCTGCCATGGTCAGGAAAGACTGCAATGTATTTCACCCTAGATTCAAAAGAGAAACACTAATTTTCAGAAATATTAGTCATGTGCAGTGGCTCATGTCTGTAATCCCATCCCAGCACTTTGGGAGGCCAAGGTGGGCAGATCACCTGAAGTCAGGAGTTCAAGACCAGCCTGGCCAACGTGGTGAAACCTTGTCTCCACAAAATTACAAAAATTGGCTGGGCATGATGGCGGGTGCCTGTAATCAATGCTACTCAGGAGGCTGAGGCAGGAGAATTGCTTGAACCTGGGAGGCAGACGGTACAGTGAGCCAAGATCACACCATTGCACTCCAACCTGGGGGACTGAGCAAGACTCCTCCTCCAAAGAAAAGAAATGTCATGATGAAAGACACAAAAAGGCCATGCTGAGTGGCTCACACCTGTTCCCACACTTTGGCAGATGAGGCGGGGGGATCACTTGAGGCCAGGAATTTGAGGCTGCAGTAAGCCATGATCCCACCATTGCACTCTAGTCTGGGCAACATGGCAAGACTATCCCTAAAAAAAACTTAATACATTAGACAGCCTTGGTGGTGCACACCTATAGTCCAGCTACTTGGAGGCTGAGCCAGGAGTTCAAGGCTGCAGTGAGCTATAATTGCACCATTGCACACAGCCTGAGTGACAGAGCAAGACCTTGTCTCTAAGAAAAAAGAAAGAAAAGAAAAAGGGATAGTAGAGATTTATTAGATTCATTAAAGGATACAAAAATTATAGATGGATAGGAGAAATGCGTTCTAATGTTCTAAGCACTGTGGGTAATAATATATGGTTTCAAGTAGCTAGAAGAAGGATAGTGAACATTTTCAACAAAAGCAAATGATAAATGTAGGAGATGAGGGATCTGCTAATTACCCCGATCTGATCACCACATATGATATGGATTGAAACATCACTATGTGCCCCATAAATATGATAACTGTGTGTTAATTTAAAAAATAAAATATGATTTAAAAAATTACCAGAAAAGAAATAACCTAAACCTCTACTAGAAAAGAGCAAACTTAGCCTAAAGCAAGTGGAAGGAAGAAAATCATGATTAGAGCAAAAGTTAATGAAACGGAGAATAAAACAGAATAGAGAAAATCAATAAAACAAAAAAAGGTTATTTGAAAAAAAAATCAACAAAATGGACAAAGCCTTAAGTAGACTGAGAAAAACAAAACTCAAATTACTGAAGTCAGGAATGAAAGGGGTACATAATTTAATATAAATTAAAAGGCATATAAGTGAATCCCAATAAATTAGATAACTTAGGTGTAAATGGACAAATTCATAGAAGACACAAATTACTGCAAGTCAAGGAGATAATGGGAATAAAACTGTAACAAGGAAACAGACTGAATTAATGAGAATTTTTTTAAAGTTTTCACAAAGAAAAGCCCAGACCAAAATGGCTTTACCACCAAATTCTGCCAAACATTTAAAGAAGAACTAATAACAATTGTTCATTAATGATTCCAAAATATTTGGAGGAGGGATTACTTCCCAACTCATTTTATAAGGCCAGTATTATCCTAATACAAAAATCAAATGACATCACAAGAGAAGAAAAACTAGAGGCCAATATCTCTTATTACAGGTGCAAAAGTTCTCAACAAAATATTAGCAAACTGAATCCATCAACATATAAAAATAATTACTTGCCATAACCAAGTAGGATTTATTCTAGTAATAAAAGATTGGTTTAATGTCCAAATAATTAATATAATATACTATGTCAATAGAATAAACACAAAAACCCCATGATCATCTCAGTAGATGCAGAAAAAAATCATTTAATAAAATCATACAACTTTTTGTGAAAAAATACTCAACAAAGTCGGACAGCAAAGAACTTCCCCAACCAGATGAAGCATATTAACAAAACACCCACAGCTAACATCAGACTTAATGATGAAACACTCAAGGTTTTCCCCTTAATAGAGACAAGAAATAAGCAAGTATATCCACACACATAGTTCTGGTCAACAATGGACTGGAGGGTCTAGCCAGGACAATTAGGCAAGAAAAAGAAATAAAAGGCATCCAGACTGTGAAGAAAACTATCTCTATTTTACAATGGATACTTAGAAAGGAAAAATGCTAAGAAATACACACCAAAAAAACTATTATAACTAAAAACCAGGTTCAGCAAGGTTGCAGGATATAAGCTAATAGACAAAAAATCAGTTGTATTTCTATATACAGCAGTTCTTTGAATAACATCAGTTTCTTCTACATTGTTTCATTATAAGGATGAGGAAAAAAATTGATTCCAC
Organism: Callithrix jacchus; assembly: GCF_049354715.1. Classification (NCBI taxonomy): domain Eukaryota; kingdom Metazoa; phylum Chordata; class Mammalia; order Primates; family Cebidae; genus Callithrix; species Callithrix jacchus. Next base: position 70,627,913 of record NC_133507.1, read on the forward strand.
CTGGGTTGCTGTCCCATGTGGAGTTTGCACGTTCTCCCTTTGTCTGCCTGGGTTTCCTCCAGGTATTCTGTTTCCTCCCATTTCCCAAAGATGTGACTATTAGTTGAATTGGCATATCTGGATTGCCCCAGTCTGAGTGTGGGTGGTGTGTGTGAGTGCGCCGTGCCATGGGATGTTGTCCTGTCCAGGGCTGGTTCCCACCTCAAGCCCTGAACTGCTGAGATAGGCTCTGGCCACCTGTGACCCTGATCTGGAATCAGCAAGTAAGTAATTACCTTACTTGTTTTTATTAATCTGTCTTAAATGTATAAATAGCTCACATTTATTTAAATGTTTGATATTATTACAAGTGTTTTTGTCTTCATTAAGAAGTTTAGTGGTGTTTTTGTGACCAGAAATATGCTGTAGAAACTTAATTCTTGTTTCTGTCAATTAACCTATGGCAAAGTTAGTTTCATTATACATCATTTCACTTAAAGCTGCAGTTTCCAAGAATGTATCAATGATATTAAGTGAGGACTTACTTTGTTAGCAATAAAAAATCTGAAAGGGAAATTAAGAAAACAATTCCTTTGGTGACATCATCAAAAAGAACAAAATACTTAGAAATAAATGTAATAAAAGAAGTATAAAACTTGTGCCATGAAAACTATAAAACACTGTGGAAATAAATGAAAGAAACCCTAAATAAATAGTAATTAGGATAACTGATCTTAATTACCAGTTAGGATCAGGTAGTAACTGGTGATCGGTTTAGGGTCACTTTCTGTAGTAATAAAAAATATTCTAAAATTAGATTGTGGGGATGGTTGCACTTTTCATCGGTTAAAAGACTTAATATTGTTAAGATGACAGTAATCCCCAAGTTGATCTACAGATTAAACACAATCCCTATTAAAATTTCAGATAACTTTTTTTGTGTGTGTGTGGAAATTGACAAGCTGTTTCTAAAATTCACATGGAAATGCAAGGGGTCAATAATAGCCACAGCAATCTTGAAAGAGAACGTTTCATGAAAGTTGGAGGATCACATGCTGATTTGAAAACTTACTAAAAACTACATTTATCAACACAGTGTGGCAGTGTATAAGGATAGACATATAAATCATTGAAACAGAATTGAGAGTCCAAAAATAAATCCTCATCTTTATGTCCAATTGATTTGAAATGGTGCCAAGACAATTCAATGGGAGAAACAGGCTTTTTAACAAATGGTGCTAAGATAACGGAATACCTACATGCAAAGGAATAAAGTTGGACTTCTCCTTTAAACCACACATAAAAATTAACTTCAAATGGATCACAGACTTAAATGTCAGAGCCAAAACTATAAAACTCTTAGAAGAATACATAGGAGTAACTCTTTGTGACTGTGGGTTAGGTGAATTCTTCCTGTATACTACACCAAATGCACAAATGAAAAAAAAAACAAATAGATAAATTGGACTTCATGAGCTATCTCTTCAGAACTATTAGGATGGCTATAATAAAAGAGACAGACAATGTTAAGTGTTGGTGATGATGTGGAGAGTTTGAAACTCTCACACATTGCTGGTAGGATTGTGAAATAGTATAGTGTTTTGGAAAACAGTTTGATATTCCTCAAAATGTTAAGCAAACAGTTACTTTATAACCTAGTAATTTGACACTTAGGTATATACTCAAGAAAATTGGGCTGAATGTGGTGGCTCACACCTATAATCCCAGCACTTGGGAGGCCAGGACAAGTGGATCACCTGAGGTCACGAATTCAAGACCAGCCTGACCAACATGGTGAAACCCCATCTCTACTAAAAATGCAAAAATTATCTGAGCGTGGTGGTTGAAACCAGTCAGGGTGACAAAGCAAGACTCCATCTCTAAAAACAACTAAAAACGTTAGCTAAGCACGGTGGTACATGCCTATAGTCCCAGCTACTTGGGAAGCTGAGGCAGAAGGATGGCTTGAGCCCAGAAGTTGGAGGCTGCAGTGAACTATGATTGCACTACCGCACTCCAGCCTGGGTGACAGCCAGACCCTATCTCCAAAAAAAAAAGCAGGCAAAACAAAGCATAAAGTCCAGGCCTGTTATGTATTAGTCTGATAGGAGACTCTTTCCTGGGTATGATTATCCTAGATAGGTAAAGGTGGACAAGTTTCATTTAACCAAAATGGAATCACTTATGTCAAACCCTAACAAAATGGAGCCAGAAGGATATAAAGCAGGTATCCTAATTCACACACGAGCCTGTAACAGGAACTGTCACAAAGGACTTTCTCAACCAGAATTTCCAGTTAAGCCACTTCTATGATGGCGCTCTTCTAGCAATAGCCGGTACCACCAATGAACAAATGCCACCAACTGTAATAAGCCCCTCTAGCCCATGGTTGTTGTTTCAATACAGTTTAGTGGATTTCTCCTTTTTTCTTTTTTTAGAGACAGGATCCTGCTCTGTCACCCAGGCTGCAATACAGTGTTTATCATAGCTCACCACAGCCTCAAACTCCTGGGCTCTAGCCTCAGCCTCCCCAGTAGCTGGGATTGCAAGGCATAAACCACCATGCCCAGTTGATTTCTCGTTTTGCCTCTAAAAACTTCCTGTTGCTGCAGCCCCCTCCGATGCATCTATGGTTGGCCATAGCAGGCATATCGTGGATTGCAAGCCCGTGCCATTCTCCAACAACTCGTTTCTGTCTTGGTCTCTGTGGCTCAGTTTGGGTTGACATTGCTTTTGGCAGTTCTAGTAACACTGATCTCACAACCATCACAATGGGAGACTCCACAAGACAAAATCTGTATGTGTCAAAAAATAAAAATATTTTTTCTTTGGAAAAATAATTGGATTTAACTTAAATTCCTTTGACTTTTTATGCCTTTGGACTTCAATTTTCAAGATTTAATCTTAGGTCCTTAATTTCATTTATGAATTTCATAACAGGAAGCAGTTAGAGTCACATTTTAGTCATTTTGTTGCTGGAATATTTTAGTTGTTTAATCTCATTGCAGAGCCTCTTGTGAACAAATCTGGACACTATAGTGTCACATAGTTTACAATGGGAATGAGATTAGGGAATAATTATTCAGTTTGGGGTACAAAATGGCCCCAGAATTGATCATTAATATGCTGTTCTGGCCTATGGCAGAGCTTTCTGAGGTGAAAGTCAATATTGACCTCAGCTGACTAAAAATGAACCATGAAAGAACAATAGTTGGTATGAGAAGAGTAACTTAATGACAGTTAGGAGCAAGATAATCCAGAAGTTTGGGACCCTCCCACAATTCCCTCAGGAGGCGGCTACAACCCTGGCTGGCCTGCCTCAATGGTTCAGTGAAGAACAAACTACAGAAGGCTGGGGTTGGAAAAACATTCCGCTCCTGGGTTCGCGTTCCCCATGAAGGGACCAACAACACTGGCACTCTTGGTCCTTCCACCCTTTACTCATGCCTCCCCTGTCTGGTAGGTGAGTTAAGGATAAGAGAATGGGCTTGTATAGCTAGTGCCCCCTCCCACATCTTTGGCCTGCCTACAGGAGCATGTTTTCTGGTTGATGTGGGTTGTACTGTAAGCCTGGCAGCAAAACCTCTGTCCTGCGGAAGGAAGCTTGCAGTTTTTCCACGCTTACTGGGTGGGCACATCAGTTTAACTGTGGGATTCACAGTTAAGAAGCCAATTGAGGCATCTCCCTGGCCCATGTCACCAGGTTAGAATTTTTCAATATTAAAGGGAATGTTTTGATTGCTGTCTGTTGTCTCCATACTCTTCAATGGGCATGGAAATCAGATGGGAAGAACAGATGTTATTTGCTGGCTTCTTCAAACTCTGTGTGTAGATGGAACACATTGATTGATACTACATTATAGAACCAGGAAGATTCTTTCACAAATGAGATCACCACTGGTCTCAGTCTTGAAAATTTTTTAGATTATAATAATCAAAAAGGATAGAAAAGTCACTCTATAGAAAGGCACACACGTTCATGGTGTTAGCAACGGCAAATCCACAGGGTCTGCACCAACTTGATTCTTATCCTGAGAAAAGAATTCATCCAGGGGACATAAGGCAGAGTGAGAGACCAAAGCAAGTTTTTGAGCAGGAGTGAAAGTTTATTAAAAAGTATTGAATGGCTGGGCACAGTGGCTCACACCTGTAATCCCAGCACTTCGGGAGGCTAAGGCAGGCAGATCACTTGAGGTCAGGAGTTTGAGACCAGCCCAGGAAGCATGGTGAAACCGTATCTCTGTTTAAAAAACACACACAAAAATCAGCCAGGCATGGTGGCGTGTGTCTGTAGTCTGTTGCCAAGGCTGGAGAGCAGTGGCCCACTCTGGGCTCACTGCAACCTCTATCTCCCAGTTCAAGTGAATCTCCTGCCTCAGCCTCCTGAGTAGCGGGTATTATAGGCGCACACAACCACTTCCAGCTAATTTTTTATTTTTATTAGAGATGGGGTTTCTACATGTTGGCCAGGCTGGTCTCGAACTCGTGACCTCAAATGATCAGCCTGGCTCGGCCCCCAATAGTGCTGGGATTACAGATGTGAGCCATCGTGCCCACTCTAAAATTGACCACATAATTGGAAGTAAAGCACTCCTCAGCAAATGCAAAACAACTGAAATCATAACAAACAGTCTCCCAGACCATAGTGCAATCAAGTTAGAACTCAGAATTCAGAAACTAACCCAGAACCGCACAGCTTCATGGAAACTGAACAACTGGCTCTTGAATGTTGACTGGATAAACAATGAAATGAAGGCAGAAATAAAGAAGTTCTTCGAAACCAATGAGAACGAAGACACAACATACCAGAATCTCTGGGACACATTTAAAGCAGTCTTCAGAGGAAAATATATAGCAATAAGTGCCCATATGAGAACAGTGGAGAGATCCAAAATTGACACCCTATTGTCAAAATTGAAAGAGCTAGAGGAGCAAGATCAAAAAAACTCAAAACCCAGCAGAAGACAAGAAATAACTAAGATCAGAGCAGAACTGAAGGAGATAGAGACACGAAAAACCCTTCAAAAAATCAATAAATCCAAGAGCTGGTTTTTTGAAAAGATCAACAAAATAGTCCAGTAGCCAGATTGATAAAAAAGAAAAGAGAGAATAACCAAATAGATGCAATAAAAAACGATAAAGGGGAAATCACCACAGATTCCACAGAAATTCAAACCATCATCAGAGAATATTACAAACAACTCTATGCACATAAACTAGTAAACCTGGAAGAAATGGATAAATTCCTGGACACCTGTGTCCTCCCAAGCCTAAACCAGGAGGAAGCCGAATCTATGAATAGACCAATAACAAGGTCTGAAGTCGAGGCAGCAATTAAGAGCCTACCACACAAAAAAAGTCCAGGTCCAGATGGGTTCACAGCCGAATTCTACCAGACACACAAAGAGGAGCTGGTACTATTCCTTCTGAAACTATTCCAAATAATCCAAAAAGAGGGAATCCTTCCCAAATCATTTTATGAGACCAACATCATCCTGTTACCAAAACCTGGCAAAGACCCAACAAGAAAAGAAAACTTCAGGCCAATATCCACGATGAACATAGATGCAAAAATCTTCAATAAAATACTGGCAAGCCAATTGCAACAGCACATCAAAAAACTTATCCATCATGATCAAGTAGGATTCATCCTGGGGATGCAAGGCTGGTTCAACATATGCAAGTCTATAAATATAATTCACTACATAAACAGAACCAAAAACAAAAACCACATGATTATCTCAATTGATGTAGAGAAGGCATTTGACAAAATTCAACAGCCCTTTATACTAAAAACCCTCAATAAACTCGATATCAGTGGAACGTATCTCAAAGTAATAAAAGCTATTTACAACAAACCAACAGCCAATATCATACAGAATGGGCAAAAACTGGAAGCATTCCCTTTGAAATCCGGCACTAGACAAGGATGCCCTCTTCACCACTCCTATTCAATATAGTACTGGAAGTTCTAGCCAGAGCAATCAGGCAAGAAAAAGAAATAAAGGGTATTCAAATAGGAAAGGAGGAAGCCAAATTGTCTCTATTTGCAGACGACATGATAGTATACCTAGAAGACCCCATGGCCTCAGCCCAAAAACTCCTGAAACTGATAAGCAACTTCAGCAAAGTCTCAGGATATAAAATCAATGTGCAAAAATCACAAGCATTCCTCTACACCAATAACAGACTTAAAGAGAGCCAAATCAAAGATGGCGCTGTGAGAACAACCCAGGATTGGAGCTCTCGTTGAATCCGCAAACGGTGAGTCGGAGCTGCATTTCCAGACTGATCTTTGTTGCCCACAGAACGGGGAAACTCCCAAGTATAAAAAAGACATGGGACGCCAGGCAGTAGGTCTGCCTGGCGAAGCCGGCAGCCGAGGCGGCGGCGGCCAGCCCTACCCAGCAATCCCCACAGGGCGCGCTTGTCCGGGTGCCCTGTTGAACCGGCAACCTGAGACTTGAGAGGGCTGGACTTGAGACTGAACGAGACTTTGACAGTAGGCCAGCCCAGGGGATTGCAGGGACAGATCGTTTGGGATACCCAGTGGGATGAACAAAACCGCGATTTCAAACTATCCCGAGCAGACGGTCCGAGACGCTCTGTGGGGGAGGGGCATCCACCACTATCAAGGCAACCCGCCCCAACTGAGATACATGCCCACTGCTGACGCAGCCAGCCGTTGCCGAGGCAACCCGTCCCTACTGAGATACACGCCCACTGCTGACGCAGCCTGCCGTTGCTGAGGCAACACGCTACAATGAAGAGACTCCGCCGAAGGGCGTGGCAGAGACCACAGCAGAGCCTGCAGGAACAGGGCGAATCACACAACAGCAGGGCGGAGCCTCGGCAGCCAAACAGTGGCTAGTCTGCCTTCTAGCTGGGCAGGACACCTCATCGAACATCGAAAAATAAAGCCCAAACCCCCCAACACAGAGCATTTGAGAAAAAAAGGGTTTTTTTTTAATGAGCTCTGTTGCAGCAGAATCAAACATAGCAGCCTAACAGCCCTGAATGAACAACAGAGCTCATAGCTCAGCAATTGAGCTCCAAAAAAGTACAGACTGTCTCCTCAAGCAGCTCCCTGACCCCTCTATATCCAATAGGCTGACATTTGGCAGGCATCATCCTGGGACAAAGATAGCAGAAAAAGAAACGGGTAGCATCCCTCACTGTGCCACAGCTGCTAGAGGTGCAGCCCCAGACAAGCAGGGCCTAGAGTGGACCTCAGCAGTCATACAGCGAAGGGGCTAGGCTGGTAGAAGGAAAACCAAGTAACAGAAATAATTCATCATCAACAATCTGGGTGTCCACTCAGAGACCCAATCGAAAAGTCAGCAACTACGCAGACGACAAGCGGATAAACCCACAAAGATGGGAAGAAACCAGCGAAAAAAGGAGGAAAACACCCGAAACCAGAACACCTCGCCTCCTAGAAAGGACCAAAACTCCTCACCAGCAAGGGAGCAAAGCTGGACGGAGAATGACTGTGACGAAATGACGGAATTAGACTTCAGAAGGTGGATAATGAGAAACTTTTGTGAGCTAAAAGAACATGTATTAAATCAATGCAAAGAAACTAAGGAACTTAAAAAAAGATATGAGGAAATGATAAGAAGAATGGATAACTTAGAGAGGAATATGAATGAATTAAAGGAGCTGAAAAACAATACGAGAACTTCGCGAAGCATGCACAAGTTTCAATAGTCAAATTGACCAAGCAGAAGAAAGAATATCTGAAGTCGAAGACCAACTCAATGAAATAAAACGAGAAACCAAGATTAGAGAAAAAAAGCACAAAAAGGAATGAACAAAGTCTCCAAGAAATGTGGGACTATGTGAAAAGACCTAATCTACGTTTGATAGGTGTACCAGAAGGGGACGAAGAGAATGAATCCAAGCTGGAAAATACTCTTCAGGACATCATCCAGGGAAACTTCCCCCACCTAGCAAGACAGGCCAACACTCAAATGCAGGAAATACAGAGAACACCACAAAGATATTCTGCAAGAAGAGCAACCCCAAGGCACATAATCGTCAGATTCAACAAGGTTGAAATAAGGGAGAAAATACTAAGGGCAGCCAGAGAGAAAGGTCGAGTTATCCACAAAGGGAAGCCCATCAGACTCACAGCAGATCTCTTGGCAGAAACACTACAAGCGAGAAGAGAGTGGGGGCCAATATTCAACATTCTTAAAGAAAAGAACTTTCAACCCAGAATTTCATATCCAGCCAAACTGAGCTTCAGAAGTGAAGGAAAAATAAAATCCTTTGCGAACAAGCAAGTACTCAGAGATTTTGTCACCACCAGGCCAGCTTTACAAGAGCTCCTAAAAGAGGCACTACGCATAGAAAGAAACAACCAGTACCAGCCATTCCAAAATCACACTAAAAGTTAAAGAGCATCAACATAATGAAGATTCTACAACAACTAACAGGCAAAACAACCACTTAGCATCAAAATGGCAGTATCAAATTCACACATAACAATATTAATCCTAAATGTAAATGGACTAAATGCACCAATCAAAAGACACAGACTGGCAAATTGGATAAAAATCCAAAACCCATCAGTGTGCTGTATACAGGAAACCCATCTCACATGCAAGGATACACAAAGGCTCAAAATAAAGGGATGGAGGAACATTTACCAAGCAAATGGAGAGCAAAAAAAAAAGCAGGAGTTGCAATTCTCATCTCTGATAAAATAGACTTTAAAGCAACAAAGATCAAAAGAGACAAAGAAGGCCATTACATAATGGTAAAATGATCGATAAAACAAGAAGAACTAATGATCCTAAACATATATGGACCCAATGCAGGAGCACCCAGATACATAAGGCAAGTTCTTAATGACTTACAAAGAGACTTAGACTCCCACACAATAATAGTGGGAGACTTTAACACTCCACTGTCAATATTAGACAGATCAACCAGACAGAAAATCAACAAGGATATCCAGGGCTTGAACTCAGACCTGGAGAAAGCAAACCTGATAGACATTTACAGAACTCTCCACCCCAAATACACAGAATATACATTCTTCTCAGCACCACATCACACCTACTCAAAAATTGACCACATAATTGGAAGTAAAGCACTGCTCAACAAATGCAAAACAACTGAAATAATAGCAAACAGCCTCTCAGACCATAGTGCAATCAAGTTAGAACTCAGAATACAGAAACCAACCCAGAACCGCACAGCTTCATGGAAACTGAACAACTGGCTCTTGAATGTTGACTGGGTAAACAATGAAATGAAGGCAGAAATAAAGAAGTTCTTCGAAACCAATGAGAACGAAGACACAACATGCCAGAACCTCTGGGACACATTTAAAGCAGTCTCTAGAGGAAATATATAGCAATAAGCGCCCATATGAGGAGAATGGAGAGATCCAAAATTGACACCCTATCGTCAAAACTGAAAGAGCTAGAGGAGCAAGATCTAAAAAACTCAAAACCCAGCAGAAGACAAGAAACAACTAAGATCAGAGCTGAACTGAAGGAGATTGAGACACGAAAAACCCTTCAAAAAATCAATAAATCCAAGAGATGGTTTTTTGAAAAGATCAACAAAATAGACAGACCACTAGCCAGATTGATTAAAAATAAAAGAGAGAACAACCAAATCGATGCAATAAAAAATGATAAAGGGGAAATCACCACAGATTCCACAGAAATTCAAACCATCATCAGAGAATATTACAAACAACTCTATGCACATAAACTAGTAAACCTGGAAGAAATGAATAAATTCCTGGATTCCTGTGTCCTCCCAAGCCTAAACCAGGAGGAAGCTGAAACTATGAATAGACCAATAACAAGGTCAGAAGTCGAGGCAGCAATTAAGAGCCTACCACACAAAAAAAGCCCAGGTCCAGACGGGTTCACAGCCGAATTCTACCAGACACACAAAGAGGAGCTGGTACCATTCCTTCTAAAACTATTTCAAACAATCCAAAAAGAGGGAATACTTCCCAAATCATTTTACGAGACCAACATCATTCTGATACCAAAACCCGGCAGAGACCCAACAAGAAAAGAAAACTTCAGGCCAATATCCATGATGAACATAGATGCAAAAATCTTCAATAAAATATTGGCAAGCCGAATGCAACAGCAAATCAAAAAACTTATTCACCATGATCAAGTAGGATTCATCCTGGGGATGCAAGGCTGGTTCAACATATGCAAGTCTATAAACGAAATTCACCACATAAACAGAACCAAAAACAAAAACCACATGATTATCTCAATTGATGCAGAGAAGGCATGTGACAAAATTCAACAGCCCTTTATGCTAAAAACCCTCAATAAACTCGGTATCGATGGAACGTATCTCAAAGTAATAAAAGCTATTTATGACAAACCAACAGCCAATATCATACTGAATGGGCAAAAACTGGAAGCATTCCTTTTGAAATCTGGCACTAGACAAGGATGCCCTCTTTCACCACTCCTATTCAATATAGTTCTGGAAGTTCTAGCCATAGCAATCAGGCAAGAAAAAGAAATAAAGGGTATTCAAATAGGAAAGGTGGAAGCCAAATTGTCTCTATTTGCAGATTACATGATAGTATACCTAGAAGACCCCATGGCCTCAGCCCAAAAACTCCTGAAACTGATAAGCAACTTCAGCAAAGTCTCAGGATATAAAATCAATGTGCAAAAATCACAAGCATTCGTCTACACCAATAACAGACTTAAAGAAAGCCAAATCAAGAAGGAACTGCCATTCACAATTGCTACAAAAAGAATAAAATACCTAGGAATACAACTCACAAGGAACGTAAGGGACCTCTTCAAGGAGAACAACAAACCACTGCTCAACGAAATCAGAGAGAACACAAACAGATGGAGAAACATTCCATGTTCATGGTTAGGAAGAATTAATATCATGAAAATGGGTATACTGCCTAAAGTAATTTACAGAATCAACGCTATCCCCATCAAGCTACCATTGACTTTCTTCACAGAACTGGAAACCACCATGAACTTCATATGGAACCAAAAGAGAGCCCGCATAGCCAAGTCAATTCTAAGCAAAAAGAACACAGCGGGGGGCATCACACTACTGGATTTCAAACTATACTACAAGGCTACAGTAATCAAAACAGCATGGTACTGGTACCAAAACAGAGATATAGACCAATGGAACAGAACAGAGGCACCGGAGGCAACACAACATATCTACAACTATACAATCTTTGATAAACCTGACAAAAACAAGCAAGGGGGAAAGGATTCCCTGTTTAACAAATGGTGTTGGGAAAACTGGCTAGCCATGTGCAGAAAGCAGAAACTGGACCCCTTCCTGACACCTTACACTAAAATTAACTCCAGATGGATTAAAGACTTAAACATAAGACCTGGCACCATAAAAACCCTAGAAGGAAATCTAGGCAAAACTATCCAGGACATAGGAGTAGGCAAGGACTTTATGAACAAAACACCAAAAGCATTGGCAACAAAAGCCAAAATAGACAAATGGGACCTAATGAAACTCCACAGCTTCTGCACAGCAAAAGAAACAGTCACTAGAGTGGATCGGCAACCAACAGAATGGGAAAAAATTTTTGCAGTTTACCCATCTGACAAAGGGCTGATATCCAGAATTTACAAAGAACTCAAACGGATTTACAGGAAAAAAACAAACAAGCCCATTCAAAAGTGGGCAAACATATGAACAGACACTTTACGAAGGAAGACATATATGAGGCCAACAATCATACAAAAAAATGCTCATCGTCACTGGTCATCAGAGAGATGCAAATCAAAACCACACTGAGATACCATCTCACGCCAGTTAGAATGGCAATCATTAAAAAATCTGGAGACAACAGATGCTGGAGAGGATGTGGAGAAAAAGGAACACTTTTACACTGTTGGTGGGAGTGTAAATTAGTTCAACCATTGTGGAAGACAGTGTGGCGATTCCTCAAGGCCTTAGAAATAGAAATTCCATTTGACCCAGCAATCCCATTACTGGGTATATATCCAAAAGACTATAAATCATTCTACTATAAGGACACATGTACACGAATGTTCATTGCAGCACTGTTTACAATAGCAAAGACCTGGAATCAACCCAAATGCCCATTGATAATAGACTGGATTGGGAAAATGTGGCACATATACACCATGGAATATTATGCAGCAATCAGAAATGATGAGTTTGTGTCGTTTGTAGGGACATGGATGAATCTGGAGAACGTCATCCTCAGCAAACTGACACAAGAACAGAAAATGAAACACCGCATATTCTCACTCATAGGTGGGTGATGAAAAATGAGAACACATGGACACAGAAAGGGGAGTACTAAACACTGGGTCTATTGGGGGGAAAAGGGGAGGGCCTGTGGGAGGGGGAGGTAGGGAGGGATAGCCTGGGGAGAAATGCCAAATGTGGGTGAAGGGGAGAAGGAAAGAAAAGCACACTGCCATGTGTGTTCCTACGCAACTGTCTTGCATGCTCTGCTCATGTACCCCAAAACCTAAAATCCAATAAAAAATTAAAAAACCAATGGAACAAAACAGAGGCACCGGAGGCAACACAACATACATACAACTATACAATCTTTGATAAACCTGACAAAAACAAGCAATGGGGAAAGGATTCCATGTTTAACAAATGGTGTTGGGAAAACTGGCTAGCCATGTGCAGAAAGCAGAAACTGGACCCCTTCCTGACACCTTACACTAAAATTAACTCCAGATGGATTAAAGACTTAAACATAAGACCTGGCACCATAAAAACCCTAGAAGAGAATCTAGGCAAAACTATCCAGGACATAGGAGTAGGCAAGGACTTCATGAACAAAACACCAAAAGCATAGGCAACAAAAGCCAAAATAGACAAATGGGACCTAATCAAACTCCACAGCTTCTGCACGGCAAAAGAAACAGTCACTAGAGTGGATCGGCAACCAACAGAATGGGAAAAAATTTTTGCAGTTTACCCATCTGACAAAGGGCTGATATCCAGAATTTACAAAGAACTCAAACAGATTTACAGGAAAAAAACCAACAAGCCCATTCAAAAGTGGGCAAAGGATATGAACAGATACTTTACGAAAGAAGACATATATGAGGCCAACAATCATATGAAAAAATGCTCATCGTCACTGATCATCAGAGAGATGCAAATCAAAACCACATTGAGATACCATCTCACGCCAGTTAGAATGGCGATCATTAAAAAATCTGGAGACAACAGATGCTGGAGAGGATGTGGAGAAAAAGGAACACTTTTACACTGTTGGTGGGAGTGTAAATTAGTTCAACCATTGTGGAAGATGGTGTGGCGATTCCTCAAGGCCTTAGAAATAGAAATTCCATTTGACCCAGCAATCCCATTACTGGGTATATATCCAAAAGACTATAAATCATTCTACTATAAGGACACATGTACACGAATGTTCATTGCAGCACTGTTTACAATAGCAAAGACCTGGAATCAACCCAAATGCCCATTGATAATAGACTGGATTGGAAAAATGTGGCACATATACACCATGGAATATTATGCAGCAATCAGAAATGATGAGTTTGTGTCGTTTGTAGGGACATGGATGAATCTGGAAAACATCATCCTCAGCAAACTGACACAAGAACAGAAAATGAAACACCGCATATTCTCACTCATAGGTGGGTGATGAAAAATGAGAACACATGGACACAGAAAGGGGAGTACTAAACACTGGGGTCTATTGGGGGGGGAAAGGGAGGGCCAGTGGGATGGGGAGGTGGGGAGGGATAGCCTGGGGAGAAAAGCCAAATGTGGGTGAAGGGGAGAAGAAAAGAAAGCACACTGCCATGTGTGTACCTACGCAACTGTCTTGCATGCTCTGCTCATGTACCCCAAAACCTATAATCCAATAAAAAATTTAAAAAAAATAAAATAAAATAAAATAAAAAAAAAAAGAGAGCCAAATCAAGAACGAACTGCCATTCACGATTGCTACAAAAAGAATAAAATACCTAGGAATACAACTCACAAGGAACGTAAGGGACCTCTTCAAGGAAAACTACAAACCACTGCTCAACAAAATAAGAGAGGACACAAACAGATGGAGAAACATTCCATGTTCATGGTTAGGAAGAATCAATATCGTGAAAATGGCTATACTTCCCAAAGTAATATACAGAATCAATGCTATCCCCATCAAGCTACCATTGACTTTCTCCAAAGAACTGGAAAAAACCACCATGAACTTCATATGGAACCAAAAGAGAGCTCGCATAGCCAAGACAATTCTAAGCAAAAAGAACACAGCGGCGGGCATCACACTACCAGATTTCAAACTATACTACAAGGCTACAGTAATCAAAACAGCATGGTACTGGTACCAAAACAGAGATATAGACCAATGGAACAGAACAGCGGCATCGGAGGCAACACAACATATCTACAACCATACAACCTTTGATAAACCTGACAAAACCAAGCAATGGGGAAAAGATTCCCTGTTTAATAAATGGTGTTGGGAAAACTGGCTAGCCATGTGCAGAAAGCAGAAACTGGACCCCTTCCTGACAACTTACACTAAAATTAACTCCAGATGGATTAAAGACTTAAACATAAGACCTGGCACCATAAAAACCCTAGAAGAAAGTCTAGGCAAAACCATTCAGGACATAGGAGTAGGCAAGGACTTCATGAACAAAACACCAAAAGCATTGGCAACAAAAGCCAAAATAGACAAACGGGACCTAATCAAACTCCACAGCTTCTACATGGCAAAAGAAACAGTTATTAGAGTGAATCAGCAACAAACAGAATGGGAAAAAAATTTTGCAATTTACCCATCTGACAAAGGGCTGATATCCAGAATTTACAAAGAACTCAAACAGATTTACAAGAAAAAATAAACAAGCCCATTCAAAAATGGGCAAAGGATATGAGCAGACACTTTACAAAAGAAGACATACATGAGGCCAACAAACATATAAAAAAATGCTCATCATCACTGGTCATCAGAGAGATGCAAATCAAAACCACATTGAGATACCATCTCACGCCAGTTAGAATGGCAATCATTAAAAAATCCGGAGACAACAGATGCTGGAGAGGATGTAGAGAAATAGGAACATTTTTACACTGTTGGTGGGAGGGTAAACTAGTTCAACCATTGTGGAAGACAGTGTGGCGATTCCTCAAGACCTTAGAAATAGAAATTCCATTTGACCCAGCAATCCCATTACTGGGTATATATCCAAAGGACTATAAATCGTTCTACTATAAGGACACATGCACACGAATGTTCATTGCAGCAGTGTTTACAATAGCAAAGACCTGGAACCAACCCAAATGCCCACTGATGATAGACTGGATTGGGAAAATGTGGCACATATACACCATGGAATATTATGCAGCAATCAAAAAGGATGAGTTCGTGTCCTTTGTAGGGACATGGATGAATCTGGAGAACATCATTCTCAGCAAACTGACACAAGAACAGAAAATGAAATACCGCATATTCTCACTCATAGGTGGGTGGTGAAAAATGAGAACACATGGACACAGGGAAGGGAGTACTAAACACTGGGGTCTATCAGGGGGAATAGGGGAGGGACAGCCGGGGGGCGGGGAGCTGGGGAGGGATAGCCTGGGGAGAAAGGCCAAATGTGGGTGAAGGGGAGGAAGGCAGCAAAACACACTGCCATATGTGTACCTATGCAACTGTCTTGCATGTTCTGCACATGTACCCCAAAACCTAAAATGCAATTAAAAAAATAATAATAAAAAATAAAAAAGAATATATTCCAGAAAAATTAAAATAAATAAAATAAATAAGATTTTCAACAGCTACACAATTAGGGTGAGGAATCCATAAAACATTCACATCTTTAATATTCCAAGTCAAAGTTCTAACTGCTTTAACACTCTGTCCTCTACCAGTTCACTGTACAAATCTATAAATTCTTATAAATTAATCTTTACAAATTTTGTTTCTATATTATATTGGCCAGATAGTTTAGTTAACATCTCCTAAACTGCAAACGGGTTGACTGAAGACCAGCCTCAATGAGGCTTCTGTCTTTGAAACTGCCTGTCTCTGTAGAACAGGCAAAGCTGACTATATTGGACTTTAAGTCATGGTGCTAAACTACTGGAAGGTGTAGGCACGGGTTTCTTTTATATATTTTACTTAAAGTATATTATAACCAATTTGGCTTATCAAATTACTGTAGCTAGAGGCCAAGGCAAGCAGATCATTTGAGGTCAGGAGTTTGAAACCAGCCTGGCCAACATGGTGAAACTCTGTTTCCAATAAAAATACAAAAAAGTTAGTGGTGGCGGGTGCCTGTAATCCCAGCTACTCGGGAGTCTGAGGGATGAGAATCGCTTGAACCTGGGAGGTGGAGGTTGCAGTGAGCTGAGATCGTGCCGCTGCACTCCAGCCTGGGCGACAGAGATGGATTTTGTGAGGCTCCATTTCACAAACAAACCCACACATAAATTAGTGTAGATAAAAGGGTATCCCTCAAGTTTGACAAGAAAGGGGAGAGACAGGCACATGTTGCTAGAGTGTAAACTGCACAACCTCTCAGAAGAGCAGTATGGTAATATTTATTAAAACTTATAAATACTTATTAAAACTAAAACTTATTTACACCTTTATGCCCAGTAATTTCCTTTCCTTTCTTTTTCATTTCTTTTTTTTCTTTTTTGTGAGACAGAGTCTCACTTTATCTCCCAGGCTGGAAGTGCAGTGGTGCCATCTCTGTTCATTGCAACCTTCGCCTCCCAGGTGCAAGCTATTCTCCTGTCTCAGCCTCCTGAGTAGCTGGGATTACATGCGTGTGCCACCACGCCCAGCAAATATTTTGTATTTTTAGTAGAGATGGTGTTTCACCACGTTGGCCAGGCTGGTCTCAAACTCCTGACCTCAGGTGATCCACCAAAAGTGGTGGGATTACAGGTGTGAGCCACTGTGCCTGGGATCCATTTCCATTTTTTTTTTGAAACGGAGTTTTGCTCTTGTTGCCCCGGCTGGAGTGCCTGAGTACATATTCATAAATACAGATAAAGATTTATGTATATAATGTGGTAATATATAGAGGCTAAAAGAAAAAAATATTTTGGTACAAAGATATTTCATCCACCATTATTTATACTAAGGGCAAAAATGTTGAAGCCATCCAGCAACAGGGAAAATGTTAAATAATTTATACCATTAGGTAGAAAAAAAGCTAATGAAATTTTAGACATTGAAAAAGCTCATGACACAAGTATATGTTCAAAAAGACAGTTTGAAGGACTTTTTGTAAAATTATTGATGTTTTTTCTGAAAGACTGAGAGGAAATGTTATCTCTGAGTGGTGTAATTACTGAACCTGGGAGGTAGAGGTTGTGGTGAGTCGAGATTGCGCCATGGCACTGCAGCCTGGGCAACAAGAGTGAAACTCTGTCTCAAAAAAATGTTTACTTTTTTTTTTGAGACAGTCTTGTTCTTGTCGCCCAGGCTGGAGTGCAGTGGCATGATCTCAGCTCACCACAACCTCTGCCTCCCGGGTTCAAGCGATTCTCCTGCCTCAGCCTCCCAAGTAGCTGGGATTGCAGGTATGCGCCACCACGCCCGGCTAATTTTGTATTTTTAGTAGATACCGGGTTTCTCCTTGTTGGTCAGGCTGGTCTCGAACTCCTGACCTCAGGTGATCCGCCCACCTCGGCCTCCCAAAGTGCTGGGATTACAGGCCACCGAGTATGGCCCAATTTCAAATTTAAATGTAACCATTTTAGGTCATTACTCTTCAAGGGTAACTTTGGTTTCTACAGGCTGATATATTTTTAATATTTCCTCATGGATTAAAAATAAAAGCTGTGTCTTTAATTTTCATCTAAACATAGTCCTACACTATGTCGTGCATTTAGTTAACAGGTTGTATACTTGCCTAGGAACTTTTTCCCGGATAATTTTTATCTCAAAAAGGACTGGCAGGGCCACTTTGTAGTTAATGACACATGGAAACCAGTCTACCGTGAGCCACTGGGGCGCACTGGCAAAGGCTTAAGAAAAGGCGCCGGCCTTCGAGTGAGTGATACCCACTCAGCGGCAAGGCTGGGGCCCGTGGCAGGCAGCCTGCTCTGGAGAGACCTCTGGGGACACCCGAGCGTGGAGGCGAGGGCATAAGACGCCGTCAGGGACCGCCGAGGGTGGCCAAACAGAGAAGGCCAATCAGGGAGACCGGCCTCGGAGAACAGAAGCAGAGCAGGGTGGAGAAAGGGAAAAAGAGGTAAAAACTTTCAGCAGGGATGGCCGAACGGTCGATGCAATGCCCCTTTAAAACGACGTTTTAGGCGGTCATGAGGCCTTGCGACCGCAGCTTTAGCAACAGAAAGAACTGCAACGTTGGGCTCTTTCCACGTCTGAGCTCACCCTGTTTCTACAGTCAGAAGCCGGGTAGGATCTCGCAATCCGGGCGGAAGGGCGCACAGAGGCCGCCTCACTGGTCAGTCCGGAGGCGGTGCCTGTTCCCAGCTTCTGGGTCTTCGCCAGCGAGAGGAGGGCGGAGCCTCCTCCCTTAGCTCTGGGTTCCGGCGGGCGTGCAAAGGGCGGGGCCTGCTCACTTTGTTCTGGGTCTCGGTGGGCGTGCGGAGGGCAGGGCCTGATCCCTCCCCTCTGGGTCTCCGCCGGCGCCCGCCTAGGTTGCCTCCTCTGCGCGGCACGTGACCCACACCGGTTGCGGGCATTTGAGGGCAAGATCCCGCGCGCCCCCGAATGTGAGTCGCGTGTAAGTGAGAGCGGCCGTGCCCACGGGTCGGCTCAGCAGTGGCGGCGATAGGTGGGGGAGCGACTGGGCTCTGCCGAAGGAGCCTCCTCGCGTGAGGCGTTTGAACCCTCCGCTTGCTGCTGCTAACCGCGCGGTAGGGAACGGCCGGGACCTTGAGTGCAGCGAGCGCGGTTCGTGCACCCTTGCCCCGGGGCTACGGCGTACGTGTCGGCGTCAGGCGGAAGGAAGCCTCCTGCGGGGTGAGCCGCCTCCGGGGCCGCCCTCCTGCCTGGGGTCGCTCAGTCAGCAGTGGCCCCGCCGCTCTCAGAGTGGGGCACATTCCTGGTCCTTTTGGAGTGGGGTGTAAGTCGCGGGCTTTATTTTGGGAGCGCTGGGCACATTTCGGGTTTGCTTTGGATGAGGTGGGATGCGTGTGTTGACGCTGGCCAGCTGACCTGGCGTGCTCGGGGATTCACTGTTCGCGTGACAGCCGAGGCCCGAGGGAACGGCCACACCCCCAGTCAGGTCCTGGGTAGGCCTGAGAGCCTTTTCAAAACACACTGGTGAGCTGACGGTGGCCTCTGTGCTTCCCACTGAATGCCCTGGAACTGCAAAGGGAGCTGTGTGCCGCCGCCGAGGGCTGGGAGCCGAAGTTTGTTTGGAAAATCACCTGTGCGCACTTGCTCAGTTGGGATTTGCGAGCTCTCCAGAAAGCACCACCTGGTCTTGATTGTTTTCAGAACAACAGTACAGGGATAGTCTACTAGAAATTTTCGTGTTTGTTTTTTAGGCTTTATTGGAGTTTATGTTCGAAGAAAAGTGGCTAAACTTATCCTAAAAGGATAAGATGAAGATGGGGAAAGGCATGCTAATATGTCTTAATAGTTGTTTGATTGACGGGGTCTTGCTCTGGTGCCTAGGCCAGAGTGCAGTGGTGCAATCACAGCTCACTGCAGGCGTCACCTCCGGGGCTCAAACATGCTCCCACCTCAGCCTCCTGAGTAACTGAGACTACAGGTGCTTGCCACCACACTTCAGCTAATTCTTTATTTTTATTTTTGTAGAGATGAGGTCTTGCTTTGTTGCCCAGACCGGTCTCAAACTCTTGGGCTCAAGCAATCCTCCCGCCTCAGCCTCTCAGGTAGCTGAGACTACAGGTGCTTGCCACCATACCCAGCTAATTATTTTTATTTTTGGAGAGATGGGGTCTTGCTTTGTTACCCAGACTGGCCTCAAATTCCTGGGCTCAAGTGTCAGTCTTGGCTTCCCAAAGTGCTGGGACTACAAGTGTGTGCCACTGCGTCCAGACCTTTTTTTTTTTTTTTTTTTTGGTAGAGATATTTCCGTAAAAAAGACTAGGACAAAGGATTATCAATTATACAAGTCAAGGTTATACCTCTCCCTTTTCAGAGCTGATTCTGCCTCACTCTATACCAGTTTTCCTGTCAGATGTGTGTATGTGTACATATATATATAGATTAGTTCTGGTAGATTTTCTAACCATTTCATATATCATATGGATTATTTAAAGGCTGGAACTCAGTTGGACTTGAACAAAATAAATATTTAACATGTATTTGTTTAAGTATATTAGGTGCCTGACAGTTTTACATGGTGTGGATACAGAAATGAGCAAGATGGCAAAGTACCTACTCCTTTGGAGTTTACATCTAGTCGGGGGAGACAATTTAACAAATATCCGATGCTGGTGGTAATTGCTGTATTGAGAATACAGCGTGATGTGCTAGCCTAGAGGGTGGCTACTTTAGGGAAACCCTCTCTGAGAAGAGACACTGAAATTGAGATATGAATGATAAATAGGATCCCAAGAGCAGAGGGAAGAGCATTTCAGCTCAAGAAAACGGCTTTATGGAGATGGAAGACCGGCCAAGGAGGCTGGACGGAAGAGAGGAAGAGTGGCTAGAGTTGAGATCTAAGAAGTGGCAGATAGGAATCAGATTATATAGGGCTTTGTTTACCGTGGTTAGGAGTTTGATTTTATTCTTAGTTTGTAAATTTGTTCTTGTGTGGTCTGGCTAAGTTCACTTTTTGATGCTTACTTAGGTTTTCTTTTCTTGGTTTCCTTGAGTCATTCAGAGGTGGTTCCTCACCTCAAGTCTTTTGTATAATTCTACTCTTTATCAGACAGGATGACAAACCATAATAGGATAGCTTTCAACATGGCCACTTACTAATCAATTTCCAATGAGACTTTTGTTGGGTTTTTTGAAATGGAATTTCGCTCATGTTGCCCAGACTGGAGTGCAATGATGATCTCAGCTCACTGCAACCTCTGCCTCCCAGGTTCAAGTGATTCTCCTGCCTCAGCCTCCTGAGTAGTTGGGATTACAGGCATGTGCTACCACACCTAGCTAATTTTGTATTTTTAGTGGAGTCGGGGGTTTCTCCATGTTGGTCAGGCTGGTCTTGAACTCCTGACCTCAGGTGATCCACCTGCCTCAGCCTCCCAAAGTGCTGGGATTATAGACGTGAACCACCACACCTGGCCTGTTGTTTTTTAAAGAGCAAATCCTACAGTTTCATTTGAAAGGGGGAGCAGATAGCCTTGTCTTCATCTTGTGGAGGGAGCAGCTAAGATGATTTATTAATACAGAAAATACTTTTTGAGCTGAGATGAGCAGATCTGGAATGGGATATTGTTGAGAACTCCTTATGAGAAAGGCTTTAAAGGCAAAATAAATACCTTAGGTTTTGAAAGCTCAACATCAAATCAGTTTGAAGTTATTTGACAAGGTTCTTTTTGAGGAGTTGTAGAAATTTATTCGTATGGCAATGGTGGTTGTGAGAAGCAGAGGTTATAGTCTTATAGATTCTTTTTTTCTGTTAAAATTGTTCTTATCCCAGGTAACAAGTTGTCCTTTAAAAGAGAGCTCCCTTGGCCAGGCAAGGGCTCACGCCTGTAATCCCAGCACTTTGGGAGGCCGAGGTGGGCAGATCACTTGAGGCCAGGAGTTCAAGACCAGCCTGACCAACAAAGGGAAACCTCATCTCTACTAAAAATACAAAAAATTAGCCGGACATCATGTGGTATGCCTGTAATCCCAGCTACTCGGGAGTCTGAGGTGGGAGAATCACTTGAACCCAGGAGGCGGAGGTTGCATTGAGCTGAGAACATGCCACTGCATTTGCTTCTGGGCGACAGAGCGAGACCCTGTCTCAAAAAACAAACAAAACAGAGCTCCCAATCCCCAGGGATGAGGACTGGTACCAATTGTGGCCTGTTAGGAACTGGGCTGCATAGTAGGAGGTGAGGGCACAGGTGAACTCCATGTCTTGTCAGATCAGCTGCTATGTTAGATTTTCTTTTTCTTTTCCTTTTTTTTCTTTTTGAGACAGTGTCTCGCTCTTGTCACCCAAGCTGGGGTGCAGTGGCACAACCTTGGCCCACTGCAACCTCCACCTCCCTTCAGGGGATTCTTCTACTTCAGCCTCCTGAGTAGCTGGGGCTACAGGCATCCACAAACACTATTGTGAACTGCACATATGAGGGATCTAGGGTGTGTGCTTCTTATGAATCTAATGCCCCACAATCTGAGAGAGAACGGTTTCATCCTGAAACCATCCCCTGTACCCCAGTCCAGGGAAAAGTTGTCTTCTATGAAATTGGTTCCTGCTGCCACAAAGGTTGAGGACCATTGCTTTAAAATGTTGATGTAGAAGATTTTATTGAGCAAATTTTAAAATGTTGGCCTTTTTAGATGATTCAGATTGCATTTATGTGATTCCTAGAATGAAATAACCTTTATCTGCTTAAAAATTTCAGGCTGTTTTACTTAGAACATGGTGAAACTAATTCACACATTAGCTGATCATGGTGATGACGTCAACTGCTGTGCCTTCTCCTTTTCCCTCTTGGCTACTTGCTCCTTGGACAAAACAGTTCGCCTGTACTCGTTAAGTGACTTTACTGAACTGCCACACTCTCCGTTGAAGTTTCACACCTATGCTGTCCACTGCTGCTGTTTCTCCCCTTCAGGACATATTTTGGCATCGTGTTCAACAGATGGTACCACTGTCCTATGGAATACTGAAAATGGACAGACGTTGGCAGTGATGGAACAGCCTAGTGGCAGCCCTGTGAGGGTTTGCCAGTTTTCCCCAGACTCCACCTGTTTGGCATCAGGGGCAGCTGATGGAACTGTGGTTTTGTGGAATGCACAGTCGTACAAGTTGTATAGGTATGGATATTTAAATTCTTCCTTTTTAATTCTGTTGAGTAGGTGAGCTTAAACAAAAAAAAAAGCTGAAAGCAAAATATTTTGATATTCTGCACAGTCCAAGTGATGTGGAAAAAAATAAAAAATATTTTGATCACCCTAGGAAGCCCATAGTTTTCAGGCAGCACAAGGAAAAATACTTTAACTGGCCTTCTAAAGGTCAAAATCCCAGAGAGATGTTTAACATGATTCTTATAGTAGATTTGCTTAGCTCTGAGTGTTTTACATTTCCAGTCTTCAAATTAAGAGTTTATCTTGTTAGACTTCTATGGATTTTTTTTTTTTACTCTAAGAGTTAAGCAAAGAAAACAGTATTTTGAATAAGGTTCAGTAATTTTAGGCTTTATTTTTATCACTTGTGGTTTAAGCGTTTTCTTTTTTTTGAGACAGAGTTTCCCTCTTGTTGCCCAGGATGGAGTACAATGGTATGATCTCAGCTCGCTGCAACTTCTGCCTCCTGGATTCAAGCGATTCTCCTGCCTCCGCCTCCCAAGTAGCTGGGATTACAGGCACCTATCACCATGCCCAGCTAATTTTTTGTATTTTTAGTAGAGATGGGGTTTCACCATGTTGGCAAAGCTGGTCTTGAACTCCTGACCTCAGGTGATCTGCCTGCCACAGCCTCCCAAAGTGCTGGAATTACAGGTATTAGCCATTGTGCCTGGCCCAAGTGTTTTCAATAATAAAGTAATAGTAGGTAAGACTCACCTAAGAGAAACAGTTATTTCTCTGACTGCAATTCTTGCTGGGCGAATGATGAAGCTCAGAAGAAAGAACCTCCAGCCTAGTGTGGTGGTAATGTGTTATTTATCATTTCTTTAAAAAAAAAAAAAAAAGAAAAGAAAAAAGAAAAACTCATCTGAAAACTCTTTGGAAGAAAAAATTAATTAATTTACATTGTTAATGTTGTGTTGTAATTTAACAACATTAACACTTCACATTTATTTATATTGTGGCAAAATATACATAAGTTATTTTTGTTAGCTAGGCGTGGGTGGCGTGTGCCTGTAGTCCTCACTACTCCAGAGTCTGAGGTGGGAGGATTGTTTGAACCCAGGAGTTTGAGGCTGCAGTGAGCTCAGATTACACTACTGTACTCCATTCTGAGTGACTGAGTGACGCTGTGTCAAAAAAAAGTTACCATTTTTACGTTAACACTCTTAGACGACATTAAGTACATTTTAAAAACTGCGCTTTTAAGTATTAAAATAGGCTAGTGTACCTCCCTCTTCTAGCCCCCAACATCTTTCAGAGCACAAATACCAGTTGGTGACAACTATTGCTCATTTAAGCTTAGGTCTTTGGGTTGAAGAAGGTGATGTGTTTTAAGTGGTGTTAATAAACACTTAGGCCAAATATCTTTTTTATATGCATGAAATCCAGCTGCCAGCTAAGGAACCTTTTCACTTACCTCATGACAGCTTCTGACTCTATAGCATAGCTCTCCCTAAAGTATGTAATTAATTGTGTACAAATGACAGATACCCTGCTGGGTGGGACAGTGTATTAATTGTTGGGTTTTTAATAGCTTATTTTTCCTAATTGAGCAAATATTAATATCTTCAGCACAGTGCCTCTCTGTGTTCCTAACATAATTTTAACTCACTCACTTCATTTTCCTTTCATAAATAATTTATATGTGAAGACTTTACCATTGCTTCTGGGTAATTTAATACAGACATTGAAAGTACTTTTGACTCCAGTAACATGTTTTCCAATAAAAATAGTTTTATCTTACCTTTAAAAAAAAATACGGCTTTAGTTGATGTTGCTTGTCATTGCTTTTCTGGTTAAGTTTATACTGATTTGCCCTGTGGAAAAATATGAAGATACATGGACTTTGTAATTTAGGCTTGAACATACTAGTTAAAATGTTGAAGGGAGGATGTTTATATCCTCCCTTGCTTTTACAAAGTGTGTCTCAATTTATAGTATATAAATGACATTTTATTTCTGTAGGCATCAATTTTCCTTTCTCTCTAGTTCTGTGATAGCCACTTATTCTCTTTTCACTGTATCAAGCTGCTGTTAGAGACTGTGGTATAAAGTGAAGGATACTCTGAAATGAAAACCCACTTTTTTGCTCTTATTTCAGATGTGGTAGTGTTAAAGATGGCTCCTTGGTGGCCTGTGCATTTTCTCCTAATGGAAGTTTCTTTGTCACTGGCTCCTCATGCGGTGATTTAACAGTGTGGGATGATAAAATGAGGTGTCTGCATAGTGAAAAAGCACATGATCTTGGAATTACCTGCTGCGATTTTTCTTCACAGCCAGTTTCTGGTTGGTTATTTTATTCTTTTAAGCACCAGACATTCCTATTTGTAATTTGTGCTATATATGACTTTTCATTCTTGTATTTTTATGTTGTCATTAGTAAAGTGAGGAGCCCTCTTAATTTATTCCTGTAAAGGGATTATCCTTCTTTCTTTCTTGACCAAAATGAAATTATAAAAAAATATATGAGAAAAATCACTCTTTAAAAAATTTTTATTTTGCAGTCTCTGAGTTTCCTGCAAGAAAATTACGTTGTTTATTATATGCAGGCGGAATCTGTTGTGATTATATGTGACTGAAATTGGAACAACAGATTCAGATTCCTTGGATATGGCAGTTTAGAGGACCTAACCCTGTTGGTATAATTGTAATAAATAAAAACTATATTGATATTAAATTGAAATGTAAACTTTAAAAATTGGAAATAGAAGCTATGTTTTGCATTTACTAATTTAATCTTCCAAAAGCTAAATTTATAAAATAAGATGTTTGCCAACACAATTAATTTTTTAGAAGGAAACAAAACTCCTGAATATAGTCTCTTGGTTTTAAATAGGTACAGTGAATTGAAAAGTTCTTTCTTTAAAATTTTCATTTTCCATGTTAGGATGGGAGTTCTGTAGCTTTTGTCCCCTGCATTCTTGTTGCCAGACCCATTTTATCCATATAGCAACATAATGCAAGCCACTTAGGAAAATTTAAAATGTTCTAGTAGTAGATGAAATTAATTTTAATACTATATTCCAGCATACTATAATGTAATTTCAATAATTGATAATAAAAATTAATAAGATATTTTATCTTTTGTACTAAGTCTTTGAAATCTGGTGTGTATATTATAGATAGCACATTTCAATTTGGACTAGCTGCATTTCAAGTCTTTGGTCCACAAATGGCTAGTCAGTGCCTCAGTGGACAAGACAGGTCCAGAGAGGAGACAGGATGGTTTTGGTATTTCCCCCTTTTCATGCCCATCAGTGACTTAAGGTAGGGTTAAGATAAGATCCCAAATCCCAAAAGCAAAACATGTTCTGCTTTCTCCTGATCTCATATTGCTCTTGGCCTTGCGCATTTTTTTTTTTTTTGCCACATTGACCTTCTTTCATTCCTGGAATGTTTCTAGATACTTCCAATTGTTTTATGTGCAGACCCTTTACTTGGTTTGCTGTTATATCCTTTAGAATTTGGCTGAAAAAATCACTAAAGATGAGCCTCTCCTGCTCTTAACCCCTGCGCTTTGTCTATATAATTTTGATAAAATCTTTTATTTGCATACTTTATTTTTCTTTTACAGTACTAGGGATCAGAATTTTTAATTATATATTTATATGGATAGTATTTAATGGTGTTTTTCCTATTAGCTTGTAAGCTCCAGGCAGGCAGAGCCTGGGTCTCTTTTCTTCACCGTGCCTGATACAAAGTAGGCCTTGAAGTGTAGATTGATGAGTAAGATTCCTTTTAATGATTTGCTGAAATAATAGATTTTCTTTTCATAAACCCATTCTTATGTTGAACTCCCTTCCTAATTTAATTAAGGCAATTATTCTTTTAATATATTGTTCTGTGCTATTTTATTCAAAAAACAGCTCGTAACAAACAAGCCATTGCTTCCATTTCTGTGGTACCTTCTCCACATCTTGTAGGCACTCAAGGACTGTGGTGAATTATATAAGTGTGAAGAGATCCAAGTTCCTTTTTTGATTCTAAATGATCTGAAGATAGATTTTCAATGAAAATGCTGTTATATTAATTAATATTAGAATAAAAATAAGGGCTTTATTGTCCTGCATTTAGAAAGATTGGCAGCTTGTGGGGTCAGGAAAGGCTCACTAAATTAGGCAGAGAATTCTAGGTGAGATTCTGAAATGATATACACATTCTAACCCTGCCTTTAGAGCATATTATACCCTTCTCTTGGTATAATTTTAATCTGTGTGCCTTCTTTAGTTCCTTTAGTGTTTCTGTTGAAATATATATTAACTTTATGAGTAAATTCCCTGAAACAAATTGATATATGCTTTAAGGTGATTATTGTAAGAATTTGTGGGAACAACTATATTTATTTAGAAGATAAAATATATAATTTAAATTTATTTAATTTGGTATCTGTTAATATCTGTAAATACTTATGACATATTGACTCATCTTGTGACATTTTGCTGAAATAAGGAAAAATAATCCTGTTGGCACCTGAGAAGAAATGATCAGTTCTCTCCAGTTTTTAAATGATAAAATGTGGGTTAGATTATCATAATTTAAATATTTTTCATGAAGAAAAGTATGTTTCTAAATATTATATTTAGATATTGAACATAGGCACATTTTAAGCTGTATAATTTGTCTTAGCTAAATTTTCACTGCTTACAGAACTTCAGAATTCAAAGGATTATTTAGTTAAGGAACAATGAAAAAATAGGTTTGCTAATCAGGTCTAATACCTAAATATTTTGCTCTCAGCCATTTCTTGAATAACATATTTTGCCTTAAAAAGACAATGATTATCAGGAATTGCTTGTATCCCTCAAGATCTCTCTTAGAAAGGATACATTTTGGGTAAACCTATGCTGCAAAATAAGCAAATGCTATTGAAATATGGAAGTCCCATGGAGTTAGAAAAGCTTTCAGTGAAATGGAATTTAATTTGTTGTTTGCTAATAAAATGTTTGTACTTCTAAAGAGGCAGAGAGTCTATAGAAAAAAATTTACATGCCTAGGTGTATACATTTGCTAAATTTTATATACTGAACATTTGTTAAGCCAGAGTGCCATTTTAAGATGGATATTAGATTTCTGTTTTGGAGACAGGGTCTTGCTTTGTCATCCAGGCTGGAGTGCAGTGGTGTGATTATAGCTCACTGCAGCCTCAAACTCCTGGGCTCAAGGGGATCCCCTGCCTCCGCCTCCTAAGTAGCTACAATTACAGGTGTGTGCCACCACACCTGGCTAATTGAAAAAAAAATTTTCTAGAGACAGTGTCTTCTTGTTTCCCAGGCTGGTCTCAACCTCCTGGCGTCAGCCTCCCAAAATGCTGAGATTACAGACTTCAGCCACCATACCCAGCCTAGATTTCTTAATTGTGCTTTACTGTGTATGAGTGCCAAAACTTACTTGATGAAACTACGTGTAATTAGGTGCAACTTGTGTAAAATTGCATTGATGATATCAGTATTTACACTATCCAAAATTGTATACGAACTTAATCTAGTAGATATATAATAATACACTAAAATTAAGTAAGTGTAAAGTGATAGGACTTTTGTGGCACCACTTAACTGATTACTTTCCCTAAATAGTATAATATTTTTAACCAAATGGAGTGAATTGATGTTATTTTTTTATAACTATAATTCTAGCCTTTGCCTTGATTAAATAAAATGGAAAAAAATTCCCATTATTATTCCATGTGAACTACGGACCAGGCTTTTGAGAATTGACATGACCTTAAAAGAAGGCTGGGAGTGATTAAACAGTTAACATTCTTATCGTAACTGACTTTTCCTCCTAATTTTTCCCATCAATCCTAGCCTCATAGACTCTAAAATTGAGTTAGTAGATGCTCTGTTTGTTGGCTCAATATTGGTTCTTGCAGCCTTGAATTATATTCTTTGAGAAAGGTAAATAAAAGGTATTTTATTGTAGCAACTTATGGACTAAAGTTATAATCCTGTATAGTAGCTAGTTCAAAAGAAATTCTTTAACCAACATTTTGCTGAAATACATTTGTTAAATGGTATAAGTTAACTAATAACTTGTGAACATGGTTTAAATGAGTAGAATTAACAGATCTCAGTATAAGAAATGAACATTTTTTGTGGTTTAAGTGATTCAGAAATTCTCTATTTATTTTTAACAAATTTTAGATGGAGAACAAGGTCTTCAGTTTTTTCGATTGGCATCATGTGGTCAGGATTGTCAAGTCAAAATTTGGGTTGTTTCTTTTACCCGTATCTTCGGTATGTATGCAAAGTAGCACATCTCTGAAATTATTTGTGATCTGGTTAAAATTTCTATTTTATCTTTTTACTTAACCCTGGGTATCTAAAAGTGAGCATAAAAATATGGTTAAAGAAACTTAATCAAAGTAACACACATGATTTAAAAATCAGATGCTCATTGCTGTTCATGACCTCACCTATCACTGCCATACACATTTCTGCACAGCAGTGGTGACCACTTTGCACTTGGTTTCAACCCCTTTGGTAGTTTTCACAGTTTACGTTGTTTATATCACTATTTTTTTTTTAATTTATTCACTGTAGTTACTGCTTTTTGATAGTGTGTGTGGGTCTTTTTCCATCCATTGTACTATTCCATCAGGTGACCCTTTCAGTCAGAAAGCTTATTTTGTGCAGTTTTGGAATAAAATATTCTGTTATGTTATTTCTTTAATAATTCCTTCTCTGTTTTTCTCTCTTTTCACAACTTCCATTAATTGAGTGTTGGACCTCCTGAATTGATCCCTGCCCTCCCCGGCCACATTTCTCTCGCTTTTCTTGTACTTTAGGGAAAAATGTCTCTGCTTTTTCTCTTAACCTTTTTTTGAATCTTTTATCTCAATTGTATTTTCAAATTCTAAAAGCTCACCATCTTCTTTGTTTCTTTTTTCTGAGAACTCTGAGGATGTCATTTAGGAGTTTTTTGCTTAAGTTCTCTTCTGTTTTCTGATTTGTTTGCAGTTGGGCCCCCTTTTTGCTTACTATTCTATTTGCATTTAAGAATTAGACAATAATGTTTAGAAGCTCTGTGCACAGGGATGATTTGTTATTGCTGGCTTCCCTTTAGGATGAGGAGGTGGGTGGTTGGCCCTTCTGGGTGAGGGGTTGGGGATTTAGGGAGTGGATACTCTGTCACCCTAGAGCTTCCCAGGCAGTTAGTTTTTTTTTTTTTTTTTGAAAAGTTTCTCCAGGGATAAGTGCTTGGCTTTTGTGCAGCATACTAAGGGTGAAATTAGGGAGGGATTGGAGGTGGACACCAAATGGTCTATATATAGTCAGTCAGTTCATTTTTCTCTTTTCAGGTCTATGTCTGTGTCATTCTAATTTTCCTTTTTCCTGGTTATAGGTATTCTGGAACCTTGAGGTACTTTCTTCCTCCCCCACCCCACCTCTTCTCCCTGGTCTTGCCCTGGCTAATTTAAAATTTTTTTTTATAGAGATAGAATCAAAGTTTGTTGCTCAGGATGATCTTGAACTCCTGGCCTCATGTGATCCTCTCACCTTGGCTTCCCAAAGTGGTAGGATTACAGGTGTGAACCACTATGCTTGGCCAGTCTTGGGGTGTTTTTCTAGGGCAGAATAACTTTCTTCTTGGCTGTACCCTTGTCTCTTTGCACTCTGGGCTGTTATTCTTTTATATTTCCTCATTAATCTGTTTTCTGCCTTCCCAGTTGATTTCAGTTTCTGGCTTGCTGATGCCCCTCTGCCCACTCTCTTTTCTAGTGTACATTTCTATCTTTATTAATTCTGTCATTGACGCTTTCATAGGGAATCTGAAATTTTGTGGTCATCTTGATTGATTCAGGAGCCTCAAAATATTAGTATTTGTTACCTAATAAGCTTCAGTTAAATCACAAATGACATTTTTGTTATTCATAATTATGATACTGTATAGTGTATAGACAGGAGCCTTTTATCAGGAAATAAATATATTCCTTTTTTGATGGAAATGTAGTTTTTTATTGCCTATTAGGTTACATTTAGTAGTTATTTTAACCTCTGACATAGTGTGAGGTTACTTCTGTGGTTGATCCCACCTCTTCTGCTTGTTTTCTTTTACCAGAAATAAAATTCTGATAAGAAACTGTAAGTACATGCATTTGTGTGGGAGTTCTAAAAACAACATATCTTTAATAATTGTTCTAAAGTAAAGCCTTTCACGTGTTTACTGGAAAATATTTTGACACTGACTTTTTAACAAAAACATACATGACAGTTGATAAATATGCGGTTAAAATCTTTTCATAAGGCTGGGCGTAATGGTTCACACCTGTAATCCCAGCACTTTGGGAAGCTGAGGCAAGAGGATCTCTTGAGGTCAGGAGTTCAATACCAGCTTGGCCAACATGGTGAAACCCTGTCTTAACAAAAATACAAAAATTAGCCAGGTGTAGTGATGTACACCTGTAGTCCTAGCTACTCAGGAGGCTGAGGCAGGAGAATTGCTTGAACCCAGGAGGCAGAGGTTGCAGTGAGGCGAGATTGCACCACTGCACTCCAGCCTGGGTGATAAAGCGAGGCTCTGTCTCAAAAAAATAATGATAAAAATAAAACCTTTTCGTAAAGCATTTATCACCATTTGTACCTTATCATTTGTTTATTTGTAGAGAGGAGTAGAGAGACATGGGTCTTATAACTTTAGGACATAACCTAGTCTTATGGTTGTATTAACGTTTTATAGTGTTAATTTGGTTTGCAACTTAGTGTGCTTGCTTTGTTTGATTAATGGTGCCTACTTATTGTTCTGTTCCCAGTTAGAATTAAAGCCTTTTGAAGTTCATCATATTTCTAGCACTTAGCACAGTGCCTTTAGTGTGTGTCTCTGCTCTCCCAGATAAAAATATACTTTTTTTCCTGTTTTGAGCTTCAAACTTTTACTTACTCTGATTACCTTTTTCTTTAGTTAAATGCTTATTATTCTCACTAAGACATTTAATACTTCAAAAAGGGTTTTATTGTGTCTGATGTAGTTATAAATTTTCACTTGTGTATTTCCTTTTCCTTCCCCCAACCCCTGCCAGTTTCTTAATATTTATTTTTTATAGGTTTTCACCAAAATATATTGAATTCCCTCAGTTTACTTTTAAAATATTTGTGATATTTATGCTTAGTAATTCTAAAAGCATAAAAAAGGATTTTAGTGTTATAGGAGTGTTATATTTTATAAAGATAATATTGGAATTACAGGATGTGTAAATTACTGTTGATTATTTTTATTTACAGAATGAGAAAATATTTCAAATATCAGATTTTAAAAAATATAAGCATTTTTTAAAAGTCTTTTGGGCAATTGGCATATTTTGTTTTTATGAGACACTAAAACTGTGGTATAAATATTTAAAACTTTTTGTGGTATGAAATTACCCCACCTAGCCTTTGTTGACCTCATTTTTTAAATCCATTACTGAGCTTTTGAAATGTGAGACAGAG
This sequence comes from Callithrix jacchus, assembly GCF_049354715.1. Taxonomy (NCBI): domain Eukaryota; kingdom Metazoa; phylum Chordata; class Mammalia; order Primates; family Cebidae; genus Callithrix; species Callithrix jacchus. The sequence goes on from NC_133507.1 coordinate 70,660,271, forward strand.
TACAAACACAAGAAGCCATGTTTGCTTCTTTCTGCTTGCCAGTGTAATTTCACAAAGCCCCTGATTATGTGACAACAGAGCTCTCCGGAAGAATGCCTGGGAGACAAAAGAGGCGAGCACACAGTCCCACATGTCTCTTGCCTGAGTCACTACATTCCTTAAAAGATAAATGAACCCAGCCTCGCCTTTTCTTACCTGAGTTAATGTCTAATGGCGTTAGTGATCAGTAAGCAGTCTGTAACCAGATGTATGCTTACACCCAACTTTGATGTGATTCTGCTTTAATGTAACTTCTGTTTGATGTGATTTTTGTACATACTAAATCTCCACCACCTGTATGTAAGCAGTGGGCTGAAACACCGCTTTGAAATGGTCTCACAGACTGCCCTGTAGCTCTCAGGCCATAGGCCTTAGTCTGTAGTCTTCAGTAAGACTTCTGAGTAAAGTTACTTTAATTCTTTAAAAGCTTGACTTTTTTCTGTAGTCAACAGAAACCAGTTAATCACACTGCATCCCATTTATTTCCTTATAGATATCTGAGCAGCATGAGGGTTTTTAATTTTTATGTCCTTTAGGCACCCAAAGATTATTGAATACATAAGTGAGATGGTGTTGACTTAAAATCAATTCTAAGCATGGTCAGCTTGCTATTCTCTGTTACCTTGTTATTTGCAGGTTTTGAATTAAAATATAAAAGTATGCTGAGTGGGCACTGTGCTCCTGTTCTGGCTTGTGCTTTTTCCCATGATGGGCAGATGCTAGTCTCCGGGTAAGCTGGTTTAATTTTCCTAAACCATTTTTATATGAAATTGAAAAGACATATGGAAAAGTATGCGAAACTGCAAAGAATAGCTTGATGAACCACCACAAAGGTCAAGAAGTAGAACTTTGTTGGTTCTGCCCCAGAGGCCCTCCCCTTCCAAGTGCCCCTTTTTGGTGACAATGTGTTAGGTCATATGCACTGCTGCTTTTTTCTTTAAAACTGACCTAAAATTAAACAATATGAATTATTTTGTCTGGCTTTCTGTACCCAACATTACACTTGTGACATTAATTCATATTATTGACTGGAGCTGTGGCCCATTGATTTTCATTGCTGTGTAATATTCCATGCATGGATACATTATAATATATATAATAGTTCATTTTAATGTTAATGGTTATATGATTGTTTCTGGTTTGAGAGCATTACAATAATAATTCTATGAGAATATATTGTATGTCCTAGTACACATGTTCATGCATTTCTGTAAAATAAATACATAGGAATGGCTTGTTGAGTCATAGAATATGTGCATTTTCAACCTTGGCAGATAACAGTAGTTTCCAAGTGGCTGAACAGTTAATACTCCTATAGCAGTGTTGTTTTATATCCTAGGCTATACTTGGTATTGTGAATTTTTAAAATTTTAGCTGTTCTGATAAGTGTGTAGTGTTGTCTTACTATGGATTTAATTTGCATTTCCCCAGAACAAATGGTTGGAACCTTTTTAGAAGTTTATTAGCCACATGTATTTCCTCTACTATGAAGTGCCCTGTTCATGTCTCTGGTCCATTTTTTTTTTTCCTAGGTTGTATTTTTCTTATTGATTTGGGGTGTGTGTGTGTGTGTGTGTGTGTGTGTACGTGTATGTATGTACTTTTATATTTGAGCCGTTTGTTGCTTGTTGCAAATATCTTTCCTACCCTGCAGGTTTGCCTTTTCACTGTTATGTTCTGAGGTCATGAAGATATTTTCCTATATTCTGAGACCTTCATTGTTTTGCCTTTCACACGATTTATGTGTATGATGTGCAATAGGAATCCCATTTTACTTTTATGTGAATATCCAGTTGTCCTAGCACTATGTATTGAAAAGACCACTTTTCTCCTCCATTTTATTATACGCCCTTGTCAGAAATCACTCACCATTTATGTGCGAGTCTGTTCCTTAACCTGCTACCTTGTTCTGTTTCTGTCCTTGCTCTAATAGCATTCTGTCTTTCCCAGGCTTTATATTTTGTCTATTGCTATCCATTGACATGCTCATATAAATTTTAGAATTAACTTGTCAAATTGCCCCAATTCCTACCTCCACACACACAAACCTGTTTGGATTTTAATTGGGATTCTATGGAGTCTGATGAATTTGGGGGAATTGACATCTTTATGATATTCATCTTGCAATCTGAGAATATTGCATATTTCTTTATGTTTTAATTTTTCTCAATAATTATCTTCTATGTAGAAATTCTCATCTTTATTAGCCTTATTTCTAGGCACTTGTTAGTATATAAAAGATGTGGTTAATATAAGGAAATCTATAATGGAAATAAAATGGACTTACCTAGAAAATTTCTTTTTTTGGATTTTATATACACAAAATCAGATCATTTGTAGATAGTGATGGTTTTGTTTCTTTCTAATCCTTATATCTTTGGTATCTTCTGTGCCTTACTGAACTGCTGATACTACCAGGCTAATAAAAGCGGCAATAACAGGCCTCGTTGTCTGATTCCTCATTGCAGAGGGAAAGCTTTCATTATTCAATACAATCACTGTAGGTTTTTGAGATAAGCTTTATTCTTCTATTCCTTCTAGTTTGTAAGAGTTTTGTTGTTGTTTTTAAATCATGCAAGGGTGTTGTGTTTCATCAGATGATTTTTCCTACATCTTTTGAGATGATATTTTTCTCTGTTACTGTTACTGGAGTGATTTACATGATTTTTAAATGTTAAACCAACTTTGCTTTGTTGAAACAAACATATTTTAGGATATATTGTTTTTGTGTGTTATAGAGAAGTTAGTTTCATTCTAACTGTTGTGCCTTTGGATGTAATTCATTTTTCTCTGGCTGCTCATGAAATTTTCAGTTTTGAAGTTTTTGCATATCTACCTTGTATCTACATGTGGGTTTCCTATTTAGTTTGCCTGGAATTCATTGAACTTCTTAAATCTGTGGAATGATATTTGACAGGGCTTGGTGATTTATGCCTGTAATCCCAGCACTTTGGGAGGCCTAGGCAGGCAGATCACTTGAGCTCAGGAGTTCCGATCAGACTGGCCAACATTGTGAAACCTCGTCCTACTCAAAAATACAAAAATTAGCTAGGCAGGGTGGCAGGCACCTGTAATCCCAGCTACTCAGGAGGCTGAGGCAGGAGAATTGCTTGAATCCAGGAGGCGGAGGTTGCAGTGAACTGAGATCATACCACTGCACTCCAGCCTGGGTAACAGAGTAGGACTCTGTTTAAAAAAAAAAAAATCTATGGTATGATATTTTACCACTTTTGGAAAATTCTTATTTATTATCTCTTCAAATAATTGCCTCTGTTCCTTTCTTTCTGTCCTCTACTGCTGGGATTCCAATTAATGCACATTATACCTTCTCACTGTAAACTTTCTCTTTTGCATTTATTGTGTGTGTGTGTGTGTGTGTATGTGTGTCTGTTTCCTGTACCTCATTCTGGATGGCTTTTTCTTTCCTAATTCATTCTTCAGCGAATATGATATTAAATTGGTCCATTGAATTCTTAATTTTGCTTATTTTATGTTTTGGTCCTAGAATTTCTATTTGTCAGTTTTTTTCTGTGTTGTTACTTTTTTATGATTTTCAGTTCTGTGTCAAAATTCTCAACCTTGGCTTTTATTTTCCAAACCTTTATTCTTTTAGGCAATTGTTTGGAACATAGTTACATGATTCAATTATTTTATACTCTTTCTCCTTTGAATACTTTTGTATATTTTATCCTTGCCATTAGATTTTCTAAAACTGTCCTGTCTGATCTCACAGGTCATAGCATTCTGACCCACATTTATGGCTCTTCATAGTACCTTTCATTCCAATTAAGGTATTTAGGCTCCTAACCTCCACTTACAATGTCTGGACTAAGCCTGATGGTTCTTTTTTTTTATATGCTCCAATTCTTCTTGCCAAACGGCCAAATTGCCAGTTACGTTGTCAGTATTGTAGACGTGGTTCTTTCATCTCTAAAGATGAAGATTATTCATCATTAAAAAGTATTTACAGTATTGTCTTTTGACCTAGAATTTAAATCACTGGAAAGTTTAAACAAATAAAGTTGGACTCTGTCTACTGTTTTATGTGTCCAGCTCTCTGTCAGTTGCAATAGGGCATAGAAAAGGAAGTATAAGTGTGTATGCTCTTGAAGACATTTTAAGTCCCTTCTTTCCTAATAGTTAATGTTCATTGTGATGAACTAATAATTCTGCAAGACCCTGACATGTATTTACCCTCTGAGTCATGGAGGAAGTATTAAGTGATACTCATTGTTGTTTTTAAGTTCATTTTATAGCGGTATAATTCTTTGCCAGTTGGTGTATATGTGACTTTTAGTTAACATTTATGTGAATGTGTCCTTCCCAATCATTCTGGATAAATGGAAGTTTACATTATTAAGTGCTTTTGGGTATATGGTGTTGCTCAAGGTCACATTGAAATATTTTTTCAGAATATTTTTAGTTTATTTGGATAAATGTACAGGCAAATGAATGAAAAATGTAGATTAATAAACTTAATAAATATTTAATTTTTTAGAAGAATTGACAGGCATATTTCAGTCATACTTAGTAGATAAAAACAGATGAATTAGTTAATGATAGATTCTATTTGTGACTAGAAGTCATTGATAAGATAGAATGGATACATATGGGAAAGAGGGAGACTGGAAAAAAGTGAGTGGATAAAAGATGGCTGTATATGAACATAAGTGGCTAGAGATGAAAAGTGAATGGATGACAGAATGTGGTTGTCGGTCAGGATGTGTACTCAGGGCTGGGTGTGGAAGGTAGCTCATGCCTGTTATTCCAACACTTCTAGAGGTCAAGGCAGAAGGATCACTTGAGGCCAGGTGTTTGACACCAGCCTAGACAACAGAGTGAGACCCAGTCTGTACAAAAAAATTTAAGGAAATTAGCTGGGCATAGGGGTGTGTGCCTATAGTCTCAGCTACTTTGGAGGCTGAGGCAGGAGAATTCCCTGAGCCCAGAAGTTTGAGGCTGCAGCAACCTATGATCATGCCACAGCACTCCAACCTGGGCAACAGAGTGAGAATTTGTCTCTATTTAAAAAAAAAAGAAAAAGAAAAAAGAGATGTACTAAGGAAGGTGTATGGGGCATAGATAAGGATGGCCTTGTAAAAGGCGGTATAGAATTTCTCTGCAGCTTTGGGAAGATTGAGGAACAGAAAGGGCATTCCAGGAGGCAGGAAATTCTTGAGCAGATTAAAATGTATAATAAACACTCAAGTAAATACGGAGAAATTAGGCCAGAAAACAGATCGTAGAGATAATAGAGAACCTAGGATGGACCACGCATGGTGACTGATACCTGTAATCCCAATACTTTGGGAGGCTGAGGCAGGGGATCACTTGCACCCAGGAGTTTGAGACCAGCCTGGACAATATAGGAGGACCTGGTCTCTACAAATAATAAAAAGTTAGCTAGGCATGTGGTATGCATCTGTGTCCTGGCTCTCAGGAGGCTGAGGTGGGAGGATTGCTTGAGCCTGGCCAGTGGAGACTGCAGTGAGCTGTGATTGTGCTACTACACTCCAGCCTAGGCAACAGAGTAAGACCCTGACTCAAAACAAACAACAAAGAAAACCATGGGAACCTAGGATTGTGTTAGAACTTGTTCAAACCTTATATATTAAATTTAGGAGAACTTCTGAAACTTTTAAAGCAGTTCTAATATGCAAAGCCTAGCTATAGGAGATAGATGCTAATACATTGTGAAGTGAAGAATTGAATCATGATTTAGGTCAGTAGTTCTTAATACTTTTTGGTCTTAAGATTCCTTGACACTCTTAAAAGTTATTACCCTAAAGAGCTTTTTCTTATGTTGGTTACATCTATCGCTATTTATAATATTAGAAAATACAATTGAGAAAATTCTAAAATAGTTTTAATTCATTTAAAAGCAATAGATAATTGCATATTAGCTTTTAGAGGAAAAATAAACAGTGAAAAGAGTGGCATTCTTACACATTTTTGAAGATCTTTTTGGTGTCTGGCATAGCAGAAGACAGCTGGATTTACACATCCGCTTCACATATTCCACTAGCCCTCAGAGCTGTAATGGCATCACAGGTCCTGTAGCAAAATATGTAAGAGGTTTTTCCCTTTTTCTTTCTCCACTTCTCTCCTCCAGTAACTTTGCTCCAGTCCCTTAGCAGAATTTGTCTTTTTTTCCACCTACTTCTCTTGCTCTAGCCAGATATAACAAGCATTATATGTGTCAGCCTCTATTCAAACAGGAAGGGTCAGTGTTTTTTTGAGACAGGATTTTCTCTATCACCCTGGCTGGAGTGCGATGGCATTATCATGGCTCACTGCAGCCCTGACCTCCTGGGCTCAAGCGATCCTCCCACCTCAGCCTCCTGAGTAGCTGGGACTACAGGTACAGGCCACTACACCTGACTAATTTTTGTATTTTTTGGAGAGTCAGGTGTCTCACTGTGTGGCCTAGGCTGGTCTCAAACTCCTGGTTTCAAGCGATCCGCCCACCTTGGCCTCCCAAAGTGTTGGGATTACAGACATGAGTCACCACACCTGGCCGGGTCAGTCTTTGTAATTCATATAAAGGCTACCTGTTTACAGAGTTTAGGATTCCTTGGAAACGAGTTTTTAAAATGTCCACAATTATGTGTGAGAGACAGAAAGAGAGAGAGAAAGAAATTGTGTGTGTGTGTGTGTGTGTGTGTGTGTGTGTGTGTGTGTGTTTCCTTTAAAGATAAGGTCTCACTCTGTTACCCAGGCTGGAGTGGCGTGGTTTTAGCTCACTGTAGCTTTGAGTTACTGGGCTCAAGCAGTCCTCCCACTTCAGCCTCTCGAGTAGCTGGAACTATAGGTATATACAGTCATACTCAGCCAGTTACCAGTTTTAAGAGTTCAATAGATAACAGCCTTTTCTTTTTCTTCTTTTTTGAGATGGAGTTTTGCTCTTGTTGCCCAGGCTGGAGTGCAGTGGCACGATCTCAGCTCACTGCAACTTCTGCCTCCTAGGTTCCAGTGATTCTCCAGCCTCAGCCTCTCAAGTAGCTGGTATTACAGGTGCCCTGCTACCATGTCCCACTAATTTTTGTATTTTCAATAGAGTAGTATTTTCACCATGTTGGCCAGACTGGTCTCAAACTCCTGACCTCGGGTGATCCGCCTGCCTTGGCCTCCCAAAGTGCTGGGATTAGAGGCATGAACCACCGCACCTGGCCCTTTTCTTTTTCTTGAGTTGAAAACCAGTGAGAGGGCCATACAGAACTGGATAACATGAGTTTTGATCTGCAGCCAACTTTCCCACCTGCTCTTGGGCAGCATGGACCACTGCAGTCTTCCTCTGCCAGTGCAGATCAGAAGAAAGAGAAAATCCAGAAGGGGCTCAGCCCCATAGCCCAGTGCTTGCCCCACATTGTCCAGTCATCTGTCATTTATTTTCTGCTGGGTATGAGAGGGAGGAAAGAGGCCAAGAATATTACCCCAGAAGGGGTGGGAAATAAGTTTCTCCTCTCCCCAACAAGACAGTTTATATTTTATCGATTTTGTAAGTAGGTGATAGAGTTTAATGTCATGAGTCAGGACTGCTTTCATGAACAGCCCTCTCTTGCTCAGCGATAACTAGCTGAAGAAGCCTTAAGGTCACTTTTCCCAAAATGCAAGTCATGTTTTTTCTCTACAATATTGCTAACAGTCCTGTTGAACAAGTAAGTTCATTTAGTAACTGAAAAGAATACATTGCAATTTGTTTATCATGGAGGGTTATCAAATGCCATATTGCTTGAAATTAGATGTGTTCTGAGAGCTTTAGTGAAATTTGAATAGCCACGCTGTCACTTTTCCAGCTTTTAGGCCGAAATCACCAGAGTATGTGCCTGTGATGAATCCATTTTGATACATTCATGGGGGAAGATATTATGTATAATATTAGAAAACATGGGTTTTAGAATTTACATAGAACTGGGTTTTAATCCCAGCCTCGCCACTTAACTAGCTGTGCAACCTTGAACAAATTCTAGTTCCATGCCTTCTCCGAGCTTCATGTTCTGATTATAAAATGAAGAATAAAATAGCACTTTCCTCAAATTGTTATGAAGATTAAGAAAATGAAGATAAAGCATTTATTATGTTTGGGACATCACTGCTCAATATATATTTTTAAGTGGTATATGAAATAATAGATATGATTGATGTAATCTAGAACACCAATTGTTTACCTTATCGTTTTACCCCCTTTTTCTGATTTGAGCTGTTAGCCATTGGCTTCTAATAAGCAGCATTACAGAACAGCTCTTTGAAACTTATCTTCATGCAGGGAGAGTTATTGAGGACTCGGTTGATGTTTCCTGCATCCTCCTCTGCAGACCTTGGGGAAAGGAGTCCTGTCAGGTCTCAGTCTGAGGGCCTGATGTCCTTTTATTCTCAAGCATTGCGTTTGTGTTTCTATTTTGCATTGCATTGCATGACTGATCATATTTCCTTTTCTCATTGTTACTGAAAAAGCTCAGAATCAAACTTGCAACCCTTCTTTGGCAAGGTGGACTGGACCCTACGACATGTGTTTTGGATATTAATCTATATTGATCTTCACCTTAATTTCTCTCCTCTCAGCTCATCCTTGTGTTCTCTTCCCCTTCAGGTTCTTCACAGAACTTTTGTTTTTGCTACATCTTTGTAAGAGACTGTAAATCCTTTCTAAATGAGAGGAAACATAAATATATTTAAAATTAAAATACTGAAGTGTAAAATCTTTAAGTGTTAGGGACCTTCTTGGCCTCAGGAAATAATTGCTAGTGATTGTATTTGATTAATTTTTTGGCCATTGTACAAAGTTAATTTAGAATAGAAAGATTTGAGTGCTTTCTGAGATGGGTCACTGTGATGTCACGGATCTCCAGGAGTCTGTGTTGTGTTGTTGTTGTCCAATAGCTGTCTAAATATCATTGATGGGTTTTTCTTGTATTCTTGAGTGAGCAGAACTGAGGTTTTAGAGCACCACAAAATCGTAGGAATGAAGTATCAAAAGGCTGAATACTTGCCTCGTGAGGAAACTCTGGGGGAAAGGCGACACGGCAGATTGTGGTGGAATGTATGTACTAAAAATCTGGGGGAAGAGCTATAGTAGGCAGAAAATACATAACCAGGGATACCAAACAGTTGGATTTTTTGTTTAGTGTTGATTCAGCTTCAATTTAGGGAATATTTTGAAGTTGTTTTTTTTTTTGCTTCAGTAGTTTCAAAGTATTTTGTGTCTATTTAAGTTGGCTGTTATTCTCCTGGTATTGCAAATTCAAATCTCAAAATATTGAAAACTTCTATTATTTATCTCTAACACTAATTTACCTTCCTCAAAATCTAATGAATTATCGAATGCTATTGCATCTTCCTTGGAATCATCATTAGTTAAAGTAGAGGCAATAGGAAGTGAGTTTAAAATCCTTTCTTCAAGAAACTGCAGGTCTATTCATGTGTTTATAGTTTTCTTTCTTTTTTTTGGCATGGATTCAGTGGTCTCCTACTAGTTTATTGATGTTTGGCCTTTTGCTTCTCAAATACCTTTCTATACTTCATCAGCAAGTGAACCTATTCCGTTGCCCTCATGGCTAGCTGTGGCCTGTGAAGTCCTCTGGATTCCTTGGGTGAGCACTCAAGGTGCTTTGTATTTTTGTTCTAGGCTGTGTTTTTCAGCCTTATTGCTTGCTGTTCCCATATATAGACTCTTGATCGTTGCACTGACTTCTGTCTTCCCAATCCAGTGCTCATAGAGATCACTAATGATAATCCTGCTTATCAAGTGATGAGTTGGTTTGAACTGCCTCTGGTGGTAGTCTAGGAAAGTGAGATTTCCTTTTTATTTTGGGGTTTTGTTTTTGTTTTTTTTTGGTACCAAAGAGGATTTTATTTGAGACAGTGTAATGGGGACCAGATGATAGAACTACTTTCTTTGTAAGCTTAGCACGGCTGGGCTCTAGCCAGCTCCAAATGAAATTTTGGCTAATTATCCCTTTAGAAAAGTCAGGCTTAAGCAGAACTAGGCTCTAGGTCAATTAACCAAAAGCCAGTTCACCCAGTGACCAGTTCATTTATTAAAAAAAAAAAAAAAATATATATATATATATATATATATGAGTTTCATTTGACCAGTTTTCCTTTTCTCTTATCATATCTTAAAAAGTAATATTTAATGTGCTCCTGACTCCCAGCCATGGTGCTGTAGCTGAAGACCTGGTTTCCTTAGCTGTTATTAAAGTATTTTTTTGTGTGTGGATACTTTTTGAAATTGATGTCCCTGTGATGGGACAAGCATGGGAATTTATGTCCTGCCATCTTGCTGACACCACTCTTCAGTTGTACATGTGTGTTTGTGTGTGTATGTTTTAAGGATGCTCAAAATAGTGGAATTTGACCTAAGATTTCAGATATTCCGCAATTATAACTTATACCTTGAAGAACTTAGAACTAAACTGTCCTCAAATTATGTTCATCATATACATACTCATGTAATGTTAGCTGTAATGTAATAGTCAATACTGTTTCTCACTGTATTTTGAGATTGTATTTCAATTTCTAATATTGAAAGCTATAATTCTTCTTGACATCCGGAATGAATTTCAGTTGTCCCTTGGTATCTGCAGGGGATTGGGTCCAGGACCCCTACCTTGGATACCAAAACCTGTAGATGCTCAAATCCCTTACATAAAATGGTATAATATTTGCATGTAACCTACACATATCATCCATATACTTTAAATCATCTCTAGATTACTTACAAAACCTAATACAACTTAAATGCTATGTAAATAGTTTTGCAGCATTTTTATTTGTATTATTGTTATTTTTTTCTTGAATATTTTTATTTTTCTTGAATATTTTGATTCATAGGTAGTTGAATTCACAGATGGGAAACCTGTGGATATGGAGGGCCGATAGTACATGCTTCTCAAGTTCTTGTGTTTTATTTTATATGTTTGAACTTTTAAAGTATAATTTCTATTTTGACCTTATGACAAAGATTCTGTAGTCAATATCCATCATCACCATTGGCGGGTCTACTGAACAAGGAATTTTAAGCTTTCTAATAGGTGTGAATCCTGTGGTCAGACTATGACCAGCTCCCTTAATAATAAGTACAAATATTAATATTCTACAGAGTTTGGTACCACTTGTATTATTGATGTGTTTTCTCACCTTGCAGTGTATATTGTTCTGGCATAAAGCCTGAAATTTCCGATGGAAATGCCAGATAGAGGCATAATATCTGTTGTTTTAAATTACATACTTCATAATGTACTTGTGTGTGTGTGATATTCTTTTTCTTTGCTAGAATAACCCCAGATGTCTTTTAATTTTTATACCATTAAAAGGAATCATGTAGTCAACATCAAGTTTATAATTTTCAAAAATAGATGATAATCAAAACATACATACATTGATTAGCAATTAAGGCATACCATATCAGTGGTAAAGAATAAGCTGGGTGCGGCGGCTCAGGCCTGTAATTCCCAGCACTTTGGGAGGCTGAGGCAGGTGAATTAGGAGGTCAGGAGATTGAGACCATGGTGAAACCCCATCTCTACTAAAAAAAAAAAAATACAAAAATTAGCTGGGCGTGGTGGCGCACACCTGTGGTCCCAACTCCTTGGGAGGCTGAGGCAGGAGAATTGCTTGAACCTGGAAAGTGGAAGTTGCAGTGAGCCGAGATTGCGTTCTGGCAACAGAGTGAGACTCTGTCTCAAAAAAAAAAGAAAAAAAGAAAGAAAGCAAAAGTTCTATCTGAAGCAAAACCAAGTAGCAAACAATAGCGTTTCCTTGTGGTTTTTCCATTCAGTTACTAACTTGTTATAGAGTTGTGTTATGTATCAGAGATGCTTGTTCTGTTCATGGTCATATAGTATAAGTAGTATATACTATTGTTTTAATAAAGCTTATAATTTTCTAAATTTTATATATGGCATGTAGTTTTTTTGTTTTGTTTTTGTTTGAGACAGAGTCTTACTCTGCCACCCAGGCTGGAGAGCAGTGGTGCAATCTTGGCTTATTGCAACCTCCACCTCCTCTCGCCTCAGCTTCCCAAGGAGCTGTGATGACAGGTACATGCCACCATGCCCAGATAATTTTTTTTCTTTATTTTTAGTAGAGATGGGTTTCTCCATGTTGGCCAGGCTAGTCTCAAAACTCCCCTCAGGTGATCCACCCACCTCGGCTTCCCAAAGTGCTGGGATTATAGGCGTGAGCCACCATGCCCGGCCACATGTAGTTTTTTGAATTAACGTTTTCACACATATGAAAAAAAGATTGCATTCTAAATGTATTTGAATATCTGTATTTTCTAAAGTCACTAAAATTTTCTAAGTCACTAAAATTATTTAAAAATACTGATTACATAAATGTTATACTTTGTTTTTATACTACTTTTCACCTATAATTTCTTTTCTTTTAAAGATCAGTGGATAAGTCGGTTATAGTATATGATACTGTAAGTATTTAAAAACCTTGTGGTGATCTATGAAAGTTATGTTTATTAGACTACTGAACTTCAAGTTAGGCACCATAGAAAAAGTATTTGTTTTTTCTGTTTAGTATGACTAAGAACATATACATCTTCACAAATGCTGAAATAGTTATGCAAGTAAGATACTGGTTCTGCAAGAAGGCCTTAAATATTCAGTAATGATTTTAAGATGGATAGATTTTAGATGTGATCATAAAAATACATATTTAAAGAGCACCAGTATTCAAAACATCACATACAATCAATTATTAAACTTTTATACCAGGCTTTCATAATAGGAAAGGGTGAATGTTTATCCGAGGGCTTTTGGCAAATATGGTTGAAAGTGACCTACCATTCTTAGAGTCCTGGCTGTATTTAGAGAGTAGCATAAGAAAGAATAGGTTATCATGGACTTGGAAAATGGGAGTTTGTTTGTTTGTTTGTTTGTTGAGATGGAGTCTCACTCTGTTGCCAGGCTGGAGTACAGTAGTGCGATCTCGGCTCACTGCAACCTGTGCCTCCTGGGTTCAGGCAGTTCTCGGCCTCCCAAGTAGCTGGGATTACAGTCACGTGCCACCACATCCAGCTAATTTTTGTATTTTTAGTAGAAATGGGGTTTCAACATGTTGGCCAGGCTGGTCTTAAACTCCTGACCTCATGATACCCCTGCCTTAGCTTCCCAAATTGTTGAGGTTACAGGCATGAGCTACTGCACCCAGCTAAGATAATGGGAGTTTTTGACTGATCATGTGTGGGTAAAGACCAAGTTGTGGCCGAGTGCAGTGGCTCACACCTGCACTCAGAGGCTGAGGCAGGCAGATGGCTTGAGTCCAGGAGTTAAAGACCAGCCTGGCCAACATGGTGAAACCCCATCTCTACCAAAAATACAAAAACTTAGCCAACCATGGTGGTGTGTCCCTGTGATCCCAGCTACTTGGGAGGATGAGGTGCGAGGACGGCTTGAATACTAGAGGCTGGAGGTTGCAGTGAGCCAAGATCGCACCAGTGTACTCCAGTCTGGGCAAGAGTGAGACCCGTATCAAAAATAAAGTAGTTGAAAAAAATATTGTCCAAGAGAAATCAGTGTTGAGTGGAGCGTCTTGATGATTGAATTTAGGCTGTAGCTATGCCAGCAAATAAATGGAGATATAAGTAATCAAAGGATAGCAAGTTAAGCAAGTGATCTAAGCTAGTCCTCCACATAGAAGTTCAAGTCACTGAGTATTCTGGCAGGAAATGGGAAAGAATACTCAAGCTAGGTGAGATAGATCTTTAATATTTCTCATGAACTTTTCATGAGATTTTACATTCTCAAAAAAACCCACTTAATTTTCTCTGTAAAATATGTATGTGAGCTCCACTTAAATACACCTAAAATTGTTGGATGGCCACCTTAGTGTACTCAAAGTCTAAGGGATTAATTTCTTTCTTTTTTTATTTTTGAGATAGACTCTTGCTCTGTTGCCCAGGCTGGAGTGCAGTGGCACGATCTTGGCTTACTGCAACCTCCACCTCCCGGGCTCAAGCAATTCTCCTGCCTCAGCCTCTTAAGTAGCTGGGATATCAGGCACACGCCCAGCTAATATTTTGTATTTTTTGCAGAGATGGGGTTTCACCATATTGCCCAAGCGAATCTCAGACTCCTGGGCTCATGCAGTCCACCTGCCTCGGCTTCCTGACCTGTTGGGATTACAGTGTGAGCCACCGGGTTCGGTCAAGGGACTAATTTCTACCCACTGGTCCTGCAATGTGTACAAATCAAATGTCATAGCAAAAAATACAAATTATTTCATGTAGTAGATGTTTAGGTTACTATTAGTAGGTTCAAACAGATGAGCAAATGCTAAGGGTCTACTGTACTAAAAATTTCTAAGGAGGTGGCTAGCAGACAATAATGCCAATAATTGAGAAAAAGCGAAATAAATACCTGAGAATGCTGTTAGTTACAGATGCCATTTCTACTATTCATTGAGTAAAGTTTCAACCTATGTTAGTTACTAATAAATATTAACATGACCACTTAGTATACAAACCATTTATGTCAAATGAATCTATCAGTAACTTTACTCTTACCTGAATAAATGTAAAGCTGTTTTTGTTGTTTTTCAGAATACTGAGAATATACTTCACACATTGACTCAGCACACCAGGTTTGAACTTAACCTCACTTTGTATTAATGTAATTTAAAAAGTAGACAGAAGATACATAATGGCTGTTTTTATTAACTAGGTATGTCACAACTTGTGCTTTTGCACCTCATACCCTTTTACTTGCTACTGGTTCAATGGACAAGACAGTGAACATCTGGCAATTTGACCTGGAAACACTTTGCCAAGGTTAGTAAAGACATCATTTTAAACTCATTTCAACCCCACTCACCATTTAAGTCAGAAAGTAAGTAAATCGGGCCAGGCATGGTGGCTCACGCCCGTAATCCCTGCTTTTTGGGAGGCCAAGGTGGGCGGATCACTTGAGGTCAGGAGTTTGAGACCAGCCTGGCCAACACGATGAAACTCATCTCTACTAAAAATACAAAAAAGTAGTGGAACGTGGTGGCACATGATTGTAATCCCAGCTACTCAGGAGGCTGAGGCAGGAGAATTGCTTGAACCTGGGTGGTGGAGGTTGCAGTGACCCAAGATTGTGCCATTTCATTCCTGCCCACGCAACAAGAGTGAAACTCTGTCTCAAAAAAAAAAAAAGGCCAGGTGCGGTGGCTCAAGCCTATAATCCCAGCACTTTGGGAGGCCGAGGCGGGTGGATCATGAGGTCAAGAGATCAAGACCATCCTGGTCAACATGGTGAAACCCCATCTCTACTAAAAATACAAAAAATTATCTGGACATGGTGGCGTGTGCCTGGAATCCCAGCTACTCAGGAGGCTGAGGTGGGAGAATTGCTTGAACCCAGGAGGTGGAGGTTGCGGTGAGCCGAGATTGTGCCATTGCACTTCAGCCTGGGTAACGAGCGAAACTCCGTCTGAAAAAAAAAAGTTAGTGAATCATTTGACAGGTTATTCACATTGCTTTTCTCAGTATAAAGTATACATCCAAATTTAATGTCACTTAAAAATAATTTAGCCTAGGATGTTGGCTGACAGGTATAATCCCACCACTTTGGGAGGCTGAGACAGTTGGATTGTATGAGCCCAGGAACAACATGATATTAGCTTGGGCAACATGGCAAAACCCCATCTCTACAAAAAAAATACCAAAATTAGCCACACATGGGGGTGTGCACCTGTGGCCCCCACTAGGGCTACTGAGGTGGGAAGGATCACCTGAGCCCAGGAAGTCATGAGGCTTCAGTGAGCTGAGAACATGCTACTCTACTTAGCCTAGGCAGGAGAGTGAGATCCCATCTCTAAAATAATAATTTTAGAGAAGCCAGTGTTGAAATGGCTGGCAGGTATTAAAGCTGTTAGTAAATGCTTTTGGTGCATGTTCACCTGTCCCACACTTCCCATGGTTTGTAAGCTATTTGTTTATACTTTGTACTAATTTTTCAGGTAAACACAGCCTCAGGACAAAATAGAAATTATCATTGTATTGTGTTAGTTTTATTTTTGGCATCAAGCAATACTGGCACATAATTTAGGAGTTTTATTTTTATCACTTAATGAACCAAATAGTGGTGCTGATATGCAGATGATGGAGCGAATAGGATACCTTTGCTACTATGAATTTTATATAATACACAATTGTTTTCCTGATGTGAAAAAGAAAATGTTCCAAAAGGAAGGAAGTTAAAGTGGTAAAACAGGTGTTTTTTTGTTTTTTTGGTGACAAGGTCTCCCTATGTTACTCAGGCTAGTCTTGAACTCCTGACTTCAAGCGATCCTCCTGCGTCAGCCTCTCAAGTAACTAGGGTTATAGGCACCAGCCATTGTACCCAGCCATTGTACCCAGCTATAAAACGCAGATTTAAGGAAATTTAATTTACTTTTAATTCAAAGTGAGAATGTTTAAAAGAAAGTGCTTTTTTGTTTGTTATATCAGTTACCTTTTTGTTTATTTTAAGCAAGGAGCACAGAAGATCACCTGAAGCAATTTACTGAAGATTGGTCAGAGGAGGATGTCTCCACATGGCTTTGTGCACAAGGTCTAAAAGACCTTGTGGGAATTTTCAAGATGAATAACATTGATGGAAAAGAACTGTTGAATCTTACAAAAGAAAGTCTGGCGGCTGATTTGCAAATTGGTAAGCTTAGTTTAAGATAGGCAATCTTAAAAACAACTTTTACCAAATTACTCTGCAATTGGTTTTTGTTGCATTAATGGTTTCTTCTTAATGTTCTGGCACTACACTAATGACCCGTCCTGTTGATTATGGTTATCCTAGCAGTTGTGACATGGAGTTTCATTATGGTTTTCATTTTCATTTACCTAATGACATGGAGCATCTTTCAAGTGCTTATTGGCCATTTATATATCATCTTTAGAGAAATGTCTGTTTAGATCCATTGCCAATTTTTAAACTGGGTTGTCTTTTTATTGTTGACTTTTAAGAGTTGTTTATGTATTCTGGGTACTAGATCCTTATCAAAAACAAGTTTTGATAGCATGTTCTAATAAACGTAATTGCCAGACACTATTACCAATATGCTATAGTAAAATTTTAGTTAACCAGAAAGTTCAGGAAATAAGATATTCATGTTGAGATTTATTATTAATGAAGGGTAAAATAACTAAAAATGTTTCTTATAGAAAACCATTTTAAAGTATAGCATTATACTTTCCTTACATAGTAAACATAGTATGTGAGCTTATTTCAATCTCTTGGAAACCTATGGCCTTTTAAGGAGTTAACAGAATGGTTTTGTGAAAATACATAGTTAAATGGTTTTGTGCTATACTCAGGCTATACTTGAGTACAGTCACTTTTCTATCTCTTTTTTTTGTGGGGTGGGGAAAGGATAGGGTCTCATTCTGTTGCCCAGGCTGGAGTACAGTGGTGCAATCATGGCTCACTACAGTCTTGACCTCCTAGGCTCAAGTGATCTTCCTGTCTCAGCCTCCCAAGTAACTGGAACCACAGGCACATGCCACCACGCCCAGCTAATTTAAAAAATTTTTTGTAGAGATGAGACCTCCCTCTGGTCTTAAATTCCTGGGTTCAAGCAGTCCTCCAGCCTCGGCTTCCCAAAGCGTTGGGATTATGGGCATGAGCCACTATGCCCAGAATCTCTCTCTAATAAAATATTTCCTTTCTAAGTTCCACTTTTCTTTTGAGAGTAGGTAAGAGTAGGAGCTTTGTTTTTTTGTTTTTTGTTTTATTTGGAGTCTCTCTCTGTCCCCCAGGCTGGAGTGCAGTGGTGTGATCCCGGCTCACTGCAACTTCCACCTCGCAGGCTGCAGGCATGTGCCACCACGCTCGGCCAATTTTTTTGTAATTTTAGTAGCATGGGGTTTTACCATATTGACCAGGCTGGTCTCAAACTCCTGACCTTGTGATCCGCCCACCGTGACCTCCCAGAGTGCTGGAATACAGGCGTGAGCCACCGAGCTTGGCCAGAGCTTTGTTTTTTAAAAAAATCTTGTGAATTTAACATCTTAATTAATTTCTTGTTAATCTCTCACAATGAATCTTAAGGATACCTTATCAAGTAGAAGTACCTGACAATATGAAATAATTTCAGATTCAACAAAGGATGTTTGAAAACATAAGCAAAGCATATAAAAGCAATTAATAGAAATAAAGTTCTGTTTTTTATAACTAGGTAAAGAATAAGGCATTCTAGTTTTTTGTTTGTTTGTTTGAGACAGACTGGAGTGCTTTGGCATGATCATGCCTCACTGCAGCTTCAACCGCCTAGGTTTAAGCAGTCCTCCTGCTTCAGCCTCATGAGTAGCTAGAACCACAGCATGTGCCACTAGGCCTGGCTAATTTTTTAAATTATTTTTAGAGCTGAGGTCTCACTACTTTGCCCAGGCTGGTTTCAAACTCCTGACCCCAAGTGACTCTCCTGCCTTGGCCTCCCAAAGTGCTAGGATTACAGGCATGAGCCACTGCCCCTGGCCAAGAATAAGACATTCTTGTAGGATTCAATTAATGACCTGAAATTGTTTTTTGAAGGCTGAATCTCAGGTTTAGCAGTACTATTCATTTTACCTTAAGTTCAATGAAATGGGTTTTGGAAGTGTAAGTCCCAAGCCAAAACTGAAATATAATTTAAACAAGTTCTGTGATGATCTAATAGGTGAATTTGAAAAACCATTATCAAGAATGGAGATAAAAATGTTTCACATTCTCTAGTAAATAAGGACTCTGATGCTTGTGATTAGGATTTGGCGATCAAACCGGGCATGGTGGCTCATGACTGTAATCCCAGCACTTTGGGAGGCCGAGGAGGGTGGATCACCTTACATCGGGAGTTGGAGACCAGCCTGACCAACATGGAGAAACCCTGTCTCTACTGACAATACGAAATTAGTCGGGCGTGGTGGTACATGCTTGTAATCCCAGCTATTCAGGAGGCTGAGGCATGATAGTTGCTTGAACCTGGGAGGCGGAGGTTTCAGTGAGCCAAGACTGCCACTGCACTCCAGACTGGGCAACAAGAGTAAAACTCCGTCTCAAAAAAAAAAAAAAAAAAAGATTTGGAGATCTAGCAAACTCAACAAATGAGACTTAGAATAAAGTAGTAAAAATAGTCTATAACATTTATGGTTTACATCATTCCAATTTAAGGTTTTTGCAGCCTTCATTGTAAAGGATTGAGTGACTAACTTTAATCTATAAATGCTATTGTAAGCTACAATGAATTTCTTTAGTCCTGAATTTTAAGAAAAATAGACCCTCAACATAGTAAATTGCACTAATAGATAATTAAATTTGGCCTAGAAATAAATGTGTTGAGGCAAACCAATGAGTATATATGCTAATTAATTTTACTTTTTAAATGCATATCTATTTTACCTGCATTTGCCTTTGTGATACAGCTGTTTAAAACAGCTCCTATGTCAATGTGAATAAATCTGAATTTAACATTCAGCAGATGGAAGAAGCTGATTAATTGTGCAGTAAAGTACATTGGAGTGTTTGAGACCAAAGTTGTATATCTGTTATGTTTGACATTTAAATTATTTTAAAGGAATTGAGCAGTTTATCCAATCTTTTTTCAATGGGTCTTTTGTAAATAATCAATGAAATTTCTGCAGCCTTAAATATGTTTGACTTTGGAGCTTTAACCAAAGATAATAGGCATTTTCTAGGATTTTGTTAATGGAAACCTAAGGTACAATAGACATCCAGCTTTAGTTAAGAAATAATTCCTTATATCTAGTTCTATATTTGTATAACGAGTACAGGTTCAAGAGATCCTTGATGTTGAGAGGGATGTGTCTTTAGACATTTGCTATGAATTTGTGACTACTGTAAGATTTAATATCTCATTCAAAAGGCATAAAGTGTGAAAGGTTAAGAGTAGGAGAGTCACTTTTAAATGTAGTAATATGCCATGAGTGATTCTAGTAATTGGCCACACAGCTTCCATCTGTCTACTCATTGGCCTCAGTTTATATCTAGGCCTTGGGAGCATGGCACATTGCTACGTATCTTGGAGTTTGAAATTTCTATAGAAGATAAAATGATAGAAACTTAAAATGACAAATGCCAAGGATATTATATATCATGTCAATATTTATGATTATATTCAGATAATCATCAACCATAGATGCCTAATTGGCAATGAGATTTTTTTTTTCAAAGGGTTCATTCTTCCATTTGCTCTAAGAAATTATAAAAACACCTAAGACATTTTTATCATTTTCTAACTTAAACTAGAAATTCAAATATATCACCTGTCTTTACATCCTCAGATTTTGAAAGTTTCACATTTCAATTCTTATTATTATGTAGATTTTCACTTGTTGCCTGTGTAATTGCATTTATTGTTAAGTACTTGAACATTTACAGTTTTGT
This sequence comes from Callithrix jacchus, assembly GCF_049354715.1. Lineage (NCBI taxonomy): Eukaryota > Metazoa > Chordata > Mammalia > Primates > Cebidae > Callithrix > Callithrix jacchus. Next base: position 70,680,679 of record NC_133507.1, read on the forward strand.
TCTATTTTGTTATTGTTTATGTGTGATAAAAGTGAAACAAACCTTTCAAATCTAGTTATTGTGCACTGACCGCCTGCTGGAAGGGGCATAACCCTCCTCAGTCAGCTGCTGTCTTAAGTCGGCCTACTCTCCTTTCCAGTGCTTACTTGTTGGACACACTGGGATCTCATTTGCTCAGGCCCATCAGATGTCCTGTCGCTTTCCTCTATGAAGATGCCAACCACAGGTCTTTATGGGTGTTAATGGTTTGTCCTCACTCATGGATATTGTAGGGTTTATGAAGATGTCTTACTACCTTGTTTTGTTGGAAATGTCCATGCAATTTGAATTTATCTAGTTGCTCTTTTTTTTCATAGAAATTTAAAAACTATACTGCTTCTATCATCTTCTCCACATCCTCTCTTAAAAACTCCTCCTGTACCTAAATAGCTGTTTTCCATTCTTTATAGGTTTTATGTCTTCTCTTGTTTCTTCTTGATCATTCTATGTAGAAATTTGATTTTTTTAAATTAAAATTTATATTTTAAAAAAGCAGATTTTTAGTTTTCTTTGTAACAATCCAGCATTTGGTTCTGTTGTTCTCTGTCAGGGCAGGGGAGAGGTGAGTCAGTGACCACTTTGGTGGTCTCTGCTTGTTGAATTCCAGGCTCTCGTGCTGTCCTGGTAACCGGCCTCCAGCTGGGGCTGCTGTGGCAATGGTACTTATAGGACAAAGTTGGGAGAGTGAAGGGCACATGTAGTAAGGTCTCTGTCTCATTCAGGTACCCACAGCTCTGCTCTGTGCTGTCATTTCCCAGCTCCCGTTCTGGAACCCAGTTACATTCTGTTTCCTGAGAGGATTTTAGCATTGAGTTTTATATCCATTAGTTTAGTTTTATATATTTGATGGTTACTAGTTTCTAGATTCCATCAAACTCTCAGTGATGTAGCATTTCCAGAGTTGGGTAATTTTAACTTGTCATCAAGAATCAGATGTCTTTTCAGGATTATAGTCAATAATAGCCCAGTACTGGTACCGAGGGTTTACTAGCCCTCAACTGGTAAGGGTCCTTTCTTTCTCAGCAATTAAGTGTATAAAACTTTTTCTCAATCCCCAGTCACAAAAAGAGATGTTTGTTTCTGGTAAAGCTCTGGGGATGTAGTTCAGTAAATGCGTTCCTGAGCGCAAGGCGATCTGAGCATTTCTAAATGACATTAAGATTGGACAAGGATAACACCCAGTTTAACCTTATCTGGGGAATTTTGAATTAGGCCTTCTGTGTTCTCTATGATAAATATTATAAGCATTCCAAGTATTAGCACACATACAGAATATTTTTTACAGGAAAGTATACTTTTCTCAGAATATTAGTTGCTCCTATATTTTTTTCTATTTTTTTTTTTTTAGAGACAGTCTCACTCTGGTGCCATGATTACAGTGGCATGAACATGGCTCACTGAAGCCTCCACCTTCTGGGCTCTATAGATCCTCCTGCCTCAGCCTCCTGAGGAGCTGGGACTACAGGTATGCACCACCATGCCCAGCTAATTAAAAAATTTTTTTTGGTAGAGAAACAGTCTTGTTGTGTTGCCCAGCCTGGTCTCAAACTCCTGGTCTTAAGCAGTGCTCCCACCTTGGCCTCTCAAGTGCTGAGATTATAGGCATAAACCTCTATACCCAGCCTCCTTTTCTTATCATAAGTTATATAATTATCTCTTTAAATGAGATGTCTACTGTCTTATTGTAAACATGTTCTAGAAACATTTATGACAGTTTTTGAAGCCATGTCTCTACTCACGTGGAAGATTTTCAGTAGGCATACTCCAGTCATGTAGATTTTCTACCATCTCATCCCCTAATACCCCACTTCAGCAAATCTTGATCTTATCAAAACCTTTATTCTGTTGATCTTACACACCTGTTATCTATCTCTCCTCTTATTTTCCACCTTACTTAGAATACATGATCCATCATTATAATTCCTCTTAAACCTTCCATTGTATTTGCCTGGTAAAATAAAAACACACCACTCAGCTAACCCTTGGAAAACACAGCATTGTGAATGGGATATTCTGGGAAGAGGTAGACTTGATAAACTGTGTTTCTCTGACTTGTTACATTAAAGGCTGGGTGTGGTGATCAGATAATACTATGCTGCATTTTAGAGGTACTTCCCTAACCAAGCACTTTTAAGTACTTTTGTGTTGAAATAACTTTCTCTTAAATCTGGATAGTGATTGCATAAAGAATTTAAGAGAATCTTTGAGTCCTAAATATTTTTGCAAACTCATATTCAGTATGTAAAGAAATCATTGATTTGTTCGTGGAGCTTTAAAACACTTGTTTTAAAAATCTTCAGTTCAGTTTCAGCATATTCTGTTGGAAGGAAGTCACAGGAAAGCAGCCCCTTGGTGGCGGGGAGCTGCTAGGATAACTTGCCACATTCACATGAATTCGGGCAGAGCCCAGACTGATTCAAATGGTTTATTAGTTGTGACACAGCAGACACTTGCACTTTAGGTTCTCATTGTTTCCCCTCCTTCCCCCCGACCCCTTTTTTTGAGGCACTCTCTTGCTGTGTCACCCAGGCTGGAGTGCAGTGGTGCAGTCTCAGCTCACTGCAACCTCTGCCTCCTGGGTTCAAGCAATTCTCCTGCCTCAGCCTCCCAAGTAGCTAGGATTACAGGCATGTGCCACCATATCTGGCTATTTTTTTTGTATTTTTAGTAGAGATGGAGTTTCACCATGTTGGCCAGGCTGGTCTTGAACTCCTGACCTCAAGTGATCCACCTGCCTCATCCTCCTAAAGTGCTGGAATTACAGGTGTGAGCCACTGTGCCTAGCCTCCCCTTTCCCTCTTGAGTTTCATGGTGGTGATTTATGTTTGTGTCACAGCTGAGAAGCCCAGAGCTTGGGAAACCCCTAGTCTTACAAGGGGGTTACCAGCAAAATAGCCCCCACAAGGAAGACATTATAGTGGTCAGGAAACATCTGTCCTCCTTGGGGAGGGAAACACTATCTCTAGCTTTCAAGGATGTTTTTAGACATCCTTGAGAAGACTGTCCAAAACACAGGGTGTCCTAAGATGTGTATAAATATTACGGGCATTACCTCCCAACAGAAAGAAAGTTGGTTTGGCTTTTTCTAGTAACTATAAGGCATTCTGAAATCTAATTCTTCTACCTATCTCAACATAAAGTAGAACTGTCAGATAGTTCTAAAAGTGTAAACAGCCAATAATTCTAAAATTTCTAAAATTAGCTGAGCACAGTGGCTCATGCCTGTAATCCCAGCACTTTGGGAGGCTGAGGCGGGTGGATCGCGAGGTCAGGGGTTCAAGACCAGCCTGACCAACATGGTGAAACCCCGTCTCTACTTAAAAATACAAAAATTAGCCGGGCATGGTGGCATGCACCTGTAATTCCAGCTACTTGGGAGGCTGAGGCAGGAGAATTGCTTGAACCTGGGAAGTGAAGGTTGCAGTGAGCTGAGAGCCCGCCATTGTATTCCAGCCTGGGTGACAGAGCAAGATTCTGTCTCAAAAAAAAAAAATCCTAAAATTAATTATAACTATCTAAAATTAAAAATCAGAGTAATTTTTAAAAATTAAGAATACAAACAAGTGAAATATGCATACAGATGAGCTTTTTTTATGATTGTGTTTCTTACAAGAATCAGCAAATATACCCAATTTCATTAAGTTTAAAACTATGGCATTTTTATGTTTTGAACTCAAAGCATATTTAAAAATGATTTTTAGGAAATTTTTTGTTGAATCAAGAACCAGTAAAGCCTTTCTAATTTTATAGATTATATTAGTGTCTGGCAACCTGAAATTATTGAACTTTCAGAATCTAAGTTTATTTAAAATTAACTATTAGCTGCTGATATATTTTAACCATACAAATATTCTATACAACAGAGATTTGTTAATGAATTTGTTAAAAAAAAAACCATAGTTCCTTGTAGTAAAACAGGATATCAGAAGATTGATTTCTGGTGGTAGTAGATAAAATCTCTATTTGTGGCTGGGTGTGGTGGCTCACACCTTTAATCCCAGCGCTTTGAGAGGCCCAGGCAGTTGGATCATTTGAACCCAGGAGTTTGAGACCAGTGTGGACACTATAGTGAAACCTTATCTCTACAGAAAATACATAAATTGATTAGGCATGGGGTGCTGTGTGCCCGTAGTCCCAGCTACTCAGGAGACTGAGGTGGGAGGATCACTTGAGCCCAGGAAGTTGAGGCTGCAATGAGCAGTGATTGTTATGCCACTGCACTCCAGCCTGGGCTAAAGAGTGAGACCCTGTCTCAAAAACAAAAACTCCAGCAACTCTGTTTGTGAATGACTTACATAAGGGGTACTAGTAGGTATTCAACCCTAACAATAGTTTCTTTTCAGAATCTCTAGGACTGCGTAGTAAAGTGCTGAGGAAAATTGAAGAGCTCAGGACCAGGGTTAAATCCCTTTCGTCAGAAATTCCTGATGAATTTATATGTCCAATAACGAGAGAGCTTATGAAAGATCCAGTCATTGCATCAGGTATGTGTGATGCTTTACCAAGTTGTAGGGGGTGTTTTGTGCTAAATGAATAAAAAAATGTAGAAAGTTCTTAGAAGTTTGCTTAAATGTAAAGAATATTCAGAATTTGCTTTCTTTTAAATAATTTGGTTTTTCTTAAACTAATTAGACCTTGGGTGAACAAATGAACATTGTATATTTCATAATAAAATTGGACAGAGTAGTTATGGAGTTGACACAAAAGGATTTTTACTTAAACTTGTGAAATGTGTATTTAGTTGCTAGGATGTAAAGATAAAATACTATTTTTTTAAAGATAGATTGTTGAGATCTCTTATGTTTGTCTACCATGAATTTAAACAATCTTATACAAATAAGAATTTAATTATAAAGTTGTATCATTCCATATTTCTAATTGTTAACAAACCTACATACTTTATTTTATTTTTGAGACGGAGTTTCGCTCTTGTTACCCAGGCTGGAGTGCAATGGTGCGATCTCGGCTCACCGCAACCTCTGCCTCCTGGGTTCAAGCAATTCTCCCGCCTCAGCCTCCTGAGTAGCTGGGATTACAGGCACGCACCACCATGCCCAGCTAATTTTTTGTATTTTTAGTAGAGACGGGGTTTCAACATGTTGACCAGGATAGTCTCGATCTCTTGACCTTGTGATCTACCCGCCTCGTCCTCCCAAAGTGCTGGGATTACAGGCTTGAGCCACTGCGCCCGGCCGCCATACTTTATTATACATAGTTGTAATCAGTGAATCCAAATCATATATATTTTAAATTTTGGCCTACAGCTTCCTTATATGTTTCTGATTATTAGCTTAGGCTGAGGTGGCTTTGCCTAAAGTTTGTTGCTTTGAATAGCTTTACTCCATTGTGGCTCTGTGTTACGTTGTGTTTGACTTTTCTGTTAGTTGGTATATATGTGCTTGTAAATCTTTACACTGTAAATGGCATTATGCTGATATCTTTGCATATTTCTTTCTGTTGTTACTCTTAGGGTAATTTACATGGGTTATGTGTTGCAAAGAATTAGTCAACTTGAGGATATTTTATGAATGTGAAAATAGTTTGATAATATTTAGTTAGATGTGGTTTTTTTTTTTTATTCTTTTATATTTTACCGGGGACCTCTTGATAGATGTGTTATTTTCTAAAAAAAAAACCAGTTTAGAGTGCTGCCAGCAATATATCTAAATTGTACCTGTTTTTCCAGTTTTGTGATCATTGTAATTTATAACTTCATTTACTTTGCTAGCTTAATAGTTGTTTGGAAATTCTATTCCTTACTTTGCTAGGGAGGCAAAGAATTTTTTTACATGGCGGCTTACTATTTACATATAATTGAGTATAAAATATCTATTAGTCTTCTCTGATAATTAACTTAGCTGATGGACTTAGATACTGACCTTGTATATGCTGTCCACATTATTTGTGGAACTAATTATGCCATAAATTAGTGTCTTATTATTATGAGTTCTTCTATAGTAGGTACTTAAAGCTGTACCTGTATATAATAAGCACTCAATACAAGTCAGTTAGCTATTTTTATTTCAGGCTATGAAATTTTCTATGAGTATAGCAGTGGCTGCAAATTTTTTGACTTTGGTTTATCAGGACTCTTGTTTGCAGTTGAAAGCAGCTCAACTCAAGTTAGTTTAAGCAGAGATGGCAACTGATTTGTTAAAAGCGAATCTCAGGAAAACCTGGCAGCAAAGAGTGTCATAATTTATTGAGAGGCTTCTGAATATTCACTCTGTTATGTTCAGTGTGCTTTTTTCTACATGTTAAGAAAAAATGACCATAGACAGGCCTCAAATTTTAGTTTCCTACCAGGAGACAGCAATCTGACATTTCCTTCTGGCTGCAACTCTTTTGTGTCTGGCTTCTTTTTCTCAGCTTTCCAGATTGATGTATCTTGTTGTATTATCAGTAATTCATTTTTATTGCTGAGCAATGTTTCATTGCATAGATATGCTGTAATATGTTTGTCCATTAACCTGTCAATGGACTTTCAGGTCTTTTCTGCTTTGTGGCTGAAGCTGCTGTCACATTTATGTACAGATCTTTGGACATTTTTTCATGTCTTTTGGTTAAATATGTAGGAGTGAAATTACTGGGTTGTGTAAGTGAATGTTTAAAGGGACTACCAAAATGTTTCTCAAAGTGGACCATTTTAAGTTCCCAACTGAGACTTCCAGTTTCTTCTTCAGCACTTGATACTGCTAGTCTTTTCAATTCTGCCATTTTCGTGGCTATGAAGTGGTGGTATCTCATTGTGCTTTTAGTTTGCATTTCCCTCTTAACTAATGATGTTGAGCATCTTTTTTTCAGCTTATTTATCCATTCATATATCTTTTTTGTAATGTATACCTTCAATCTTTTCCCCATTTTGTATTGGATTATCGTATTGCATTGTGAGAGTTCCTTATAAATTCTAGGTACAAGTATTTTGCACAAGGTAATGTATTGCACATATTTTCTCCTGGTCTGTAGCCTGCCTCATCATTTTGATAACGATGTCTCTTATAGAGCAAAAGTTTTTAATTTTGACGAAGTCTAATTTATTTTTCACTTTGATTCATACTTTTTGAGTTCTAAGAAATCTGCCTACTGCAAGGTTTCAGAGATCTTTATCCTGTTTTCTTCTAGACATTTTAAGGTTTTATATTTTAGGCTTAGGTCTAGGACTTAGTTCAAATTTTTGTCTATGGCATTTTTCCTAAACAAATAGCCAGTTGTTCCAGCATCATTTATTGGGAAATCATTTTCTTAATGAATTATCTGGCACGTTTGTTAAAATCATCTGACTTATATCACAGGTCTATTTCTAGACTTTGTAGGATGTTTGATTTTTATGTCTATGTGCCAGTTACCACAGTGCTTTGATTACTGTAGCTTTATAGTCTTTTTCTGTTGCCCATGCTGGAGTGCAGTGGCTCCATCTTGGCTCACTGCAATCTCCACCGCCTGGGTTCAAGTGATTCTCATGCCTCAGCCTCCAAGTAGCTGGGATTACAGGCGTGCAACATCACGCCTGGCTAATTTTTTTCTATTTTTAGTAGAGATGGGATTTCACTGCATTGGTCAAGCAGGTCTTAAACTGCTGGCCTCGAGTGGTCTGCCTGCCTCACCTTCCCAAAATGCTGGGATTACAAGCATAAGCCACTGTACCTGACTGCTTTATACTAAGTCTTAAAGTCAGGTAGTATAAATCACATGACTTAGTTCTTTTCAAAACTATTTAGATTATTCTTGATCCTTTTGCATTTACACATAGATCTTAGAAATACTTTTTCAGTTTCCTTGCTCAGATTTTCACTGGGATGGTGTTTAATGTATAGATCAGTTTAGAGTTGAACCACTCCAATCCATGAACATGGTATCACTTTGCCTTTGCTTAGGTCTTCTTTTCCTTTATTAGCTTTGAATTTTAGTGTGTAGCTTTTGCACATTTTGTCAAAATTATCTTTAGGTAGCTTATTTTTTTAAAATGTTTAAATTTTTACTTTTTAGAGATGAGGTATCATTCTGTTGTCCAGGCTGGCATGCAGTGACACAATTTTAGCTCACTGCAGTTTTGACTTCCTGGGTTCACGTGATCCTTATGCCTTCCAAGTAGCTAGAACCATAAGCGTGTACCACCATGTCCAGCTAAACGTTTACAAAATTTTTATTTTTGTAGAGACGGGGTCTCTTTGTTGCCCAGGCTGGTCCTGAACTTGTGGCTTCAAACAGACCTCCTAAAATGCTGAGCTAAGAGGTCTAAGCCACTGAGCCTGGCCAGTAGCTGTTTTTTTTTTTTTTTTTTTTGAGACGGAGATCACACTCTGTTGCCAGGCTGGAGTGCAGTGGCACAATATCAGCTCACTGCAATCTCTGCCTCCTGGGTTCATGTGATTTTCCTGCCTCAGCCTCCCAAGTAGCTGGGATCATAGGCACGCCCTATCACACCCAGCTAATTTTTGTATTTTTAGTAGAGATGGAGTTTTACCATGTTGGCCAGGGTGGTCTTCATCTCTTCACCTCGTGATCTGCCCGCCTCAGGCTCCCAAAGTGCTGGGATTACAGGTGTGAGCCACCATGCCTGGCCAGTAGCTTGTATTTTTATGACACTGTACAATTTGCTCAAATAGAAATATAATTTTAAATAGAAATACACTTTTATATATTGACTTCGTGACCTTGCTACATTGATTAGTTAAGTCATCCTTCAGTAGCCAACTTCCTCAATATAAAAATCTGTGGATGCTTAAGTCCCATATATAAAATGATGTACTATTTGCATATGATTTACATCCTGTCCCTCCAAATCATCTCTGGATTACTTATGGCCAATTCAATGTAAGTGCTTTGTATATAGCTGTTACACTGTGTTGGCATTTTTTTTTTTATTTTATTGTTACTTTTCTGAATATTTTCCATCAGCAGTTGGTTGAATCAGTATATACAGACCCCTCAGATATGAAGGGCTGTTAGTAGCTTTTTAACATAAGCTTAATAGACTTTCTTTATACATGATTGTGTCATCTATCATTTCTTTCCAATCTGTGTGAATCCTTTTCAGAATTTTCTGAAATTTATAAATTTTAAATTGTTTTATAAATTATATCCTGTTTAAAATTATTATATCCTGTTTTAAAATTTTAAAAATTATTAAATTTTATAAATTATTTCCTGTTATTTTTGGTCAGAATTTTTAGTACAATGTTGTAAAGAAGTGGTGTATCGACATTCTTATTTTCACCTGCACTTAGAGGGAAAGCATTCAACCTTCACCATTTAATATGATGTTAGCTGTCCTTATCAAGTTCGAGTTCCCTTCTATCTCCAGTTTGTTGAGAATTTTTAAATCTATTGACTTTCTCCTTTAGACTGTAATAGGATAGATTGCTTCATTAGTTTATTATTGAATCACAACATGTCTCTCTCGGGTCTGGCTTCTTAAACATGTTTGTGAGATTCATCTATATTGTTGCACAAAGCAGTTTAGTTTTCATTTCTGTCTAGAAATCCATTGTGTGCATATAATTCATTCTGTTGATGGGTATTGCTGGCTGTTACAGAGCTGCCATGAACCTTCCTGTACATGTTTTTGGTTAATATATGTATGCATGTCTGTTGGTATATTCCTAGGAGTAGGTATACATAAACAGCATTCCGGAGTGTTAAATCACTTTCTACATCCACCAGCAGTGTATAGGAATTCTAACTGCTTCACAGCCTTACTTATTCCTATTATCTGTGTCTTTAATTTTAATCTTTCTGGCACCACCCATTTATTTTTAAATTTCATTATTTTTAATCAATGCTGTTGTTAAGAAACAATAGACACACATACCTAATACACTTTGTCCAGCTTTCCCCACTGACATTTTTCAAAATGATACTATTATATCACAATCAGGATACTGACACTGCTAGAACCCTCAGATCTTAGATTTCCCCAGTTTTATATGTACTTACCTGTGTGTGTGAAACTCTATAGTCTTATCCTGTCTGGAGGTTTGTGATTATTACAGTTGAGACACAGAACATTTCTAAATTTTAACTAGATCCATCATCTCCCCACTCTCTTCCAGCCCCTGGAAGCCACTAATTTGTCCTCCATTTCAAAAATGGCGTATCAGTGGAATCATGTAGTGAAAAAGCTTTCAGTTGGCTTTCCTTTTTTTTTTTACTTAGCATAATCCCTGTAGATTTCCCACTCACTGATTTTTAACCTTCCTTTGTTACTTTTATAGGTGTTCCTATGGGAAACAAAGTTGAATTAAAAACCCAGTCATCATTAATAGCAGAATTGAACCAATTTCTTTCTGTTGTGATTATTGATACATGTGTGGACTAATTCCTGCCAGCATATAATTCTATTTTTTCTTCTACTTTCCTACCCACCTACATTTTTCTGAACTGAAAGCATTTTTATTTCGATTTTTCCTTACATATATTTTTGTATCTATTGAACTAATTGCCTCAGAAAAAATTTTAGGACCTGTATGTATGTTCAGCATTCTTGTACTTCATTTTTATTCATTCTTTTAAATTATGAAAGCAGTACAGACTTAGTGAAAAACAGACAAGCAATTTTAAAAACAGGGGCTCTTCTGAATTCTCATGTATTAATGATACAGTTTAGGTGTATTGTTATAGATATTTTCCATCCATTTATAGTGTCCTATATAACAAATGGGCTATGATGCATACTTTTAAAAAGTTGCTTTTGTTTTTCAACAGAGAGAACAACATTTGTCAATATATTGGGAACCATATGCTTCATTCTCACATGCAGGATAGCATTTCCTCTTAGGGATGTCGCTGAAATTAACTCTTACTCTGTTTACAGGCATCTTTCTCCATTTTTTTGGGTAGTATTTGCTTATGACCCACACACATCTTGTTCCTCCAAATCATCTCTAGATTACTTACACAATGTAAGTGCTTTGTAAATAGCTGTTATACTGTATTGGCTTTTTGAATTGTATTGTTATTTTTCTGAATATTTTCTATCATCAATCAGCAGTTGGTTGAATCAGTGGATGCAGACCCAGCTTACTGCAAGTGATTCTATAGTATAGAAAACATCCTCAGTCACAGGCAAATCCATAGAGACAAATGTATTTACAGGTACATTTGCATAAATTCCTAATACTGATAGGCACTGCTGTACATTTTTAGTTTTAGTTATGTGGAATCTTTCTAAAAAATTTGGCTTGGTCATTTTTGCCAATTTAGCTGTCCAGATTTTTTTTTTTTTTTGAGACAATCTCACTCTGCCATTCGGGCTGGAACGCAGTGGCATGATCTCAGCTCACTGAGACCTCCACCTCCTGAGTTAAGGCAGTTCTCCTGCCTCAGCCTCCCTATAGCTGGGATTACAGGCATGTGTGACCATGCCTGTCTAATGTTACAACATAAAGTGTTTGGTATTTTTGTTAGAATTACAGAAAACCTGAAAACTACATGTTCACTGGGGCTAAAGAAATGAGTGGAAATGACAGCTCTGCACGGGTGGGTGTCACATCTCTATTAGTTCCTTCATCTGTGTTCTGAACATGTGAAAACCTTCTAAACCTGATCTGCCAGCTCTGCTGTTTCTCTAGAGCCTTCACAGTGTTTTAGCTTGGTTATGCATAGGAAACATACTTATGCTGTCCAGTTGCAGTTCAAGTATACTGTCTGTCTAATTCCTATTTTTTGTTTCATAGGATTTGTCTTTGTAGATTTTTCTCTTTCATGCCCTTCACCACTTCTGGAAAATTTTCAGCCATTCTCCTCATCCCCTGTACCTCTCTTAAGCCTTTCTGGGTGTTTTTCTTGGACTTGCCTACCAGCTGCCTTTCCTGCAGTTGTCTAACTGCTGTTTTTACCTGTCCAATGAGGTTTTCTGTTTGTTTTTAATTTCAGTTACTACAGTTATCTTTTCTGGACGTCCCATATACAGGAAGAATAAGAGCATTATCTGTGGAGCCAGACTGCTTGGGTTTAAATCCCAGGTCAGTTACTCCCTACCTGTGTGACCTGGGAAAGTTATTCAGGCCATGGCTCAGTTTCCTCATTTGTAAAATAGCAATGCTAACAATATCTACATCATAAGGTTGCTGTGTAGATTAAAGAAGTTAATACAGGTAACGGTGCCCTGCAACAGTCTAATATGCTGTTTGACAATAAGCACTTCAAAAGATGGTCAGTGTCATTAATGCAAATCAAAATCATCTCACCCCTGCTAAGATGGGCTATAATCTAAAAGTAGGAAAATATGTGTTGGCAAGGATGTGCAGAAAATGGAACCTTTGTGTGTGGCTGCTGTTGAAAACAGTTTGGAAGTTCCTCAAAAAGTTACCACAATTCCACTCCTAAGTGGAATAGGCAGGAGAATTAAAAACACATGCTCACACAAAAAGTTGTACAAGCACAGCAACATTATTAATAGCCCAAAGGTGGAAGCAACCCAAATATCAAAAGTGAATGCATGAAATGTGGTATAGCCATACAACAGAGGAGGGACCTTGGCAACATTATGGTAAGTGAAAGAAGCCCTACACCAAAGGCTGCATAGTACGTGATTGCTGTTATATGAAATGCCCCAAACAGGCAAATCCATAGAGACAAAGTAGGTTAGAGGTGGCCATGGGCTGAGGGGGCAGTGACTGCTAATGGGTATGGTGATATACAACTCGGAAACATACCAAGAACCACAGATGGGTGAATTTTATATTGTGAAATATATCTCAAAAAGAGCAAAAGGGCAGTCACAGGTAACAGTATCTGCAGAAAGCATGGTTCCCTCTCTAGGACCGAAGAAAGGTAAGTTGAGTTTCTCAGAACCTCCATCTTTCAGAGTCAGAACTCAGATCCCCAAAGTGGGGGAGTTACGCAGCGGCTGCCAGTGTCTCTGTAAGGAGGTAAAAGTAAAACAGACATGAAGCAACCAAAACAATCTAGAGGCCAGGCATGGTGGCTCACGCCTATGATCCCAGCAGTTTGGGAGGCCGAAGTGGGTGGATCACAAGGTCAAGAGATCGAGACCATCCTGGTCAACATGGTGAAACCCTGTCTCTACTAAAAATACAAAAAATTAGCTGGGCACGGTGGCGCGTGCCTGTAGTCCCAGCTATCCAGGAGGCTGAGGCAGGAGAATTGCCTGAACCCAGGAGGCAGAGGTTGTGGTGAGCCGAGATTGCGCCATTGCACTCCAGCCTGGGTAACAAGAGCAAAACTCTGTCTCAAAAAAAGAAAAAAACAATCCAGAGACTGGGGGTTTGCCATGTTGCCCAGGCTGGTCTTAAACTTTAGGGTTCAAGTGGTCCACTTGCCTTGGCCTCCCAAGTGCTCAGATTATAAGCATGAGCCACTGAGCCTGGCTGACTTTCTTAAAAAATACATATACCTTGGTATGTATTCCTATTACAGTAAGGAATGTAAAGGGTGCTCTCAGCTATTGTTTTAGAAATATTAGCCACCCCTCACATCTGCCCCCTGCCCAACAAAATAAAATTTGAAAGGGACAAACCCTTTCTATATAACAGCATGTGTAGAAAGCCCAAAAGAATAAAAAATGTACAAACAATATGAATTTGGCAAAGTAGAAAGTTAAAACATTCAGTAAACCAAAGCACTTAAAAGGTATAACTGATTGCCTAGGTTACAATAACAAAAACTAGAACGAATGAGACCTTAGAACAAACGAAACCCCGCTGGGTGCAGTATAATTCATGTCTGTAAACCCAGCACTTTGGGAAGCCAAGGTGGGAGTATTGTCTGAGGTGTTCTAGACCAGCCTGGGCAACAGTGAGAACCCCTTCTCTACAAAAATGTTTAAAAAATTAGCCAGGTGTAGTGACATGTGCCTGTAATGCCAGCTACTCTGGAGGATAATCTCGGAGAATCACTTGAGCCTGGGAGGTAGAGGCTGCAGTGAGCTGTGATCATGTCACTGTACTCTAGCCTGGGTGACAGAGTGAGACCCTGCCTGTCTCAGGAAAAAAGGAAACACACCAAAACCCTAAATTTAAGAAATGCATAAAACTTTCAAACCTACATAAACACAAAAACATCCCTGTGAAAGTATAATGGCAGGTGCAGTGTGGTGAGAGCTAGGAAGACTCAGTGGCAGCAGGATGTCAGTGTCAGCTTTTTCCATTTTAAAGGCTTGACATGATCCTGATAAAACTTTTTGCCAAGAGATACACAAGGTGATTATTCAGCAAAAATAACCTTAGGAAAAAAAATGAGGAAGGTTGCTAGCTTATGAGATGTTATATGTTGAGAAGCCTCGGTAAGTCAATGTGTAGTGTTGGTCCAGGAATAAAACAGTAGAAAAGTTTAAAATCTGGAAATTGATCCATATGCATTTGGAAATTTAGAGACTGATAAAGATAGCATTTTAAATCAGTGGTAAAAATTATTTCCAACAAGTGGTGTTTTGACATCTGAACCACCATGTGGAAAGGGATAAAATTGGATCCATCCTGTATGCTGTACATTTAAATTAATTCCCAATGAATCAGAAACCCAACATAAAAAGGGAAACTTGCAGAGTGCAGTGGCTTCACCTGGAGTCCTAGCTATTTTGGAAGTCGATGTAGGAGGGTTATTTGAGCCCAGGAGCTTGAGACCAGCAGGACCCCATCTCTTCAAAGACAATGTAGGCAAATTCCTTGATAGAACTGAGAAAACTTCACTATCCGGGAGTCAAGGGAGAAATTGATGAAGTGTTGATATTCCACATCTATGAAATCTTACGGACAACCTAATAGAAAAATGGGCAAAATATATGAATAGCTCACAGGAAAAAGAAAAGCAAATGGCTCAAACATGAACAAAAGATTCTCCATCTGATGTATTGTACTATTGCTTACCTAGAGACTGGCAAAAATCCACGAGTTTGACAACATACACTGTTAAGCTGTAGGGGGAAAAGGCATTCTCATAAACATTGCTAGCAGGAATGAAAATTGTAGAATTCCTGTGGAAGTAAGTTGGCACTATAGCGAGATTATGCTGCTTTAGGAATTATACTTCTGAAATCTCCCCAAAACAAAAGTGACACATGCACAAGACTTCGTTGTAGCACTATTTGTATTTTGGGTGTGTTTTTTTCCTTGGTTTGTGTTGGTACAGCACTGTTTGTAAAAGGCAAAGATTGGAAACTACACAGATGTCTATCAATACATCTATACAGTGGAGTACTGTGGGGAGAATAAATACATCAAGGTGCAAAGTAGTGTGGCTAGTATGCTGTTATGTAGAATGAATATGTACTGTGTTGTACATATACATATGTTTTAAAAATGGATTGCACATGGTTACTTATATAGGAAGGATTGGGAACAAGGATTGAACAGGGTTAGATTAGACCCTTCTGAAGGTACCTTGTTTTAGTTTTTTTTGTTTTTTTTTTTTGAGATGGAGTCTCGCTTTGTCACCGAGGCTGGAGTGCAGTGGTACGATCTCAGCTCACTGGAACCTCCACCTCCTGGGCTCAAGTGATTCTCCTGCCTCAGCCTCTTGAGTAGCTGCAATTACAGGCGTCTGCCACCACGCCCAGCTAATTTTTATATTTTTAGTAGAGATGGGTTTTGCCGCTTTGGCCAGGCTGATCTCAAAATTCCTGACCTCAAGTGATCTGCCCTCCTTAGCCTCCCAAAGTACTAGGATTACAGGTGTGAACCACCATGCCCAGCCCATAGTTTTAATGTGGTTTTCGAACACAGTATTGAGACCACTCTCGTAAATTTACCTTGATGACAGAAAGAACATAAAGTAAACTTAAATATCTTTCAGTTTTATGTTAAATATATTAGCATTATTTTGAAACAGTATATACTGTACATTAAATGTGTAAATGAAATCAGGAACCAAGGTTTTCAGCTTGAAAAGGAGCTACAAGTATAAAAATGAAAGTAGGCCGGGCGCGGTGGCTCAAGCCTGTAATCCCAGCACTTTGGGAGGCCAAGGCGGGTGGATCACGAGGTCAAGAGATCGAGACCATCCTGGTCAACATGGTGAAACCCCGTCTCTACTAAAAATACAAAAACTTAGCTGGGCATGGTGGTGCGTGCCTGTAATCCCAGCTACTCAGGAGGCTGAGACAGGAGAATTGCCTGAACCAAGGAGGCGGAGGTTGTGGTGAGCCAAGATCGCGCCATTGCACTCCAACCTGGGTAACAAGAGTTAAACTCCGTCTCAAAAAGACAAAAAAAAAGGAAAGTACTGAAGCAAAAGTTCAGTCTTTACATGTGTAAAGGCAAAGAATTTTGTAAGAAAATGGTGTTAAGAAAACCTGAGCAGCTGGTCAGAGTGGCTCAAACCTGTAATTCCAGCACTTTGGGAGGCCGAGGCGGGTGGATCACCTGAGTTCAGGAGTTTGAGACCAGATGGTTAACATGGTGAAACACTGTCTCTACTAGAAATACAAAAAATTAGCCAGGCAGGATGGCAGGCACCTTTAGTCCCAGCTACTCAGGAGGCTGAGGCAGGAGAATCACTTGAACCTGGGAGGGAGAGCTTGCAGTGAGCTGAGCTCTCACCACTGCATTCCAGCCTGGGTGACAGCATAAGACTTGGTTCCCCCTCCCTCTCCCCCGCAAAAAAAAAAAAAAAAAAAATAGCCAGTGGATTAAAAAAAAAAAACCTTAAGTCCCTTCACTGTCAAATCCTTAGTGGGGTAAATTCTGTCATCTCTGGGTGGGTATCGGTTTTCCTGACTTTTCAAGGTGTTCAAAAGTTTTGCTGAGTCATAGGCTCTTTTCAGCAGCTCTGATCGGCAGTTTATCCTCACTCCCACTCCATCCAACTCTGTTCCTTTCTTCTCTTCCACTGTGTCTGTATTTGACAGGGTCCCTGTCTCAGTTGTACTGTTGAAAGAGTTTATGTTACTCTTCTGGGTAATTTTTGCTTCATATATCTCCATCCAATCTTAATGTATTTCAGGTGTTTTGGCAGAGATTTTTGGGAGTGGTGGTACAGGAGAGGAATACCATTTAAGTCACAATAAAGGCCTCTGCAAAGACTTTTTGCACTCAGTTCATTTTAGTGATCCTAATTTCTTTTTCCTACATCATGTAATTTGTGTGATTTTTTTTTTCAGATGGCTATTCTTATGAAAAGGAAGCAATGGAAAATTGGATCAGCACGAAGAAACGTACGAGTCCCATGACAAATCTTGTTCTTCCTTCAGTGGTACTTACACCAAATAGGACTCTGAAAATGGCCATCGATAGATGGCTGGAGCTACATCAAAAGTAAAATTGTTGATGTTACATTGTTTATATTTTCAGTAATCTCATTTGAATGATTTAAAGGTAATTACTAATCAGACAATTTTAAAAGCAAAACAGGAAAAAGGTAAACTTCTTCAATTTAGTTACCTATAAAAATTGTCAATTTCCATTCTTTAAAAATACATGGACTTTAACTAAAAGCCTTTTCGTAATAGTGAAAAAAAATCTTCAGCTGTATAGAAATAAAGTTACACTTTAAATTGTGGTGCCCCAATTTTCTTTTATTCCTCTTAATATTATTCCCGACAGTGCCCACATTTATTCTTGTTAGATGTAGGTCATCTCTCTTTATAACTCAAGAGTGGACTACTCCAGAATAACAGATGTTTACATTCTTTTTTTTTTTTTTTTCACTCTTGTTACCCAGGCTGGAGTGCAATGGCGCGATCTCGGCTCACCGCAACCTCCGCCTCCTGGGTTCAGGCAATTCTCCTGCCTCAGCCTCCTGAGTAGCTGGGATTACAGGCACGCGCCACCATGCCCAGCTAATTTTTGTATTTTTAGTAGAGACGGGGTTTCACCATGTTGACCTGGATGGTCTCGCTCTCTTGACCTCGTGATCCACCTGCCTTGGCCTCCCAAAGTGCTGGGATTACAGGCTTGAGCCACTGCTCCCAGCCCAACAGATGTTTACATTCTACTTACTAGCCATTCATTAACTCTTTGGAGCCCTTTTAAAGAGAATTTGCAGCAAAATGGTTGTAGATTGTTAATGATTAAATTGAGAAAAATCACCTCAGATGTTTAAGCAATTTTGTTGGATTTTAAGTTTGCAGGATGGTAATGAATTTTTTCTTATTTTCCAAACCTATGTATAAGTTAGATGAAATAAATCCTGAATAAGTTGACTGCTGAAATATATAAAATGGCAAACTCTAGCCTCCCTTCAGAATTAAGAATTCTTAAAAGTTCTCACATATAATTCTAAGCTGGGGTAACAAAGGCAATTTTACACAATAGCCTGATATATTCACTCCAGAAAAAAACTCCAGGTTGAGGAAGTGAAGGTGGTGCTAACTTCTTACTTGCCTGTCCAGTGTTGTTACTAGAAAGGAAGCCATCCACGGGGAGCTTGTTACAACTGCACTGCAAGCACAGGCCGGGCCTCTGGGCCTGCACCCTTCTTTGCACGGCTACCCCCAAAACTCACAATGGGGAATTGTTCAAGAATTTTGAAACTTGGAAATAAAAAGGGAAAAGCAATGTAAATATAAGAAAGGTTGACCACGCATTTTATAAACTCACAATATGCTACATGTTCACAGAAAGGCAGCAAGCCTTAACACTGAAATCTCCAAACACCATTTCTTTATAATTCTTTTTGCAAACATTTTAACTTAATGTATTACTAAACTTTGTTAACCTTTACGTCATAACTAGGATTCATGATCAATGGTTCTAGAAAAGTAATTTTTTTTTCATATGACGTGCTTCTCACATTCTTACTGTTGAGGACTAGAAAGGTTGGAAGCATGTTCTAGGTGTTTTTCTATTGCATTCTTTTCATTTTTTAGAATCTTGCTGTCTCCCAGGCTGGAGTGCAATGGCATGATCTGGGCTCACTGCAACCTCTGCCTGTTAGGTTCAAGCAATTCTCCTGCCTTAGCCTCCCGAGTAGCTGGGATTACAGGTGCATGCCACCACACCTGGCTAATGTTTGTAATTTTAATAGAAACAGGGTTTTACCACGTTGGGTAGGATGCTCTTGCACTCCTGACCTCATGATCCACCCGCTTTGCCCTCCCAAAGTGCTGGGATTACAGGCGTGAGCCACCACGCCTGGCTGTTTTTCTGTTTTATTCTTTATAGAAAGTATGGTAATAATTTCAACAGAACACTTTTGAGACAGCATTTTGCTCTGTTGCCCAGGCTGGGGTGCAGTGGTGCAATCTTGGCTCACTGCAATTTCTGCCTCCTGGGTTTAAGCGATTCTCCTGCCTCAGCCTCCTAAGAAGCAGGGATTACAGATGCCTGCCACCACGCCCACCTAATTTTTCTATTTATAGTAGAGACTGGGTTTCCCCATGCTGGCCAGGCTGGTCTTGAACTCCTGACCTCAAAGTGATCCACCCGCCTCGGCCTCCCAAAGTGCTGGGATTACAGGTGTGAGACACCGTGCCCGGCCCAGAACAGTTTTTAAACATAAAACAACTTACCATTGGTCCAACTGTCTGTTTTGATAAAGTAACGTTTTGATTTTCTGAATGAGGTTAGCTGTTTTTTAAATAAAAATTACTAAAATCATTCAAAGTCATTGCTAGAAAACACAAAAAGCCATGTTTTTTTTTTTTTTAAGCACTGTTAAGGTATTTTGCTTTCTTAGACTTTACCAGGATAGTTTCTTGTAAAACAAAACTGAAAATTAAGATGCCGATAATTTACCTAATTGACACACCTCTTTTTGTATACAACACATAAATCAAAGTCGAGCAACTCTTCCACATGAGCAAACCAAAACCATCGGTAAGAGGGGACAACACACAGCCCCCATGCCGGGCACTCCAGCTCCCACTGTTCAAGGCTGTGTGGAGCAGCAGCACTGCCCACCACCCAGTCCTGTCGGGACTGACCATTGGCTTTCTAAGGATGCGTCACCTCTTCCTGGCTGGACCAAGCACCTTATCTTTACTAAGTATATATCAAAATCATAATGTACAATAAATTATTAGAATATTCTTGTTAGCTCCTTTACAGGAAAAATCATCTAATGATAAGAATTATGTATTAGATAATACTTTCCTTCTCATCCTTTTTGTTTTTAACCTTTCATTAAATATAAAGCTCTTTAAGGATTGAAGCTACTTAGCTCTGCAACAACAGCAGTGACCAGACAATAAATCTGAGGAATTATGATGTTTAAGCATCCAAGAATTTTATCACAATACAACAGTTTAATGTTCACTCTCATATTACTTTGAAATGTGTGGGCATAAAGACAAACACTTTTAACTGAAAGATAATACAAATGTGTTAAAGAACGAACTGTCATAACAGTGTTCAGAGTATTGCCAAAGTGTTTGAGAATTACAGTAGCAAAGATAGCCCTGTTGCCAGTAAAAACAGACACCAATATGTCTTGAAATAGACAGGAAAGTATATATTGCTTTCCTGCATGCTTTCTATTTGAGGCAAAAAGACTAATTTGGCCCCTGAGTATTATGGAATTTCTAGCAGCTGTCACCCTATTCTGAAATTATAAAATGAAATTAAATATGCATTTGGTAGTGTTAATATAAAATATGCTTTTCACTATTCCCTCTAGGGTAACAAGGATTAAAGCAACAGAGATAGTTGTCATCAGGCTGTTTTATACTTATCCATTGATTCATTTAGTGCAAAACAAATTCTATTAATAGTCTTTATTCCATATGGAAAAGTACAGTAGTTGTGCAGAAACAAAACTAAGAAGAGTAAGACTTCCACAAATAGTAAAATAAATAAGCCATAGTAGTTACAGCAAAACTCATGGCAAGCCTATAAAAACGATAAAGCTGTTCACACAAAGTACAACTGTACACACACGCAGGAACAAACGTTGAAGAATGACATCAGAGGTCCCTATTCGTACAAAACCATGATGATGTTCACAGGAACTTCATTACAACGATTCATTTGTAAAACATTCTGCAAATATATAACTTCCTTTTCCTCAATTTTAGAAAATAAATTTCAAACCCCAACATATAAAACAAATACACTCCTACCTCTCTCAAATTAGCATTTTAACATCCTCCAATAACACACCATTTTCATATAAAAATACCTTTAAGCCAAGGTTCATTCCTGTACCTTATCTTTACAAATGAATAATACATCAGCTTGGACTTAAGTAGCACCTCAAAGGTGTTCATATAAATGAGATAAAGTGCTGTTACTGGTATACTGTTAACATGCCACAATAATATATCATTCAGTGCAATAACCAGCATGGATGAAGCTTACAGAGAACATGCAAATCATGACTGGGGCTTTCTTTGTAGGTGAACTACACTGAAAGAGTTATATTTACAAATCTGAATAAAATTGAACTATTTAATATATACAACATGTGACTATAAAGTACTACTGTACAACAAAACAAAAGCAACAACCAGCCCTACCTTTAGTATCTGAATTAAATACTGTCGTTAGAGGAGCTTGGAAGATTGTTCCAGGAGCATTACCATTGTTAAAAGCAGTTTGGAAAACAGGTGAGAGCTAATTGATAAGCGCCACTAAGACTGCTGGTCTTAGTATTTTTGCTTGAATCCACTTGACCACCAGTCATGATTCCAAATGGCTTATACTGTTTCCAAATGTCAAAACGCCTTCAAGCACAAATACAGGTTCCAAAAAAAGGTGCTATAAAAATATATGAATAAGGATCATAACACAGAAATAAGTGTTTAATCCCTTTATAGGAACTGCTATGAAGGGAACAATACTTAGGTGTTCTCATATTTTGCTTTAAAAAAATTGGCTATATTATGTTTACAGTCACACATTTAGCTAGGAATCACTCAGAACTTAATTCTTATGCACATATAAAATGGGATTTGACTCAATGGAACTGTAACTGTAGAATTCCATCGTTTCCAGAATACATCACTGGGATATTATGTACTTATTCTCTGAGTACTATAATTTTGCCACATAGCAAAGGCAAGGAGGAAAGTGGCAAAGCCAAACGATTTTGTAAGTGAAAATCATGTCTTCTGGGCTGTCTTAGAATTTTAACTTGATAGAGTTTTCAGTTCTGCTTAGCATTCTTATTTATGGTAACTTCTAGCTATTAAAGAAGTTTTATCCCACATTTTAGATATATCAATGGCATCAGATCCACCCCGAAGGAAAAAAATGGCTAAAAAATAATTTTTCTGATGAAAAAACTATTTAATTTACCACCAGGAGTTAACAACACACTTTTCCAAATTCCACAAATGGGGCTTTCTTAAGGCTCACACATTTGACTCTATGAACGATCGCTTTGGTTTTGCTGCAGTGAGGTGGCTCCTGTGGGCTTCATTACTGATATGAGGCTGCTGTTTGGAGATACTTTCCTGGTACAGATGAGAAACAGTCTTAGTTATCCTGTTCTCTTGACAGTGGACTGGAATTTGGCACTTGTTTTCCTCTAGCTCCTTCACCTGTGCCCCATTGTGGACACTTGCACTCAGGGTAGAAGCGGAACAGGTTTTGGCTTGGTTATTATATCCTCCCACTTGCATGAGAGATGTCTTCTCAGTGTTAGCAGACTGCAGGCCAGCTGCAGACGTGTTTGTCAGCAGCCCCTCTGCTGCCGGACAGTGCCACGTGCGGCCTGGAGGATTGCTCTGCTGTTGGAACCTTGCAGTCTTATCCATGATGCCCATGAACGGCGTGTTCCGGGGTCTGTGCTCCGCTGTACTGCTCTGAACGTGGGTTACAACCTTGTCTTTAATTCGAGTATCTGGTCCTTGGACCTTGAAGCCATCTGAAAAACTGCTGCTTGAAGTCAAACTACTGTTTGAACTTGACATCTTTATGCTGCTGGATGGAGAACCAGAAGAGCCTGAGCTGGTAAGGGAAGCCGGGTGTCGCATGTCGCTGCAGGTCGCCAGCCCACCTTGGTTTGGAGGGGCTGCGTCCACAGCCACGGAGGCATGAGACAGAAGCCTCTCTGTGGTTTTTGTCTTACTTGGTAAAGGGTGTGCAGGGCCACTCTCACCACGCTGCAGGCGGACATTCTGGCTGGGGCTGGGCCGATCCCCAAAGTGGCCACAACCAGCTCCTGTAGTGAAAGTAACTGCTCCCTCTAAATGCGGGATTCTGCTCCCAGCAGGAGCGGCAGCAATTCTCCCCGGCATGGGACTCGGAGGAGGGTTCTGAGAAGAGATGTGAACTTTTATGCTGCCATTTCTCACAGCAGACTGGCCAGAGCCCAGGTGCTGGCTGGTTTTCACGATCTGGGCCTGTTTGGAGGGTTGCAGGACCAGCCCAGGCTGGGCCACAGGCTCTCTCAGGAGCTTGCCAATTCCTGCCCTGCTCTGTGGTGATACAGACCTTCCTTTGGACTGTAACCCTTCTTGAAGGTTTCGGATGTATGGGGAAGGGACAGATGAGGATGGCTGGGACCTGGGAGTCAGGGAAACGGATTCTTCCAGGGGAGAAGTTTCTTCCTCTTCAATCTCCTCAGGGTGAAAGTGGTCACTTAACCCAGGGGTCGGGGCATCCTCTTCATTCTCGGAGTCATTGGGTGGAGCTGGTGGCGGGCCCTGCTGTTTTTGCTGTTGACTCCTCTGGAGTTGCTTGCACTCCTCTTCTACACGGGCCAGAAGCCTCTTGATTTCCTGATTGGTGGGACAGAGTTTCACAGCCTCCTGCAGGTCAGCCAGAGCTGCCACAAATTGCCTTCGTAGGAAAATGTAAGGTAACGTTACAAGCCACACATGAACATGCTCAGAGTGTAACTGTTCATACAACATCTGTGCTCAAAGGAAAGAAGGTAGCAAGTGAGTTTTGAATGCTTACGGTGCTGGCTGTGCTGTCTGGCACCCATTTAACAGCTCAGAGTTACTCAGCTAAGTGGCAGTGCTGAATTCTAACCTAGATGGGTGTGACTCCACAGCACTGCTCTCCATAAAAACTACTGGGCCGGGAATAAGGAGAAGCATGAATCAGTGGGTGCCAGAATCCTTTTAATATTCCTCTAACAACAAGCTCATACAACCCTTCCCCTTCATGTCCTCCTATGCCCCTAGCTGGCAGTTTCCCTGAAATATGGACTAAATTAGGTAGGAAGTTCATGTTGTAGTAAGTTTCACCTGGGAGAAGCGATGGGGAGGAGTAACTACTGAGATGTCAGGAGAAAACAGCGGTTTACCCATCACCGATGATGTCCCACTGCCATGCCTCTTGGAAGCAGGTAGTGAAAGTAATTCAGTATTTAAAAGGATGAGAGGCACCTGAGCAACACATCTGCAGCAAAACCTCCCCAAATGCAACAGGCAGGTTTGATCCCACAGAA
The DNA here is from genome assembly GCF_049354715.1 of Callithrix jacchus. NCBI lineage: Eukaryota > Metazoa > Chordata > Mammalia > Primates > Cebidae > Callithrix > Callithrix jacchus. The sequence goes on from NC_133507.1 coordinate 70,704,955, forward strand.
AAAAAAGCTTCTCTAGACACAAAGATAACCACGGACAGTACCTGCTGTTTCTCTTTGCTCTTGCTCTGGCATAAAAGGCTTCATAGGACTTGGGCTTCAATTCGAGAGCCTTGGAAGCAAATTCCTCTGCCATGCCAAAGTCCTGGTGTCAACAAGAAATACAGGAGTCAGAAGCAACATGGATAAATGATTATGGGAAGCCTTTCCTAGTTTTGTTCTAAAGGGTAGCAGAACCCTGAGGCATAGCCAGAAAGGGAGGAGATAATGACAGTTGATTAATATCATTAAGAAAAGAATCCGCCACAGAAAACAGTGATAGTGACAGTGCCCCAGAAGGCCAGAGGGTGGACCCTCACACTCCAGTGGAGGGGCAGCCTCAGAGAGGAACCTAGATGCTACGCCCATTCTGGCAGCGGGGCACAGAAGCAGGCAGCTCAACAGACTGGGGCAGGAGGATGCAGTTCAAAAAAGGTAGGAAGCACCACTGAAACAGATCTACTAGTTACAAATTGACTATGAGTTAACCATGACTGGTTACAAATTAGTTATTGGCAGACCCTCTGAGCAAACCTAACACAGAAGGCAGGCCCACAACATGACACTAGGCTTGGGTTAGCCTTTCCTGAATCCGGGCATGGTAGTGCCGGCAGCATCACTGTTGGGAAGCTGCAGAGGAGCTGTCCGCATTTGCTTCTCATCACTGAGGCCAAGGAAATGAAACCCAAGTGGATTCCTTCAACACTGTGAGGGGAGCAGAGTAGCAGTGACCATGATGGTCACTGATAGGAGCCGTTTCCCACATGCCAGGTTCGCTTCAGTGTGCAAGCAAATCGGACAGGAGGGCTCAGTGGGTCCGGAGAAGGGCTGGGCTTCGCTACTGGGGAAGGGCTCTGTTGCTGGAGGACTGGGTTGGAATAAAGGGGCACAGCTTACGTTTGTTTTTCTTCGGCATCGAGACAAACTGAGATAGAGGGAAACCCTTAATTCATTGAAGGGTCTCATGTCCTCTCCGACTCCTTCTCGAGGAAACTTCCGTAAGGCATACTGGTACCTCTGGGCTGCCTCTTTCATCTTCCCTTTCTAGGATTCAAAAATCACAAACATTTGTCCTTTTTCAGAGGCTCTAAGATGAATAATCTCCCACACCCGGAACACCCTGAGGAGTTTCTTCCCCCCTGCAAACCCATGATCATTGAAAGCATCTGAGTCAGTGTCAAGATGGAAGCTAGTTCACTAACTGGGCTGACACACGCGGGCTTCACTGGCCTCACATGCACCTGCAGCCTGTGATTCCACAGTGAGAAGCCGGTTTTACAATAAGGTGTCTGTAAACTGCTAGATTGATAACTATCAATCTTAATGAATCAGATATCTTCTGGTATGTATTTTTGAAAATTATTTCAAGAATGATCTCACATCTAAAGACATTTTAATGCTAAGTGTAATAGAAATCAGATGAAAAACTGATCCCATTCCTAGGACAAGTGGTGTCTTGTAGATAGACCTAGAGAGCTTGTTGCAGAATAATAAATTTTCTTTTAAGAGGAACTAAAACATGGGCTTTAAAAATCAGAGCAGCACCACACATCATTTTCAAAGCTAAAAAATCCATTTGCTCAGTCAGTCCCATTGCACAGCAGGTATGAGGCCTGCTGAAAATGGCTTCGTATTTCTGACATAATTGCCTACCAAAATCCATATTAAAAGCACTTCAAAGTCACAACAGTACACACTCTCAACTCAATTTCAAACTGATTCCAAGCCAGGAACCCTGCTGGGTCATGCTATATTGCCTATTTATTTGTTACTATTTTAAAAAATGAGAAGGAAAAAATCTACAACATAGCTAGTACAGCCGCCTAACAGTAAAAAGGATTAACATGGTCATAATCTAGTTCTTCCCCAATAATCTTTTAATTCTGCCTAATCACAGAGCTGCAAATAGTGACCTATGCAAATGGCCTGCATATCTATCTAAACCAGGGGCTGGCAAACCATGGCTTGCAGGCCAAGTCTGCTGGCCACCTGTGCTCACAAATAAAGTTTTATTGGGACACAGCTGTGCTCATTCGCTCTGTGTTCTCTGTGGCTGCTTTTTACCCCTACAGCAGAACTGGAGAGTTGTGACAGAGGCCACACAGTCTGCAGAGCCTGAAACATTTACTGTCTGGCCTTTAAAAATAAGTTTACTGACCTCTGACCTAAATTGATGTCTTATTTGGAAAATTTTAAGGTGCAGTTTATTGATCTGTAAATCATATTTCCATTTTTGAGGGAAAATAAAAAAAATTAATTCAGTCTCCTGAATAACTGAGGTATTACTCAACTGTATTAAGTAAAAATATCTCTAAAAACAGTTTCAAATTCCAGACATTCATAGATATTAAAAATTAGTTAGGAAAGGCTCAGGTGATGGAGCAAGTCTTTTCTTCTGGAAATGACTGCTGGGTGTTCCCCTCCCATGCCTCATCACTGTGCCTCAGTGTGGCGATCTGAACTCAGAACATGAAGGGCTGAGGAACGTCCTCTATGATGTTCAGTTGACCTAAAGGTGACTTGGCTTCATGCCATGGCTTCAGGCAGTAAGTCACCACTACAACCTCAAGGATTAGCTCAGAAATAATGGCTCTCAGACACAAACAGAGATGTTTTCTACCTTTAAGATTCTGCGGGAAAGATACTACGCCAACCACGGGCGTGAGACCAGGTCAGCACCTCTTGGCATCTTTTTTTTTTTGAGACTGAGTCTTGCTGCTCTGTTGCCAAGGCTAGAGTGCAGTAGAGTGCAGTGGTGCTGTCTCAGCTCACTGCAACCTCCACCTCCTAGGTTCAAGCAATTCTCCTGCCTCAGCCTCCCAAGTAGCTGGGATTACAGGCGCCCTGGTAATTTTTGTATTTTTGGTAGAGATGGTGTTTTGCCATATTGCCCAGGTTGGTCTGGAATTCCTGGCCTCAAGTGATCCACCCACCTTGGCTTCCCAAAGTGCTGGGATTACAGGTGTGAGCCACTGGACCCAGCCACCTCTTGGTACTTCTATTACATGGATTCTGTGCAGTAGCACAGCTATGGCCATTATATACCCAATGAAGAGGGAGCTCTGAGGCAGTTTCAATGGCAAAGAAAAGGGCTGCATCACTTACTTTGTACATCACATTTCCTTCCTCCATTAATTTCTGTAAAAGTATAATCAAGATATCAGGTTTGGAAGTGGCCATCGCCCAAGCAGCATTTCCTGCAAAACAAACACGCATTCAGAGACACTTTAGACACCCCAGGGAAAGGATCCCAATTCCTCTGTGGCCCCACAGCTGGAGGTGAGCACCAGCACAAGGCCGCTGCAAGGACCACAACGCCATGAGGGAGGGGGCAGGATGTCGGCGAGGCTCAGCCGCTAATCCTTTCCCACTGACCTGGGCACTCAAATCTGTCCTTGCTATTTTACTGAAAATAGTAATGAGAGAAACAGGCATCTGAGCAGCGAAGACCCATCCCTCCCTTCCGAGTGGAATGTGGGAAAAATTGATTAAAGGAGGCCCCAGCATAACCTCCTCAGTTCATGCAGTGGTCACTGTTCAGGCATGTGGGTTCAGCACCCAGTCCCTGCGCTGTATGTTACCGCGCTCTACTCCAAGATGTTGTGGCTTCTCTCTCCTACCCTACAGCTCGGCCACAACCTCTCTAACCCCTGCCTGAGCTCTCGGGACACCGTGGGAAGAGTGCTAAAGAGCACAGCCCCGGAGTCAGCCTTCTAGGTTCCCACAGCGAGTTCATGTGGCAGCTCTGGGGGAAGCCATTTAGCTGCTCTGTGCCTTGGTTTCCTTATCTGTAAAATCAAGACACTGTCACGGAGAATTTCAGGGCTGTGGTGGGGACGAAGGCAGAAGGTGAAACTGCTTGGATAGTTCCTGACAGTATTCACTGCTTGACAGTATTAGTGAATAGCATTTTCACCACAGTGCTCTGCCCAGAGCTGCTCCTGACCAAGGGCCCTGTACATCTAACCAAAACAGTGACCCTCCCACATTTGAAACAGTGGGTTGTGTCAAAGCCAGCCATGTAGAAAGGGCTTTCCCTACTCAGGGGGCCCCACATGATCCTCAAGTATTACTTCTTCACAGAAACTTGCTGCGGCGGCCATGTCACCACATAGCTGACTGGCAGCTCTAGAATAGTGGCTGAGCCTGGGCTGCTGCTCAGTTACCTGGGGAGCACCACCTGGCCCCACCCCACAGTGAGGGGCTCCTGGCCATTGACACTCACCACTCCAGACTGTCCTTCAACACCAGCCTCTGCTTTCCACCCCGCAGAAACACTGTGAGCTACTTATACACTGTGGATGACGGTGATTAAGTGAGAGTGAGGTGAGACTGAGAGAGATCTGCAAACATGTGACATCTTACTTCCTAACCTGGGCGCGGGGTCACTCTATGCTCTCTAAGCTCCTACAGTCGGAAACTAACTCCTCCTCCTGCTCAATGGAGGCAGTGCTCACTGACCTAATTTGGCTCCCTTTCTGAGTAGTGCCATCACTACAGACGTGTTCCGGCAGCCGATGGCTCTGTCCAAGGGCCGCATCCCACTGTGGTCCACGTGCTCGATCACGGCTCCCTTCTCCACCAGGTACAGCACCTGCAGGGACAGCAGAGGCCTTAGCAGCAACTGGGGGCAGGAGTTCAGGGGCACACATGGATTTAGGATGGGCAGTCTTAGCTTTACTCTCATTTGAAATGCCTCTGCCTAGTAAGGATCGTAGAATAGAAACGAAGTGGACACGAAACAGAGAAGAGGAGCTGCAATCCACAGCTAGACCCTTCCCTGCTCAAGAGATTTTGCTGTCAGTGATGAAAAAAGCAGGGCACATGCTGCCACAGGTGGGTGTGTGCACACATGCTCGATCTGTCTCTCACACCACTTCCCAGGCCACAGAGACTGGACAGTCACCTCTGCATCTCCAATGGAAGTAAGCAGCAGACTTCTAGAATAAGCTCCAACAAGTGAGCAGGCCACAGCAGTGGTGACTTTAGAAATACTCAGACTCACACGACCTGGGCATGGCAGACTGAAGATTGGAGGCTTGGGACCAGATGGATGCAAGTATATATATAATTAGCAAAGACTAATTTGATGTGATAAAATAGCTGTCACTTAAACAGGAAACCAGAGGAAGGACCACTGAGGCCGCTCTAATTTCTCCATTTACTGGAAAAGAAGCCTGTAGCCATTTTAGATTTTCATGTGGATCTGAAAAGATATGCTTCCAGCTGGGTACAGTGGCTCACACCTGTAATCTCAGCACTTTGGGAGGCCAAGGCGGGTGGATCACGAGGTCAGGAGTTCAGGATCAGCCTGGCCAAGGTGGTGAAACCCCATCTCTACTAAAAATACAACAACAACAACAACAAATTAGCCGGGTGTGGTGGTGGGCGCCTGTAATCCCAGCTACTTGGGAGGCTGAGGGAGAAAACTGCCTGAACTTGCAAGGTAGAGGCTGCAGTGAGCCGAGATCGTGCCACTGCACTCCAGCCTGGGCAGCAGAGCTAAACTTTGTCACACACACACACAAGGAAAAAAAGGAAAAAGAAAAAAAAGATATGCTTCCTATCATCCACCCCGCTATTCAATATGACACTAACTAGAGGGGTTAGTATCTATATAAGAACTTCAACCCAACTACAAAAACCAAATAACCTCATCTTTAGAATGGGCAAAGGACTTGAATAGATTTCTACAAAGATGATAGGTGAGTGGCCAACAAGCATATGAGAGGATGTTCAACTCATACCCATTACGATGGCTACTATTAAAAAAGCAAGTATTGGGCGGGTGCAGTGGCTCACGCCTGTAATGCAAGCACTTTGGGAGGCCAAGGTGGGTGGATCACCTGAGGTCAAGAGTTTGAGACCAGCCTGGCCAACATGGTGAAATCCTGTCTCTACTAAAAATACAAAAATAAGCCAGGGGTGGTGGCACATGTCTTCCTCTAGTCACTCAGGAGGCCGAGGCAGGAGAATCACTAGAACCTAGGAGGCAGAGGTTGCAGTGAGTTGAAATCCAGCCACTGCATTCCAGCCTGGGCAACAGAGCAAGACTCCATCTCAAACAAACACATAAACAAACAAGCATTGGTAACAATGTGGAGAAATTCTGGAACCCTTGTGCACTGTGGTATGAATGTAAAATGGTGCAGCAGCTGTGGAAAAACAATAGGGCAGTTCCTCAAAAAATTAAAAACACAATCACTGTGTGAGCCACAGATTCTGCTTCTGGATATATACCCCAAAGAACTGAAAGCAGAGTCTTGAAGAAATACTTGGGACATCCATATTCACAGCATTATTTACAGTAGCAGAAAACATAGAAGCAACCTAAGTCTCCACTGGCAGATGACTAGATATGGAGCACTATTCATCCTTAAAAATAAAGGAAATGCTATTTTAACACACTTCAACATGGGTGAATCTGGAGGACATTATGGTAAGTGAAACAAGCCGGTCACAAAAAGACAGAAACTATGATTCCACTGAGACGCGATATCTAAAGGGGTAAAAAGCTCAGAGACAGAAAGCAGAGTGGTGTTTGCGATGGGCTGGGGGAGGTGGAGAGTTGTAACAAATACAGTTTCACCTTTGCAAGATGAAAAGGTCTGCATACTGGTTGTGAATATACTTAAACTACTGAACTCTATGCTTTGAAATGATTAAGGATAAATTTTATGCTTTGTATTTTTGCCACAATATTTTAAAAAATGATGTTAGAATGCTAAGTTCCTTCACTCTTCTCTAATTATGATAAACTGCAGAGTTTGGGAAGGTAGCTGAAAAATAAGTGTAGACATGTGACATTTAGTTGAATATGTTTCTGTAAACTGACATGAAGTAGAGTTTACATGGTACAGGAAGTTGATACCATTTAACCCTGACAGCACTGCCTTCTAAAAGCCCCAAGGTACACATGTGCAGGGCCACAGCTTCCACTGCCAGGTCTGCTAGTACCTGTCTCTCCTGCTATTAGATGTATTGAACTACTGGAAGCTGACTATTCCTCTGGCACCTGCTGGATGCCTGGGGTGTGGAGCCTGACAAAGTCACAGTTTCGGCCCTGAGAGACATTCACAGTTCTCAGTTTATCAAGGTTTTATTCTCTCACACCTTGATTAGACACAAGCATTTGGCAAAGAGATAAAGATAGTGCCCAAAGCTTTCCATATTTTTAGGCAATGCCATATCACTTTAAAAACCAGTATATGTACATCATGAAATACTATTCAGGCTTTAAAAGAAGGAAATCCTGTCATTTGCTGTGATGTGGATCAACCTGAAGGACACTATGCTAAGTGAAATAAGCCAGGCCCAGAAAGACAGCATGATCTCACTTACATGTGGAATCTAAAGTTGAACTCACAGAAGCAGAGAGTAGAAAGGTGGTTACCAGAGGCTGGAGACAGACATGGGGAATGAGGAGGCATGGTCAAAGGGTACGAAGACTCAGACAGGCGGAATAAGTTCTGGTGATCTACTGTACAGCACTGTGACTAGAGTTAACAATACCTTTTTTTCTTCTTGAGACCAAGTCTCATTCTGTTGCCCAGTCTGGAGTCTGGTAGTACGATCTTGGCTCACTGCAACCTCCACCTCCTGAGTTCAAGCAACTCTTGTGCCTCAGCCTCCTGAGTAGCTGGGATTATAGGTGCCCATCACCATGCCCAGCCAATTTTCATATTTTTAGTAGAGACAGAGTTTCGCCACGTTGGTCAGGCTGGTCCCAAACTCCTGACCTCAAGTGACCCGCCCGCTTTGGCCTCCCAAAGTGCTGGGATTACAGGTGTGAGCCACCATGCCTAGCCAATAATGTATTGTTTATTTCAAAGGAGATCTTAAATGCTCTCACCGAAAAGAAATAACATTTGAGGGATGGATACATTAATTAGCCTGATTTGATCATTCCACAATGGATACTTGTATCAAAACATCACATTGTGCCCCATAAATATACACAATCATTTGCCAATTAAAAATAAAACAAAACTTTGGCTGGGCATGGTGGCTCATGCCTGTAATCCTAACACTTCTAGAAGCCAAGGTGGGAAGATCACTTGAGCCCAGCAGTTCGAGACTAGCCTGGGCAACATGGCGAAACCCCGTCTCTATAAAAAATTAGCCAGGTGTGGTGGTACATGCCTATAATCCCAGCTACTCAGGAGGCTGAGGAGGAGGAGGATATCTTGAGATCAGGAGAGCAAAACTGTAGTTATCATGCCACTGCACTCCAGCCTGGGTGACAGAGTAAGACTCTGCCTCAAAAATTAATCATAGGCCAGGTGCAATGGCTCATGCCTGTAATCCCAGCACTTTGGGAGGCCAAGGCAGGAGGATCACAAGGTCAGGAGTTCGAGACCAGCCTGGCCAACATAGTGAAACCCCGTCTCTAATAAAAATACAAAAATTACCTGGGTGTGGTGATGCATGCCTATAATTCCAGCTACTTGGGAGGCTGAGGCAGGAGAATTGCTTGAACCTTGGAGGCAGAGGTTGCAGTGAGCTGAGATTGCACCACTGCACTCCAGTCTGGGCAAGAGAGCAAGACTTCATCTCAGAAAAATAATCATAGATTAAAAACAAAACAATGTAGAAAAAAAACAGGTATTCGTTTGATTAGTCACGTACCATATATAAAAGTAGTTTCTAAATGATCTATGCAAAAGTTTGATTTATATGGATGACTGAGAAAGCCACATATGCACATGTGTACACATTCATTTATATGTCTGTTGTATGTGCTGTTTCTAAGCAGGTATTTTTAAACTTTTACGATTCTACTAAAATCTTAAGTCCTCAAATAGATTGCATGTCACAGAATTAGAGAAGAATGAAAAATCCCTGACAAAACACACACACGCAAACACACACACACACACACAAACAGGCGACACTGAGACACAACCTCATGCAGAACCTGAAGCTGTTCAGTTGCTGGGGTTTCTTTCCAATGCGGGTGGAGGGAGGGACACCTGCTGGTACTCACAGTCTCAGCATCACCATAGAAGGCAGCCAGGTCCAGGGGTGTGCGGCCATTCTTGTCTGTCTGGTCTATTGCAGCTCCTTCTTCAACCAGATACTGGACCACTGCCCTGTGACCTTTCAAACAAGCCCAGCTTAATGCTGATAGACCCTCTTTGTCTAGAGAAGAAAGGACAGCACCTGAAAGGAAAGTGCATTCACAGAACATGAACCTTATCAGGTGACAAAGCCAGAAAGCAACTGTTTCACAACTGCAGAACACGTGGCCAGAACCAAGTGTCAGTTAAGCCCTGTGAAGGGTGACACCGGCCGGATGGGCTGGCAGAATGGTCATTGCTGCTGAAGGGGGATACTGGGCATGTGGCTGCGTTGCCTATTCTCTCTACTGTGTATGTTAGAAAATTTCCATAACAGAAAATTAAGAATTTGAATCAGAAAGCACTGAATGGTTCTGCTAAAGTTCTCTCTCTGTGTCATCCAAAAGAATTCCTTTGAGGGCATCACGCTGCTACCTTTTGAAAGGAGAAATTCCACGGTGTTCAAGTGCCCTTCACAAGCAGCCACCATGAGGGGCGTCCGGCCTTGCTTGTCACTTAGGTTCACATCACAGCCGCGTTCCAACAGCAGTCTAACAATCTGGAATAGACACTCAGAATTACCATCCTCCTGCTGCCTCTTCAGTCACACTTGCTATACCCAGATAGGTTTCTTGACCTTTAAAAGTAGTCAAACAACTTCCCTTTAAAAATCCCTAAGTTGTGTGAACCATGGGGTCTGGAAAAGCTTTCCACTGTATTCCTTTGAACAGAATCTTTTCCAAAATATATGCTTTTATTAGGCCCAACTCATTGCTGTTTCTGCTAAACATACACATACCAGACAGAAGTGGTAATCTGGGGGAGGAGGGATGCCAATCACAATCTATAAGGACAAAACAGCCACAGGGAGGTGGGAGAATGAAGCATAACTCAGGGGGCTGAGCAGTGGTCATAGGGTCCCCCACAGGCACTGAAGACAACTAAGTACCTACAGTGGAGTGCTGGGCAGGAGCGGGGCGCAGAAAGGAGCTCGCCCACCTTGCACCCAAGCCACAGGCTTTCCTAGGATGCAGCATTGGTGGATGGAATGCCTTTCAGGGAAAACAACTTTTAGCAAAGCTCCCTGAAGGAGATTATCAGCCTTAGATATATGCCTTTCAAATGTGCATGGTCATAAGGCTGGGGAAAAAAACTAGAAAACCAGACAGGGGTCTCTCATAAACCCCATCCCAGTGGGAACTGCTTCACCCATAGCTTAGCGCAAGTTTTCCCTGGCACATCACTTGTTACATTGCCACGACAACAGGAGGTGACACATTCCCACTGCCTTCTTGCTCTTTATCCACTAATGAATGCTTTCCAAACTTCCCCGTGGCTTAGGAAACAGTGGGGCAAGGAGAGTATCAGCCAGAGCATCAGGCTGAAGCAGTGAGCGTGACAGGGAACAGATGGCACAAACCAAGCTCTTAGGAATGGAGGAGAGAAGAATCCCGGCAGGAAGCACTCATAGCTCCTACCAAGGGAGGTAGCAGGCATGGGCAGAGACACAATTCCATGACCAAAACTGGTCTAGAAAATTCTTCTTTGTAATGTTCATAATATCATTTGTGTTCGTGGTGTATGTGTAACCTGGTGCTAGGCGTGGGGTAGGTATTCAGTCATTGTTTATGAAATGAAGAAACAAGGATTCCCTGCCCCCTTGAATGAACCACAACAATGGAAAACAAACCAGCTTGAGTCAGTGCAGGACCACAGGGAAACATTTCCTTTTCCAAAGAGCACAACAGAACTGCTCTTCTTCCAAGTATGTTGGACAAATGCATCACAAAACAACAACAGCAGTAACACATATGTTAGGGCAAGTCTCCTGTTATCACGGTGAGTCCACCCACTCCACTTCCTCCAGTGGCTGTGTCTCTGACCTGGATAGCTCAGCCTTGAGCAGCCTTGCTCCCTAGCCTGTGTGGCTGACTGTGTTATCCTGTCAAATGTGTGCCTCTATCAAGTAGTCCCGATGGCACGGTAGAAGTCACGGATGGGAAACAGGCTCAGGGAAGCTGCATGTAGTCTCATGGGAGCTGGGCAGTAGTAAATTCCATCCCCACTCATAGCTTCTGAAGCATTCAGGGGCCCCCTAGGTACCTGCCAATGCCCCTGACGTGCTGCACAAAACAAAGGTGGGACCCCTCTCCTGTTTGTCCGTGACACAGCAGCTCCATGCCCCAGCAGCAGCTCACAGATCTCCAGCTTCCCTCTTCCTGCAGCAGCAGTCAGGGCTAAAGGAAAGTCACATCTGTTAGTGTGTGGTGGAGCACAGATGGCCAGAAATTCTTTGACAGTCCTCTCTCCCAGTAGGAGGTGGGGATCTATGTGTCCTCCCCCACTGAATCTGCAGGGGCTCTGTGACATCTTTAACCAACAGAACACAGCAGAACCAATTGTGTGCAAGTGTTAAGGTCCAGGTCCTAAGGGATAGGCTTCTTGCACTTCCGTGAACACTCTTTCTTGGAGCCCGGATGCCATGTTGAGAGGAAGCCCAAGCAGTCCTGTGGCAAGACCCCCAAAAAGAAGAACTGAGGCCTGGGCATGGCTGTCAGTTACAGATGGGCTCCCAGCAGATAGCCAGCACCATCTGTCAAGCCACATGCATGTGCTATCCTGGAAGGGGATCCCCGTTACCTGGGTCAAGCATTACCTAGTCAAATTGCCCTGGTAAAGCCATGTGAGCAGAAATGAGCCATCCCCACAATGCTCAGCCCAAACAGTAGATTCAGAAGTGGTTAAGTTTTGTTTTTGTTTTTCATAGGAAGAGATAACCAGAATATAGTGCAACACAAACAAAGGTTGGTATTATTGTCCAGTTTGGCCTCTTACCCTACAATCACAAAATTTCATTCAACAAGAATAATCACTGAGGCAGTCTAGAGTGCATGTCACTCCTCCCTTGTTAAAGAATCTCTAATAAGTCAAGATTCAGGGTTAAGAAAGTCAAGAAAGAATTCCTGCCAACAGGGGTATGTGAATGAATGAATGAATGAATGAATGAATGAATGAATGAATAAGTAAGTAAGGAAGTCAAGAAAGAAAAAAGCAGATCCCACTGTAGAGGGCCTGAGTGAACACGCTGGCCCAGAGGCAGTGACTATCTATTGTGGCGGTGCTGTGGGAAATCAGCTAAGGATGAAAGAAAATGGCATGCAGGGAGAGAGGACAACAAGGCAGGGTACTCACGATACACTCTCATTAGCCTGGGCCTCCTACTCTCGGATTCTTAATTTGGAGGTGATAAAAAAGGGGTGTAGTTCGAAGAGTTGCTTCTGCTCATCATGGGAATCACTGTCTAGAGAGGAGGATGGAGGAGATGGCAGAAACAACCCCAGGCCAGGATGATCAGCTCTTCAGTAGGACCAGAGGCCAGGAAGGGGCTGAGTGGCAAGGATGGCTGCTCCTCTGGAGGGAGGGAAGGAGATGGAGTGTGGCACCCTGGCTCTATTCCCAGTATGTGCCTGGGATGACTCTGTTTCTAAATACAGCCTCGAACTATACATTTCCAGGTTCCAGAATAGGGAAGTGTTCTTACAAGTCAGGCAGACAGACCTTTCAGACTGAAAATGGGCAACACAGGAACAGGCCTTCAAAAGGTATGGTCTACATGCCAGGGAGCCTATGCAAAGCGCCTGGCCTCATTATTAATGAGAAATGGATTTGGAACATCAGGAAAGCTCACACCCTGCTAGTGGAAGGGCACACGGTGGCTGCTCTGGAAAACAGGCTGATGCGACAAGTAAGTTGAAGACAGGTATATACCCCAACCCAGCAACCCACCTGCACAGATGTGCCCTGCAGGCACTCTCAGGGTACACCAGAAACATGTGCAAAAATGCTCACAGCACCCCAGGCTGCAAGTAACCCAAACAACCATCATCATCATCAGCAGCAGCAGCAGCAGGCTTCGAGAAAGTGGCACAATCAGCAGAACAGTACACATCTAACAGATAAACACCACACAGCTAAACGTGACTAAATATGTCTCACAAACTTAACAAGGATTCAAAGAAACCAAACCCAAAAGAAAACACACAGAAGACTTTGTTCATACATAGTTCAAAAGGAGAGTGCTGTGACAGTCGTCTCTGGAGAGGGTCACCTGTGGGCTTCCAATTAGCAAGGGCAGGACCTGGCCTGCCTGCTGAACATTTTCTAAGCCTGGGTCTCAGAGTTAAGCCCACGGAACCAAGGGCTCAGAGATGCTGGTGTCACATGCACCTCTTGGTGTGCCTGTCCTCTATGACACCCCTCAGGGCAGCTAACAGATGCCTGCATCCTCTGGTGCCTATGATAAAGCCTGGGGATGCTGGGAGTCCATTACTGATCTGTGACCTCCTCTAGTTACACCAGCAGCATGGCCATGGTTTAACCTCCAGGAGCCACATACACAAAAGGCGGCAAACCTGTTATCCCCCTGCAACAAAACTGTAGCTCCCCCACAACAAAGTCTCTACAGACTGTCCTCAGGGCCATAGTGCAGTGTGGCTGGCGACCTCATCTCTTCACATGTCACAGAGAGGTAGCCACATCTCCCACAGATCGCCTGAGCTTGCGTCCAACCCGGGGCCTTGTCACCAGAAAGTGGTCTTGTGGACCTAGTGATATAAAGGTCAGGCCCAGGATGACTATGGGGAAAGGATCCCCTTCTCCATCATTCCAGAAGTGCAAGGCAGCTCTCACTTTGCTTCTGGTCCTCGGTCAGTGTGGACCTCAGCAGTGAGGAGAACTTCTTCAGTGGCCTCTTCACAGACCAGCCCCTTGTACGAGTTTACACAGCAGCCCAGGGAGTCCAGGACCAGTCTGTAGGCCTGGCCTATTCTGAATGTCCCACGCCTTATTCCTCACCACTCAGATGATGGCCTGTTTCTTTTCAGAAAGGAGGTCACTACATTTCTTCAGAAAAATATGTTTAAAGGGCTCTGTCCTGATGGATGCCCTCAAGTCTCTTGATCTATGTTTGCAGCAGACAGCACTAAAGCTGTAGGAGACCAGAAGAGATCACAGATCAGGAGCTGACTTCCAGCTCCCCAGGCCTTATCTGGACACCAGAGGGAGCAGGCATCTGCCAGCTGTCAAGATTCTCCAATATTTTTCCACCAGGCACAGCAACTTCAGTTCTCTGTGGTAGACCAGTCTTTTGTGTGCACTGGGACATGGTCCCTTGCAACTCTCCAAGGAGGTAGCTGGTAAATCCAGCCAAGGGCCTCATAAGAAGTCAGTGATGGCACCAACATGTGTTCAGGGAGTCATCGTAGCAGAGGGCACAGGGGGCCTGTGCACCATGGCTCTCAGAAGGTGAGGGACTGCTCAGCTCTGGAGTCCCGAGGTCCAGAATGTAACACAGGACAACAGAACTGAAGACATGGTCTTGTCCCAGTTGCTACGTGTGACCTTGGCAAATCCTCAAGGTCTGTGAGCCTCAGTTTCCCCATGCAGAAAGCTAAGGAGTTGAGCCTGACCAGAGTAATGAAGAGGCCAAAATTCTGCAAATACTTAGTTCTAATTTCACTTTTTAAATTTATCTTATTTAAAATTTTGTAATAAACTCAATACCCTCTGCCACCACATTTACTGTTACTGATTTTTTTTTTTTGAAACAGGATCTCACTCTGTCATCCGGGCTGGAGTGTAGTGGTGCAATCTCAGTTCACTGCAATGACCACCTCCTGGGTTCAAGAGATTCTCCTGCCTCAGCCTCCCGAGTAGCTGGGATTACAGGCGTGAGCCACCATGCCCAGCTAACTTTTATTTATTTATAGACAGACAGACAGACACACACACGCATGCACACACACACACACATATATTTTGGAGACTAAGTTTTGCTCTATCACCCAGGCTGGAGTGCAGTGGAGTTATCTTGGCTCACTGCAACTTACACCTCCCAGGTTCAAGCAATTCTCCTGCCTTAGCCTCCCGAATAGCTGGAATTATAGGCACATGTGATCATGCCCAGCTAATTTTTGTATTTTTGGTAGAGATGGGCTTTTACCACATTGGCCAGGCTAGTCTCGAACTCCTGACAGGTGAACCACCTGCCTCGTCCTCCCAAAGTGCTGGGATTACAGGAGTGAGCCACCAAGCCCGGCCTAATTTTTATAATATTTGAGACAGGGTTTCACTTTGTTGGCCAGGCTGGTCTGGAACTCCTGACCTCAGGTGATCCGCCCACCTCAGCCTCCCAAAATCCTGGGATTATAGGTGTGTGCCACCATGCCTGGCCACTATTACTGAATTCTAATACCTTGGGGCCCAGCGTGTTAACGTGGGTGCCCAAAGTAACTTATCACTGGGCAGTCTTCACAATAGTGTTTTTCCTGTCATCTTTCTAGTCAAATACTTTCTTAGCTACAGGAAGAGCTGTCCTTAACAATTGCCATCTGCATCACTGATCTGGATGAAAGTGGATTCTCTCAAGACAGCACAACCAGGACAAAACATCAAAGGGCAGGGATACTACAGCTGATCTGGACTGCACGTACCATTCATATCTGTTATGCAAACAGGCCCACTGCCCTTACTGAGGAGACATTTAAACTTAATCTCAGTGCATTGTGACATGGTAAATGCCCCATAAACTGCATACCTTGACCGTACCTCGGCTTCCTGTTGAAACTGCTCTCTGTAACCCTAATGTGACAGGCAAGCAGTCCAAACCAACACCATTTTGGCCCCTGCGCATTTTAAGACTTGTATTAAGTAACTAAGGTCTGTTACTTTCCGCCCTACCCAGAAAAGGTGTAAACTAACGCTTATCTTGACTTCCGTGACACTTAAGTAACAATTGGAATGTCCAAAGTCCCCTGGCCCTCGGAAAGTCCAAAACACCTCACCCCCACCCCCACCCCCACCCAGGAGGTGGTTTATGGGTATAAAAGGTCTTGACACCCACTTTTCGGAGCTACGGGTTAGAGAGACGCGAGTCCTCCATGGCCACCAGCAATAAAGACCCTGCAATTTAGCCTGGTCTTTGTCTCAGCGGTGATTTCACACACTCGGTTACAACACATCGGTATGTAAAACTGAGATAAATACCATTCTGTTAATACCATTCTGTTAATGGTATTTATCTCACTTTTGCATCCGGATGCACTGAGACAGAGGCGGCGGGGGGATGTCCCATACATAAAATGTTTGGAAACCAGGGTCCAAGGTAATCCTATCTGTACTCTGAGAATCTACACAAACCAGTTCTGGTCCCTGCTGTCTCAGGAATCCCAGCCGTAGTCTCTTTCCTACCACGATAACGTTAATGATTCCTACTAACATAAGGCTCGGGTACTTTTATATTTTAAGACACCACAATACGCCACCCCAAATATGCCTTTTTGCATAAAGATCTTGAGCTGATTATTTTGAGAGAATGCAGACATGGGAGATATTCCAAAAACAGAGCAGAAATTATTCTCTTGTAAGACAAATTTGTCTATAAAGGAAAATCTCCATTTGGAAGGGTGTCTTCCTTTCTATACCAAGAAGAGAAGAACAAGTACATCACCAGAGACTTCTATCTATGGAGAATGTGGCTCGCAAACCTTACCCTTGTTAACTGCTTTTCTTGGGTACCTCCCCATAACTGGCCTTCCCCACACCATTTATCTTTGTTTCAGGGGCTGATGGTTTTTAAGCCTAAAATCTAAGCCACCTCTTGGACACTGACTCATTTCTCTGGGTATCTCCCATGAGTACTAGAGGAGATATACCTGCTATTCAACTTCAGTTTGTTTTCCTTGTGTTCATCTGTCTTTCATTGCTGCAGTCTGTTCCAAGAACTGTGAAGGGTAGGGATAAACTGATTTCTTCCTCCCCTACATATACATTATCTGGATTGATCTGATCATGACCCTGAACACGTGTGATTCTTGTGCTAGAAGATGTGGGTATTAAGCCACTACCTGGATCTGCTGCTGCTCTGCCATTTTCCTCCAGGCAAGGAACAACTCCTCTTCCTCCTCTCCCCAGTTGTAACTGACTAGAAGGAATGAATCAAAACAAAGACATATGGTCTCCAGGTAGAGGCAGGGCCCAGGTAAATGCAGGACACCATGCAAAGGAATAGACATAGGACTCTTGCACTTGATGAGATCTGAAGCAGCTGATCCACCACAGCATTCGGTTCTTTTATTTGGTAAACACGTTTCATCTCCATTATAAGCAGTGCCTTTAAATCAGGATTTCTGTTGCAGCTGCTACTGAATTTTTGCAACAGCAGCACATCAGAAACGACAGTCCAGCACTAACAATAGGGACTTGGGTTTCACAGAGGCGTCAGAGAAGCCACTGAAAGGGGGCAAGCATGCCACCCCAGGCAGAGCAGCTAGATTGGACCCTGTCTTCCTTTCCTTCACGACCCTTGCTGTGCATTTGATGACTTCCTCTTGAGGCAACTAAAACCTGTAAGCACAGGGAGATTTTGCTCAGGCTTAAAAAAACGATCACCTTCTACACACAAATTCCTGACGAGGCTCTTGTTTACAAACAATGCAGACAGACGACTAGATCTGTGTTTTCCTTTTTCTATGCAGATTGAATATTCTGGGGCCGTCACTGCAAACTCCTGAGGCTCGGGAGTATCTCAAGTTTCAGCAGCCACAGGGACTTACGGAAACCATATACGGAAACAGGAGAGACTGAAGAATAGCCAGCCACATGCTTAAGCAAACAGAGCCACAGCTAAACTAGCTCAGGAATTCCAGCTATTCTGCTGCAAAGGCAGACAGACCTCCGGTGCCGCCCACCAGGCTCCAGTGAGGGTTAATGCAATCTGCCTAACCAGAAGATGAGAGCAGGGGAGAGGGCAGGAGAAGAGAATGCCCTGCGATGGGCAGTACCTTGCCTTCTGGCTAATAAAATACAAAGATGAAGGAGAAAAAAAGACTTGGTATGAAATGAGAGCTCTAAAATCAACACGAACAGATGGCACTTTTTAGGACTCAAATTGGACACAATTTCTTCTAGTTGCAAAATTCTTAACAAGATGGCATTTGTAAATTAGATTCCCATGAAAGTATATATTCTCTGATGATCTGAATAATTTCACCTCAGCAACACTGTCCTGTCTTGAGAATGCAGGTAGGTTTGTAAATGGCAGATGTTCATCTTAAGAACAACCTGACTGACAATAATCTGAATGTATTGGAAATAACAGTGAGATAGAGCACCATAAAATGGATGGAATCTTTTACATTTAAAATTATCCAGGAAAAGATTTGATTTGCAAAAACTCGACTGTCAGCTTGCCTGGCCTTGTCCACAAACAGGGCCATTCATAAAATTTTATAACAGATCTGTCACTCAAATTCATGGGGTGTGCTACCCAGGCTCAGGAGGCTTGACTTTCAGGTCAAAACAATGGGTCCATGTTCCCACCCACCTTTGCTTTTGGACCCAACTTGGGGGCTTGGAGAGAAGCGCGGCAGGGTCAGTGCACACAGAGGCAGCTCCCTCCTGGGCAGACTACGACCTTTTCATACATTACCCACAGATGTATGAAAACCATTCTCCAAGCTGGAACTGAGTACCTCCGGAGAACAGCTTGCACCTGCAGAACCCACTTCCTGCTGGCTGAGAGGGTGCTGCGGGCAGGGCAGGGTGGCTGGCCTCTGCTTGCATACTTGTATTCACGTTTGCAATTTACTTCCTATTATCCCAGCCTCTCCCATATTTTATAAAAATGAGTGGAAGATGAAAAGAATGAAATCATTAATTGAAAGCAGCAGGGTTCTCATAAATGTCATCTAATTGTAGCCAATGTGAGAACCGTGAGAAGCGATGAATGCCTGACCCTCAGCTTCAGGCCCGATGGCCACATCCTGCTCAACTGTAAAGGCAGAGACCACTAGGAAAGAATGTGCCTGAAACACTGCACATTTCTCAGCTACTTTATCTCAATGATAAAATGTAACGAGAGATTTTATGATTTTTTTTTTAACTGTAGGAATGACTCCCCACCCGCCTTTGTAACTGACTCTAAGTGGCTACATGGAGGCTGACCTGCCAGGATTGCTTTGCTGCCACTGGGAGCTTGATTGTCACACTGAGGGCTTCGGGGAATCTGGCCCCCAAGTCCTCTGGCTGAAAGCAGCAATCCGTCCCCAAAAAGCCTGGCAGTGTGCCTCCCACTACCTTCTAGAAATAGTATTAAGTTAACAGAAGCCATATTTCATAGCCTTGCTTTGTTCTTTGTTAGGCATTTCCTCTTGTCTCTAAGGGAGGGGAAGGCTTCCATTAGACAGAAGAACATACTTTCCAAGAGCTATAAATTCTTCACTGCTACAAAGACCAGGCAGTTATCTAACCTAATCCTCAACAATGTAAAGGATAAAATGAAACACAATCAAGATGCTCTTCCAGAGTACTTGCACTGGGAGACAAACACCCCCAACCCTGGGGTCTGGGACAAGCCACCAACACTGTCAGCCTCAAATGAAGCTTCTGCAGGCCAGGGTGCTGCTGTTCAGTGACCTCACAAATGGGAAGTCAGCACTGCCCAGGTACAGTCACATGCTGTGTGACGATGTTTCAGTCAGCGACGGACTGTGTATTCAATAGCACAGTGGTCTCATAAGATGGTAATACCATATTTTTATACCTTCTCTGTGTTGAGACATGTTCAGATACACAAGTACTTACCTCTGCATTATAGCTGCCTACAGTATTCAGTATAGCAGTATGCTGTACAGGCTTGGAGCCTGGGAGCAACAGGCTGTGCCATCCAGGCTTGTGTAAGTATACTCAAGGATGCTCGCACAATGACCAAATCGCCATCTCTCAGAAGTATCCATGCACAAATTTAGTAAGTTGTGATTTCCAACACGTTCCTTACTGTTTCCCATTTGGCAAAACTCTCCCAGGAGGACTATCTCCCAACCACCATGATGGGGCCTGCAGAGACAGCCTGGCTGGGGCCAAGCATAGGGATTTTGTGTTATAAGGCAACAGGCGGCAACCAAGCATCATGGAGAAATCGGCCCCCTGTGCCGACAGACATGACCCCATTTCCACTGAGCTACCTATGGGAGGTGAATACAGGGCAGAACCCAAGTCTAGGGAACCAGAACACTCCTAACCATGTTACAAATTCTACTGTAAAAACAGTCAGTCGGTGTGTGGATTAAAGATTAAACAGGAACCTCAAATTGCCAAGTTCTTTTAAAAAATAAAATGTGTAACTGCACCCGTAAACACGACTTCACATGTGTGACCAAAATTCTTTTCCACCCCTCAATTACAACTCCATCTTCCAAGGTAATTGCAAAGTAATTGAAGATTCGATCACTTATATATCCACTTAAATACTCACTGGACAACATATAGCATACATTAACATATTACAATATTAACTTATCACAATCCTGAGAATACCTAGCATTTAATGAACACATATCAACTGCTAAGAACTGTGCAAAATACCCTGGGTGGATTTTCATTTAATCTTACTGACCTTTTGAACCAGATGTCATTATGATGTCCATGTTACTGAGGTGAAGTACCTGAGTCGCAGGGGTTACATCATCTGCCCCAAATCACAAAAGAAATCAGCATCAGAGTCAGAAATTTAACCCCAGCAACTGAATGGACCTGAAGTCATGCTCTTGATCAAAATAGGAAGATGCTATCAGCCTTAAATAACATGCCATGCCATTGTTAAGACTTCCTACACGATGCTCTTGGCCCTTCATATTCGTAAGTTCATTGAACACAACTGACCTCTATGAGGAAGCACTACTCTTAGTTCTCTGCTACAGATGAGAAAAGCCCCAGAGAAATTAAACAACTGCTAAGGTCCCACAGCTAGTGGGAGTGTGGCTAAGTCTGAGTTCTTAGCTCCTACACTGCTGCCTCCAGGAGGTCACCTTTAAAAACAGGGCATCAGCTTTCTATGAGTGTTGTTCAGAAAAAAAGTACCAGAAAGTGCTTTTCTTTTCCTAAGGAACTGCTGCGATTTCTCCCATGGGCAATAAAAATAGTCTACAAGGACTGTGTTGCCCTCTAATTCTGGCCACATGGCATTCCATGGCCACAGTAGTAGCTCAATTTAGTACATCATGGCACAAATGCTTGTGCGTTTCCTCATGTCCTATTCCTGACTCAGTGTTTTAAAGTTCTTATTGGCATCCTTTCATATAAGCCTCTTCAAATCCTTTGAGGAATAATGTGTGTGCTATAAATAATGTAACCTCAATTTAAAAATAATTTCCTAAAACATAAACAACATAAGCCATCTTTCATACAGACTGTTCTAAGAATCCATGAGAAGAGGACACCTTTGGACAGCTGTCATTTCTAAAGTGTACTGAGAATGTTCACATTTGGAAGGCTGGGTTACACACCAAATGAGTTAAAGCAGGCATAAGGTTCTCTCTCCTCTCAGTAAAGGCTAAACTTGTACTAAGGACTTGGTTATGTGCCATTTTACACATGAGGTCTCAGTGTAAAATGGGGCATTTCCACAAAAGCATTTGACACAATCTCACATCTGGCCTCAAGAACCCACAGAAAGAATCCAAGTATCATTTCAAGAATTTGAAAGAAACAAGGATGATTTTTCTGTGGGAGTACAGTCTTTCCCAAAATATGAATGAATATGTTTTTCTGTTGAAGGCAGAAGTGTTTTGTTTTTTATTAATATTCAGGAATCATTCACTAGAAAAATGGACTCTGTACAGCAAGAACAGCTCGATGAAGGTAGTCAAGGGACCAATTCCTGGGTTTTCTACCTGCTCACTTCTGGCCACTAAGCCTGCCCTACAGGGTGGGGACACGCTGATCTGACCCCTCTGCCCTCTCTGCAGAGAGGAGTAGTCTCTGGAACTCACCCACATCAGGGGCAAAACCAGGAGGACAGGGTGTGGACAAACCCAGCCTTCTCAGTTCTGATCCCCCATCTGCCTCCACTGTTTGGGGGACCCCCCTTTCTGCCCATCGTCCTCCATCCAGAGCCCTGAGTTACCCCTTCCATGTTGATAACCCCACTTTGTCCCTCCTCTTATAGGGCACAGGGTCACCCCCACCCCATCTTGCTCCTTTCAGGATCCTAGGCTGTCCCTCCCACGCACCCTGGAGGGTACTGGCTTACCCCCCATCATGCTGTTATGGCATGGACAGTTTCAACAGACAGCAGCCTGGATTTCCAGGCCCATTCACCTTACTGAACCTTGTTAGAACAAACACTTGCAGAGGAAGGAATGCCTTGATAAAGATTTTCCAAAACCATTACTGGTGAGATGCTCAGGATCTCTGAAAAATCCAGTATCTTCAGTGTACAACAGCAAGTCACAGTTTTCTCTACAGGATACTCCATGTGTGTTCCATGTAATGCATACCCTCCACATGCCCCAACAAGATGTGGAAAAACTCTTTCCTTCCAATTTCTCACCTGAAATTCTGTCCTGAGATCTGCACGCCTCACCTAATGAGTATACTTCCTGAGAAAGGCCAAGCATTATCAATGACAGGGACACACCCTGAGAAATGCATCATAAGGTGATTCTATCATTGTGCTAACCACCCTATATGTAACATGGGGACTTACAAGAACCTCGATGGTGTAGCCTACTACACGTCTAGGTTACATGGGACAGCCTCTTGCTCCTAAACTGCTAACCTGTATAACCTGTTACTGTACTGGATACTGTAGGCAGTTGTAACATGGTGGAACTTGTGTGACTAAACACAACATAGAAAAGGTACAGTAAAGACACAGTATTATATGGGAACAACTTCCCACATGCAGTCCATCGCTGACAGAAACATCATTATGTGGGGCATGACTATATATGTGACTGCAAGGCTCAACCCAGCAGTTCTGACATTTGTTTTAAATTCTTACCAAATAGCCCCTCTTCTCTCCAAAACACCTGCAGTAAATTCAAATGAAGAATGGGTAGTTTTTACACCAACAGTAATAAGGCATCCAGCTCCCTGTGTTCTGGGGCAGCCTTGGAGGCAGGAAGCCCACCATCCATGCCCTGGGAGCCCATGTGACAGAAGCCAAAGGAGCCACAAAAGGGGAAAGGAAAGCAGTCCCATGGAAACAAGAGGGAAACATAAATCAACAAAGTTTCAAATACAACAAGACCCAGCTTCACAGCCTAATTTGGAAACAGGTGCAAAAACCGTGCCCCCAAGAGGCCTGGAAACACCCACCCCAGCCGCAGGGCACTGTCTGAGACTCAAGATCCAGAGGGAGCCAGGTTCTGTCCAAAATTCCATCCAGAATTAGCAAACAGTGAACTACAGTGAGCGGAACTGCTGCCATGCGCTACACAAAGGGAGGCCAGCGATGTGCCTAAATAGTCCATTCAATTCACAGCAGAGAAGATCTGGCCCATCTCAGGAACAGGGACAAATAGTAGCTTTGGAAATAAAAATTATTTACCTGACTAAACTCTTCTGGAAAGTATTCAACAATTAAAACAGTACTGACTTAACATAAAGTAACACTTCACATAAAGTATTTCAGTCAGACTTTTAACTAACTCTGATAGGGCATCCCCTTCCAGAAATTAGGGATGGGCATTCCTTGGGGAGCTACTAGAGTCCTGTACGCATGAAGGACCTCCAAGGGGGTAACCACAGCAGGGCAGGACGGCTGCCAGAGCCCAGCATGGGCACAACACACCCAGGCTGAAGAGCGCACAGATGGGGCTATGCCCACACCAAGCTTGGCTGCTAATCCAATCCAGCAGCCCACCATGCCCTCAGCACAGGTGCCGCACCGAAGACATGGCGAGAGGATCTGAGCCATCCTGGAGTCCAGCAGAGCGTGGTCTGCACTAGAACACCAAGAAATCAGGACACTGGGTCTTTATGAGTGAACAGGCCCCTTACTCCTTCCCCTCCAACCACAGGTATTTCTCCCAAATTATTCTGCAAGTGAACATCTCCCTCCCTCAAAATGATATGGCCTTGTTTCCTTTAAATCCACTTGTCCACTTGGTCAATACCTATGTGACAAGCACTGGGCTATACTTGTGCTGTCCAATTTGGTGGCCACCCATCACGTGTAATTTACATAGATTAAGGTAAGATTTTAAAGTGTTGTTCCTCAGTTGCACAGGTCACATTTCAAGTACCCAATAGCCATATGTGGCTAGCAGCTACCATGCTGGACAAAACAGATGCCACTTCCATCATTACAGAAAGTTCTATTGGGCAGCACTAGAACGAACAGCTGCCATACATGAAGGTGAGCACAAGAGACAGGGAAATTTCTGCCCTCATAGAGCCTATGACTGGCTGGGTGTGGTGGCTCATGCCTGTAATCCCAGCACTTTGGGAGGCTGAGTCAGGAGGACTGCTTGAGCTTAAGACCAGCCTGGGCAACATAGTGGATCCCCATTTTTTGCATCTCTACAAAAAATACAAAAATTGGCCAGATGGGGTAGCTCATGCCTGTAGTCCCAGCTACTTGGGAAGCCAAGGTGGGAGGATCCCCTGAGCCTGGAGAGGCAGAGGCTACAGTGAGCCATGATTGTGCCACTGCACTCCAACATGGGTGACAGAGTGAGACCCTGTCTCAAAAAACTTGGGATAAGCAGCTTCCTATCAAAGAAGCCACGCAGAATAAGCCTATGAAATAAGATGTACCGATGCTAAGTCCTATGAAGGGAACTGCAGAGTGAGCAAAGGGAGTGGAGAGGGGTGAGGCTCTGATACCAGACAGACCCATCTACCTGAATGGCAAGTGCTGGATGGAGTAGAAGGGCCTCTGTTCTCTTCAGTGCAAGGTTCTAACCAGAAGCCCATAAGCAGGCTCACATACTTGAGAGTGGCCTGTGACTTGCAGACACAGTCCTTCTGCCAATCCACAGCAGCATGAGGTCACCAGCTAAGCATTTCTGGTCATTCTGGCTTAAGCTAATTCACAGCAAACACCGACATGGAGACAGTAACTCAGTGTAGCCAGAACTTTGTGGGAGGCAGCATGGACTTGTCACAGCTGTGGAATGCCGGAAACAGATGCCACAAGCATCTGGTGGGTTCTCACCATGTTTGAGGCCGCCTGGAAACTACAGAACAGACACTGACCGAGTCTGTGAATGTCACCGAGCCAAGGGCCTTGGCAGCCTGAGGGCGGTGCTGTTAGGTACAGGCATTCATCATCTGCTCTGAGCTTTCTTCTGATGAATGGGTCACACTACTTCTTATTCTCCATTGGAGCCCTTCGTTTCTGGGGTGGGGAGGATACAGGTGGGGAGAGGGAGAGCTCAAGAGCTACTGGAACTACAGAACTGAGTTTTGAATGGCTGGTCCCTAAACACTGGACACACAAAAAGCAAATGGTCCCGATGCTGGTGAAAACAGACACTTATACAGGTTAAGCCCTCTGCTCTCCAAAACCAGTAAAGACATTCTGCAAGTTTTCTAAAGGTTGTGGGTTTTCTGCAATAAACCTCCAAACTAAATACTGTTCCCATTTTTTATGAATGTCTTAAAATTCTATTGTACGTTATCTTGCTTTCTTCGACCTAACATAGGAGCCACCTACTTCTGTGATGACATCGGTTGACTCAGGGTCACCAGCAGTGAGATGTGCAGGGCTCTGAGGGTGGAGGGCTGCCTCTGTGCCTGATGCCACCACACTGATGGCCTGAGTGAGGGGGACCTCCACGGGCCTGCTATTCCCTGGCTAGTGGCCATCATTCTACCTTGCCAAGAACCCACCGCTTCCAATTAGCAATAGGCACAACAGCCACACTTCTGCCATGTGGAACAGATTCACTGGATTGCAAGGCTCTCCTGGCAGAAAACTGAAGGAGGAATCTGTGCATGAATTTAGCACCCCTGCCACTGGCTCTGGCAATGGCGGAGAAGAGATGGGCAGGTAGCTGTCCTCCCAAAGGGGGTGGAAACCACAGGCCTTTCAAAGGCAGCAGGTGAGTCGAAACAGAGGAGGAAGGTCTGCCTTGTCACCTCATCAGCTAGCATTTTAAAGCCAAGCTGTTCACAGCTAAATCTATGCTGAAAAGACTTCTGTAACATACTTAAAGTTTCAAAAGAAATAATGAACTGTGTTATCCTCACCAAGCTTCCAGTTTTTCTGCCACCTTCCCACATCCCAGATAGATATCACTCTTGGGATCCTATCCTTGTGCTGTGGCTAGGGACAGATAAGGTTCTCCTGGTAAGAAAGAGGACTGTGAGCTGACCCATTCACTCACATGATCCTTACCAAGGCCTTCGGTTCTCTGTACGATGCCACATCTACCATCACTCCCACATTTAGGGTTGGTAACAGACCCCATATGGCCAAATCCCAAACATGGATGTCACATTCTAGGGCATGCAGTACACATTTGTGTAAAGACCCATATTTGCAAATATTCTCTCAGCTGAAACCCCCTGCAAGATTTCAAGGTATTTTTCTGACAAATGCAGATCTGGAAAGTAGGAGGGCTTGGGGCAGTAGACAATAGTGGTTGTCTTTGAAGGACCACAAGAGAAAGGTACCAGAGAGAAAAATGCAGAGAAAGCAAGGCTGATTTTGTTGATACAGAGTCCACGGAGAACCACTGGGCTCTCTAAGCCTGAAAAACAGCACTTAGCTTGCCTCTTCTTGGTTTAAATTTTAACAAGTGTCTCAAGTAAACTCTTGCCCAATGAAATTCACCCCAATGCCTGGTGAGGAAGAGTGTGAACTGCTTCCTAGGTTGCAAAGTGATCTGAAGGACATGCGTGAGGCTTTGGAAGGGAGGGGCTGAGTTACTGTTTACCTTTTCATTAAGACCCGAGGGACAACCACAAGGAGATGAATTCTGCCAACAGCTGAGAGCTTGGAATTGGGTCTTTCCCAGTGGACTCTCTGACGAGAACACAGCCCCAGCCAATACCTAATTAGGAGTCTGGTAAGATACTGAAGTAGAGAATCCAGGCAGACTGTGCCAAGAATTCTAATCTAGATAAACTGTGAGCCAATAAATGAGCATTGTTTAAAAAAAGAAGACAAAGGCTGATGGGAAGTCTGTCGTTTCTCATGTGTCTCTTTAGCTATCAACTGAGAGGCAGACTCTCAATGAGGGAGGATAATGCAATTCAGGACTGGTCATCGAGAGAAGAGAGCTCACAAAAAGCCTTCAGAAGTCAGCCCTTCTCTGGAATTTTCTTCCAAATGAAAAAGTCATCTTGAATATTAAAGGTCAGAAATTCTCATCTGAGCTAACTTTGTGATGTCATGGCTGCTAAACCTGATGTCCATTATCTTCGTGGGTACTGCTCACTGTGTGTTACTCTGTCAGGCTTTCCAGACAGCTCTGCAGGGAGCTAGGAGTCCTCTAAAACGATCTGGGATGCTTGTTCAGAAAATCCAACCTTGGGCTTTCCCCATAGTGAATCGGAATGTCTAAGAACAAGTGTCCCAAGAAGCTCTTATCACTAGACAATGAAAGAACAGGGATTTGGACCTTCTGGCTGTCAGTAGTCATGCTCTTATCCACTCAGCAACACTGCTGCCCACTATCAAATTTCATCACATGGAAACTTTTCTTTCACTAAATTATAGAGCAGCCTACACTATTTAAAAGGGTAAGGGAAGGACTCCATAAAGAATTATGCAGTATTTCAATCCACATACTTTTATCCGTAGACAGAATCCAACTCTGGAATTCTGTACTTTGTCTATACCTGGAAGCACACCCAGCTCCTCTTTTGGGCCCACAAAGGAGATGGAACAAACAGCTGTGAGGCTCTGAAGGGCAGGCTTGCACTCCTGCCAGGAGGTGAGGCTCTGCGGCTTTCCCCTAGGGTGAGCTATCTAATAAGCTTGCCACATCACCATTTGGCTTGTTAGAAAATAATTTAGGAGCATTTGGAAACAAATCTGTGCAAGAGAAATGGAAATCATATATATTAGGCACACACATGGAAACATAACCTACAAATTCATATTAAATGCTTTTGGTGACATCTACTTAAAAACAACTCATAATTTAAAGTCTTAGATTTCTAACACTAATCCAGTCATATGGAAAACTGGAAAGCAGCATTACTGATTAGTCTCACAAGTAACCAACTCAAATCTTCACCAGGATGTGCTCAGTCCAGGCTTCTTCTCACTGTAAAGACCAATGGAAATGACTTGATAGCTTGCATTCGGTATGGTGAGGAGACCCCACGAGGCTGAGTTTTATACTCATTCTTTACAGGGCAGGGCAGGCCACTGACTTCTGCACTGAGCCACCTTTGATTCATATGAGAATGGGAATGGAAGTTCATGCCTGGCTAACCATGCACAGGTCACAGGAAGATCACATTGGTTAGAGGTGTGAGATTTGGCAAACCAGAAAACATCACCTTACTTAAGGACTTCCACCTGACATTCATCAGATGCATGGCAACTGCTAGTCTAATTCAAAATAATCAGTTAATAGAATGCTTTAAAAAATAAAATCTTATGCTTCTAGTGATGTTTTGCTACTCATTTAGAAAGTTCAAGAGGCTCTAAACTTCAAATGCCTGTGATAAAATAAAAATAGGACTACATACATCATTCATTCTTAAGACAATTAGGCCAAAATGCAGCTAAAACATCAAGCAGACTGCCCCAGACTACAAGGAGTGGCATTCTAATTACCTGTTTCTCCCCACAACGGGTCGGTGCCATTGACTTCTACTTCATGTTCGTTCTCCATCCCCAGCAAGCACTGGACCACCTGTCAGGTCAGACGTGGCAAGGTGATTTAATGAGTTCTCATAGCAAGAGGTGCTTATTACAGCCCATGCATCAAAGGAAAGAGTGTGTTGTTTTTTAACCATTATTATCTCATGCTGTACAAGGAGAGAAAAATATAATGAAAACTGTTTTC
Organism: Callithrix jacchus; assembly: GCF_049354715.1. NCBI lineage: Eukaryota > Metazoa > Chordata > Mammalia > Primates > Cebidae > Callithrix > Callithrix jacchus. The sequence goes on from NC_133507.1 coordinate 70,733,864, forward strand.
AAGTATAATTCATATGCTATTCACACTTTCAGTTGGAGAATAATTTTTAAAAATCTCAGTGAATTTCAGCAACATTGTTCAGGATTACTAGGTACTCAGAATTCTAATGAATTCCAACATGACCCAAATATGCCAGCCTAATCAACAAAGGACATGGCAGATCACATGAAGTGCAGTTTCTGCATAATCACCAGAAGATAGTGAATCAATTTTTCACAAGGAAGGAAAACAAGGTTATACATGCCTTCTTCAATCAAAATTTTTACAAAGTATTGTTCAAATACATTTTCTACTGGCAGCATTATTCTTTTCCCTTATGGGACTCTCCCTGTCAAAGAGGTCAGGTCACAGGCATGGAGGCAGGAAGACGAAGCATCTGTGCCCTGGACCTGAGCCGGCGTTCACCCTGAGCAAGAGCAGCGAGCAATGGGAGAACACAACACCACCACCTTCCGGTCTCCTAGCCCACACTCTTTGCGGGGGGCTGTATGATGGCCCCCAAAGATATCTACATCCCAACCCCCAGAGCCTGTGAATGCGACCTTATAAGGCAAAAAGGAATTGCAGATGTGATTATGAATCTTGAAATAGGTTGATTACCTCAAATTATCAAGGTTTATGTCTGAACACACCTGATCTAATCAATCACAACCATCTTTAAAGGGACAGGAGGAGTCCAGGTCAGAGGACAGAGAAGAGATGACAGAGGCTAAGGTGAAAGTGGGGCGCTCTGGAGATGGAGGAAGGGGCCACGAGCTAAAAAATACAGGGGGCTTCAAGACGCGAGAGAAAGCAAGGAGACAGGTTCTCCCCTAGAGCCTTCAGAAGGCAGGCTGGCCTCCTGATAGTGTGATTTTAGACTTCTGACCTCCAGAGCTTTCAGAGTAATCATACGCTGCTTTAAGCCACTAGCTTTGTGGCCATATGTGATAACAGAGTTAGGAGACCACTAGGCCCTTCAAGTCTGATGGTGAACAAACCCTGCTTTTTTCACCCTACTGGCTGTGCTCAGGTGGTTTTCACTCAGCATTTCCTCCCAACCAGCTTTAAAACAAGGGGGTTAGCATGAGTTGAGACAAAGGTCATTCCAAGGATAATTCTTCACACTTGAAAAAAGGAAAACATCTACATTTTCACGTGTGTTTGACATTATCTCTGTGTATATATCTATGTGCTTCTAATGTTTTAAATGCCAGAAATTAGCCAGCCACTATTTCATGCTTGTGTGAGTGTCCGCCCATGAGTTCTGAATGCCCAAGTCAGCCAGGCAGCTTCACACTGAAATTTACTAAATTCGTTTTGGAAAAAGAATCCTACCAAATACTGGCACCTCTAATTGCCTCAAGATAATTCAGAGTGAGAAATACACAGGAGGGAGCACGCAAAACATTATTAAATTCACAGATAAAGAAAGCCAAGACACACAGGTCAGGAGGTGACAATTAAATCTTCAAACTGAGGAATACCAACATCTGTCAGAAATAAATGCTCTATTTAACTATTGCATGGAGTTTTCATTCAGTGGAGGAGCTGCAAATGACAAGCATTCTTATGTGCTATCAAAGCATTAAAGCTCTATTTTTAAAAATCCTTCAAATACTCAGGAACGATTTTAGAATCAGGATTCCATGTGATTATTGTCAAAAGAACACAAAGGTAGAAGAATGAATTAAAGGGGGAAAAAATGTAAGACAGCAGGGCTAGAGGGCAGAGCAGGGAAGGAGGAGAAACATGAGGAAGAGCGGAGAGTGAATGACATCAAAAGGCTTCCACAGAATAAGCCTGCCTGTCCCCATCACGTGCACACAAGAGTGTGCACTGTCACTCACAGGAAGGATGTGATGCCCATCAAAGACCTTCTACTGCAGGTGGTCAGCACCAACTTCGAGTTCTTGGAATCCTTGTTCTTTCAGCCCTTCAGTGTGTCAATTGACTTGCTGGGCTACAGCCTCTAGCTTCCCAGGAAGAAGACCCCTGCCCCACTCACCGAGCTGTGACCCATGCTGGCAGCTGCAGTCAATGCCTGCTGCAGGGCGTGGCTCTTCCTCAGGGCGCCTGGCTGGGGAGGACCTGGTGACCACTCACAGGTCAGCAGGTACTGGAGAATGTCACCATGGCCCCGTAGAGCGCTGTGGACAAGCGCACACTGGCCCTTCTTATCCAAGTGGTCCACCTAGAGGCAGGAGTGGGGGAGGAGTACGACTGAGCAACACTTTGCCTCTAAGCACATGGATGCACCACCTAACTGTGTGCAAACCCTACTCCCTATAAGCATACGTGGAGTTCACATTCCAACTTGTTTTTCTGGAGTACCTGGAACCTTAGCCTGGATTAACTTCCAGGCGGTAACAAATGTACCACTCCAGGCCTCAGGTTCCCTTTGCAAGTCTCAGGGTCACAAAACATCCTCCTTACCCTATGTCCCTGTAGCAAATTACCCAAAGATCCTAACTCTCTTGCGAGCATGTATGGAGACACAGACCAAAACCTCGGACAAAGCCCTGTGCTTCCCGGCTTTGGTTGCCAGGTGGGGCATTCTAAGTCTGCTGTGACAAGCTATAATTTAGGGGGAATAGAGCCACACTCTGGTCACTGACCTAGGAGATCCAAAGAAAAGGAGGGATGTGGAAAAACAGCTGAGTGTGAAAGAGCAGAAAGGGGGTCCGAGGGGCATCTTATTGGGAAGGAGGCTTCATGCAGGCTGGTGGCCTAGGCATGCTGGCAGGTAAGGGGGGCGGCCACAAAGTCAGGGCAGGCCAGCTAGCCAGAATAAGTGAGTGAGTGCCACACACCTCCTCCTCAAGGCCCAAAGGCAGCAGGCAGCCCCTCTTGTCTTATCTAAACCCCAGAGTACTGGGGCTGGGAGAGGAGCCTTGCATGACTCCTGGGGACGCCCTGTGACATAGTGAGGACGCCCTGCACCCTCACTACAGGCTTTGCCAGAGCCCTGTGACATAGCACTCAGCCTCCTACTCCAGAGCTTCCAGCTGTGATGGGGGAGGCCTGCTGGCATCAGAATACAATGTAAAGCACAGCTGGGATCCAGAAATGGAGGTGCGGTGATGTGCAGCAGTAATGTACCCACCCCAAAGGCTTAGCCACATATTTCCCTTCTCTACGATCTGAAGTTTTTAAGTCCCAAATGTTGAATTTTTGAGAGAAAAAATAAAGCTCCCATAGCTGTTATAACCCTAATTTTTGTGAACTTTAAATATCCTAATTAAAAGATAAAAGTAGCAGCTTATGTCTACTGTTATTCAAAAGGTACATTTCCCAAAAAATTGCTCCTAGTAAACCTAGAGTTTACAGTGAGCTCAGTATCATTCTCATTCACACTATTAAAGCTGACAATTCCCAGCCAGATGCAGTAGCTCATGCCTATAATCTCAATAGCTTGGGAGCCCAAGGCATGCAGATCACATGAGGTCAGGAGTTTGAGACCAGCCTGGCCAACATGGTGAAACCCTGTCTGTACTAAAAATACAAACATTAACCACGCATGGTGGTACGCACCTGTAGTCCCAGCTACTCAGAGGCTGAGGCAGGAGAATCGCCTAAACCTCAAGGTAGAGGTTGCAGTGAGCTGAGATTGTGCCGCTGCACTCAAGACTGAGCAACAGAGCCAGACTCTTGTCAAAAAAGAAAAAAAAAAAGCTGAGAGCTCTAGAGTAACTTATTTAGCAATACATGCTTATTTCATATATGATTGAATGCTTATACAACGGCCCTGTGGTAGGGACTGCTGTTATGCCCATTTTACAGATAAGAAGCCTGAGACACATAGGCTCAATAACTTGCCCAATACCCTAGAACTGGCAAGTGGAAAGATGAAGATTCCAGGCAATCTAGTTCCTGCAGCTCAGGCACATGGCTTCAAAGACCCATGGAACTCATCTTACTGTTTTAAAAAGACATAAAATGGGATAAGAAGTGGGGGCGGGAAGCAAACATTTAACCAATCTCAGTGCTTTCTGGATCAATACTTGCAGGAGTTTTGAAGGCTGGCCCTCCTCATGTGGCTAGGAGCCAGGATCTCCCTGGAACTCTGCCTTCCCCTGGACAACATTGAGCAGAGTAACTGTGTCTGAGCAAAACACACCTCTCTAATGTGCCCCAGTCAGGCACATTACAAAAGTGACTGATCCCCGCAGCCCTACCCTTTCTGTGTATGCTGTGGTTTGAGAGACAAGAGAGTCTGGGCCAGCAGATAACAACTCTAGCAACGAGATGAAGCCATTTCCCTGCCCCAGCCCCACTCAAGAGCAGGCTGCCTCTTACCCTTGCTCCCTTCTTGGTCAGCAGACACACCAGCTTCATGTGGCCGGCAGCTGCTGCGTAACAGAGGGCAGTCATGCCGTTCTCCGACGTTCCATCTAGGCAGGCGCCAAATTCCAGGAGTAGAGTGACAACTTCCTCATGGCCAAGGTGAGACTGGACGCACAGGATTGGGGCATTATTTAACACTTCTGTCCTGTAGTTCACGTTGGCCCCTCCCAAAATCAGGAGACGGCTCACCTATTGGACAAGGTCCCCCAACAAGATTAACTGTCTCTCTCTCACACACACACACACACACACACACATGTATATATATATATGTCATCTAAACATTTGTAGAAATTGGCAGTATCCTCAATTTTCAGTATTATTTTAATCCAGTGGTTCTCAAACATGAATGTCCATCAGTATAACCTGGGAATACATTAACAATGCACATTCTCATTGGTGGGAATGTAAAATAATGTAATTTAATGGGAAACAGTAAGACGGTTCCTTAGAAGATTAAAAATAGAACTACTGCCTCAGGCATGTGCCTGGAATCCCAGCTACTCAGGAAGCTGAGGTGGGAGGATCTCTTGGGGCCAGAGTTTGAGGCTGTAGTGCACTATGAACACACTTGTGAGCAGCCTGCTGCACTCCAGCCTGTCAAATTCTTAAAAAAATTTTAATTAAAAAAAAAAATAGAATGTCCATGTGATCCAGCCATCCCACTTCTGGGTATATATAGAAAAGAACTGAAAGCAGGGTCTCAAAGACATATTTGCACATTCATGTTAATTGCAGCATTATTCACAATAGCCAAGAGGTAGACACAACCTCAATGTTCATCAGTGGATGAAGAAACTGTGGTACGTGAACATACAATGGATTTCCATTCAGACTTATAAAGGAGAAAATCTTGCCATATGTGACAACACAGGTAAACCTTGGGGGAAGTTAAATAGGTGAAACAAGTCAGACACAAAAGAACAAATGCTGTGTGATACCACTTATGAGGTGTATGCCATAGTCAAACTCGTACAGACAGCAGAATGAAGGTTTTTAGACCTGGTCACAGGGGGAAATGAGAGTTGTCACTTAAGGGATACAGAGTTTTAATTTTGCAATATGAAAAGTACTGGAGATCTATTGCACAACAGTTGGAATACTATTAACACTACTGAATTGCAGACTTAAAAATGGTTAAGATGGTAAATTTCCTTTTGTGTTTCTTAACTGCAATTAAAAATAAAAAACTAAACAAATGACCATGCACGGTGGCTCATGTCTGTAATCCCAGCACTTTGGGAGGCAGAAGCGGGCGGATCACCTGAGGTTAGGAGTTTGAGACTAGCCTAGACAACAAGGTGAAAACCCATCTCTACTAAAAATACAAAAATTAGCCAGCTGTGGTGGTGGGCACCTGTAATACCAGCTATTTGGGAGGCTGACACAGGACAATCCCTTGAATGCGGGAGGCGGAGGTTGCAGTAAGCCGAGATCACATAATTGCACTCCAGCCTGGGGGAGAGAGTGAGACTCCGTCTCAAAACAAAAAAACAAAAAAAACCCTAAACGACTGCGAATTCGGGTCCCAGCCCCTGATTTCTGATTCAGTGTATTTGGATGGTACATTTTTAATAAGTTCCCTGTTGAGATGGACACTCTTGGTTTGGGGAACCACATTTTGAAAAGTCAGTTTAACCTAAACAAAAATAGGAAATTCATTTTCCTGGCAATGAAGTAATAATTGTGTCTGGGTGCAGGGGCTCATAACTGTAATCCCAGCATTTTCTGAGGAGGGAGGACTGCGTGAGTCCAGGAGTTTGAGACCAACCGTGGCAACACGGCAAGACCCTGTCTCTATAAAAATTTAAAAAGAAGAAAATAGTAGTCATGGTGTTAAATAATTAATAGTGAGATAAGGCCAAAAGTAAATACAAATACTTATTTATTCACAAGGATATGTTCCTAAAAGAAGCAATACAGAAACGTCAACATGCCTCAGGATTGTCAGTAGCACAACACTGCCAGAAAACAATGTGCTGCTTCCACTAATTACTATATCCCCCACTCAGTAATCTCCTTGGATCTAGGTATGGGAAAGCTTTTTATCTATAAATTTTAAAATAAAAATCACTGAACATATGCAAATTTTAGGTATACTAATATCTTTTCTTTCAGATCTCCAGGTCATTAGATAAAAATGATGCTCCTCTAACAGCTATTAAAATGTCCAGTGCATTTCTTCCAACGGCTCACTTTAATGGTCCTGACCCACATCAATCACTGCCCCTGCCAAAGCCTGGCAGGTCTTCCCGCTGTCCACTCAATGTGAAAGCCACAAAGACTGTCATTTATTGACTAGAGACACATGGGGATCATTAAAAGATACAGAGAGATAACAAGGCATAAAAAATTCAGGGTATATCAGTGATACGTGTCCACAAGAGTAGCTGACAGAATATTTAAAAATAGATGGGTCTGGAAAATTATACTACCAGGTAGTGAAACCAAAACTCACAATTGCATGCGACAGGTTAGAACCGCAGGTGTCAAATTTGAAGAAGTCTTGGCTACTGAAGGTTGAACCTTATGTGATCCAGGCCTCCAGCTTCCTCTCTGATCTTCTTGCAGAATCCTTCCCTCACTGCAGCCACCCTGGACCCAGCATGTGCTGTGACAATGCCAAGCAGGGACGGCCTCATGGTCTCTACCCCTTACAGTTCCCTGACTGGAATGCTCATTCCATACATATAGATGCCAAAGGATCGCTTCTTGCAGGGCTCTGCTCCAGTGCCAGCACAAGGGGGAGAGAGTCTCCTACCTCTACATACATGCACCCAAGCCCTTGCCATCCCTCAGCACACTGCTTTACTGCTTAGTCCACTGCACCAGACAATGATTCTACAATACAGAAGTTCCCAGAGAAGAAAGGCAAACAGAGCCCCACCACAGACAAGGATGGCCCACATACCAACTTCTTCACAATGCTGGGACTGCCACTTACATTTAAGGAAGAACAGGCCATGTGCAAGTGACAAGGAGGCCCCGAGGAGCCAGCCGAACACCTGACCACCCTGCTGTTTACCCCATCACAGACACCACTGCTCAGCCAGACCAGGGTGAGCACCAACCCCTGGGGTCCCATTGTCAACCTGCACTCACGGAGGAATGGATGAGATCAGAAAGACCGTCTCGTCCTAACACTGCTATTTCATGGGCAACTCCAGGCAAATGACCTCATTAATCCCCACCGAGCCTGCTCTACAGATCTATACAGGCTTGCTTTTAAAAATGCCACCAAACTCAAATCTAACTCAAAAGCATTTTAAGATTGTATTACACTACAGCATTAACAAAAGTGTGGCCAGGCGCAGTGGCTCATGCCTGTAATCCCAACACTTTGGGAGGCTGAGGTAGGTGTATCACCTGAGGTCAGGAGTTCAAGACCAGTCTGGCCTATATAGTGAAACACAGTCTCTACTAAAAATACAAAAATTAGCTGGTTGTGGTGGCACACGCCTATAATCCCAGCTATTCGGGAGGCTGAGGCAAGAGAATCACTTGAACTCAGGAGGGGAAGGTTGCAGTGAGCCGAGACGGTGCCACTGGACTCCAGCCTGGGCAACAAGAGTGAAACTCCATCTCAAAAAAATAAATTAAATAATAAATAAAAGTGTTTAAAAAACCCCTTTGGATAACTGTGGACAGAATAAGATTATGCTGAAGAAATACATGAGGATTTTATTAAGGCTGATGAAACCAGTCCTCAGCAAGAGGAGTAGAGAAGATACACCCATTTAGAAACACATGCAATGCCACCAATGGGTACATCAGATTCTGCTAACCACAGGATGGGCAGGATCACTTGTAAATTCCCTGGATGATACTGCCAGCCAGTTACATTCTTTCCTCCCCCATCAACCCCATACCTTCTTGAGATCCATGAGCCTAAAAGATGAAGTATTAATAGTATGAGTTCTCAACCAGCCCCCAAACTAAACTACTGTGTAATTTTCACCTCTCTGTGCTTTAGGTGCCACCTAAGAAAACAGCAAGCTTGCCACCCCATTCTATCTAACAGGTACTCTTTGCTAATAATGGTGGAAGGTATACTTGCAGTGCCATGATGAATCTTCTACAAGAGTTTACCTGGAAGGCATGTGCTCAGGGTGGAGCTTTTCTAAAGATGTCACACTTAATCTGCTTTTGGGAAAAACAGTTTCCCTTGTTAGTGTAATGCTGTAGGTATTTCTACCACTTAACTCTCCATCATCTTTCTTTAACTTATGGTTCTTAACCCGGATGCACATCAAACCACCTGGCAGCTTGAAAGTCTCCAATGCCCTGGCCCCACCTTTGGAGATTTTGACTTAACTGAGGCTGGGGCTGTGGTGCCCAGAGCTCCCAGGTGATTCCAGCTGGCAGCTAGGGCTGTAAACACATCGAGTGATAAAGGCACCTGCAGAGCACAGGCTTGCTGAGTATCAGGTGCCCTTCCAACTTTGTGATTTTGAGCAAATATCAACTGCCCTAAACCTTAGTTTTCTCATCTGAAAAATTCACAATAAAAGTCTCACTTCACTTGGTGGTTGCAAAGATTAAAAATCATGTGTTAAAAAAAAGTGTGTGTGTGTATATATACATGCACATTAAGCATTTAGCACAGCACTCAGCATCCTGTACATGCTAAATAAATGTTAATTGATATTATTGTAATCAAACTTTCATAGAGTCTTCAGAAAGGGCAAGAACTCAGGTCCCTGACCTCTGGAAGGCACAGGATGGAGATCTGCCCTCCTGTCGACGTCGCCCTGCATGCCCACCCTAGGCTGTTCACCAGCACAGAGCAGCAGGGACACCTCACAGAGGAAAGTCACCTGCAACCATCACATCCTCAAGGTAGGAAGCTCCTGTTAACAAGCACCAACTGGTACATCCAGAAGTTCCCAAGTGCCTACAGCAGAGCCACTGTTTCCAGAGATGAGGCAGAGCACCATAACAACTCATGTAAACATCATTAATACCAATTATGTTCCCAGTAACTTTAACATCTCGGGTAGGTTTCTCATTACTCGAGAGACAGGCTCTTTTGTGTCTCCACTTTATAGGTGAGAACGCCAAGGCTCAGAGGGAGTAAGACAGAGCTGAGCACTAAGCACAAAGCTAATGACAGTCACAGAGCAGCCAGGTGGCAGAGGCAGCGGCCCTGGCTGAGACTGCATTGCACTGAAGGAACCTGTTTAAATGATTAATCCTATAGATTTTCCACCAACGATATGGAAATTTTCTGACCATGATCACAGAAGCCCTCCTTGGACAACACTTGGAAGTGGTGGTATCTCTATACTTCTGGATTTAATGAAAACAGGAAAACAGGAAGGGAGCTGGGGGTTATGCAAGGCAAATGATCATGAGGACTAGAAAAGGCTTGTCCAGGGTGGTCATGGGGCAGCGCCAGCATTCCCACTAAGTACACTGGAGGCTCACACAAGCACAATTGTTTTTAAACATGTCCTGCTTGACTGTGATGCAGGATATGACTAGATCTCCGGCCAAGGGAAGTTAGGCCAAAGTCCACGCCTAGCTCCTGTTCTCCTCTCCTTTCTGTTGTCAGCTGAGCAAAGATTTGCAACCCAAATCCTCCTGAGGCCAAAGCCTGTGGCTGGCCACCAGTCCTATAAGATGGTACAACAAAACCACTGACTAGATGGGACCCCAGTGGGCCAGCAGGGCCCAGGCTGGCCCATCCCAGCCTGGCCATAGGAGATGACATGGTTAGAGACAGCTGGCATGCCACTGGAAGTAAAATACATCAAGTAATCATCCCAGAACAAGTCACTTTAATTTACCAAAGTGGCAAACTGCAATTATTGTTCAAAATGACATTCATCCCTGTATGACAACATTTAATACGCTCTAAAAAAAGTTCCTTAATTGCATGCATAATTTAAAATTACTGTAATTTGTTCAAGATCCTGTGAAAACCTTTCTCCCCCACTTGAAAGATAAAAGAAACAGAAGGATAACGAAAAGACTTGAGATTCTATAACCACATTATAGAAATAATTTGGGGGATGGTGTAGATGAAGGTGACACTGGAGTTTTACAAAACAAAGTAAAAATGATTAACTCTTAAAATTGCACATATGTTGAAGAGGAAAGCTTATAACCAGAAGGGCCACGCCCATTTCATTATTATGCTGCAAGTTTAAATTTACTTTCTTAAAAGCTTGTACTCAACAGATGTTTCCCATTTACTTATCTCCATATTAAAATAACTTCTATGTCCAGAAATTCACTAAAGTATGAAAACAGATATTGCCATTTTTATTCTTGTCTTTCTTCCTTATGATTATAGAATTTTATTAGTTATGGATAAGCCAAAAGATATACTCTTAGCTGAAATGAAAGATGAAACAATGTGAGTGGTTCAGGAGGAAGACCTGGGCTCACTAAACTGCCTCAGAGCTTCCACAGGCAGCAGGCACATCAGGGCCTGGGGCTGAAAGGCTTGGACACTGTCTTTGGGGCCTTAGCAGGCTACTTGGCCTCTGTGTGCTTTAGATTCCCAAGCTACATGAAATCAGGAAGAAAAATCTACCTTAAAAACCTGAGTGACCAAAAAGTGAAGAAGCTCTTGGCTCCACAGAAGGCCACGCTGATACCCTTTCCATAGGCAGAAATATGCATACATGAAACTGTGATCATTGTTTTTCCATGTACTCATCTCTATGCATCACTTGTCAATGCTTAATTTCCCATGAATTCGAAAGAGATGGTCCAGGTTAGTAACCCAGGACACTTAAAAAAAATCCATTTTCCCTAGAAATCTCTCTGATCTTTGATTTCCATTGTAAACTGGTTTCCTTATCACATCCACTGAGAAACAATCACCATATGTGCACAGAGCAGCCCTGACCACCTACATCTTCCTGCCACAGAAAAGCTAAACTTCTGTAAGAACAAATAATAGAGCACCCAAGCCTGTGTCATCAGGGAAGCACATCATTAGAAGCTCCTCTGTGTCCTCTCACCACCACCCAGGGAAGAGGGAAGCAGGGCTGTTGGAGGAACAGCCAGCAGGTGGCCAGGGCTGGGTCCCCGCCTCTCTGTGCAGGAGGGTTGCTCACCTTCACATTGGGAGTATAGAGATTCCTGAGAGAGGCCAGGGCGGCAGACAGCCCCTCGGTGCTGTAGCCGATCCACAGGGCTTGGAGATGGCTTGAAGAAATTCCTGTCTTCTTAGTGAGGCCCTGGAAACAATCAGAGACAGATGTGCCTGAGTGTCTCCTTCTCACCTGCAGGGACACTCTGAAAACGTCTGCCACAGAGGGTGCAGATACCAGCAGAATGCATGGGGTCTCACATAAAGAACGCCTGGACATGTGAGCTTTCACTACCTGAAACCAAGGTAAAGGAATCAGCCTGCCTTTGCTAGGTTAACTGCCTGGGGAGAAAGATGGCAGATCAGAGTTTCTCTTTTTTTTTTTTTTTGTCCTTGAGTCAGAGTCTCCCTGTGTCACCTAGGCTGGAGTGCAGTAGTGCAATCTCGGCTCACTTCAACCTCCACCTCCCAGGCTCAAGCGATTCTTGTGCCTCAGTCTCTCAAGTAGCTGGAATTACAGATACATGCCACCACTCCCAGCTAATTTTTCTAATTTTAGTAGAGACACGGTTTCACCATGTTTTCCAGACTGGTCTCGAACTCCTAGCCTCAAGTGATCCACCTGTCTTGGCCTTCCAAAGTTCTAAGATCACAGGTGTGAAGCACTGAACCCAGCTAGAGAGTTTCTCTTTATGGAAGTAAATTAGAGGAAGAATAAATGACAGAGTATCACCATCTGAGCGTCACATGGTGGTGGGTGCCTGTAGTCCCAGTTACTTGAGAGAATGAGGTGGGAGGATTCCTTGAGCCCAGTGAGCTATTATCGCACCACTGCCCTCCAGCCTAGGCAAACAGAGCAAAACTTCATTAAAAAAAAAAGTCCAGGAATGGTGGGTTACACCTGTAATCCCAGCACTTTGGGAGGCAAAGGTGGGCAGATTACCTGAGGTCAAGAGTTCAAAACCAGCTAGGCCAACATGGTGAAACCCTGTCTCTATTAAAAATACAAAAATTAGCCAGTTTACTCTGTTGCACACACCCGTAATCCCAGCTACTGGGGAGGCTGAGGCAGGAGAACTGCTTCCCTCTGGGAAGACAGAGGTTGCAGTGAACCGAGATTGTGTCACTGAACTCCAACTTGGCCAACTCCATGTCAAAAAAAAAAAAAATAACCACATCACCAGGTGTAACACCAAATGAATGAGTCCAGGCAGTGACCAGCAATGACTGATGGCAACACAAAATGAGAAGCAAGCACAAATGCTGTGCCTCCTGATGTAAGACACTTTTTTTTTTTTTTTTGAGACAGAGTCTCGCTCTTTCACCAGGCTGGAGTGCAGTGGCGTGATCTCAGCTCACTGTAACCTTCGCCTCGCAGGTTCAAGAGATTCTCCTGCCTCAGCCTCTCCAGTAGCTGGGATACAGGTATGCATGACACCCAGCTAATTTTTATATTTTTAGTAGAGACGGGGTTTCACCATGTTGGTCAGGATGGTCTTGATTTCTTGACCTCGTAATCCACCCGCCTAAGCCTCCAAAAGTGTTGGGATTACATGTGTGAGCCACTGTGTCTGGCCAAGAAACTCTCAGAACTGCAATCTTGACACCCTGAAAGGCGTAAAAAACAACTGAAGTGATTAAGCCTCTACATACAACTACTAAATGATAGAAAATCCAGGGAAAAGAGGAACATGTTAAACTGCACCATGAAAAACAAGCGCACAGTCAGAAAGTCCACATGGTACAAAATCACCCAGGTCAAGGGAACTCAGGTTCTCAAACAAATCAGTGATAAGGAAACAAAAAGTAATCAACAAAGTAGAGCCTTTAAATAAAAAAGAAACTTAAAAGAGATTTAACGGTAGGAAGAAGTAAAACTTAACCACAGCACTCAGATACACACTTGAGCAATCAACTATAGCAAAATGCAAGGAAATGCCCAGGCTGAGTCTGAACAGCGGTTGCTTTTGGAGAGGAAGTGGGAAGAGGTTGCATTTGGGCTGAGGTGCGTAAAAGTTTCTCAGATGACTGACAGCCATCTAAAATCTCCAAAGCAAAACCTCAAAATAACAACAAAGAAACCCTTCCCCAAACTGGTGTGCATCTCACCTTGAAAATATGTGCCTTCAGGATGTGGTGGCCAAGCTCCATGGTCTGCTGGCGGTTCAACTTGCCCTCCTGACGCGAGAACATGAATGCTAGGAGAGCATGCCCGTTCCTAGGGGAAGAAACACAAGGGCTCATAGCAGAAGAGCCTGTTCCACCCCACTGCAGACCCACTCTCAATCCACCACCCATCATTTAGTCATTGATTTATGACTCTCACAAAGATGTAAACTCTGTGAGGCTAAGGGTCTCGCCCGAGTCACAACGTCTAGCAAAGTGCCTAGCACTTAGTGAACACTCAAATGTGTTTCAGGGATACATGGATGAATAGACACAGAGTACAGAACCATCTCTGAGCCTGGCCTTCAGGTTTCCTCAGGATCACCACTACTACAGGTAGACAAAGGACAAGACCTCACACTGGGAAGGAGAGAAAAGCCAGGCCATGCTAGGTGGCAGCTCATGATCAGGAATGCCGAGAATTCTAGGCTTGGATGGCACACAAGACCTTGTGGTGAGAAGAAGGCTAAGGCATATAAGTGGGCTTGCTGTGGCTGGCACATGGTGGACATCCAACCAACAGCACCCATTTCCCTGACCATTTCCCTTTTGTGAAGGTATCATCCTGCCCATTTTCCTGCCCATTTGCCCTCCATGTGTGTAGGACTCATTTTGTCCTCCTGTGGACCCCATGCCTTTGTCTGAGCCAACCAGTTTCTAAATGACACATAGAACTGCTTATTCCAATAGCAGTGACTTCTATCCAAGGTAAATTATTTTCATTTCTATCATCCTGACAACTTTGAGCTGCTGTTTCACTGGGGAAAAGCAGGGAGGAAAAGACAGACATCATATACATGTTTTAAAAAACATCCTAGTAGTTGCTAATCTAGATGATTAAAAGCATACATTATTTAAACTGCATTCATCTATCCAGATGCATGCCTGCTTCTCAGGCAGGTTGTAAACCATACAGACAGGAGGAAATCAAGGCAGGTGGAGGCTAAGGAATCAGTTTTTATAGTACAGAGGAGGGCATGATGTTTAAGGCCACATTGCCCCGAGTCCTGTCCAATGTCTTGTAATGGCCTGGAATTTTCCAATAAGCACATACCTTGTCACCCCTGGACACCTTCCACATCCCAGATCTTGAGCCTAGGACACCCCTCCAGTGAGAGCCTCTCATATTCCCTTGTCCCCATGGAAACTGCTGTCAGTGTCTCTCTAGTGCTCCAGAGCCCCCAAGGCCTCCCTAGGTCCTACCCATAGGCTGATCCCAGGGTTCAATCTGGCCCAGATATTGTCAGTCAAAAGCACTCTCCCAACCACAGGCTAAGTCCTCCTAAGTCTCCCAGCTGGCTGAGCTCTGTGGCCAGGCCAACTGTGTCCACCACAAAGACACACTAAGTATCATGGCTGGAGAGTGATGACCACATACCTCTTGGAACTAAGGTTTCCAGTGCTCCCAGGTGAGCACAGGGCATCTCACCTCTGAGACAACTCCCCATGCCACTGCTCCCCACTTATGCTCCTGCATACTCTGCTCATCGTTCCTCCCTGCCTCCCTGTTCTTAAGACCAAGCACCCTCTTCTAAGACAATCTGCATTCATGATTCTGTTCATTTCCAGTTCTTCCAGGTATCAAGTTCTTACTCTATGCCAGATGCAGAAACTTAAATGAATTCTTATTTACCTGCACAACCCTAGTATTATGACCCCCATATGCTTATATGAAGAAACAGAAGCCTGAACAGGTAAAGCAACCTGTCCAAGACCAAACGGCTAGTAGATGACAGAGCAGAGATTCGAACTGAAGTCTGCCAGACAGGAGAGCCCGAGATCTTAACCAGTGGAGCATGAGTTCTCCTTCATTCATTCACAGCTACACCTTAGCACTGGCACCACATCTGACAGGCGGGATTCTGTGGGGAACAATGCAAGGTGCTTCCCTTGAGAAGCTCTCAGCAAAGGGAGGGGACATATAAATGAAAGGTAAGACAGCTAACTGGGTGGTGTGAACAGATTCCACGGGAACAAATAGAAGGCAACCTGCCCCTCACTCAGGCCCCATCCTTTCCTCCTCGCATTCCCAATTTCTTCTTTATGGATCTCTCTCCTCACTATCTCAATGATGTTTCCAACAATATCCCAATCTGCTGTGCTACAAAAAAAAAAACAATAAACAAAAAAAACCTGCCCGCCCTTTAAGGCCTTCCACTTCCCATCCCAGGATGCTGGCTCCTTCCTCTTTCACTCTTTTCAACCAAACAGACGGAGTCTCCTAAGGATCCAGGACCCTTCTCCCTTACTGAAAATCCAAAGGTTTCCTCTTAATCCTCATTTCCCTTCACCTCTTGGCAACAGTTTGGTCCATAAAGTCCTTCCCTGAAGCCCTCCTCCATGCCCTGGAAGCCCAGTGCTATCTGTCCTCTAGTGACACAAGCTTCCTCACCAAGTCATGCCAGACACCTCTCCATCAGTAATGCCAGATCTTCAGCTGCCAGCTTCTCCTCCAGCCTGCCAACCCTGCCTACCCCTGGAATCTGTCTGCCAGGGACAGATGGCTACATCATAATCTCAACTGCTGAAAACTAAAACCAGCTCTGTCCCTGCAAAGCCTGCTGCATACCGTCCGCCTTTCTTACCCTTCCCAAGAGCAACACTGCACCTAGTTTCTGGCTCCTCCTCCTCTACTCTGCCCCCGATGCCAAGTCACAATGGCCACTTCATGTCAGCAAGGCCCATCTCCACCCCCAGTCCCACCAGGTCCCCATTCCTGACTGGTACAGTAGGCCCCACACTCTCTATGCCCTGCACACTCTTTCTGTCTGCTCTTTCCTCCCCTCTGTTCCATGAAAAAAGGTCAAATCAAACTAGATTCGCTCTTGCAGAACGTGGCCTGCTCAAGCTGATGCGATGTCTTCAACAGCTCCTCCTGTGTGCAACAGCCTTGTTCCACCTACTAACACCTTACTCACTCTTTGAGTTAAAGGAGAACAGAGCTAATGGGGGACTGTTCTAGATGAGACTGCCTGGGCAACCCCAAAAAACTGATGGACCTTGGAAATGGTCATCAGAGACAGGATGATGCCATACGCCTCCGGAGAGAAGTACTCACCACCACCTACTGTCTTTGCAGAAACACACAGAATCTGAACGAGCTTCTAAACTTAACTGCCAATTTATAGAAAATAGGGATGAGAGGAACACATGAAAAAAACTACATGAGGACACAAAATTCAGATAATGGGAAACTATACATGACAAACTACCCAGTTGCTCTTTTTAAACAAATAGATCGTGAGGAAAAAAAAAAAAGAGGAGGAGAGAAATTATAGACTTTTTTTTTTTTGAGAGAAGGAAAGAAAAAAAAATGAGTAAAGGAGAGGAAGAAAGAGGAAGAGAAAGAGGGAGGGTGAACAGAAATTGCTTTATTCTGAAAAAAAAGATGGGTATTAATAATGGCCAATCAATGTTTCATTTAAACCTATGAGTAGGTGTGATGTGGTATTGACAAGAATGTATATTTTGTGTATTTGAAGTGGAGAGCTCTATAAATATTTATTAAGTTTACTTGTTCCAGATCTGAGTTTGAGTCCTTGATGTCCTTATTAATTTTCTGTCTCATTGAATCTAAGTCTCTATGTATCTGGGTGTTAGGATCGTTAGCTCTTGTTGTTGAATTGATCCTTTTACCACTATATCTTTGTTGATTTTTTTTTTTCTTTTAATTTTTTATTGGATTATAGGTTTTGGGGTACATGAGCAGAGCATGCAAGACAGTTGCGTAGGTACACACATGGCAGTGTGCTTTCTTTTCTTCTCCCCTTCACCCACATTTGGCTTTTCTCCCCAGGCTATCCCTCCCCACCTCCCCCTCCCACTGGCCCTCCCCTTTTCCCCCCAATAGACCCCAGTGTTTAGTACTCCCCTTTCTGTGTCCATGTGTTCTCATTTTTCATCACCCACCTATGAGTGAGAATATGCGGTGTTTCATTTTCTGTTCTTGTGTCAGTTTGCTGAGGATGATGTTCTCCAGATTCATCCATGTCCCTACAAACGACACAAACTCATCATTTCTGATTGCTGCATAACATTCCATGGTGTATATGTGCCACATTTTTCCAATCCAGTCTATTATCAATGGGCATTTGGGTTGATTCCAGGTCTTTGCTATTGTAAACAGTGCTGCAATGAACATTCGTGTACATGTGTCCTTATAGTAGAACGATTTATAGTCTTTTGGATATATACCCAGTAATGGGATTGCTGGGTCAAATGGAATTTCTATTTCTAAGGCCTTGAGGAATCGCCACACCGTCTTCCACAATGGTTGAACTAATTTACACTCCCACCAACAGTGTAAAAGTGTTCCTTTTTCTCCACATCCTCTCCAGCATCTGTTGTCTCCAGATTTTTTAATGATCGCCATTCTAACTGGCGTGAGATGGTATCTCAATGTGGTTTTGATTTGCATCTCTCTGATGATCAGTGACGATGAGCATTTTTTCATATGATTGTTGGCCTCATATATGTCTTCTTTCGTAAAGTATCTGTTCATATCCTTTGCCCACTTTTGAATGGGCTTGTTTTTTTCCTGTAAATCTGTTTGAGTTCTTTGTAAATTCTGGATATCAGCCCTTTGTCAGATGGGTAAACTGCAAAAATTTTTTCCCATTCTGTTGGTTGCCGATCCACTCTAGTGACTGTTTCTTTTGCCGTGCAGAAGCTGTGGAGTTTCATTAGGTCCCATTTGTCTATTTTGGCTTTTGTTGCCAATGCTTTTGGTGTTTTGTTCATGAAGTCCTTGCCTACTCCTATGTCCTGGATAGTTTTGCCTAAATTTTCTTCTAGGGTTTTGATCGTGCCAGGTCTTATGTTTAAGTCTTTAATCCATCTGGAGTTAATTTTAGTGTAAGGTGTCAGGAAGGGGTCCAGTTTCTGCTTTCTGCACATGGCTAGCCAGTTTTCCCAACACCATTTGTTAAACATGGAATCCTTTCCCCATTGCTTGTTTTTGTCAGGTTTATCAAAGATTGTATAGTTGTATGTATGTTGTGTTGCCTCCGGTGCCTCTGTTTTGTTCCATTGGTCTATATCTCTGTTTTGGTACCAGTACCATGCTGTTTTCATTACTGTAGCCTTGTAGTATAGTTTGAAATCCGGTAGTGTGATGCCCCCCGCTGTGCTCTTTTTGCTTAGAATTGACTTGGCTATGCGGGCTCTCTTTTGGTTCCATATGAAGTTCATGGTGGTTTTTTCCAGTTCTGTGAAGAAAGTCAATGGTAGCTTGATGGGGATAGCGTTGATTCTGTAAATTACTTTGGGCAGTATAGCCATTTTCACGATATTAATTCTTCCTAACCATGAACATGGAATGTTTCTCCATCTGTTTGTGTCCTCTCTGATTTCGTTGAGCAGTGGTTTGTAGTTCTCCTTGAAGAGGTCTCTTACATTCCTTGTGAGTTGTATTCCAAGGTATTTTATTCTTTTTGTAGCAATTGCGAATGGCAGTTCGCTCTTGATTTGGCTTTCTTTAAGTCTGTTATTGGTGTAGACGAATGCTTGTGATTTTTGCACATTGATTTTATATCCTGAGACTTTGCTGAAGTTGCTTATCAGTTTCAGGAGTTTTTGGGCTGAGGCTATGGGGTCTTCTAGGTATACTATCATGTCGTCTGCAAATAGAGACAATTTGGCTTCCACCTTTCCTATTTGAATACCCTTTATTTCTTTTTCTTGCCTGATTGCTCTGGCTAGAACTTCCAGTACTATATTGAATAGGAGTGGTGAAAGAGGGCATCCTTGTCTAGTGCCAGATTTTAAAGGGAATGCTTCCAGTTTTTGCCCATTCAGTATGATATTGGCTGTTGGTTTGTCATAAATAGCTTTTATTACTTTGAGATACGTTCCATCGATACCCAGCTTATTGAGGGTTTTTAGCATAAAGGGCTGTTGAATTTTGTCAAATGCCTTCTCTGCGTCAATTGAGATAATCATGTGGTTTTTGTTTTTGGTTCTGTTTATGTGGTGAATTACATTTATAGACTTGCGTATGTTGAACCAGCCTTGCATCCCTGGGATGAATCCTATTTGATCATGATGAATAAGTTTTTTGATTTGCTGTTGCAATCGGCTTGCCAATATTTTATTGAAGATTTTTGCATCTATGTTCATCATGGATATTGGCCTGAAGTTTTCTTTTCTTGTTGGGTCTCTGCCAGGTTTTGGTATCAGAATGATGTTGGTCTCATAAAATGATTTGGGAAGGATTCCCTCTTTTTGGATTGTTAAAAAATATGGAACGCTTCACAAATTTGCGTGTCATCCTTGCGCAGGGGCCATGCTAATCTACTCTGTATCGTTCCAATTTTAGTATACGTGCTGCCGAAGCGAGCACATCTTTGTTGCTTTAAAATCTATTTTATCTGATGTGAGAATTGCAACTCCTGCTTTTTATTTATTTATTTATTTATTTTTGCACTCCATTTGGTTGATAAATCTTTCTCCATCCCTTTGTTTTGAGTCTTTGTATATCCTTGCATGTGAAACAGGTCTGGATGTAACATGCCGTTGGGTTTTGGCTGTGTCTTTTGATTGGGGGGTTTAGTCGATTTAAATTTAGGGTTACTGCCATTTGATGTTAACTGGCTGTTTGATCCATTCGTTGATGTAAATTCTTCTTTATGTTGGTGCTCTTTATTTTTTGGTATATTTTTAGAAAGGCTAATACTGGTTGTTTCTTTCTGTGTGTAATGCTTCTTTCAGAAGCTCTTGTAAAGCAGGCCTGGTGGTAATAAAATCTCTGAGTACTTGCTTGTTCATAAAAGATTTTATTTTTCCTTCAGTTGTGAAGCTTAGTTTGGCTGGATATGAAATTCTGGGCTGAAGGTTCTATTCTTTGAGGATGTTGAATATTGGCCCCCACTCTCTTCTGGCTTGTAGATCTGCTGAGAGATCTGCTGTAAGTCTGATAGGCTTGCCTTTGTGGGTAACCTGACCTTTCTCTCTGGCTGCCCTTAGTATTTTCTCCTTCGTTTCAACCTTGGTGAATCTAACGATATGTGCCTTGGGGCTGCTCTTCTTGATTATCTTTGTGGTGTTCTCTGTATTACCTGGGGTTGAATATTGACCTGCTTTGCTAGTTTAGGAAAATTTTCCTGAATAATCCTGAAGGGTATTTTCCAGCTTGGATTCATTCTCCCCATCGCATTCAGGTACACCTATCAAACATAAATTTGGTCTTTTCACATAGTCTCACATTTCTTGGAGACTTTGCTCATTCCTTTTTATCCTTTTTTCTCTAATCTTCTCTTCTTGTTTTATTTCATTAAGTTGGACTTTGACCTCTGATATCCTTTATTCTGCTTGAACAATTCGAGTGTTTAAACCTGTGCATACTTCTCGGAGTTCCTGTATTATATTCTTCAGTTCCATTAATTCACTTATATTCCTCTCTAAGTTGTCTATTCTCAATAGGATTTCATCAAACCTTTTTTCAAAGTTCCTAGTTTCTTTACGTTAGGCTACAACATGTTCTTTTAACTCACAGAAGTTTCTTATTATTCATTCCCTGAAGAGTGATTCTGTTATTAGGATGCGCTTGTTCTCCATCAAGCCTTGTTCCATTGTTGATGTGGAACTGTGATCATCTTTAGAGGGAGAGGCGTTCTGATTTTGAGTATTCTCAGCCTTTTTACGCTGGTTTCTTCCCATGATTGTAAATTTATCCTCCTGTCATCTTTGAAATTACCAACTATCAGATTAGGTCTCTGAGTGGACGTCCAAGCTGTTAGTTCCCAGGGCCAGAGCAGCGGCGTTAAGATTGATGGTGATTTTCTGCCCAGGATTCTCGTGTCTGGCTTCCTTCTTGTGTCTGTAATAGGCGACTCTGCCTTCCCGGGGCTCCAAACCTCGGTCAGAAGGGGAGCCAGCCCTGTTTACTCTGCTCCGAGAGCTGTTGCGCCAAGGTGCCGGCGAAACTGCTGCGCCAGCCACAAGAGTCGTGCTGGCGACCCGTGTGACTCCTCCACTGGGGATCTTCTGCTCCGTGAGCGACCAGTTTGTCTGAAAGTGTGGCGTCCTCTAGTTCTCTGTGCTTTCACTGAGAGCTGCAATCCCGAGATGTTAGCGATCAGCCATCTTGGATCGTTCCCCGAAATGATAGATTAAAAGACACAATCAAATGTATTCTATGGGCTTTTTGGGTCCTAATGTGAACATACTGAAAAATAGAAGAAATGTGAGCTTGGTTAAATGTTTAAGGATATTAAGAATTTGCATCAATATTTTAGGTGTAGAAATAGCATGGTTAAGCATGAAAGTATCTCTTTGAGATGTACATTCAGCTATTTAAAATAATGTCATGTTTACAATTTAACACACTTCAATTTAAAAGGAAATAAATGTAGCAAATATTGCAAAATAAAAATATGTTTAAGTCTAGGTGATAGGAATAAAGACTCAAACAAATTTTTTTTTTTTTTTTTTTTTTTTTTTTTTTGAGACAGAGTTTTGTTCCTGTTGCCCAGGCTGGAGTGCAATGGCACAATATCAGCTCATTGCAACTTCCACCTCCCAGCTTCAAGCAATTCGCCTGCCTCAGCCTCCCAAGTAGCTGGGATTACAGGCTCCAGCCACCACTCCCAGCTAATTTATTTTTTATATTTAGTAGAGACAGGGTTTCACCACATTGGCCAGGCTGGTCTTGAACTCCTGACCTTAGGTGATCCACCCACCACTGCCTTCCAAAATGCTAGGATTGCAGGCATGAACCATTGTGCCCAGCCAGACTCAAACTATTCTTTAGCTTCATAATTCTATTTCTGGAATGCTAACCTAGGGAATAATCAAAATTAAGAGGGAAGAAAGGAAAGAAGGGAAGTAGTACATCCTTTCAAGATCTTAAGAGCTACCAACACTCAGTGAAAAGACACTCATATTTTTTATAGGTAAGGAAGGCATGGAGGATTAAAATATATTTCGTGCAGAGAAAAATATACAAGAATCAATGGAGGATTTGAATCCAGATCTGTAAGGCACCAAGATACGCATCACAGGTTGTTCTGTTTGTAAGTAATCTAGAAACAACTCAAAAATCTAACAAGGGTATAGTGAAGTACATAATAACTTGCCTCCTAAGAGGTTTGCACAACCATGAAAAAATGAAAATGACACTTTTCTAAGACTTCTAAGAGCTTGGTAGAATGCCTGTGATGCGTTAAGTAAAAACCCAGACAAGAATTCCAAGAGAAAAAGCTGATTGGTATATTGTTTAAAATGTTATAGAAAGAGACAGAAATACAAAAATAAAAAGTGAACTGTCCTTGTCTGGGGGTTGAAATTTTCTCCCTTTATAATTAGGGCAAAAATACAACTGGGAGTGGGAATAAATACTACCATTTTTCAAAGCCCAACCCACCATCACCATGTTTTAAAATCACCTCCCCAGTCCTCTTCACTCACACTGGAAGCTTCTCCCTCTCCTGAGGTCCACGTGAAGTGTGCCTCCCTCTTGCATATCACTTCCTGCCTCCCCTGCCCTGTGGGGGAAGCCCTGAGAACAGGGACCTTGTGCCAGGAGTTTCTGTGTCTGCCACAGTACTTTGTACATAATTGCATTTAACAAAAACTGTTGCTGAACTGAATCCAGTAGCTTCCTTCCAACATTGTTCTATATCCTCTCAGTTGAATGAAGCTCAAATACTATAGGGGTCTTGGGAAAATGCCAACAACTCACACCACCCCAAAGCGGGTGCTTCCTTAAATTCTGCACCCAAGGGTGCTTCTCTTGCCTCCACCTAGTCCAGGTCCTGCCCCAGGGGATGCCCCCACACCTGCTTTTAAGAACACAGTGGCATGCAGGAGCCTAGCACCCACCCTGCCTCTGACCTGGGCTACGTGACCTTAATGACCCCTAATATCCAAAATGAAGCAATGCTTAATAAAGACTACAGTCCAGCTACTTCAGCCTCCAACCCAGTCACAAACCTACACTCCTGCTGGAGTCTTTCAATTTGTTTTTATGTCTCTACAGACTCAACTATAGCCAATCTTCCTAGAAAATGACTGGACTTTTCCTAGAAAGTAATCTGACTTGGCTAGAAATGTCACAGCACATGTTTCACCTAGATATTATGGTCTGGCTAAATAACCTGGATGTTAGTTTATTGCCCCAAAACAGGTTCAAAAGATAACAACAAACCTTCAGCCAGTGATACTTAAGAAAATAGTAACAGCCCCAACATGAAACATCAGCCAGGCCTATCAGTGGATGTTCAGTCAATATTCAGAGGGAGGAAAGTGGCTGTGAGGCTCCCAGGGCTCATCAATGCTTATTCGTCTCTTCATTTCTGGATCCCAGCATCTGGTCAAATGCTCATGACAGGCCTAAGGGGTCAGCTGAGCAGCTTGCCAGCCCTGTTACTAGAACAGGGGGCAATTCTGACTCACAGAGAGAAGAAGCCACTGAAGACAGTGGAGACGCAGGCCAAAGCAAAGGCCAAGTGAAGTCAGGGGCTTGCCATACACTTATCTGAAAGCATCTGCACCCTCAAACTTCCTGACCTCTCACGCTGTTACCAGGCCACACAGCAGACAGGCTTCCCTCCCGTCCCACTGTGATAACAGTGGCCCAGGCAGCATGGGGAACTGTATCTCAGCCTGGTCCAGTCAGCCACATAGAGCTCATCGACAAAGGGTGAGGCATGTGGAGAGGGGACGCTAGATTGGATCATGGTGCTCCCTCTGGGCTCAGAGAGACACCTGATACCTGGGACAAGTCAATAAATGTCAAGAGGTGGCAGGGGAGTGGAGGTGCTGAGGACCCACAGCAGTCTGCAGACACACAGGGAACACCTTCTTGAGATGTCCCCTGTTCCTGGGGGCTGATCTCACATGTTCCCATGCATGACCCTGCAGAAGCTGGATCGGGGAGGAGACGGAGCTCCATGAGAGAATGGAGAGCAAGGAAGGACCACACAGGTACCGCCCAGCTTCCCTTTTATCCACATGTACCATCCATAAGGGAGTCCTAGAATGCCAGCAATAATAAGGCGGCTTCTGTATAGAGAATTCCCCATTGCCCATCCTTCTGCCAAAAAGGAAAAAAAATAAGAAAACAAAGCAGCAACACTGAATTAGTTGTTCTGGATTGCCCTTCCATTAAGACATGTGCATTACATTTAAATCCTTTCCTCAACTGCACACGAGATTCCCTGGAAAGAGCTGACAGAAAGCGCCTTCTGTACCTGGGCTCACATAGGAAGGCTGTGTTTTCCCCATCTGCTCGCCAAACAAGCCACTCCCTGAAGGACGGGTGGCAGAACATGCGGGTTTTGTCTCGCCTCTTAATGAGGAAGCAGGAGAGGGTGTCCATCCTCTGCTGAAAGTCTTCCCATCCCTGCTCCCCCTGGATGTGGCCGGCATTAATAGCCTGAAAGATCTGCTCGTCCGTCATGGGGTGGAGGGATGCGAGGGCCACGTTGAGAATTGGAAGTGCCCTCTCAAAGGCAGACTGGGTCATGAACTTCATGTTGCACTGCAGCAAATAGAGCTCAGAGAGAGACACGGGCACCACCTTGTAGCTGGCACTCTTAATGACCAAGTGGCCCCTCTGGAAGAGGTCCAGGGTGAGCTTGAGGTACAGGTAGGAGCCAAGGCTCCGCAGCACCAGGTGGCTGCTCACTTTTCCAATGAGCATGGCATCAGCCTTGCCGTTCAGGGAGATGTTGCTGAGGATGTCCTGGCTGCTATGCATCCTGTGCTGGACGTAGGCGTGCAGGTCGCTGTGAATGTCCTTGTTGTCTGGGAAGTCATCTAAGGAAAGCTTGACAAATGGCAGTGCACTTATGATTTCCTGGGGGGAAAAAACCAAAAACCCACAGTGTCACACTCCACAGAAATTTCTTTCTTATTTTAGCAGCATTTTAAACCAGATTCACTAGTTTTCTTTCAAGGAGGATTTTCATGGATTACAGGGACTCATTGTTTTGTATTAAAACATGTAATAGGATAGGGTGAAGATAAAAAGCTTATGTGAAAGAAATCCTGATGGGAGATGGAATCAGTAAATGCTCTCCCGAGACCCTCATCCAAGGACCCTGAGCCTAGTGAGCAGAGTCAGAGCCCTGTGCAGACAATGGCAATGAGGTCAGGGCCAGTAAAGGCAGTGAGACTCTGCGGGTGACTTGATACCCATAATCCTTACACTGTGCAATTGCTTATATAACAAGGACAAACACAAACCAACACTGCGCATCTGAGAACATGGCCAGGCGCCAGGATAAGAGGCATCCTTCTTTATGCATCAAACACTGGGGCTGTGTAACCCAACCAGGAAATCCAAGACTGCCCCTGGGCTGTGTCTCCATGACAGCGTGTCTTAACAAAGCTGCCTACTTTGGTATAGCACGTTATTTTTTTAAATTGCTTTTTATAAGCAAACTTTTGAAGTCTAACATACAAACATATGATTTGTGCCCAAATCACAATTGCAGTGTCACTGATTTTCACTAAGTCAAATACACCTGTGTAACCAGCACCCAGAAACAGATCATCCTCAGCTCTCAGAAGCCCCACGTGCCCTTCCCATCTCCTCCCCATTCCAAAGATTAAGCACAGCTGACATCTAGCAGCAAAGAAGAGTTCTGCCTTTGTAAAAAATTTCCCACTATTTTTTCTTAAGTATTTAAATGGATGTGCAAATTTAATATAACAATGTAGATAAAGAGAGCAGAATACAATTATTCCCGTTTACATGGATTATACTGAAGCTCTGAAAACTTACACAGCTGGGAAGAGGAATGTAAGATTCCTGATTCCTGTGCTCTATTTATTGCCAAATTGTGCTTATTGTGTAAAAAATGACTGCAAAGTATACAAATTAAATGTCCAAAAAACAAGCATCAAGTTCAACTGAGGTCTAATTTCAGTTTTTATTATGAAAAAATTCCAAATGCTGTTTTAAAATACTTATAAGCATAAAAGGGCAAAAATAAAAATCTAATGTCTAAAACTTTACTGAAAAGGGGGGTATAGAAGGAGTCAATGGTTAAGATACAATTTTAGGGTTCAAGTGAGGAGGAAGACGGAGGGTAAAAATCATCCTATCCCTCACTGCAAATGTTACCTCATATTTAAGTTTTATTAAAAAAATAGATCTCTGAGAATAGGCCTTAACAATATTTCACCTTCGCCCAGGTGCAGTAGCTCACACCTGTAATCCCAGTACTTTGGGAGGCCAAAGTAGGTGGATCACCTAAGGTCAGGAGTTGGAGACCAATCTGGCCAACATGGTGAAAACCCATCTCTCCTAAAAATACAAAAATTAACTGGCATGGTGGCACATGCCTGTAATCCCAGCTACTCAGGAGACTTAGGCAGGAGAATCACTTGAACCTGGGAGGTGGAGGCAGAGGAGGCTGCAGTGAGCTAAGATCCCACCACTGTACTCCAGCCTGGGCAACAGAGACTCTGACTCAAAAAAAAAAAATTTCACCTTCATTTTTCCCTTCAAAAATACACAAAGCCCCATAGCAAACCCACATAAATAACTACCAGCAGGAGTAGCTTTAAACTCTGGCAGGCCTCTTGTCCCACACACTCCATGGCAGTAACCAGGGCTAGCTGCCACCATTTGAAAACTGAACCTGTAATTCGATGCTAACAGGAAAAGTACCTGACATCTTGATAAATATGTCTGGGGCTAAAAAAGTCAGTGTTTCACCATGGGGGGGCTCTCTGGACTAATTTTTCAAATTCCTAACATAGCTTCCAATTCAAGCAGCTCAGTGGTTTACAATATTTTGTTATTAATATTTATCACTGTAAAATTGGAATATGGGGACTTGGAAAGAGATTTGAGAATTCTTTGTTACCTGAAAATTTGCTCTTACAGTCACAATCAACTTTAACCAGGCAGGAAATTTAGAAATAATTTTGGTAATAAATGAAGAAAGTGTATCTCCATAATCAGGTTTATGAAACTCAGCTTCATTTAAGCCATCTATCAAAATAATGTATTCTTCTTCAGGAATTTTCTGCTCTAAAGGATAAAATAATTTTTTCAAATTAAGAAATTATACATTTCTATAAGACAGCACCACCCAGTGTATTTTAATGCCCAGTTTACAGTGTTAGAAGAAACTAAAAAGGTTTACATATGGCAAAAGAAACAGTTTTCACAGAAGCATATTTTCCATTAAATTTATAGTGAAAACTGGAGCTCAGAGCCAAAAGAAAATCAGTTCTCACAAAACAGAAGCATATTGCATGACACACATTAGCAGAATCTCACTCATGTATATAATACAGTCAGCTCTTCATAAACCATTGTCACTGGGGTGGGCCACACAAAGACAATAAACATATACAGAGGCCAAATCTGGAAAGATCACTAGGTTCCCCATGAGAATCCTCAGTGGTTTCCAGGGAGGAAAAACTGACCCCCTCGCTGCCCTCAACCCAGGGCAAACTGCCCGGCCCAAGCCACACAACCACAGCATGAGAGCTCCACGCTACTGACTCCTCCAACAGGGGTCTTCCACGCGAGCCTGAATCTGGTTTTCCATGTATTAGCGCAATTTTCTGCCTGGGCAGAAGAAATGATGACATATCTGTTTTCTACCCCTCTCTCTAGCACCTTCCAGCAGAGGTGCCAGGTGGGCAGGTAAACAAACTCAAAAAGTGAGGAGTCGAGGAGAGAGAGGATGGGAAACTGAAGGGCCCATCAAGTCACTCATGTCCTCTACCTTGTCAGAAACAAAAAATTAAAATGGAAACCTGTAGAAGTCACTTTAACATTTCATTCAACTGAGCAGAGGTCCTGACAAATATATATGCTGGAAAATTTCCCCAAATAATTCACTTACTCCCTCAGATACCTAGGAATGCAAAATATGCAAGAGTCTTCTGTGGTGCAAATCATCTAAACAGCCTGCAGTTACAAATTGACTACTTTGAAACTGCTCAGTTGTCACATTTATTCTTCATTTAACACTATACCATGAGGGTGGTATAGGAGGGACCTCATGGGGCTGGTTCTGAGAAAGAGGACTGAATGGGCACTGAGGCTTCCACATCCTCTCCTTGCTCCCCTCACGTCTACCCCAGGGCCCAGCTGACCACCCGCTCTCTGGGGACTGCTTGATTATGCTGCACCACTACTAAGAGGGGGCTGTGGGTAGCTGCTGTGAGGTACCATTTCTCAGGTTTGTGAGCGGCTCCAGCACTCCCCTCTTGAAAGCTGCCACTGGGTCCTGCACACAGGATCGGAGGCTCAGCATGCTCTGTAGCTGGGGCTCCTTTATCAGAAGGTCTCTGTAGGCGGCTAGCTGATGGGACCGGCAGAGCAAAGCTGCGATGCTGTGCACAAACTCCGGCACTAGGCAGGTGTAGGTATTGTCAGCCTGGCAGTAATGGTAGGCCACCACCTAGGGGGAAACAGAACTGTCAGCGTCACCTCACCCTCTTCACACAGCTTCTTCTGCAATCTCAAACGGGAACGCAACTCTGCCGGTTCATAGAGATAACAAGATACTACAAGATACAGAGTGTCTATTCCCCAAAACTGAGTCATTTGTTAGCATAATTGTCCTATTTATTCCTTCCTTCATTCCTTCCTTCCTTCAGACCTTTAACTGCATCCACAAATCCATCTTGATTAGCGTAAAAATCAGCACAAGTAACTTTGTATTGAATGTAAATAAACAGCATTCACAAAACCTAATCACCCTGGCTTAGAGCAGCTCCAAGCCATCCTAATATTCTCAACATCAAAAAATGCCATCTTCACTAGGTTTCTGTTCTCAAGAGCAGCATCACCTTTATAGGGAACCCTTTTGCTGATCCCAAAAGGCAGATGATAAAGCCAGTGACTGTGAGACTGGGGCTGTAGAGTCACAGCAGCTCTTTCCCCAGGTCAGGGGGACTCAAGCCCTTGGCGGCTCCTCCCCACACCCGCACTGCATCAAGGGACCCTGTGGAGAAGTTCAACAGGGTCAACGCTATCTGAAGAATGAAACCCAAAATCACCAAATCTCTGCCAATCATGTGGAGAGACAAGTTGGAGGAGAGGGAAGCTGCACAGGTTCTGAGAGGAAAAGGAACGGTCCCTGTCCCAAGAGACCAGGGACCTACAGTGGCAGCAGGCTGTTTGAGAGAGGGACCCCAGAAAAGGGCCAGACACAGAGCTGTTGGGAATGAGAGGCATGCTGTAGATGTAAGAAAAATGCAATACTTTTCCAAAAGAAGATCAAAGGTTCACTGCCAATGACTTAAGACAGATATTTACTGTCATTCACAGTTTTACTTGGAGAACTTTATCATTATCTCATCAAAAGCTATACTTTATCATTAAGCAGTTGTGTCTGTTTTAAGCTCCTTTTTCCAATTTACTTCTCAGAAACCAAACAGGCAAATCTCTCTATCTGGAAGGTTCCCATAAAACAAGAGAGATTACCTTAGAAGCAAGATATTTCACTGCATCCTCTCTTGGTCTCTGGTTTTCAGCACTGCCAGACCCAAGAGGTGTTTTAGCTGAGCTGAATGCACTTGTGGAAGAACTCGGTGAAAGCAATGGGGTGAAAGAAGGATCCTGAGTGGGGTCAGAGGCTGCAGAAAAAGACCCATTTCATTATTTACATCGGTGTAGGAGCAAGGTGAGATACTGAATATATTTCTTGATTCGGGAATATTTTAATAGATAAGGAGTGAATATGGTCCAAATTTCAGAGGTCCACATGAGAACACAGGTTCCCCATCTGTCTCCCACCCAATCAGTTCCCCTCCCTGGAGAACTACCATCTGCTATTTCCAGTTTCCACTGTTAACTTTTTTTTTTTTTTGAGACAGGCTCTCACTCTGTCATCCAGGCTACAGTGCAGTGGTGCAATCCTGGCTCACTTGGTTTTCTGGGCTCAAATGATCCTCCCACCTCCGCCTCCTGAGTAGATGGAACAATAGGCATGCACCACCATGATTGGCTATTTTTTTGTAGAGACGAGGTCTCCCTATGTTGCCCATGCTGGTCTTGAACTCCTGGGCTCAGATGATCTTCCCACCTCGGCATTCCAAATTGTTGGGATTACAGATGTGAGCCACTGTGCCTGACCTATTGAATTCTTTTGGGTCTTAAAGAATCTCGCATGACTCACATGTTCTTGTTCACCATGTTTAGAGTGGGCTTATTGCATATGAAATAAGGAGTAGATATTCAAACGTTTGGCTACTCTATCTCATGTCTTTATAATTTTGGTAAATCCAATACAGAATTGAGGCAGGGGAATCGCTTAAACCCGGGAGGCGGAGGTTGCAGTGAGCCTGGATTGTGCCACTATGCTCCAGCCTGGGCGATAGAGCTGTGCCAAACAGGGTACAAAAGAACTCCACATCAGACTCCATCTGAGTTTGTTCTGCCAGGAGCCCAACTCCTTGTTCTTAGGGCCTCAAATTCTCCAGGGCACTTGATCAGGCCTCACTGGCCCATCTCTGCCTGCACCTCAAGGAAGAGAGGGGTTACAGTTCAGGAGGCCATCAGGGAACCCTGGCCTCGCCCCAGATTACAGCTGACTACATATCATGACAGAGGGATGTATTCAACTGGTTCACTTCACACTTCACACATGATTGCAAACCTGATATAGTAGCTGCAATTGGTATTTTATGTCTATGCAAACAGCAATTTCCTCCATCCATCTTATGTTAATAAACTAGACAAGTAATTAAATACGCACGTACTTTTAGGTGATGAACCAGGGCTGTTGGAAGCAATCTGCCTCATGCGGCTTCCGTGGCAGCTCAACGCCACCAACTTGGAAATTATTGCTGTCTTCCCAAATCCCACATTGCCAACCACCACCGCGCCTCTGTTTTCTTCCAGTTCTGTGTTCCTCAAGTTTTCTTCTATCTGGTGAAAGAGCCAATCCCTTCCCACAAACACAGAGTCTGTTGTTATGCTTGGTACTTCAAACAACAATGGTTTCAACAAAATGTCTTGTGGCTTGTAGGGAGAAAATCGTGCTTTAAAAAAGAAAACATTATTTTAAAAAAATGTCATAATTTTATAAACTAAGAAACTCAAATATCATTGCTTGTGTGTTATATTAAATCCTGACTTTTATCCCCACTAGGATCTGTAAGCATTTCCAATCTGGCTCTATTAACATTTCTGTAATACCTCAATTATCACAGCCTATTGGACCTAGAGAGTGGCCTATTGAAATTACTTTCTAGTATGGTCACAGCTTTGAGTTATTCTCAGGACTCAAGGCAGACACACAGAGGATTAGAGAAAGCCATGCTTGAGGTCAAACCATGTCTCATTGCTTTACTTGGAACTACATTTAAGATGTGTTTCTTCCCTGCTGTATGAATAAAACAAACATGTTTTCCCTAGAAACAGGGCTCTGCTCTCATCCAGGTGATGACACTTTGCCTGTATGGTGAGGCTGCTGTGTACCTCACACAACTAGGTTACATGTAAACAGACAACATGGCCAATGCAGTTCAAGGAATTTTCTTTTTTAAGACAGTTTCACTCTTGTTGCTCAGGCTGAAGTACAATGGCATGATCTTGGCTCACTGTGACCTCTGCCTCCTGGGTTCAAGCGATTCTCCTTTCTCAGCCTCCTGAGAGGCTGGGACTACAGGCCTGGACCGCCATTCCCAGCTAATTTTTGTATTTTCAGTAGAGACGAGGTTTTACCATGTTGGCCAGGCTGGTCTCAAACTCCTGATCTCAGATGATCCACCCACCTCACCCTCCCAAAGTGCCACCACCCATAGTCCAGTCCAAGGAACTGAAACAAAGCTTATACTTTGTTAGTAATAAAAACAAAAAACTCCTAGTAAGTGTTAAACTGCTCCTCACTTCAAAATAACTTACTGCAGAATTATTTTTTCAATTCCAGAAGCAAGTTAATCACATATTTTAAGGAAGTAGCCTCACCCTTAGCACAACTCCTGGATATGTTTTTAGCACAAACACACTTCTCATCATGTTATAAACACAGTTGGCTTCAATGCTGGTTATCGCAAACTTTCAAAGTTAGTGAATGAGTTCATCGCAACCATTATCATAGTGGATGCAAGGATAAATACCTTTAACTTCCTGTACCCTACCTCCGGCTGTATTGTGCCATGGTAATCTAATTGACGTCCGGAGAGGAGCATTTCTCTGCCCGTCTAAATAACTCAGATCTTCCAGTTTGGTTGAGCTTGTGGCTGTAATATTAAACCTGAAGTTTAGTATCTTCAAAGCTGACTTTAATTTCATACCTAAGTGACTATAATTTACAAATCACTGAACAATTCAGTTCAGGTTTTCAACAAAATTTACTTAAATGTCATTTTGGCATTGTTTGTCCCAGTTTATTTTTCTGGCAAATTATTAATTTAAAGGTGGTAAAAACCAAATGCTGCTCCTTCTTAAAGTTATGCTGACTGGGTTTCCAGAATTCTCCATTATTCCTGGAAAGAGACAGAATTCACCATAAATTGTTTGATGAGGAAATCTGACAATCATGTGGCACACAGCAAAGCTTCAGTACTTACCATGAGCAGGTGGCATGCTGCTAGATTCTTCTCTGCAGCTCTTGGAAGCTTTCAACTGTTTGGAATTCCCAAACTTACTAATTAAATGGGCAGATTCTATGTGTACAATTCCACAGCACTCAAAACACTAAAAGTTAACTCTCAGTAGTAACAGTACAATCATACCCCTAAGTTTCAAACACATGTATAGAGTATATATAAACATTATATATCAGACTGCATTTTATAGGTATATTTTTTTAATTCTAAAAATGTTATGTTTACCTCTGACCAAATCAGTAAGATACATATCACATAGGTACTTGTTATAAAGCATTAAAGAGCTGGGGACAGTGGCTCATGTCTGTAATCCCAGCACTGTGGGAGGCTGGGTGGGTGGATCACTTGAAGTAAGGAGTTTGAGACCAGCCTAGCCAACATGGTGAAACCCTTTCTCTACTAAAATACAAAAAAAATTAGCTGGGCATGGTGGCAGGTGTCTGTAATCCCAGCTACTGCTGAAACCCAGGAGGTGGAGGTTGCAGTAAGCTGGGATTGTTCTCCTTTACTCCAGCCTGGGTGATAGAGCAAGACTCTGTCTCAAAAAAAAAAAAAAAAAGCATTAAATATCTATTCGAACATTGATACAAGTTAGATTACAAAAATAACTAGAGCAAAATAATTTTGCTAATTCTCAAGAAATCTTAGAAGCCAGTATATAGTAGACATTTTTGCCTTTTAAAAAACCCTCCATGGAGTAATACCAAAAGACAGTTGCAGGTAAACAAACAAACAAAAAACCCTCCTATTACATTGAGAAAAATCTAAATAAAATTAACCTAATTTGGTTTATAGATTAAGCCCAACATGAAGTACTGTTGATCTTAGTCAAATCCCTATTATCTTCCAGGACTAGAAATTATATTGTGATCTGAGAGCAATTGAGAGTCTATAGGGAGTCAAGGCTTCTTAGGACTGGGGATATCTTCAGTGGGACCAAGCTGCAGAGGACAGAAGTTGAGTTGGGCCATCTGTCTGCTGAAAACCCTCTGGCTGCCCAACAGATTCTAACC
Source organism: Callithrix jacchus (assembly GCF_049354715.1). Classification (NCBI taxonomy): domain Eukaryota; kingdom Metazoa; phylum Chordata; class Mammalia; order Primates; family Cebidae; genus Callithrix; species Callithrix jacchus. The sequence continues at coordinate 70,767,944 of NC_133507.1, forward strand.
CAACAACCAGCTGCCAACCAGTGCCATCCATCCTACCTGATCCCTTCCTATCTCTGCCCCCTAAGATTTCAGTCCTCTCTTCCTCACTGTCCATACCATCTGCTCTCATTCCTTCAGTGAACAACCACCTGGGTGGCTCTAGGCCTAACTGTACTGGCACGTCCTCTGACTGCATCCTCCAAAGGGTAATCCAACACATGCCCTGCTGACTCATCTTCCCAGCAAGCAAGAAACATCTGCAACCTTGACTTCACAACAGCATGCACCTATGCCTCTGCATCCTTCTGGTGCATATCCGCAGTGTATACAAGTTTAAGCAAATACTCTATGCACATCGCCAGCTACCACGCAAATCTTTCCCATTAGAAAGACTCTGCTAATTCCTTGTCAGAACTTTTAAATGGATCGCATATATGGTAATCCAAGAGCAGCCTCTAGCTTCTCTCTAGAGCCTTCATAAGTAGGGTGTATAAAACCTCCTGGAGAGCCAGCAGGACTACATTGTCTTCCCTCAGCCCTCTTACCTCCCTACAGTAACACAGCTTGTAACATTTTCTAGGCTCCTGCCTGAGCCCTGGGACCCTTCTCCTCACACACCTCATGGTGAATGCGCCCACCAAGGCACAGGTAGAAGGGGCAGGCAGCCATACTCATAACCCGTAACTCATTTCAGAGGCAGAATAGTCATGAACATCTCGCTTTAGAGCCTCAAAAGCATTGAGGCTTATCTCCCTTCTTCCCCCGACTCCTCAGAACATAACATTTAGTTTATAATTTTATGACAACTGAAAGGATTAAAAATATGTGACCATAAAGGACATTCCAAATAACAGATTGCAGAAATGCCCTAGAATGTAGCCAAACAGATGCAGGAGATGATAAGGTTTCACAGGCCTGTTTTCAGATTCCCAGTCACTAGAGCTTCAGCACCAAAATCTGTAACAGAGTAGCCTCAGCACTTCCACAGCTCTTGGCTGATTCTCAATTTCAAATATGATTAAGCTGAGCTGAAAGGTGCAGCAGGGCCATAAGCCACTATCTGCCAGCCATCTCAGTTTTCTAAGGCATTTTCAAAGCCACCAATAGAGGTGCCAGCAAATAGAGCAGGAAACTTCAGTGGCTTAGCTATGTGCCCAGGTGTTACCCTGGGCAGGTAACTTGGGCCACTCTGCCATCTCAGGCATGTCTACAGTGATTCTCAGACGTTACCTGTGCAAAAGTCAGACTCACATTCGGTATTTACCCAAAAACACGTTCAAAATCCTAAACACTACTTGGGGCCAAAAAAATGCCCCAAAGGTAAAGCAATAATTTCATGCTACAATAAACCCATTGCTAGAATCTCTAGAGTAAAATTAATTATATATTTATTGCACGCGCACACACACACACACACATACACACACACATACACACACAACATCTGGATGAGAAGCACATTTCAAGATGTGGAGGGAAGAGTTTGTTTTTTGGTGGGGGTGGGCTTGGTGGAGCAAGGCAGAGGGAGACATCTCTAAGCTGGACAAAGAGGAACATTTGCTAAAGTTGTGGACTAACCTATGGAAAGTACATGCCAGTAAGTCCAGGGCAATGACCAGTTTTAGGAAAACTGGATTGCAATCGTGCTTGTTGGTTTCCTGGAAAATTAAACCCAGTGTTCTGTAATCCACTCAGAAAGTACTTTGAAAGGAAAAAAAATGTAAAAAATCATAGAACCCATTACCTGACTTCTATATGATTTAAAACCTATTTTTAAAGCCTTCCCAGTCTGTTTTTAATAAAGAAAAGAAGTGTCCATGTCATGCATTTTGATGTGATATATAGTTGTCTAAACCAATCCTACTCTAACAAATATCTTTACAGAGAAAATTTGTATCGTGAAACCATCTCAAAACCTAGCCAACTTATTTTTATAATCTTTGACAAAAAATAAAAATTAACCATGTCACTACTACTTGGTTAACAGACAATTCCAGTTCTCTGTAGCAAGCTCAGTAAAGGACTTTAGGAAGAAGTTCTGCACCCCACCCCCTAGGGCCCAGTCCTACACGGAGGCTGTGAACAGAGGCCTGGCATCAGCATTCCTTTACCTGCCAACCCTCATGCACCAAAACATCTTTCCCACCAAAAGGCAATTCGTTTACCTGTATTGTAACATGCAAATACTTCTAAGATATTTCTGTATATGGTCCTTCACATATTATTCTGATTCTTCTAACACTGAGTATTCTCTGTTGCCCTGTTTGTAGCAGCCTGCCTTCTAATCACTAAATAGTGCTACACTAATCACTAAATAGAATCTACACAACCTGAACCTTAACTCTTCAATGGTACTTGAAAAATCTTGCCATTTCCTCTTAACTGAGGTTCAACTTTAGGGGCAGGAAGGGAGGCAATGAAGAATCTACCAGACTCCCAGCTTGTTAACAGATACCATGAAATAGGCCTTTGCTCACTTCCTTTCAAAATATTCATTTAGTTTAAAAAATATGCAGCACAGAAGAAACGAGTAAACCCATTAGGCCAGGTAGACTTTGCTCAAATCTAAAGGTAAAACCCTCCCCATTCCACAGGAGGTCTAGCTCAAGGGCACACACAGAAGCTAATGAATGCGCACAGCAGAAATCAGAAAGCTCCACTCTATAATCACGGCAGTCTCTTGGAAAAGCTCAGCTCACACCCACTGTCACTTCACAGGGCAGGAGAACCATAAAAGAACATCAAGCAGAAAACAACCCCAAATGGGATGCTTTTAATACTGTTAAAATTAACACAGTAATGTTTCTTAATTTTAAAATAGCTTGACTAAATTGAGCGCAAGTTCACTATTTTTGTTGAAGTCAATAAAGTGATCAAGTTCTGGGGAAAATACAAATGACCCATTCATCATAACTAGGTAAATTCTGTATAAAGCGCCCTGAGTGCCACACACTGTGTTAAAGTGGTGGGACAGTGTGAGAGGACAAGAAAGCTGTGGAAGGACTATCAGTCAACTTGTATAATGTTCTCTAGTATTTCTCTCTGGCAGACATGCCAAATCCCTCTTCTGGAACAAGACCATTTCACTTCCTTTGAAAGTGAATTAGAGTTTGCCTCAGAACTTTTCCATTAGAGCCAATTATTTATCAGCTACTTCTGAGTTACAGTGTAAAAAACACCCCACAACCACCAGAGTGACCCACTGCATCCTGAAAGCATAGTATAAATCACAGAGAAATCCTCTGATCCAGGAAAGGAGAATCTGGGTCCTTGCATTAGAAGAGAAATGTTAAGTGCTACACTGATAACAAAGAATGACTGTATCAAGTTCCTCTTCTAAATTCAGTGCAAGGGCATGGAGTTAGAAACTGCAAACCTTAAAAACAGGCACCACAGCTCAGATGCAGAGAGCTCCTTTCCCCACCCATCTGGAGGTATAGTCATTCTTCACTAAGCACTGGAGATCAGTTCCAGGACCCCCTGAGGATACTGAAATCCTCAGATGCTCAAGTTCCTTATATAAAATGGTGTGATATTTGCACATAACCTACAAACATCCTCCTATATCCTTTAAATCATCTTTAGATTACTTGTAATACCTTGTATTAGGTATTATACATTGTATTATGTAAATAATTGTGAGACTGTATTTTCAAATTCTTATTTTATCAATTTTTTCCTGGGTATTTCTGCTCTGTGGCTGGATGAATCCACACATGTGGAACTGCAGATACATGGGACGGACTGTACTCTCCTTGCTTGACACACATCCGCCAACCAGTTCGACTACTGACAGTCGCCAGCCTTTGTGCTCTCTTCATTGTTCCAGCTGCTGCGTCTTGGAAAAGCATATCTGTCTCAAATATTTTCATTTCCTTCATTGAGAGGTCTTTCTTCCACTGCTTACATTTTAAGCTCTGAGCTCCATTTTAACTAAATTATACAGAAATTTGGCCCTCTTGCCTGTACAATGGGCCTCCATTACACAAAAATAAGTTTGTAATGGTAAGAAGTTCCTTGACTGATATTAACAAACTCACTCAACAATTCCCATTTACCAGGATGTAATAAACAGTCATGAATTTTCTGAGGCTTAAAATAACACAAACCAAGAGGAGGGTTTTTATACTTTCTTCTTTTATACACAAAGAGCCCGATAGTCCAAACCATTGACTTAAAAGAATTCCAGAGCAGAAGGATCATTTAAAGAGCATTAAGTACAGCCTTATTGTGTTTACAGATTAGCAAACTGAGGCTTAGAAAAGGCAAGTGCCTGACGTAGGGCCACGAAGCTGCCTTGTGTCTGGAATGTCTTCCCGTGTGAAGACAGCGAACACAGGGCACCTCAGTCTCCCCGACATAATACTTCCAGGAAGAAGTGTGGCCTTACCTGCAACTGAGTTGGGCCGTGGCATTATTAGTGAGCTGGAGCCCTGAGAGTAAGGGACCGGACCATCTCCAGCTGAGGATTCTGCTTTGGGCAGCGTGCTCTCTGCTGAGCCGGTGGTCTCCTCTTCTGCCACTGGGGAGCAGTTATCTGCCCTGCGGTCATGAAGCACACCTTTCTGAACCCCTAATCTTAGGCTTCCGTCTTTATTCCATTCCAAACTGGAGCCACTCCGGTCATCATTTTCGGATGAACTTGTAATCGTGGCTGAAATGAGAGACCAAAATACTTTGAAGGAGGCCAGGCACAGCTAGGGCTGAAGAGTTAAAACATGCACACTGCCCTCCCTAGGATCAATGGAAAGTTTTACGGTCCACACAGATTTTTATCAAAGTATGTTCCATACAATGTATTTGGGTAAATTAGAAGAATGTGGCTTACCAGGGGAAATCAGTCTCCAGAGAAGAGGGGAGAGGGAGAAACTCTGATAGGAAGATAATGAAAAAAACTGTCTAAAAAGTATCAGAGTTAAATCTATGTAACCTGGAAATAACGTATCCTCTCTTTTTAACAAAGATTACTCACAAAAGAATTCATGTCTCATTAAATTCCTTTGAACCTTTAAATATACTTTCCAAATTAGTAACATTTGTTGGGGATGAGGGAGCGGGAATGAATAACAGAATGGTTAATGCAGAGACATACAGGAGAAAATTGTTAGAAACAAAAACACAATTATAAAGTCAAGCAGATAATCTGACCCTTAGATTTAAAGTTTATAATATCTGTTCAAGATGATCCAGAGAGACTGACTTATTATTCCTTCAGCAGCATGAAATGAAAAACCTTTCTGTATCCAGTGCAGGTGAGGCACCAGCATGAAAAGGTATACTATCACTGCAGAATTCACATTTAATCTCCAGGGGAAAAAAAACCAGCACAGAAAAAAGATAGGAAAAAACCTTTTGTAAACATCTCAGCAAAAGAGCAGAAAGAACATGGTCAAAGAGAGAAGCAATACTCACCCTACATATCTTCTACAAAGAGCCACTTCTAATTTAAAGATGCTGAGCCGTACAGGATCCCCTTGTAACCACAGGTCATTACCTGGACCACTCACACCGCCCCACTGTTAGATCTAATGCTGGCTGCATCCTTGAGAACAGGGGCCACATCCACCGATGCCTCTTTCCCTACCTGGATTCCAGTCACCTAGGCCCTCGACTGCAAGCCTGTTAAATGGGAGTGTGCAGGACCAAAGTGCATTCAGAACCCAGCTCCTGGATCAGGCCGCTTTCGCCACATACCAAGATGATACACACTTTTATCAGAAGGCTGGTAAATTAGCTCAGGGTCAGTTATTTAGGATCAAAGAGTCTGAAGAGGCTTGGCTTTGTTTATATTCTTTATGGTTTAGAAGACAAAACTATTTCCTTGCTGTGGCCACAGGACATCCTGTCACAATTCTAAGACTATCTTTACTCCTCCTGCTGCTGCAGCATGGACTTAGCACCCTCTCTGGGTGCCTCCCTATTTAAAAAAATATCCCACATAAGTGCCAAAGCCTTCCCTTGAGTATCTATGGCAATCTTTTCCTTCTCTGAACAGCATAGCACAGAGTAAATGCTCAATAAATGCTTGCTAATTGAATGAATGAGTAAATGAATAAACTTCAATTCCATTTGTGGTCAGAGACACCACACTTGATCTCACTTAGCAGTATAGAATCTGATTTTGGGTGCCCATCGTTATGACTCCCAGCATTTGTCAGTGTTCCATTAGCAGTATTCAACCACACTCCCATCTTCTTTGGACTCAATCACAGGCTTCTGTGTGTTTTTAAATGGACAATTTATATGAACATAGGCACGGCAAATATGACTCTATCTTAAAAATGCCAGTAGTGGTGTTGACAGCAGAAGCTAGCATTTACTGAAGGTTTACTATATGCTAGGAAGTGTGCTAATGTTTTTCAGGAATGGTCTAATTTATTGGTAAGTTTGTTGCTTATTAATAGTAACCCTGTTAATAAGCTGAAAGTATAAAAATGCAGGCACTCCTGTAACACAGACTGCGGCGTTACAAACATTCACATTTAAATCCAGTGTCTGCAACTCAAAATGCTTTTCTCAGACATATTGTAATAAGTTAGGTTCCCAGGCTACTCCAACATCCAAGTGACAAGAAGAGTTCCAGACTAGGAAGATAGGGGATGTGTTTGGTTTTATTATTGTGATTGTCACATTTGAGAGCACACATTTGTAAGCTGAACAAACCAAAAGTCAAAGTGCTCTCCCTAAGTGCCAAGCACTTCGGAATCAAACCCCAAAGATCTGAGTCCTAACTAGTACCTCAAGTAGTGGAAACAGGGACTTAGCTCACTTCCTGTTACAGGTGACAGTATTGCCATCAGGACTTCAGGGACCCATGGTACCACTGAGGATGGCTGGGAAGGCCAGTTCAGAGCTCCTGATGGCAGGACAGGCAGAAGGTGCAGCTCTCACTGGCAGGCATGTGCCCTACACTGTGCCCAGCATCTGACAGGGGAAACACTTAGGTCCTGGCAGGGAGAGGAAGGAAAAGGGGTAGGGGAGGAAGGGCCCAGCTGCAGGAGCAGTCACTGGGAAGAGAAGTCCCAGATGGCGTAACCATTTGGAAATGAATGCATTGTAATGTCAGTGTTTATAAGAAGGAGACTAGTGAGGAAGAAGAGGCAGCCCTTCTGCTGCCCTCACAAGTTCCTGTAAGAGAGGCATTCCTGGTTCACATGTCCCACAGTTCTCAGAGGCAGGGAGGCTGGGAAGTCTGAAGCTACTCCATGAACACTCCTTCCTGGGATTCAATACCAGATGTAGCCTACACTGCTGGAAGCCCAGACACTCTCATCTTGGCTCAGCTCTGCCTGAGTATTGAAGCAGATTCAGCCGAGCAGATAAAGGCCAAATCAGTCTGGCTTCCCTGCACTACCTAAGAGCCACACCAAACATGGCAACCCAGAGAACCCAAGGAAAGAGAAAGCTGGTTCTTCCAATAAACAACAGGCTGCTCTAAAACATCTTTCTTCCCTGATTATAGAAATACAAACTCCTGAGGTTAACCCAGTCAGTCACTCTCAAAAATGTGCATGCGAACACACACACAACCAGGGTAAAATCCTAACTGTGATGACTTTTTTAAAAAATCTCTAAAAAGTGCTATTTGACATTTCCCAGAGACTAGCTAATCTTTATAGTTGCTTAACAATTTAAAAATTCTAGCATTTTGTTCTTTGGACTAGTATACATAGCAGCTTTTATCAACTACAGCTTGCTATTATCACCCAAACTGGGTCTCAGTGCCCTTGCAACATGGAGCATTCTGAAAATGAGTGACTTATCAGGCCTCAAGTTTTATAAAGCTGTCAGGTTAGGCTGCACCTCACAATTTAGTGTTAAATTAGGTTTGTACTGCTTATTGATTTACATGCTTTACTTCTGATTCTCCATGTAGTTTGAAAATTCATTTTAGTCGCAGGGACAGTGTCTTATCTTCCTTTGTACTAGTGTACAGGGGTAGAATACTTCCAACACACTTTTTCTGTGTAATATGGGATTTCACTATGCTGCCAGGCTGGTCTTGAACTCTGGCTCCAATTAGTCCTCCTTCATTAGCCTCCCAGGTAGCTGGGACTACATGCTCAGGAATGTTCAAGAATGCCTTCTTCCCCACACAACTGAAGAAATACAAGGTAGCACTTAAAAAGCAAACATTTCTTAATTTCTGTATTCAGCTTAGTGGTTGACAGGAAGGATTTAAAGTCAAAACACTGAACCTAGTAAGCACCTGGCTGCTCACTTAATATACTAGGGCATAAACCTGATCACCACAAACCATGAGAGGAGGCAGATAGGCTAGGAACCATCAACCCTGCTTAATAGAGATGAAAGGTTTCAGAGAACTTGTGTCTCTCTCTCTCTCTCTCTCTCTCTCTCTCTCTCTCTCTCTCTCACACACACACACACACACACACACACACAATTAGTGGTATAGCCAATGCCAATTCTTCTGATTATACATACAGTGTATTTTTAAAACATCATTTGCTTGCATGGTGCTCAACACATAAAAGGAGTTAAGCATCTGTGGCTAAAAGTTCATGAAGTCTGCCTAGTTAAAAAGTCATCCACTCAGTCATCAAATACTTTGCTCTGGAAAGCTCTGAAATAAGACCATACTCTGTCTTCATCTTCCCAACTTTTCTTTTTCTTTTTCTTTTTTTTTTTTTTTTTTTTTTTGAGACAGGGTCTCATTCTCTTGCCCAGGCGGGAGTGCAGTGGAACAATCTCAGCTCACTGCAGCCTTGACCTCTCAGGCTCAAGCGATCCTCCTGCCTCAGCCCCCCAGGTAGCTGTGACTACAGGCACTATGCCTGGCTAATTTTTAAATTTTTTTTGTAGAGACAGGGTTTTGCCATGTTGCCCCCTGAACTCAAGCAATCCACCTGCCTTGGCCACCTCAAGTGCTGGGATCCAGCTTTTCTTTACCCCTTGCCTTCTGAAGGTTCTATGTTGAATGGATACTTAAAATACAATCAGCAAAAGAAAAATAACATCAGTGTAGGTCCAGGGCCCTGTAGGTAGTTTGGTGGGATCCAAATCAAGTCACAGGCTTAAAAGAATATCAGGAAAAAGGCTAACCTGACTACAGCATTGGCCCAGGATTGTTTAGGAACTAAGGGCCAGCGATACCTAACATATGCCACAAACAACTCATCAGGCCCTTCTCTTTGAGCCACAGAGAAGACAAGAGGTGAAAAGAGCAAGGGGCTTGCTGCAACCCTGGCTCCTCCCACTTAGAGAGTCTACAAGGTGGGATGCTTCTCCAGACCCAGGACCATTTTGGGCACTGGACATTTTAGTCTTTATAAACACCACCCTCCATATTTGTTTTCTCTCTTTTCACTGGCTACCAGGAAACTTAGGAGTATTGCTTTTGCCCACCTATAAGAACAATGAATACAGTCTTATGAACATGACTCCTGAATACACCTTTTCTCTTGCCCTTCCTATTTCATACATTACCCAACTCATACCTTCACGGAAAAAGAAAAATCTTGGTTTATTACATGTCTGTTTTGGGCATTTCAAATTCACTGGTGAGGAATTAAGTAATGATCCTTAGGAAATCACAATAGTGGCTAAGATGAATGCTGGAATACTGCTTACTATGTGCCAGGCATCATTCTAAGTTCTTATCATACTTCAACTGACTCTCATCAATAGCCCTGTGGATAGGAAAGCCCCAGAATGCCCTAAGTTCCATGTATCCCAGAATAGTACTCCACACTTTTTTTTTGGGGAGGGGGTTAGTTTCGAGACAGGGTCTTGCTGTGTTGCCCAGGCTAGAGTACAGTAGTGTAATCACAGTTCACTGCAGCCTCAATCTCACAGGCTCAAATGATCTTCCCACCTCAGCCTCCTGAGTAGCTGGGACCACAGACATGCACTATCACCCACCCTGGCTAATTTTTATATTTTTACTTTTTTTGTAGAAACAAAATCTCCCTATGCTGCCCAGGCTAGTTTTGTACTCCTGGGCTCAAGCGACCCTCCCACCTCAGCCTCGCATGGTGATGGTGCGACAGGCATGACCCCCCTCTCACCTGGCCTCTCTATCTGATCATGCCATACTATTAAGAGTTGGTGCACACATCCCAAACACATGTATTATAAATTATGTACATATACTACTTTATTATAATAGAAAATACACATTTTGAGAGGATAAAAAATCAGAAATGCAAATTATCTTCCAGAACATTACAGACTGTCTTGCATTACCGATTTTCAAGATGAGGGCTCTGTAAAGAGAGTGATTTGTCCTTCCCTGGGTTGCAGAGAAAATTAGACAAGAGGGCATATGTCAAGTGCCTCAGGCATCATGAATGCTCAGGAATGCTTCCCTCCCCACACAGCTGAAGAAAAGTAGCACTTAAAAAGCTAACATTTTTTACCCTCTATACTCAGCTTAGTGGTCGACAGAAGATTTTAAAGTTAAAACACTGGACCAATGAATTAAAGATCAAACAAGAAAGGAACATAATGGCCGCTCATAAAAGTGGGTGGAAGGAAGAAGTAAATAGAAAAGGAAAAGGCAACTACCGTAGACACGGCCTCCCATGACTAACAACTTGCCAAATTAGGTTTCACTGCCACAAAGGAACTCAGATCAGGAAAAGATCAGAGACAAGTCAAGACAGCAAGCACACAAGTCCCTAGGCATCTTGACTGACAGGTGGCACTCCTCTCTCATGTACCCACACCTCACACCCAATAGGCATTCAGGCCGCCAGGCCACATTTTGGATTTTCCCAAGTGACTAAGGGAAAGCCTGCACAATGAAACTGGGTTGCCTTAAACATTTCTGGCCAGAAATGCCAGACTGTACTTTTCTCTCCACTCCTACCTAAGCCCGCCCACCTGCAAACTAACCAACCACAGAGAACAAAGTCCCTGGCTCACCTGCAGCCACAGCTTTTAACCTGAGAGGTCTAGTGAAGGCACCTTCACTGGAATGCCAACAGAATGTCCCAGGTGGGGCAATCTCCGTCCCTGCACAGGAACCTTCAGCTCCAGGGGACTTCTGACTTCTCCTTCTGCAACCGTCCAGCCCCATCCAATGCGCCACAGGGCCCTGCTCCCTCTCTGGCCTTGTGCTGGGAGCCCTGTGCGCTGGCTTGTGACAGCCAGATCTCTGTACCAAATCTCTAGCTCAGTGCTCACCTGTGTTGCGCAAGGTGTGCTCTGCTATGACATGCAGTGAGACCAGGGACCTGATAAACACACATTCCCGGCTGTGTTTATCAGGCCCTTTGAGTGTGGAAACACCTAAAGGAATAGCTCGGAGCAGGTGGTGCTGAAGGGGGAGGATGGGACCCAACACACTGCCAAACTGAGTCTGAGGCAGTGAAGAACAGTCTCCAGAGACAAGCCTAAGAATTTAAGTGACATGATATTTTCCAGAAGAAGCACAATGTTTTGGTAAAGTCTCACATAAACTGTGTACTGAATGCACAAACACTGGAGCTTCTCACACAGTCTAATGACCCTTTTCCAGACTTTGGAAAAGAGTTCTATCAGTGGTATTATTATGCACCCATAGCATACATCTTCTATCAGAGGTGTCAATCACTGTCATGTCTTAAACTCTCAGCAACTGGCAACTTGCTCGGACTCTCCACAGAAGACTATTTTGTAGTCCCACAGGTGGACAAGTTTTGACAATAGATGCTGTGCCGTGTCATTATTGTCCCAGTAAAGAACATGCTTCCTCCTGGTACACAGCAGGCACCAATAAATGCTTGCTACACCAATAGAACAGCCTGAAGACTCCTACCACAGTCTGAATAAAAGTACGGCAGGCTGTTTGCTGACTCAAATCATTGCCAAGAATTTCTTTCCCACATTAAGCATATTACCAAATTATATACATAAAGAAAAATTCTTCTCTTCACCCAAGAGATTTTTAAAAAGGCTTCTATAATTAAGGATGATTTTAAAAATTGCAGGCAATGTAGCAAAATGAATATTAACCCAGACTTGAAACAGTCTAAATAGTTATTACCAAATCAATTTCAAAGCATTTCAATTTAGTAGTGAGCAGAGTGATACAGGTGGTAACAAAGCAGCATTAGCATAAAATCAAAAGGGCAGGATTTACAACAAGTCAAAAAGGAAAATAAAGTACAATTAATTCATCTTTGTGTGCCTCTGCATCTGATTATATCCCTTGGGACACAAAGTCCAGGAAATAAAAGGTCTAAAGCTACCTCTGGAATCACTTTCATTTTATAAGCCTAGCAGGAGGTAGGAGAGAGTCAAAGGAAGATAAAAGTCAGCCGTAATCATTTTTTTTTTAACATCCTAAGCAACCGGGCAGAAAAATAAATATAATCAAACTCTAGCAAGCACCAGCAGGATACTAACCAGGTGTCTAATATTTTACTGCAAGTTACTTCTGCAGGAGAAGTATTTCTATTAAGGCATTCCCCTGTCTAAATGCATACCTGCCTCCCTGCTTCAAACCAAGCAAGAAGAAAACAAATGTAAGCATGAGGAAAGCAAAGGCAAGGCTGTCAGAAGAGCTCCAATTCTGGGCACTTAATCACCCAGAAAGCCACCTAGCCTTGTGGAATGTGGTGGCTCATGCCTATCAGCTCAGGTGCTGAGAGCCAGACAGGTAGATGACATACCTGCTCTGTGTGGCAGACACACCCAGTTGAAAAGAAGTAGGCACCATTCCCTCAGGGTCCCCTCCCTTCATGGAACTGTCCTAGCACCACTTCTCCAAAGGAGGCAGATTCAGGACACTACAAAAACTCTGGAGATTACACATCTCAACAGGTAAAGGCAGATAAAAAAGGAGAATGGAGAGGGTGACTGACGTAACGGCCCCTCCCTCAGCCAGAACAAGTCCTTCCTTCTCCTCTGCACATCTATCATTAATGGATAGGAAGGATTTCTCTTTATTTTCATAGGAAACCTGGGTTTTGTTTGTTCCTGCTCATCCAGGCTATATCCTCTTTCTTCCTAAATGCAGAAATAGCCTATTTTCTTGAAACTAATACATACACTTAAAATTTTATGATATATACGTAAACAAAAATTAAATATCATTTATCTCAAAGCACTTTAAACCCCATTATTTTCAGTGATGGTTTGTTTGAAAATAAGATTGGTTTTCACATATTCTAATTAAAACACATACTTTATATTTATTTCTAAACTGGGATTAATATAGCTTACAGTTTCCATTTGTAACAGCTGAAAACAAGTCATATTCAAAGGAGTATCACTAAGAAAAAATGTTTTCTCAGACAAGGGGAAACACCTTTAAAAGCATACTTTGTAAAGTTTTTCTTTCAGCTGGGTTTCACATTAAGAAAATCTTAATATTGCAAATTTGAATATCAGAAACTAATTTCTAGGTAATGCCAATGATTTTAACATGTAAAGAGTAAGGAACTTCACTTAAAAAAATAAAAAAGACAACCACAGGGAATTCTGTTAATCCCATCCAGCTTAGACAGTATTTCTACATGACAGAATTATTATACTTCTAAAGACATTTATGTCAGAAGAACTTGGACCTCCTGAAAGAGGGTAAAGTGGGACTCCCCTCTGGATAACACAATATAGTTGAAACAGTGGGTGGAAGTGGTCTACTAAGCCCCGGCCTCCAGAGACGAAGACTGGAAGGGGCCCAATAAATTCTTCTACTGGTCACTAGCCTGTCCTTTCTCCTCCTAAGCAGTGGAAACAGAACACAGGCAGAGCATCCTGATGAAAACACATACTTTATATTTCTTTCTAAACTGGGTGCCTGGGCATGTGGGAACACAGCTTACTGTCTCTGCATCTGCTGGGCAAAAATATTTAGGTTAAATTTAACCAACATGATGGAAATCTGCTTAAAGAGTAGAGAGGACCAGGAATTTTAAAGGACAGGTTAGCACTATCTGAAATTTCCTCCAACCGCCCTGAATAGACCATGTGAATACTGTACATGGAAGCCTGCTTTGAGCCTCCTGCTGCCCAAAGCTCGCAAGGCCTCAGCAGCTGTGTGCACTTTGCACCAGTCCACCCCCAAAGCCTTCGCAATTCCAACCCCAGAGATACTGGCTGACAAGTATTAAACTATGTAAAATGGAAAATTAAATGGAAAGCCTCTTTCCGCCTTCTCCAGGTGCTATGTAACTGGGAACATGGATCCTCACCAGCCTGTTTTACAAGCCACTGCTAGGTCTTCCAAAGCAGGAGGCCATCTCATCTTCATCTCTGTCTACTAAGGTCACGGTGCTCTTGAATACTTTACTCTGTGAAACACTTACGATGCCCAAAAGCTGCCATTCCCAGGCTACACCTTCTAACAGGCACGTTCTTCAGATGGAAAAAGGCACACCCCTACTCCGGCAATCACAGAACCACGACTGAGTCATAGATACCTGCTCTGTGAAGAGGCAGTGGAACCTGCACACCCTGTATTGATTTAAGAGGAAGCTCTTCCCTCTTTATGTCCCCACCACTCCTGCCTCTTCAAAGACCTGTGGTTACAGTCTGCCTGGAGAGGAAATTCTTGTGAATTTTCCTTCTCCTCCCTACCACACCTCCAGTGTGCCCTTGGCAACAGGTTCTAATTCTGCAGATCATGGAAGGAGAGAGAACAGAGGGCGTTGTCAACAGCAGTGCCTCCCTCTCATCCCTGTACAGCCCCTGCCTTCTGCGGAAGAACACAGTGGGAGGCAAGGTTTCCAGAGATGGGGTCTTCTGGATAAGAGGGACTTACCAGCCACTTCCTAATTCCTTCTGCTTTCACCTCTAGTTGCCACTTTTCATGCTCAGCCGAGTTAAGGGAACATGTTGGCATGAGCAGAGGGAAAATGCAGCTTCAGTATCATGAAATGAACTACTTTGTCATCAAGGCAGACCTTACAACACAGACATTGAAAGGTCTGACAAAGCCCACGTGGAATGGGGATCCTGCATGGCTTATTTATAAACTGAATGTTCCCTTCCCCAATGCAATTTGACAGTGGTAACACTTCTCTTTCCTTAATTTCTCATTTCCAACACCATGCCAGGAACCTAGTCGATACCTGGAATAATGAGAACTCTGTTTATATCCGGAGACAAAATTAAATAACAAAAAATACACTGAAGGGGAATACTGAAGCACTATGGGGAGCATATAAGAAGGGGTCTACATCCTGGTCAACATGGTGAAACCCTGTCTCTACTAAAAACACAAAAATTAGCTGGGTGTGGTGGTGCACGCCTTAGTCCCAGCTACTCAGGAGGCTGAGGCAGGAGAATTGCCCGAACCTGGGAGGTGGAGGTTGCAGTGAGCCAACACTGCACCACTGCACTCCAGCCTGGTGCCTGGCGATGGAACGAGACTCTGTCTGAAAAACTAAAAAAAAAGAAGAGGTCTAATCAGTCAGCTATGGGGTGGGACTGTATTAGATTAAATATTAAGAACCTCCTGGCTGGAGCAGTGGCTCACGCCTGTAATCCCAGAACTTTGGGAGGCTGAGGCAGGTGGATCATGAGGTCAAGAGATCAAGACAATCCTGGCCAACATGGTGAAACCCCATCTCTACTAAAAATACAAAAATTAGCTGGGCATGGTGGTGTGTGCCTATAATCTCAGCTACTTGGAAGGCTGAGGCAGGAGAGTCACTTGAACCTGGGAGGCAGAGGTTGCAGTGAGCCAAGATACACCACGCAATCTAGCCTGGTGACAGAGCAAGACTCTGTCAAGAAAGAAAAAAGAAAAGAACAAACCTCCAGCAGCACAACACAAAAAGTCAAACCAGTACCATTTCTTTCCTGCTTAGAATACTTTAAAAATTGTGGCACTGTATCTTAAGGAGAGAGAAAGAGAAATAAATGAATGGATGGCTCTCATTTATTAAAAGTTTAAGCCAGGCACAGTGGCTCATGTCTGTAATCACAGTACTTTGGGAGGCCAAGGTGGGAGGATTACTTGAGGCGACGAATTTGAGACCACCCTGGGCAACATGGTGAGAAATTAAAAAAAATTTTTAATGAGCTAAGTGTGGTGGCACATACCTATAGTCCCAACTACTCGGGAGCCTGAGGTGGGAGGAGTGCATTAGCCCAGGAGTTTGGCTGCAATGAGCTACAACTGCACCACTGCACTCCAGCCTGGGCAACAAAGCAAAACCCTGTCTCAAGAAAAGTTTGTAACAAAGCAAAAAAAAAAAGAAAAGATTTGGTTATAATCAGCGGCAGGTAATGCCAACAGCCAGGATGTACAAAAGAAAACGCCTGTGAAAACGATGCTGCACTGGCCACATCCTTGAAGATAAATTATCGGCAGGAGATAAAATTTCAGAAGAACCAAGAATAGTGTGAAGAAAGTCATTTTGTTATCTCAGAATAAATACCAAAGATCTATCTATGGTGGACAGGCTCAGAAGAGACAGGGCATAAGAACAGAAGTAATGTTGGGAAAAATTAGCTGAACTAGACTAAATAGCAGCTGGGGAAGCAGGGTAAGATGAGAAAGAGGAATTAACAGAATAAGCTCACTGGAAGGCCTTCAAGCTGAGTGAAAGGAATTTAAATTTGCTACACAAAACTCAGCCCACCATTTATATGAAATGTCCAGAATAAGCTACAGACACAGAAAGTATTAATATTTTACTGGTTGACCAAGACTGGGGAGCTTGGGATAGGAAATAGAGTGTGCCTTCTAATATTGGTCACAGGGTTTATTTTGGGGAGAATGAAAACATTCTACAATCAGATAGTGGTGATGGTGATAGTTGCACAACTTTTTAAATATATTAAAAACCATCCAATGGTTCAAATGAGTGAATACTGTGGTATGTGAATTTCATCTTAATAAAGCAATGAAGGCAAAATAAAACAAAAATACACTAAAGATTCTGATTCAGCTGAAAATTATGGCAAGAAGTTGCTTTCCTTAAGCTGAGGGGCCCTTCACAAAGCTACAGTGAGGTCTATACCAGAGAACCCACAACCCAATCCCAGGAATCTCACAGACCTTCTGGGGCAATCTCCAAAGTGCAAACTGGATGAACCTGCTGCCTGTTTTTCCAAATTACACTTAGAAGAAATCACAGGTGACTAAAGAAAATAAGGATTTCAAATGTGGTTCATTCCATTTGATTACATATTAATGTGGAAGTGGCAATCAGTCCACAAAAAAACATAAACTATCCCTCAAAGACATGTGCATAACTCAGCAAAGGGGGAGTTAAATCTTTCAAGAGCTCTACTGTGAAACTGCAATATAATCTTGGAACAGAGGAAGGCCTGAACAAACCCTCCAGGGGTCCCCCCGATCTGTTACCTGAAAGGTACCTATCTAGACACCTGAGTTACACACAGATACTGGAGCCCACCTGCAGAAACATAAATGCAGTCTGTCTGGGATGGCATGTAAAAATAAAGACTCTTAAATTCCATAGATGATTCTAATACACACCTGGGACTGAAAACTACTGTATTAATCAAAATCTTAATTTTCTACAGAAAGAAAAGGTGCAAAAAAAGGTAAATTAAATGTTGCTCAAGTCACCTGGCAAATTGGCCTAAAAGTCAGGACTGGAACCCATGTCTCCTGACCCCCAAACTTCAGGACAACCACGTTTACTGTGTGGGTGTGGAGGCTCAGGGAGGTTATCCTTAGAAAATGCTGGCCTCAAAAGGCAGAAAGATCCCGCGATTAAAAAACTACACAACATACGGCCTGAGCTAACATCAGGGAAATAAGTGACCTTGAGACTGGGCCTAGATGACGTCTTAATATGCAGGAATTTCATTGCTCTGCCATGTGCCCCAGTGGGACCTGATAAGCAACCAATGGAACTTAATATGGAGGAGAAAAGATTTTTGTAACTTCACAGGCCAGATCTGATCTGGAATTCTTTTTTTTAAACAAATAAGCTGAGTGTTATAAAGTAAACATCAAGGAATATTAAAAGCCAATGCTTCATTCTCTCAGCTACACAAGGAACCAGTGCTGCCTGCAAAGAACAGAGCAGGCCCTCGCAGACTGACCTTCACAGACCACACTAAAACCCTCTGAGGAAGTGCCTGGTGAATGCTCTGGTTGACGAGCTTCGAGCCATTACATTACCGAGCAGTGTGCTTCTTACCTATAATTCCACTGTCCTTGCTTTCCAGGGTGGAACTAGGGCTGCTAATGGTCTCACAGGGACTTTTGTTGGCTGCCGTCTTGCTGACACAGCTATTCAAGGTTGAGCAGGGGCTATCGGTGCTAGGAGATGCGGTGCTGCTTGTTAGTGTGGAGCAAGGACTGATGCCTTGGCTCAGAGCTGTGCACTGCAAGACGAACGGAAGGAGGAGTTAGCACGGCTTACACAGGATGCTTCAACACATGCTTTTGTTTTTGACGCTAAAACAATAAAACTAAGAACAGGAAAACGGAAGTTTTTAAAAAAAATCTAAAGAGATATGTGTGTATAGATATGGATAAATGGAGCTATATCTATATAAATGTCTATGTGTTATTCCCAATTTTAAGGGAGAAATACCTTTCTTCTGTTCCCCTCCTTTGTGATTTTCCTTTTTATTAAAAGGTCAGTCTTAACAATAATTTAGCGAGAATGCACATTTGTAAAACAGAAATGGCAAGCAGGCAGACTTCCTTTCATCTGAAGTCTGCAGAAGACAAACGGGTTATTTGACCTCTGTACGGAAAACCTGGGAACTCTTTTTTTGTAATATTTCATGAGCACAGCGACCTAATTCAATTCCTAAAGATTTATGGGCTCTGCAATCAGGGGATGGAGACTGGTGACCACTGCAGTCTCAATCAACGCATGACACCCTCCCTTGCAGAGCAGAGACCTTCACCAGGGGTAGAGGCTCCATTCTGCATTGCTATTCAGACGCACACATCACATCTGGGAAGTGGCAGGGTGCATGCTGCTGCTCCCTTGGAGGGAGAAGTGCTCTCCTGATAGATGAACCATTTGATCTCATCTTATTTTGTCTCTGCCTCATCTCCTATAAATCTTTTCCTCACCCCAGTGAACCTCCAAAATCTCAACAGCTAAAAAAGCACAGGAAAGCATATACCAAAGCAACCAGAGGAGAAGAATGGTGCCTTAAAGGAAAAGTACTAGTATCATTATGAAGGAATTTTTAGCCTCTTTAATTCACGTAGCCATTATTCTCTGGGTGGTGACTAGAAGGTTAACATGGACATTTTCTTACGTCCTGCTTCTTTCTGCTTTTCCCCACCTCCCCACTACAAAAACCCAGAACCACACTGTTGAAATAAATTTCAGTACAAAACAGCCCAGAACTCATTTAACTGAACAATGACTTTCCCACTCAAGGAAAGGGAGGAGGTGGTTATTGCTTCATTCATCCTCTGAAGAGGTATGCAATGTAGTATCTTCCTCAGGCATTACCATGGTTTCATTTTTGTCTTCAATGGTTATGTGTGTGGCACTTGGGATCCCTTCTCCCAGTAAAAATCCCAGCCTTGTCAACAGTTCTTGAGCTGCCGGCGAACAGCTCGGTTCATTATCGGCCTTTGCTTCTGGAACAAAGAAAGAAAACAATGAAGATGGCCCCCTGGGGAACTTCAGTATGCATCTGGATGAGTTCACACTACAGCTGCTTGTCTGGCGATTTTGTGTGTTTTTATAAAATTCGCACAAAGTTTGACAATGCGGCCTGTCCTCTAGCAATACATTCTAATTAAGGAACTGTGACAGGTTAAGGAAACAGTAAAACAAAAACTCCAAGTGCAAAGGGTGAATCAGAAAAGCCCAGTGTTATCTGACGGCAATTCCTAATTCCACGTCAGGTGAAAACCGGTACTTCAGACCTGCTTGTGTAAGAAAAGGCCTATCCTTCACATTACCCTTATAGAGTGCAGGGTGGCTAATGCCCACAGGAGGTTGAAATAAAGCAAAACCCTAGGGGCATGCTGGTAGAGACCCAGGCTATTTAGGGTAAAACTGAAATCCAAGCTCTCATTAAACAAGACAGGGGCAAGACAGTGGAAACTTTGATGGAAAACTTGCTGTGCACATCCCACAATAGAAGTCAAAACCAGGATTTCAACTTGACGGTCAATTGTGGAGAATCCACACTGAAACAAAGATTTAAAATCACGGTGAAACCTGTCCCAAGAGACAGGACCCAGTATCACACTGTTGTCCTTGTAAAGATGTAGAAAAATCAAGCTATATTCTCAGAATGCTGCACAGCAATGCTGGGAAAGCCCAATTTTCTCGGATTCTCCTTGAGGTTGGTCATCCGGCTTTTTGTACTTAAGAGAATTTTATGGTTGGGTTTAAATGTTGAGCTGTAGGTTAACCCTGTACCTAAAAAGCCCAAAGGCACTTAATTATGGCCAAGACATAAAATGATATCCACATCCTTTTAACACTTCTCACCTTCTAGTATCAGTTTGCATCAGGGGATGAAAAATGTACAAAGCAAGCTGCTTAGAGTAGTTAGAACTTAACAATAAGTAAGATTGATAGATGAACCATTTGATCTCATCTTATTTTGTCTCTGCCTCAACTCCTATAAATCTTTTCCTATAAATGACTATGACCTATGACATAGTCATTCAATATTTTGCTCTTGTTTATTAATTCTCTAGGTACCTAGACTCACATGAAGCTATTTTGCTTAGCTGTAAAAATCTGCAGATAATGGGTAAAGGTCTTAGAAAAAATAAAATGAGGAAACAACACAGTGATGTTGCCACTGAGCTACAATAGCATCAATAAAGTTCAATGCTCCCTTTGCCTTTTGTAAGGAACTACAAAAGTGAAAATAAGCAAAGCTTTTGCGAAGACCCTCTGTCTTATTCTCACTCACATATCAGTTTTGCAAGCCATGCACCCAGGATGGCAGCTACAAGGAAAACTACACTGGCAGCATGTTCAAGAAAGGAATAGTGTCCCACCCCTTGCTTGCTCGCAAAAACTCTAATGTTTGGGGTAGGAAGAATGGTTTGCCAGCTTGGATGTTTTTTATTTGCTCTGGAAAACTCCAGGGGTACGGAAACCAAGGCTTGATTGTTTGGGGTTAAAAGAGCCCTGATGCTTCTGGATCATGTGAACCAAACAAGAAGGGCAATGGCTCCAAGCCAACACAGCGAAAGGGAGCCACCACCCCAGGTGGGTCGACCACATGCCAAAGTCACTACAGGAGGTCCCTTCCTACCTCAAAGCACATTTTGATTCTCAAAGTAGCTGGGCATTTGGGAAAGGAGGGTGGGGACCAAACCAGATCAGCACACCCCGGCACACCCAAGGTCTGAGGCCCTCAGAACAGGATGGTACCGCCCTCCCTCTGCCCCTGCCCCAGGCCCAAGAAGGGCAGCTGCTTTATCACAGGTGGCAGCTGGGCTGGAGGGAGGGAACAGGACACAGATGGAAAGGGGAAGAAGTGGGTGAGGGGGCAGCTCTTAGCCGTTTCTCCACTCCACACCCGGCTTCCCTTTCGAAACAATCTCCACACTACTCCCAATTGTGATTATGCCCCAGAACGTCTAGCTTCTGGTTCAACCTGAAACACTCTGGGGAGAGAGCCAGAAATGACTCCCACTTGGCAGCTGCTGTGTAGGCACAGAGAACAGCTGCACGAGCTTGGCTCCACAGAATTCACCTCAACAACAAACAGGGCCATGTCTGCGGCTCACTTGGGACTGGCAGGAGGACCCTGATCCTATGTAGGTCCTAACTGAATTGAACTGTGTAGATCCTAGTTGAATTGAAAAGGGACACCCAGGCCGGGTACGGTGGCTCACGCCTGTAATCCCAGCACTTTGCGAAGCTGAAGCAGGTAGATCACCTGAGGTCAGAAATTCGAGAGGGGCCTGGCCAACACGATGAAACCCTGTCTCTACTAAAAATATAAAAATTAGTTGGGTGTGGTGGCAGGCACTTGAATCCCAGCTACTTGGGAGGCTGAGGCAGGAGAGCTGCTTGAACCCAGGAGGTAGAGGCTGCAGTGAGCCAAGATTGTACCACTGCACTCCAGGCTTGGCAACAGAGTAAGACTGTCTCAAAAACAAAACAAAACAAAAAAAGGAAAAGGACACCCAAATTCATGATTAACTGTTCTCTTAACTGTATGAACTGGACTTTGTTGATATCCAAGTTCTAAACCCTTTCCTGGTGGTGAGATGAACGAACAGACATTATTTACTTCATGTTTATATCCATAAGGCACTGCGATTTTATTTCCTCCAAAGGCTTCCTACCTTCTTTTCATATCCTGTCTTCTAAAATGTCATCCCAGTGATCTTCCTCTTAAAAGTCCCCTTCAGTATGAATTCCTTAATCCACATGAAGCTGTCTGAATCTCTCCTTCCCTAATGCACAGAGCCCTCTCTCACTGAACTTCTCACTCTGGCAGAAGGATCCCTGGGAGAAGTGTCACTGAGCTATCTTGGGAGAGATGAGTTGCTTAGGAACTCACATGGATACACTGTGAAATGGAAATACATTTCTACTTGCATACTGTTCACTAAATATTGAGATTGGAACAGCTAAGATGGTTCTAAGCTAGTTACTACAAAAGCACCTCCAAGTCAAATTCAAATGGACTACTCTAAACAGCAAGTCTATTTTCATTCATGTAGTTAATATTAAGTCACTTATCAATAATGGGTGTAACATTACCCAATACCAGTGGGATAAGGGCTGGAGAGAAGACTTCACTTTCTATTTCACAGATTTAAATATCCAAAGACTGTATGATAGCTATATTTGGAGTTGAGAGAATAATTGGCCTGACATGCCCTAGGAATTCATTAAGCAAGTGGAAAGTGAATATTCCTCCCCGTAGCACATCCATGGAACCCTCAGTATCGCACAACATGAAAGGCTTACTGCATGGAGAAAGGTAAAGGGAACTCCTTGAATCACTTCCTGCCTGCCTCTATTCAGCTACGCACTCCCTGGTGGACTATACTTGGGGGCACAGATGCTAAGGGGCAGTCCACAAACTGACCAGCTCCCCAACTACTGCCATCATAACTTCAAACCATCAGTGCCCTTTCAGTCATCTTCTCATCCTCCCCACTGTCTGGGAAGCCAGGGTGTTCTCAGTGCTAACCACCATCCAGATCATTTTGGGTATTCAATTTTTCTCAAGTGCACTTTCTTAGTGAGGGAAGTGGCCGTACCCACTTCCTACAGGTTGTGAGGCTCAAAACAAATGTGTATGAGAAACAGCTTATAAACCACTAGATGCTATAGAATTGGTCATTATCTCTACCAACTTAAACACCAAGAGTCCACACTTCCTTGCTATTATTTTCTGGTTTTATAAGTTCATATTCTATTTTCAAGTGTGCTTATATGTCTTACATAGATTTCTGGTCATAATTTTTCTGCTTCAAATATGTTTTGTAAACTCACTATTCCATAACAAACATCCTCCTTTTTCTGCTTACCAAATCATCCCAATTTGGCCTGCACCCTACTGCTTTCATTTTCCATTCAAATCATTCCCTCCTCTTAAAGCCAGTGGGGGAGTGCAGGTCCCTAGTGATGACCAAGTATCATTCCATAGAGAAGCGTCTCTCCTCCACTCTTATCCTCCCCTCAGACTCTAAAGAACACCGAGTATTGTTGACGACATTGATCAGTTCGCTATCTATGTGACCTTGAACAACTGACTTAATTCCAAGTGTCCAAGATAGCACTTGTGAATCAAGTCTGCTAAATGAGACAAGCCCTTGGTTTGACGTTAATCTTCTGCCTCTATCTATCCATGACCTGCTTCTTCCTTAACCTCCTGCCTTCCCTGACTCCTACTTCAAGTATTTTCCCTGTTTCTGCCTGCTCCTTCTCAGCCATCAATTCCCAGACTCCTTAGATTTCCAAAACCAGTATTTAAAAAGGAACGTCGGCCAGATGCCATGGCTCATGCCTGTAATTCCAGCACTTTGGGAGGCTGAGGTGGATGGATTACCTGAGGTCAGTAGTTCAAGACCAGGCTGGCCAACATGGAGAAATCCTGTGTCTGCACTCCAGCCTAGGTGACAGAGCAAGACTCTGTCCCAAAAAATAAAAATAAAAAAGAACATCTATCCATGGACCTGCTCTGTTTCTGTCAATAATTTGTTGTTTCTAGTCTGCAATACCAAAACACAGTTATCATGCAGTTACCTTTAAAATGTACATGTCATCCACTCCATATTGTCACCAAACTTACTATTTCTGTCAAACTGTCTCCTAAATTAGCCTTTTATTCTTCAGCATCCACCACTCAGCTCAAAGTCTCATCCTGTTAAGTCTAGAGGACTATCAGAGTTCAGATCGATGTCCTCATTTCTGTTTTTATTTTCTCCCTCTCTTTTCCTTCCTCTAAAGCCAGAAGGTTCTTAAACTTCTTAGTCTCAAGATTCATTCTTAAAAACTGGGGACTGCAAAGAGCTTTGGCTTATGAGGGTTATGTCTACTGATATTTATCATACTAGAAATTAAAACTAAGAATTTTTAAGTTGTTAATTTAAGGTTATAAAATTTCAAGTTAACAATATTTTAATTAAAGAACTAATTTTTAATTTTATGGGTACATAGGTAAAAGGCTGTACTTTCGATTTTAAAGATTAGTTAATAAGAATGGCATCGTTTTTATAATTTTACAAACTTTAATGTCCAATTTAATAGAAGACAGCTGGATTTGCCTAACTGCTTCTGCATTCAATCTGTGGGGATCAGTTCTTTTGGTTCAAGCATGTGAAGAACTGCAGCCTCAGACAGATATGTAACTGGGAAAGCGAGGAGTCTTTTCAGTTAATTATAAATATTCTTCTGACACCTAGCCAAACCTTGACAATCAGCAATGCCCCTTTTTTTTTTTTGAGACGGGTCTCACTATGTTGCCCAGGTTGTTTACAAATTCCTGGGGCTCAAGTAATCCTCTTGCCTCAGCCTCCTAAAGTGCTGGGATCACAGGTGTGAGCTACTGCGCCCAGCCAACAAACAGCAATTCCTTAAAGTAAGTTCCACTGTTGACTTGATCTGCATCAATGAATTTTTTTGTACTGCTAAAGATCCAGTGGTCTGTTTTACACTTTAAATGGATCTTTTACCCATGCAAGATTGTGTAACATTATGCACTGGGTCATTTGGAAAATAATGGTTTTGCAGATCTTGCAAATGTTGACAAGTTTTATCACATAATATTAAAGCATCACATTACCAGAGATCTCAATGGAAAAGTCTTGGGAAACCATCAAACTCAATGTGACAGATGTAAAATTTCTCAGAAAACCTAATTTTCATTTGAAAGGTCAAGTTTTATCATTGGCAACTAATCCTGTCAGGGTTTTGTTTTGTTTTTTTTAATCTAAGTGCCAGGGTAATTTCATTCCTTTTAAAGAAAAAGTGTACCAAATACCTACTGCAGAATAACCATGGTTTATCAGTCATTCTTTCAAATAAAAACTATGTTCCATTTTAAAAGTAGTGAGTTCAGTTTGCAATTCAATCATACAAGTGCTCTGTCTTGAGACAACTATCAGACTTCAGAGCATGCAGAAAGGCTTTGCACAGACTTCCCATTTCATCACACAGAATATTAAAAAGATGGGTCTTCAAGGGTCAAGATTTAATAATATTACTTTTCAGGCTTCGTCAAGGACATTCTTCAGTGAATTATTTGTGATGCCAGCACGTGGCAGTGACGAACACCAGGACTACTAGTGCAGCCAGTGCCTTGACATATACTAAGGTATCAGAAGTTTTACTGACAATTGCTTTTGCAGCAACAGTACGAAATGTCAACACGAGGGAAATGTAAATCCCTTCTCAATGTTATTATAAAAGGGTTTTGGATAAAAAGAGATTTCACATCACAAACTCCTGAAAGTGTCTTGGGGACACCTAGAAGTCCACAGTCTCCACTTTCAGAACTTCTGAATTAAGTCTGTAATAGTGTTAAATGAAAACCACAGCTGCACACATCTCTCATCCTAGTAACTGATCTCCCATCTTTATCTGCTTTATTTCTTGGGGGTAAAAGAGGGCTCTATCCTCACTAATTCCATTTCCTTATCACATACCTATAACCTCAATTCATAGACCTTCACAAGTCTCCTGAAACAGCCCTGTAAAGCACAGTAACTTTTCTTTTTCCTTTTTTGTAGTACACCCTCTCTTTTGATTTTCCTGTAGATCTATGGCCTTGCAAGTACTCTGTCCTGCAAGGGAGAAAGTGGCAATTGTCGTAAGTGACACACAGAGGGAAATATCTAGGATTCCCAGAATACTGTGGTCTTGTGGGGTCTTTTCCTGTCCCTCTTGCTGATGCTCCTTGCACCTTAGTCCCAGCTCACAAATGAAATACCAGTTTCTCAGCCCTTTTTTGTCAATGACCTGTTTCCCTAATCTAACTTGCCTAGTCTCACAGCATTACCCCCAAGCAAACGGCTGACCAGTTTATAACCTGAGTTCTTTCTTGAGACCCAGTTTGATCTTCCAACTGGTGGCTGTACACTTGCCAAGATGTTCCATCAGCACTTCAAAGTCTACGTGCCTGAACTGAACTCAAACCAAAACAGACAGTCCCCACTCCTCCAGTGTCCCTTAATGTGGTCTCAAAGGCATGGAGTTGTCTCTGTCTCTTCCAGTTCCCAGGTACTTGTGATTCCTCAAGAATCTTCCAAACCCCACCTCTTCTTCCCTGAACCTGATCTAATTTGAGACTTTATCATCTCACTTAACTACTGAAACCATTTTTCAATCATTCTTAACCCTAGTTTCTTTCCAGTCTCACTCCATCCTACTCTGCTGCCATGTGCTATAGTCTGAATGTCTGTGTCCCATGAATGGGATTAGCGTCCTTATAAAAGAGGGAGCTTGTCTGTCCCTTCCACTACATAAGGTTACAGCAAAAAGACAGCTGGCTGTCTATAAACCAGCAAGCAGGCCTTTGCCAGACTCCAAATCTGCAGAGTACCTTGATCCTAGACTTCCCATCCTCCACAACTCTAAGAAATAAATTACTGTTATTTAAAACCACTCAGCTTATGGTATTTTTGTTAAGAGTAGCCCGAACTGACTAAGACAACAGGTAAATCTTAAGGCACAGCTCCAATGAAGTCTTTCTGTGCTCATAATCTCCAGCTGCTGGCCAGGTGTGGTGGCTCACGCCTGTAATCATAGCACTTTGGGAGGCCGAGGTGGTGGATCACTTGAGGTCTGAAGTTTGTGACCAGTCTGGCCAACATGGTGAAACCCCATTTCCACTAAAAATACAAAAATTAGCCAGGTGTGGTGGTGGGTGCCTGTAATCCCAGCTACTTGGGAGGCTGAGGCAGGAGAATCACTTGAACCCAGGAAGTAGAGGTTGCAATGAGCTGAGACTGTGCCATTGCACTCCAGTCTAGGCAACAAGAACGAAATCCCATCTCAAAAAAAAAGAAAGAAAGAAAGAAAAAAGTACCTTTGTCTGCTGAACTCCCAATTCATCACACAGCTTGGATTAGTCATTACTTTCTCCTTTATCATAGTCACTCTGTATATAGGTCTCTAATCCCTTGCCAGACTCTAAGGCTTCATGAAGACAGGACTCATGCTTGATAAGCCATCTCAAATAGCATCTAGCATAGTGGTTTTCACAGCATAAAATTTTAATGCTTATTCAAGAAATGCAGAATGAATGGATACACTACTTCCAAGAGGCTCTCTTCTATGTGCACATACCAGGTATGCCCCTTTTCTGTACTTCCATCAAAAAAAACCCTCATTCAACTGTTGGTTGAAATGGTACATTGCCATTCTAAGAAGCTGAAAACTAAAGATAAAGCAGGATTGATGTCACCTCTTGGGAAAGAAAGGGTTTTAAGAAATAAAACATGATGATGCATTTTCTTCGATCATATGTTTTTTTTTTGAGACAAGATCTCACTCTGTCTCCCAGGTTGCAGCACAATGATGTGATCATGGCTTACTGCAGCTTCCATCTCCCTGGCTCAAGCAATCCTCTCACCTCAGCATCCTGAGTAGCTGGGACTACAGGCATGCACCACCATGCCTGGCTATTTTTTTTTTTTTTTTTTTTTTTTTGTAGATAGGTGGTCTCGCTACATTGTCCAGGCTGGTATCAAACTCTTGGGCTCAAGTGATCCTCCCGCCTTGGCCTCCCAAAGTGCTAGGATTATAATCGCGAGCCACCACACTCAGCCCCATTATGCTTTATACCTAATTAATCCTCTATATCTGTTTGACGGTCTAAAATGGTAATAAAAAACATAAGGCGTCAAAATATTTATTTAAGCATATAACTAAAGACCCCTTCTCCCAGAAGATAGTTTCACATTGAATTATTCTGTCTCATATGTGTTAGCATTATTTGCTAGTTAGACTGCAAGGAAAAAAGGTTCATCACTGATCATCACAAAGATATCGTTTAAAAAAAAGTTGCATCATATTTTGAGATTGATCTTTACAGAGCAATGACTCACAAGACTAAAAACTTTCTCACGCTTCCTCAAAGCTTGCTCAAGTAGCTAGAGATATATTAATGTAAACATAAATAACTTATGGTTGCCCCTAAATCAAAGAAATAAACCTGTGGATCCTGTTATAATAATCATCTCTAATTTATCTGGATTTTTCCCCCTTAAGGTAGATATTATTTTGTGGGTAAATGAGTTGCCCCCTAAACAGTATGTTGATTCAGCAATAGGAAGCTTACTTGTTAGGAACTTACTCTATCTGACACACAGCTTATTAGAACCATTTGACAGGAAAATGGGCTTTGCATTTTGTTTGATGACTTTAAGTCATCAGTTTTTGCAAGAATAGAAAACGCTGTTTCGAAAATATTTTAAAATACTACGAATGTTTTTTCCTAAAAGATGTTTCCAGGTAAATACAAACTTCATTATTTATTTATTATTTGTTAAAGAGACAAGGTCTCACTATGCTGCTCAGGCTGGTCTTAAACTCCCAGTCTCAAGCAATCCTCATGCCTTGGCCCCCTGAATCACTGGAATTATGGGTGTGAGCCACAGTGCCCAGCTTGCAAGCTTTAACAAACAGCTTCTTTACTTATAAAAAAAATTCATCTTATATCATTGAACCCACACTTTCCAGAAGACTAAACCATGCATCACACATAAATGCAATTACTTAGAAATTAATAAGCAAATTCAAAATGTTCTTTATTTGTTTTCCTTTGATTTAACTTCCAAACAGACAGCTAAGAATCAAGAGTTGACGGAGTTACACAACCAAAGCAAAAGTGAGACAGGAAAGAGTATTTCAAGCATTTAGAAAT
Organism: Callithrix jacchus; assembly: GCF_049354715.1. Taxonomy (NCBI): domain Eukaryota; kingdom Metazoa; phylum Chordata; class Mammalia; order Primates; family Cebidae; genus Callithrix; species Callithrix jacchus. The sequence continues at coordinate 70,797,137 of NC_133507.1, forward strand.
AAGCTGATATTTCATGAGTCCATGGGAAATTTCCAAACACTTCCCAGGAGCTGTTTTCAGTGGAGTGTTAGTATGGTGAATACTGGCATGCTATTATTGACAGCACTCAGAAGTGTCTTAGAATCTTAAACAAGAATGTCCAAAGGAAATATAGATAACAGAAGACCACATTTAAAAGTAAAACTTAAGTGATGATGCTGATATTAAACACTAAAAATGAGGGTTTGCCCATCATGCATCTGTACACACCTGGGTTAGCACTCAAACTCAATCAGTTTTAGTTGGCTCTATCGTTTCCTTTGGGTTCAATGATCTGGATAAAACTTACACTTTGATATGGCAGACTTAATTAACCCCACTGAAATTTAAGGGACTCCATGGGGATTACAAAACACACCATTCTATACTAATTGTCCTATTCATCTTTGTTAGGCAGCCACCTCTCCTCATCAACCAAGAGAAAGATCACTCTGCCGCAGCTTCCACCAATACCACGGTTATCTTCAGGCAAGACAATGCGCCCACAGACATGAACTGTACCTGCTACCCAGACATCTAACATAAATGAAAACATACCCTGTTTCTTAATTTCAGGTGAAACTGAAACATCTGGTCCTGTATTTGCAGGCCATAGATCTTATAATTTTGGTCCCCCATGGAGACTGATGATGTCGAGTCAGAGAGCTCAGGTCTCAGGAGTGAGCGTACACGCAAACTTCAGGCCACTCCAGCAAGACCAATCGCTGCCTTTGAAATTTAGCTCAGCCCACAGCCAAGCATAAGAAGGCTTCCTTTCGCCAAGAAAGGTGGCCAATTCCGCCTTGAGCAAGTGGAGAAAAATTAACAATGGGAACTATTTATGACCTTTCTTTGCCTAATAAAAATCCCAATTTTCCCCCGACTCCCACACCAGGAAGAGTCCTAATCCCTATACAGAATCCTCAACGATACTCCCTGCCAGGGAGGAAGAGGTTACATAATGGAGTCTAGGCCAGCCAAAATGCCAGAGGCATAACTGACCAGCGCTACAAACGCTTTGGTGGGTGGGGATGAAAGGAAAGGGTAGGTAGCAGGCTTAATCCAAGTCGAGCAGACAGCTTGGACATTTGATGACTGATATTCACTATGGAGAGAGATAGATTTTTACTTTCCTTTCAAGACCAAAAGGAGGAAGAGAACAGACAGCCCGCCCATGTGAATGTACAACCAAGAGAGGCCTCATGTACCAGCAGTTGGCTGTCGTAACCAGACACCGCTGTGGACTCTCCACCTTCACCAGCAACACTTGGTGTGCACAGGTGCTCAGCTCAAATCCTCTTCCCTCAACCACGCAATGAGTGCCTGGACAGAAAGGAAGAGGGTGGGATTTCTCATGCCAGGATATCTGCAATAGCGCCTCTTGCCTGCCCAGAGTGCCCAGTACTCCACACCATCTCTTCCCCGTGTCACGAACTCCCCTTCCCTTCCCAATTTTCAGCTTTTGTTGATCCTTTCTCATGGCTCATTTTTAGCTATATTTTTACCACCACTCCACTATATTGTGTTCCCATGTCCTTCTTATTACCCATTCCCTGCCATACAGCACCAGCAACACAAACAGCACACACAGGGATTAGAACATAAAGCGGCTGTATCTCCCACCATCCACAAATTAGGCAGAGGAGGGTACCAGGTATGCCAAAGTAAAAATATGGCTGAGTTCTCTCCCAAGTTCTCTTTCAGCATTGCTACATAAACTTGTGTCCACACTGAGGATAAAGCAAGCCCCTTTACCTACAACATTCCCAGACCCAAGTTTCTGTAGGAAAACAGGGTGGAAATTCAAAACACCCAAATTAAATGCATGAGAGATGAGTTGAGGACTCCCCAGAAAGGAACAAACAGATAAATTCTCAAATTGATGTTTTAAAATAAATAATTATGAATAATTAAATGCTACAAATTTTCAATGTCACACATATTTCCAGGTATAATAAATACATATAAAGTGTCTTTAAAATGTTTCCATCAATTTGGATTTTTTTTTTTGCTCCTACTTCGACATCCCCTAAAGAAAAACTTTAGATGTTAAAAAAAGCAGCCTTCAAAAGACACGAAATGCTTTTTTTTAAAACCTAGCAATTATATGCTTCTTCCAGTTAAAGTTTCAGCTTTTCAGCCAAAGCCTGTTGTTGACTTTTCTCAAGCAGTAGAATATTAACAAAACAAAATCTTGGAAGGAACTACTGGCTTCCTATCCTCCAAGACCTGGTAGGTCAAATTTCAGAGGAAACAGGACTCAAGCCTTAACAATGCATACATACCCACTTAACTACTTCTACTCCGGGCATATAATTCCAAGAATTTGCATCAGCTAAACAGATCTCTGTAACTGCCCAGGGGGAAAAACCTCCCAAATACATTCTCAGCAAAGCAGCACTATAAGGAGCATGCACTCAAGTTTCATTCAGAAATGAAGTGTTGTGGTATAAAATCTTTGGTGGGGGAAGGAAATCACTGAAAACACATTCTTACCATGCTCATCAGGCTCTGTTGGCTTGGATACTTCTCTGAACGGCATTATAACTGCATCTCCAGGCACTCTGGGACTTTCCACATACTTGGGCTTCCTGACAGGACCTGCAGTGGGAAAGATCTGAGTGTGGCTAATTTTTTCCAGATGCAAACAAAGGCTTGGAATGTACAGTGTGTGTCCTTACCAGGACCCAAATATGCCTAGAGGAAGAGCCAGTCTCTTCCCCTCCCTTACACACACACACAGTCATTTCAGTATAGACAACGGAACGTCCAGTCTGGGCTGCCAAAGAAGAAAAGGGTAAGCTCAGATTTGAGAATGTAAACCCTAACAAAAACAAAAGCTGCTCTCTTGCTGCGAAGTCGCTACAGCTGTCTTTGCTGGTCAAATGGGTGATTCTGACATGTTCAAACCTGGGTGGCTTATGATGAAGGATTTTATAATTTTCCTCTAACTGGGACAAGGATGGGACAAAGACAGTTTGGTTGCTTGTTATCTTTAAAGTCAGGAGGCAAGGATTACAAACAGCTGGCCTATAACAGCAACACCCTCTGTGCACCAGCCGCAAGAATGCAGGCATCTTATCTGGCTGGTGACGCACAGTAACTGTGTGGGGCACAGCAGCCAGCCAGCCAGCCAGCAAGGGGGTCAGACACAAGAGAGACTCACAGGCTTATCTCCCACCTCCTGTCCCTGCAGCCCTGACTTATCATCAGAAAATCCGAAATTCTTAGTAAGACTGGATGGAACCCTCACATACAATGATGCAGCCATTCTGGAAAACAGTTTGGCAGTTGTTCAAAAGGTTAAGTAAAGAGTTACTACACGGCCATGCAGTTCTACTCCTATGGGAATGTATGTTCACACAAAAAAAACTTGTATACAAATGCTCATAGTAACACCATTTATACTAGCCAAAGGTACACCAAATGGTGACAACAAATTGTGCTTTGCCCATACAATGGAGTATTATTGGGCTGTAGAAAGGACTGAAGTACTGATTCATGCTACAACATGGATGAAGCTTGAAAACATTCTAAGTCACGGGATCTACATGATTCCATTCATATGTCATGCCCAGAAGAGGCAAATCTTTCAGAAAGTCTGAATGGTTGCCAGGGCTGGGGGTTATGCAGGCTATGCAGGCCTGTGGGGTAATGGTAAGGGATATATGGCTTCTTTCTAGAGTGAACAAATGTTCTACAATTAGGTTGTAGTGATGGTTGTACAACTCTATGAATGTATTTAACACTACTCTACTGCATGCTTTAAATGGGTGAACTGTATGGATGTGGATTATACCTAAAAAGAACTGCGTTTAAAAAAAAGAAGAACTGTGTTTAAAAAAAAAAAAAAAAAAAATTAAAGGGGGCAGATCCAAGATGGCCGAATAGAACAGCTCTGGAGTACAGTTCCCAGCGAGAACAACGCAGAGGGTGAGTGATCACTGCATTTCCAAACAAGTTATTACTGCCCACAGACCAGGAGATTCCCAGGCTGAAAAGGGCCATGAGTTTCCAGCATGGCGCAGTGGGTCTCTGCACAAAAACTCACACAAATCTGTGTGACTGTTTCAATTGGCACCTGGGAGACAGAGTCGCCCATTTAACTTAAGAAAAGGAGGCTGAAACAGGGAGCCAGGTGATCTGGCTTGGCAGGTCCCCCTCCAGCAAAGACCAGCAATCTGAAACGCTCTGGATTGAGAGTTTCACAGCAAGCACACTTGGACCTGGTACGGTCCAGCTCTGTAGTTGGAAGGGTGTCCGCCACTACCGAGGCAAGCCGCCACTACCAAGGCCAGTCGCCCAATACCGAGACAAGCTGCCATACAGAGGCAAGCCACCATTACCGAGACAGTTCTAACTATACCTCTATAAACAAAACTGTAAGGAAGTTCACACAGTTGGGCAGAGCCCACAGCAGCTCAGCAATGCCTCTACTGGCAGACTGTGACTAGGCTACCTCCTCTCTGGGCAGGGCATCTCTGAGAAAAGGCAGCAGAATGACAGGAACTTACAAATAAAGCCCCCACCTTCCCAGGACAGAGCACCTGGGAAAAAAGGCGGTTATGAGTCCTGCTGCAGCAGACTTAAATGTACCTGCCCAGTAGCTCTGAACAAAACAATGGAGCTCACAGCTTAGCACTTGAGCTCCTATAAGGGACAGTCTCCTCAAGCAGCTCCCCAACCCCCGTATATCCAAAGAGACACCTCATAAAGGAGACCTCAGGCTAACATCTGACAGCTATCCTTCTGGGATGAACATAACAGAAGAAGAAACTGGCAGCAACCCTTACTGTTCTGCAGCTGCTGCAGCTGATTCTCAGACAAGCAGGGTCTGAAGTGAACCTCCAGCAGTCCTACACCAGAGGGGCCTGAATGTTAGAAGGAAAAGTAAAAAACATAAGTAACTTCATCATCAACAAAAAAGGATGTCCACTCAGACTCCATTCGAAAGTCACCAACTACGAAGACCACAGGTAGATAAATCCACACAGATGGGTAGAAATCAATGCAAAAAAAGGATGAAACACCCAAAACCAGAAAGCCCCTCCTCCCCCAAGGTATCACAACTCCTCACCAGCAAGAGAACAAAGCTGGTTCGAGAATGAGTCTGATGAATTGACAGAAACAGGCTTCAGAAAGTTGGTAATAACAAATTTCCCAGAGCTAAAAGAAAATGTTCTAAACCAATGCAAAGAAACGAAGAACCTTAAAAAAAGGATTGAAGAAATGCTAATGAGAATGAACAGCTTAGAGAAGAATATAGATGACTTGATGGAGCTGAAAAACACAGCATGAGAACTTCAAGAAGCAAACACAAGTTTCAATAGCCGAATTGACCAAGCAGAAGAAAGGATATCAGAGATTGAAGATCAACTCAACAAAATAAAATGAGAAGGCAAAATTACAGAAAAAAGAGTGAAAAGAAATGAACAAAGCTTCCAAGAAGTATGGGATTATGTGAAAGACCTAATCTACATTTGATAGATGTACCTGAAAGTGATGGAGAGAATGAATGCAAGCTGGAAAACACTCTTCAGGATATTATCCAGAACTTCCACAACCTAGCAAGGCAGGCCAATATTCAAGTCCAGGATATACAGAGAACACCACCAAGATATTCCTCAAGAACAACAACCCCAAGGCACATAATCATCAGATTCAGCAGGGTTGAAATGAAGGAAAAAATACTAAGGGCAGCCAGAGAGAAAGGTCGGGTTACTCACAAAGGGAAGCCCATCAGACTTACAGCAGATCTCTCGGCAGAAACCCTATAAGCCAGAAGAGAGTGGGGGCCAATATTCAACATCCTTAAAGAAAAGAACTTTCAACCCAGAATTTCATATCCAGCCAAACTAAGCTTCATAAGTGAAGGAAAAATAAAATCCTTTACAAACACGCAATTGCGGCAAGATTTCGAACAAGCAATTGCTGAGAGATTTCATCACCACCAAGCCTGCCTTACAAGAGCTCCTGAAAGAAGCACTAAACACAGAAAGGAACAACTAGTACCTGCCACTCCAAAAACATACCAAATGGTAAAGAGCATTGAAACAATGACGAAACTGCACCAACTAACAGGCAAAACAACCAGCTAGCATCAAAATGGCAGGATCAAATTCACATATAACAATATTAACCTTAAATGTAAATGGGCTAAATGCCCCAATCAAATGACACAGACTGACAAATTGGATAAAAAGTCAAAACCCATCAGTGTGCTGTATCCAGGAAACCCATCTCACAGGCAAAGATACACATAGGCTCAAAATAAAGGGATGAAGGAAGATTTGCCACGCAAATGGAAAGCAAAAAAAAAAGTAGGAATTGCAATCCTAGTTTCTGATAAAATATACTTTAAACTAACAAAGATCAGAGGAGACAGAGAAGGGCATTACATAATGGTAAAAGGATCAATGCAACAAGAAGAGCTAACAATCCTAAATATATACACACCCAATACAGGAGCACCCTGATACATAAAGCAAGTTCTTAATGACCTACGAAGAGACTTAGACTCCCACACAATAATAGTGGGAGACTTTAACACTCCACTGTCAATATTAGCAGATCAATGAGACAGAAAATTAACAAGGATATCCAGGACTTGAACTCAGATCTGGACCAAGCAAACCTAATAGACAACTAGAGAGCTCTCCACCCCAAATCCACAGAATATACATTCTTCTCAACACATCACACCTACTCTAAAATTGACCACATAATTGGAAGTAAATCATTCCTCAGCAAATGCAAAAGAATGGAAATCATAACAGTTTCTCAGACCACACTGCAAGCAAATTAGAACTCAGGATTAGGAAACTAACTTAGAAATGCACAACACCAGGAAACTGAACAACTGGCTTTTGAATGTTGACTGGATAAACAATGAAATGAAGGCAGAAATAAAGATGTTCTTCAACGAGAACGAAGACACAACATACCAGAGTCTCTGGGACACATTTAAAGCAGTGTCTAGAGGAAAATTTATAGCAATAAATGCCCACATGAGAAGCAAGGAAAGATCTAAAATTAACATACTATCATCAGAATTGAAAGAGCTAGATGAGCAAGATCCAAAAAACTCAAAAGCTAGCAGAAGACAAGAAATAACTAAGATCAGAGCAGAACTGAAGGAGACAGAGACAAAAAAACCCTTCAAAAAAAAAAAAATCAGTAAATCCAGGAGCTGGGTTTTTTAAAAGATCAACAAAATACATAGACCACTAGCCAGATTAATAAAAAAGAAAAGAGAGAAGAATCAAATAGATGCAATAAAAAACGATAAAGTGGATATCACCACCGATTCCACAGAAATATAAACTACCATCAGAGATTACTACAAACAAGTCTATGCACATAAACCAGTAAGCCTGGAAGAAATGGATAAATTCCTGGACACTTGCACCCTCCCAAGCCTAAACCAGGAAGCAGTCGAAACCCTGAGTAGACCAATAACAAGGGCTGAAGTTGAGGCAGCAATTAATAGCCTACCAACCATGAAAAGCCCAGGTCCAGATGGGTTCATAGCCAAATTCTACCAGACATACAAAGAGGAGCTGGTACCACGCCTTCTGAAATTATTCCAAACAATCAAAAAAGGGAATCCTTCCCAAATCATTTGATGAGACCGACATCATCCTGATACCGAAACCCGCAGAGACTCAACAACAACAACAAAAAACTTCAGGCCAATATCATAGCAGTTTCTCAGACATCAGGCCAATATCATACTAAAGGGGCAAAAACTGGAAGCATTTCCTTTGAAATCTGGCACTAGACAAGGATGTCCTCTCTCACCACTCCTATTCAATATAGTATTGGAAGTTCTAGCCAGAACAATCAGGCAAGAAAAAGAAATAAAGGGTATTCAATTAGGAAAGGAAGAAGTCAAATTGTCTCTATTTGCAGATAACATGATTATATATTTAGAAGACCCCATTGTCTCAGCCCCAAAGCTCCTTAACCTGGTAAGCAACTTCAGCAAAGTCTCAGGATACAAAATCAATGTGCAAAAATCACAAGCATTCCTATACACCAATAACAGACTTAAAGAGAGCCAAATCAAGAACAAACTGCCATTCACAACTGCTACAAAGAGAATAAAATACCTAGGAATACCGCTAACAAAGGATGTCAAGGACCTCTTCAAGGAGAACTACAAACCACTGCTCAAGAAATTAAGAGAGGACACAAACAGATGAAGAAACATTCCATGCTCATGGTTAGGAAGAATCAATATCGTGAAAATGGCCATACTCCCCAAAGTAATTTATAGATTCAAGGCTATCCCCATCAAACTACCTATGACCCTCTTCACAGAAATGGAAAAAAACACCTTAAACTTCATATGGAACCAAAAGAGAGCCTGCGTACCCAATACAATTCTAAGCAAAAAGAACAAAGCTGGAGGCATCATGTTACCTGACTTCAAACTATACTACAAGGCTACAGTAATCAAAACAGAATGGTACTGGTACCGAAACAGACATATAGACCAACAGAAAAGAACAGAGGACTCGGAGGCAACACAACATATCTACAACCATCTGATCTTTGATAAACCTGACAAAAACAAGCAATGGGGAAAGGATTCCCTGTTTAATAAATGGTGTTGGGAAAACTGGCTAGCCCTGGCTAGCAGAAAGCAGAAACTGGACCCCTTCCTGACACCATACACTAAATTAACTCCAGATGGATTAAAGACTTAAACATAAGACCTAACACCATAAAAATCCCTGGAAGAAAACCTAGGCAAAACCATTCAGGACATAGGCATAGGCAAGGACTTCCTGACCAAAACAACAAAAGTATTGGCAACAAAAGCCAAAATAAACAAATAGGATCTAATTAAACTCCAGAGCTTCTGTACAGCAAAAGAAACAATCATTAGAGTGAACTGGCAACTAACAGAATGGGAAAAAATTTTTGTCATCTACCCATCTGACAAAGGGCTAATGTCCAGAATTTACAAACAACTGAAACAGATTTACAAGAAAAAAACAAACAAACAACCCCATTCAAAAGTGGGCAAAGGACACTTTTCAAAAGAAGACATATATGAGGCCAACAAACATATGAAAAAATGATCATCATCACTGATATTTAGAGAAATGCAAATCAAAACCACAATGAGATACTATTTCATGCCAGTTAGAATGGTGATCATTAAAAAACCTGGAGACAACAGATGCTGGAGAGGATGTGGAGAAATAGGAACACTCTTACACAGTTGGTGGGAGTGTAAATTAGTTCAACCATTGTGGAAGACAGTGTGGTAATTTCTCAAGGATCCAGAAATAGAAATTCCATTTGACCCAGCAATCCCATTACTGAGTATATACCCAAGGAACTATAAATCGTTCTAGTATAAAGACACATGCACACATATGTTCGTTGCAGCCCTGTTTGCAATAGCAAAGACCTGGAACCAACCCAAATGCCCATCAATGATAGACTGGACAAAGAAAATGTGACACATATACACCATGAAATACTATGCAGTCATAAAAAATGATGAGTTCGTGTCCTTTGTAAGGACTTGGATAAATCTGGAAACCTTCATTCTTAGCAAACTGACACCAGAACAGAAAACCAAACACTGCATGTTCTCACTCATAGGTGGGTGTTACACAATGAGAACACATGGACTCAAGGAGAGGAGCATCACACAATGGGGGCAGTTGTGGGGGGCTAGGGGAGGGACAGCAGTGGGTGGGAAGGGTGGGGAGGGATAACATGGGTAGAAATGCCAGATACAGTATGCACCGATGCAACAACCCTGCATATCCTTCATATGTACCCCAGAACCTAAAGTAAAATAAAAATAAATAAAATTTTAAAAAATTAAAAAGCTAGATGTAGTGGCTCACACCTGTAATTCTAGAACTTAGGGAGGCCAACGCAGTAGGATCAGTTAAGATCAGGAATTTGAGACCATCCTGGGCAACACAGTGAAGTCCCTGTCTCTATAAAAAATAAACAAAATTAGTTGGGTGTAGTGGTATGCATCTACAGTCCCAGATACTCAGGAGGCTGAAGTGGGAGGATCACTTGAGCCCAGGAGGTAAAGGCTGCAGGGAGCTGAGATCACATTACTGCATTCTAGCCTGGGCGACAGGGTGACACCCTGTCGGAAGGAAGGAAGGAAGGAAGGAAGGAAGGAAGGAAGGAAGGAAGGAAGGAAGGAAGGAAGGAAGGAAGGAAGGAAGGAAGGAAGGAAGGAGGGAGGGAGGGAGGGAGGGAGGGAGGGAGGGAGGGAGGGAGGGAGGGAGGGAGGGAGGGAGGGAGGGAGGGAGGGAGGGAGGGAGGGAAGGAAGGGGAAGGGGAGGGGGAAGGGGAAGGGGAAGGGTAGGAAAGGAAAAAAGAAAATACTGCCTATTCTGTTACATTTTGGTCCAAAGTCATCCCCTTGATTCTTGTTTTCCTTGGTTGCCTTAAAGTGGCTTTTAGCAAGACCACAGAGATAGGAAACATTTTACATCAGTAAGAGAAGGGCTGGTGGAGGGCATGCAGGCAGGAGTCTACAACTCTCCCCTCTTCTGAGCCCTGGGCCATAGCCCTGGCAGTCCCAGGGCCCCAGTTCTGCCATTGCATCATGATGAGGTGATGCAGACAGACCATCGTTTGGTCTCAAACGCCTTCTGCATCTAAGAAATTCTGTTCAAAATATGGTTTATGGTGAGAGATGCTGCCATCTAAAGGCATATTGTAAAAGCATTTACACTATAAAAATAATCCACTTCCTAGCCAGCTACATGAATGTACTACATCTTAAACTAGACTGTTATCAAATAAGCTAATAGTATTTTATAAATAAGAATGGTATTTCAAACTTTAGGAACTATGGTTTTTAAATGATTTGTGTAGTATTTAATGGCTGTCTGCATAATTTAACAGTGTCATAAAGGGACTTTTAAGAAGATTAAAATGGAATGGTTACAGGGGGAAGGAAACATATAATTGCAATCTAAGTGTGGGACATAGGCTATTCAACAGTATCCAGACTTTACAACATATATATATCCACATATAAATATGCGTAGGGAAAAAGACTTGTGCGGAGGTTTGGAGGTGGAGCTAAACTATTTGCTGTGTAAGAGACACAAACTAGAAAGAAGGGCCTGAACAGGACAGAAACAAATGGAACCAATTAGCTGAGCATGGTGGCGCTTGCCTGTAGTCCGAGCTACTCAGGAGGCTGAGGCAGGAGGGTCTTGTAAGCTGAGGAGTTGGAGGCTGCAGTAAGCCGTGATTGCAAAACTGCACTTCAGCCAAGGTAACAGAGCAAGACCCCATCTCAAAGAAAAAAAAAAAAAGAGGAACCAGAACAAAGACAAGAATCCATATATGTTTTTGGTTTCCCACCTACTCCCTAGGTTAAAATGGACTGCTGACAACTTTTCCCTTCATCTGCCCTCATCCATTTAAAGGACCTAGGGAGGTAAAGCTCTTTGTTATTATTGCCTGATGATGTGCCCAGTGAGCAGGCATGGCCACTGCTCAAGAGGTGCATGTATTTCTGCTCCCCTTAACTCTTCAGGGTACAGTAACAGCAAATCTAAGATCTATTTCCGAGCTCCAATCTACCTACCAAATAGAATCCTTCAAAATTATTCTCTAATAGTAAGCACTTTCTTAAAATGTGGGCTATTTCATGAGTGTACAATGGTTATTGTAAATGGCTGGATCCTGGAAGCCAGTGTCACCCAGAGCCTTCAGAAAGCATCCATGTGCCTGCCTGTTTAACTGCCTTGAAACGGGTCCTATTCAGATGCAACCCCAAACTCTGAAAAGACTCAACCCTGAAAAGCCAAGATGTTCAACGCAGGAGACTCACAAGTTGGGCAGACCTAGGTTCAAATACTGTACCCAGCCCTGGCACGGTGCCTCGTGCCTGTAATCCCAGCACTTTTGGAGGCCGAGGTGGACAGACTGGCTGAGCTCACGAGTTCGAGACCAGTCTGGGCAACAAAGCGAAACCCCGTCTCTACCAAAAAAAAAAAAAAAGAAAATTAGCCGAGCGTGGTGGCATGTGCCTGTAGTCCCAACTACTCTGGAAGCTGAGGCACGAGAATCGCTTGAACCAGGGAGACTGAGGTTGCAGTGAGCTGAGATCACACCACTACACTCCAGCCTGGGCAACAAAGTAAGACTCTGTCTAAAAACAAACAAACAAATAAAACTGTACCCCTCCCTCCTCATGTCCCCGAACTCAGGCCTTAATATGCCCCACACTCTAAAGGTGAGTGAGTGAGCCTCTTGCTACAAGTGAAAATCTATACAAAAAGACCAGGCCCATCTGGTTCCCAGGCACAGTAAATCACAGTAACGTCACATACAAAAGGAGACCTAGAATATACCAAAGCAAGTAAAACATGCAGTTCATGCCACACAAGGCAAAGCATGCACATACATTAATTCACTCATTCCTAATAACTCTGGGAGAAAAGTACAATTTTCCCCATTTTTAGGTCAGGAAACTGAGGTTCAAATAAGTTGTTCTTATCTGAACATGGCCAACACATGGTAAATAGGAAGGAATTCACATCCTGGTCTATGCAGTTTTGAAGCCCAAGCACTGAATCCCCATCCAGCACTTATAAAGCTAAGAAATCTGGAATAAACATGCAATCTAGAAAAAGCCCAGGTGCTGGCTTCCACCATCCAGTCATCAACCTCCATGGATGCTGGCTGCACAGGCAGCAAATCTTTTGTTCATTCTACTTGCCTCTGATCTTCCCTAACTTTTACCGGCTGAAATATTAAGTGAATATAAACAACTGTTCTCCTCCATGATTCTTGCATTTAAATTGCTTTTCACAAACAGCTGAACCTCAAATGCTGTAAAACAAGATAAATTTATAGCCATAGGTTTTATAGTCCCCCACAATCACTCATTAGAAAATCTGTGCATACTTTGCATTAAACAGAGCAGATGATACGTGTTTGCCTCCACTCTCTCTCAAAACACCATTAAAGTTGCAGTAAAAAGATTAAAGAGGGACTAGTGGGGAAAGGAGAAAGCTACAGGCCAGACACCAAGCCTCTGAAGGTAGGAAACAGATTGCCATGGAACAGGCAGAGCAGGAAGGTCACTGCTGGTGGGGGAAAGGGACCGCGGTGATGAGGGCTCAGCCCAGGCAAGAGCCTTGGGGACAGCAGGCCTGTTGGAAGGCAGGGGGCGGGTGACATCCAATAGTGTGGCTGGCTGGAAACTATTTAGGGAAAGTAAGACCCACCCTCACCCCAGAATTTCTTCTTAAGCCTGGAGCATCCCCTCCCCTCCCTCATCCTGGAGGCCAAGTTTTTTCTCTGGAAAGGCTCAATTCTAAGACCATGGAGAGAGATTCAAGAGCTAAACTCATGAATGTTTTCTTTTCATGTTTTTATAAACTTGTAACTGCTAAGGAAAAAGTAGATTAAGAAAAATTCCAAACACAGATTGATGGGCCCGAGATGTATCTCCCCACCTCTAGCCCCCAGCTATGAGATATGACAGCCAACCTTATGGAAGAGACAGGAGGATTCATCTCTGGAGAAGCTCAAGAGAAAAAACCCTAAAAATAATCATAGTGGGGGGACCCCCTTCCCCCAAGAAATGGAAGATCCCTGACCATGATGCAGCAGCACAGTTTGCCTTCAATGTACCCCTTTCAATCAGCCGGTAGCACCTTATATACAAATGAGGAGCCAAAGACTACCAGGCAGGTGAGGAAAGACCTACTCTGAAAGACAGTGACGGACACAGGTTGAGAAAGGAACTCTGAGCTGGGCACGGTGGTGTATGCCTGTTGTCCCAGCTACCTGGGAGGACTGCTTGAGCCCAGGAATTCAAGGCTGCAATGAACTACGATTGTGCCAACCCGGTGTCTTTAAAAAACAAACTGAGGAATGAGAGAAAAGAAGAAATGCCCTACAAAAAGAAAAGCAATACTGCCTCTGCCACACAAAAGGATCCTGTGACAAGGGACACTTGGAGCTTGTGATGTGGGCAGCTAGGCAGGCTGGAGCTGCAGAATGAGAACTGCAGGCCACATAGTCAGGAGCCATCACAGTCACTAAGTGCCAATCTCACACGACCACCTATTAAATCACAATGACACTAATCACCGTGCCATCTATACAGAACACTCCTCAACATGAAGCAACCACAGTCCTTGTCAACAGAGATCCAGACTGAAAAATCTATCTCCCCAAATTTCTACTCAGGGAAAACTACTGCCTAGTGCCTTTCCACTCACCAAGCGTAAGTTACTTTTCATTTCCCCCCTTTACTTAAACCAAGAGCTATAAGGTCAATCCCCTCAAATTAACCAGAACGTAATACTAAATAATATTCCGGCTACTGGGTATGCTTTAAGGCAGGAGGCTCTTAAAAACAAGACAAGACTTGTCTGTGGATTAAAAACATAAACAACAACAACAGGAAAGACCGTGAGGCATTAGCTGACAACTAGCTCCTCTAGGAGCCAACATGTCTCCAGGGCTTGGCTCCCAGCCCCAGGCCCTGCCAGGCACTGATATCCTGCCTCGGCTTTTCCAGCTGTAATGTGCACAGGCTTCAAATGCAGATTCTGACATTCAAGGCGTGGGCTGGGACCACAGACCATACTTCGGTAGCACGAACAGCGTCTCTAGGGAAGCCCACTGCTTATCACCCACTCCAGTCAGGTCCAAGTGGGATGCAGTGGCTGTGGGTGGAGCACCGACCTGTTCAGTTTACAAGATTTAAGATAAAAGGGCATTATCCTCTATCATAAACTAAAGCTACTTCATCTGAACTCAAGATCCCTCTCATTCCAATTTTCCCAAGCCGCCACCCCTCCCCTCACATTCTCCACTATGTGATACAGGGGAAGGCAGATCTCAAAGTTATAAAGGACCCTTAAAATTAAAAACAACAAAGTGCCAAAAATAAGTTCAACAGCCATAAACTCATACCAAGTATACAGCTTGCAAAAGAAAAAGAAAAAAACAAGCCAGCACCTGTCAGCTTCCTTCACTGCAGGGCCTGTGTCAGTCTGGACGGATGCAGCCTGAACCCTCCCTTTATCACTCCACTCTGCAGCCCTGAAGGTACAGCACTCTCCCCATTCAGAATTCCGCCTTTACATAAATCTCCAAATAGACTTTCCCAGCGGCCAGTTTTCCTGCTCCTTTTGACATTTTAATCACATAGCTGACTGTTTTGCTGCTTAGAAACTGCCACATAGCAAGTATTTTTTTTTAAAGGGATGGTAGAAATAAACCAAACCCAGCTTTATCTCCAGGCAGTGAAAGAGAGAAGGGCAGGGGTTACTTTTCATTTCTGAATGTTTCAGTTAAAAATAATTATATATTTTTATGAAAGCAATATTTGGGACACACAACACCTGAGGCTACTTATTGCATATAAAGTAGATCTTACATTTTTCATGACATCTGGAGACTGTGAAAAGGGACACTGTGTGTTATCAATCATTTAAGGGATTTTTTAAGCATCCTTAACTTTCACAGTAAAGGTTCCTGCCAATTTTATCTGATTTAAGCTTTCATTCCAAGTTGGGAAATTTCACAAGATGAGGAAAATAGAGAGATAACAGAATATTATGGGAGGCAGGGGGAACTTTTGTCACTATGGCAAATGTCATTAAATAGGCAATTCCTGGCTGGGTGTGGTGGCTTGTGCCTGTAATTCCAGCACTTTGGGGGGCTGGGGCAGGCATATAACCTTAAGTCGCGAGTTTGAGACCAGCCTGACTAACATGGAGAAACTCCATCTCTACTAAAAACACATAATCAGCCAGGTGTGGTGGCGCATGCCTGTAATTCCAGCTTCTTTGGAGGCTGAGGAAGGAGAATCACTTGAACATGGGAGGTAGAGATCTGTGGTGATTGGAGATGGTGCCATTGCACAACAAGAGCAAAACTCCATGTCAAAAAAAAAAAAAAAAGAGGGAAAAAAGGCCGGGCGTGGTGGCTAATGCCTCTAATCCCAGCACTTTGGGAGGCCAAGGCAGGTGGATCACAAGGTCAGGAGTTCAAGTCCAGCCTGGCCAACATGGTGAAACCCAGTCTCTACTAAAAATACAAAAATTAGCCAGGCATGGTGGCACACACCTGTAATCCCGGCTACTTGGGAGGCTGAGTCAGGAGAATCACTTGAACCTGGGAGGCAGAGGTGGCAGTGAGCCGAGATTACACCACTGCACTCCAGCCTGGGCAACAAGAGTGAAACTCAATCCCAAAAACAAAAAGAAAACCAATTCCTAATGGCAAATCGTGATAAACTATCAGATGAGTCTTGAATTTTAAGAAACAAGACATCCCGACAGAGCTTCTAAAGTCTGACCCCTCCTCCTCTAGTACACCCATCCCCTAAAGAGTGCTTGGTAGGGGAGAAGAATGAGACAACATGCATTTAGGGACTGAAAAAAGACAACTTGGCCTACCCAAGTCTGCGACATGAAAGGAGTCTTTGTAACAGGAACATGGGCTGGTTCCCCATGGTTTTGTCCCTTGCTAGAGTTGAGGCAGGGCTGGGGGACAGTAGCCTCTGGCACTGTCCAAAGACACCATCTATACAGGGTAAGAGCCTCTTGGGAGGAGTCACTCTGAGGGAAGGAGTCACTCTGAGGGAAGGAGCCAGACAATGAATTGACCCAGGTGGAAAACCTTGGCCAAAGAGGAGGGCAATTTCAAATACAGCCTGGCATCTATCCCTTGGATTTCTCCCATGACAGACAGAAGGGAATTAAATAACCTAAACTGCTGACAGCTCTTCTCCAGAGAATGACAAAAGGCAGCAACAGCACCGCCCTCCCCACCGCAGCAAATCCTGGGGGACAGGTTGTGAAGGACAAGGCACCTGGAAAGAGAAGTGCACCAGCTGTCCCAGCCGACACCCCACCCTCTGGGCACTTCCAGAAGCATCCAGGAACACTTTTACAAGGGCTTGGGGCCTTGTATTAAAAGGCAGCGGCAACAGATCAGTGCAATTTGAGTTACTATGACTGGGACCTCATCCTAAGCCTCAGACAGATGAGATCTAGGGAAATTCAGACTGCAATTCAAGGAAGAAAAAACAGAAGGCAAGTGAAAAAATGTGTTACCTGCTGACGGTGAAGAGAATCCAAAGTTACCTGATACCACTCTTAATAAGCCTCCTTCTATTTCAAATACTTTATTTTCAGGGATCCACTGGGAAAGGGTGGACAGCCTTTATTCATTTCTACAACACTTAAGACATTGTGAGGATGTAAATGTTCACAATCTAGTAGGCAAACAGTTTATCAAAATGGAACCATACTCCTTTTCAAAATGTATTTTAAGTTCCAGGATACATGTGCAAAATGTGTAGGTTACATAAGTAAACGTGTGTATGGTGGTTTGCTGCGCCTATGAACCCATCACCTAGGTACTAAGCCCTGCATGCATTAGCTACTTACCCTGATGCTCTCCCACCCTGTACCTGCGACAGGCCCCAGCAAAGGACATGATGTCATTCCTTTTTATGGCCGCATAGTATTCCATGGTGTATATGTACCGCATTTTCTTTATCTAGTGTATCATTGATGGGCATTTGGGTTGATTCCATGTCTTTACTATTGTGAATAGTGCTTCAATAAACATACGTGTGCACATGTCTTCACAGAATAATATATATTCTTTCGGGTATATACTGAGTGATAAGACTGCTGAGTCAAATGGTGTTTCTGGTTCTAGATCCCTGAGGAATCGCCACACTATCTTCCACAATAGTTGAACGTATATTCCCAGCAACAGTGTAAAAGAGTTCCTGTTCCTCCGCAGCCTCACCAGCAACTGTTTCTTGACTTTTTGATGATCACCATTCTGTCTAACATGAGATGGTATCTCACTGTGGTTCTGATTTGCATTTCTCTAATCAGTGGTGTTGAGCTTTTTTTCATATTTGTTGTCCACCTAAATGTCTTCGTTTGAGAAGTGTCTGGTTCACGTCCTTTGCCTATTTTTTGATGGGCTTTCTTCCTGAAGCCATGCTCCTTTCAATAAGGCATCATTAAAATAAATGTTAACACTTTCAAGTCCCAGTTTGTAGTCTACATGTTTGTAGTATGAGTACAATAAGCTTCTCATACAACAAAATAAGTTGAGTAACATTTCTGCTTCCATTGCAATTTGGTCCTTTTTTTTTTTTTTTTTTTTTTTGAGACAGAGTCTTGCTCTGTCACCCAGGCTGGAGGGCATTTCAAAACACTTCAACATAAACGGGGATATAAATGTATGTCCAGTGGGTATAATCAACTACCTAAAGGCAATGTGTCATCTTGATCTGGAAGAGAGGCTCCAAGAGTAGTTAACCAGCATTTAATAAAAAAAAACCACACTCAAGAGATACTACTGCAAGCCAGTCTGCTACTTATCACCAACCAACAGCAGGTACGTTAATTAGTATATTTTTGGTCAGAAATGGGCTTTCATATTGGTTAAATTACAGCTGTTGGGACACTTTCAGTGGTGAAATTCATGATATTTGAGGTAAGGGGGTTGACTGGAAATGTCAGAAACACTCTGCCTGTGTGTCACCTGAGTATAAAAATCTAGCAGGCCAGATTGTAGGAAGCCTCAGAAACGTAAGGCTCAAGTAAGAATGGTGCCCTAGGGTTGATAAGTAAACAGCCCCAGGTCCAGCTGCTGATTTCCAGGAATCATTAGGTCCTTGATGTAAAATGGCAGGATAACCTGAATTCTGCCTTTGGTGAGCTGAATTCTAAAGCTGTCACTCCAAGATTCCCATCCCCTCATTACTGAATCAAACACAATTTGGGTACTGTCATGTAGGGACTCTGCAGATGGAATTAAGAATACTAATTAGATGGCCTTAAAATAGAGTATCCTGGATTATCCAAGTAGGCTTGCTATAATCACACAGACCCTCGGAAGGAGAAGTGAGATGAGGCAGGAGGGAGGTCAGACACTGAAGTATGAGAAGGAAGCCACCTTTCCGGCACTGGAGATGAAGAAGGGGGCCACAAACAGGAATGCAGGCAGCCTCTGAAGCTGAGAATAATCCTTAGCTGATAGTCAGTAAAGAAATGGGGACTCAATCCTACAGCCACATGGAACTTAATTCTGTCCTCCTGAATGAGCATGGAAGCTGTTCATCTCCCAGCCTCACAGAACACAGTCCTGCTACCGTCTTGGTTTTGGCCTTAGGAAACCTAGAGAAAAGAGCCAGCTGTGCCTGGACTTCAGTCCTACAGAACTGTGAGATAATAAATTTAAGATAAGCTTGTAGTAATTTCTCAGGGCAGCGTAACACACTGACACAATGCCTATAAATACCGTCTTGTGTGCTACAGGTAAACACTAAATGCAAGCTGTTGTCAGAGCAGACCTCTGAAAAGGACAAAGGTGGAGCCTTACAGGCATATAAAGCAGGTTGTGTGGATGCGCTATGGCAGCCTCCTAATAACTCTGTATGGGCAAAACTCCACCCAAGCCTTATTTTCATTCATGCCCAGTAGTGATTTCACAGGGAGGAAATCTCTAGCCCTCAGTTCCTCTAACTTTTGGTAGTAATTACAATATACCATAAAGAATCTAATACCAGCTAGGCATGGTGGCTCATACCTGTAATCCCAGCACTTTGTGAGGCTGAGGCAGGAGGATTGCTTGAGCCCAGGAGTTCAAGACCAGCCTGGGAAGCATGGTGAAAATCCGCCTCTACAAAAAATACAAAAATTAGCTTAGCGTGGTGGCGCGTGCCTGTAGTCCCAGCTACTAGGCAGGGGGAGGGAGAGGGGGTGGGAGGATCGCTTGAGCCTGGCAAGTAAAGGCTGCGGTGAGTCATGTTCGTGCCACTGTAGGTTCATGCCTGAGTGGCAATGTGAGACCCTGTCTCTAAAAAGCAAACAAAAATCTTGCAACTGATTTCCTTAGGTTTGTAAGAATGGTTAAGCAAATAGTTACAAATAGTTGAACAACCAGAAACTTTGATTTAAAGACAGCCCTGGAAGAAAGATAGATCTTCCTTCCTAGAATGGTTAATTTCAGAGTTTGTCTAAGGAACTCAGAAAGTAGGGCTTAAGTCAGAGGGCTCTCCAGGTATTCGCACAAGCAGGAAATGAGCCCTACGCTGCATGGAGTAACTGACTCCAAAAAGAAGGCAGGGTCCTTGAGAACTGTCTTTCCCTGTGGGTTCAGACTGGTCGCCGGGCCAGCAACAACAGCGGCCTTTCTGGACCTGTTAAACCTGCAAATATCTCAGCCCCTCTCAGACCACAAAGTGATTACAATGCCCTACTCACATTTGTTTTTGGTTTTTGCTTTTGAGACAAAATCTTGTTCTGTCACCCAGGCAGTGGCATGATCTCAGCTCACTGCAACCTCTGCCTCCCAGGTTCAAGTGATTCTTGTGCCTCGGCCTCCTACAGACAGTCACTACCACGCCCAACTATGTTTTATATTTTTAGTAGAAACGGGTTTTACTATGTTGGCCAGGCTGGTGGTGAATGCCTGACCTCTAGTGATCTGCCCGCCTCAGCTTCCCAAAGAGCTGGCATTACAGGCGTGAGCCACCTTGCCTGGCCTCCAACTCAAGTTTGCAAACCGCTGGCATGGCCTGTCTGGAGTAGCTATGCAAGACCTTGTCCACAGCCTGAGAAAGCTCAAAATTCAAGTATGAAGACAAAACCAAGTGCAATGTTAAGTGACTTGGGGAAAACAGCAGCGGGAGGAAGGTAGTGACTGAGCTGTACCTGAGGCTGGGGGCTTGGGGTAGGGCTGGTGTCACTGAATGGGACCACAGAGGTGGGAGGCAGGGGGTGTTACTCTTTCCATATCCTAAACAAAGTAAAAGCAGCTTGAGGAAGAGAACCTTGTCTCTGGCTTCCTTACAGTGTTTAGCCCAGAGCTATGTACTTAGGTGGGGTACAAATATGTATTTCCACAAGAAAAAATTCCTTTCTGCTTTTTAAAGTAAGTTATACTCATTTGCTAGAAACCAGTGACGTCTAAGAAATCCTGTAATTTGGGAGTATCTTCTTCAATATTTACTCAGTGCAGTGGCCACTACGGAGTTCCATTTCATTTCTGTCAGGGCAGGAGATGTGGAAGTAAGGGGAGGGCTGTGAGAGGGGAGGGGTGGGGGGTGGTTGAGGCAGAGTGGAGGGAGCATGGGTCACGGTCCCTTGAAAGGTTCGACCGGTTAGAAGGTGCTCCATGACCCCTTCCTAACCAGCCAGGAGAGGTTAAGGTAAAGCAGTTCTGTGTCTCACTCATTAGCACTCTCTCTTTCCATCCTCCACAGTGACCAGGTCAAGACTATCCCAGCTTTCTCCAACAAATCTTTGATGCACGCACATACACACTCCATCCCTCACCCTATACAGGAAGCCCTCGTGTCCTACATCACAGAAAATCTCATACTGTTCCACCAACAGTATGAGAGTTTCAGTTGCTTGGCATCCTCACCAGCAGTTTTTACGATGTTTTGTTTGTTTTTAAGTTTTAGCCATCCTAAAAGGCATCCAGTGGTAGCTCACTGTCCAGGCTGGCCCCTTTAATGGTCTCAGTGCAACCTAGTTGGGTTGTAACTACAATCCATAGCTCATCTTTGGACCTCATCTGATTAAACTCATAAATCCTACTAAGAGCAATAATGCTTACAGGTATTTATAGAGATGATTGCATTCTGCATTGCTCTTCCCTGTTCTTGCCCTTGATCACTGCACCCTGGTCTTGGCCTGTGAGTACAGGTAGAGGATTCGCTTTGTGTGGATGTACGTGGATGCAGGCCAGAGCAGGTGAGTGTGAGGATGGGGCTGAAGAATTTCTTTCAGATACTTCTTTCTGATGCATCTCCACTAAAAATACAAAAGTTAGTCAGGCATGGTGGGAGACACCTGTAATCCCAGCTACTCAGGAGGCTGAGGAAGGAGAATCACTTGAACCCAGGAGGCAGAGGTTGCAGTGAGTGAAGATTGCACCACTGCACTCCAGCTGGGGTGATAAGGGCTAGGATCCATCTCAAAAAAACAAAAAACAACAAAACAAAGAAAATGTTTTAGCACCCTACTGCAATTAAGTACATAAATGACTTCATTTCCCAGCCTCTTTAGGAGCTGGGTCCACAGAACCCATAAGAAGTGAGCCAGCATTGGGTGGGATTTTAAGGAAGCCGGTTTACGAAGATGAGCCGGCTGGGAGAAGCCCCGTTTTGCTCTTCTCTTTCCTTCTTCTGGCAGGATGTATGGACATGCTAGCTAGTACTCCAGCAAACATGTTATCAGACCATCAGGTTACCTTATGTTAGGAAGGTGTGGTAAACTAATAATGTTCCCAAAGACATGCCCATGACCGACTCCCTGGAATCTATGGTATTTGCTACTTCATTTGGAAAAATGATCCGTGTGGATGTGACTAAGGATCCTGAGATGAGGGGCTCATCCATATGGGCCTCTCCACTGAGATTACAGGCTCATACAGCACTTTGGGAGGCCGAGACAGGAGGATCACTTGAGCTCAGGAGTTCAAGACCAGCTTGGTCAACATGGCAAAACCCTGTTTCTACAAAAAAATACAAGAATTAGCCAGGTGTTGTGGTGTGTGCCTGTAGTCCCAACTACTCAGGAGGCTGAGGTAGGAGACTAACTTGAGCTTGGGAGGTTGAGGTTGCAGTGAGCCATGATCCATCATGCCACCATACTCTATCCTGAAATACAAAGTTTTTAGTTTTAAGTGAAATTCATTCTAAACATAATTTTAAAAATTTAAACACAAGATTATCACATTGGGAAGTCATATTTTTATGACTTCAAAATTTTTAACCATAATGCACTGAACAGCAATGCAAAATTCCTATTGTTTGTACACAAAATGCTTCTCTCAACATCAAAAGGCTCAAAATGTTCCTTCCTCTGTGTAAGGTCAATCTCCCCATTTCAGAATACTCAATGGAAGTTCAAGATTCTCTCAAAAAACAAAAAAACTTAAAACAAACAAACAAAGAAAACAAAAAAAACACTCCCTCAAGTCCAAGTCCACCACTGTCAACTCCCCATCCCCCAGCACCCATCCTGCTGGTAAGGATTGCCACCTCCTTTCTGATGCCCTCTGCTGAATTCTAGAACCTTCCACGTGCTACCAGTCCTCCTTTCCCCACAGCACAGACACTGTTGTCACCCATGTCCTTGTCTGCATCCCCCAGCAGACTCAAGTCCTGGGTATCTCTAGCATCTGTACAGAGATGCTATTAAAGAGGAGCCCACAATCCCGTCTCACATGGTTACAAGGGCTGGCATGTCAGACCACACGCAAGTGGCCTCTAACAACCCCCAAGAGTCCCACAACAGGCTACACCTGAGACTGAAAGCAAGGGCAGGAAGAAGGCTGAGCCTGCGAGCCAGAGGCACCATCGTCCTTGTCTGACCTCGCTGGTGATGAGCTCACACTTGTAAGCACGTGCTCTTCCTTATCTGAAACACTTCTTCCCTCTTGCTAACATCAAGCACAGCAGCAAAGCCATATTTGGGGGCTCAGCCATCATCTGTTTAGAGTCTGAAAAGGACAAACTGCACTCACAGATTGCATAGGTAACCTGTGACATCACTGAGAGGGGCCAGATGAGTCACGTCTGCAGCTCACCTCATAGAGTGCCTACTGCCATCCCTTTCGGCGACCCAGGCCATCGTGACCTTTTAGCTACCATATCTGACTTCCTATCAGTGTTCAGCATTCGGGACACAACAGAGAACAGGGTTTGCATGTTAAACATGCTACCACTCAGGTTCTTATACAATTTTTCTTATTGGTTAAAGCAACTACAGTTATTGCTTAACTTACTTTATATAATAGCTGATCAAGATTTTAAATGAGAATTCCTGAACACACAATGATTTAGTACAACAGAGTGGCTACTTCTTTTTTTTTTTTTTTTTTTTAAAAAAAAAAAAAAACAACTGAAACTGATCTCCAGCTTAGCACCTGCTAACAGTCAATCAGGTCAACCACAGGTCATATTAAATCACCTTCCCAACTCCCCACCTCCACTGCTTCTGAAGAGTGGATGTAAACAATGGGTTAAACAATCCAGGATGCAGACAGCTGTTAGTTACAACCCACTCCACATTCCCACACCTTAGAGGGAACCTCAGTAGCCTCCTCGGCTACTTTCCACGCAGGCGCAAACCTCTTAGCATGTGTACAAAAACAGCTGAAAACATTTGGGGACAAAGAAGGAGTATTAAAACAACTCCCAAATATGCCCATACCAAAGAAAAATATGACAGGTTTAGGGTTCCAACCTACTCTACTTCTATACTTCAGCTATTGAACAATTTTGATCAATCAGAGACAAAAAGGCTTACTAGAAAATATATTAACAGTTAATATGTCAAAATAATTACAGAGATTTTTTTTCCTTTAAAATGTTTGCTGTTTGTGTACCCAGTCATGTACAAAGGCAAAGTTAAAAGGCAGCTTCTTTTTTAAGAGCTTAAAGTATTTTCTCTTTTCTAAAGTACTTTAGCTACTGTAACAGCATGCAGGCAGGGTAAGAATCACAGATCCCACCAGAAATTGTTCCCAGAATACACCGTTCATTCAGTATCGACCACAAGGTGGCGCTGCTTCAATGCTGATTCAGATGCACAGCCCTGCTAGAGATGTTTCTCCACCATCAAGGCTATATTTATTAGCTTGTGTCCTTTCCCGGCCGGCCAGAAATGCTTTCTCCTTAAGGTTTCAGGTAATACACATATGGCTAACAGTCTATATTGAGAAAGTAAACCACGGGGGCACAGCAACTCCCTACCCCCATCTTAGGACAGATTCTGACTGTGCCTGAGAGGACTGATCTCAGCCTCATGTAACAAGGCAACAACATGGGGCAGAAAGGCTTGGATACTCCTGAATCGCACCAAAATACAACACTGGAAGTTCATCTTCCTGGGAATCCATACTGATAGATATAAATGGGAAACAAGACAAATCTCCTATGCAGAAAAATTCCAAACAATTTACATAGCTCCTCCACTCTCACAGTGGTGGCGTACAACACCATACCCCTTAAATGTGGACTGCACGCAGTGACTTCCTGCCTTCTGGAGAGCACAGCACACTCCACACACAGCATCTATGCATGTGCACAAATGCATTCATGTTAACATATGGAAGGGGGAGGGAAGGAAACAAACAACTTCTCCTTGAAGCAACCTGGTACCCACTACCTTGGCCAGGTGATCAAAGTCAACACAGTGATAAGCCAGGTAGCTACTGTATACATAGAAAGATGGGAGCAAAAGCCACTTGATCTTTGTGGTTTCTACCCCCAAACCCATAACTCTGGTCTAATCATGAGAAAAACACCACTAGAGAAAAACACCAGCAGGGGAAAATTCCAGTAGAGGGGCAGCCTGCAAAATAGCAGCCCAGTGCTCCTCAAAACTGCCAAGGTCATCAAAACAAGGAGAGTCTGAGCAACCACCACAGCCGACGAGAGTCTAAGGAGACATGACAACTAAATGCAATGTGGTGTCCTCTAGGATACTGGAATAGAAAAAGGACACTGGGTACAAGCTTTAAAAAAAAAGGAGGAATAAAGTATAGACTTTAGTAGGTATCAATATTGGTTCATTAACTGTGACAAGTGTGTCATACTAATGTCCTATGTTAATAATGGGAAACTTTTATGGAGTGCATGGGGACTCTGCATTATTCTTTGCAACTTCCTTATAAATCTAATGCCATTCTGAATTTACATTTTATTAAAAAATAGTTCGCCCCAGCTCTAATGGGCTCGTCACATACAGGAGAGTCCCCTTACCCTCTATGTTGTATTTACGTTGTGTTCCTGACAGTCCTTTGACCCTCAGCATAGAGGACAGTAAAGCAGCAAACACTTTCACTGAAGGTCATGAGAAGGACACTACAGAAAGGCAGAGTTTGAGGGCTTCTGTGTCATCTGCACCTTTAGAGAGTGATCTGATCTAATGCTATTATTCCAGGTGGCAATGAAGTAAAGTGAAAATGACCCAGGCTTTTGAATCAGACTGAAGTTCAAATCCCAGCCAGTCATCAGCGAGCAATCTAACCTTCAGGAAAGTTATCTAAGCTCTTGGGGCCATCAACAAACCGCAAGTGGGGTTCGTACCCACACTGCAGGGTTGAAAATGTCCATGCAATGTCTAGCACATGTTCTGAATAAAT
This sequence comes from Callithrix jacchus, assembly GCF_049354715.1. Taxonomy (NCBI): domain Eukaryota; kingdom Metazoa; phylum Chordata; class Mammalia; order Primates; family Cebidae; genus Callithrix; species Callithrix jacchus. The sequence goes on from NC_133507.1 coordinate 70,823,327, forward strand.
GCTACGTTTCCATTCCGCCTTTCTTTTCTTGAGGCAAAAGTCTCATTGGCCAACTACAGCCCAGGGGCCAAATCGGACCACTGAGTGTCTTCATAAATAAAATGTCTCTGGAACACAGCCATGACCATTCATTTATTTATATATTGTCTAAGGCTGCTCTGTGCTACGATGGCAGAGTTACAGAGCCGCAACAGGGACTGTGTGACCCTCAAAGCCTGAGATATTTATTATCAGGCCCTTGACAGAAAAAGTGTACCGACTCTGCTCAAAGGTCATCAATTACCATACTTCCAAAAGCTAACAGGTACTTTTCATTCCTTACCATACTTGACTTCACAGCTTCTGCCTCAGATGCCTTGTTTCAAAATCCTCTCTTCTCTCAAGGCCAGCAACCTGAGCTCAAGCTCTGCACTCAGCTCCTTGGTACTCTTCAGAAATATGGCTCCGCAGAGCGACCAAAGTTCAACACAGACAAAGTCAAACTATTCCATGCCGTAGTTAGTTACACCAGCACCTACGCCTGTGGTAGGGCAGAAACAGCATTACTTGGAATCCCAGGACCAATGGGGTTGATATTCCATCTCTGAGAACCTTAGAATCCTCACCCAAAACACAGGAGTAATGCCCACCTTGGAAATACTATGAAAATTAAATTGGGGGTAAGACCATAAAGCCACGAGGCACAACAGAATTTTTTGAATCTTGACCCATCTAGGAAACCAAGCTGGAGCTCGGCAAGCTTCTCAATGACATGCAAAAGATGAGTTGAGTATGCTAGAATATGGATCCTCTCAGCTATCCATACTGTTGGGCAGAGTCTGGGGTAGTGCCTGAGGGAAGTTCATTGATCCCATTTGCTGTACAAATATCTCCTATATGTGTCATGAGATAAAAAGGCCTGGGAAGCCCCCGCCTTAAGCCATTCTGTAGTTTTCTTCCTTCCCTAATTCTCAGGTACAGACAGGTCACCACAACCTAAAGATTCTTTTTCCTAAAACTTTTTCAAATCAGCCTCCACCTCACTGCACAGAGTTAAGCCACTATACTCCATTTGACTCATTACAAGAGTCCCAATTAGTCTCAACTCCAAGGAGGCCTATGTGAAATAGTTATTGTGCTAGAATCCATAAATATATTTATTTCATCCCTCTTTTGCTTAACACAATCAAAAGACATCACTGCCAGAAGAATAAAGCCCTTCCTGGCTCCTCCAACGACTGACACACACACACACCCCTTACCAGCTTCCGAAAGGAGAGTCATGCTCTTCTCCATGAGGTTACAACACTTTGTACACACCTCAATGTCTTCACTGTTGTCACCTCTTGCCAAACTGAGAGGTCCCCAGAGCTTAGAGCCAAGTATCTATTTACCTTGATATCCACCACATCTCTAGGCCAGAGCCCAACACATGGCTAGTGCTCAATAAACTGGTATAAAACAAATGTTTATGAAAGCTCATGAAATCACTGTGTGAAAGATTTATTAACTCAAGAGTGCCTCTGAGGCCATTTGCAAAAAATAAAGACCACCACCAAAACCACCTAAACAATGTCCGCTAATGAAGAAGGGGATGCTGGAACAGTCTCTCACCAACCTATGGCCAACAAGTCCAGTAGAACTAGGGGAGTAAGAGCTCTTGAATGACCACAGAATAAAAGGAACTTTATTTTAAAGCCCAAAGGGCACACAAACTAATAATTTCCAATTTGACAGGAAGAAACAGGAAAAGTAAACCATAAAAATAATAAAGGAGTGTCAAAATGCAAATAAAAATGGGATTCTCTTAAGCCATCTACGTTTCTTGCTCATTTCAGGGGAAGCATGTTGAATTTAACAGATTTAATTTTTTCCTTTCCATGTGTCACGTGGAGCTCTACTAGCAACAGTGTAAGTCAAGACTTCAGGCTACAGGTAAGATGTTTCCCTCCTACCCACCCCCACCTTAATAGAACCTGCTTGCCTATTAAAATACCACCAACTGTAAGAAAAAATTAAGTGTACAGTAAAACCTAAAACCAAGTAAACAGTACATTTTCAGAAGCTATTTGATGAGTAGCACCTTGACCTGGCCACTGATGTCATTTCTTCCTGAGAATCTTTACCAAGGCATTTGGGTGCTTGGTTTGTTCCCTACCTTCACTCCCCAAAATCTTTGGAATCAGCTGGTTGTCTTGTGAACTGCTTTCCCCACTCTTCTAAAGCTTGATTCCTTGTGCTCTCACTGGTTGATCTTTATCACTTTTAATAAAAGCTACAATAGGGCCAAGAATAAATAAGCATAAAGCATTTGGCTGGAAGCAACACACACTTGAGGAAATGAAACCAATGAAATATATGACAAGACCTTCCCACAGAAGCTGTGGATGAATCAGCTCATCCACAGAGCCATGCCCACAATTCAAACACCCAGATCCCAATGATCAATAATTTGGTTTGAACAGTTTCATCAATATTTGCTAACCCAAGTCCAAATGTCAGCAATTAGATTTTTTGTTCAAAAAATGTTTAAGAGACTGGGGTCTCACTATGTTGCCCAGGATTACAAACTCCTTGGCTAAAGTTATATTCCAGCCTCTGCTTCCCCAGTAGTTGGAATTACAGGTGCACTGCTGTGCCTGGCAAGCAATTAGATGTTAAAGATTCCTGCATTGAAGTAGTGGTGCCATCTCTGTTCTCCAGGTCAGAAAAATAGACTAAAGGCAAAAGAGGATGATCTAGGAAAGAGGACAATATAAGGCAGAAGAGGCCGGGCGCAGTGGCTCATGCCTGTAATCCCAGCTCTTTGGGAGGCTGAGGCGGGTGGATCACAAGGTCAGAAGCCTGGACGAGATGGTGAAACCCCGCCTCTACTAAAAATACAAAAATTAGCCAAGCACTGTGGCAAGTGCCTGTAATTCCAGCTACTCGAGAGGTTGAGGCAGGAGAATGGCTTGAACCCGGGCAGCAGTAAGCCAAGATCACGCCACTGCACTCCAGCCTGGGAGGTAGAGTGAGACTCCATCTCAAAAAAAAAAAAAAAAATGGCAGAAAAGGAGATTTACCCCAATGTCAGATGTCAGGACCAGTTTGATGGAACATGGCAAGGGCATATTCTTCCAACATATTCTAGGAGCCAGACACTTTACATACCTTCCAATCCTCTCAAAGACCCATATGGTAGATAGATTATTCTTTCCCAACAAGGAAACCAGTGATTAGAGACATTAGTCTAATACTCTTTCAAGTAAAGAGAGCTACTAAGAACAAGGATTTAGGATTGAACCCAGTTCTGTCTGTCTTCCTACGATACAATATCCTGGGTGGAATTTTTCTGTTTAGGATGCAGTAAAAGGGACAGTATATAGAGGTTCAAGTTCACCTAATGCAGTTAAGATCTGCTTAAACTTCTCATGCTTGTAATTCCAGTACTTTGGCAAGGCCAAGGAGGGAAGATTGCTTGAGTCCAGGAGTTCAAGACCAGCCTGGGCAATATGGCTGAAGGCAACAGGGTGAAGCAGGAAAAACCCTGTCTCTACAAAAAAATACAAAAATTAGCCAGGTGTGGTGGTACATGCCTGTAGTCCCAGCTACTTGGGAGGCTGAGGTGGAAGCATAGCTTAAGCCCAGGAGGAGGAGGTTGCAATGAGCTGAAATTTCCCAGCCTAGGTGACAGAGCAAGACCCTATCTCAAAAAATTAAGAAATAAAAATGCCATAGGTCTAAAAAGAAAAAAAAAATCTGCTTAAACTTCATAACCTTTTTAAAAAAAACAAATGCTGGCTGAGTGTGACGGCTCACACCTATAATCCCAGCCCTTTGCAGGGCCAAGGCAGGGGGGATAGCTTGAGGCTAGGAGTTTGAGACCAGCCTAGCAACACGGCAGAACACTAACTCTATGAAAATGCAACATAAAAAAGTTACCTGGCCATGGTGGCATGTGCCTGTAGTCCTAGCTACTCAGGATACAGAGGTGGGAGGACTGCTTAAGCCCAGGAGTTCAAGGTTGCAGTGAGCTGTGATTAAGCCATTGCACTCTAGCCAGAGCGACAAATCAAGAAACTGTCCTTTAGAAAAATGGGGGGAAAAAAAGGCTGGGTGCTGTGGTTCATGCCTGTAATCTCAGCACTTTGGGAGGCTGAGGCATGCAGATCACCTGAGGTCAGGAGTCTGAGACCAGCCTGGCCAACAAGGCGAAACTCTGTCTCTATTAAAAATACAAAAATTAGCCGCATGTGGTGGCATTTGCCTGTAGTCCCAGCTACTTGGGAAGGTGAAACGGGAATCACTTGAACCCGGAAGTTCAAGTGAGGTTCAGGGAGCTGTGAACGAGATCGAGCCACTGCACTATAGCCAGGGCAGCACAGTGAGACTCTGTCTCCAAAAAAAAAAAAGAAAAAAGAAAAACTTACTCTGAGAATATTTTGCATGCCTACATTCAAATTTTAATGTGTGTGTGTGTGTGTGTGTGTATATATATATATATATATATATGAGTGCATACATATTCATTCAACTCTCAGAGTACATATATCTGATCTAATAGAAACCATGTAACTGAAAAAAGTAAATTATTTTGTGAAAGTAAAATACTTTCAACAAAAGAAATCCCTACTGCATTTTTACCAAAGAGCTATAGTCCATAATCACTTTGTAATTGACGCCAACAGGAGATTCTAGTTTGTATGCCTCACTCCAAGACATACAATAATTTCTGTATCAAATATTAACACTAGACTCTATGATGCATACACTGGGCATACATTTTCCTGTGATTACCAAAGACCTTCAACATTCAAGTGTTACATCCAAAGTCCTTGTGAAACATCAAACAAACATCAAACGGCCCAAGATAGAAGCCTCCATCATACTTGCTGTGTTCTTAGAGGACGCCACCATCTAGCATTATGGTGCAGTTGTGACCAGGGCACGATGACCTCACTTGCATTCCATTATGTGTACTCCACAAAGAGGAGGTAGCACAGCCAACTGTGGTACAGACTCATCTGCTGGTCCCTCAGCCAGTCTTGGCCCCGTGTGCCCCTGGTGTACCAGGTGCATATTTCTGGTACAGTGTAGTCCTGAGTACAAGCTATCTACTCCATCGGGTACTCATCCAAATAATCAACAATCTGTTTAAATGGCAGAAGAATAACGGCAGTGCCTTCGAGAAACAGCATGTCTGCAGATGGCATTTAAGCCATTTGAGGGATGTTCAAGGGTAACCTGACACAAAGGCTTCTGTCTCAAGTGCTGGCTTTATCACTTACCTGTGTAAGGAGCACCTGAGTGACTCTGCCGTGTTGCACAGCTTTGAACAGTATGTAGTTAAGTGCTCAGCTTCCACCAGAGTTTTGTTCTCATTGCTTGGAGGGCAAATCTGGACCTCCTTGGAGCATTTATACTCTCCATCAGCTTCATGAATCACAGGCTCTCATTTCCATAGTGTGCACATGGCAGCTTCACAAATTACCCAGGTAGGGCACCACCAGGTATCCTGCCTTCTTGCTTTACCTATATTTCTCTTTTCTGCCAAGAACCATTGCTTTCTTAGACCTTTACACTCATATCACCAGTTCTAAGAGCTGGCTTCCTGTACAGGGCAATTCTATGTACATAACATTTTAATCACTTCACACAAATCATGTGCAAACCAGGATAGGAGGAATAACCCAAGGAGCTGGCAGCGGAGCTCGAATTGGAGCCCACCGCGTTCCACTGCTTTCATGTCCTATTCCCAGGGAACAAAGCCCCACAGGAGGGCTGCGCTGCATGTCAAGGCTACACATCCTTGCCAGAAAACACAGCCCTAAGGATGGAATCCCACTGGAGGGCAGTTAGCTGAGGATAAAGAATCAAGGGAACAGATACTATGGGAATCCATTCATAGCCACCAAGTCAGATGAGGGAAACTGAAGGTGGGCTCCAGGATAGATGGTGACTTGGAAATTGCAACCCCGATGACCCTAGACTTTACAGTCTACATCTCGTTTAAATTTCACTTGTCCTATGTCTTAGTTCAGGCTGCTACTTTAAAAATACCAGAGAAGGCTGGGTGCCATGGCTCACACACCCATAATCCCAGCACTTTGGGAGTCCAAAGCAGAAGGATTGCTTCAGCCCAGGAGTTCAAGACCAGCCTGGGCAACATGGTGAGACCCCCATCTCTACAAAAAATTTAAAGAAACAAAACAAAACAAAAAACACCATACACTGGGTAGCCTAAACAACAATATTTCTCAGTTTGGAGGCTGGGAAGTCCCAGATCAAGGCATCAGCAGTATCAGTGTCTGATGACAGCACCTACTCACTGCACAGCAGTGCCTCCTTAGCTGCAGAGGATATATTCCAAGGCCTCCAGTGGAAACTCAGGACAGTACTGAATCCTATATACACACTATGGTTTTTTCTATGCATACATCCTCTACTTGCACTAAATGGCTTAGTGTCACTCATTTCAGCGGATCTCTCTTGCAGAAGTTTCTACAGTTTCAATGCTTTCTCTTGGCAACATGTTGCCATCAGCTAGAACACTTTATTGTCTTTAACCCGTAAATTGAATTCCTTTTTCATCTTAACTAAGCATTTATCACACATAGTGTGAGGTATGCAGTTTGATGTACAACAGCAAAACTAGCAAGAATATTTTTCCTTCATCATAATTTCACCAATGGAAGACTTATTCTTACTGTAGATCTTAGCAACCTCAGCATACGATGCTTTCTCTTTATTAAGTCGAGAATTTTGCCTTTCCACTTAAAGGAAGCACTTTACGGCTTCTCCTTGGCATGTCCAAACTGCCAGCATCACTACTCTTTTGCTTTGGGGCCGTGATTAAGTAAAATAAGGTTGAGTGGAACACATGCAGTATGATACTGCGACAGTCAGCCTGACAACCAAGAGGGCTACTAAGTGACTAACAGACAGGTCTCATGCAGCACAGCGACACTGGGCAAAGGGAAGATTCCTGTCCTGGGCAGCGAAGAGCTGGATTTCAGCATGCTACTGAGAACGGCATGCAATTTACAACCTTTCAACTGTTTCAAGAATTTCCCATGTAATATTTTTGAACCACAGTTGACTGCAGGTAACTGAAACCACAGATAAGGAAGGACTGCGGTATCCTCACATGGCTAAGAGAAAAAGAGCTTTAGTATCTTCTTCTTCTTGTAATGACAGCATTGGTTCTATCATGGAGGCTCCACCCTCCTGATTTCAAAATTTCATCACCTCCCAAAGGCCCCATCTCTTTACAGCATCCCAATTAGGGGTTAGCGTTTCAACATCAAATTCTGGGGAGACATAAACATGCCATCCATAACGTCTTATAAGAGAAGCCCTATTACTACCCAAAGTCTAAGAGGGAGAAACACCAATAGCCTGCTCAAGCCTACAAAGTTGGGAAGTGAACCCAGCTCTGTCCAACCTGCCCATGACTGGGGCAGATGGAGACAGCCTGCATCCGTCAGGATCCTTTACATCTCGTTAGCTGAACTGGAGTCTCACCAGTTCCTGATTTAGGGTAGAGAATTTACTCTCCCAGCCTCTTTAAAAGGTCGACTCATTAGCTGTACTCAGGACCTGTGACCAATAATGAGGACTTTGTTGGTGGTGGAAGAAATAAGAAAAATCACATATCCTTTAAAGGCTATTTCCTAAATTATACTTCTCAGAGCCCTTGTCCAGAAAAGGGCTCCTTGCATGGTACAGTTAGCAGCTATCTCGATAGGTCCCCACTGAGGCAAGGCTTTCTGGTTTCAGCGCTCCAGGCCCTGATCATGAAGTCATTCCCAAAGGTACCATTTCCCTTTTGTAAGGCACTCTGGTTCCCACTGGGCTCTCCCTTCTAGAAATCACCATTCAGTGTTCACCTTAGTTTCCCACCTCCAGACTTAGCATACCCCTGCTGCCCCTCTGCCTGGAGGCAGCCAGCCACCCCTGCCAACAGACACAGACATATGCACAGTCCTGTCACAGCAAATCTGAGGAGCTGAGCTAGAATATCAGGTTTCTTTCCTGTTTATTTCTGCTTTACACTCGTGCTCATTAGTACTAGATATAATTGCCTACATGGGCTCCTGTGACTTCAGTGTTTCTCTGTAAATCAGAAATGATGGAAAAGATCCCCACCACCACAGCCCCTGCCCTCGCCTATTTTCTTTGAGGTGAAAACATTCATTTCTGAGCATGGCACTGGGATTGTTCCAGCTGCCATCTGACACCACCACAGGGTACAACTGACACTGCTGTAAAGTGTGACTGAATAAAACCTCCAGTCATCATTAACTGTAGGCAGCGGGAAACGGGCAGCAAAAATGCCAAGGCGTGAAAATGGGAGAGAGACAGGAGTGGAGGAAATCAAGGCTGAGCGGCTACTGACAAACGCAGTTGAAGACATACTCCCTTTTGCTCAGTGCCTGAAGACAGGAAAGCCCTAAGTGGGAGGTTGGGCCCTAAAGCATCATTTATCTCTGGATATGGAGAAAGGTATATTCCCAGCTTTACAAATGTAAGGGACTGTTACATTTTAAACCAATCACATGGAGCTGATGAGCATGGAATACTAAAATCCTATTGGTTTTAACAGTTACTCACCTATGCCACATCACCAGGATAAGAGAAGTGATTGGATTCTGAAGATATGATTGGATCCTGTTTACAGGACTCCCAAGGGGAACAACAAGATGCCAACAAAGACAAGACAGCAGTCCTTATAGAGGATGTCACAGAATGTCAGGGCAGAGATGTGTAATAAAGGGTTACGTAGAGCGAAGAGAAGACAGAGTGCTACAGGTGCTTGGAGCAAAAGGATATTACTTCTCACCTTGAGAAAAGGAGAGACACAGAGAAAGGCTGGAGTTGACTGCAAGCCATACCAGTGGTCAAGAAGGAGAAGGTTCTGACCTAGGCATAGGAAAGAGGATGAACAACAGGGGAAGAGGAACAGGGCTGGGTGAAAGCACAACAATGATTTGGTTGAGAGAAGACAATTCAATGGGGAAAGAAAAGTCTTTTCAGTAAATGCTGCTGGGACAACTGGTATTCACATGAGAGAGAATGAAGTTGGTCCCTACTTCACATCATACAAGAAAATGAACTCAAAATGGATCACAGGCCTAAATATAAGAGTTAAAACGATTAGGAGAAAATATTGATGTGTATCTTTATGACTCTAGATTAGGCAATGGTTACTAAGACATGACTTCAAAAAGACAAAGACTAATAATAAATAAATTGAACCTTATAAAAATTTAAGACTCCTGTGCTTGAAACAATATAATCAAGAAAGTAAAAAAGGCAATCCTCAGAATGGAAGACAATACTTGTAAATAATTTATCTGATAAGGAACTTGTATCCAGAATATAAACAGAATTTTCACAACTTAATAAAACTACAGAGATATCAGTTCACATGTTCTAGGATGGCTATAACCAAAGACAATCACAAGTGTTGGCAAGGATATGAAGCAATTGGAAACCTCACACTCAGCTGGTAGTAATATGAAACAGTACAGCCGCTTAAAAAATAATTTGGCAGTACCTTAAAAGGTTAAACAGAACTACCATATGATTCAGCAATTTTACTAGGCATATACCTGAGGGAAAAACATATGCCCACGTAAAAATGCAGACACAAAAGCTGATTGCAGCTTTATTTACAATAAATAGCCAATGTGGAAACAACCAAATATCCTTTGATGGAAGACTGGATAAACAAAATGAGTGGCATGTATCAGTACTTCATTCTGTTTTCTTACCAAATAGTATTTTAGTGAATGAAGTACTGATATATGCCACAACATGGATGAACCTAGACAACATTATGCTCCACAAAGGAAGCTGGTCACAAAACACCACATATTATGATTCTATTTTTTATGGAATGCCCAGAATAAGCAAATCCTGAGAGACAAAGTAGGGGCTGGAAAAAAGAGTAAGGGCAAGAAGAAATGTGAAATGACTACTAATGGGTATGGGGTTTTGCTCTTGTTTCTTTAAGGAGGAGGTAACAATGTTCTAAAATTAACACTGTGGTAATGGTTGCACGACCCTGTGAAAATGCTATGAAATGAACACTGAACTGTAAACTTTAAATGGGTGAATTATGTGGCATGTAAATTATATCTCAATAAAGCTGCTCTTAAAAATTCAATGGAATAAAGCACAATAGAAAAATATATAAAATTTGACTGGAGGAAATGAAAAACTGTGAGACAAAAAAACACCTAACCTAATTAGATGGAAAATGATGAACTAGAAATAGGTTTTTAAAATAACATACATAACTGATAGCCTTAAAACAAACGACCAAGCTGTGCTAAATCAGTAAGAAACACATATTTGCCCCAGTAGACTACAGGACAGCTGTCACAAAAATTTTCCAAAAGAAAAAGTTACCAATGACCAGTAAGAATATAATAATTCATTCACAACGTTAAACAAGTTTTGCCCCAGTAATCTGACTTTTATGATCTATCTGATAAAAATATCAGAGATGCCTTTAAATCTTAATATAGAAGAATGTTATTTTTAGTAGGAAATGGGGAGTTGCTTACCTGTTCAATGCTGGGGAATGGACAAATGCATTACTATTGTTTACAAACTGCAAAAACAAAGCAGGAACAACCATCAAAATGGTTGTCTTTTGGGGGGTACAGAGGGACTCGATATTTAGTGTACCATTATTTTGTACTTCTTTATAATGTATTTTTCTCCTGAAACAGTTCCAAAATTTTAAAGATAAATACACATGTATTTGTCCTCATAGAAAAGCAATTATATGAGATAATCACATATTCTTTATCAGTGATTCTCAAACTTTGTTACGTAGTAGAATCGCCTAGTAGGCCTTTTTAAAAATCCCCATGTCCAGACATACTTCATACACATTTAATCAGAGTCTCTGAAGATAGGAGCTGGGCATCGTCAGTATCCTTTAAAATTCCTGGGCTGACTCCAGAGGATAGCCAAATTGTATCCAGGACTCACTGGCAGGGGAATAAAGGGACTCGAAGTAGAGCAAATGCAGGCACATTGGTTCTATGTATGAACACATGTTCAAGCACAACAGAAGATGTGTGTGTCACATTCATAGCTGGGCACACAATAAGGTGGCCATCACGTAACAAGTTTCCAGGAGGAAACAAAAAATGCTCTCCTATTCACCCCAGCAGGAGGAACTGTCCTTGCTGAAGGTTAGATGTCAGCTGTGGTCCCAACCACTCAGCAGTAGAAGCAAGAAAGAGAACCAGCTGGCTCTACAAGGAGAAATGGGACTGTGCATGCCCTGTGTTATTCTCCACCCTCCTAGCAGCAGCCTCGTGGATGCATGTGCACACAACTTGAAGCCCATGCCCCCCACCCTGTCTATGAAATCAGAACACACTGCCATTATTTACAGCTGACATGCCAACAAAGTACAGGCAGAATAACAAAGGCTTGCTGAGTTAAGAGAAGACACTGGGGAGAGTGGAGGTTCAAGCTCTACCAATAACTTGCATGAATTTGGGATAAGTTCCCTAATGACCAAGGGATCTTTGCTTCCACATCTGCAAAGAGGCCTGGACAGGATGTGCTCTGGAGGCCTCTCTAACTCGAATATGCCTGTGAACCTCCATGATCTCTAGGATCCTCACTAGGTGGCTGAAACTGGAAGCCAGCTGAATGTTTTTCTGATCATGAACTTGATCTGAGTCAGCTGTCATAATTCCTGACACCATCTCGTGGAAAGAAAGAAAATGAAAATTGTCTGAGAAGTGCAGACAGAAGGGAAGTTCTAAAGAAAGCAGCTACAGAATCACTTTTCCCAGCCTCTTAAAATTCTCAGTAGTCCACAGTTAGGCTGTACAAAGCACCATCCATTTAAGCTGTTCCCAGAAGATGTGAACTTCAAAAAGCAGCTCTCAAAGAATGCTGGGGGGAATATGAAATCAATACAGCCTTTCTGGTAAAAAAACTGGGCACTATGTATCAGGATTCTTTATAAATGCAGGCCATTTAGTTCAATAATTCCACTGCTGGGAACCTGCTACCCCAAGGAGATGTCAGAGATGTTTGTAAACATCACTGGACAAAAGTATTCCTATTGGGAGTTCTGAAGACGGGTTGTACAACAATGTTAGTGTAACTACCCCTGAACTGTACACTTAAAAATGGTTAAGATGGTCAATTTTGTTATATGTATTTCACCATAATTGAAAACATTCACACCAGGAGTAGTGAAAACAAATTGTAACATGCCAAAAACGTTTTGTAAGAATATCCAACAATCAGAAATTAGTTTAAAATCAGTAAGATATTGAAACAATGGACAACAAATATCAAGCTCTTCAAGTAAACTGCAAATTGCTCATGATAAAATATTAAGTGATAGATGGGTACAGTGGCTCACACCTGTGATCCCAGCATTTTGGGACGCCAAGGTGGGAAGATGATGGCTTGAGGCCAGGAGTTCAAGATCAGGCTAGGCAACATGGTAAAAACCTCATCTCTAGGAAAAACAATTAGCTGGGCGTGGTGGTGCATGCCTGTGGTACTCAAGGCTGAGGTGGGAGGATCACTTGAGCCCAGGTCGAGGCTGCAGTAGGCCTTGATAGCACCACTGTACTCCAGCCTGGGTGACAGAGCAAGACCTTGTCTCAAAACAAAAAAACTTAAGTGACAAAAGGCAGCACACGACAGGGTTACATAATGTGGTCTCAGGTTTAGGTTGAGCAGATTTTTTTCAAAAGACTATGAAAAAAAAACTGTTAACAGTAGTTCTTTCTCAATGATGAGATTTCCAAATTTTCTACAAGAAATACTTGCAGGTTTGGGAGGGAGTGCCTTCACAGACATTAACTCATGGTCCAAGGATCAAAGGGACAATATGGCTTCTACTACACAGCCTGTCAGTTTTGCAGTTTTCCTTTAAAAAAACAGAGGCAGAGAAGTTTTCAAAACTGCTACATCAGCTCTGGCCACTGTGTGACAGAAGTGGAACTGGAAGCAGCAGAAGTGGAAGTGTCCTCACACAAGGAGTAGGGCAGTACCACCCACTTGTCACATCTGCTATCTTACCCCTTCACGCATTTCAAGGGCTGCTTGCTGCTTCTCATTCATGCACAACCTTTTGATTGTTTGATAATGGGCCCAGAGTGATCTGGGAAAATATATGCAGATACTGTGTAAAGTATCTAATGATATTATTAATAAATCACAGGAAATGAGCTTTTCTCTGGAAAACAGCAGCACCTATTACAAATATTGATGAATTATTAATCCAAAAAGATTTGGATTATAGTTGCAACTTGCAACTGCCACATAACTACTTTAATGGATGCTGGTTCTTGTTTTCATTAACAGGAAATACATTTACGATTAAAAACAAAAGTCTTGAAACAATACTCAGAAAACAATTTTCTAGCAATGAAAAAGAAACCAAATAAATAGGGGAAGATGGCAGCAGAGTAAATAAAATAACAATCCTCAATATGAGTGTAAAGAAACAAACTCAATCATGTAACATGCAGGGTCACATTATTGCAAGGTCATTTGGCCCACAATTCCCAAGATTCAGGAAGTATTCATCAATTGTATTAATATACATATTTTTAAATTTTTTATTACTATTATTATTATTGAGATGGAGTTTCCCTCTTATTGCCTAGAGTGCAATGGCACAATCTTGGCTCACCGCAACCTCTGCCTCCCGGGTTCAAGCGATTCTCCTGTCTCAGCCTTCTGAGTAGCTAGGATTATAGGCATGCACCACCACAACCAGCTAATTTTGTATTTTCAGTAGAGACAGGGTTTCTCCATGTTGGTCTGGCTGGCCAGGCTGGTCTCCAACTCCTGACCTCAGGTGATCCTCCTGCCTTGGCCTCCCAAAGTGCTGGGATTACAGGCATGAGCCACCACGCCCAGCCAATATATATATTTTTATTAACACATGCTGTGTTGTTCAGAGTATCTTCTTATAGGAGTTTGTGACATTTGACCCTTGCAAGAATAATTGTTCCAGTCCCTGAAAGTTTCTAGATTAGCATCAATTAGTGAAGTGTTTCTATCCAAACAAGTAAAACAAGTTTGTTTGTTTGTTTGTTTGTTTGTTTGTTTTTTAACCTTAAAAAGAGAGGAATGGTGTGGGGGGCCTGGGGGGCTGGTTTACAAATCAGAACAAAGTCATCAAGGTAATTTCAGAGCAGGTGTCTGAATGCTGGCCGGATCCTGGAGCATGACCCTCTGTGGGGCCGGGGTGGAAGGAGAAGGGAGAGGAGGGGAGTGGCTCCATACCTCTGGGTGCTGCAGACACACTGTATTTACTGTATCATTAGCAGCAATGGTGCTAGCTTTTAAAATAGATGAGTATTTTTAAATCCAGTGCACATTTACAACCATATGTTAGCTTTTTTTTTTTTTTTTAAACCAAGCAGGTAGAACATTAGAGCCCTGGATACTTTACCAACAATATGGTTTAAGCAGAAATCTGTGTTGACACTGAAAAAACTATTGTTCATCATCTGATGTATTGAGTCACTGCCATTTTTAAACAGCATCTCAGCCCTAAACTTTTCCAATTAAAATTACCAAGATAATGAAGCCAAATTACCACTGTGAGACACTAATTTGCTGTACAAATTTGGGCAGTGAACAAATACTGCTCCGTTAGAGATGTATCTGCTTAGTTTATTTAGTTACCATTTGGACCAAAAACATCGAATACAGAGAACACGTTCTCCAAATCCAATAAAAGCTTGTAAGTTTCAGAACTACTAACCTCCTTATTCTAAGGCCTTGCAAAGAATTAACCAAAAATAAATTTCATTGCTGTGGAGAAAAACTGAAGGATATTTTCTTAAAAAAAGAAAAAAAACGAATGTGGTCCACACACGTATAAGGAAACAAGACCTCACCAGGGATTCTTCTGCCCCCATGAAACTTCTCTAGGTAGCCACGCTCCCCAGGCTTGCCATGCCATTCAATCCTACCTGAAGTCCCACTAACACACTGAATTTGTTAATAAAACTATATCTGAAATTCAGTCTTCCCTGACACTCTCTCAGGTGTTCCCCGTCCTAAGGCCCAAGCAACATTAATTCATTTGTAGTAGCAAAGACTACAGGTAGGCGAATTGTCCAAAAGGTCAAACCTCTACAGTTGGCATTACCTTCAAGAGAGGTCCCTTAAGAATACTAATAGTTTCTGAATTATCTCTATTATCTATTTTATAGGGATGAGGTATAAGACATCTTGTTTGTCCTCAAGCATCAGACAGAGGAAGCACATACTGTTTTTAAAAAGCAAAAACTACTCAGTGATACTTTTTAAAGTACAGTAGGGCAGGCTTTATTCAGGACCATCTTAGCACATATAGGGACCACTGCAGTGGGATTTAAAGTGGGGAAAGATTGAACTCAACTCCAAACACAGTATGGGCAAGTGGGAACACAGCCAAGGAACAGGGTGGGGATCAGTGCATGAAAAATTACAAAGCGGAAACATCAGGTGTAGGAAGGCAATTCCTGCTAAAGACAGGTCAGGGTGACCAGATGTCACCTGAAGGATGGTGGAGGATGAGGAATCTAATCAGATTTGGGTGGGGTGGGGAGGCATTCTCGCTAAACTTAGTAGCATGCTTCTTTGCTAAACCTAGATCTTAAAAAAAGTGCGTGCATGCACACACGCATACACACGCACACAGACCTAGAATAAAGTTCAGGAGCATGACTAAAAGGTAGCCAAGCAGAAGTTTTGGGGTTTTTTGTTTTTTTTTTTGTTGTTGTTGTTTTTTTTGGTCAATATACACACTAATTCAGGGGAAAGGGGCAAATGACATAGCTAATAAAGAAAACGTAAAATGTTATGCATACTTTTCTGAAAAAGTAATTCCAATCAAGATAACCCAATATGAAGCAGTGTGGGAAATATGAATTGAAGGAAGAGAAGAAATGTGACAAAGAGATACAGCAGTGAGGGAGGGCAAATAAAGGAAGGACATTCCAGGAATTTCCCCAAATACTGATAAACAGGTCAAATTCCTTGGCACAGGAAATTGCTTCATACCAAAAAGGTTCCTGAGTTCCAGCTAATTAATGGATTGTAAACAATGTTGTCCAAAACCAGAAAATTCTGCAACAATAAAAGATTTTGGACACTCACCAATTCATAGCACCATTTCTAACATTCAGAGCCTTTAGGTATCCTCTCCTAATTTTACCAGCACATAAACCTCAAAGATCTACTCAATGATTCAGCATATGTCATCTCAAGAAATACAAATATTATCAGGAAATCAGAGAAACAGATACCAATTTCACAGCACCAGGCACATTTTGGATAGATTCTGAATATGTTTACATGTAATTGAGAAGAATCCTTACACTGTCATATGATCAACTGGGCCCCAAATTATCTGCCTTTTGTAAACACTACACAAACCTTAAAAAAAAAAAAAAAAAAATCCAAGAACTTTTAAAACTCAAGGTATCAGCATTTTAGAAAGTCTTTCCTCACATGTGAATCATAACATCTCGAAGTTCTGTTTGTTTTTTGGGGGTAATGTTAAGTGTAAAACGTTGATAAAGGGAATCCAAAATACTGTATAGGAATAATCCAAAGTCCCTTTACCCTACTACAAGTCTGAGTTTTCACAAACTTTATAGCTGTTCAAATGCTAGATGAAGTAATCAAATAAAATACATCAGTATATAATACTAGGTAGTAATAAACAGACTACTGTCAGATGACATTTGCTTAATCTAAAACCTTTAAACACACCACAGTCTGGTGTTTGAACTACAGTCATGTGTCACTTAATGAGGAGGATACATTCTGAAACAGGTGTCATTAGATGATTTTGTCATTGTGTGAACATCCTCCAGTGTACTTTCACAAATCAAGGTGGCACAGCCTACTATACATCTAGGCTACATGGCATAGCCTATTGCTCCTAGGCTACAAACCTGTACAGCATGTTACTATACTGAATGCTGTAGGCAACTATTAATACAGTGGCAAGTATCTGCATATCTAAACATAGGAAGGGTATAGTAAAAACACAGTAGTCTAACCTCATGGGACCAACATCATACATGTAGTTTCACTGACCAAAAGAAACATCATTATTTGGTGCCATGACTGCATAGTGCTCCTTAATTCATCAGCAAGAAAACAACAAAATTGCTGGTTAACATCAGTACTGATAACAAGATCTTAAATCTTTGTAAAAATCTAGCCTGGGCAGTCCAAATAGGACAAATCTATTAAACCATACTTTTCCCTTAAATTAAAAAAAAAAATTCTTTCTTCTAGAAGATATTGAAACAAAGAAAAAGAAAAAACATTCTCCCAGAAGATTTCTCATGGGCACTAGTTTTGCTTATTTTCAGTACATGTACTATGTATATAACCAAGGCAGCTCCTTCATTGCCTGTTTACCTGGGGATTTTTTGTTTGCTCTTGATTGCACCAAGTGAGACTGTCGAGGCAGCAAAGGTGATGAAGGCAGAGACATCGAGACACCTTTGGCCAGGCTCACCCTATAGGTGTCCTCTGCTGCGGGAAGACTGCTCACAGGAGAGTCACCACTGTGGCCAAGGGGCAGGACTGGAGAAGTCTCGGTACCAAAGTCACCTCCTAGAGTGGAGAGAGAACACTTTGGTTAAAGCAACCATTCATTACAAGTTGATGCAAATTTAATTCCTATAAACTGTATTCTTAGAATATCATTCTCATATATCAGATGTATAGATTGAATTTTTTTTAAGATAACGTTTCCCCATCATTCTTGAAACCTTTTGCCCGGTGAGGGAAAACTCAGACATCAGTGAACTTGAATCCACATGCCTTTCTGTACTACACTAAATGATCTGATTTTAATCCCTAACAAAGGATCCAGAAAGCCACTGATCTGTGATTAGATCAAGGTCAAGTAGGAATGATCCACAAGCAGCTTTGATTTCAGCTAAAGGAAAAGGACAGGGCTTACTGGCCTTACATGGGTACCAGTAAAACAGATTCAGATGCCAACCTTTCCAGAACTCCGGGGCCTCCACTGCCCCTCTCTAAAAAGAAAAGTCTAAGGGCGAGTCTAGCCTACATCCACATTCCTTTCCAGCACCATCCCTCAGTTCTCTCATCCCATCTACTCAACAATCCCCATGACACAGGGCCACCCTCTTAACACTCAACCAGTCACGGGATTAGAAACACTGCTCACTTATTAGGCAGCTTCCACTTGACACTTGGCCCCTAAACAAGCTTACCATTATGAAATTAAACATTTTAGGGTAGGCAAAATCTCGAGAAGCAGAGAGGATGTAATCATCACAGTGTTAAAAGTATACAAGAAAGAGTGTCCAGGCTGGAACTAGTCTCTCCTCCCAAAAAAAACCAAACGACATTTTCCTCCTATTGCCTCTCCCCACCAATCACCTTCCCTGAGTACTACGATGGAACTGAGGGTATGCAGGGAAAGAATGTAAATCAGTATCTGCTTCTTAAAAAGCATCTTCAAACTCTAAGTCACAGACAGAATTTGAAAGATGCATAAACTTTCCCACAAGCACATCAGTCTCTGACAAAAGCTATCTGACCGGTCCTTGCCATGCCTTTCTGGCTCCAAAAGCAAATAAAAAAACCACACAGACACAAACACACACACACACACACACACACACACACACAAAATCAAGAACTAGATGTTTAAAAAAGAAAAATGAAAGTTGTCTAGCTAGGCAGGAACTAAATTTTTGCAGATTTTTGTATACAAAGCTCAAAAGGGATACGAACCAAACCCACAAGTTTCAAATGGTATCAGTGTGCCTGTTTTTTTTGTGTTAAGAGTCAAAAGCAAGTAGAGTCACCCTCTCCATTTTTTTTTTTTTGGGAGACGGAGTCTTGCTCTGTTGCCAGACTGGAGTGCAGTGGCGTTATCTCAGCTCACTGCAGCATCCACCTCCCAAGTTCAAGCCATTCTCCTCCCTCAGCCTCCTGAGTAGCTGGAATTACAGGTGTGTGCCACCATGCCCTGCTAATTTTTTGTATTTTTAGTAGAGACGGGGTTTTACTGTGTTAGCCAGGATGGCCTCTATCTTTTGACCTCATGATCTGCCCACCTTGGCCTCCCAAAGTCCTGGGATTTCAGACTTGAGACACCACGCCCAGTCCACACACTTTACTTTTAAAGGCAACTCACAGTGGAACAGTGAACAGAAAGGCCCCACAAGGGAGACGTCAGCAAAGTCTGAAAGATAATTTCAGTCTTCCCTGGATTAAGTATGCATAAGGTGATTTTAATAAACTTGGGAAACTAAAAATGTATTGATAATTGCCCAAATGACTGGCATTTGAAGAAACAAAGATGAAAAAACTCTCACTGGAATTACAAAAACAAGGATATTCATGCAAATGCCCAGGGCAAAGTTCTGTCCTCAAGGGCGGGAAGCAGGCAGAAGTTAGAGGCCTTCACCTCCTAGAACCTGTAGGGATAGCAATGGCCCCCAGGCTGGGCTCCCCACTCCTCACAAGCTTCATCCACCTTGTTTCCCTAGCCAGCACTGTAAGATACCATTACCAACAATCCCCAGAACCACAGGGGCCGGTCTTATAGCACTGTGGATGAGCCTGGAATTTTTGAGAAACCACCTCGAGGCTTTCAGCCAGGTCACAAGGTTTCCCAGCTGCTTCCCCTCTTCAACTGTCTAGCAAGGAAACAGATCTTAAGGCAGAGCTGGGCAGCACCATGATGCCAGCTCATGCTGGGGCCCGATGCCCTCTGTCCTAACAAACTTGTAAAAGCTGAGGGATGGTTGTTTTCTCATCACCACTTTAGTCTCACGTTGAGAGTGCGAGCAGGTGCTGTGGCTACAAGAACCACATCAGATCACCCAATTCATCTGTGTATAGGCGAGAAACACCAGGAGATAGACCAGAACTTGGAAAGTGCTGAGGCCACAGCCCCAGGACGTTACACACAAAAGATGTGTAGGGTAACTTGAAGAGTTGACACCGGTTTTCCATGTGGTTTGAAGAGAGCTATGTTGCCCTGTAGCTGTTCTTATACAGTATAAATCACAGACCCAGCCAGTCAAATGGCTGTGGGATGGCCTGACAGGCCACAAAGGTACAGTCTCCATTACTCACAAATGAGTATTACTGACCTATACAAAAACAAATAAAAACACAGATTTCGAGTCCTTGAATTTGGATGAGGACACAGAAGAATGGAGAAAGACATGTACCACCACCAGAAATAAACAGTACTGAAGTAAGGTTTATTTTCTTGAATACTTAGGATTCTCCAACATGGTAAAAGAGAAATTAGGCACTGAAGGGAAAAAGAGAATTAAAGAGTTTCCTAATTACAAATTCTGCCCATAAACTTTGTTTATATCACGCAAAGCAAATATTTTCATTAACTGCAAATGTGGTGGAGATGAGTTTCCAAAGCATACTGTAAGCATGAAGACCTTCAGCCTTTGGAGCAGCTGGGCTCCAGCACTATGAATTTATGCAGGCTGCAATAAAACAAGGCTTAAGAGTTACGGGAATGGGAGTTTCCATTTCAAGTTTACTTCACCATCTCAATATAATATCAGTCTCAAACATGTTGTTCAGTTTGATTTGTTTTTCAGAAGCAATGAAAGACCTCTAACTTCCAGCATCTTTTTATTAGAAAGGCACAAAGTAGGGAGAGAAGTTTTATTTATGAGCAGGAAGCACAAAGCAGGGTGGCTCCAGCACTCTGGAGCCAGGAGTTTTAACTGCTCAAGGGCAAATGGTTTATGGTCAAAGACAGACAGCATCACAATGACACCAGGGGTGGAAAGTGCACATCTTAGGGGCATCCACTTGAACAATACAATATTGGTTCTGGACAACACCAGAAATTCTTCAGTTAATTTAATATTCCTCAGCAGAAGTTCAAAGATGGTTAAGAGGAATTAAAGGTGTTTCACTGCAACAACCAGCACAGCTGGCGCATTTTCTACCCCTTGAATAGATACTATTTTCTTTTAACTATGACCTATGTTATTCCCTACCTGATTAAGAGATGGGAAGCACATTTCAATCACCCTTCCTGTTGCTGCAGGCAGAAATGCCAGGTAGGACAATACAACCTGTCTAGGGTATGAAAACCATGTTATCAATGACCAGTAATTTACCTCCTCCGCTTCACTGGCAGGCATTTCCCATGGAACATTTACACACCACAGACAGCCACACCTACCAAATGTAATCACACGGTCTCTCAGATGGGAGGCTGCGGCCTGGGAGGTAACCCTTAGGAACAGGGAGCTAGCACCTCCCCACAACCGGTCAGCTCAGGCTCTAACATTCTTACCACTTCACACGTTTAAGAGCTTTAATTTAGGGGAAAAAAACAGAGATCCCCCAAACAGACACATTTTAAATCAGTACTTTAAATACGAAAGGAATCAGCACACTTTGCTTCAAAGGGTCTGATAGTAAATATTTCAGGCTTCGCAGGTTACATATACTCTCTGTTACTCATACACACACACACTCTTTTGCTTCTTTTAAAATCATCAATTCCCTTAAGTCCAAAAATAAAAGTACATAAAAAGCAAGGGGGACACACAGACATCTGTAAGAACCTCTCTGTTCATAATAAATTAAAATATATACCCATACAAATAAGTCAAAGTCATAGTTTGCAAAGATAACGGAATCATCAAAGGGCATAAAGCCATCCAATAAGGCATTTTAAATTGGCAGAAATGGCTTTGATAATAGTTCTTTATTTTAAAATGTTTTTACCATTACAGGCTATAAAAAGGGATTTCAGTTCATAATGGAAGAAAATGTAAATCTGGGAGATGAACGTCTAAAGGCAGCTATGCAAAATGGCAACGTCCAACATCACAGATTAAAGTACATGGAGTGCAGGATTAGAGAAGGCTTTAAAAAAATGAGGGCAAATGAAGGAAGGGAGATGAAAGTAAAAGCACATTTCAGGAAGGGAAGGCCTGAGAAAGGCAAGGGTGCACTTAGACACTCAGGTTAATAGGTCTGCAGAGGCAGGAAATAAGATTTCCATTTATTGTGCCACTGAAGTGTCTGGGGTGGGTTAGAAGCTTCGAATAGAAAAGAAAGATGTTCTGCTTATCCAGCTCCAGTAAACGGGCCTTGTGCAATGCATTTAACCAGGGCATTAAATGTGTTAGAGCATCTTTTGTGTAGTCCCCACCTTAGAGTGCACTGTTTTCTAAACATTTTCCATAGTAAAGTTTTATAACCACATAACCTTATATATAAATACACATATACAGAAACCTATTATTTGCAGAAAACTGAAAGATTTCTTCCACAAGATCCAGTATCATTTTTGGACCCTTCAGAAGGCTGCAACTAAAAGCACTTTAAGCCATTTTATGTCTTATAGAATCTCCTAATATACAGGCAGAGCATTTTCAAGATAAATGCATCCAAGAAAACAATTTTCAAAAACCTTATTCAGGCAATCACGACTTAAACAATACCACTAAGAGGCAAGAAAGCAGCTAACAACTAGGGTACAAGAAACCGAGCCAAAGGACAGCTTTTCCTTTTGTCTTCAAAAATCTACCAAGTGGGATCTAAACAGACATCAGTAATACAGTCCTCATGGTTTTATTCTTAATACTCAATGATTATAGAACCAAATGTACAAATGTGCTTTACCCTGAAACAGATGAGTAAACAGACTGGCATTTCCTCTCTAATTGTCAAAGGTTTCCCTTCAAGACATATAAACATGCCAGGGTTTCTGTGCTTTAAAAATAAATGACCTCAGAAAAACTCCCATCCCCAAACTCCCAGAGGGGTGCAATTTCAGATAATGAATGCTCTCTCTCTTTTTTTTTTTTTTTTAAGATGTATTAGGTGCCAGAACAGGGCTCGGGTGCTTTATATATATTATTTTACTTAACCTTCACAGCCACTCCACAAACAAGGCATTGCTATTAGTCCCTTTCTGAGATGAGGAAACTGAGGCACGGAAAGGCTGAAGTATCTTGCCCAAGGCCACTGGCATATGTCAGAGCTGAATCCGAACCCAGGCAGTGGGATCTAGAGTCCACTGTCTCAGTATTGCTCCCTCTAGAGAAGGCTGAGAGATGCTTTCAACATTATGTCATTTTGCATACTTGATAAGGAAAACCAAAAATAGTATATGTAGGTCTATGCACAGTACTGGGCCACCACAGGAAAAACAAAACCAAACCAAACCTGTTCCCTCGTCTTTTCACTTTTCATGCTGGCCGGTTACTTAGCTCCACAGCACTGCTTTCGGGAGGTACCCAGGCCCAGTGATCATTAATCTTCACTCAGCCACACCTTATGCTGTCACCATACAAGCAAAATAGATCCAGGACAGGTGTTTAGTCACCAAGCACCCTAAATAGTTGCCTCTCCTCTCTGTGGATACTGGACATTTTATTAACTCTTGCAGCATCTGGGCCTGCGGCTTCTGTGGCACAGCAGCACTGGGTCCAGTCACTGCCTGGAGTGATGAAGGGTGAAGTCGTGAGTTAGCTGTGGTGGAAGGCAGGGTTTGTCTTCAATGTGCATGAAATTCATGATTCTACATTTCCTCACCAGCACAGACTTGACCAGGTCCACCTGTGGAACACACTGCAGCTCGAATTCCGTGGCTCTGCCAGGCCTACTGATGCTACACCTGATTAGAGCAGCAGTTCCCAACCCTCCACACAGAGGGACCCTTGATCCCTGCACAGTCAGGCTGTTTTAACTGGTTGGGAAAACGGTACAGGCAATGGTCCTTAAAGTTCACCAAGTGATTTTCCTGACAGCTAAGACCGAGAGCCACAGAAACAAGATGGTCAAAAAGATCTGGAATGCTTAAGCTACTTCCCAAAACAAAGGGGTCAGGAGAAAAAAAAAAAAGAAACTACAGGGCCTACCATACTAAGGAATGCAGATGATTAAAATATAAGTTTCCATTCCAAATATACATTCCTGAATGTATATATGTATGTATATATGACATAGTATGTTTACATTTACACAAAGGTGGACACTTGTATAAGCATGGGGGGG
Source organism: Callithrix jacchus (assembly GCF_049354715.1). NCBI lineage: Eukaryota > Metazoa > Chordata > Mammalia > Primates > Cebidae > Callithrix > Callithrix jacchus. Next base: position 70,847,348 of record NC_133507.1, read on the forward strand.
TCTCCAGGAGGATACACATTGAACCAGTAGCAGTGGCTGCCTCTGGGAATGGGAACTGATCAACTGGAAGCCTGGGTGAAAGATACACACATTTAGATGGTTTACATTTTTTCCTATATGCATGTTTCTGTAAATATTTAAATGTACATTCCCCAAAATTGAGCCATGTGTAGATCTGAAGATCTTTAGGATAAATGGGTCACCTACTAAGGCCTAACCTGGCAAGTGGGTGAAATGAAGCTCTATTCCACAAAGCATGTACTCAAAGTGACATGTGTGTCATGTTCACTGCTTGGAGGCAAGCTCATTTGCAGCTGACTACAGTGGACACGGGCATGACAGGAAGAGGAGTGCCAGTGCCCCACTCCCAAGGTCAGATGCTGCAGTGCTGAGCCCACCACCCTCCTGTCATTGATGGGCTCCAGGTCAGCTGCCATATCTTCTCTTCCCACCCTTTACTCTGTTTCTCTTCCAGGTCCTGGTCATCTCTGCTTTTGGTGGCAGGGCGTGGACACACTTACAGACACCTACTCACAGGGGACATGGATAATCCAAAGCCCCAGGAAAACATCCGGTCTGCCGGGGAGGAAAGAGGAAAAGACAGACATGAGGGGTGGAGGGTAATGGGAGGACAGAGAAGAAAGCAGATGCTAAAAAGGAAGCAAATGAGGCAGGATGGGACCAAGGAATTGAGAAGCAAAGAGAAGAGGGGGAAAAGCCACTCAAGGAGCCGGGAGGGGTGAAAGTGGGTTGCAGGCAATAAACGCATGAATTCCTGTTTCTGTTTAAAACTGCATCTGGCTAGCTGTCCTGGCAAAGCCTCTCCCAATACCCTAGTAAAATATTTAACTACAAAGAAAGACAAAATTCACAAGTGCAAAAAAAACCATACCAAAATAACGGGACTGCCAGGAAACGAAAGAATTCCCAGTAATTTTAAAGATGACAATAGAGGATCCTTTGTTGTTGAAACAAACAATTGGTGGCCCAACCACACTGCAGTCTAGAAAACATGAGAGCTCAGCCCACCGTGGAGGAAGATGGCGAAACCTGGACCCTGGAGTCAGCCTCCATATCTCCACCCTGGTGTCTACAAGCAGGAACAACACATCCAGATCAGTAAAACCCAGCTGATTGTATCTTTTCTCTTTTGATGATAACCATCTCCCAAATACCACCCAAAATAATCAATGACAGGACTGAGAAAACAGATTAGTAAAAGGAAAGAAAACATCTTCTTCAAGACTCAAAGACAACTAAACAAAATTCTGTTAATTGCTTGGCACCATAAATAGAATACAGGATGGCCTAGCCTCCAGACTCTTCATAGAGTGTTTCTTTCCTGATGACAGTCTATACCAAGGGTGTCCAATCTTTTGGCTTCCTTGGGTCACACTGGAAGAAGAATTGTGTTGGACCACATGTAAAATACACTAATGATAGCTGATGAGCTTCAAAAAAAGTCACAAAAAGTCTCAATGTTTTAAGAAACTTTACAAATTTGTATTGGGCCACATTCAAAGCTGTTCTGGGCCTTATGTGGCCCACAGGCCATGGGTTGGACAAGCTTAAGCTATATTATAGACTGAGATATTCTATACTATATATCTATATCATAGACTATTAAAGATAAGGAAAGAAAAGCAGAACATTTAAAAAGCGCTAACAAAATCATGATCTACATTTCAGGTAGGCAAGGAGAATTGACACTATAGAAAACCTAGTCCATGATAAAGAGAATAAGCCCGGGAAGATTTCCCCGGGAACCACGGGGAAGGGGCTAAAATTTTAACAATGTGGGAAATGGTATAGACAAGGGAAACAAAAACCTTTCTCAGAAGAAATAACAAGGTAAAGTAATTTTTAAAAAATTATCACAGGCATCCAAGTAAACATTAAAAAGGTGTTTCACTAGGATACAAACAAAACCCCAGAGATCCTGAAAGGCATCAGAGCCTGACTGCACTCAGACTTCTGTCAGTTTCCTGGGACTGCTGCAACAAAGTTCCACAAATGGGGTGGCCTAAACAACACAAGTTTTTCTCACATTTCTGGAGGTTACAAGTCCAACATCAAGGTGTTAGACAAGGCAATGATATCTCTGAAGGCTCTCAGGAGAGTCTAGTCCATGCCTTTCTCTTCCTTTCTGGTGAGGCCAGCAATCCTTGACACTCCTTGGATTATGGATTCATCTCTCAAATCTCTGCCTGCATCACCACATCACATTCTCCCTCTGTGTCTCTGTCTCTCCTAAAGACAACAGTCATACTAGATTAGGACCCACCCTAACCCAGCATGACTTCATCTGAACTTTGTGACAGCTGCCCCCAAACAGGATCCCTTTAAAAGGTATCAAGGGTTGAGACTTCAGTGCACCTTTTTGGGGAACACAATTTCACCCACGGCCCTTCTCCCCTCCCCTCTAACACCAAAAGCCAGAAATAAAAAAAAAATCAACATTGGCCAGGCATGGTGGCTCAGGACCGTAATCCCAACCTTGTGGGAGGAGAAGGTAGGAGGATCGCTTGAGCCCAGGAGGTTGAGGCTGAAGTGAACTGTGACTGTGCCATTGCACTGCAGCCTGGGCAACAAAAGGACACCCTTTCTCAAAAAAGAAAAACAAAAAAGCAACATCTGCAAAACTTGAGGGAGACAAAAAGCACAGCCAAATCTTCTAAAACTGTACCAGGCCATCACACATGATATCAACCAGAAAACATTCTCAGAGATACTCAGAAGCTCAGAAAATGTACAACCCATTTATTCTTCTGAAAGAAAAAAGTTCCTCCAGAGAAAAAACCAGAATTCACTACTCAACAGTAGGGACATTATGGTTTTAAAAAAATACAAGAAACTCTATAACCCCATCCTGGCCTTCCAGTACTTCACTTAACCTGCCCCTCTTCCACAGCCTTCTCATTCAGGAAATAGGCTTTTTGAACCACATCCTTCACCCCACAGTGCAGAAAGAATCTCTTACCTTATCTGGAGACCCTTAAAGCAATAACTGGTGCTGCCCTGCCAGAACTTGCTAACAATAGCTCACATTTTTCACATGATTGGGACACTGGGCAAGGAAAGCTCTCTTTATCCCCACCCACCCCTCTAAACAAGCAGAGTAGCACAGAACACCACAATGACTGTTTTCATTGCCAAGGAACTGAAATTACAAAAAAAAGTTTACCATATGAACATTTTCAAAAACATGTAGAACAAACACTTAAGCTAGTATACACAATCTTTTATATGCTGCCTCATGACAGCAGAAAAATAAGATACATGACCCAAAAGTTAGAAGGAAGTAAGAAGTTGATGGTGGTTATTTTGAAGGGGGTGGAAGCATGAATGTTTTCCCTTCCTTTTACATTTTCAGTTTGATATATATTCTGACATGTTTTATAAAATAAAATATAATTTTCTAATGCACATTTATTTGAAACTTAAATTTGTATCCATCTCCTTTTGTTTCCAGAGGTTCCCCTGCAAGCTGCTACACTGGACACCTGTCAAATTTGAGGCTCTTGCTCCCATGAGTCCTCTTCCAGGAATGTCTCACTTTTCCCCTATTCAGGCACCTCGAGCTATGCCCACTGTTGCGGTTCAATATGCCTGCCACAGACTTGTCCTTGTCCATATAGCTCCAATTGCCCATATCAAGGTCTCCCTAGTGTCAGATGGTCTTTCCTATTGATTGTTCTCATAATGAAGTTCTGGATCAGATTCACCCTTCAGATACCGCAGGGTCCAAGATCCAGTGCCTTACCTTAGGTGCTTCAAAGCACTAAAAAGGAACCTCGCTGCCCCAGCTATCTAAACTCTGACCTCCCTGCCTTTGACCTGCAATCTCAACGAGTTAATGCTTTAACATAAACTTTCCCAAAACAATCCAGATACATCCTCTTAACTTACAATAACAGAGAATGGCACATTTTTTTCACAGCACTTTCTCGAAGGCAACATGAGAAATGACAATGGTAGTGGACGACCATGCTGCACATGCCACGTCTATGTTAATGGTGCTCCCAGAGCTGTACACTGAAGCCGACCCAGGGAGGACAACTACCCACCCACTGCTAAAGCCATTCTCCAAGACCTGAAATTATGCCAGAGGCTACTTATCCTCGAACTTTACATACTGTTTCGTTCCTGAGTAATACAACAGGATTTATATTGACTTCTGTTTTACCTATGTTTGTATGCCTGATAGAGTTTGAACATTTGTCCCTTCCAAATCTCATGTGGAAATGTAATCCCCACTAGGTGGGGCCTAGAGGGAGGTGTTGGGTAATGGGGATGGATTCCTCATGAATGGCTTGGTGTCCCCCCAGAAGTAATGAGTAAGTTCTCACTCTTAGTTCACGTGAGATCTGATTATTAAAGAGCCTGGCACCTCCTCCCTCTCTGGCTCCCTCTCTCGCCATGTGACATGCCTGCTCCCCCTCGGCTTTCTACCAGGAGTTAAGGTTTCCTGAGGCCTCACCAAAGCAGATGCTGGCACGACAGCCTGCAGAACCGTGAGACAAAATAACCCATCTTTATAAATTACCCAACCTCAGGTATTCCTTTATAGCAATGTGAAATGGACTAATACAATGCCCATTGTGTATGTCTGCCCTAATGATGATGATTAAGTGGCAGTTCTTAAGCTCTTCCTTTGTGTGCCAGACATCTTGCTAAGCACTTGCATATATCTGTCTATTTTGAGTTGCTATAAAAGAATACCTGAGACTAGGCAATTAATAAAGGAAAGAGTTCTTTAGCTCATCGTTCTTCAGGCTGAGAAGTTCAAGGGCAAGGCCATGGCTTCCCCATGCATCACTACACGGCACGACAGAGACAGTCAATGGGGAAGTGGAGATGAGCAAGAGAAGACAACCTGAGAAGTGTCCTGGCTTTATTACAACCCACTCTCTTGGGAACTAATCCATCCCCATGAGGACTCTCCCAGTCTTGCCAGAGCAAGAACTCACTTGTTACAAGAGAACAGCAAGCCATTCATGAGGTTTTGGTGGGAACAAACCACAGCAATACATTAACTGAATTATTCACCCATTCCTTTTGAAATGACACTGTCACTGCCCCCTTGCTGCAGATGAGAAAACCAAGGCTTGGAGGAAGGCTAATTGCCTAGGATCCTCTAGCATAAAAGTGGCAGATCCAGAATTGAACCCAGGCAGTTTGACCCCAGAGTCAGAACTCTTAATCACAGTACCAAGCTGCACTGTCCCAGATAGCGTATTTCCTAACCAAGGTGTATACTGAGCATGGAGCATTGCTTGGTGCCTAAGAAAGCCTGACGTAGCCCCAGATAATTTAGCAAGTCATAATTCCCTGAGTGATAATTGTCAGGAACATTCTGTCACATTGGACATGCTGACATTTTGGGGGTGGAAAAATAAGTGGAGAGGAAAAAGACTTTTAGAACAATACTAGAACCAGTACACCACCCCCTCACTAACTACTCAAATCCAAACTCTGGCAGTCCCGTCAGCAAAGCTGTCTGCCAACAGGCCTCATTACAAGAGAAGGGAGAGAAGAAAAGTGAGCTGCCACCATTTATCTTATTTCAACTCCTTACAAGGAAAATGGGATCATTTTGGGGAAAAAAATGCCTCAAAGTTTCTAGGCAGTATTTAAAGTTTCTTCCCTACAAAAACATGTTCAAAAATACTACCAACTCAGTTCACATTCCAGAAAAAAGCAGACTGAGTCCACCGTGTACATGTGGCTATATAACAAGGTCTTTCCCAGGTCTATATTGGGGGGCTAGGAGTGAAGGAAAAAATGAGATGACTGCATTTTCTCTATCTTATTTGTATGTATCTTGAGTATTTTATTTACTTTATCCCTATTCTACCATAAGCACCAAAAAAAAAAAAAAAAAAAAAAAAAAAAAATCACTGCTCAGTTTTCCAAACAGCAGCCTCAATGACATGTCTGGTAAAATATCTTAGCAACAATGTCAATATTGTCTCACTACAGCTAACCATATTAACATTCCACTCTAATCATGAATTCTCAAATATAAAATGGAATGTGAATTACTTACTTCATTCTTTTTTTTTTTATCACTCTGGGAAAAGAGCCCTCTAACAATTTTTATAAATTGGCATGTAAATTAAGCATCAAAATTATATTCTATAGCTATTACTTTTTGTGTATCTCACTTGCAAGTATCAGTAAGAAAATAAGCAAATGTTGACAAGGAAATCAACATAAATATAAGAACGAAACAAAATACACTGACAAATTACTTTGATCAAATACTATTCCTGTGTTATTTCTCTAATGGAACCCTTTCACTCATCTGCTTATGTATTTGTATTCCAAGTTTATCTTTGTAGTACTGCCAAGAACAGAATTTACTAGATAAGGAGGAATCTTATAAGAGTTATTAAAGTCACATACAACATGGCTGGTGGGGGCAGGCTCTGTAGAGACACAGGAACAAACAGCATACCAGTGGCTCCCAAACATGGTTAACCATTCAAAAATTATTAAAAAAAAAAAAAAAAATAGGCCAGGTGTGGTGGCTCACACCTGTAATCCCAGCACTTTGGAAGGCCAAGGCAGGCAGATCACTTGAGGCCAGGAGTTCAAGAGCCTGGTGAACATGGTGAAACCCCATTTCTGCTAAAAATACAAAAATAAGCCAGACATATGGCATGTGCCTCTAGTCCCAGCTACTCAGGAGGCTCAAACAGGAGAACTGCTTGAACCCAAGAGGTGGAGGTTACAGTAAGTCAATATTGTAACACTGCACTCTAGCCTGAGAGACAAAGCAAGACAAGACTCCATCTTAAAAAATAAATAAAAATAAAAGTAGATGCTTGGACCCCAACACTAAATTCAGCAAGTCTTATGGGAATTTGAGTCACAAGGGCCTAGGTAAACCAGCCAGGTTTAGGAATCACTGCACTACACAACTACACGAGAGCCCATTCTTGTTAAGCCAAAGGTGAACACTGAATCTTTGAATGTGCATGCATCTTTGCAGACACAGGGGTTTTTGGTTTTAGATCCCTGCATTCAGGCCTCATATCCTTGCCCTCTTCTGTCTCCTAGCAAACACATATCTCCCAAGCCTGTTTACAGACAGTTGCCTGTTACCACAACTGTCCCTACAGCTCTCTGCTAAGGACATGCCTATTACCATGGCTTTTTCTTCCAACTGCTCCAGATGGAAAAGTGGGGGCCATGCTTGCCACACAGACAACTGAGCTAGGAAACAAAAATATCATAGATGCCACCATTTACCCAAGTCAAAAGGACAGTGTAAAAGAGCACAAAAGCAAGCAAACCAAAATGGTATAGAAATTACCGTTAAGTTATAGTAACATTTGTAAAATGCTTACTGTGGTTCAGGCACTGTTCTAAGCACTGTAATTTTTTTGACAAGTTTAAAACATGTATTTAAAAAACAATTTATCAAATATTTACTCTGCTGACTCAGAAGCCCTTGGTGCAGGGTGGGGTGGGAGTGGGCAGCTGCCCACTACACCAGCAGAGCAAGACAGCAGGAGTGTGGCCCTCTCTCTCCCATGCCCTTCTGTTTAGACACCCAAGGGGCCTGTGTGTACCTCTGGGATCACGTGACCAGAAAACAGGAACCCAGAGGTTTCTTTAGTCTCTGCTTACCAGGGAGGCTGGGTGCAGCCCTGCTGGTTCACCTCTGAGCAGGCACCCCCAGATGAGGCAGAGCAGGGTATGGCTGGGCTGGACAGGTCTGGGAAGAAGGTGAGCTCTGGAAGAGTCTGATGGTAGCATATAGGGTGTTGCCTCCTGCCTGCAGGTGGGGAGCACCCCGACCGAGTGGGCTGAGAAGGGCTGGTCACCAGGCCTGGACCCCCCCCAGCTTCTTTGGTCAAAGGCTGACATCAGAGTAGTGGTTCATGGGAAGCGGTTAGCTAGAGGGTCTGAGGCCTGACCCATGGGGTCAGGGAGGAGCTGGCGGAAGGTACCGTGAAGGCAGATAAAGGGACAGCAGACTCAGGTTTCTGCCCTGCACCCCCCTCCTTCCTCTAGGATTTTCCAAGCCAAAGTCTGTCACTTACTTTAAAATTTGAAAGGAAAAAGAAAAAAGAAAAAAGCATGTTAGCAAAGTTACAGACAACTATACCCCCATACACAACATCCACACTGTTTCTCATCTCCCGTCAACTTTTCCCCAACACAATACAGTTGTCTGTTTTCTTTTTTAACCTTTTTACTGCCACATCTCCATTTGGGAAAACAAGGGCATGACTGCTGGTGGTGACATGCACACAGAGAGTAGAGCCTATCTTTGGCCAGAGGGAAGTGGGAACACCAATCCCTGCCACATCCTCAATCCACAGACACCCACTGGCCAGCCTTTACTTTGGCCCCCATTAGAGGGTAGTGGGGCAAGAACAGGTGGTCCCAGCAGCTGAGCAACCAGGACTTCTGGCTTTCCCACCTGGACTACTTCTATACCTTTCTCAATTTAAAGGACAGTCTCACTTTGGGCAAGAAACCACTCTTACACGAGGAATGGACACTACACATTTAGAATGTGGACACCTGGTTACGACGGTGGAACTATAAAGACAGCAGCCAGTTTTCTCCCTTGCCTTCTGCTGACGGTAATCCTCCCTCTTACTGACTGAAGCTCTGGTTCCAGCTGCGCTTGTGAGCAATTCGTGGCTTCACACAGTTATAAGGCCATTCTATGAACTAGCTGCTGGCTCAAATGACTCTTCCTCCTGAGAGGAGGACATGGTGGGGCATGGCTTGCTGGGCCTGGCCTCCTATTCCCACAGGGAGCCCAAGGTGGAGTGAACATGTGAAACTTAGCTTGCCACCTTGGCCACCACATACTGCTCTAATCACAACACCATACCAACCAACCACTTCAAAACTTACCTGCTGGTCAGGAGCCAGGAGGCTGTCTGGCTGGCAGAGGGATAGGGCACAGTGCAATGGAAGGCATCAGAAACCTGAGCGGAGCCGGACTGTATACACAGAGCCACTCTAGGCAGCTGCACTCAGCTTCTTTCACTTCAAGGAGCCAAAGCAAATCTCAAGCTCCAGGAACAGAGGAGGAACTGCCTTCATTCCAGGTCCTCACTCTGGAAAAAGGGGTGATGGGTAGCCTAGGCCTATGGAGAACCAGGCTGTCATCAATCTTTGCAAAGCAAAGCTATTCTTTTGCCAACTTGATTCAGAATGTTCTGCCTTCAAGGTACTAATTTCACACAGAAAATATACCAGGTATAGTTACTGAGATGGGGTTATCCATAGAGATGGAACACCACAAACCCTAAAAGGTCAAACCATGCTAGAGTGGGAAGACCTTCCACCTTCTGACCATATGAGGCAGAAGGCTCCAGGTCCTGGAACCAGACTTTCCCCTGGTTTTCCTTGTGCTGATTGAAAATACTGAACAAGCCTCACATCCTTTTCTTCTAAGCCCAGGAATGCAGTCTCACTCCCTGACACTGCTCTCTTCTAGAAGTAGTAAGCCTAGCTGATAGGGAAACCACCCTCAGGGGTATGGGAAGGGGAAGTCTGTTCACTTTCCCTGTCTCCCATAATACTAGAGGTGGGGTGACACCCTCGCCAGGCTCTCCAATCCTACAGAGCTAGCCTAGTCTCCAGGAAAGGCCCAGATGCCCTGGGACTTAGCTCAAGGAGGGAGGTATAGGCATGGGGTGCTCATCTGTCCTGGGGCTGCAGAGCCCTGCCCCTTTTCTAGGTGGCAGTAGGAACACAGAAGCTAAGGCCACCAAAATCCTGTTTCTAGGAAATCTCCCAGAAACATTTAAGTAGACTACCAAATTACCCTTTTTCAATTAAAAAAAAAAAAAAAATCATTAAACTGCTAAAACCTCTCCCATGTACTTCTTCTTGTAAATCAGATATTTGTATAAAAAAGGGGGGGGGGCAAAAGTAAGGATGTTCTCAAAGGGAACTTACTTTTTATGTGATAAAGACATGCACTTGTGGGTGGGTAGATGTAAATTCTCATTTGTGTTTTGAAATCCCAAATTAATGAACATGATAAACTGTTAATGCTGGCACTGGCTTTACCCCAAGTGGCCAAGTGGTTCTGTCTGACTCTGAGTCCTTGGTGGATCCCCCCAATCTTCCCCTAACTCCAAACCTTTTCCTTTCAATTAATTTAGGACAGCCCTTGTCGACAAAGCACTGTAATTTATTTAATCCTCACAATGGAGAGGACATTAATACTGTTATTATTCCCACTGTATAGAAGCAGGTGAGCCCAAGTAGCCTAGCTGCTATACTGCCCAAAACATTGGCTTTGGAGACAAATGAGGTTCAAATCCTGGCTCTGACACTCAGTAACTATGTAGTCTTAAGCTAGCTCTTTGACTTCTATTAATAAGCTACTGATGATGTGAGTAATTGTTTTTTATTATTATTTTTTTTTTAGATGGAGTCTCGCTCTGTTGTCAGGCTGGAGAACAGTGGCGCGATCTCGGCTCACTGCAACGTTGCCTCCAGGGTTCAAGCGATTCTCCTGCCTTAGCCTCCCGAGTAGCTGAGATTACAGGCATGTGCCACCACACCTGGCTAATTTTTGTATTTTTAGTAGAGACGGGGTTTCACCATGTTGGCCAGAATGGTCTCGATCTCTCGACCTTGTGATCCACCCACCTGGGCCTCCTAAAGTGCTGGGATTACAGGCATGAGCCACCACACTCATGCCTGTAATACAAACATACAGTACACTGTCTGATACACAGTAAACACACACACATACACACAAAAACACTTTTCAGCCAGGTGAGGTTGCTCATACTTATAATCCCAGTTACTAAAGATGCTAAGGCAGGAGGATCGCTTGAGATCAGGAATTCAAGATCAGCTTGGGTAATATAGCAAGACCTTTAAAAATAACAACTTCTCACCAGTGCTATCATATTTTCTCCAGAAGATTCATTTTTTGCTGAACTAAGATTCACTTTCTAGTTTCCAATGTCTTGAATACAGCTATCTCATTCCTCTCCCCAACAATATTTGAGTACGAAAAACTCCCAACATAAATTTAAATATCTGTACAAGTATATTTTATTGTTCCTTGCTTAATGGGCATTTCCCAAAAGCAGGTACACCATATGTTTAAAAAAAAAAAAAAAAACCCTCTACATCAACATTATCATACCTTTTTTAAAAAAAGGTTTAACCCTTATAATTACTTAATGATACAGAGGATTGTGTAGGCAAGAAAATGGGTTCAAAAAAAAATTATTCAAAGACCAATTATTCAATAACCAATAGGCTATTCAAACTGAGACTCTTAGGTTACTTAAGTTTTTTGAAGTCAAATCAGCACCTTTAAGATGCTGCTTCCATAAATCAGAGGGATTAGCGGAACTGCTGGAGGAGTCCAATAACCATGGTAACAATTTAATGGATGGGGGGGAAAGACCCTCCAGAATCTCTAATCTTCAGAATCTTGGAGCTAAGGATGTAGCTCTAAGCGGTTTAATCAGATTAGTAGAATCAAAACTCACATACAAACCAGGGAAATAAAGAGAGCTGACCTCCAGGAAATACTGCTTTGTAACCTCTCAGTTTTCAACAGTGAATTTGTAGAATTGATACAAAATCTTTCACTTAATCCTATAAAAAATAAAGGATGACTTACATGAATCTTTTTAGGCTTTATAATTGAAAATTAAACAAGACACACATTTGCCTTGCTTAGAACTTTAGTAAGCTATCAATAATTAACCACTTACCAAAATATTAAAACAGCTACTGAACCCAACAGAAAAACAGGTTAACAAACAGGCAGGACAGAGTAAGAAATTTAAATTTTTATTTATTTTTGACAAATACTGATATAACATCTACTATATGCCAAGCATGGGCTTGAACCCTTTATAAATAGTAATTCATTTAATCCTCACAAGTGAATCACAGGGCACAGAAAGATTAAGTAATTTGCCCAAGTTCACACAGCTGATAGACTGTGGAGCCAGGATACAAACCCAGGCAGTATGGTTTCAAACATCCCATAAACATAAAATGTGTTTGAATTCATTCTTAATAACTGCATAATTAAAAACAACAGACACAATTTTGCCTCCCATGCTGGCAAAGATGAAATTGTTTGATTATAACCTACACTGGTAAGGATTTGAATAAACAAGTATTCTCTTATATTACTGGTGGAATTGTAAACTTAACACTACCTTTTCAAGGGACAATTTGTCAAAATCTAGAAAAATTATACCCGAACAAACTTGTTACCCAACGGTATTTCTTACAACTATTCTTTTGAAAGCACAGGCAGTTGTGTACAAGGAGATTCACTCTAGAACTGATTTGTAATAAAAACAAAAAAATACAACTCAAGTGTCCATCAACAGAAGAATGAAATAAATTATAGCATAACTACCCAATGTAACACTTAGCCACTTTTTAGAAGCCTATATATTGGGATGTGCCAATATGAAAAAAAATGTACAGAAATGCAATCAACATAGTAGTTAATGGAACAAAAGGTATTATAAAGCTAACGTGGGGTTTCTTAAGGATCTATATATGTATTGATGTGTGTTCATATGCACATATATGCACAGAAAATGTCAGAAGATCATCTAAGAAACTATTAACATTAATTGCCTTTGGCGAAGGAAAAGAAGCAGAGAAGACATAGGAACAGTGTCTGTTCTTTTGTCTTTAATACTATCAGACAGCTTTTGTTTTTGTAATTGTAAGCTATATTTATTACATTCATGGAGTTTGAATGGCTTTACAAAAACATGCCATTTCAGAAGAAGTTGGAATTAGGACAGTCTCAAGGATACCAAGCAAAACTTTGCTTTAAAATACTGAAAAAGAAATGTAAGCCAGGTGTCTAGGCACATGTCTGTAATCCCAGGGCTTTGGGAGGTGAAGGTAGAAAGATCACTCGAGGCCACAGTTCAAGCCAATCTGGTCAACACAGCAAGACCCTACCTGTACAAAAAATTTAAAAACTAGGTAAGTGTAGTGCTGCATGCCAGTGGCCTAGCAACTAGGGAGCCTGAGGTGGGAGGATTGCGTAAACCCAGAAGTTAGAGGCTACAGTGAGCTATGATCACTCCACTGCACTCCGGCCTGGGTGACAGAGCAAGATTCTGTCTAAAAATAAAATTTAAAAAGAAATAGATATTACTCAGTGACGAAGTCTAGAGTAAGACTATAAAAGAATCTCACAAATAATCCTTCCGGGGAAAAAAAAATCTAAAGGGGAAAAAAAGTCAAAATGAACATCCCTGAAGAAAGAAATTATAAAGAAAATGTACTATTTTCCGTGTCAGGGATAGAGCTATAGAGATATGTTTTCCTTTATGTTTACTCAGTAGAAGAGATAAAAATAAAGGAGGCCAGCCAGAGACATAGTATAAACCACTAACATACAGTCAAAAACTATACTTTGAGTCCATCTTTGCTCTAACTAACTATGACTTTGGACTAACTATATGACTTTGGGTAGTTGCTCAATGCCTCTTTTTCCAAGTCTTTCTCAAACAAGAAATTGAACTCAATTTCTAAGATCCTCCTAAGATTTAAGTCTTTAATATCATCAGACAGCTTTTGTTTTTGTAATTGTAAGCTGTATTTATTACATTCATGGAGTTTGTATGTAAAATTTCATTACTTTATCATAGTTTGAGAAACAATCTCTACACATAATCTAAGAACACACAGCCATGGATAAAAGTTTATACTTATGAATATAGCAACTTATTAAGGAAATGTTGCTGGAAGTATCCCTGTCCACCGCTGGGAACTCACCAGGAGTTAGGCTTCCAGCACATCTGGGTAGAGAAGGAACTTTGACATCTTTGGCTGTGCACAGAGGCAGAATGTTATCAAGTACTATGGACAACTTGATGACTCAGTGGAGTTGCTTTAATGCTTTTATTTTGGTTTCTTTATAAATTCTTGAATGTAAGCCAATCAGACTAGTGGATCTCCAGCTTCAGCACAAACATGAAATGATAACAATGCACACAGAAACTTCAATCATAGAACACAGGCAGTTTGCCATCAGCGACTTCAGTAAAAATTCTCGCAGAAGTGACTTTTTTTTTTTTTTTTTTTTTTGAGATGGAGTTTCACTCTTATGACCCAGGCTGGAGTGCAATGGCGCGATCTCGGCTCACCGCAACCTCCGCCTCCTGGGTTCAGGCAATTCTCCTGCCTCAGCCTCCTGAGTAGCTGGGATTACAGGCATGCGCCACCATGCCCAGCTAATTTTTTGTATCTTTAGTAGAGCCGGGGTCTCACCATGTTGACCAAGATGGTCTCGATCTCTTGACCTCATGATCCACCCACCTCGGCCTCCCAAAGTGCTGGGATTACAGGCGTGAGCCACCGCGCCCAGCCAGAAGTGACTTTATGTAAAAACCCCATTACTATATACAACAGCCACATAAGAAACGGGAAGAATGAGACTAATAAGCCTCTCACAATCTCAACAGAAAAAACAAGTACAAGGGCTTGAAAAAAGACAATCACTGAAAAAGAAATGTAACAGCAATAAATACTGAAAGAGGTCTACCAATCTCAAAGAAATGCTAATTAAAAATAATGAAGAGAATGTTTAAACCTATAAAAGTGGCAAAGATGACTAAAACCCACAAACACCCCCCAGTATTTGTGCAAGCAGGCACACTCACATACACAGGTGGCAACCAACACAAGCTTTCTAGAAAACAATTTGGCAAGAGACATTAACAGCTTATAAAATGTTTACTTCCTTTCCCTATTAATTCCATGCCTGAAAACATATTCTACTAAAATAGTTAGCAATTCATACAAAGGTATGTGTTTTCTAGAGGGTTTTTAAATGGAAAACAAAATGAAAACAAAACAGACCCAAATAAAATCATGTAATCATGTACATTGGTACAATAAATAAAATCTTAGGCTTTTTTTTTTTTTTTTTTTACAAACTAATGACATATTTTAAAAGGATAAAGTAAAAATACGGAATATCTTGGGTTATTTGCTTCTAAGTGTTATGAGTGTTTTCTTTTTTTTTTATGGAGACAGGGTTTTATGTCACTCGGGTTAAGTGTGGTGGCACAATCACAGCTCCCTGCAACCTCGACTTTCCAGGCTCAAGCAATCCTCCCTCCTCCGCTGAGACTACAGGCATGTTCCACAACACCTGACTCTTTTTTTTTTTTTTTTTTTTAATAGACAAGGTCTTACTATGCTGCCCAGGCTGGTCTCAAACTCCTAGGCTCAAACAATCCTCCGGCCTTAACCTCCCAAAGTGTTGGGATTACAGGGGTAAAGCACTGGGCCCCGCCTATTTTCCAAATTATGTACACTGAGCATATAAACATTGGGCATGGATTCAAATAATGTTATTCACTCTCATTTTTACTTCTCTAGCAGTTTAAAGAAAATCTTAAGTATGATAAACATTCTAAGTCTTTGACAGTTTTTTCTTCCTTAGAACAGAAAATAATGGTGTGTTTCATGATCAACTCGACAGGGTATCATGTTTATAATAAGAACATTAAAGTACTATAGATGAATTGTGTTCCCAAAATTCCTATGTCGAGGCTCTAACTTCCAATGTGATGGTATTTAGAGATGGGGGCCTTTGGGAGACAATTAGGTTGGATGAGGTCGGATTAGATGGTTGGGTTATGTGAGCACAGGGCCTTCATGATGAGATTAGCACTCTTATAGGAAGACACCAGAAAACTTGCTATCCCTGTCTCTACCATGTGAGAACACAGGGAGAGAGCAACCACCTACAAGCACCCAACCATGCTGACACCCTAATCTCAGACTTTCAGCCTTCAGCAGGGCCAGGGGACATGTTTCTATTGGTAAAGCCACTCAGTCAATAGTGCTTTGTTATGGAAGCCCAAGCAGACTAAGACAACACAAAGATGTACTATCAAAAATCAAAACATTTTTAACATCTGGTACTTGGAAAGAAACTTCCTAGATAAGTCATATAGAAAATTTGCTTGGTGGGGAGTGAAGAGCAAGCCCTCACAAAGAAACAATGCACTAACATATAAATTCCTCAATTTGGGTAAGTGAAATAAAAATGCAATCATCAGGAAGACAGCTGTGTGTCTGTAGGTGGTTCTCTTCCATCCTTAAGCTGGAGTCTACATCCAAACTCTTAACCTCTGCTACCAGCTAGTTTCATCATCTACAAAAACTCCAGACAAGATCTCAAACCACTACAGCCACCTCCATGTATGTCTCACATCAGAGACATCATCATTCCTGAGGACAACCCAGGGCATCAAGATCATCACCATGTACCAAATCTAGCAGTTGGAGGTTCCAAACCCCCTTTAAAATGGACAACTCCCTGATATAAACTTTAAAAGTGTGAAGAATTAACACTAGCTGCTCAGTTCCTTGTTTTACCTTTACCCATGCACTGTAGTCACCAGAACATAGGACAAGAACTCAGGGTCTACAATGGTATTGTCATGGCTGATGAGTTATAACCTAAAAGGAGAGAGGGGAGTGGGAGAGAGAAGACACACAGATCCTACTTTCTAATTCTGATTCTGAGTATAAATAAGGTTTCTCAATTTGATGCTCTAATCAGAGAGCTAGGGCTACCCAGCTGGTCACCCCTGATGGCCACCCTCATCAACTGCAAGACAACTGGTTGGTCAAAGCACCATCCCCTTAAGACTCTTATGAGGAATACTAAGATTGGATTATCACCCACGAAATAAAAGTTGATCTATTTGAAAATCCTTCTAGCCGATTTCCCCACTCAGGAACTACACTTGCCAGTAGATTATATGACATCAATTTTTTTACATTCCTGTAGGATAGAATTAAAACCTTAGAATTCCCCTTCTAGGAAGAGCAAATAGAAAACATGGAAAAGCAAAGCTGAAGCTTTTTATGGGAATTAAGTATACATGGAGCTTTTTGAAAACTAAGTCTGTGCAAAATAAGACCTTCGTGTTTTATAGAAAAGGAGTTTTAATAAAAATTTGTGAAATAAAATTAGATTTGATAATTTAAAAACAAACTATGAATTGCTAATTTGCCTACTGCTAATCAAGCTTCTTGTGGCATTTATACACACACATACAAAAAGAAACTCAAGTAAAGAAGCATCATCTGAGAGTTTTATCACATTCTTTGTGATGATCCAGAGAGGTGGTGCCTTGCTGGAGATCTTATGCCATAAGAAGATCTTATGAGTCCAGGGTGACTGACTTCCCGTTCCTCTGGGGTCCAGCCCTTTCTTCAAGTATGCCCTCCAACAGGCAAACAGGCAGTTTAGCATGAAACCAGCTTGGGCCTTATGTGTAGGTGCCTAATGATAAATGGTAGGTATCTGTTCTTTTCCCCTAATTCTTTCATCCTTTATATTTCCTGAAAACACATGGAAAAGCTACAATGAGGTCGGGAGGAAAAGGCCCTCCATATAAAAACATCTTCATTCACAAAGCATGTGTTGAAACCGTACTTAGAAATCCATTCTGAAAACTGCTTGCCAACTCCCAAAATCCCTTTAGCAAGGAGAAAAACCTTTCGGTTTAACTTCATAAAGAGAAAACCATAAAATGCAAGTACTTCATAGAGGTTAAAAGGTAAAATACATTATTTTGAAAGCATAAACCACTATAGAGCAGCCAAATGACTCAGAGCTTCCCCAGTTTTGTTATAGGGGAAAAGCTGAAGCTAGGAGAAGAGCCTTTAGTATCCAGAGGAAATGCCAGAATATTTGGGAATAGGAAGTCATGAAAAGAAGCTTCTAGAACATCACTCATCACCTGAGATCAGTCCTGTCTTCTCTGTAACAGGAAAGGAACAAGAAGTTTTATTTATTTGTATGTATGTGTTTTAAGGGTTTTGTTAGTTCTTTAAGGTACCACACAGTTTTCTCAAGAAAGAAAAGATGTACTGGGTATCTAGCAGAAGCCAAATGTCAAGCTAAAACACTTTTGCAGAAAGGTATTCTTATTCAACCCTGACAATATACCTATAAGGTAGTTTAATCAAGGTTAAGAAAATCTGTCCCAATTCAAGCTAAATAAGAGGTGCTTGAGCAGGAATGTGAGTCTGTGTCCTCTAATTTCAAAGTCCACAATATTTCTTGACTTTGTGACACACATGAGGAACTACAAAGAGAAAATCTGAAGGAACCTATCAAACTAGAGGGAACAACCAGCATTCCTGCTCCTATTAAAAATTAGGCTGGGCGTTGCGGCTCACACCTCTAATCCCAGCACTCTGCGAGGCTGAGGTGGGTGGATCACCTGAGGTTAGAAGTTTGAGACCAGCCTAGCCAACACGGCGAAACCCCACCTCCATTAAAAATGCAAAAATTAGCTGGGTGTAGTGGCACATGCCTGTAACCCCAGCTACTTGGGAGGCTGAGGCAGGAGAATCACTTGAACCTAGGAAGCAGAGGTTGCAATGATCGAAGATCGCACCACTGTACTGCACTCCAGCCCATGCAACAAAGCTGAGACTCCATCTCAAAAAGTCAAAAAAAAAAACAACCAGCACTTTGGGAGGTCAGGGCAGGTGGATCATCTGAGGTCAGGAGTTGGAGACCAGCCTGCCCAAAATAGGGAAATCCTGTCTCTACTGAAAATACAAAAAAATTAGCCAGGCATGGTGGGAGATGCCTGTAATCCCAGCTACTCAGGAGGCTGAGGCAGGAGAATCATTTGAACTTGGGAGGCGGAGGTTGCGGTGAACCGAGATAGCGCCACTGCACTCCAGCCTGGGAGACAAGAGTGAAACTCCATCTCAAAAAAATAAATAAATAAAAATCAGACCAGTCCCATTCTATGTTTAAATCATGTTCTAACATTTTGAAGAATTTGTTTAAATGCCCCAGTTAAAAAAAAAAATACAATACCTTTATCCTGAATTATTTCTGCTTGTTTTGTTGCTTGGGAAACACTTTTAGAGAATGTTAACAAGAAGATACCAAATACTCATAGCTCAGCAAGACAGTCACTGCACTAAATTCCTAAATAATAGTCCACAACCACAGAAAATGGGCAATGGCAGCACAGAATAATCAAAAGCAGCTTCATATTTTCCAGATAAAACAAAGCATCATTTGTATTGAGGCATGTTTAGAAGGTACCACTGAAAGCCAGGCTGCAGCCTGGAATGGCTTAAAATACCAAGTTTAACAATCACATCAATGGCTTTTAAATTTCAGAGGCAAATACGTTCCTTCTACTTGAAATTCAAAGTGAAGAATTAGATACAAAGCTAATAGGTTAATTCGGTACATACAGATACTTAGAGACCATCCAATGCTTTAATTAACATCATTACAAGTGTATTTAGTCAACCACCTGGGTTTTAACGAGAGAAAGGTAAAGGTCATTTTTTTTTTTTTTTTAAAGTCGCTTCAAACTAAGTCCCCCTACTGGGGAAAAATAAATGAGTACAAATAATTTAACTGAAAAGACTAACATAAACAGTTATTATTTTGGCACATTAAGGAATTATTCCTTAATTAGCCCATATTTTAATTGAGGCAGCACTGCAATCAAAAGTCCTCAACTTTGCTGTTCTGCCTCAGCTTGAACCTACTTCCTCACCCAATACTGAACAACCAGGAGAATTAGAGCAGGCAAAACACTATAGATTGAAGACTGGTGGAAGGCAGGAGAAGGGACAGAAGGGGAAAGGGACCAGCCTTCTCTAGAGAGGACAAGAGTCCTGACCACCTAATGCTTCCGGAGTAAGGACAAAATCTCCAGGGTTTAAAGAAAAAACAAAAACACTACCAACTGCGAGCTTTAATTACATCATAGATGTAAAATCAAATTATGTCTCATTTCTTGGAGACCAGTAGAAGAAAAAAACATCAGCTGAGCCATTTACTCGCTATGTGGTAGTAACAACTACCACAACGAGCAGTAATTAGATATCCAAGCTTCCTTAGTTTTTGAAGGGGAGGGAAACTGCCCAATGTCTATGACTGAAGAATCCTCCACAATGCATATGGTGGTAGAAGGTCAAGTCCACCTTGCACAAATCTTAGCCAAGAAGTCCAAACACACTCTTCCAGGCTCTCATGCAGCTACAACAGAGGTATGTGAACCAGGCTCGGCCATTTCCATGCACCTGCCTCACATTTTCAAATTGTCCTTGATTTTCCTTTAAGCACTTTCACTTCCAGATGGATTTTTCAAATTTTATAGTGTTTAAAAAAACACACACACAGGATTTTTAGAGCCATGACACTACTCTGTGATACAACAATGGTAGGTATGTAATTATACATTTGTTCAAACCCACAGAATATACAATATCAAGAGTGAACCTGATGTTAACTATGGACTTCGGGTGATAACAATGTCTCAGTGTAGGTTCATCGGTTGTAACAAATGCACACCTCTGGTGAAGGACGTTGATTATGGTGGAAGCTATGCATGTGTGGGGGCAAATCCCTGAACCTTCCTCCAATTTTGACTGTGAGCCTAAAACCACTCTTTAAACAAAAGCCCTCTTTAAAAATTGGGGATTTCATTAGGGATTAAATGTAATGTCTACATGATTATGGAAGAGCTAGGTGGTATAAAATAATGGATCAGCTTATTCAGGAAAACAGTATTTCTTCCCACTTATTCAGGTCTTAATTCCTTCAACAAAGTTTTATCATTTTCTTTAACGTGAGGTTTGCACAGCTGGTCACAGTGGCTCACGCTTGTAATCCCAGCACTTTGGAGGCTGAGGTGGGTGCATCACATGGGCCCAGAAGTTTGAGACCAGCCTGGGCAACATGGCGGAAACCCTGCCTCTCTTAAAAACAACAATAAACCCCACAAAAATTAGCCAGGCATGGTAGCATGATAGCTACTCAGGAGGCTAAGGTGAGAGGATTACCTGAGCCTTGGGAGGTCAAGGATGCAGTGGGCCGAGATTGCGCCACCGCGCTCCAGCCTGGGTGATAGAGTGAAACCATCTTTAAAAAAAAAAAAAAAAAAGGCTTGCACATCTCTTTTTAGGTTGATAAAATTTTGTTGCTATTGTAAAAAGGCATTTTTTTTTCCTATTCATTTTTACAAACAGTGTTGCTGTACAGAAAAGATACTAACTTCCTGTGTGGCTCTTAAATCCACTGTAAACTCCTATTAGGTCCAGATTTAATATGAGAATACTCTCAATCTTAAGAGCCTAGTAATTACTTAATTTTTAAGCTAAGTAACTGTGTAATAATAGTACCATGAATGTTTTCTGATAGTAAAGGTCACTTAAAATTAAGAAACGTGGTAAAGGTTGTGGGGCTCTCTGGAGAGCCTCAAAATAAACACAGTGCCTTCTCTGCTTTTTTTAGACCAAAGTCCTAACATAAAGCAGGGAGAGGAAAAAAAATAAGATGCCCTCATCTGGCCTTCTTCCTATATTACGGTTTAACACTGATTTTTGCTCCCTTAGGCCAAACTCAAGGTCAAGTGCTTATTTGCACTGACAAAACAGCAGGAACAAGGTGAATATGCTTTCTGAAAAACAAATGGAAAAGTTTTAAAAATTACATTTTCCAGCATGCCTCTATAGCCTCTACTTTTTGCCCAGCTATAAGCATTTCCTACGTAAAAATGCATAATCCTAGAAAAAAAATCTGCTAATTATTTTCAGTTTACTTGATGATTTTTCAATAGTTTATGTTTCACCATACATAATATTGCAAATATCCACCAGGCATGGTGGCTCATGCCTGTAATCCTAGCACTTTTCGAGGCTGAGGTTGGGTGGATCCCTTGAGGTCAGGAGTTCAAGACCAGCCTGGCCAACATGGTGAAACCCCATCTCTACCAAAGATACAAAAATTAGCTGGGTGTGGTGGCATGACCCTCTAATCCCAGCTACAGGGAGGCTAAGGCAGGAGAATTGTTTAAATCCAAGAGGCAGAGGCTGCAGGGAGCCGAGATGGTACGCAACTACACTCCAGCCTGGGCAACAGAGCAAGACTCTCAAAAGAAAGAAAAAAACAACAACAAACATAATTTTGCAAATATCCTTATATACATATAGCTTGAATTCAGTATTTGCTACAGTTTTACCTATAGATACATGTGATAACTTCTTTTTAGATATAATTGAGGGAATAACAACTGTTCAATACTTCTGAAAAATATTTGGTTTCCATTGAAGAAACAAAGTTTATCTCAGTTATTGCATTTTCCAAATTCTCAAAACAGGTTTAACATAAAAGAGTAGTAAAAGACTGCCTGCAAAAACAACCTGCAAAGGATATGAAAAGCTGAACTCAAATTTTTAGATATGTTTCCTAAATCTCTACGATTATGAGTTCAAGTATATGGGAATGACTTTCGTCTTTGCAACAAAAATGGGTTTTAATTGGAAACAGTGCAGCAAAATTTTTCCATATTGCAGGAGATATTATTATCCAAGTTTCAGAGCAATCTTGCTAGATTAGCCGGCTTTAATGTATAGAAAAACTTAGCTATGATTTACTTATATAATGAGAACTGGCATGGACTCAACATATGAGTGGCCAAATTCCAAGTATTTCCTCCAACCATCCTGTGACATAACTTCATCAGGATTTAAAATTCCATCTGCTTGGTTGCTAGCCTAATACAACCAGGTTCTAGTTAAAAGCAAAAAGGCACATACCATGCAGATGTTTTATGGGAAACATTCCCATCGCTCTTTCAAGTTGGTTTCTATTAGTGAAAAAGCCATAATGTGGAAATTATTATGAAGAAATTATCCAGAAAAAGCAGTAGTTGCTTTTTAAAGGCCAAAGGGAGAAATAAACCCAAAATCACACGCTCTTAAACTGGAAAAGTTTCAAATGCAAACTATTGTTCCTGTCTGGTGTGTCTGAAAGGCACAGGTGCTGAAGATCATTAATACATTGCTATTTCTCCTAAGTCTAGCACTAGTCAAAGAAGATGGTAGGCCTGTTTTGAAGAACTGTTACTTACTAGGGAGTTTAGGCTTGGGGACCCTAGTCCTGAGAAAAACAACCCCAGATGGGTTGGCAGTTCCATCAACAGACAACTTAAGATCTAAATTTATGCTGGAAATTACAAAGGCTTCTAAAGAAGCAAATAATACAGTTCCTATGACTGGTGTCAGATGAGCCAAAACTGAAAAAAAGTTTTTTGTTATTATTTTTAAACAGCTTTCAGAAAACTAACAAGAAAGACATTTTGGCCTTGACCCAGCAGAGGGTCAACGTCCCCCTGGATAGAACTGTGAACTGAAATTCTCCACAGTAACAATTCTAATTAATCATTCAAAGCCAGGGGTTGATTTTCTAAGGTTAACTATGGTCTCCTGTTGATGCAATTAAAAACTAGTTTCTCCTTTTCTTCGGTGTCTGCTTACCGAAGCACTGATGAGAAGCTTTAACAGCAGCCTTGCAATAAAGGCTCTACTTTTAAGGTGAGTTTGTCATTTTGCACACTTGGTTTAAGGTATAATTAGCAATAAATAGAAATTGTGTCTAGGTTCTATACAACCAAAAACTTTAGAAATCCACTTATTGTCTTAGATAAGGATGGAAACAACAGACATTAAAATTATCATAAGGCATTGCAAGATCCTTTGAATTAAAGAGTTAACCATGATTTGGTGATGCTTCAGTAATAAACATACTTCTTAAAACAGAAATTAAAACTGAAACATTATTTGACATAGTAACTCAGAAAACCAGCCATTCTCCAAGGAGACTGGATTAACATGAGTTTACAGAGTGAAATGCAACATTTTAGGCAAGTCAATTCATTCTAACATATTTTTATTGTGCAATTCTGGTAGACAATATATAGTTTTTCTGCAAGAGAAAAAGGGTGTACAGTGAGTGTTCACCAAAATATCTTAGAGTAGGTTATCACATGAAATGTAATGCTAATTGAGTCACAATGACAATATGCACCAAAACTCTACAAACAAGAATGAAATTTAAGCCAAATTAAGTAGTTCTCATCATAATGAAAACAAGCAGTCTGGCATTAAGTGGGGCTCCACCTGTTAGGAGTAAAATTTGACACTCCAATGATGAGGACCAGTCAGCCAGCAGTTGTTCAAACGTATAAAATGTAATCACACGTAGAAAAGTGAATGGGCTTTCTAGAAACCAAATTCCTGAACACACCTGCTATCCTTCAATGTCTTTAACTTAGACTTCCTCCAGATCTGAATGACCTATCAAATTTATGAACCTTTAAAGTCTCTGGAAAATGATTTAGTTATAACCCAAACTCAATTCTCAAAGTCACTTCTCATAAGAAAGCTCAAAATTATGTTTCCTCTCCTTTTTCAAGAGACAGGGTCTGGCTATGGCTGAAGTACAGTGACATTATCATAGCTCACTGCAGCCTCGAACTCCTGGGCTCAAGAGATTCTCCTGCCAGAGTCTCCCAAGTAGCTAGGATTTACACAATTGTGCCACCATACCCGACTAATTTTGTTTTTTGTTTTTTTTTTTGTAGAGGCAAGTTGTCTCCTTATGTTGCCCAGTCTTGTCTTGAACTCCTGGCCTCAAGCAATCCTCCTGCCTTGGACTCTCAAAATGTTGGGATTACAGGTGTGGGCCACCATGCCTGGCCTATTTCATTTCTCATAGCCTCCAGCACATGGTTTGTTCTAACCCAGGTAACCGTCTCTGATCCACTCCCAAAGCAACAAATCAACCCAACCTGGGGTGAGGAGAAGCTTGCTGCCCGCTGTCCATGACTGGACTCCTTTTTGCACACATACCTGCTTCCTTCTTGCCTCCCTTTCCTCCCTCTCGGCTCTTCTTCAACACAGCCTTTAACATTTTCAACACTTTTGTTTCTAAAGAGAAAAGGAGCAGAGAGAAGAGGAATTAAACACTGGAAACTGGAATATAACTTGTGCATTGACGAAAGAGGTAACTTGTGTTCAAACAAACAGATCGCTTAAGGTACCTTGAGTTTTACATTAATTTTCAGTGAATAACCATGGTGGGAAACTAAATGCTGAAGACACAAGGAATGTTCTACAACTTTTAATGAAGTGATCAGAAGTTCACTGTTGTTAGAAAAGCTAAAAAAACACACAATAGTGCATTCTCAGCATTCCACATCTAATTAAGGTTATGAGGCTAAACCTGGGTACAGTTTTCCAAGATAGTTGGCACTGCTTCCCAGCCCCAGTTCATCAAAAGAAGGCACTAGAACACGGAATCAAATAGATAATGAAAGAAGCTACATGGTTAAAGGCAATGTTTTACAGGTGTTACTAATTATATAATCACAAGGAAAACATTTTGGAAGGTTATGAAATGAGGCATACCTTATAAACATTTGCAAAATACAGAGGGAACACATTTTAACCCTGGTCAGGGAACCCGATTAAACAGCACACACTACAGTGGGTTTTTACTATATATAGTTATAACTTTGGGGTGGGGAGGGGAGGTAAGTAGAATAGGCCTGTGGCATTATGGCCAAATCCTTTAAAGGAGCTGTATCTTTAAGCAGGGTTGTACTGAGCTTGTAAAAACACCACAATGGCCCAGGCCTAAGATGAAACATGAAACCATCTGGACAGCAAGAGAAGACAAAAGGACCATTATTTCATCATGAAGCCAGCCTCCTTTAAGCTCGCTCTCTCCGCACTAGTAACTCAGATGAGATTACTCAACAACCCCAGACAGTAACCAATCTTGGTGGGTTGTGTTACCCATCACACCTTTATTAATGCACTAAGAGGGAAGCAGGAGGCAAGCAGGTCTCTCTTGAACAGGCAAGAACAGAGGTAAGGAGGGGAGGAGAGAAATGAGGATGGGGAAGGGAAGGGGAGGGGAACAGAGGACGGGAGACAAGGAGGGAGAAACTCCTATATAGGAGTGCTCCAAAATCTGCTTACTCAGCGCAAATGCTTCAAATAGCCATCTCTCAGCCCCCAGAGTAAGCAAGTTTTGTGGGACCCACTGAGAAGGCTAAGGAACCCCAATGTGTTGCCATTCACAGAGTCACACAACATAAGCACGCAGGGTGACCTTTCTTATCATTTGGTCCAAGCCTGTATTTGTTTTCCCAAGCCCTTTGTTTTACTGATCAAGAAACAGAGACCCAGGGAGGCTGGCTTGCCAGGGGTCACGCAGTTAGTTAACAGCAGGGCCAGAATCCAAATCTGCAGTAGCCCAGCAGGACCACCTTCCTCCCCTCCACCAGGCTGGCCTCTCCTCACAGATCACCAACAGCTTTGAGCAACAACAAACAAAACTGTGTGATGTTAGAAAGACAGTATCTTAGGCAGAATTTGGAAAAAGCCATACTGAAGGTTATGGGAGTAAAATCATCCTACACACAAGTTTTTACATACTGAAGGGGCATGGCTTAGAGCCTAATTCTCTTATTGAAAATGTTTCACCTAAAGAACAAACACTAAAGCTGGAAGGGAGCAATCGTTTCCATAAGGAAACGATGGAAAACACAAACTCCTCTTAAAAATCAGACTTCAGAGAAACAACAAAAAATACTGCAGTATAAAAAATGGCAGGAAAACTCAATCATAAGTAGATGCCTGGTAAACCCAGACATCTTCAACCAACCAACCTTTGGGGTTTATAATTTAGCAAAAACAATCTACTTAAAAAATAAGAAAAATATTGATGGAGCCATGCCACCAAAGCTTGTCCACGGTCCCTGGCACTAGCCTTGGTGAACTCTTCCAGAGCCGTGTGTTTACCTGGATCACTGACCAGCTCAGGCCCTACAACGTCCATGAAGCTGCTCCTGATCAATCATTCAGGTCATCACCAGTTGGCAGCAGACCTACCATGCCACTCAGAACAGGCATCCCATGGGGCAAGGGCTAGGTAACACTGACTTTGGTATCTCATCCCAGACACCCTGTTTTCCTATTTTGGGGCACTCAGCTATTTTCAGGACAGTCATACCTTCCACATCAGTGGTCTTTAAGTGAAAGAGGCTATCAAGTATCTACTGTAATTTTTTTTTCTTCCAGTTTCTGTTTTCCTCCATAAATAGCAATTCGAGAGAAATAGCTTAAATTTTATATTCTAAAAAAAAAAAGCTATTCAAACTGCAACTTTAGGAAGAACTTTTTGGAGAAACTTTAACTGATTATACCTGAGTGCAAAAATAAAGAACCATCCTTCTCTCCTCGAGACTAGAAAGGAAAAAAGTAAGTCTTCCCAGCAAGTTAAATTCTGAAATTAACACAGGTCAGAGAGAGAGCTATACAAGTCATGTGGAAGTCTCAATCATCTCTGGCCTAAAACCCATAACTGGAACTTGATAGTCACCAATGGACATACAGGCTATGCCCACTAAAAGGGGGATGGTCAGAAACAGCATGAATAGGAATAGGCCATAGGGGCCAATGACGACAGTACACTCCAGAGAAGACTATCCAGCATGCTGGACAGTATCTGCAGACTTATAAACGTACACCCCCACATCCAATTCTGGAAATGGGGACGCTGGGCTGTTGGAGCTGGGTGCTATTACACATTGACATGATACGACTACTTCTCCTTGTTCTGTTCATACTGAGAAGCACCTCATAATTTGGCTCCTTTCTTAGTCTGTAAACAGTGGGGACAGAGTGTGCTGGTCCAGTTCTCACAACTGTCTGGCTTGCTGACAGATCCAATTCTCAGAGTAAATTAATAAACCAGTACTCCAGCTTTAAACAAAGGCTCTCATGAACTTTGCCTTATTAAAAGGAGTCACTTTGTCCAGTCCCATCCATATAAGACAGAGAATGTTGAGTTTCTGAGGACCAAAGGGAAAACAGTGGTAAATTCCTCAATGGAAATGGCACTGCGAAGTCCACCTGTGTAGGCAGCCAGCAGGCTCACCTCTTCTGCATCATCACACTTCTCCTTCTGCAGCAACTTCAACTACTGTCATTTTTCCCATTAAAGGGTGAATACTGAGCTGTCATGGACATAAACCAGATAGAAATGAAGCAAACCAGCCTTTCTGACACAGTAATTCAGACTCAGCAGATTAAATGACAAGCCCAAAATGCTGTGTGGTAATGGAAGTACTTATGGACAAGCATCATAGGATAAAACATAATAAATAGTATTCTTTTTTACTGTGGGTTTTTTGTTTGTTTGTTTGTTTGTTTGTTTGTTTGTTTTGAGATGGAGTGTTACTCTATTGCCCAGGCTGGAGTGGAGTGCAGGGGCACAATTTCGACTTACTACAACCTCCACCTCCTGAGTTCAAGCAATTTTCTTGCCTCAGCCTCCCGAGTAGCTGGGATTATAGGCACCCACCACCACACCCGGCTAATTTTTGTATTTTTAGTAGAGAGGCGGTTTCACCATCTTGGCCAGGCTGGTCTCAAACTCCTGACCTCAGGTGATCCGCCCACCTTGGCTTCCCAAAGTGCCGGGATGACAGGTGTGAACCACTGCACCCAGCCTACTTTAGATAAATTATAGACCAAAGGCACAGGTAAAACTCAGATACTAACCAAACAGAATCCCTCAAGTTCTGTCCCATAAAACCTTAGCTTCTATGACGGCAAGTAGAACAAATGTACCACTGGGCTCAAATACTTAAGAATAAGTCTTTGAAAAAGTGAAGAGCATCAGATGTCATTTCTTCCCACTATATACTTTTTAGGAAGAGAGTGTAGGGGAGAAAAGGTATCTTTTCCTCACCCATGGCAAGGTTCATGGCTGACACCCCTATAACAAGACAGATTAACAAGGGAAAGGCATAACAAATTTATTCAACCAAAGTTTTGCATGACACAGGAATGCCTTCAGAATTGAGAATCCAGAGACCCAGGAAACTATTTTTAGGCTTAAGTACAATGAAGAACAGACGGCCATGTAGAAGCATGACTAAACAAATGGAATGAGGCCTAATAATAATTGGAGTGGGGACCTTAACAAGGGCTGCCTGTCCAGATTCTTCCCATCCTCTGGGTACAGGGCAAGACCTCACTGGAATGAGAGTCCTATAACTCACTGTCAGGTGAGACAGGTCAAATAATTTCTTCATAACCATGCTTCAGGGGAGAAAGGCAGGAGGAGGCAGAGGGAGAAAGACAGAGGGGCCTCCTTTCTTCTGCAGTTTTTCTTATATGCCAAGGTACCATATTGGGAGTATCATGTCCTGAGCTCCAACAAAAGGAAAGACTAACTGAAATTGACTAACAGAAGTAAATTTCCTATAATGTTCATTGAGAAGAAAAGGTGAACAGTAGATAATATTACTCTTAGAAGGCCAAGGGCCTGAAGTCACCTAAATTTCTACTATCAATCAACATGCAAGTTTCCCAAAAGTCACAGATTCTTCTTTTAAAACCCCTAGAAGTTAGATTGACTATCAAAAGCTTACTTTTACCTCTGGTATTTCTCCGTCAGCGTACCAAGTCTTAGGGGACAGGCACAACCTCTCTATATTATATATTTGAACTCTGCACAGCATGTTGTGTTGGCATCTGAAACGTAACAAAAAGCACCCTATACAAAATAGTAAGATGACTCCAAAACAAGACAAAATCTATTTCAGCTTATAATCACAATGGCAATATCATAGCCATGACCACCTTGTCTGAGATCACAGAAGAGCACTAACAGTAAAGTGTTTCTCTTCTGGAGTGCTATACTGCCTGTTTACACAATTTCAAGTGGAATCTGGGAGCTGAGGGCAGGGACTATGTTTATTCTTCAACATATACAAACAGAAGCCAGAACACAGGCTTTGCACCTACCCAGTTCTCAGTATTTGTTGACAGGCTGCAATGAACACAGATAAGCAATTTCCTCCAAATGAAGCAATTAACCAACATTTATAGCAGTTTATAATTGACAAAGAACATTCCTATATATTCACAATTGCAAGGAATGCAAGAAAATTTTCTGATTAAAGAATGAGTGTTGGGTTAGCAATAGCAGCTTTCCATTCTACACACATTCGTTAAGTAGCTACCCTGTGCCAAACAACAAGAGACACAAAGGCAAGTACAATCTGACAGAGGAGTAAGACAACATGAGGACATACATAGGCAGGAAGCTAACAGCATTCATGCCTCCATTTTCTCTACAAAGTAAAAACAAGGTAAGAGAGGTGCAATGAAGGTTCAGAATAGCCCTGCAGAGGAGAGGAAGGCACGTAAGAGATTAAAAGGACAGCTGGCTAGTCACAGTGGCAATACCTGTAATCCTGGAACTTTGGCGGGATCCTCTGAGCCCAGGAGTTTGAGACCAGCCTGGGCGACAGAGGGAAATCCTCTCTCAGAAAAACTAAAAACAATAAAATGGACAACTGAACAGCTCTGATCATCCAAACTAGGCTCCAGACCAGGCCACAACACCAAATGATGAATCTGCTCCTGTCCTCAAAGGCTCACAAGTAGCGATACCGCATCATGTAACTCATCTATGGTTCTGGGTTAGTGGAATATTTGCCATCTGGCATACACCATCTGCCTGCTCCTGTAGTTCACGGATACATCTGATGACAAGAAACAGTCCATGTCAAGGAGCTTCTGATTATGACTGAAGCCAATGGCTGGATGTGATATTCAAGCTAGACCTGGACTTTCCTAATCTATCCAACTTCATGGATGGGAAGAACAAGGTCACCCAGAGCAATGCCATCTTGTGCTACATTGCTGGCAAGCACGTGTGGCAAGACTGACGAAAAGATTCAAGTGGACATTTCAGAGAACCAAGAAACAGATTTCTGCACACAACTGATACAGCGCTATTACAACCCTGACCATGAAAAACTAAAACCTCGGTACTTGGAACAGCTACCTGGACAACTGAAACAATGCTCCATGTTCCTGGGAGAAATTCTCACGGTTTGCAGTGGAAAGCTCATCTTTGTGGATTTTGATGAGCTTTCCACATCAAGATCCACCTATGACGTCTTGGATCAGAACCACATGTTTGAGTCCAAGTGCCTGGATGAGTTCCCACATATGAAGGCTTTCACGTGCCGTTTGGAGGTTTTGGAGAAAACTGCTGCCTACATGGAGTCTGACTGCTTCTTCGAGATGACCATCAACAAGATGGCCCAGTGGGGCAACAAGCTTTTATGCCAAGCTAGAGGCAGACTTGCACCGCTTGTTTTGTTTCATCCTGTTCCTAGGGAGCCTGCACTCTTTTTTGCTTTTACATAAGGAGCACTTTGGCTAAAATAAATAAATAAATAGGCTGTGCGTGCAATTCCCTCCTCTGATCCTCAGCTCCACGAACCATCCAGGGATGGTCCAGAGAATGCAGGATCTGGTCAACGATCAGGAGTTCACAGTGCAGGTGCCAGTACAGGAGTGCTCAGAGTGGTGTGCTATGGAATCAAGGCTGGTCAGGGAGGGAATGAACCCCTGAGAGGTAGGATAGCAGAGAGAAAAAGTATGGTGTCTCAAAGCGATCAAAGAAAACAGAGTCGATATAAATAAATAGGGAAGTTGAAAAGAGTCTGGTTCTTTTCAATGAATGTTTAAATTTTAGATGTGGAACAATTCTAGACAATGACAAAGCCCATAGGATTAGTAAAGGTGGATCTGTGATGAGAACTCACGCCTAACTTGAAAGTTCAGGCACTGAACAGCTGTCTCCAAAATCCTCAATGGACTGGAAGTAGGGGGAATATGGAGGTGATCAGGACAGCACAGAATACACACCTCAAAGAAAGGGAGGCGTTGCATGAGGATCAAAGTGTAGCAGTTGTAGACACCAACATCAACTCAGGGCCCCAGTAGCCATGCAGCTAAAAGCTCCTGGAGAACCACCTGGGGTTTGAGTATGAACCACAGCCTGAGTGTGGTCTCCTCCTTTCACACAACTCTGTGGAAGAGGTGGCTGGGGCCACAGGGTATTTCCTTGTGAAAGGTTTATGGCAACTGGAAACCCAAGCCCCAATCCTCCTTATGGCAGTTAGCTCCACAACCACCACACTCAGAATTACATTCTCTTCTCTTTTCCTTTCTCTTTCCTGTTGTTTCCCACTTGTGTCGTACAACAGAGCTACAATTCCCAACTCGCACTGCCCACCTTCCTGATGTGCAATCGCAACTCCCAGGAAACAGGTAAAAGGCATTATGTATACAAAGCAATTCTGGACAAGTTATTATTTCACCAAGAATACTGTTCCCTTTCCTGCTGCATTGGATAATTTCAGGTCTCTTCCACCTGTAGGCATTATAATTTTTAAGGGGGAAACTTTCTTGTTCCTAAGAACACTGTATTCACAGTGCATAATAAACCATCACCACAGATGAAAAAGGAACTCCTCAGAGGAGGCCACAGTATGTGTAATAAGCTTTTAGTACAAAAAGAGAAGAGACCTTGAAGACATTTTCAAAAAGTGTTAAAAGGCACTCTATCAATGCCAGCTGAATGAAGTCTGGTATTATAAACCTAAGGAAATTAACATTTTTTAAATGCACTGCTTCTGGCCTCAAATTGAAGGGTCAGACAGCCTCGAAGATGCCTGTGAAAGGCAGCTAGCTATTCATCACAAAAGATCTCTTGCTTATGTAGCTGACAGATGGATCTTTCACTTAATGCTCAGAATATAAGACATTAAAAACCCTCCTCTACCTATTAGTGACTTGCAATTACTTGCTGAACAAGGTTATAACCTCCCCAGGACCTAATTTCATTAGGATGGGAGTTCTCAATACCCATGCAGGGGTTTTTAAACTCCACCAGGTGATTCTAATGTGCAGCCAGCAACCCTTATTTACCACTTAACCATACGCCTGGCCCTGCTCTAAGCACTTAGCATGCTTATAGTCATTAAATCCTCACAACCATTGTCTGAGGAAGGTACTGTTAATCTCCATTCCACAGAGGCACAAACTAGTGACTTGCCCAGGATCGTGCATCCAGGCAGTCTAGCTCCCCAGCCTGACCATGAAGTCAGACTACTCGAGCTCCTCTTCCAGATGAAAAGGAGAGACCAGCCCCCAGGGAGTGGTGAGAGTCAAAAAAGGCAAAACTGCTCAACAGATGAAAAAAATAAATCATCTTTGGCCAAACATATACACGCTCACACATACTCTACTCCTAAAGCAGCATCCCATGCTGTAAATCTATCCTGGGAAAAAAAACCAAAAAACTGCTTTCATTGAAAGACACCTACAGTACAGTCCCTCAAGTTATCAGTTATTTCAAACTACAGTGTTGTCCACATGTGACCTGGAGGCACCATGTAACAGAACATATGCTAAAATGACCAAGCTCTCGAGTTCATTAGCCCACAGGGGAGAACCCTGGGAGCTGAACCAGCATGCCAATGTGGAGGATTTGGGGAGGCAGAGACCTTTGTGTCATACAAGCAATGCTGCTCCTATTCCTAACACCCAGAAGTTAGCAACTAGGTTAATTCAAAAAAACTCAGAAAACCACCTCATTTCTTGTGAATAAATTGTATAAAGCTTGTTAAACGGTGATAGGATGCAGTGAGGAATGGCCTGATGATCTCAATGTCTTTCTCTGCACAATTTTACACAGTCTAATAAATTTAGTGAGGTTTTAACCTTGGATATCAAGTTCTAAATTAAACCAGGATACCGACAGTGATAGTACAGTAGAGAGCTGAATCAAATTCCTACAAGCCACACAGCATCATCTCTTCCCATAGCTAAAGCAATGATATCAACATATGCATCACTGTGCTCTCCTCTGGAATTTGTAAGGGAAACCATTCTTGGCCATAAACATTTGGTAGCAGTAAGTAGTCTCACAGAAGCCTGTGTGAAAGGCCATATGGGCATGGACAATGGCTTTATTTTTTTCCCCCCCTTTAAGCTCTATTGGACTTGAAGGCTTAATTTTTTAATTAACTCCAACAGCCCCACAAGGGGAATACCAGAGCTCCAGATGTTAAAAGTCACAGACAAGTCATGCTAGAAACAAAGGCCAAATGAGACTTTAAAAAAAAAAAAATCCAGGTTTAATGTGAACAAATCTGGTCTCAAACAGGATGAGAAAGACACAAGGGTGCCATCCAAGGCACGAATCTGTAACTTTTTAAGTGCTATGGATGGCTTTAGTAACCTGTACCCTCTATTCAGAATGTTTTTGAATTATTTTTCGGTAGTGTGATCACAAAAGAAACAGATAGCAAAATGTTTCAAAAGCAAACCTGCTTTTGAACTAAAGCATGCTTAATGCATAAGATACAGCAGCAGGTTTTATAAGTACTGCAAATTTTAAAGCAGTGATAGGTATAAATGTATTTTAAACTATTTCTACAATATGATACAAAAATCAGTTAATTTCCATGTGACAGAGTTAAAGGTCCTGTTATCTTATGTGGTTGGTTGCCCACATTTATGACTGAAGCAATGGCTATATTATGGCTAGAGGTTTGTAAAAATACAGTTAAGTTTTTCTCTACCCATCCAAGTTTGCAGATTCCTTAGTCCATCTTGTACTGTTGTCATAGAATATCACAGAGAGGGTGATTTATAAACAATAGAAATTTGTTTATAAATTTCTATTTGGCTCACAGTTCTGGAAGCTGGGCAGTCCAAGATTGAGAGGCCCACTTCTGGGGAGTGCCTACTTACTGTACCATCCCATAAAATTCAGAAAATAAAGCAGTAACTTACTGATTGCACACATTAGCAGGACAGGGTATTTCACATACACACCACCACAAGCAATTTAAGGCAAGTCCCATGATTCATTTTCAGAACAGTCTGTAAAAGTCCTGTTTATCAAGAAAGTCCATTGCCACCAAATTACTAACTCATCTACAAAAGCCAGGCCTGGCATGACAGGAGAAAGACTCCAGAAATTCACTATGAGAGACAATGTACAAAAACAAAATGCCAGATTTCATATTTGAGACAAGAATTTTTAATACATCCTGTTGGTTTCATTGCTTTCTTTGTGCTCTCCTCACTTTCACAGTATTTGTTCTCTAGAAGCTGCAGTGCTCCAGTTAACTGGATCAGGCTTCCTAGTGAATGTGGTACCCAAGGCTTGGCCTCTCCCGTCCCTACTGCCTCATACAGTCAGGCCATTCCCCAGCTGCATGCCTTAAATCAGGGGATGCCCGTAGAAAGATAAATATAATTCAGAGTCCAAAATACACGGACTTACACTGGACCATTGCCAGTTTCTCATAGATCCTGGGTAACCGAGATGCTTTTTGTTTTCATGGTTAGGAACAGCTGCAAGAGCGCAATACTCTTTCTAGACTAATAAAATAATGTAAGTCTGGCTCAGTATTTCAGCTATGGCAGCAGCCAAACTTCCCAGAATGGTGCAAGCCTTGTGCAGTTCTGGAAGAGCTGGGGTGGTGGTTCTGAACTAAACTTCAGGCATTCAAACCCAACCCAACAGCGAACACACACACCCCACTTCAACTAAATTTTGAATTATAGAGTTAATTCCTATGGGTGGAGATGACATGTTATTTGTAGGGGTCCCATAAAACTAATCAAAGCTATGAAGTTCAAGCCTTATACCTGAAGGTATGTTACATGCCATGTATGAACATCAGATGTTTTTCCTCTAAAACCCAGTGAAAGGTTCAATTAAAGCACTTAGTAACTGCAATGAAACCTTTGATCACCAATTCTGTCACCACTTCTCTTAACACAGAGAGTATGAAACCTATCTCAGACCTAAGGAACAAAAATCACTATTGTGAACCAGCACAGAAACGACACACGTGCGCACACACACATACACACAGCTTACTTTTCTTGGGAAGGAATAGGGAGTTGCAGAAGCTATTTTATCCAAACTGAGGTCACTCCTTATACACTCTTATATGTATCCCAGTTACCAAGTTATTTCCTAAATGTAAGTGTGTGGTCCAAATGTCTCCCACTAAAGAAAAACAGCCCAATTAGAACCAGTGGAAAACAAGACACATGTTTCTTGAATGGCTTTGAATTAGAGACAGTGGATGTAAAATTGTTCTAGATATAATGAAGATATTGCACAGATGTACTAAGTTTTCATGGTCTCAGCAAAGCATCTTCCTAGTACAGCAAAATACGTGAGTCTGCAAAGCTGGATATAAAATAATTTTTAAAATATCTGATTTTTGTTTTTATACAGTAAAACTGCTCAAGCCAACTCTTTTGCCTTCTCACAAACCCAATAAAGCCCATATTTCCATGTACTGACAATTTACCGAAAACCATACAACTGCATTCATCTCCAATGACATAACTTTATAATTATCTCATCGATACCATAAATCAATACAAATGGAAGATTTATCTAAACAAATGGAAGACCTTCACTTCACAAATCCAGCAACCAACCACAAAAGCAATGGCAGACAGAGGGAGAGATGCTTATTTCAACAGACACCCTCCTATTTAGTCCTCACAACCACCATGTAGAAACTATAATTATCCTCTTTCAACAGATAAGGAAATTAAGACTTAGGAAATCTCAGCAGCCTGCTCCAGGTCACGCCTTAGCTCTTAACACCTCATTCCACTTCTTCCTTTGGAGGAAAGGCATGCACTAAAACCATGCCTTGGCACTGTAAGCCTTGGATTTCCAAATAAAAATCACATTCAATAACAATCCTCTGTTACACAGAATGGGATCTAAAGATAAATGGCAGAACTGCAACGCTGTTCTGATAACCTGGCTTAATTTAAAACTATATCACAGGCTGGGTGTGGTGGCTCACACCTGTAATCAACACTTTGGAAGGCCAAGGTAGGAAGTCCAGCAGTTTGAGACCAGCAATGAGACTTCGTTTCCACAAACAAACAAAAAAAAATTCTTTTTAATCAGCTGGGTGTGGCAGCACATGCCTGTAAGTCATTGCACTTTGTGGGGCTGAGGAGGGACAATCATTTGAGCCCAGGTGTTCAAGGCTGCAATGAGCTCTGATGGTGCCACTTGAGCCTAGGCAACAGAGTGAGACTCTTAAACAAAAAATTATGTCACTATGTACTCCTAAGCATTTTCACTTCCTCTTCTGAAAGAGAAACAAATGCTGTACTCCAAGCACCCAATCCCACATCTCTATTCTTGGCCCTCTATTCTCTGTGCTACAGTCCTTGGAAAAATGACCAGAATAACCACTTCAACTGCTACCTCCATGCAGGCAAGTCACAAATCTATTTCTCCATTCTTTATCTGTGCTACAGTTACACAACTTTATTTCCATCTTGCTGTCACCAACCCTGGCTACACAAACTCACTATGTCCAAAACTAAATCCATCTCCTCTTTCCATTTCCAAACCCCACTCACTAGTCTGGGTCCAGATTCCTGCTGATAAAGCACCACCCTTTTTAGTTCACCAGACTCAAAGCCCCTCCTCCTCCTCATGGCCTCCCTTCCTTGTCTGGTAAACAGCCAAACAGGGCTCTGTCTCACCAGTCCAAGTTCCCCTCCATTCACTCCCACCATTCTGGGGAGGTCCTCACTATCTTTCCAGTGGACTTCAAACTGAAATCTGCAATGTTAGGCCAGTTAAGCACATCAAAGTCACCTGGGAGGCGTGTTAAGAGGCAGGCTGCTGGACCCCACCCTGGAATTTGTTTTTTTTTTGTTTTTTTTTTTTTAGGTCTGAGGTGCAGCTCTCCAACTGATGATGAAGCAGTCCCTCATGGTCCACACTCCAAGGAACCACAGTTATTATACACTCTCCTCCCTCCCTTTCTACACTTACATGAATTCTTCTTGAATCTTATCATAAACCAATGTAACCCTTTTTAAATCTAAACATTTAGGCCTCTGGTAATGAAGTTTGGATGGTGATGGCTACCACCCACCTATGGTCCATCATAGTCTGTCAGGTTCAATCAAAACAAATCTGCAGGCTGGGTTTGGTGGCTCATGCCCTGTAATCCCAGCACTTTGGGAGGCCAAGGTGGGCGGATCACCCGAGGTGAGGAGTTCAAGACCAGCCTGACCAACATGGAGCAACCCCATCTGTACTAAAAAAATACAAAATTAGCTGGGCATGGTGGCGCATGCCTGTAATCCTAGCTACTCAGGAGGCTGAGGCAGGAGAATCACTTGAACCCAGGAGGCAGAGGTTGCAGTGAGCTGATATCGTGCTACTGCACTCCAGCCTGGGCAACAAGAGGGAAACTGTCTCAAAAAAACAAACAGAAAAAAACCCAAACACACAAAAACACTCTGCAAAAATACACATCACTGCCCCAAATTTTCAGGGCAATTTTGTAAAAAAACGAGACTTCAAAAGTTAAACAGTTTCTAAATTCCACAATAACTGATTAGGTCTATGTATTTATTAAAAGGGCTCTCTCCTTAGACACTCTTATTTTTTAAACCAGATATGATGGAAAAGGGAGTCTTAGGAAGAAAAAGAAGCATTTCCTTTTCAGAACAGGGCAAATGAAGGGGCCTAAGAGAAAAAAAAATACAGAATGGCCACGTGTCAATTTACAATTCATTGTGGTACAGCACAAAACAAGTCCATCCACGCCCCAAGATAAATTTAACAGAATAAAGAGGGCCAATCACGGTGGCTCATGCCTGTAACCCCAGCACTTTGGAAGGCCAAGGTGGGAGAATAGCTTGAAGCCAAGAGTTCAAGACCAGCCTGGGCAACATAGCAAGAGCTCATCTCTACAAAAAAAAACAAACAAACAAAAAAAAAAACCACTTCAGTAGACTCTGCTTTCATTCACCAGCCTATACCTAAAAAGTTTCCGTATGACTTTTGTAGATCATATCCTGACCTGTTCTAAACTAGTTTTACTAAGGACTAATAAATTTAGGTCTATATGTACTATCTTTATTAACAAGGCCTTTTATTGCCTTTTCTGCCTGTGCAAGAATGACCAGCATCAACATCAGAAATCCGGAAGAATTTCTATGTTCATACTGTTGTTTATAAATGAAGAGGGCTCATGTGAGCCAGCAAATGATCAATTCCCACAATTGAACACAACTTTTCAAAAATGCCCTGAATCAATAAGCACGTTCCTGTACAACAATCCACTTCCTTCTCATAAGAACCCTGTGAGGGCAAGCAGCATGATCTCACTGTCCTCATCTCAGGCCACTTAGCTAATACACAGTTCACGGAAGAGCCAGGGCTGGTACCTAGATGAAGCCATCTGGGGTCATTTCTTTACCACTGATTATAAGAAAGAATATATGTCAACAGATTCAAAGCCAGACGTGGTAGCTTATGCCTGTAATCCCAGCACTTTGGGAGGCCAACGAAGGCAGATCAAGAGGCCAAGAGATCGAGACCACTTTGGCCAACATGGTGAAACCCTGTCTCTACTAAAATACAAAAAAACTAGCTGGGTGTGGTGGCGTGCACCGATAGTCCCAGCTAGTCAGGAGGCTGAGGCAGGGGAATCGCTTGAATCTGGGAGGCAGAGGTTGCAGTGAGCCAAGATCACGCCATTGCAGCACTCCAGCCTGGCAACAGAGCAAGACTCTGTCTCAAAAAAAAAAGAAAAGAAAAAATGTATGTTAACAGATTCAAGTACAAACAAGACCAGTTACTGCCCCCAAAAGTCAATCTACTTGCCAGAAATCTACAACAGTACTGTGGCATTATGGAAACAACTCAAAACAAGGTGGCATAATAACAAAGGCAAAGGTGTTGGGGTCAGGTCCACCAACACCAGCCCATAGGTCTAAACCCCAACTATATCACGCTTTCCTTGCCCTGTGCCCTGGACCTGCACTTAAGCTGACCCTAGATTCCTCACTTGTAACAGAGATGACACATCTCAGAATAGCTGTGAAAAATCAGAAATAAAATATCACAAGTTTATAGGACTGTAACTAGCATGAAATGTTTATTATATAAATGGTCACTAATGTCTTGTTACACCTGTTTATATAGGCCCAGTGATAAGTTTTATACATTTATAATTAAATGTTAATGGTGTGAACCCCCAAAATTTGAGACAGGTCTCAGCTAATTTAGAAAGTTTATTTTGCCAAGGTTGAAGATGCACACCTTTCAAACAGCCTGAAGAGGTCCTAATGACATGTGCCCAAGATGGTCAGTACAGCTTGGTTTCATACATTTTAGGGAGACATGAGACTTCAATCAATATATGTAAAATGAACACTGATTCAGTCTGGAAAGGCAGGACAACTCGAAATGGGGATGGGACTTCCAGGTCACAGTAGGTGTGAGATAAATGGTTGCATTCTTCTGAGTTTCTGATTAGCCTTTCCAAAGCAGGCAAACAGATAAGCATTTATCCAGTGAGCAGAGGGATGACTTTGAATAGAATGAGAGGCAGGTTTGTCCCAAGTAGTTTGCAGCTTGAATTTCCCTTTTAGCTTACTGATTTTGGGCCCAAGATATTTTCCTTTCACAGTGGAATGACTTAAGTTTGCCTTTTCCTGCTTTATTTAGGAAATTAGGATGATAAAATGTAATCAGCAATTTAAAAATGGGGCTGAGGGAGGGATGAAGGATGAGTCACAAATTTCTGGCTTGAGTGACATGGTTGCAAGTAGTGCCAATGACCAAAATGGGAAAAGTAGACAAGCATAGGGTGAGTGGTTTGGAGTAGGGAGCAGGAAACAGGCAATAATTAGGGGGAAATGAGTTCAGTTTGGATATCCTGAGTTAAAAGTACCTATGAGTCATCCAAGCAGAAATGTCCAAAAGATTGTCTGAGAGGAGAATGAACTCAGAGAGACTTGGGGGTCTGTTGAAGTAGGGATAGCAGCTGAAGCCACAGAATTATTGAGGTTTCCCCCAGAAAGGCTGAGCAGACTAAAAGAAAACCACCAAGGATGAAGCAGAAACATATAAGGGCAGACACAGCAGGACCTAAAAAGAAATTAAAGAAGCCAAAACAAAGCAGTCGAAAATGGTGCAAAGGGGCTGGGCACAGTGGCTCATGCCTGGAATCCCAGCATTTTGGGCAGGCCAAGGCATGGGGACCACTTGAATTCAAGAGTTCAAGACGAGCCTGGGTAACATGTGAAACCCTGTCTCTACAAAAAATACAAAAAAAAAAAAATTAGTTGGGCATGGTGGCTTGCGCCTGTACTCCCAGCTATATGAGGGGCTGAGGTGGGAGGATCGTTTGAGGCCAGGAGGTGGAGGTTGCAGTGAGCTGAGATTGCACCACTGCACTCCAGCATGGGTAACAGAGCCAGACGCTGTCTCAAAAAAGAATGGTATACAGGAACCCAGAAGAGAAAACTTTGATGAGGACTGATGAGTAGTATCAAATACTACAGAAAAGTCGTATCGAGGGATAACAAGTGACAACAGGGTTCAATGATCAGAGGCCATTTTGGACATGGACAAAGGCAGTTTCTATTGAGGCCAAGGAAATCAGGAAATCGGCCATCTGTAGGGTCAGTCCCTCCTAAACGGTAAAATTCTTTAGCTTCAAAACTGAAACTTACCATTCTCCCTCAAACCCACCAAATTAATGAAACGCCAAATAGCAACAGGTTGCAAGGTTTTCTTTCACAGAAAAGGAATTTGCAAAAGAGATTCAATCTAAAACCACAAAACTGTTTAACATGATCTTTGCTGTTAAGTTCCTATCTACTTTCTAAAGTTGGTTCCAGGGAAGGAGAAAAATTAGTGAATTCTCTGCCAAACAAAAACTGAAGGGGGAAAAAAACATAACTTTCTAAATAAATTTCCTTTCTGATAAATCTCAAAGAGCAATACACTTAAATTGCTATTTCAATGTTACTTTGAGAAATGTGTTACCACAGGAAGAAAGATTTGGTTTCAATATGCAAATCTCTTATAAAATTCCATTTAAGCAGATTTCCACCTGGATTTCTCAATAAGCCTAAACTCCGGTTGAATTTAGTAAATTGCCCTTCCATGTCATTTTTCTTGTTCTTTGTAGTGTTAGAATTATAGAAAATGTTGTCCCATGCAATTTTAAGTTAAAATTATAAAATGGTTTTACAATATAAATTATGGCACAAGGGAATGTTTGGACTGGCAGTGTCAACTGGTTAAACAGGTCAGTGGAGCTTAAAACATTTCCCCTAAACATCTGCTCGGGCTAAGAGGTTTTTAAGTTTACTTCCCATACAAATATTTTTCAAAAGTTTAATATCTCAAATATTAATAACTACTATAGAATTATCATTAATACATAGCAAAAAAAATTTGAAGATCTGAGGCTTCTGAAATATGTTCCCCTAAAACTACTACTCACGCTTTGTACGCATCACTGAATTTAAGCAGGCAATCTCTTCAGATGTTCTGGGAACTAACTTTATGTATTCTTCAAACTCTTTATCATATGTGGCTATCTTATCTATTTATTTATAAGACAGAGAGTCTCACTCTGTCACCCAGGCTGGAGTGCAGTGGTGCGATCTTGGCTCACTGCAAGCTCTGCCTCCTGAGTTCAAGTGATTCTCATGCCGCAGCCTCCCGAGTAGCTGGGACTACAGGCGTGTCACCATGCCCGGCTAATTTTTTTTTTTTTTTTTTTTTAGTACGGATAGGGTTTTGTCATGTTGCCCAGGCTGGTCTCGAACTCCTGAGCTCAGGCAATCCCCCATCTCAGCCTCCCAAAGTGCTAGGATTATAGGCATGAGCCATCGTGCCTGGCCCATATGTGGCTGTCTTACTTCATGATATACATACACTATCACCTCTTGTGGAGTTTTAAAACAACAACATAAAAATAGCAGGGACTGCTCCTTCCCCAAATTCTAGTTCAACATACCTCAGGTGAGTCCCAGTATTCCTAATTTTTAAAACTGCACAAGAATAGTGATATGCACTCTGCTGCCCAGCCCCTGTGGAGATGCTCTATCTTTTGGCAGGATCCCCCAAAATTCTGGGGAGCAACGTGGCCACTGCATTCCTCATGGATAGCAGGGTGTGACAGAAGTAGTAAGTGCAGAAAATGAAATCCTGCTGGCAAGTCGCACAAAACAGATGGCAGAGTACACAAGCACATCTCATAGACATTTCAAGGACTCACAGCAATTTGGAAGCTCCTTTAACCTTGACCCCCAACCCCTAGGAGCAGTATTTCCGACACCCACAGAGAAGGAAGCCTGGTCAGTTTCTTCAACGCCCCCAGTCAGCCATTTGGTCCTGGATGTCTTGGGGACTCTTGTTAGCTGCCTCCACTGTGCAT
This sequence comes from Callithrix jacchus, assembly GCF_049354715.1. Taxonomy (NCBI): domain Eukaryota; kingdom Metazoa; phylum Chordata; class Mammalia; order Primates; family Cebidae; genus Callithrix; species Callithrix jacchus. The sequence continues at coordinate 70,890,346 of NC_133507.1, forward strand.
GGCTGAGCATAAATAGCCACAGTCTTCCAAGCTGTGCTCATTTAAGATGGGATTAGAGACACCATTCTCAACCAATTCTCTTTCTTAAAGGAGGGAATATCTGAATCCTACTACATGCTACTCACTGGAGATAGAATGCAAATAAAAAGATGACTTGAACAAAGATCATATACATTAGGAGCCTCCAGCCTCACCAAACCTCTTGAAATAATTTTGAGACATGGTCTTGTGCTGTCACCTAAGTTGGAGTACAGTGGCGCCATCAGAGCTCACTGCAGCCTCAATCTCCTGGGCTTAAGTGATCTTCCCACCTCAGCCTCCCAAGTAGCTGGTACTATAGTTGCATGCCACCATAACCCAGCCATTTTTTTGTTTTGTTTGGTAGAGATGAAATCTGTGTTGCCCAGGCTGGCCTCAAGTGATCCTCCTACCTCAACCTCCCAAAGTGCTGGGATTACAGGCATGAGCCATCGTTCCTGGCATTAAAATAGGTGTTTCTGTTTCACAGCTTACACATAAGACTACAGTATAGGAAAACCTCAGCACACAGTTAGCAAGTTTCCTCAAATTCCTAAAGCCACACAACTAGAAAATCCTCCTTGAAATCCAGGGGAAGAAGAGGGATGACAACTCAAATAATTTAACAGGACAGTCTGTAGAACAGGCACGAGGCAGAACCTATGCCAGCTTTAACTGACATGACCCCAAAAAGCCAATCTATGAAGAGCATTTGAGGTAAGGCAGCCTGTAAATGCTCCCTTTTTTTCTGTCTTCTAGGAGCTATAAGGAGCCTTGTTATTAAACTTTGTAAAGTGTTTCATGGGGAATGAAGGGTAGGAGAAAGAAAATGATACAGACTAGACAGCCAGTCTGACTTTATTAAAAATCTGAATTTTTTTTTCCAGTGGTACTTCTGACAATCGTACTTATGCCAACTGTAAACCAGGATACTAAGCCGTTCCGTCAACATATATTAAATGTTTTCAATGGAAAAGTACTGTGCTAGACACCATAAAAAATAGACCCAAAACTCTGAAATGGGCACAAGTCAATAAAATTAGAGAAGCTTCAAAAGAGTGTGCTAAAGCATGCTAGTTATTGATAAGAGTGCTTTAACATGGTAAGATAATGATTTTCTTTAAGTTTTTTTTTTTGTTGTTGTTGTTTTTTTTGAAGAAATCTGATTTACTTTCAAAGCCCTCAAAATTTTCAGAGAATAACACATCTCGAATACCTGGTCTCTCATAGCGTGGATTCCCTATAAGCACGTCCCTGGTATCACTCAGCTCTCCTCACCCCACATGCCACTTGCTTGCAACAGAGAGCGATTATCTCCCTCATTCAGGGGTGCCCATGCGCTCCTCCCAACAAGCTGACCACAGAAAGCTGGCAAGAGAATTGGAAAAAGGAAACTTGTCAGCACTCTTACCCTATGAGACAAGCAGCACAGAGTTTATAAACACCAACTCTGACCTCCCTGAAAATCCCAAAGCAGCAGTAAATAAGAAAAAGACATCACATATACATACTGTCAAGCCCAGTAAAAGCAGAGTGACCAGTGGTTGGGCAAAACCAAGAGAATTCTTTCCTTTTTCAGATGCCCACTGTCCAAGCTGAAGCAGGACAATGGCTGAAAAGCCCCTGCTCTTTAAACAAGGTACTAGATGCATCCGGTTTACCGCCACTATCTCAGGTTTTCTCTTTATGTGATGCTAATGGGTTTACAGCCCAGTCCACTATGAAATGTTTTAAAGATTTAAGATAATGTGCCAAGAACTTCTCTCAAACCCTGAGAGTGCTAAAGTCCTCCTGAGCACCTCCTTCCCATATCTTCTGCCTCACCTCTCAGGAGTCCCAGGTTTCTACAAAATTCACCATTCCCAAACACACCACTCAACCTCGACCTCTGTTCTTTCTCTTCAGTCAACCTGAAACCCCCTCTCCCACTCTGGAAAGTAGTCATCCTCCAGGCACAGCTCAAATATCACCTGCATGCCCACGCCACCCCCATGGAATCTCGCCAGCCCTTTCTGTGAGCTCAGAACACCTGGCTGGCCCCTGAGTTGCAGCACTGGCTTCATTCTGCCTGAGCTCCCCTCCTCCCAGTCTCTCCAGAGCTGGTCTTACCTGGCAGCGTCACCCACCACCCTCCTGCTCTCACTCTCATCACAAGCAGAAGCAGATGCTCCATATGCACTTGCTGATTAAAAGATTCCAACAAGGAGCTCCTGAGACTGACCCAGACCCTATCTCCCTGGGAAATGTCCTTTTTACTGCTACACCTATCCTGGAAAACGTTTTTTTCAATGGTGCTCTCCATGTTCAAACACACCGCCAACTAGGCTCCTGCCCAAGTCAATCCTGCTGGGCTACACTGCCAAAAAGAACAGGATCATGTGCAGTCATGCTCGGGCCGACAAAACCACCTTGGCAGGGCACCGGGAAGCTAATAGGTTTGTGCATGCCGAGGCTGGGTGGAGGCCTTTCCTCCTCTTAAGTCTGTTTAATGAGGAGCTCTAGAAGACCTGCTGCCTTCCCCACCAGGACTTCAAAGATGAGAATGGAGCACAGAAGCTTTTCTCTGGAAGGAAACCAGAGAGTAATACGGAGAATGAGTTCAGCCTTTTTCCACTTCAGGGTCAGCTGTCTCATTCGAGCCAAGTGCAGAGGAGAACCCTACATGAACCAGGTGGTCACCCCCATGTCAAATGCTTAATGTTTCCTCAAAAAAAAGCCTCAATTCATGTTCAGTGACAGCTTGCAAATGCTCAGAGCTTCTAAGCACCCTAGGTTTTTCCTATATGGGGTTGCTGACCTCACTGGCGTAGTAACTAAGCATTCACTGCAGGACAGCACCACCTGGTGAACAGTCATAGCTCAAATACCTGAGGTGTCCTAGGATAGGCTCATAAAAGGGAGAGGGGCCCTGGCAGCCATGAAGGGAATCATCTCCCAGCTGCTGCGTGTCCTTCAGCCAAGCCTCTTTTCATAAAGCACACCTCAGCAGAAAAGGCAGGCTTCTCATCTGTCCTAACCACAACCGACAGATAAGTATAAAAGAATACCCATCACAGCCCACAGCATGCCCACTCTCAGACCCTCTGTCCAGAGGACCCACAGACGCGTGTTCACCCTTAAAATTAAATCTAATAGGTCATGTACACATGCACCTTCTCCCTGGCCTCTTCCCCACCCATATATAAAACTACTTCTGCAAGGGCAGCGGGTGAAAAGTCCTTTCTGAGTTTAAAACTACAAAGGCACCACTATAAATTACAGAGTCACAGAGGTCCCATGGGAGGCAGCTTCCTGAGAGGAGGAAGACTGTCCCTCCAGCCTGTTTTTGTGGTGATGTGATCACAGAGTTTAGATTCTGTATTTGGTCCTACATGGGTTTTAAGGGCCTTCTTCAGTAATTACAGAAAGGAAAAAGGAAGGTCAATGAGACAGGAGCAACTCTGAGTGTTGTCTGAGAGGTTACTTATAACTACAGCCAGGTCACCTACCAGACTCAGAAAAGAAACTATGCCTTGAGTTTTTGTTGCTGTTCTTCAGAATCAATTTTAGATTAGCCAAAAAAATCACGAACTTTACTAACCTGTTTTGGCATTCCTCTGTTCAAAGGCCTTTTTCAATGTACAACCCAATATTTGGGTCCATGATAGTTTTGCAAAAATGAGCATTACACCACAAAATATTCTCAAGCAAAAGATGACAAAATACACTTATTGTGGGAATTTTTATGAACTAAAACACAGGAGGTAAGAGACTAGCTGAATGAGGACTTCAACTGCCCACTGATAGCTTTTTATTTTCAGATCTAATTTCCCACTAACTCACACAAAAAAAAACTTAATAGAGAATTATTACGGTGTACCTCCTGGTCATCACTTTCTTGCAAGGATGAACAGACACTTCAAAGTTGTTTATCCAAGAGAAGTATTCATTTAAAAAAAAAAATTCTTCCAAAACCCTTCTAAAAGCCTAGCATTGGGCCTGCTCAGACCACAAGACAAAGGCTACTGTATGTGTTCATGGACCAAAGTGCATCTCCATCAGTTCCATGTGATGGTCCAAATCCTCCACTTGTAAAGGGTTATGCAGCAATGACTACAAAGTGAGACCCAGAGAGGTTAAAACACGTGGTGAAGGCCACTCAGGCACAGCCAGAGTGAGTTCGTGAGGATGTTCAAGTCACACTCAACCGGAGCAGAGTGGAAACAATACCACAGAAATCCTAAAGCAAATAAAAACAGCTTTTCTTTCATTTTGAATGCTGCTGCTTAATAGAAAGCAGGCTTACATAACAGAGGAAGACGGGAGGAGAACTTCGTGTGGATCTGTCCTACATTTGGGGTTTGAGTAGCAAAAGGCATTAAACATACCAATTTCCATCCCAGATCTTTCAGCTTCCATTTCCATGAGACAGGTGTCCTGCTAGTACTGTTAGACCTATCAACCTCTCTGAGGCAGTTTTCCATCCCACGGCCCATGAGAAGCTCCTAGGTAGCTTTAAAAATTCTGAGGCCTGGAAGTAGTGAAACAGGATCTCTGGGAATAGGGCCCAAACACTGGTGCTTTTTCAGACCTGACCAGCTGATTCTAATGTGTAACCAGGATTGAGAGTCACTGCACTCCCAGCTGTTTCTTTTGTCCTCCTGATGGGGTCAGGTGGGAAATATTTATGCCTCAAAAAAAGGGGGAGAGAGCTACAGAAAGCTGGAGTAAACAATTATTTGCAAGTGATGATCACTGGGGTGGGTGCAAGTTGTGGCAAGGAAGAAGGCAGGAGGAAGAATAGACTGGGCCATTCCCTAAGTGAGTCCTGCATGGCACCTTCCATTGAGTCGGGATGCTTTGGCAGGTGGAGGCAGGGGCAAGAAGAAGCAATTCAAAGCTCACCTGTAAAGAATATTTCCATTAAGTGTTAACTATATGAGAAGTGATATGATGGTTTTCAGATGTGAGGAATTTACTGAACCACTGTATTTGCCACTATGATTTCACCTGTTATTCAAATGGTCCTAACAGTTTATTCATTTTCATTTTTTACTTAGGGCCCATATTTTCTTGCTCACCAAGTCTGACAAAGTGCAAGTCACTGAAGGATAACTACTTATAGCCACAGTGCCTGAAGAACAGAGCTTTCTTTGGTATAAAACTAGCTGTTGCACATGCAGGTTGAATGGGACCTTGATTTCATGAGCATCGTTATGTTTTCAGATGTGACAGAGACTGGATAAGAAAGAACCTGGGGTGAAGACTGCAGGAACACCGGCTCCAGCTGAGGTGCTAATCCTGCTGTCACTCCCACGTCCCTTCATTCTTAGGGCTACCTGCTTGCTACCTGCTCTTCTGTAACAGAGACAATCACCAGACTGTTGAGTTTAGATGCCTTTTCCCCAATTTCTGTTTCTCATGGGAAGGAAATTCATCTGCTTTGCCTTACCTACCCTTTACCAATGTTTCCCAAAGTGTGTCCCATCAGTACTAGAGCAACCTGGGCTGCTCCTGGGCACCTCCCCTCCCCCGCAGCCCATGGGCAATCACACCTGGAGCCCAAAAGACTGCATCTGCATCAACCACACAACTCAACAATCTGTGAACCAGTCTAAGTTCACAAACTTAGAATTCCTCCATTGAAATGAGTTCCTCAGCTGTGCTGATACATCTGTCCCTAACCTCTGCCACTTCCTAACTGGTGATTCACAAACTCATCCATGTCTACTTACTTGAATCCTACTTGGATCCCACCCTCGTGGCTCCAAGCCCCTGACTTAAATCACTCTTCTCTGAACTCACACAAGATGCAAAAGCACGACTTGTAATTGAGAGTTTCAGGTCTGTTCGTTCTCTTTCCCAACTACAGCTAGGCTTCTTGATGACAGGGTCCATGACATCCCACTGAACCTTTTTCAGGGCTCAGTACATTTAGACTGTAAGAACAGTGGCTGACAGGCCAAGGCCTCGCTCAGTCCTGGGTCTTCCTCCATTCAGCTTCTTCTCATTTTCCCTGAGAAAACTTTCATTCTTTCCTTCCTGTGACATAATTGATTCAGGCAAGAGTAGAAAAAAAAAGGCGGGGAGGCCTATCAAAGACAGAAGTCATATGCTGCAACCTCAACTTATCCAGAAAGTACCAGGAACCAAGATGAAAATAAGCCTTCAAAGCTGCCGAAATCTGGGGCTCAGTTCCTGCACAATGCAAAAGGAAACTTCCCAATCCCCACACCAACCCCCAACACCTCTTCCATGGCTCTCCCTCAGAGCCCTCCCACTGTCTTTTAGATTCAGTTCTAACAGGAGGGAATATATGATTTTCTCAGCCACTGTAAGGTAAAAGAATGGAGGGCCAGTGTGATATGGGCACAATGACAGCCCTGAGAAGCTGTGACTGACAGGAGAGAATTTATAAAATTCAAAACAGTAGATTACAGGCTGTTACAGTTTTAATAGCCTTTCAATCCCCAAATGTGCCCAAGGACATCAAAACAAGGTATTTTAAAGCAGAACAATTCTTGAAAGATGACCTTGAGCACCAAGAAAAGGTTACTTTGCTCACAGTGTGTCTCTGCCACTATATCCAGGAGAGATGTCCACATGGCTAACCTCAGTCCACAAGAACCAAATGTCCTCAAAAATAGGAAGGGGACTGTATCCAACTGCAATATGCTATCTCCGTGTGGTCTCTAACACCAACAGGAACCAGGATGGCCTTTCTCAAAAGCACGGCCATTCTGATCTGGAATGCTCTGAGTACTCTCCCATTCCTTATTCTCATCTACCTTTTCTTATGGTATCTTTGAGTAAAGCTCCTCATCAGACGATAAACTTCTTTGAGCAGATGGACTATGTCTTTGTATTGATGACATACCCCTACCTCCTCCTAAGTCACCAATGAAGCCTGCTGAATCTCTGCCAGTTCAATCTGCCCAGACACCTAGGGCCATATGACCTTAGGAAACAAGGCATTTGAATGAGAGTGTTTTTAAACAGCCTAAGCATTTCTATACTCTCTAAAGGTATTAAGTTTCCAACTTTCTTAAAGATGATAAAATTGGTTTAAGTGTTAGGATTCTGTGAGCAATGAGCCAAGCTTCAGCTGATTTTGGAATTTAATCTGTATGACAAACAGAGCCAAGGAATAGATTCTGCACTGTTATGTGTGCTTATGTGAACCACAAAGGCTAGGGTGAGTTCTCCCTTGATCTAAAGCAACCTAACCTCAAATATCTTTAATCATTCATCTACTCAGAATGGATTACTGGGTGATTTCAAATTTATTTCTTTTTTCCAAAGCTGAGCTTACTGATTTATATATTTATTTCTTGATAAGTTATAGCACCCAAAAGCACCAATTTACTTTTCATGAATGTAAATTATTTCCTGAATTTAACTGACAGCTCTGTAATAAAGGGTTATAATTTACACTTCAGAAAAATTGAGGAATTTGTTTTGTCTAAATTAAATTTAAAACTACATCCACTTCCAGATTCACATAAGTAATCCTCAGTTTTCAAGCTCATCACTGAATATATCCCTAAGATCTGTTCACTTGCAAGCAGGCTAAAAATGAGCTACCAGGACACTAAAAACCTCTCTATTAGGTCTAGGCTATCAGGACATTTAGGCCTGGCCTATTGTTTTTAATGTCCACAGCTCTTCTTTCCCCACAGCTGAAGCCTCTTAACCCTCGCCCCCACACTCCCCTTGCTGTGTCAACCCAGCGGGAATTTCTAAGATAAAGATTTAAATAGCTCTGGCTAAGTTGCTCTTGCTGCTTAACGGCAGGCCCTGACCTTGTATCTAATAACTTCGCTTCTTGTTCCTGCATTCCATAGGACTAACCCACCCTCTACGTCAATTCTGATAAGGAACCTTAGATTCTCTCTGGATAACTTGCTTCTAACTCCTCAGGGGCTGAGGTGCTGCCTTGCTCTTGGCAATCTTCCAGGAGACTGGAGGTCATTCTGCATCCAAATGGCCAGAGCAGGTCAGGGAACATGGATGCCAGTGTCAGGCTACTCATATACCCTGAACCACCAGCCCTGAAGACCTCAGCCCTTTCCTCCTGACACATGCACTCCCTCCCAGCTGCAGAGGCTGGATCTGCTGCCCTCAACTTTGAGCTGGGGGTTCCAGGCCCAGTACCTCAGGACTCATGAGGAAATGACTCATCACAAAAAGCTGAGGGTCCTCTGGCCAGAACACAAGTCATGAGATCTGGATCTTAGCTGTCAAAAAATGTCAAAAAACAAAACCTCAACAACAAACTGAGAAAACAGGATCTCTCTCTATCTGGAGAATTCAACATCCCAATGTTGGCTTTAGGGATGGTGAAGCCACTGAATCCCTCCTTTACTAGTTCTAAGGTGAAAACTGAGGAAAATCAGAGAAATGCCTGCAACTGTGTCTCTTCTGAGTAGAGGAGAATCAGAGAGCTTCTTATCAACCACTTCAAAGCTAACACTCATGGTTACTGAAATTACAACTATGAGATAACTTCTGTCCTAGGAAATCAAGTCATCTTCTAAAACAAAGCTAAACATGTTATCTGCATTTTTATCAATATTCTTTAAAGATCCAGACAATGTAAAAATCCTAGGTGGTTAAACTGTCTTACACTTTAGAGTAACATAAAAAACAGCAACCTTCGTTTTCTGGTCAGGTTATTTTTGTAATACCTCTTAAGTTCTACAAAATTCTAGCATTTTTTGCTTTCTACTACTATTCTGTAGAAAGATGTTCCCCCCTTGGCTTCATATCTTTCCTTTGTTAACAATCCAGAAAATTCCAACCTTGCAATGTTTTTTTCACCCCTGGGAAGGAATAACACACAGTCACTTAAAAACCAAAAGCAGTGTCAACACTTCCTCAGTGACACAGCTGTTGTGAATGACCAGGGAATAAAAGGGTTTTTGCAGGGAAATGGACTTCTCTCCAAAATAATTCTTAATGTTATTGAAGACATGATCAAAAAGAGTAGAGGCCTGGTACAGTGACTCACACCTATAATCCCAGCACTTTGGGAGGTCAAAGCAAGAGAACTGCTTGAGGCCAAGAGTTCAAGACCAGCCTGGAAAACACAGGCGGCCAAGCGCGGTGGCTCACGCCTGTAATCCCAGCACTTTGGAAGGCCGAGGCGGGTGGATCATGAGGTCAAGAGATCGAGACCATCCTGGTCAACATGGTGAAACCCGGTCTCTACTAAAAATACAAAAAAAAAATAGCTGGGCATGGTGGCACGTGCCTGTAATCCCAGCTACTCAGGAGGCTGAGGCAGGAGAATTGCCTGAACCCAGGAGGCGGAGGTTGCGGTGAGCCGAGATCGCGCCATTGCACTCCAGCCTGGGTAACAAGAGCGAAATTCCGTCTCAAAAAAAAAAAAAAAAAAAACCACACAGGCATGGTGGCACATAACTGCAGACCTAGCTACTTGGGAGGCTGAGGCAGCAGGATCACCTGAGACTGGGAGTTCAAAACTAGCCTGGGCAACACAGTAACACCTTATCTCTATACAAAATTCTTTAAATTAGCTGGGTGTGGTGGCATGCACCTATAGTCTCAGCTACTCAGAAGGCTAATGTGGGAGGACTGCTTGAGCCCAGGAGTCGAAGGTTACAGTGAACTATGATTGTGCCACTGTACTCCAGCCTGATTGACAGAGCAAGACTCTGACTCTAAAAAATAATAATATGACATTAGTTAAGCAAGAAGTACTAAGTACTTATGATAAAGCACAGTTAAAATACTCAAACTATATGGATACCTGATTTCAAGAGAGGATGCCGAGACAGGAAACAACCCACTCTGTACGCCATGAATTACATGGAACAATGCGCATATTCCATGTTACAAACCTTCATAAAAAAACTGAGGCATATGATCAAACAATCTCATTTCTGGGTATTTATCCAAAAGAATTGAAGTCAGGATCCCAAAAAGCTATTTGCACTCCCCACGTTCACTGCAGCATTATTCACAAAACCAAAGTGTAGAAGCATCCTAAATATTCACTCACTGATGAATGTATAAACAAAATGTGATATATATATACATACACACACAATGGATTATTCAGCCATGAAAAGGAAATCCTGATACATGCTACAACATGAATGAACCTTGAAGACATTATGCAAGAGAAATAAAACAGTCACAGAGGACAAATAGCACGATTCCACTCTTATGAGGCATATAAAGTAGTCAAACTCAGCCAGGTGCTGTGACTCACACCTGTAATCCCAGCATTTTGGAAGGCTGACTTGGGAGGATCACTTGAGGACATGAGTTCAAGACCAGCCTGGGCAACACAGCAAGCTCTCCATCTCTACAAAAAAATTTATAAATTAGCTGTGTGTAGTAGCACATGCCTTTAGTCTCAGCTGCTTGGGAGGATCACTTGAGCAGAGGAGTTTAAGTTACGGTGAGCTACAATCAAGCCACTGTACTCTCTAGACTGGGCAAGAGTGAGAGACCCTGTCTCAATAATAATAATAATCAAAAATAAATAAATAGTCAAACTCATAGAAGTAGAGCAGAACGGTGAATGCCAGGAACTTGGGGAGAGAGGAAAATGGAGAGTTGTTTAAAGAATATAAAGTTTCAGTCACAGAGGATAAAATCATTCTAGAAGTCTGCTGCATAACATTATGCTTATAAGTTAACAATACTGTACACTTAAAATTTTGTCAGGAGGTAGATCTCATGTGTTTTGTTTTCTATCCAAAAGATTTTTAAAATATGAGTATATAAACTCAAGGATTTAGATTACATTGGCTTCAAAGTTCTTGTCCTTTCTACTGTTTCATTTTGTCTACACTCAAGAGAAGTATAAACAGTAAACATCAGGCTGGGCGTGGTGGCTCACACCTGTAATCCTAGCACTTTGGGAGACCAAGGCAGGCAAATCACATGAGGTCAGGAGTTCAAGACCAGCCTGGCCAACATGATGAAACCCCATCTCTACTAAAAATACAAAAATTAGGCAGGTGTGGTGGCACATGCCTATAATCCCAGCTACTTGGGAGGCTGAGGCAGGAGAATCACTGGAACCCGGGAGGCAGAGGTTGCAGTGAGGTGAGATCATGCCATTACACTCCAGCCTGGGCAAAAAGAGACTCTGTATAAAAAAAAAAAAAAAAAAAATTAGCATATGCTATGGTTTGAATGTGTCCCCCACCTTTTATATGTTGGCAGCTTAATCCTCAAATTCCTATGTGGAGTGGAGGTGGGGCCTTTGGGAGGAAATAAGGATGAGATGAGGTCACTGGGATGGGGTTCCCCTGATAGAACTGGGGGCTTGAGAAGAAGAGGAGAGACTTGAGCTGACATGCATACTCTTGCCCTCTCACTATGTGATACCTTCTGCTATGTTATGAGGCAGGAAGAAGTCCCTCATTTGAAGCCAAGCAGATGCCAACATCATGCTTCTGGACTTCACAGCCTCCAGAACTGTGAGAAATAATTTTTTCTTTTTTATAAATTACCCAGTCTGTGGCATTCAGTTATAGCAACAGAAAATGGACTAAGACAGAAAATAGGTACCAAGAATGAGGTCACTGCTATAACAGCTGAAAATGTAGAAGTGGCTTTGGAACTGGGCAGTGAGGCTGGAAGGGTTCTAAGGAGTAAGCTAGAAAAAGCCTATAATTGCTGTAAGTGGAGCATTAGGGGAGATTCTGATGAGGGCTCAGAAGACAAGAGCTAGGGGAAAGTCTGAATATTCTTCAAGATTGCTTCAGTGGTCATGGCCAAAACGTTGGTAGAAATTTGAACAGTAAAGGCCATTCTGACAAGGCCTTAGACAGAAATGAGGAACAAAGTATAGGAAACTTGAGTAAAGGCCATCCTTGTTACAAAGTAGCAACAAGCTTGGCTAAATTGTGTCCATGCCCTAGGTCTTTGTGAAATGCAGAGCTTGAGAGCAACAAACTAAGATACCTGGCAGAAGAAATACTTAATCAGCAGAGCATTCAGGATGCTGCACGGTTATTTTTGACCACATCCAGTGAGATGTAAGAGCAAAGAAATGACTTAAAGGGCCGGGAGCGGTGGCTCACACCTATAATGCCAGCACTTTGGGAGGCCGAGGCGGGTGGATCATGAGGTCAAGAGATTGAGACAATCCTGGTCAACATGGTGAAACCCCGTCTCTACTAAAAATACAAAAATTAGCTGGGCATGGTGGCGCGTGCCTGTAATCCCAGCTACTTGGGAGACTGAGGCAGGAGAATTGCTTGAACCCAGGAGGCGGAGGTTGCGGTGAGCCGAGATCGCGCCATTGCACTCCAGCCTGGGTAACAAGAGCGAAACTGTGTCTCAAAGAAAAAGAAAAAAAAAAAAAAAGAACTGACTTAAAGACAAAATGTATAATTAAAAGGAAAACAGTATGGGAAGACTTCAGTACTCTGTAGTCTGAACACATAAAGATTGAAAAAGGTGCTTCCTTCAGCTGCACATATACTAAAACTGGACCAATACAGAGAAAATTGGCATGGTCCCTGTGCAAGGATGACATGCAAGTTCATGAAGCATTACATGTTTAAAAAAAAATAAAGAGTGAAAACATGTGTTCAGGAGAGGAAACAAGGCTGTGGCTAGGTGATCATTTGTTAAGGAGATTACTATTGATAGATGAAATTATCAAGAGAATGAGAAAAAGACAACTAGCATTTCAGAGATCTTTGAGGCTGTCCCTCCCATCACTGGTCCAGAGCTCTAGAAGGGCGGAATGATTTCAGGAGAAGGACCCAGGCACCCTCCATGGGGTTGCTGCCCAGGGCCCCCTTGGGTCTCTGCTTTCTGCATTCCATGCAGCACTCCTCAGCCACTCCACCACTCAGCAACCCGAAGTGCAGCTCCACCCAGCACTCTCGGAGGTACAAGCGGCACAGACTAGCAGCATGTACAAGGCTCAGGCTATTCCGAGCCACCTTGGGTCTCTACAGAGTCCCTACCAGCAAGAAGGCCCTCCCAGATATAGCCTCAAGATACTGGACTTCATCATTTCCAAAACTGTAAGAAATAAATTTTCTTTATAAATTGCTGAGTCTCGGGTATTCAGTAATAGCAAGAGAAAAAAACAGCATATAATTGAAGGCTAGAGTGTGGTGTAGAAAAAATGGAGAGGGACAGGAAGCCAAAGAAGCTGAGGTCATCTAGGAAAGCCTCAAAAAAAAAAAAAAAAAAAGACAACATAGGCCCAACCCTGAAGGATCAGCTGAGGCTGCAGGGACTGCTACAAGGTCCAGGCCAAGAAGACATGTTAGGCAACAGCTTTTAAAGGCTGAGGAGGACATGACATAAACACTGGAAGCTAAAAACTGAAGCAAGGCCAGACGCAGCAGCTCACACCTGTAATCCCAGCACTTTGGGAGGCCAAGACAGAAGGACTGCTTGAGGCTAGGTGTTCAAGACTATGCTGGACAATAGCTACACCATATCACTACAAAAAAATTTAAAAGTTAGCCAAGAATTGTGGGTACCCCCATAGTTCCAGCCATTGGGAAGCTGAGGTAAGAGGATCACTTCAGCCCAGGACTGGAGGCTTCAATGAGCTATGAGCATGCCACTATACTCCAGCCTGGGCGATAGAGTGAGACCCTGTCTCTACAAAAAAATAAAAATAGCAAAAAACACTGAAGCAAAAGCAAAGGAATTGGTCAGAGTAACCTAAACCATTTATAATCCAGCTCTCAGAATTTGAATGTTCACTGCATCCCTGAAAAGGCCTTTATATATAATAAATAAGCAATAAAGAAAGTTTTAAGGTACAGCCCTCCAGACTGGCTCCATGGGGCCAGTATGATCAGTTAAATGATCAAAAATAAGACCAAATAAATAGCATAGCATTTCCAAAGAAATAAATAAAAATATGGTATTATAGTGAAGCCCCATGTATCCAACAGCCCTGAAAAATGTAGTGTGCCAAAAAAAAGAATCCCTTAGATAATGAAACCTGTGTTAATGGGAGAAATCTACATATGGACTGGGTATTGATGAGTTTTAGGGAATTATCCTCATTTTGTTTTGTGTTAATGGCATGGGGGGGATCTTTAGTAATGAGTTACAGATACATACTATTTACAAAGGGAATTACATAATGTCTGGAATTTGCTTTAAACTGCTGGGGATAAAATATAGATCAAAGGTTGCAGTTATGCAGAATGAATATCTAGAAAGCTAATGTACATCATGAAGACTATAGTTAATAACATTGTATTGTTTACTGGAACTTTGTCAAGAGAGGAGATTTTAGATACTCTTACCACAAAAAAGAAAGAAAGGTGACTATACGAAATGATGGGAATGTTAATTTGCTTGACCATAGTAATCACTTCACTATGTATATGTGTATCAAGCTAAGTACAGTTATGGGTGGCTTAATGATAGGGATGGAGAATGGAAGGTGCGGGATTCAGCATCAGCATCACTGTGTGAATGTGAGAGTGTACTTACACAAATCTACAAGCCTGGGCTATATGCTAGAGGCTGTTGCTCCTAGGCTATAAACCAGAACAGCATGTTAACTGTCCTGAATACTGGAGGCAAATGTAGCACAAGGGGAAGTATTTGTGTATTTAAACGTACCTAACATAGAAAAGGCACAGTAAAAACATGATCTAAATATGATCTGAAAGATTTTTTTGAGATAGTCTCACTCTGTCACCCAGGCTGGAGTTCAGTGGCACAATCTTGGCTCATTGCAGCCTCTTCCTCCCAGGTTCAAGCAATTCTCTTGCCTCAGCCTCCTGCGTAGCTGGGATTACAGACACTCACAGCCATGCCTGGCTAATTTGTATATTTTTAGTAGAGATGGGGTTTCACCATGTTGGCCAGGCTGGTCTTGAACTCCTGATCTCAAGTGACCTGACTGTCTCAGCCTCCCAAAGTGCTGGAATTACAGGCAAGAGACACCACGCCAGGCCTAAAAGATTTTTTAAATGCTGCAGCATAGAGTACTCACCACAAATGGATTTTGCAGGACTGCAAGTTGCTCTGGGTGGGTCAGTGAGTGGAGAGGTGAGTGAATGTAAAGGTCTAGGACATTACCATACACTACTGAGACTTTATAAACACTGTACACTTAGGCTACATTAAATTTATTTCAAAAATAAGGTAACTGTACTATAACATTATAATGGCTACCATGTCACTAGGCAGTAGGGATTTTCCAGTTCCTATTATAATCTTATGGGACCACCATTGTATATGCATTCCATGTTGTTGGCACGTGACTATATACAAAAACATCAGGTTGTAGACCTTAAATATATACACTAAAAAATAAACTGCTCCAACCCAAAAAAAAAAAAGCAACATAGGGCTACTGAAACAAGATTGACGAAGTGTTGATATTTGTGAAGCTGGCTGGTAGATACACGATGGTTTGTTATATGCCTCATTATCTGTATATTTTTGACGATTTCTTTCTTTCTCTCTCTCTCTCTGTCTCTCTCTCTCTCTCTCTCTCTCTCTCTCTCTCTCTCTCTCTCTCTCTCTCTTTCTTTCTTTTTAAGATGTAGTCTCACTCTCTCTCCCAGGCTGGAGTGCAGTGGCATGATCTCAACTCACTGCAATCTCCGCTTCCCGGGTTCAAGTGATTTTCCTGCCTTGGCATCCTGGGTAGCTGGGACTACAGGCGAACACCATCCCACCGGCAATTTTTTGTATTTTTTTTCTTTTGGAGACGGAGTCTCGCACTGTCACCCAGGCTATAGTGTAGTGACATGATCTCAGCTCACTGCAATCTCCGCCTCTTGGGTTCAAGCAATTCTCCTAACTCAGCCTCCCAAGTATCTGGGATTACAGGCGTGTGCCACCATGCCCAGCTAACTTTTTTGTATTTTCAGTAGATATGGGATTTCACCATGTTGGCCAGGATGGTCTTGAACTCCTGACCTCAGGTGATCCATCCACCTCGGCCTCACAAAGAGCTGGGATTACAGGCGTGAGTCACCGCACCCCGCCTTATTTTGACAATTTCTATAATGACTTTTCAAAGCCATGAGTGGCCAGGAGCCATGGTGCATGCCTTTAATTCCAGCACTTTGGGAAGCCAAAGGGGAGGATTGCTTGAGCTCAGGAGTTTGAGACCACCCTGAACAGAATGATGAGATCTTATCTCTTTCAAAAATGCAAAAATATATCTGGGCACAGTGGTATGCGCCTGTGTTTTCAGCTACTCAGGAGACTGATTAGAAGATCGCTTGTGCCCAGAGGGTGGTGGGTGCAGTGAGCCGAGATCATACCACTGCACTACAGCCTGGGTGACAGAGCAAGACTCTGTCTCAAAAAATAGGCCATGGGTTACCAATTTGGTGTAAAGTTTTCTCTAAAATTTGTCAGAGTCTGTCTATTTTACATATACAGATCTCTCTCGCTCTCTACCTAGAACATCCTTTTATTCTACCTGGACAACTCCTATTCACTCCCCATGACCACAAGGCATTCCTTTCACTCAGAAGCAGAAGTCTCAATTTTCCCTATGCTTCCACTATATGCCACTCATCCCATTAGGTAACCCTTAATATACTGACTTATCTTTGTATATGAAACCATGTGCCCTCCTAGGCTGTGAACAAGGAAGGGACCCTAATGTGTTTATCATCACACACTGGCCCCTGGTATATAGTATGCACCTGATGAACATTCGGGTCATGAATAAGACCTAGCCCAAAGTCATCAAAAACCTAGTTGTCCTGCCAAGAGATCTTAGGAATGTCTGTCAAGCCGTACAGTCTGTGTGCTTCCCAAGCTGATGATCTTACCCAGTCAGGCATGCCAGCTTCTCCAGGCCACCTCTATTTCTACTTTCCAGCTTGTCATTTCTTATGAATAGAACCCTGGAACAAATGTCCTTAATTCAAGTGGCCTCCAGATCAAAAACAAAGAGGTCCTAGGCACACACTTAGGAGAAAGGTACATACACGCTGGCACGTACCCTATACATGCACTACGTATTCTGAACTGCTCAGAGGGCTTCCCTGCTTAACTCCCAAGTTGCAACTGTGAATGCGATAACAATAGTGTCAGATCAGACAGGGTGGCATTCTGGCCACACCTCCTGGATGACACTACTCCATCAGCCTTCAACAGCGTTCAATGATAAAAACAGGAATACCACCAAAGGTTTCTGGGAGCAAGTAAAATTATATGTATCAGGATTTCAAATTTTTAAGTAACAGAGCTCTTTTTTCCACAGTTCTGAAATACTGAAAAAGACACTCATCTCTCGATTAATTTATTGTCAAAATTTTTCAGCTGTCTTAATTTAAGATAGGTTTTAAGGTTTTTAATTTTTTTAAAGGGGACTTTACATGTTCCTGAGAATTCTCAATTATTCCTCAAACTTGGACTTATGACCTGTATATCAGATTCTAGCCCTTAATTATATGCCAACCTATACTGTTTATATATCTCTTGAATGTGGACAGTATAGTAAAGCAGAAAAGACTGAAAGTTTGAGGAAAAAAAATTGAACTGAAGTTTAGCATTTCCTTAAATTTTAATTTCAGTTGTATTCTACTAAATTTAAATTAAGTTACCATTTTATTTTAAAATGTCTCCGGCAAATTTCTGAATGCAAAATTACTTTTTCTTTCTTTCTTTTTTTCTAGTGCAGTGGCTATTCACAGGCGTGATCCTAATGCACTACCACCTCAATCCCCTGGGCTCGAACTCCTCTGATCCTCCTACCTCAGCCTCCTGAGTTCCTAGTACTACAGGTGCATGCCACCTTGCCAAGCTACTTCCCTATGTCTACCAGAAGCATAGATTACTTTGGTTATCTTTCAAAAAGAAAAGCCTAAATAATTTTCAGCTGAATGAGAGAAGGGTACAAACCCTGCCCTCCCCACTAGAAATGATCTTAAAACCACTGATGTCTGCCTACCAAATTATATAACCAAAGTCAAGGAGATGAATGTGAGGATTACTATATCATTATGTGTAAACTACCCTTCAAAAAAATTTAAATTCTCCTTACATTTTCATTTATAGTATTATCTATAAGATGATCAGATCATTTGGTTTAGGGTTCTGCTCTAATGAAGTGAGGTCTCTTTTCTTAGCCACAGGTAACTGCTAACTCCAGGCATCTCACAAAGGCAAAAAGACAATCCAAATCTATAGTGGTACTAGCAAACCATTTTGAATACCCTGCTAATGACTGGTAGCTCAGAAGATTTATATGACTGACACATTATATTACACTTTAATCCCACCTTTCCACAGATGATGGAAAGATAAAAGTAGAAGCATTATGGTATCTAAAAAGACACTATTGGACCAGAGGCCAAGGGAAAAAAAGAGACTGACTACACTACACAACAGGTGTGTCCATGAAGAGACTGACTACACTACACAACAAATGTGTGTGTCCAAAGGGCTCTGGCTGTACCATACAGCAGATGTATGACCTTGGACTAGTGTCTTAAATTCATTGCCCCGAACAGCTTCATGGGCAAAGCCAGTATATTGTATCAGATATGTTCAAGTCTTTCAGAATCTAAATTCAATTCAAATTCACAAATTCTTAATTGACTTCACACTAAAAACATAAGGCATGTAAAACCCTTAACACGGTGGCTAGCATGCAGTAGTATGTCATAAATGCTGTGGCTGTCATTGAAATAAAGAAGTTTAGGTTTGTATGTCTTACATATAACATATATTCAAATCTCTCTGGTGGGACTTTTTCTGAAGGAAAAAAAATCACTTTAAAGTGCTATTCTAAGGCCAGGTGTGGTGGCTCATACCTATAATCCCAGCACTTTGGGAGGCTGATGTGGGTAGACCACTTGAGGTCAGGAGTTTGAGACCAACCTGGCCAACATAGGGGAACCCTGTCTCTACTAAAAATACAAATCAGCTAGGTGTGGTGGCATGCACCTGTAATTCCAGCTACTCAGGAGGCTGAGGCAGAAGAATCACTTGAACCCAGGAGGCAGAGGTTGCAGTGAGCCGAGATGGCACCACTGCACTCCAGCCTAGGCAAGGGAGCAAAACTCTGTCTCAAAAATAAAAATAAAGTCCTATTCTACGCAGCATTGTTAATTCAAAGGAGCCCCCCATGAAACAATAAATTATTAAGTCCTGAATGAAAAGATATTATCCTCTCAAAATCAACTAGTTTTGTTTTGTTTAAAATTAGATTTTCTGTGAACTCTTGGCAGCACTCAGGAAGACGTCATGAGTGCTTTCAAGACTCATTTGCTCAGCACACATTTACTGACAATTGCTATATGAAAGCTGCAGCTGCACCCCTGTAATCCCAACACTTTGGGAGGCTGAGGCAGGTGAATCAGTTGAGGCCAGGAGTTTGAGACCAGCCTGGTCAACATGTCAAAACCCCGTCTCTACCAAAAAATACAAAAATTAGCCAGGCATGGTGGCACGCACCTGGAGTCCCAGCTGCTTTGTGAGCAGAGATCGTGCCACTGCATTGGAGCCTGGGCGACACAGCAGGACTCTGTCTCCAAAAAAAAAAAAAAGGAAAGAAAGAAAGGAAGGAAGGAAGGAAGGAAGGAAGGAAAGAAAGAAAGAAAGAAAGAAAGAAAGAAAGAAAGAAAGAAAGAAAGAAAGAAAGAAAGAAAGAAAGAAAGAAAGAAAGAAAACTGCAGCTAGGGAAGCAAAGATCATCAAGACCCTGCCTCCAGGTTCAAACAAGTGGATGAGTGTCCCAGAAGTACCAACTGCTGAGGGATCTAATAAGAAAAAGATTATCCCGAAACCTCCAGAGCAAAGGTTTGAAGGTAGTGGGCCACAGATACTTTTTGCCCCACATGCTTTGTTTTTGTCTTTAACTGAATTAGGTTGCCAATATTTAGAAATCAGGAGGTTACACATAAATAAGGAGTTCTAGCTTCTCTTGAAAATTTGCAAGTGCCAGCAATATTCTGCCTGCATTCCCACTAAGTAACCACCTGTGCAGAATATCTCTGGGCTGAAAATCACTGGCTGCTTCCTTTGGCTCACTCCCTGGCTGCTGGGCTGCAGTTTCCCTGTCCCAGCCCACTGCATCTGTGCACCTAAGGAACTCGTAGGAGCTTGGGCTCTGGAGCAGACTGCTGAGCTGCAACCCCGGCTTTGCCGCACATCAGCCATGTCGGTATCTTAGGCAAGGAATTCATCTCTCTGGGCCTCAGTTTCTCATCTGCAAAACTAGGGTATTATTAATAATATCTACCTCACAGAGCTGGCATGACTGTCAATGTGTTATTATCTGCAAAGTACTCAGAGCTGCGGCTGACATAGGAAGTGCTCTGTAAGTATTAGATGTTACCATACCACTTTCAGGCCCCCAAAGGCATGAGAGTTTCAAATTTCTGTCCTTGAGTTTTATTCTTTATTTTTTGTCCCAAAATTTTAATATTCTGAAGTCATCTACTAAATTACTTTATGATCAAAAAGAAAATGGCACACAGTAGAAGTTACATAGATACAAACTTAGGAATTACTAGGATCATCAGACACAAGGGGACAAATATACAATTATACAGTATGAGATATCTAGGATAGGCAAATTCATAAAGACAAAGTAGAACAGAGGTTAGAGGGACTGAGGGAAGGAGAAAGGGAAAGTTAGTGTTTAATGGGTACAGAATTTCTCTTAGGGATGAAAAAGTTTTGGAGATGGATGGTGATACTGGCTGCACAACAATGTGAATGTACATAATGCCACTGAACCATACACTTACATTTTGGATTCAAATGTAAATTCTCCTAAAATCCAATAAAAAATTTAAAAAATTAAAAATAAAATAAAATGTAAATTCTATGTTACGTATATTTTACTACAGGTTTTTCTTAAAAAGAATTACTGTAGCCTACATAATTTTGTCTGCTATTGTTTGCTAGAATTATACTGTTAATGATCCCAAAGACTCCCCTGCAATGCACTATAAGTTCATGTTCTCAAAGGCCACATACGGCACATCCCATAATAGTTGGGAAACGCAGAACTATTTTAACAGCTGTGCAGCAGAACAGTGGGCTTTCTTTTCGATCTGGAGGCCTCATGGGAATGCATCTGTAGCAAATACAGGATGAGGCCAGTGGGATAGGCTTTTAATACCTGTCTACAGCAGGTGGGCTGTGCTTCCTTCATAATAAAATGCTGCACACAGACTCCTCATTCTCTCTTTTCTCTCAACCAATATTCAAAATGGAAGGCTTCCTGCCAAGCACTATGTAACTGGCTGCCTTTGAATTGTGGGATGCTGCACAATACTGACAACAGGTTTGATTCATGCCTGTTCTATAACAGTATTCAAAATGCACACAGACACGAAGAGTCCCACTGGGCTATAAATCAACACACACAGGAGAACATCCCAGTCAGGGTATTATTTTACATTTCTACATCCTGCCACTTTCTAAGGCATCTTTTTTTCTTTTTTAATTAATTTATTTAGCTTTAAGTCCTGGGATACATGTGCAGAACATGCAGGTTTGTTACATAGGTATACATGTGCCAGTGTGGTTTGCTGTACCTATCAACCCATCATCTAGGTTTTAAGCCCTGAATCCATTAGGTATTTGTCCCAATGCTCTCCCTCCATACACACACACACACACACATATATGTATATATATGTTACCCAACTGCTCATCTGCAAGACATCTGTCTCTCATTCAAAAATATATCTATGTAAAATATAAGCAAATTTACAGTTACTTTGAAAAGTGCAATTAACCGGAGACACACACACACACACACACACACAGAACAGGTATATCCAGTTTGCATTTACAGTCTTCCAAACTCAGAACCACTGCAAATACTTATTTCCTAACATTTACAGGGCCATCCCCTGTGAGTTTACAGTCTTGAGTCAGACAGAAGACACCTAGCTGTAAGGAGAAACTTCACTGCACTTGGGAATTTGTTAAACTGATGCCTTTTTGGCATAAATGTTTAGCATAAAAGGTTTCTTAAAATACTACTGGTAATTCAAAGTGAGAGGATGTATTTTATCTTATAAATATTACATTCGGAGTACCAATCCAAACTCAAGAACTACCTAGCAGCTTGATTTCCACTGTTGCCTGACAGTTAAGGTCCCAACTCCCCAGGTGGCTGTATGTCCCATATAATAAACCCTCAAAACACTGATCATTTTCCCTTGTTAGGGTGCCAAAGAAGTGTTCCAAAAAAACTAAAAGGGAAAAGATCATAGGCAAATACACAGTTTATGCCTCTTTAAAACCAATGTGTACATTAAATAGCAATTACTTTTATACTCCTAGGATCAAACAGGAAGGAGATGTATGTTTTTAAAATCCAATGAAAAACAGCCTCAAGCAAAACTGTCACCATCTAAGAAAAGGATTTCAATCCATAAACCAGCAATGGAAGGAAATATAAAAAGTGGAGTAGATATTTCTTTGAAAATTTGGCCAAGCTGCATATAAACTAAAAACAAATATTTATTAAACAGGGCAGAGGAAGTTACTGAATTAGGAGACAGAAAGAGACTGTGACTCCAGATCTTTGCTGTTAGGGTTGAATTATGTGTCCCCAAAATTCATGTTGAGGTCTGAGTTCAAATCTCATCTTGAACTGTAGTCTCATAATTCTCATGTGTTGTGGGAAGGACCCAGTGGTAGATAAGTGAATCATGGGGGTGGTTCCCCCATCCTGTTCTTGTGGTGGTACATAAGTCTCACAAGATCTGATGGTTTCATTAGGGGTTTCCGCTTTTGCGTCTTCCTCATTCTCTTTTTGCCTGCTGCAATTCATGTAAGATGAGACTTGCTTCTCCTCACCTTCCACTATGATTGTAAGGCTTCCCTAGTCACATGAAAAAGTCCAATTAAACCTCTTTCATAAATTGTCCAGTCTCAGATATGCCTTTATCAACAGCAATGAAAATGGACTAATACAGTAAATTGGTGCCAGGAGTGAGGTGCAGCTGAAAAATTACCCAAAATGTGGAAGTGACTTTGGAACTGAGTAACAGGAAGTGGTGGTTGGAACAGTTTGGAGGGGTCAGAAAAGGACAGGAAAATGTGGGAAAGTTTGGCACTTCCTAGAGACTTGTTGAGTGGCTTTGACCAAAATGCTGATAATGATATGGACAATGAAATCCAGGCTGAGGTCGTCTCAGATGGAAATGAGGAACTCATTGGGAACTGGAGCAAAGGTGACTCTTGTTATGTTTTATTTTGCCCCTGCCCTAGAGACTTGTGGAACTAAATTTGAGAGAAATGATTTAGGATATCTGGAAAAAGAAATTTCTAAGCAGCAAAGTATTCTAGAGGTGACCTGGGTATTAAAGGCATTCAGTTTTATAAAGGAAGCGGAGCATATTAGTTCAAAAATTTGTAGCCTGACAATGAGATAGAAAAGAAAATTCTATTTTCTGAGAAGTCCAAGCCAGCTGTAGAAATTTGCGTAAGTAACGAGGAGCCAATGTTAATCCCCAAGACAATGGGGAAAATGTCTCCAGGGCATATCAGAGGTCTTCATAGCTGCAGCCCCTCCCATCACAGGCCCAGAGGAAAAAGTGGTTTCCTTGGGCCAAGCGTAGGCTGGGCCAAGGGTTTTTGTGCTGTGTGCAGCCTAGAGACTTGGTGCATCCAAGCCACTCCAGCCATAGCTGAAAGGGGCCAAAGCAGAGCTTGGGCCATTGCTTCAGAGGTATAAGACTCAAGCCTTGGCAGCTTCCACATGGTGTTAATTAAGCCTGCCAGTACACAGATATCAAAAACTGAGCTTTGAGAATCTCCACCTAGATTTCAGAAGATGTATGGAAATACCTGGAAGTACGGGCAGAAGTTTGCTGTAGGGGTGGGGTCCTTATGGAGAACCTCTGCTAGGGCAGTGCAGTAGGGAAATGTGGGGTGGGAGCCCCCACAGAGTCCCTACTACGGCACCACCAAGTGGAGCTGTGAGAATTGGGCCACCATTCTCCAGACCCCCAGAATGGTAGATCCACTGACAGCTTAAACCATGCTCCTAGAAAAGGTGCAGACACTCAATGCCAGCCCATGAATGCAGCCAGGAGGGAGGAGGCTGTGCCCTGCAAAGCCATAGGGGTAAAGCTGCCCAAAACCATGGAAACTCACCTCTTGCATCACCATGACCTGGATGTGAGACAAGAAGTCAAAGTAGATCATTCTGGAGCTTTAAAATTTGGATCTGTAGCTCCTTTGTCTTGGCCAATTTCTCCCATTTGGAAAGGCTGTATTTTACCCAATGTCTGTACCCCCTTGTATCTAGGAAATAATTAGCTTGCTTTTGATTTTATAGGCTCATAGGTGGAAGGGACTTGCCTTGTCTCAGGTAAGACTTTGGACTGTGGACTTTTGAGTTAATGCCGAAACGAATTAAGACTTTGGGGGACTGCTGGGAAGGCAATGATTGGTTTTGAAATGTGAGGACACGAGATTTAGAGGGGTAGGTAGCAGAATGATATGTTTTGGCTCTATGTCCCCATCCAAATCTCATCTTGAATTGTACTCCCATAATTCTAACATGTTGTGAGAGGGATTCAGTGGAAGATAACTGAATCACAGGGGTGGTTTCTCCCATACTATTCTTGTGGTAGTAAGTCTGACAAGATCCGGTGGTTTTATTAGGGGTTTCCGCTTTTGTGTCTTCCTCATTCTCTGCCATCCACGTAAGACGGGACTTGCTCCTCCTTGTCTTCTGCCATGATTGTGACACTTCCCCAGCCATGTAGAACTGTTAAGTCCAATTAAACCTCTTTCTTTTGTAAATTGTCCAGTCTCGGATATGTCTTTATGAGCAGCATGAAAACAGACTAATAAAAAGTCTTAACACCCAGTACCTCAGAATGTGACCTTATTTAGAGATAGACTCTTTATACAGAGGTAATCAAGTTAAAATGAAGTCATTAGGGTGGGCCCTAATCCAATTTAACTGGTGTCTTTTTAAAAAGGAGAAATTTAGACATAGGCACAGAGAGAAGATGACATGAAGAGATACAGAAAGAAAATGGCCCTCCTACAAGTTAAGGAACGAGGCCCAGGACAGATCCCTCCCAGAGCCTAGGAAAGAACTGGCTCTGCCAATAGCTTGATCTGGGACTTCGGCCTCTGTTTAATTCTGAGACAATACATTTCTGTTATTCAAGCTATCTACTTTCTGGTACTTGGTTATAGCCACCCTAGCAACTAGTACAGATGCTTACCAACTATAATCTCAGACAACACAACCCATCCTCAGGTGCCTCTCCTATCAAGAGGACACAAGACAGCATTCATACATCTCCTGCAAATCTACAACTGGAGATACAGACTGTCACACTGTGTCAGGCACATTGGGATTACAGGAGAAATCTAAAACTCTCTCAACCCTCTCCTGCAAAGATCTTACCTGCTAACCAGAATGGGGAACACACAATGCATTGTGCAATTACACATTGCTATAAATCAGGTATAAGAATATATAAAACAAAAATATCAAACTCTGTGCATATCAGTCAACAACAACAAAGCATAGCCACGTTTTGAGATAGGACTCTTTCCCAAGACAGATGGCAGGCCTATTATAAACACTCTCATGTTCTGTGAAGTTTGAGTACATCAGGATGTGTGATCCTCTGTGTCTCACCCTCTCGAGACACAATTTTACTGCAGGAGTATGACGTAAACTGTCCTGGTTAGTGCACCAAACATAATACAATATGCCTTCAATATGTCAGCCTGTTTCATCTTCCCTAAATACATAATTGATTTTCAACATTTTATGCTCCAATTATTGTCCAAAAGCAGACTGGGACAAGTTCATATTTCAAATGCTCCTTGCTTAAAAGTACAAAAAGAATGACCAGAACAATTAATGAATTGTCTCAATTTTTCTTGGAAGAGAGTCATTTGCTTATGACCTTCTCCAATTTCTCTATCACTCACATACATCCCCCTAACATATCAAAAAGGATACAGAATTTATATATCCTGGCTAAAACACAGAGCTACATAAAAGCCATGCAAAACTACCAACAAGAAGATAATTTTTCTTTATTTGGAACACTGAAAGAGTAGCCTCCTACATCCCCCCAACAGAAACAGAATTAGGACCAATGTCAAACAAAAATTAAAAGCTTAAACTTCCCTTTTTTAAAAAAAATAGAGCTTTATATTTAGGTCATTTTATTTTTAACCACAGCCTCCTAAATGACCTGAATATCCCAACATCCACTCTAAGTGACAAGTTTTGTAATTCTTCTGAATAATTTAGTTGGGCAAATTTGTTTTACTCATTGTTAAATAAAAATGTTACTTCAGAAATTGACAAGTTAGTTGCCCACAAAAATTTTTGGTCTCAGTATCTTCCACTCCTATTATGAAAAAACTGCATGAAAGAAAGCACAACTTTAAAACTAGTTCTCTTGTGTGGTGGAGACTTTAACCGCCACAATAGAGAGGGTCAGTTTCTGTCTACATGAAGTCTTCTATCTACTCACCATCTAAAAAAAAAAAAAAGAAGTACTAAGGTATTTTAAGGTTCCAGAGGCACATGTTTGAATTCAGGTTCAGAAAGACATTGCTGTTGGCACAATCATGTACAGTGACTTTCTTAGGGCACAGAGTGAATAATACATGCCAGAATATTTTACTTTGACTTCTACTAAAATAGACACAGCAGCAGCATTGGCCTCAGCAACAATAAGGTTAGGGTTTGTTGTTGTTTGTTTTTAATCCAACTTCACTTTTATAAAAGCTGGTATCTCAAGTAAGAGAAAATAATTTATTCTGAATGATGCTGGCTTTAGGAAACACAAGATCATTTATGATTGAGGCCCGGGGTGGGATAGTCTGCCTGGTTCCTGTTTCCTTCTATAAGGACAGCACCCCTCTAGCTTACCATCTGGGCTCCTTTTCTGGCCTGTCACTCATCCCCTTCCTAGAAGTTCTAGTGACTTTCCTAATCCGGGAAGTTTAGGAACAGGGACTGGGGATGGGCCCCAGGCCTTCCCTCCTCCTTCTTCTTGGGGGCTGAGCTACTCTCTGGAAGCACATGTTTAAGTCTGGTAAGGCTTCTAATCCCACATGGGAAGGCTTGATGGCCCAACACTGCCAGGAAGCAGGAGGGCAAGGCTGTCTCTACTGTGGAATTCAGGAGTGGGATGCGTACTATTGGCACATATAAAAATCATTTATTTAAAAATTTAAGTCAAAGTCTCTGATATTAGTTCTATCTTAAAAAGGTATAATTTGGCCAGGCATGGTGATATGCACCTGTGGTCCCAGCTACTCAGGAGGCTAAGGAGGGAAGATGGCTTGAGGCCAGGAGCTTGAGCTTGAGGCTTCTAGTGAGCTATGATCTTGCTACCATACTCCAGCTAAAAAAAAAATTCTAAGGTGTAATTTGAATTCCATATGTTTTCTTTCTCCTTGTCGCTCCGAACTGGTTCAGAATTCAGACAGAGAAAGCTGACATATCATTTATTGCCTGCTGTCCCTATCAGATCCCAAGAATCCAAACACCGAGTGTTTCCTCTTTAAGGAGTAGAATTTGAGATCTTACCATGTTTAAAAAGTTTTTTTTTTTTCACTTCCAAGTAATCTATGAGAAAACAGGAAGAAAGAGAAAAACCAGAACAATTCTAATACCCAAAACAATGACTTTTTTCGTTTCATTTAAAACTTACAAGGACTCACCAATATCATTATTACGGCCATTTCTCAATGTATTCCAGCTCAACCACTTACTAGCAATAGTTAAGTGGACTTGTCCATGTCACTCACTCTCATCTGTACAATGGAGATAGTGATATCTTACCTCACGGGTGTGACTTACAGAGTGAATGAAAACTGTAGGATTAAATCAACTATTGTATGTAAAGCCCTGGAACACTCATGGAGGTAGTATTAAATAACATCACCTTCCAACCTCAACTCTTCACAAAGGCTGGCTCATTCAACGCCAGCCTGGGTGACAAAATAAGACCCTGTCTCAAAACAAAAACCAAAGCAAAGAAAAAAACCAAAATCGATACATTCAGAATCAGATTGGTCTTTAGGAGATTATTCCAATGAACCTATTCTTCACTTTTAGATGAGGATATTAAGATCCAGTGTGAATCAGTGATCTGCCTAAGGTCATTCAGATAAAAAATTGTAAAGCCCTTCATTCATTTCTATAAGCACATAGTTCTGAATGTAGTCTCCCAACCACATCCTTGAAATAGGATTTGGTAGATTAGACTCTGTAAACTAGAGCCACATGTCAGTATTAAATGTTTCTTTACTGTACAATGTGAGGCAGACCCCCAGGGTTTGCAGGCACGCCTGCCACAGCCAGAGCCACCCCTGGACGTGCCCACAGCCTCCACTTCAAGAATGAAAAGGACATGCTTGCGTTCTCCCAATGAGTAATGCACCTAGAATCTGCATAACTTTTCCCTGATTCACTCTTTTAGTGAGGCTACTTTTCTCAAGGACTCCTAGCAATCCCAAATTCTTATTTTATCAGTTTCCCGTTTTATTCCTGTCACTTCTAAATATTTGCCAACTATCATAGTTTCTCAGTTTTCCCCATCTAAGTAACAAATGTATCAACTAGTTATGAAAGTGACTAAGTCTTTTTTTATGTAAAATTAAGGATAAGAATCTTAGTACTTATGTTCTCTGAATGATAGCATCACTATCATTTAAGAAAATTCCTGGGCTGAATACTACCAGACTAGCTCCCTATATAGCTCCTCTGTCAAGGAAGTTACTGAGGTATGAAAGGCACGCACCAATGGTCCATATTTGCTATTTGGTTCTTTAGTATCTGGCCCACCTATTTCCTGATCTTTTCTCTCTTGTTGTGAAATCTTTCTGCTGAAAATACTCCAATAACACTTAAATATTTTACTTGTGGATAATTCATAAAATGCCATCATTGCTGAAATGTTATCAATTTCTACCATCTTTCCAGTACTAGGTACACGGATTTTTTAATTTGTTTTTTAAGTTATTGCTAACTTTTTGAGAAGGTACAGTGGGTTATGTCAATACATGTATATGAGGTATAGTGATCAAATCAGGATAATAAACATATGTATCATCTTAAACATTTATCATTTCTTTATGTTGGGGACATTAAAAATCTACTCTTCTAGCTATCGGAAAATATACAATGAATTACTGTTTATTATCGTCACCCTAGATTACAATAAGACACTAGGACTTACTCCTCCTATGTAGCTGTGATTTTGAATCTGTTAACTAACCTCTAGCTAACTCCACCCCTCCTCCAACACCTCCCAGCCTCTAGTAACCACTATTCTACTCCCTACTTCCATGAGATTAACGTTTTTAGTTTTCACATATGTGTGAGAACATGGTATTTATCTTTCTGTGCCTGGCTTTTTTCACTTGACATAGTGTCCTCCAAGCTTATCCATGTTACCTCAAATAACCAAATGTCTTTTTTATGGCCAAACAGTATTCCATTGTGTATTCTATTCTATTCATCTGCTGATGGACACTTCAGTTGATTACATATCTTGACTACTATGAACAGGGCTACAATAAACATGGGAATGCAGATATGTCTTCAACATACTGATTTCCTCTCCTTTAGATATATACTCAGTAGTGGGGTTGCTAGGCCATATGGTAGCTCTATGTTTAGTTTTTTTCAGGTACCTTCATACTGTTTTCCATAATGGTTGTTAAGTACATAGTTTTTTTCTTAGTTTATTTTTATTTTTTTATGGGCTCATATCTAACCAAAGTACATTGTTTTAAACACTCTCAAGTGAAAAGGAAGCTTTGAGCAATCCATCATTTATTTTCCAACCTGCACTTAAGTTATTCAGGAAAGGATAGTTTGAATTCTAAGTGTCTGAAATTGCCACCTTTTTTCAGTAGTAAAGTCTAGTCCGCAAGATCAATAGAAAACTATGAATGATCAGCTTATTCCAACCATCATCCCAAATAAATTTAAATTCATATTCATTATCATTTGTTAATCTAGGTGGTTTCTGATGTTGCAAGGCCAATGAATTCTGCCTTGGGAGTCCTGCTACAAGACTTTCTCCAGTTGAGCAGAGGACAGCTTAATAGATCAACTGAATACTTTGTCTCTAATATGTATTCAATTAAAGAATTTGTCCCTGAATATTTGCATTCAGACATACTAAAACCAAAAGCCAAAACATCACATTAGTTAACAGAAAATTATTTGATATATGCAGTAAAAGAGAATTAAAAGCATTACATCCAAATCAATCACACCCCACCACATACATTCAGACAAGTATAAGTCTAACATGTCACGACAAACTCCTCTTGTGGTCTCGCACTTTGCTTTACATTTGTTTTTCCAGTAAGATTCGACATTTTGGGTATGC
Source organism: Callithrix jacchus (assembly GCF_049354715.1). Classification (NCBI taxonomy): domain Eukaryota; kingdom Metazoa; phylum Chordata; class Mammalia; order Primates; family Cebidae; genus Callithrix; species Callithrix jacchus. The sequence continues at coordinate 70,920,666 of NC_133507.1, forward strand.
ACACCAAAAGGCAACATGAAATGAAAGTTGAATCATTATGGTTAATCTGAGCACATTGGAAACTGGGGAAAGGCTAAATATTATTATATGCAGCCCATGAATAGCAGCAAACCTACGCATTGCAAAATAGGCAGCAAAGTTTGGGCAGAATTGTTGCCAACAATTTCCAAATAACCAACAGCTCGTTGATGGGTTGTACCAAAAGCCCACATTTCCCTCTATGGAGCACAGCTGTGATATTTGATTTTATGGCTACAGGACTCATCAATTTGCAAGTGATGACCTGGACTACCAAGATGTATCAGATGCAACTCAAAGTAATGCTTGTATAGTTTGCAATAGCAATTTTATAATAGATATTGATCACAGCATGAGCTGAAATTCCAGTAACAACAGTAGCTACTTTACTTGAAATATAAATTTTCTCAAAACTAAAACCACTCAAAAAATTTGAATTTGATCCACAGGGGCAAATTTTTCAGTTAATCCAGTTTAACTTGATAATCTCTCTTCGCTTGACATTTTAGGTCCAGAAACAGGTAAAGGATTGACAATCTTAGAAAATGTGAATTTGTAAAGAAACTAAGATTAATTTATCAGCAGATATTCCACAATAATGAGGGCGAGCACCCTACTAAAAGCTCCGTGCCTGCCCTGTCACATTTTCAGCCACCTCCACCCTGGTCTCTTTGGGAGCCCTCCTCACTACCCATCTATCCACCCACAGCTCTTGTCCACCTTAAGTCCAGGGATTTCATCTCATCTCCACGTTTTCACTTTTGAAAGATTAACTTGGCCTCCTTACCATTCCATTCAGGAATACAGTTACACATCACTTAGCAACAGGGATACGTTCTGAGAATTGTGTCAGATTTTGCCATGTGAACATCACAGAGTGTACTTACACAAACCTAGATGGGATAGCCTACTCCACACCTAGGCTCTGTGGTAGAGACTGTTGCTTCTAGGATACAAACCCATACAGCATGGTACTGTAGTACTTATATATCTAACATAGTTAGATACTAAATGCTTATATATCTAAACATATCTAAACACAGAAAGGGGACAGGAAAAACACAGTATAAAAGATAAAAAATGGTACACCTGTATAGGGCAGATCCATTATAAACGTATGGGACCACCATTTTATGTGTAGTCTATCACTGACCTAAACGTATATGGTACATGACCGTAGTTGAAACCCAATACCTTTCAAATTTAAAAGCAATTCTGCATACCTGTGTATGAACTATATTTTCCCCCTATTCCAGAGTGCACAGCATTATCAGTTATGAGGAAGTGATTTTAAAATTCTAATGGGGACACTTTAATCCTTAGGAGTTTGATTTGTGATACCTCACCAACATTTTTAGACAGATGGCCAAGGGATAGCTTTCTGGTTTACTCCCCAAACATCCTACACTCAATCTGTCTAATAATTTACCTTTCTGTCAATATCTCATCCACATATCACTCCAAAGAAATAATAAACTCTCCTTCAAAAAATGCTATCTAACTCCTCTTCCAGATTAGAAAGAAGATGTCTAAACTCTTCTAGATTACTAGAAAAGTTTAATCTAGGAGAGTTTAGACATCTTCTTTCTAAACCAGAGGTCTTAAAAGAGAGTGAAAGATGATCTTTCAGGGTATAGAATGAAAATACTGAAATTTCTAGTCATGTTTAGTTGTCTCATTATTTGTTTTTGTGTATTTTATAATGGAAATAGCTTTAAGTAAACAGTGTGTAATTATAAATTTACAAGTGTTGCAGGTGTAAGCAAAAAATTCAAAGGATTATAAAGTGAAAAACATTTAAAGACTACTGGACCAAACAATAACACTTTCTCCTAATATACTTTTCTTGGTCCTGTGTGAACAATTCTTACTAAAAGTTTGTATTCTAGTTGTTTGGCTTATAAAATATTTTGTATTAATATAATGTTCAGATGGTAACATGACATTGTTTTTTTTCGAGACTAAATCTTGCTCTGTTGCCCAGGTTCAAGCGATTCTCCTGCCTCAGTCTCCCAAGTAGCTGGGACTACAGGCATGCACCACCACATCTGGCTAATTTTTGTATTTTTATTAGAGATGAGGGTTCCGCCATGTTAGCCAGGGCTTGTCTTGAACTCCTGGGCTCAAGAAATCCACTGGCCTTGGCCTCCCAAAGTGTTGGGATTACAGGTGTAAGCCACCATGCCTGGCCATAACATTTTTATTACTAAAACTCAGACTTCAGTTGACCTTCCTATTACATCTTGAATTACATTTTCTTATTCAGGTCTAGTCTTAAAGACATCTCTATAGCTAGGCTTAAAAAAATTTTGGCCTTTACTTCAAAACCAAGTGAGCAATCAAATAACCTAAAAAATAAATGACATTCAAGGCAAATTTTCTTTTTAGTTTTGTTTTTTGTAGTGGCCTCAGAATAGACAAGGCAAATTTTCAAACATGTATAGCACTTACATGGTACAGGCACTGTTCTAAGTTCTTTTTCATTTAATCCTCATAACAAAATTATAAAATTGTATCATAAAATTAATTTTTAATAAAATGAATCATAAAAACTAGTATTAATAGACAAAGAAATTTTACTTTTTTTTTTTTTTTTTTGAGACAGGGTCTTACCCTGTCACCCAGATTAGAGTGCAGTTGTGTGATCTCAGCATACTGCAATCTCCGCCTCCTGGGCTCAAATAATCCTCCCACCTCAGCCTCATGAGTAGCTTGGACTGTAGGCTCAAGCCACCATGTCCAGCTAATTTTTGTTATTGTTTGTAGAGACGGGGTTTCACCATATTGCTTAGGCTGCTCTTGAACTCCAGAGGTCAAGTGATCCACCACCTCAGCCTCCCAAAGTGCTGGGATTATAGGCGTAAACCATGGCGCCTGGCCTTTAGTTTTACTGATACCTCCTCTAAAACCATGGCCAATATTATTTTCAATGAAGAGGTTCTGAAGGGAAAACATTATCATCTGTGACTTCCACTTTCTTCCTCTACCTATGGTCAAGGAATCTAACCGATTAACTTTGCAGCTTTGGGCAGGCAATTTAACCTCTGAGCTTTAGAATCCTAATCTGCATTAAGGTCATTTGTTAGAGTACCTACTACAAACCAGACACTGCTTTTTGGCTAAAGGATATGGCAGTGAATAAAAGACACAATCCTGTTCCCAAGCAGCCTGTTAGGCAATTCCAAGAAGACACAGAAGGCAACTAGTCATTATAAGGTTGCTCATTACTATTTCCTAAAACAAAAGGCTACTTCTGTTATCATTACCTTAGTCCTATTTTCACTGCAAGGCAAAAATCCATCTAGCTCCTGTTTCTTAGCTGGTGAAAAGGGGCAGAAAAGGAGACAGTAAAACGATCAATCTGAATTTGGCACCAGTGAGCACATACACCTTCTACTTTTCCTTGAAATGAACTGTGTAAAGCTCTATAGATCCAGCCAGCTACAGGAGTAAAATCATATCGTAGCCAGGAATAAGGTTCTGCAAACGACTGACGGATAGCATCCCACAGCACTCTGGATCCTCCCAACACTTTTCAGAGATGCTGGTGAAGGTCTATTTACACCTGGAGGTTACAGCTGACATACTGCTGCATGTCTGATAGCTGCAAGATTCAACTGCAGTGAAACTTAATCCCTAATGATGTCACTTCCAGGCTGCCCTTATAAGACCCTCCATGAGACATCCTTTTATGTATTCAAAATTATTATATAATCACAGACCACGCTGTCCATGGTCACCACTATTACACAGAAAGCACTGCTCAGACAGCCTGGTTTTAGCACAGATTTTAGAACCACCAGCAAGAGAATAAAAGAATCCTGCTGAATCAAAAATAAACACATGAAATAAACAGGAACTCTCAAGAGCAAATTTCCCTCCTCAGCGGCTAACAAACACCTCACTAAACCTAAATATCTGAGACAAACCCACATCTTCACCCAAAGGATCACAAATATCATTGGCCACACCTTAGGAGTTATAGGTTACAACCTCCAAATCTTTGTGAAGGAGGTGGGTAAAATCTATTTCCTCATGTATGCATTTCATACCATTCTGCTAAATATAATGAAAATCTGTAGCAAAATATTTGCAGTTTGCTGATAATCTACAAAGCCAGGTAGTTGGCCATGATTTTCCCTCACCCTTGGTATCTGCTCTGTCAGCATTAGAAAAATTCTGAATACTCCTCACCGCCTCCTCCTCCCTGTGTTCATGCACCTAAATTCACAATCAGCTTGTTGACTTCAGACTCAGTGGGCAGCCTGGGTCCCCTTGGGCAGTTGAGCAGAAAGGAAGGGCATTCAGAAAGAAGATGAGAAGGGCACGGCACCCAGGTTGAGGTCATGTCCACCTGTCCATACTGCCAACCCTTCGGGCCCCAAGTCATGATCTGGGAAGAATCTTCTGCTGACAAGACTGTCTTTGGTCACACAGGCACACCCCACACTGGGCTCTCCCAATTCTCCTGATTCTCCATAACCTCCAGCTCCTTTCTGAGAACAAGCTGGTGTTACCTGGACTTTTTGCCACTTCCATGACAGTGCAGACCCAGTCTGGACACTGGAGGATTGTCCTGTCCATCTGACTTCTCATTCCTTTGGTCTTATTGCTCCTCTATCCCCAGCCCTCCTCTTGTCACCCAGCATTTCTCCATCCCAGGTCCTCCCTCCATCAACAACCCTTCTCTCTTCCCCCACAGTGTCTGGAACCTTCTATCCACTGTTCAATTCCCTAACAGTTACAAGCAAGGGCTTTGGAGTGTAGCGATCTGGTTGAGCCCAGCTTCTACCATTTCTGGATGAATGACCTTGGGCAAGTTGCCTAATCCCTTTAAACCTGAGATTCTTCATCTGTACAGCAGAGCTTACCTCATCTCTGAAAGTGAGGATTAAATGAAACTACACATAAAGCACTTAGCAAAATCCCCATCATACATTCAAATATTTAACACAGGCCTATTTTACACCAGGAAAGGGTTTCATAAATGGTAGTGATTATCACTCCCTCCCTCCATCACCTTTTTATTTTTCATTGTGGTAAAATGAAAATTTTACCATTTTAACCATTTTTAAGTATATAGTTCAATAGCACTAAGTACATTCTTCTGCAACCATCAGCACCAGGCACAAAAGTTTTTCATCTTCCCCAACTGAAACTCTCTACCCATTAAACACTAACTCCCCATCTTCGCTTTTTTTTTTTGGAGACAGAGTCTTACTCTGTCACCCAGGCATGGTATCAGCTTACTGCAACCTCTGCCTCCCAGGTTCAAGTGATTCTCCCACCTCAGCCTGCCGAGTAATTGGGACTACAGGTGCGTGCCACCACACCAGGCTAATTATTTTACATTTTTAGTAGAAACGGGGTTTCACTACGTTGTCCAGGCTGATCTCGAACTCCTGACCTTGTGATCCACCTGCCATAGCCTCCCTAAGTGCTGGGACTACAGGAATGAGCCACCACGCCCGGCCCATCTCTGCTTTTGACAGGGCTTCTCTCCTCTGGAGACACTGGCTCACCAGTGGCTCTGGGCAGGTGGAAAGAGTGGACATTCTACAGCCCATCTCTCTTCGAACCTCATGTAAAGGTTCATCCCTCTTTGAGTCATAGTCACAGTCATACCATGTTCTACCCCAATCCTCATCCATCACCTACCTATTTTTGATAACTTCACATGCACCAGGAAAATGGGGCAATAGGCCTTAGCTCACAGTTATCTCTTCCGCTCTTCCTCCCGAGAGACGTTCCTGCCCAGTAGTCAGCTCCTAAAGGAACAAAAGCAAACGGGACAACCTGGGTTAGAAGCTCCACTCCATCGTTTATTAACTGCATGACCTTGAGCAATTACTTGACCTCTCTGGGCCTCTGGTGCCTCACCTGTAAACAGCGATAAATAATAGTACCTATTTGTGGGGTTGTGTTGCATGAAAAGTCCAAAGTACTTAGACCAGTGCCCAGCACAGAGTCAGTGAGAGCAGTTGTTCTCGTTATGCCTGAACTTGAGCTCTGATCCCTGGCTCTTGACACTGGCCAGCCATTCCCAGGATCACACCTCACAGTCAGAAGCCGTATTTCCATGATCTTGCTTCATGACCACAGCCTCCTATCCTTGTGGCTTGCACACCTCCTCCTTTCTGAGGTCCTTGCTCTCGGATGGTCCTTGAATATGTCCCCTGAATATGTTCTCTTCTTTGTTCTTACAGTGTGGACCCCACCAACAATCACCCCCTTGTCAGCACCTTCAATTCTCCACAACCCTCTTTAGCCACATCCAAGGGAACCAATAACAGAACTCAGCTTGTCCTCACCTACACCCTGGGCCCCAAAGACCACAGAAATTGCATCACTGTGCAGAAAGATGCCACAGCACTTAAATTCTCTAACCCAAAAGACCTTTAATATTCTAAAAGGCCCTCCTACTACTCCCTGCAACTACTGTTTCAAACTTTAATCATTCTCCTCCATCCTATTTCTAGCAAATGCCCTTTCTTCCCACTTTACTCAGAAAACAGAAGCCAGCAGGCTTGATGTGCTAACACCCCAGCTTCCCACCCTGGTGCCTTGCCTACCCACTCACCCACATGCACCTCCCCTGGCTTTTCCTCTTCACTCTTGTTCCAAACCAATCTTCTTCACAGCTCCCTGCCCCACCCCAGATTCCATCCACTTACCCATACACACCACCCGGTTCACCTTCCAAGCCTCAGCTAGGGTGGTCCCCCTACCCCGACCCAACTCCCACCTCACCTGGCTACTCCCTTGAGACACAGCTCAAGAATCGCCTCCTGCTGGGCGTGGAGGCCCGTGCCTATAATCCCAGCTATTTGGGAGGCTGAGGTGGGAGGATCGCTTGAGCCCAGGAGTTAGAAACCAGCCTGCGCAACATCGTGAAATTCCATCTCAAAAAAGAAAAATTACCTCCTCCTTGAAGCCCATGCCCCAGCTTCTCTAATACTCCATTCACATCTATGTAAACTTTACTTTGTTATTTTTTCCTACTGTCTCTCTCCCTGAGAACACAGGCTACATCACTCATTGCTAATCGAAAGTGCCAATAAGTGTTGAATAAATAAAAGGATGAGTACAGTGGACCCATTTTCTGTTCTGAAATGTTTCACCAATTAAGACTCATCATCAGCCACTTACAAACGATGTCGTACATTTTCTCCCTCTGATCTAGACTGAGAAGCAACCACTCCCTTGCCCTTCCAAAACAAATATCCCTTTGATGAAAGGTAAAACCAGAAACAAAACCACTACTTCCTCCTCAACAAAAACAGAAAGCCCAAAATAGCAAGACAGTTTATGAAAAATATCCAGCTGACACTGGCTTAGGTAGGGATAAATGCAGTTGTCCCAGCTTAAGAGGAGAAAGGGAAGTTTACCTTGGATGGTGATTTGGGGGAGGCAATAATATTCACATGCTAACCAAGAAAGTTGACCAAAATAATAAACCTGAGGTCTATTTATAAAGCAAGGGAGGAAAAGGAAACGAGTAACTCTGTGGAAATTTCCTTCCTTTGTCTAGTTTTGCTTCTGATATGGCTACCACACTAATTTCTCGATACCAATTTAGGACAATTTAATTTATAGGAAGTCATTTTGAAGGGCCCCAGGGAACTGCAGATGGCACCTCAGGGGCCCATCTGTTTAAGGATGAAAGCTTAGTGCACACCATTACATCACTCTGACCTCCTCAAAAAATTCCTATCTGACAAAACCTAGATGTTTGCTCTGTCAACAAGATATTTGTGCTTGTCCCCAGCCTCAGGCTTTGGTTCCTGATTAGTTTTAAAATCATTATGCACCCCAACTGAATAGGGCTACTGTTAGCAGCTGTAATGTCTTCTTCTGGGCAAATCCCCAAGTCTGTGGCCTTCAGGGAGTGATTTCTGTCCTTTCTGCATAATTGCACACTTTTTCCTGATTGATGAGCTGATCAGTGTTCCTACCCCTTCCTGAGCTAGAGCCTCTCTCCTCCCGCTCTATTTATTTTCCCAGGGGATCAGAGGGGAGGGGAGAATCCATGGTGAAGCAGGCCTTTGGCTCTCCCCAAATAAATGCTTGGGCACTCTACATTATTACAACTTTAGCAGCTCAGTTCTGTCCCAGAGCAGACTCACCATCCCTTCTCGCCATCCTTAAAGCTGCCCTTGTGCCAGGAAACAGCTGCTATTTTCTAGATCTTCCCAGATCCCATGATGCCCCAGCACCCATAAGTATAGATTCACATCAGTCAAGTGGGTCACCTGATCACACATCTGTGCTCACCTTGGAGCCTGCCTACATCACCTACATCCTCCCCAATTTCCCACACTCCTAGATGCTCAATAGGGCACAATCACATTGCATCAACTGTGCTGTGGCTGGTAGGTGCTGCACAACAACCCTGGCAGAGAATGTAGAAATTATATTTTAAACAAGTATTTTTGGGGGAAGTGGGGACTGGATGATCGCATGTACCAATGTTTGCAACTTACTTTGAAATACGATTTGAAATAAGATAGTGTGATGGGTAGATACATAATAAAGCCCAGATTGCATGATAATAATTACAGAATCTAGATGGGGGTATGTGGGTATTCAGTGTACATTTCTTTCAACTTTTTTTTTTGAGACAGGGTTTCACTCTGTCCCCCAGGCTGGAGTGCAGTGGCACAATCACAACTCACTGGAACCTTGATCAGCCCACCTCAGCCTCCCAAGTAGCTGGAAATTACAGGTGCATACCACCACACCCAGCTAAGTTTTAAATTTTATTTTTTGTAGAGATGGGGTTTAGATATGTTTCCCAGGTTGATCTCAAACTCCAGGCCTCCAGCAGTGCAACTTTTCTTCATGTTTGGACATGGTTTACCGCTGGTTGTGTTAAACTTTGATTACTTGATCAAAGTAGTGTCCATCAGGTTTTTCCACTGTAAATTTACCTTTTCCCCACCTTTCCATACTCTGTCTCTTAGAAGTGAGTCACTAAATTCAGTCCACACTCAAGGGATTAGGAGGATTAAGGCCTAGCTAGTGAAGGGGGAGGTATCTGCAAGCATTACTCAAAATTCTTCTATAAGAAGATGTCTCTTCTCCCAGTATACAGTTATATGCAGGTATAATTGTTGTATACCTTGGACTATAACGCAACACACCACATTATTTATTTTGTTGCTCAAATTAATCCAGCTTTGGCTATTAGGAGCTCTTTGAGGTTGGCTGGTATGTCCTTCAAACATGCCCACATCCTTTGTTTCATGATTACTTCCTTATTTTCTGACAATGCAAGATGTCCAGACCTACAATTATCCATTTCTTAAAGAAATCCTGGTTACTGTGACTGGAGAATGGAATTTAGAAACCAAGATCTGGGTGTACTTTTTGTTACTATGGTGTTATCACTTCTAAGCTCTTTCAATGAACAGATCTAGGAAATAACTGTGTGTCCTAATCCATTCTGTATCTATACTAAGCTAAACCTAAGTTCACATTGAGGTTTCTGACTTTAATACGGTCCCACCAAGTTCACTCTAGTCTTCTTTCCTTGTATACCTTTGACTTTACCTTTGGCTTTCCTCTCCAGCTGTGGGAAACCTGGCTCTCTCCATCCACCACTCCTTCACTATTTGTTCAATCCTTGAACATATGTAAAGCAGTGTTGGAACTGTCAAACTGTGCACCATGAGAAACTTTACCACTAGAGTACAGCGTTTATGCACAGTTCTTTTTGTAGTTTGTGTAGTTTACAGTCAAAACACCATTTTCCAAAGCTACCCAGGTCCACACCTTTCTATCCCCACTCTCCTCAGTGGCCACGTCATGCAACTGGAAAGCAGGTAGGCTTTTGGCCACTGTCTGTCTGCATCTCAAAGCCCCACCCCCACCACCCCTCACATGCAGAGGTATAAACAGCTGCTGGTTGATGTTTTATAAATTTGCATAAAGTTATTTCATGCCAACTTTATTTAAATAATTAAAATCTATTTACTTAAGTAGCTGACATCCCTTCATATTGGTATACATTTGTTTTATCCTTAGTACTATAATACTTACGTTTAAGTGTACCCCTGACACCTAGCTCAGTTCTGGACCACGGTGTAAATTACTCAGATACTAATCAATGAACATATTCAACAAATTTATTGAAAGAAACTACTATGTTTAGTTAATTTAACACAGTTAATTGCCGGAAGTCAATCAATAAAACCAGAACAATGTTTACTGCAGTGTTAGTTAAAATTCAGTAATAAGTAAATAGTTGAAAAAATTATGTTACACCTATAGGCTGGAAAATGAATTACACACATTTATTAGAAATCATTTCTAAAAGAAGGCATACTGATATAATACACACTGTGTGTACAAAAATATCAAGTTATACAACAAAAGGTATGGCATTTATTTAACTTATGTCTGTGAAAAGAAAAACACTTAAGGGAGGCATATACCAAAACTTGTTTTTGTTTTAAGACAGGGTGTCACTGTTGCCCAGACTGGAGTGCAGTGGTGAGATCACGGCTCACTACAGCCTCAACCTCCCAGGCTCAAGTGATCCTTCCACCTCAGCCTCATGAGTAGCTGGGACCACAGGCAAAGGCCACCACACAAAATTTGAAAATACAAAAACTATCAAATAATTGTTGTATTTTTTGCAGATTTTTATATTTTTTGAGGGTGTCTCACTATGTTGCCCAGGCTGGTCTCAAACTCCTGGGCCCAAATAGTCCTCCCACCTTGGCCTCCTGAAGTGCTGGGATTTTAGGTGTGAGTCACCACACCCAGCCACCAAGTTATTTTTAAATTACTTTTTTCATCTCTTTTTAAAAGTAACAAACAGAAGACTGCCCTGTGGAAAACCTTCAAGAGAATTCTTCCAAAACAAAGAGTACTGGACCTGACAAAGAAGAAACAGAGTCAGTTGCTGTGAACCAGGCAGAGTGTACCCAGGGCTGAGCCAGGCCAGAGATGCACAGGGCGCAGCAGGCTGGCTGATGGATGCCCTGGAGTTGGCTGTAATCTGAGATGAGCATCAAAAAGGTCAAGGCAGTGGGTGTCAGTGCTAATATGTTTAATACAGACATAAGAGTGGAATTGAGAGCTGTCTGGGGAAGCAAGTAGAGAAAGGTAGGGTTTAAAGAGCAGGAAAGATTTAAATGGAAGCAGGGAAGAGGAAGGAAGGCAAAATGAATGGAGACAGGTATAAGACCACCTCCTGCCTGGAAGGTTTCTCATCCCATTCGATAAAAACCCAGGGGAGATCATAAGCAATGACAGCCACCGGGAGCCTCAGTTTAAAGTTTCCAAGAATCCCACCCTCGAGCAATGTGCTGGGGAGGGGAAGGATTGCCTAATGGGATCTGGTTAGTCTTAGCACCAGATAACACTCAAGTGGCTGATAACAGGAGCCTAGCTCAGGGTTTTCAAAGATTAACGTTTTCACATTGGAATTTACACTCCACTCTTATAAAAAGTGGTTTTACCAGAGAATAACACACACACATGGTAACCATCCATTACACTGAAAGTTCAATGGCAATAAAATAACCAACTCTCAGTTTGCAGCAATCTTCAATAAACAACACTGAGCCCACTAGCAAGCCATCTTCAAGACTAGATCACACATACATAATTACAAAAAAAAGTTACAGGACAACCTTATGCAAATACAGGGAATCCCCATCTCACTGTCACAGCTGGGGGAAAATTAGTATTTGCTGAACACCTAATTAGACAAGGAATAGGTATCTGACACCCATTATCTCCTTTAATCCTTACAACAAACAAGGCAAAGATCGGCCTCGTAAATGACTAGTTTGGAAATGGCAAAAATTTTAATTCATACTCAGCTCTGTCCAGCTCCAAGCCTTCCATCTTTCCACTTTGGAGTGATGCTTCAACAAACTCAAAACAGGTTTAAATACATCTTTAATATCACTGGTTTGAAAAGAATAAATCGGATCAGTTCTTTCTCCAAACAGTAGTTATTTTGTGAGATAACTGGAACATGATGACAAGATTGCAACTTTAAAATCTAAAGCATGTTCTCAAATCCCAATGCAGTAAAGTTAACCATTTGTGATTTGGCAAAATAATATTACAATACCCACAAATAAATCAACTTGATTACAAAGTTTTAAAAAGGTACAAATCAAAAATACTCTTTGCAACATGAAGATTTCAAATTGAGACACAAACATCTAGATTTGATTCTTTTCATTCTCAGTGACGACTAATCTACTTTGTACTCTTAAAATATTTCACTTTAGGCAGGTGTGGTGGCTCACATCTGTAATCCCAGCACTTGAGGAAGCCAGGGGAGGAGGATGACTCGAACCTAGCTCTAGACCAGCCGAGAAAACAGAGACCTCATATCTACAAAAAACAAATAAAAGATTAGCAGGGTATGGTGGCACTCGCCTGTAGTCCTTGCTACTTAGGAGGCTGAGGCAAGAAGATTGCTTGAGCACAGGAGTTGGAAGCTGCAGTGAGCATGCACCACTGCACTATACAGGCTGGGCAACAGTGCGAGACCTTGTCTCCAAAAAATAAAAGGAAAAAATAGTAAAATAAAATATATCACCCTATTCCTACCTATACCTCTTCTCCTCTGCTCCTACATACCACCTCTCATCCCCAAGAGATTCTTGCTTCTATATGATTCAGAAACCATGAAATAAAAAAGATTAGGATCCATCGATAGTTATAATCTCCATTATTCTGAGATAGAAATCCCCCCCACCAAAAGTGAGAATTAGATATGTATAGTGTACTACAGATTCTTAGTCCAAACCATGAGAAAGGTTTTTCATAGTAAAATGATTTAAATTTTTTAGTACTCTTTAAATGACCAATGTGATAGTGTCATATATACACTGTAGGTATTTGCCAAACCTCAGAACATACATTCATGCAGAAGGCATTCAAATGCTATTTGTTATGGAATAAAAGCAATTCAGGACAAAAGGTAATATCTTCTCTTCAGACAAACCAGAAGATGATTTTAGACATTAACTTTTTAAAAATTTAACAAGAAAATTTAAGAGTTGAAAGTTGGAGGGAGAGAAAACCAATGTCCATGTTTTATTTCTTAAGCACAGAGGATTCCCCACTCTTACTGCTTCACTTGACTAGCCTTAAAAAAAAAAGGGTGGGCACGGTGGTTCATGCCAGATTGCTTGAGTGCAGGAGTTCAAAACCAGCCTGGGCAACACGGCAAAACCCTGTCGCTACAAAAAATACAAAAATTAGCTAAGGTGGGAGGATTGCTTGAGCCTAGGAGGTCAAGGCAGCAGTAAGCTGTGATCGTGCCATTGCACTCCTGCCTGACCGAGATCCTGCCTCTGAAAACAACAACAACAAAAAACAGTGGCAAGTGCTTTGCTGGGGTTGGGGGAACTGAACTGAAGTCTGAGTTCACCCACTTCCACAAAGCTGCTTTGGGAAGACTGTTCAGTCTGACTCCTTTCCTTGGCTGAAAACTGCTCATATTTACCTCTACCTTGAAATGCCGTTAAAGCCCAGAAGGTGCATCTACTTCTTCAGAGATACTTGCTAAGTATTTTCTCTCTGCCCTCATTCTAATGACAAAGAGGCCATTCCAGCCCCAAGAGTCTAGGAAGAGATGAGCATGAAGGCAAGAAACTAACATGGCTGTGAGGGAGAATACATGAGCAAAGGTGCAATGAACCACAGTGAAGAATCACAATGTTCCACAAAACAGCAGCTATTTAAAAAGCGAAGGAGGACAACCACACAACACCTGGGGGAATGCATGAAATCTATTAAACAGAAAAGCCTACAAGTACATGTATACCTTAGTTACAGCTATGTATTTTTAAGGCATAGGCAAAGAACAGAAGGGAAGGAAGAGAATAAATTAATGACTGCTGCATTTAAACACATTTTTTTTTTTTTTTGAGACAGGGTCTCACTCTGTTGCCCAGGATGGAGTGCAGTGGTGTGATCATAGCACACTGCAGCCTCTACCTCCCTGGGCTCAAGCAATCCTCCCACCTCAGTCTCCTGAGTAGCTGAGATTACAGGTGCATGCCACCATGCCCAGCTAATTTTTGTATTTTTTTCTAGAGATGAGGTCTCACTGTGTTGCCAAGGTTGGTCTCAAACTCCTGTGCTCCAGCGATCTGCCTTTCTCAGCCTCCCAAAGTGCTGGGATGACAGTCATGAGCCACCACGTCCGGCCTAAACACATATTACTCTTTTCTCTCGCTTTCCAAACTTTTATCACCGTTTAACATTTATAATTCTTAAAATATTTCAATTGACGTGAGAGCACAGATGGAGAAGCGATTAATTCTGACTGAAATAATGTATGTAAAAGGTGAAAAATCTAAAATCCCCCATGAATGGTGTTATTGTCAGAGCATGAAATAATCTAGCATTATGTATAATACTATGGCATTGCAATATCACAGGTTATTTTTATGTTCTGACATTTGGTTTACAGCTCACCTGAAAATATACAGTGTTAGTCATTTCTTTGCAATATTTTCTTTTTTTGAAAGAAATGCATGCACACTTGTAATCCCAGCACTTTGGGAGGCTGAGGCAGGCAGATCACTTGAGGTCAGGAGTTCCACACCAGTCTGGCCAACACAGTGAAACCCCATCTCTACTAAAAAATACAAAAATCAGCCAAGCATGGTGGCACACACCTGTAGTCTCAGCTACTCGGGGTGTGCTGAGCCAGGAGAATTGTGTCACTGCACTCCAGCTTGTACAACAGAATGAGACGCTGTCTTTTTCAAAAGAAAGAAAGAAAAAAAAAGGAGAGAGAGAGAGAGAGAGAGAGAGAGAGAGAGAGAGAGAGAGAGAGAGAGAAAGAGAGAAAGACGAAGTGTATGAATATGAAAAAAATAGTGAAACAGTACAAAAGGGTCCACAATGAAAAGCAAGACTTTCTTCTATCCCAGAGTCCATATCCCTCCCAAAGGCAATCATTATTAGTAGTTCCTTATATATACTTGTTTTTTGGTGTTTTTTTTTTAAGAGACAGTGTCTCGTCCTGTCGCCCAGGCTGGAATACAATGGAGCGATCTCGGCTCAACTGCAACCTCTGTCTCCCTGGTTCAAGCAATTCTCCTGCCTCAGCCTCCCAAGTAGCTGGGACTATAGGTGCATACTACCACACCCAGCTAATTTCTTTTGTATTTTAGTAGAGACAGGGTTTCACCATGTTACCCAAGCTGGTCTTGAATTCCTGAGCTCAGGCAATCTACCTGCCTCAGCCTCCCAAAGTGCTAGGATTATAGGCATAAGCCACCGCACCCAGCCTCTTATATATATTTCTAAAGATACTCCACGCATATATATTTTTCGTTTAATAATATTATTGGAAAATTTTCCTTAAGAGCACACATTCTTTTAACATCTGCATATCACTCTATCGTATGGATACACCAATTTTACTTAATCAGACCATGCACTGTAAAAATGCATGAGTATGCTATTAACACTATTTATATATTATTTTCCCTCATATTTTGATTTTCTTTCCTAGCAAATTCTACATCTTCCTATCAAAACACAAAATGTACATGTATTATTAATCAGTGACGGTTTATTTTAATCCCTAAGTACAGTGGTGCGATCTTGGCTCATCACAACCTCCGCCCCCTGAGCTCAAGCAATCATCCCATCTAGGCCTCCTCACTAGCTGGGACTAGAGACGCCCACCACTACACCCTTCTAATTTTTTTATTTTTTGTAGAGACAAGGGTTTGCCATGTTGCCCAGGCTGTTCTCAAACTCCTGAGCTCAAGCAATCCACCCACGCTAGCCTCCCAAAGTGCTGGGATTACAGGTGTGAGCCAGAGCACCCAGCCCATAACCCTAAGTTCTTCAGCAAGATACACAAGGCCCATCAGCAAGTTCACACTCACCAGGCTCTCTGGGCTTATTTCCTAGGAATTCCTGCTTCACACTACTGAATCCAGGCAAACCCCTGATTGCATATAGTCCTCCTAAATACTCCATCCATTGCTCATGCTGTTGCTTTGGCTATAACCCATCCCACCTTGCTTGCTTAAGTGAATTCTTACTCAATCTTCCAAGACGGGGCTTAGGCATAACCTCCACTGGAAGCCTCTCCTAACCCTCCAGGCAGAGGAAATGCCCTGGTGCTCTGCTCCAGCCTCAGCCTGGATCTTGGCACTTAACCTCCTTGGGATGAATTCTTATGTCAGCCTCGCCCACTCACTAGAATTTAACTTCCTCCAGGATAGAAACCACATCTTATTCATCCTTGTAATTGCCTAGAATTTGATATAATTTATCTCCCGTTGAATCGAACAAGAAGGAAACTTCTGAATGTCTATTATGTGCTAGAAGCTGCTCTAAAAGTACTGTACAAACATTATTTTTCAGCTTGTAAAATGATCCCCATTTTACAGACGAAGAAACTGAGGCCATGAAGAAATTTATCAAAGGGCATTAGAGAAGGACTGGAATTTGAAACCAAGTCTACTTTACTCCAGAATCACTGATCTTTCCATTATGCTGTTCCAATGCATGTTTTGATGCTGAAAACTAAGTCAAATATGCAGTCCTAAAGGACTTGAAATCTTCATAATTATTATGGATAACCTAACGGCATGATAGTCTCCCAAAAAGTCAGTCAAAAGCAATCTAAAATGTAGGACTAAAATGGCCGGAAACAAAAAAAAATTATTTTTTGAGACAGTCTTGCTCTGTTGCCCAAGCTGGAGTGAAGTGGCACAATCATAGCTCACTGCAGCCTTGATTTCACAGGCTCAAGCCTTCCAGGTGGCTGGGATTACAGGCATGAGACACTACATTCAGCTGATTTTTTTTTTTTTAACTTTTAGTAGAGATGAGATCTCAGTACGTTACCCAGGCTGCTCTCAAAATCCTGAGCTCAAGCAATCCTCCTACCTCAGCCTTCCTCAGTGCTGGGACTACAAGCGTGAGCCACCGTGCCTGGCCAGAATTGCTAAACTTAAATGCCTGTTCCCAAATCATAGTGGAGGCAGGTGAGATACCAAAGTACTGAAATTATAGGCATGAGCCACCTTGCCCAGAGCCCCCCAAAAAAGTACTATAAACAAGCAAATTCTGCCAACAGTATCCACACATCTACATTTAGCACCCTCAAGGGGTGTCCCTGAGGGGCCATTCAAAATGAACTGCACGTGCAGTTTTAGCAGGTGCAATAATGAGGCTTCTTCCCCCACATTGTGCCCTCCCTGTGAACACTGTCAGTTATGGTCCACATTTCTCTCCCCACCCCACAACTCCGCAGTCCCCATAGCAACCACTAAAATTGACCTTTGGACAAGGACCCCTAAAAGATCTACAGAATGACCAATTTTGGTCATAGTCACCCCAGGAAATGCCTATTAGGAAGCCTATAGAGGGACTGGGCAAGGAGGGGGTGAGGAGGGCAGCTCCATAGGAGGCGGCATGGGTCCAGCCAGCCTGCCATGAGACCTGGGGGGAGGTACAGAACCTCACCTGCAAAAAGCCCATGAGGTAGGAAGAAAGAATGCCTACTTCCTAAGGCCTTCAAGAGAGCTGAATTAAACTCTGGCATACAGTGAGGGCTCAACTGGCTCCTGCTAAGTGACTGAACAAACCAACCAGTGAGCAAGCTGACTTCCTCCTGTGTCCTCCCCAACTGGATGGGGTCTAAGGAAAAGAAGCTGGGAACTGGGAAGCCCCATCACTCTAACAGGAAGTAGTAAGCACATTTAGCAAAGGTGGAGAGGGAAACAAAGGAAGGTGCTCCTCCCTCCCACACATTGGAAACATGAACTCATCAGCAGCAAGCAGTTAATCTACCCAAACCTTGCTCAGTGAAAGAGACAAGCAAAAATTATCCCAAGGGTAACAAAATACCAACAAAAAAAGCACACAAGCTGAAAACAAAAATGAAAACACCTTTTTCTTTCTTTTTTTTTGTTTTGAGATAGAGTGTCGCTCCGTTGCCCAGGCTGGAGTACAGTGGCCCAATCTCGGCTCACTGCAACCTCTACCTCCCGGGTTCAAGCGATTCTTCTCTGCCTCAGCCTCCTGAATAGCTGGGATTACAGGCCCTCCCCACCACGCCTGGCTAATTTTTGTACTTTTTAGTAGAGATGGGGTTTTGCCATCTTGGCCAGGCTGGTCTTGAACTCCTAACCTCAGGTGATGCACTCACCTCAGCTTCCCAAAGTTCTGGGATTACACTCGTGAGCCACCATGCCCAGCCACTTTTTCTTGATAACTATCAGGCACAACCACATAAAAATGCCCCCCAACTCTGGAGGAAAAGTAGAGTAAGGTAGGTAATGTAAAGCAATGTACACAGTCAACCCTAAATACACTTTCTAGCTGAATAAATAGACACTTAATATGTGCTGAGTGAACCAGGCAGGTGTCCAGCCTTCACCTTCCCACCCAGGATTCACAGAGTGGCACTAGCTCAAGTCCAAGTGTTCTGACTTTATCCACTCCATTCCCAAAACCACCTTCTCAAATACCCACAATCCAAATTCACAGAAAATAGCTCAGGGGGGCTGTGTTTCAGGGTCACAGTGGGGCAAAGGGACTAAACTGGGACCTTAACCCAGTCTGTCTGGCTTCAAATCTTCTACTCCCAAAAAAAAAAGACACACATGACAGAGGGGAACCAGAACCTAGGCTGGTCAGGACTAATTATAGCCAAATGGTCTAATGAATGAGTGATCAGGTTTAAAACCCAGATTTCAAGAAATTGAGTACTTTTCAGTGGCTTTTTCTTTTCTTTTCTTTTTTTTTTTTTTTTTTCGAGACAGGGTCTCGCGCACTCTGTTGCCTGGAGTGCAGCGGTGTGATCACTGCTCACTGTAGCCTTGACCTCCTGGGTTCATGCAATCCTCTTACCCCAGCCTCCAGAGAAGCTGGAACTACAGGTGTGTGCCTCCACAGCAGGCTAATTTTTGTATTATTTGTATAGAGACGGGGTTTTACCATGTTGCCTAGGCTCGTCTTGAACTCCTAAACTCAAGTGATCCAGCCACCTTGGCCTTCCAAACTGCTGGGATTACAGGCATAAGCCACTGTGCCCAGGCTTCAGTGACCCTTTTCTTTTTTGGAAACAGAGCATTGCTCTGTCAACCAGGCTGGAGTGCAGTGGCACAATCTTGGCTCACTGCAACCTCTACCTCTCGAGTCAAGCGATTCTCCTGCCTCAGCCTCCTGAGTAGCTGGGATTACAGGAACTCACGATGATACCTAGCTATATATATATATATATATTTTTTTTTTTTCTTCTTTTTTTTAGTAGAGACAGGGTTTCCCCATGTTGCCCATGCTGGTCAGTGACTTCTTAATCAGTGACAGCGTAGGCCAACCAAGAACCTTAAGCTATACTCCTTCTCCACGTCCCAGGTTCCCTCCTTCAAGCTCTTTAATACAGGAGAAAAATACTCAGAATTGAGCTTCACTAGAAATCTCTTGCTAAAGGTCCACTCAAAACAAATAAACCAAACCTAATTTTGAGGACTTGTTACTTTTGAGTGTTAATCCAAAAAACTAAAAAGCTTTCTTGGCAGAATTAAATATGAATGCACACAGGTTCCTAAAAACAAGCAATTTTTCTCAGATGTTGCTTTTTACCAGAGAGCAACATCCTATTCTTTGAGGAGTCCTCAAAAGCTCCCTGAAGGAAGTGAAATTACAAGACAGGCTAGGCCACTGGGAGAGCCAAACATTTCTCAAATGCGCCTCTCTTTCTCTCAACCCAGCAGCTTAACATAGAAGCACCTCCTGGGGGCAGGGCCTGGAAATCTGCATTCCAAATAAGTGCCCCAGATGGTGCACAGGCATTACCCATGCCCTCCTACAAATTCCAAGTCATGCCTACCTGGAGGCATATCATTAGCTTAAAGGAGTTTCTACAGGAATGCCAAATTTCCAACCGCCTACCAAGCATTTCCAACTGGGTATCCCAGATGGCCCCCAAACTCTGCCCCTCCCCTCCTGAGAGAGTACTATTACAGTATCGTTCATCATCCACACCTTGCTGCCACACCTGGAAGTCTCTATCTTCGGTCAGCTGCTAAATATTCCTTTGCTAACCTGGAAAACCTGGAAGAAGCTTCCATTTTATCCCACTACAAAAATCATACCCCATGTGCACCCTTCCTTCATGTTCTCATCCCCTCTTAAGTGAAACTGATAGGGAGCCACTGATTTAGACTGAGTTCCTGCACTAGGAACCAACAGATCAACCCAAATGGAGTCAGTCATGCAAAGGTTCCACATCACCAAACCAAAACCTAAGCTGTTTACTTGTAAGACCTGACCCTCCAAGCAATCAGGTGAGAAATGACAGTCAAATCTCCAAACAGGCCAATTTTCAAAAAGCATGAGATTCACAACAACCAATCAAAAGGGGCCCAGTCGGCTGGGCACAGTGGCTCATGCCTGTAATCCCAGCACTTTGGGAGGCCAAGACAGGCAGATCATGATGTCAGGAGTTCAAGACTAGCCTTGCCAACATGGTGAAACCCGGTCTCTACTAAATAAATACAAAAATTAGCCAAGCATAGTGGTAAGTGCCTGTAATCCCGGCTATTCAAGAGGCTGAGGCAGGAGAATCACTTGAACCTGGGAGAGGGGGGTTGCAATGAGCCAAGATTATACCACTGCACTCCAGCCTGGGTGACAGAGCAAGACTCTGTCTCAGAAAAAAAGAAAAAAAAGAGGGGCCCAGTTAACCTGAGCTGGCAGAAATAAGGACATCGCCTCTGCTTTAACCCACACAAGGAAAGTAACCTGAGGTTAACCAGTCCACCTTTGGCACTATGCTGCCTCTGTGCTCCTGCTCAAGCTAACTTACAAAGCCCACTCACTATTCAGCCACACACTGAAGAGTGCCTATTTTGCAGTCTGGATGCCGCCTAGTTTATGGACCCCTAAAAAATGACAATTAGATCTTTAAAGCTTCATTTATTGAAATGCTGCTCTTTGACCTCTTGTTTTAAAAACTGGTGGCACAGGACAGTAAACCCAAGTTCAAATCCTGGCTGAACTAGGTTACTTTGAGCCTGCTTTCTTTTCTGCAAAATGAGGATGACAACAGCACCCTGTGAAAAGTTTTTCTGTTAAGACTACATGAGCTAATGCACCTTCACCTGAAGTGCACACTCAAAGGTATTCAGCTGGCGTTAGTTCTCTTTCTCTCACTAACTCGGGCCTCAAACATCATCTCTCACCTGACCTACTTCAAAAGCTTCCTAACAGAGAGCCCTGCAGCCCATCTGTCCCCATGCCAGTCTCTCCTCCACACCACCACTGCCAAAGCTTTTCTCCAACACACAGATCTGATTACATCATCTCCCTGCTGAAAAACCTTTGACAGCTATCACTTGCTTACAGGATCAAGTCCATGCTTCTTAGCCTGGCATGGAAGGCCTTTGCAATCTGGTTCTCTTCTCCCTGCCACTGTACCCAAATGCCAAGCACCGTCTGTTCTAGTAACAACACCCCAAACACGACTTGTATTTTCATGCTTCTCAGCTTCTGCTTCTTGTGCTCCTTTTCTCTAGAAAGCCTCTCACCCTCTTTGCCACCTGCAAAGTCCTAGGCATTCTTCACCTCCTCCCTCTCCTCCTGTAAGCTTTCCCCAGCCACTGGTGGTGGCTCCTCCCCCTCCCCCTCCCTCTCCCCCTCCCCCTCTTCCTCCTCCTCCCCCTTCCCCTCCCCCTCTTCCTCTTCCTCCTCCTCCCCCTCCCCCTCCTCCCCTTTCCGCACTCCCTAACACCTTGCAGTGGTACTGTGTGTGCACTTGTCTCCTCAGACTGAGACACAGCGCTGGGCCTTGAACTCTGAAGGGCACAATGACCAGCTCTCAAGAAATATTTGTTGGAAAAATTAATACAAGACCTTCACCATCCGTTGACAAATGAAAATATTTTCTGATTTGTCAAATAGTTACTACCTTCATGGTAACTTTTATCTTTAAAAAACTCATAAGGAAATTATATTTGTTGAGCTGGCTAGCACTACTCTTAAGGAAGGAAGCAAGAAAGCCCTGTGATGAAAGTAAAGTCTCTTTATATTTTCCACTGGCTTAGGTCTCAACCACTGTCCTGGAAATGGTGTCTCTTTTTCCATGATGGAAGGGGGAAATAACACCCTTTGATTCCTCCTGGCTTAACTTTTGGTATGCAGAGTTGGGACAATTAAAGGGGTCCCTTTTGCTGAAGCAAAACATTTCAGAAAGGAAGAGATAAACAAAAATTTTTAATGGTAGAAGAAAAGTGTAAAAAGCTCAAGTACGACTTGACTTGAATGTCCCTAGAGAATCAAGTTCATTCTCAGTGAACAGGCACTATCTGGGAAGGAGCAGTGTGAGCCATTGTCTTGCTGAAATCTTTTCTTGTCCAAGCCAAATTCAAAGCCAAATGTCCAAAGACTTGGAAACAACTGATGACAGAAGAAAACACTTTTTGGTTTACCCATAAATGGCATGAATGCAAGGCCCATAACTGTCTAGGCATTCTCCAAACTGTTCCTTGGCTACTGTTCAAAACAGTAAGATTTTTTTGAACAGTGAAATTAAGATATATTAATTTCACCTTCACATATATCTTTAATAATCAAAAAGGCATTAAGGAGAATCCCCATTTCTCCATTGTGAGGATCTTGAAGGAAGCACTGACCACGCTCTTCTCTAGAAAAGACTGCTCTCCTGTCGGTAATATTTATTTCATAAATGAATATGCATATATGACTTGAGCATAGTACAACAGACTTACTCCACCTAAATAAAGCGTATTGTTCTAAACCATACTCAACCAAAACATTACTGAAGTCTGAGGAGCTTCATATGTTCTCATAGTCTCAGTAAATACATGGATTTTTTAAATACTGATTTTCATAAAACCCAGATAGTAGTATTTTTGTGCCAGTAACAAAATACCACTTTTGACTCTCATTCCTTCTCCTCTATAAATCACCATCTGAAACCATCCTACTTGTTAGTTTAAAACATTTCATATAGGCATATAATTATTTTAATATAAGCAACCAACTACCCATACAGATTATCTTGAAATCAAGAACTTATCTGGACTTCTGTAATACCTTAAAATTTACAATTTTTAAAACACTCAGAACAATTAAAAACTTCAATTTAACAACTGATCCAGAATGTCGAATAAAATATGGTAAAGACTGGATGTGGGGGCTCATGCCTGTAATCCCCACACTGGGAGGTTGAGGCAGGAAGGCTGCTTGAGCCCAGGCATTCAAGACCATCCTAGGCAACATAGCAGATCCCATATCTACCAAAAATAAAAAGTAAAAAAATTAGCCAGGCATGATGGTGCACACCTGTGGTCCCAGCTCTTCAGGAGGCTGAGGCAGGAGGATCACTTCAGTCCAGGAGGTCAAGGATGCAGTGAGCCAAGATTGTGCCACTGCACTTTAGCCTGGACAACAAAGTGAAACCCTGTCTCAAAACCTAAATAAATAAATCAATAACATAAAACATGGTAAGAGGAGGAGAAGGTGAAAGATGATCTGGTTTTGGCACCTCTGATCCACTCACAGTGCTAAGCCTTTCATATATGGTTTCTTTCTCCTTTAGCCTTGGCATAAACTCTATGAAACAGAAATTACTGTCCCTATTCTACAGACATAGAAACAGGTCAAGTAAATTGCCAGAGCCACACACTTAACCAAGGTTCATCAGCTTCAAAGATCACGCTTTTTACCTTATCCTATACGTTTGTGTTTTTTAAAAGTGGAGAAAAAAAAAGGAGTGTATATGTCTGTGTCTGTGTCTGTGTGTGTGTGTGTGTGTGTGTGTGTGTGTGTGTATTTTTGAAACGAAATCTTGCTGTCACCCAGGCGGGAGTGCAATGGCACATCTCAGCTCACTGCAAAACCTCCGCCGCCAGGGTTCAAGCGATTCTCCTGCCTCAGCCTCCCGAGTAGCTGGGATTACAGGCGTCTGCCACCATGCCCAGATAATTTTTTTTGGTATTTTTAGTAGAGATGGGGTTTCACCATATTGGCCAGGCTGATCTTGAACTCCTGACCTCATGACCCGCCCGCTGTGGCCTCCCAAAGTGAAGGGATTACAGGCATGAGCTACTGCCCCCAGCCCATATATTTTTAGTGGACTAACCATAGTTACAAAGTACCTACTCTGTCCAAGTCACCTTATTATTCACAACAGGCAAATTTTAATGCAGAAAACAGTGTCCCTGCTGGTTAAAGGATTAAATATAAGAATGTGCTGGGAACTGCTTATGACAGCTACCATTCATCATGGAAAGCTTCTTTATATATACTAAGCTATTATTCATTAAGATTCCCAAAATCCTTTAAGTTTAACTTTTCCCAGACCTACAACTAGCACTTGGAAGGACAGCAAGGGAAAAAAATGTAAATAGCAAACTAAGTTAGCAAAGTCAGCTATGTAGAAACTTTATTTACATGTCTGAGTTTCTAAGACAATGTACATAGAAAATTATCACCCTGAGGGTGTCCTTGAATTTATAGCTGGGTTTTAGATTAGCCTAAGCATTTATCAGAAAAATATTCTGTTAAAAATTTATCCAGTAGAGGTAGAAAGAATGCACATTCCTAAATGTACTTAAAAATTGTGTCTATAGAGTAGTATAAGACCAGTCTGCATAACATAGTAAGCTTTAATCAAGTTCACACACACTACACACACACACACACACAAATGTGTCTATAGAGCAGTATTTTATCATCACAACTCAGATACTTGTCATTCTGAATAAAATTCAACCACCAAAAACGTTTAACACCCAAGCCACTTTACCCAAAAGACACATGGTTTATAGTCTCAAGATATACTGAAAATATATTCATTTAACCATGCCAATTATTCAGAATACCTTTCCAAACACATCTGGAATCAATTCAACTTGCATCCCTTTGATATACTAACAAAACTAATTTCAAAACTCTAAGCTGTTACTTCTTTATATATATTTTAAAGCTATAAATTAATTGCTAAACTTTTTTAAGACAGAGTCTCACTCTGTCTCCCAGGCTGGAGTGTAGCAGTTCAATCAGCTTGCAGCAGCCTTAATCTCCAGGCTTAAACAACCCTCCTGCCTCAGGCTCTCTAGTGGCTCAACCGCCATGCCACCTGATTTTTTTTTTTAACTTTCAGTAGAGATAAGATCTCACTATGTTGCCCAGGCTGGTCCCAAACTCCTGAGTTCAAGCAATTGTCCTTCCTCCGCCTCCCAAAGTGCCAGGATTACAGGCATAACTGCCTCACCATGCTGCTCTGAATTGCTAAACTTAAATGCCCGTTCTCAAATCATGGAGGGGTTGGGAGTGCATATGAGAATCATAGTCTAGAACCTATTTTTGCCAAAAATATTTAACTTGATCTAATTCTGCTTTTAGATCTAGCTTCCAGTTTATAGGAAATACAGGAAACAAAGGGAGAAGGTAAACACCACCACAGGAAACACATTCAGAATATGGGACAACCTACAGGTTCCCTTCTGAATATCAGGAACAAGGAGGGGGCGGGTAGTGAGATATTATTTTTCTACATTTAAGAAGACTAAAGAGACAAACAACGACAGTCCACAGTGCAATATGTGAACCTTGACTGAATGTTGGTTCCAAAAAAAATGAAAATGGTGGCAAATGCTATTTAAAGGAGAATTAGATAATATTTTTAAGTTATTGTTAATTTTATTAAAAGTGATAATGGGGTGGTGATTGTTTTTAAGTCCTGAGTTAGAAATGCATAGCAAAGTTAGGCAAAATTATATGATGTCTGAGATTTTATTTTTAAGTATTTCAGCAAACTAAATAACTAAACAGACATGTTCTCTGGCCAAAAGATGTTCTGCAAAAAAAAAAAAAAAGGTTTCTACAATTCAATGTGTTTGAAAAATATTGACTATTCTATTTCCCTTCCAGGATATTTATAATGAACACTAGATATAAAGGTGCTCAAAAGTCCTATGTTAAAAACGAAAAGACCTGGTTTACTTTGGTTAACCCAGATTTTCCCACTTATTTGACCATAAATTTTTTTCCCTGAATAACACCTGTTAACGTCCCTAGACTCAGTTTCCCCCAGAACCCATTTTGGGAATTCTTGCTTTACTTAAATAAATCCTAAGATAAATAAGGCATGATTCAATAATCCCCAAATAAGAATTTCACAATTGCATCTATTTGTGATTTAGGAGTCACTCACTGTTTCAATGTCATTTGCATCTATAAATATGTTTACTCTTTAACATGTTTTAATTTATAAGTCAGACTCTTTCTACATTATAAAATTTCACTGCAAAAGTTCCTTGAAATTGAATTAACTTTAATTTATTCAAACCCATTGTCTTGGAAATCTACAATGAAATAAATTTCAAATTGTCAAACCATACCTAATTTTTACTTTCAAAACTACCTTAAGATATTTCAAAGCTTTTCCTAACCCTTTCCAAAGACTCATGAAAATAAATTACCAGATTTACAGTAGCCAAGAACAACAAAAAGCCCTTGAAGCCAAAACTCTTTGAATCTTTCAGTTGGCACTTAGGGGTTTCCAGGACCAGAAATCAAAGTCCCACAGATTCTACCTTTATGAAAATGGTCTTTTTTTTTTTTTTTGGAGATAAGGCCTTGCTCTGTCGCCAAGGCTGGAGTGCAGTGGTGTAATCACAGCTACTGCAGCCTCAACCTCCCAGGCTCAAGCGACCCTCCCACCTCAGTCTCCCAAGTAGCTGAGACCATAGGCACTGTACCACCATGCCTAGCTAATTTTTTTTTATTTTTTGTAGAGACAGAGACTTCCTATGTTGCCGAGGCTGATCTTGAATTCCTTGGTTCAAGAGATCCTCCTCCCTCAGCCTCCCAAGTACTAGCATTACAGGCGTGAGACACCACTCGGCTAAGTGGTCCTATTCTTACAGAGCCTTTGAAAAAACTGAACTTACTCCA
Source organism: Callithrix jacchus (assembly GCF_049354715.1). Lineage (NCBI taxonomy): Eukaryota > Metazoa > Chordata > Mammalia > Primates > Cebidae > Callithrix > Callithrix jacchus. The sequence goes on from NC_133507.1 coordinate 70,947,627, forward strand.
TGGTTGAAAGTTTTATAGCAAGATTCTAAGTAATATCTGCAGTTCATTTGAAAAAAAAAAGTATCATATTCCACCTAAGAACCCCAACACTTAAAAACTCATTGGAATGCACTTAAAAATGGCCAGCAAAGAAATGTGAGCTAGAAGTCACTGATACAATGAAACAACCAAATTTGATGTTCCCTTGTCTCTAAGGGGGCAATTTATAATGTTCAAAACAGTTTATATACATTCTGTCATTTGACCCTCAAAACCCTGGAGACATGTCTGTCTTCCATCAGGGGAGCATATATATATCATGGCTCAACTTGAAAGCCTACAACTTGTGAACCCTCAACTATCTTTGCATAGAGGGAATACTGACATAGATAACTCCATTCAGCTAAGCAGTATAAAGCCTATTGCCTCCCATATCTCAATGGGGATGCTCAGGCCCCACTGATGAGATATATTTACATCTTTATATATCTCATCCACCAGGCCTTTCCTGTTACTCCACAAGGACTCTCCTTTTAACTCATTGCAACTGCTAGGATTGTTCTTAACGTTTTCACATTATCATCCTATGGCACCTCCCATTTCACCTGTCAGTGTTCCCACATGAAAGAACACGCCACTGTAAATAACACGCATGAGGGCAAACAAGCCAGAAAATAAAAATGTTCCAGGAATGAATCCTGGGTCCTGCTGTCTTGGTCTTATGAGCTCCCTGACCTCAGTCTCCTTTCATGTACATGGAGCTCCCTGCCTTCCTAAGGTTGCCAGAAAGCTGGAGGCAAGACCCACCCCAAAGTAACAAGTCCAGGGTGATGTTTAACTACTATGGATTCTCTATCTCCCTTTCTCCAAAAGGAGAAACAGATCATTTTCTTTTTTAAATGACAAAGGTAAGACAGGACCCCCTACCATCAAGAAGCCTACAACCCATCTGCAAAGACAATACGTGAACAACTTAATAACAAAAAGCAAATGGAGAAAGACATTATAATGAATGTACAATATAGTAGGGAGACTAAAAGGAAAAACTGAAATGTGGAAGCGGGGGTAAATCAGAAAAAATGTTCATTAAGAAAGCAATATTTGGGCCAGGTGCAGTGACTCATACCTGTAATCCCAGCACTTTGGGAGGTCGAGGCGGGTGGATCACAAGGTCAAGAGATCATGGTGAAACCCCGTCTCTACTAAAAATACGAAAAAAATTAGCTGGGCATGGTGGCGTGTGCCTGTAATCCCAGCTACTCAGGAGGCTGAGACAGGAGAATTGCCTGAACCCAGGAGGCAGAGGTTGCGGTGAGCCTGGGTAACAACAGCAAAACTCTGTCTCAAAAAAAAAAAAGCAATATTTATTTGAGCTAGGCCTTGAAAGACAAAATTTCAGTGGTGGTGGTAGGGTGAGGGAAGAGGCAAAATTGAAACAAAGTATGACAGTCAGGGATGGGCAGGAGCTCAATGGTATTAGCAGAGACAAGGAAGAACAGCTGGGCCTGGAGAGATGTTAGGGACCAGATCACAGAGATTCTTGCAAGCTAAGAATAAAACAGGAACAGCTACTACTCTTGTCTGTCCTTACATCAAGCATGGTGCTTTCAGCTGCAAATAAAAAAAAAATACCTAACTGTAAGTGACTTAAATTGTGGTCTCAAAGCTTTTAAAAAAAAAAAAAAATTACAGTAGCTCATGCCTGTAATCCCAGCACTTTGAGAGGCTGAGGTAGGCGGATCACTTGAGGTCAGGAGTTCGAGACTAGCCTCACTAACATGGTAAAACACTGTCTCTATTAAAAATACAAAAATTAGCCAGGTGTGGTGGTGTGCACCTGTAATCCCAACTATTCAGGAGGCTGAGGCAGGAGAATCACGTGAACCCAGGAGGTGGAGGCTACAGTGAGCCAAGACGGCACCACTGCACTCCAGCCTAGGTGACAGAGCAAGACTCCATCTCAGGAAAAAAAAAAAAAAAAAACCTAAGCCAGGTATGATGTCGCACACTTGCAGTCCCAAATACTTGAAAGTCTGAAGTGAGAGGATTGCTTGAGCCCAGGAGCTGGAAGGCTGCAGTGAGCTGTGATCGCACCACTGCACTCCAGTTTGGGCAACAGAGCAAGACTCACTTCTAAAAAAATTTTTTTTTAATTTTTTAAAAAGTATTGAACCTCAGGAATTTCAGGGGGAAAATGTATGGCATATATACCAACATATTATAAATGTATATAATTTATATGTAATTGAACCGGTAGTTATGAATGGTGTATATGCACACATGAATGTAGTATATACATTATACAACATTTAAAACTTTCTAAAGGATGGGAGGCAAGCAGTATTTTTTTGAGTTCATTTTTATTAATAATACAAATCCAAACATAATTTTTTTTGTTGTTTTTTGAGATGGCTTCTCACTCTGCCGCCCAGGCTAGAATAGAGTGGAACGATGTCCACCTCCCAGGTTCAAGCGATTCTCTTGCCTCAGCCTCCTGAGTAGCTGAGACGACAGGTGTGCACCACCACACCCAGCTAATTTTTGTGTTTTTAGTAGAGGTAGGGTTTCACCATGTTGGCCAGGCTGCTTTCAAACTGCTGACCTCAGGTGATCTGCCCACCTTGGCCTCCCAAAGTGCTGGGATTATATGTGTGAGCCACCACGCCGAGCCCATAATTTTTGAGCCATATTCTTGTCAAATTTGTTTTAAGTCATGTTCTAAACTCATAAGAACATTTTATTGTTTCTCTATACTTGTATCATTATCATTACATTTTCTTTGCAAGAGTATTTTTAAACCACTTGCCCATTTTGTGGTGGTCAGGTTAGTTAAAACTAGATAATATAGCCATAAATGTATTTAAATGGATAGAGTTCACCAAAGGTAAGAATAAGAATGAGGGTACCACTCTCAATTCTGCCAGGTCGTAAAAGGCCCAGTCTTCCCTCATGCAACCTCACATAATGTAAGTTAACAAGAGACCAGTGTCAACTCATACCTTAAATTTTTTTTTTTTGAGACGGAGTTTCGCTGTTGTTACCCGGGCTGGACTGCAACAAGACAATCTCAGCTCACCGCAATCTCCGCCTTCTGGGTTCAAGCAATTCTCCTGCCTCAGCCTCCCGAGTAGCTGGGACTACAGGCGCGCACCACCATGCCCAGCTAATTTTTGTATTTTTAGTAGAGACAGGGTTTCCCTTGTTGACCAAGATGGTCTCGATCTCTTGACCTCGTGATCCACCCGCCTCAGCCTCCCAAAGTGCTGGGAGTATAGGCGTGAGCCACCGCGCCTGGCCAATATTGTTAAACTTAATCTGTTCTAACATTCTTGAATACTTTCTTTCCTCCCATATTGGATGATCTAGCACACTCTACTTTGGGGACCACTGATTTTAAACAATAATGAGGCTGGGCACAGTGGCTCACACCTGTAATCCCAGCACTTGTGGGATCCTCCCACAAGGTGGGAGGATCGCTTGAGCCCAGGAGTTTGAGACCAGCCTGGGTAACATGTGGAAACCCCATCTCTACAAAAAATACAAAAATTAGCCAGGCATGGTGATGCACACCTGTCCTTCCAGCTATTTGGGAGGCTGAGGTGGGAGGATCACTTGGGCCTGGGAGGCAGAGGCTACAGTAAAGCACAATCGTGCCACTATAGTCCAACCTGGGTGACCTCAGCTTAAAAAAAAAAAAGAAAGAAAGAAAGAAAGAAACAATAATGAAAATGTTTTTTTCTCACAGAAGTTCCAAGTCACAGTGGTTCTAAGACTGGCTAATTCAGAAGCTAAAAAAAGTCACTGTTGGCTGGGCTTGGTGGCTCACGCTGTAATCCAGCACTGTGGGAGACTGAGGTGGAAGGACTGCTTGACGCCAGTTCAAGATGAGCCTGGGCAACAAGGTAAGACCCTGTCTCTACCCACCGGCTTCCCCCACACAAACTGAATTAAAAAAAAAAAGGTGTGGTCTTTGGCACCTTTACTCTGAAGACAGTGCTACTTGTTCTCTTGTGCTCACAACGTTATGCCTCAAATATGACAGGACCTAAGAGGTGTCAATACATATTCATTAACCAGTCACTGGCAAAAGGTATGGATGGCATTACTAAAATCGACTTGGCTTAATCAAAATTCACTCCCTAGGCAGGGTACACATCCACCTTACCCTTAAGTACATGGCCAGTGATAAACTAATCAAAAACAAAATTATAGTAGTAAGCATAGTCAGCCCCTCCACACCCAGCCCTCCATATCCTCAGGTTCCACCGCCAGATTCAACCAACCTAGGTTAGAAAATATTCAAAAAATATTCTAGTAACGAACCACTGGAAAAAAACATAACACAATAAAAAGTAATATAAATTTTTATACAATATAGTATGACAACTATTTATTTAGCATTTACATTGTATTACATATTATAAGTAATCTGGAGATGATTTAAAGTATAAAGGAGAGCTAGGGGTTTCGCTTATGCCTGTAATCCCAGCACTTTGTGAGGCCACAGCAGGAGGTTCACTTAAACCAAGAGTTTGAGGCCAGCCTGGGCTGGTCTCATAGTGAGACCCTGTATCTACAAAACACACACACACAAATTAGCTAGGTGTGGTGGTGTGTGCCTGTAGTCCCAGCTACTAGGGAAGCTGAGGTGGGAGGATCGCTTGAGCCCAGGAGGCTAAGGCTGCAGTAAGCCATGATTGCACCAGTGCAGTCCAACCTGGGCAACAAATGGAGACCCTGTCGCGAAATAAAATAAAATACAAAGAAGGAGGCTGGGCACAGTGGCTCATACCTAATCCCAACACTTCGAGACGCCAAGGTGGGGCGGATCATCTGAGGTCAGGAGTTTGAGACCAGCCCAGCCAACATGGTGAAATCCTGTCTTTACTAAAAACACAAAAATTAGCCAGGCATGGTGCATGCTTATAATTGCAGCTACTCAGGAGGCTGAGGCAGGAGAATCGCTTGAACCCAGGAGGCAGAGGTTGCAGTGAGCCAAGATCACGCCACTGCACTCCAGCCTGGGTGATAGTGAAACTCCAACTCAAATATATATATATATGAAGGTATGCGTAAGCTATATGCAAATACTACATGATTTTTAATTAAGGACTTGAAGATTTTGGTATCTGTGGGAATCCTGGAACCAATCTCCCATATCAAGGGATGGTTATCATGTTGTAAACTATTGCAGCAATGGCCCTCAATGAATTATGTAACCACCACAGCACCAGTGAACCTAGGCACAGGGAACCAGTCCCCATTTCTGAATCCCAAGCAAATAAACAGTTGTTGTTAAGCCACAAGAAGCAAGGAGTACCAGAACACAGAATGCTGTCGTATGGCAACCATCCCTGCCATAGTATTCTACATATGTAGGATAACTGGGGAAAAAAGAACCAAACTGTTTCATCCACAGACTTTTTAAATTCAAACATGTAGTTCAGAGTCAGCCAGCACTCAATAAACATTAATAATTGATGTTACTTATCCCAAGTAATTTAGAACAAAGCATGGCAGAGAGAGGGGAGTGTAATGGGTTACATGGGAATAATGACCAACTCTTAGGTTTTTAGCAGTAATTCAATACTCCCTTATGCCTGTGTACACAGCAATTCGGAGTCCCACAGAATGTGGACAAGTCCACTACCCTCAAGACTACAGGGGTGAACATCATAACAACATTAAGAATGTTCATATCCCTTGGTGCTGTTATGACCAGCAATACCACTTGTGGAAATGTGCACTGCCCCGGTTAGCTCTTTTGTTGATGTAGCTCCCTCCCTCTTCCATTAACAATAACTCTCTTCTTTGTGGGATACTTTGTCTCCCCACAGTCCCATTTTATGGGTCTAACAGTAACTCTCCCTTGGCTGGCATCAAGCCAATTTGAGTTCCCTCCAGGGCTTTCCCAAATTGGAACTAACATCAAAAAGGCCAATTCTGGATGAGGCTTGAGAGCTACATACATATGATCTTTTTCTTATTTCTTCAAAAGCTCATGCAACAAAGGATTCCATTTTTGCATGAGTACACATGCATGAAAAGGTCACAGTCAAGTGCTTCTTAGAGACTTCACCACTCTCCACCCCCATCTCCTACCCAAAGAGGTAATAAGCCAGTGTTCCTGACTGACAGGCAACCCTAGTGTGCTGAGGTGGGGCAGGGAAGAGGCTGAGTCACTGTGGCTCTGGGCTATGTAGACTGAACATACTGGGTTCACATCTGTCTACCTCTACAACTGGAAGGTTTTTACTAATAAATTACCTCACAGACCGGACACGGTGGCTCACATCTGTAATCCCAGCACTTTGGGAGGCTTGGGAGGCTGAGGCAGGCAGATCACGAGGTCAAGGAGTCGAGACCAGCCTGGCCAACATAGTGAAACCCCATCTCTACTAAAAATACAAAAATTAGCTGGGCATGGTGGTGCATGCCTGTAGTCCCAGCTACTTGGGAGGCTAAGGCAGGAGAATTACTTGAACCCAGAAGGCGGAGGCTGCGGTGAGCTGAGATTGTGCCATTGCACTCCAGTCTGGGTAACAACAGTGAAACTCCATCTCAAAAAAAACAAAAAACAAAACCAAGAGCTATTCTTCTCCTTTGCTGCTCTTGTCCCCTCCTGGTACAAAGTCTCCCAACTTCTTTAGCAAATACTGCTTCATAATGCTCTCTTCTCCTCTCACTCATGGAAATGGCAGCAATTTCAGGTGCACTATTCCTCCTTCTCAGCCAATGAGCACTGATATATCTTCTTAATGAGGTTTAAACCCCATTGCTCATTATTTTGAAAAGACATTCCTCTGAGAATAAATTTTAAAAGCTGAAGATGGACAAGCTGTTCAGACATAAAAGAGCCTACAGCTTAGCACATAATTTCATTTTAGAACCTGTTAAAGAAAATCCATACCAGCCTCCAGATAAGTGTCAAGCTGCAGTGAGTGGTGCTAACTAGGCAAACAGGACACAGCACAAACATTTAGAGACACAGCAAAAATGGGTCACCTGCAACCTACTACCTCTTTACCATCAACCCAACAGCATAAGGGAAGGATTTATTTAGCATGGGAAGTGCTGCAAAATCAAACTTATCCAGCCATCAACAGAAAGAGCCCAAGAATGATGACACCAAAAAAGGAATATTCATCCAGGCTTTGCAATTAGGCAGAGAGATGCCGAGATCAAAGGCAAATGATATGTTCATTTTTTATTTTAAAAAAGAGGTACACAATTGAGAAGTGATTTCCTTAAGAATGCTGTCTGGGTTGCTAGTCCGGATTATAAATCACATTACACCCTGAAGCCTACTTAATAAAAAAGAAGTTGAAAATAAACAAATGATTAGTTTGAGGCATGTGACTTTCTGAAACTCTCTTGAGGAGAAAGTTTTATTACCATTATTAGTGAACTGTTTTTAATCCTTGACATCAAAGCATAGATCTTAACCCTGGGGTTCTGAAATAAAAATAACTCATATATAACCCTAAAAAAGTATTATGAGAAATTGCCACATATTAATCTGTTTGGCAGGTTTGAATAAACAGAAGTATGGAGAAGAGAGTAGGAAGAATCAGAAGACTTAGGTTAATTCCAACTCCACTATTTATAGATGATACAGGTCTAATTTAATTTCCTAGGCCTCAATAAAGGGTTAGGGATAAAATAGTAAACCAAGCCTTTATAAACCCCATAGCACTGCTCTAATATTACAGCACTGGCTCCAGAATTCCTACATTTCTCAAACTTTTGGAGAGTCACAGAACTTTAGGAATGCAAGGTCATCCAATTTTAGGGATGATAAAAATGAGAAAACCAAGACCCAGAAAGGCTTAAGAACTCTCTTGTACAGCAAATGCTTTCTTAACCTGGGGAAAAGGGGGGAAGGGAGAGGTTCTGGTTTTTCCACCACTGAAATACGCATTCAAAAGAGAGTTGAAAACAAACTATTTTAAAGACTAAACAAACCCCCCACAAATATATAAGCATTCTGCTTTATTTTGCTTCTGTAAATTTATTCCTGTAACAGAAGTTAAACTATCATAAAGATAAAATTAAAGCCATTTATTTTTCTAGGAGACTCTTGACCCAACTGAGACAAAATGTTTACAATTGGGTTAAAAATGTCTAATGGGAACATTGACATAAAGTTAACCTCCAGCTATGCTGGCAGGAGTCATTATAATATGGATTATCATTCAATTGGCCAAGGGATGCTGGTTTTAATGTTCCCAGAGAGATAAAGGATTAATCAGCAACTCAGAAGAGAATGTTGCCTAAAAATGGACAATTTAATTCAGACAGCTTCATTGTCTCTAAAATTATGCCCTCAATCACCCAGAGTCAAAAACTACTATGGCCCCAAATAAATTCTGTGTGGTTAAAGAGACAAAATGTTCTTTTTTCTACAGACTGTTATGAGAAGCAGAAAAAAGCTGACTATGAATCAGTTATGTCTTAGATCAAGGATGGGTATAAATTATGATAATTTGGGCATTCTGGTGGTTAAACCAAGAAAGCAGGAAAACCATTGCTTCCAAGTTCTAGCAACGCTTCAAACCAAAGGCTTGGTGCCAAAAAGTTAAGTTTGGGGCACCAAAGTGCAAGACAGGGTCAAAAAAAGGCACCTTAAATTTATTTGTGGACTTTTCCTGCCTCCACTAAAATCGATGACACTATTTCCCATCTCCTATTGTCAAATCACAACAGTCCGGAAGCCTGGACCAAGTTCACTTGACAGGTAACAGGAACACCCCTAGGAGGAAGTCCTGAAGGATATCAGATATCATACTTCCTTTACTGCCATTTACTTTTCATTTCAGAACCACCAGGATATATTTATGATCCTTTTTGACTGATACACACCAAGCATTCCGGCTGATATAAACTGCAGAAACTGGCATACTCTAGGGAAGGTCCCTTGTGAGGTCTTTAAGAAGCTTAGATAAGTAAAACATTCAGACTACTTCTACAATGAACACCTCTCAGCCGCTCATAAATTCTTTCATTCCCAGCAATCAAGAAGCAGCTGTTAAAATCCTGGAATCTTCCTAGCAGCAGATACGAAATACCTCCAGGCTGACCCGAGAAGCTTCACAACTGCTTTCTTCTCCTTCCCCTCCCCTGCCCCAGGAGTGCCAGCCTGGCAGGAATAAAGATGACCCAGGAAGGAAAAAAAGAGAGTAGCGGATCTGGTGAAAGCAGAGACGCAGACTCCCTTCATTTCCACTACAGAGAAATATCAACTCTCTGTGCCAACTAACCAGGTTTCTTCTTTACTCTCGCACCCCCACCCCTCCAAACACGCGTTAACTTCTGCAGTCTGGTACGTCTGGCATTTCCAGGGAAAACGATCTCAGCACTCCTGAGCCCTTTCCTCAAGATTCTGAACCAGGAACTTCCTTTCCGCGCCAGCCAGAGTTTGAGGTCCAACCCACGTCAAGACTCAGCTTCCATTTACCGTGTAATCTGTACGGACAACGCCGATTCTGGGGTCAAGTTCAAGATGAAGGTGCCCTCCTCATCTCCCACGTTAACTCCAGCAGGGAACAATGCCACTGAGAACGGTCCCAACACTAGAGGCACCGGGATCTGGGGCTGCCAGGAGCGGGCCGGAGGGGGCTGGGAGAAGGCTGTCGCCGAGCCCGGCGTCCTCCGCCCCTTGGCCGCATCGCCGGGTTTCTACCTGGCCAACGCCACATTTCCTCCCAGAGCTTTACACAATAAGTCCACTAAGTTTTAAGAACGCCGGTCCAGGGACCTTTCTGTCTGCAAACACGCCACACAATGCTTACAGCTTCCTTCCCAGCCAGCGTTCCGGAAAGCCGCCGCGCCGAAGCCTGGAGCCGAGCGCACACAGCGCCGCGCGCCCGCACCCTAAAGTCCTCCAGGAAGCGAGCGCCCCGATATCGTCCCCCTAAAATGACCACTCTGCATCCAAGAACAAGCGGGCTCATAATCTTGACCATTCTCGCTTTCCTCAGCGCCCCATCCCCAAAGAAAACCCTCAATGTCTAATCCTAACTCACCCCCACCCCCAATAAAGGAGTGTGGATACCGTCATCTCAGTGTTCCTGGAAGCAAAGCAGCAGATTTTCAGCCCTGACTGGGGCAATACGATGCCCCCGGCTTAAGTTCTCTCGGCAACTTCGCGACTGGCGCACCCCAACACTCCGAGGAGCGCCCAGGACCCTGCGGTGCCCAGCGCACCTCCCCTCCCGCCTCCCCCCGCACCAGGTACCAGGCATAGACCAGGCCCTTGCCAAGCCCAAAGGCTACAGAGAAGGCGGGAAAGGGGGTGAGCAGGCGCGCCGAGCGGGGGTGGTACCAAAACTCGAGCGTGCCCCGAGCGTTCCCTGCTCCCCCTACCCCGGTTCCACTGGAGGCCGGCTCGGTCCGGCGCAAGGGGGAGGGGGGGACCGCGCAGGGAAGGTGAGGACTCTCCAGAGACCAAGGCCCGGGGCGCCCAACATGTCTGTGCCTATCCCCGGAAAGCTCCCGGGTGTGCCCGGCGGAGGAGGGGGCGCTCCAGAAACTTTCCCACACGCCTTTCCTTCTCCCATCACCCTCTCCTCCGCGGTACCCTCTTCTCTCCTCACCCACGCAGCTGGCCCTGCCCGGGGCGTTCGGAAGCCCGCCGCGGCGCGCGGACGGCGGTAGTTACCTGCCGGGAAAGTTTCCAGCTCCTTGGCGCGCTTCCCCACTCCCAGGGCCGGGCCTCGGGGCGCGGTCAGCTCGGCGTTCCGCGGCTGCCTCTCCTCTGGCTACCGAGGCGCCCGCCGCTCCCGCAGCTGCCACAGCAAAGCCTGTGCTCCGGCCCGTCCCCCAGCCTCGCTCGGCCCACACCGGGGCCTCATTGGCAGCGCGAATCTCCGCCCTTGCGCGTGTTCCCGAAGGCACCTTCCTCTCGCGCGCCCGCCCCGGCCGCGCCTCCCGCGCCCCTCCCCGCCCCGGCCTGCGGCGGTTCCAAGGAGCCGCTGGGGAGCGGCGCGCGAACTTTCCGCGGGTCTCCGGCGTTGGGCCCCCTTGTTCCGCCTCTCAGCACTTCGTCCCGGCCGGAGGCTCCCTACCGTCCCTCGGGGCAGCGGGTCCCCCGGGGCTGAGCCTGGACCCCTCCGGGACCGTAATGAGATGGGCAATAGTCTTTTTTACCGCTTCTTCAAAATCAGTAAAGCGACCCAGCCTTGCCTCCTCGCTGCTTTTTTACCACAGCGGAGGAGGACGTATGGGAGCAATTAACCGAGTTGGGAGTTTCCTTGGACGCTTTAGGGTGGCTTGTGCTGCTTTCTTGGATTTTCTCTGCCTCACTTAACTAAACACAAACACACTTTCTGGGGCCAGAATGAGCTAAATGAGCTGGAAGGTCTAAGAAGGCATCTCTCTGGCTGCGTCTTTTTCTTTCCCGAAGGCTAATGGGGGGGCGTTCTGGAACCGGTAATTTCCCCGGCGTCTCTGGGGCCCGGGGTCTGGAGCTTCCTGCGACCGCTCTGGGCTGACCCGTGCGGTCTGCGCTCCATCCACAGAGGGCCAGCGTCATGCTTCTGTCGGAAGGAGGTGGGAGGGACGGAGGGGAGAGAACACACAAAGATGCTATTATTTTGTCGGTTGGTGGCAGTAAATTAAACTCCTGAGTTCCCCAAATGTTTTGTTATTCTCCAGCGGAGCAAAAACCAGGATAGATCCCAGGGATTCGAGTGTCCTGGGTTCTCCAGGATTCTCCCAGGAATCCCAGGCAGCTAAATTGGCCTAGAGGACTCAGCCCACTTCATACCCGAAGCTCTCTCAGCCACCCTTCGTTGATCTAGTTGATCAAGGAAGGATAAACTAGAACTATCGCTGCCTTGTGTGGCCAGCGGGAATTGTGCACGGGTCGCCCCACAGGTGTGTTGGAGCAGAGAACAGAGAAGTTGCTATAAACTGATTTATTGGCAACCCCTAACCTTGCTGTGGCAAACCCGCCTTTAAATACGATTGTGTTTTAAACAAGTTTCTTCATAAAAACTTCAACCTCATGCAGAGGCTTCCCAATATAAAGACATCAGCAGGAGTGGTGTCCATATTTAAAGTTCTTACGAAAAGGGACCGGAAGCAAAATGCCACACAATCTCTTTTCATAAATTAAAAAGATTGAAATGGACTTGATTTTTCACCCATATTTTCAAAGGCCTGATTACTGACTGCTATGTTGTTATTTGAGCAGTAAACACATCAGCGGCCTTGAAGTATTCATAAAACAAGGCAGGATAGAATACTTAAAATAAAAATACAAACTTAACCCAGAAAAGCTATTTACTTCTTTCTCTATCTGAAATGTTTCATTGCTGAAAAATATGGTAATGTTTTATTTAATTGCTCTTGAAACGAAATCTTTCAACAACAGACAAAAAAAGCCAGACAGAAACCTTAATGATAAAAGAATGATGCAAACAAAAGACAAAAACTCCAGGCAGTCTAACTAATCTGAAATATTAAGATATAAGAGAAACAATCCTAAGAAACAGGCTGGTAAGGTTTCCTGCTCCAGACTTCTTTATAATGGGTGAAAGGTATAGTGGATGAAATTTATCATTTGTACCACATTTTTATGGTTTTGACTCTTTTCAGCTGTATTTCCAAATTTTTGATGAAATTGCTTAAATGGGGCTTTGAAGGCAATGGAATTTTTTTCCCTCTACACTCAAAGTTCCTTAAGTAGCAAGTAGAAAATCACATAAAGGAAGTATGTTTGTTACTGGCATATTCTTCAAATTATTTTTAGTTGAAAAAGTTTTGTATTTATAGTTTCAGGAGTCACAGTCACTAGAGAATTAACTTCATCACCGCCTAGTTAGGAGTGTTTAACATTCTAAACAGGCATACAGCTAGCAATCTGAAATGTGCACACAGAAAGGCCCTGACTCCCCTTCTTCCTGTAGTGTTTATATAATCCAAACTACATATGTTAATATGCACAATCTGATCTCCAGCTTTAAACAGCTGACATTACATATACTATGTTGTACTAAGAACATCAAAGAAGCTGTCTTAAGCTGTGGGTGAAATGGTACATTTTATAAAAGACAAGGCCAAAGACAACATAAATAAATAAGTAAATAAAAATTCATGGGTGAGGAAAACAGGACTTCCACTAAGATCAGTTCTGTAAGAAAAAAATGTGAACATTTTCTAAGCATCTTAATACGTGAAGTATTAGCTGAGCACATATTCAAAAAATAAATTTTAATGGTTTTTTTAAAAATCTGCTTTTCCCTTAAAAAATAAAAGCATTTTTAGTTAGTTGTTAGGTGATGCTTTGTTTGTATTTTCAGAAAAAGGAAAGTAAGAATCATCTCTTACTCTTCTGAGGATATCTCTGCTTATCCCATCTACTTTAAGAAGCTCATTCATTACATATCTGTTGATACCAGTTAGAGAATAAAAGAGAAATATGGATCACATGAATTGTCTGTGCTGCACACATTCCGCAAACAGACATACAAAATACTGGATTCCATTTTTAAATTTTCTGTCAGTTTGCCAGCAATGTAGCTCTTCTCGGCAGAGTGAAAGAAAACAGCAAATCATAAAGTGGTTATTTTACTATGCAATTTACTGCCAAGGGGAATAGGCCGAGGAAGGCGTGAGAAAAGAATGTGCCTTGTGAGTGTTAGAATGCTTTTTTCTCTTGCTTGGATTCGTAAGTACTTCTATTTTAAATAAAGTCTAAGTTAGGATCATAGCCAGTGTTTATTATGGTATGTGTAGTATAGAATACATAGTGAGAAGTGAAATGTTTAAAACACTGTGGTTAATTATGTACAAAAACTGTGACAGGACTGAAAAAAATTTAAGTCAATTTTTAAGGCAAAATTTAAGGAAATCTAGACACAAAATGATTCAGCACACAAACACTTTTCTCCTTCTTTTCAACATCTTTTAATGTTTACAAAATTCATTCTCCTTTGGTCCATTCATTCTTCCTCCCTATTTTAACATTTTGGGGAAGAAAATAATTTTTTAAGACATTGAGATTAATAAAATAATTTGGGTGCAGTTAGAAATCAGGTGGGAATAGCAGTGAAATTGCATACCCCTACACAGCCCCAGCATGTGTAACAATCCATGGTCACACATGGGTGCCAACACCATGGTCAGCTACAAGCTAATGGCAGACATTCATCCAGGAATATAGAAAGCCATAGCTGTGCACAGTTAGCCAGACAGTGAAATTAAAGGAGTCATGGAACATATAAACCCCTCCACAGGTCTAGCGCATGGCCTGCCAATATTGTAGAGACTCATCCAATATGGGTGAGGCAGTAAATTGTTGAAAAATTGAGAGAAGAAGCAGGGATATAGATTTACAGGTTCACATTTCCTTGTAAGAATATGAGAATGACTTAAGTCCTAGAAGAACCTGTTTTAAGATGGCATGCCATCTGACTAATATTTTAAATATAAATTTACATTTATAAATTTAAATTCAGATTTTAAATATAGACTTTCATTAATCTTCTAATGGTGAAATACGTAAGGTAAGGCAATCAGATAGTAACTCCTCTGAGAAATGTCATTGAGTCTGGTTAAGACCGTTTAAAAAGAAATATGTTGTTAACTTTGAGTATAACAGATGCATTTTGATGTTCTCTACCTTCCCTCTTTTCAGCAAGTTGTGCTGGAAAAGTCACTGGAAGTGGAGTCATAATATCTAAATGCCAGTTTTTACTGGTACTTACTGTTTGTGATGACTGGCAATTCGTTTAATCTTTTTGAGCCTCAGGTTCCTCATCTATGAAAAAAGGAGAATGGTACAGAATCTCAACCTCACTGATGTGTTGGGAAGATTAAATTTTTAAAAGGTGGAAAATAATAAATTAGAAAATGTTCTACCAGAGTTAGTTTTTATTTAGTAGACAATAAGATGTTTTTCTCTTCCCGTTACCTGGGACTACTTTGGCTTGAATAGTAACCTAAAGGTTTGATAGGAGCAGTACTGAATGCCTGTATTTGTACTCTTAAGGAAAAGTGACTTAAAGATGATTTCGTAGTAGGTAATAACTCCAATTAAGCTCTTAGAGACTCATCTGGGGGTAAATTGGCAGGTCTTGTCACAGTCAGGAGTCACTTACAGGGATATATTTTCTCCTGTGTTACTGGAGGAAAAATTATAGTATATGTATAATACAGGCATAACTCTATGCAAATCAACATATGGAAATTCTTACTTACATAATATATTAATGTAAAGGAAATATTTTCTCTAAAATAAATTCTTGCTGAGATTCTTTGCAACTGCCAGTACAATCTTATTTATATTATTAATCAGTGACAATCTTTTCAATTCTGTGAAATAGCACTGTTAAATACTAATGGGATTATGAACTTGAACCTCCGAAATGCTTTTGTAAGACCAAGCACTAATTAAAACTACTTTGTAGTTGCATATTTATTTGAAGAAATGCAAATCAGAAAATAGCACCTACCACAAGATTTGGTTTAAAGGGGATGAGATGTGGGAGATAGAGGAGACAAAAAACAAAACAAACAAACAAAAAAAAAAAACAGAGAACCTAGCCAAAATAAGAAATTTTGGTTTTGTTTAAAAATCAGTTTGCTGTTTTTCTCTGGATGATCAGACAACTTAATCGAGAAACAGATGAGGAATGTCGATATGACGAATGGTGAAGAAAATCAACTTGATAACTTCGGAGAGGTTTGTCCATTAAAGGGCCACATATAAGAGACAGCATAGCTTCCAAGCCAAAAGGTGCATAATACAGGATTCATGCATTTAGAAAACTATTTTTTAAACTAGTCTTTGGATTTTAATACAACAATTAGAAGTCCTATCTATCTGTCTATTAAAGATCTGAACATTTTTGATTCGGAGCAAAACTGATTAAATATAAACTTTTGCTCCTCTGTCTTTTTTGTGTGTCATGTCTAAATGTCTCAATGGCTTTAGCAGGAGTCATGTCTGCCTAAAAGAAAACAGGGCACTATCCCAGGAGAAATTAAACTACCAGGCTTCATTAGGGAACTCTCTCCTTACCTAGAGCATTTGTTCTAAAAACCAGCTACTTAGTAAAGATTGATTTGACTACTTAGTGAGCTGTAGCTAAAGCCTTGTTACCTTTCAGTGATTTCAAAGCTCTTCTTAAACCTCCTTTTGCTTTCACAGCTAATCTATTGCCTCTCACTCTTCAAGGTTTTCAGTGCCTTTGAAAAGACCACCTGAAGGGAAAGAGATTACTGATACGATTACAATAGAAACAGGTTAAAACAAGATGTCAGGAACCCAAAATAAGACAGCAGTCACTGGGGGTTAAAATTAGATGCTGTCTTCTTAGACTGTCTTTTTTCTTTTTTTTCTTGGGCTCAGGAACAAATCCATTCATCTTTTTTTTTTTTTTTTTTTTTTTTTTTCTCTAATTTGCCATGCCACTGTTCTACCCCCAGGAGACAACCAGAATGTTAGAGGCCTCAATCTTACTGGACAAAGAATAGGTTCCCACAATCAGTTTTTTTAAAAAAATCTATTTACCTGGAAGCTATATTTAACTTATTCAAAATCAGGTGACATGCAGACAAATTAGATCACTTATACATTGCTAGTGGGAATATAAAATGATACAGCCTTTCTGGAAAATGGATTGAAAGTTTTTGAGGGTTTCTTATTTGTTTTTGTTTTCTTAGATAGAGTCTCGCCCTGTCACCCAGGCGGAGGCACAGTGAGCTCCTGGATCAAGCGATACTTCCACATCAGCCTTCCAAGTAGCTGGACTATCCAGCTACCATGCCCAGCTAATTTTTTTTCTTTTTAATTTTTAGTAGAGACAGAGACTCACTATGTTGCCTAGGCTGGTCTTGAACTCCTGGCCTCAGCAATCCTTCTGCCTCAGCCTCCCCAAGTGCTGGGATTATAGGCATGAGCCACCTTGCTAGCCTGGGAGTTTCTTAAAACAACAACAAACTAAAGAGAAACTACTATATAACCGAGCAATTGCATCCCTGGGCATGTATCCCAGGGAAATGAAGACGTGTTCACATGAAAACCTATACACAAAATGTTTGTAGCAGCTTTATTCGTAACAGCTGAAAACTTGAAGCATCCAGATGCCTTTCAACAGATGAATGGTCAAACTGGGATACAGCCATACCATGGAATACTACTCAGCAATGAAAAAAAGAGCTATTCATATACACAACTTGTATGAGTCCCAGGAAATTATGCTGAATGAAAAAAAAAATTCCAAAAGGCTAATCCATTTAAATAACAACTCCTCCTCCTCCTCCTCCTCCTCCTCCTCCTCCTCCTCCTCCTCCTCCGCCGCCGCCGCCGCCGCCGCCGCCGCCGCCCCCTCCACCTCCGACAAGGTCTAGCTCTCTTGCCTATCTTGCCTAGGCTGGAGCCATCCTGGCTCACTGCAAGCTCCACTTCCCAGGCTCAAGAGAACCACCCATCTCGGTCTCTCAAAATTCTGGAATTACAGCCATGAGCCACCACACCTGACCTAAACAACCTTCTTGAAATGATAAACAGAAGTGGCAGGCCGGGCGCGGTGGCTCATGCCTGTAATCCCAGCACTTTGGGAGGCCGAGGTGGGTGGATCACGAGGTCAAGAGAACGAGACCATCCTGATCAATATGGTAAAACCCCATCTCTACTAAAAATACAAAAAATTAGCTTGGCATGGTGGCATGTGCCTGTAATCCCAGCTACTCAGGAGGCTGGGGCAGGAGAATTGCCTGAACCCAGGAGGCGGAGGTTGCAGTGAGCAGAGATCGCGCCATCGCACTCCAGCCTGGGTAACAACAACAAAAAAAGAAGTGGCAGATAGATTATGGTTGCCAGGGGCCAGGGATTCTGTGCTGGAGAATTAGGGAGGTATAGCTATAAAAGGGCAACAGGAATGGTCTGTGTAGTGATGGAAATGTTGTTTCTTGACTGTATGACTGTCAATGTCCTTGTGATAGTATACCATAATACTTTTGCAAGATGTTACCATTTGGGATAAACTGGATAAAAGGTATGGTGATCTCTTTATTATTTCTTACAACTGCATGTGAATTGATAATAATCTTAAAAGTTTAAAGTTTTAAAAAATCAAATGGCAAAAAAAACCTCAAGAAGCTGAAAACCAAAATAATAATAGAAATATTTGACTTGAAAAAAACTCGTGTATCATCACTTAGTATGACAAATATATCAAAAGCAAGATTGTCTCCAGATGTTGATTAAAATATAATATCCAGAGGCCCTTGAGAAGAACGGTCTGTATAACAAATAATGTTGATAACCAAATGGCAGAGTGGCTTATTAGAGAATCACCAGGCGTTGGACAGCTTTTTCACTAGAATGTGAGCTCCATGAGGACAAGCAACATGTCGCATGACTGAATGATTATACATTGTGCATTTTTTCCCAGTTATCTGTTGCTGTGCAATGAAGCACCCCAAATTCAGGGACTTCATACAATAAAGATCATTTATTTTGCTTACAAATCTAGGGTTTGACTGAGCTCTGCTAGGCAGTTCTCACTCAAGGTCCCTCATGAAGCTGCAATTAGAATATGGCTGGGGTGGGATCTGGAGCCTGGGCTGGAAAGATTTAAACAGTTGGGAGCTGGAGGAGCTGGGGCTTTTTAAGCATCTATCTGTTTCCATTTGATTTTTTTTTTTTTTTTTTTTTTTTTTTACATGGCAGTCTCAGCACAGCCAAATCTCTAATATGGCAGCTTGAAGGCTCTCAGAGTGAGTTCCCAAGTGCTGCAGTAAAGGCAGAATGGCCTTCTCTAGCCTAGATTCAGAAGTTGCACAACATCCTTTAATGCTCTTGTTGAGAGTTGCCATGGTGTAGTATAAAGACTTTGTGCTTTATTATTATTATTATTTTATTTATTTATTTTTGAGACAGGATCTCGCTCTGTTGCCCAGGCTGGAGTGCAGTGGTGTGATCTCAACTCACTGCAACCTCTGCCACCCAGATAAAACCAATTCTCCTACCTCACCCTCCCAAATAGCTGCGACTACAGGCACATGTCACCACACCCAGCTAATTTTTGTATTTTTTGGTAGAGATAGGGTTTCACCATGTTGGCCAGGCTGGTCTTGAACTCCTGACTTCAAGTGATCCACTTGCCTTGGCTTCCCAAAATGTTGGGATTACAGGCATCAACCACTGCACCTGACCTATTTTTTGTTTGTTTATTTTAAATTTTCTGGCTCCTGGAACTGAAGACTTTTTGCTTTAGAGACAGATACAATTACACTGACAGCCCAGTTCTTCGTTTCCTAGGTATGAGTCCTTGGCAAAGTGATTTAATCTCTTTGCCACCCAAGGTGAAACTCTTACCTTAATAATTGGCACCAGACTTCCCTCCAGAACTGTCTTTACTGGGAAAACGTTTATTGAAGTAGAAGTTGAGACCATATAATCCTCAGTAGGAGTTAAGTGGCAAGGCATCAGAGACCAGGGCCAAACTGCTCTCAAGTGTGACAAGGAGAGGACTCTGTGTTTGCTTCTGAGGAAAGGTGGTAAGAGGAAACTGCAACACAGCAGAAGGTAGCAGGCTGTGTGTATGAAGGAACTTTTCCTCCCACAAGAAGATCCCTGCAGTGGGGTGGCTAAAGGACATTTAAGAATAAGTGCCCATTATTAAATTTAAAGTTGTTTGTGGTAATGTGCTGCTTCTGTGTCTCCTTCTGTGCCATTCTCCCTCCCTCAGCCACTGATGTACTTTCAATAATAATGATTTTAACCACTTTGCAATGTAATGGCATATTATAGATAATAAATGGCAACAAGTATTACGATTATTGCTCAAAAGGTCAAATTTACATACCGTAATAAAAACGACTAAATATTGCATGATATGCCAGTTGTGGAAATGATCAGAGAAAACTCAGCTTAAATGGGCTTAACCAATACAGAGTTTATTGGCTCACTTACGCGATAAGATCACAGGTAAAGTAAGCTTCAAAATTTGGGTGGTCCAGCAACTCAAGATCATCAAGGATTCGTTTTGTTTCCACTCTCTGCTTAGCTACGTACAAAGTTAGCTTCATATCCTAATGCCAATTCCCCTTGTGAATGTAATATGTCTGGGAACTGCAACTGGGCTATGCGCTTCCATATTTACAACCAGTAGGAGAAAACACACACTTCTGTCCCAACATTTTAAGCAAGAGTCCTGAAATTCACCTTGATCGTATCATTTGAGCTCCAATGTCCACATTGAAATCAATGACAGTGGCTGGGGGTGAAGAGGGGGAATCATACTGATTGGCCTGTCAGTCGTGGCCTATCCCTGTCATTGGTGGAAAAGGTAGTTAGTTTTCCTTGAAGCATGTGGGATACACCAGGGAAAGGCAAGTTCCCCAATGAATACCCTATTAGGTTATTAAGCAAACCAACAAATATCCACCATAACTGGCAGTATGGATTACAGACACAAATTCTTCAAGTTGTGAACTATTTGGGGGGAAATTAACTAAGGGGCTCCTTGGTGGTTGAAAAAAAAAAGCTTATGGGGTTTTTTAAAGCCACAATTATTTTAAAAGTTGGAGCCAGACACGGTGGCTCACACCTGTAATCCCAACACTTTGGGGGACCAAGGCAGCAGATCACTTGAGCCCAGGAGTTTGAGACCATTCTGGGCAACATGGTGAATCCCTCTCTCTCCTAAAAATACAGTAATTAGCCAGACGTGGTGACACTGTAGTCCCAGCTACCTGGGAGGCTGAGGTGGAAGAATCACTTGAGCCCAGGAGGTTGAGGCTGCAGTGAGTTGTGACTGTGCCACTCACCCAACCCACTGCAGCCTGGGTGACAGAGTGAGACCTTGTCTCAAAACAAAACAAAAGGTCAGAAATCACTGATATAAAGGGAAGTAAAAGAATGGGAAGAAACAGAATAATTGATGGATTGAAAATTTAAAAAGAAAGACTGAGAGAAAAAGAGATAGGCCAAGATAAATTAATTTGAAGAATCTTGGCTCAATAAGAAGCTAATAAGGTTTTTTTAAATCTCAATATGAATGACATAGAGACCTAATTATAAGGTTTATTAGAGCTGTCAGCAAAATGAAACGGAACAGAACAGAACAAGAACAACTTGTAATAAATCTCACCTAAAAGAAGGTGGGAACAAGACTGAATAAGAGACAGCTACAAGTAGAGAAGCATCTGAAACCCAGTTATTTAATGGCAATATTTGTGTGAGCTTTTCTCCCTTTAGTGTATAGCACTTTGAATACTACAAATGAAATAAAGAAAAAATAGTTTTTAACAATACTGAAATTGTATAATGTCTGTCTTCATTTCATGTGTCTGCTGCAACAAATTGTCACAAACTGAGTGGCTTAAAACAGCAGAAATTTATTTTCTCACAGTTCTGGAGGTCAGAAGTCCAAAACCCAGGTGTTAGCAATGCTCCATTCTCCCTGTAGAGGCCCTCGGAATGAATCCTTCCTTGCCTCTTTCAGCTTCTAGTGGCTCCAGGTATTTCTTGTCTTATGGCTGCAAAACTCCAGTTTCTGCCTTCATCTTCATATTGTCTGTGTCTTCTCTTCTGCTGTCTCAAATCTCTCTCTCTCTCTGTCTCTTGGTATTTCTCCCACCCTCCTCTCTCTCTCTAAGTGATGGGGTCTTGCTATATTGCCCAAGCTGGAGTGCAGTGGCTAGTCCCAGGCATGATTATAACACAGTGCAGTCTCGAACTCCTGGGCTCAAGTGATCCTTGAGTAGCTGGGACTTCAGGCATGAGGCCACCATGCCCAGCTTCTGCCTTTATCTTATCCAATCTAACATCTGCCATTGGATTTTGGGCCCTTATCCAGATAATCCAGGATGAGCTAGTCCTAAAATCCTTAACTTAATTACTTCCACAGAGATCCTTTTCCCAAATAAGGTAAGATTCGCAAGTTCCAGGTATTTAGACATGGACCTATGTTTCAGGGGCCACCACTCAACCACTACAATGTTTATTAAAACAGAAAAATAATCTAACAAAAATTGAATAAAGCCTCTAAGACTAGATTTAAATTTATAAATCAATCATATTTATTAATAAAATGTTTACAGTTTTTTTAAATTAAATAGCCTATTTCCACTATCAATTTTTAAAATACAAAATAGGACTTTGGGTGCCATTATATTCACATTACCCTACTAAAATACATTTTAGAATTAGAACACCCAGTTTCTAAACCAGGAGCTAGTCAGGAACGAGCAACCAAGCTAGGTATTTCAAAGGGAGGGTATTTAATACAGGAAACTATATTGCTGGGAGAACTGCAAAGTCAAAAGGGAAAGGTAGGTAACCCCGAGATTAATAAGGATAGAAGGCAAGAAGCTGGCAGAATAAAAAGGAGAAGTTAGTGCTAGCACAGCATAAGACTGAACTTCTTACTGTGTCACTGGGAATGCCAAATAGGATTCTGGGAACACCAGAGAGAGGACATCCAGTAATGAAGTCACTTCTAGAAATACTGCCAGAAGCAGAAAGAAAGAAAACTATGGTTTTTCCCTTCCTTCCACTTTCTAATTTTCTGCTGGCATCTTCTTTTGACAGAACCTAACAGGAAGCCAGCTAGAAATAAAGCCTGGGAAATATGCTTTGCAGGCTCCTAGCCCCAGCATTGTGAAGCAGAGTAGAGTGAGGTTGATGTGGAGCTATGAGACAATAGGTAAATAATTGGCACATCCAGTCATGTGGAAAAGCAGGTGTATTTCTCCATTGCTGATGATTCCGTCAGAGCACAGTTAGAAATAAGTAACTCTTTATTCCTTATACACGGTGACTAAATAAGGCCACTTCAGGGAACATCATCCTGAGAAATAACCTACATGCAAAAAGAAAGAATTTGTGCAAAACTGTTGGAAGTAGCATCATTTATAACAGCAAAACCATGAAAACAGCCCATATACCCAGAAGTAAGGGGATGATTAAGCAAGCTATGACTGATCAATGTAACAGAATACTCTAAAGCTTAGAAAAGCACCCAAAACATTTGTTTCAAGGCAGTATGCAGATGTTCATATGAAATAAGGTTAAGTGACAAAAGTAGAACCCAGAATTATATATCTACTACATTAATTACATCTGTGTAAAAATGTAGTAATGTATATTAACAAAGATCAGGGGAGACTTGAAGTGATATAACTGGTTTGGAGCTTAATGTTACTTAGGCTTCTTCTATAAAGTTGGCTAAGTTCTTAATTAACAGAGAAGCTGGGTGCAGTGGTTCATGCCTGTAACCCCAGCACTTTGGGAGACAGAGTGGGGAAGACTGCTTGAGGCTACGTGTTTGAGACCAGTCTGGGCAACATAATGAGACCCTCTCTCTACAATATATATATATATATATATATATATATATATTTAAAAATTAGCCCGTCTTGGTGACACACACCTGTCATCCTAGCTACTTGGGAGGCTGAGGCCAGAGGATTGCTTGAGCCTAGGAGTGTGAGGTTACAGTGAGCTATGATCATGCCACTGCACTTCAGCCTGGGCAACAGAGCGAGAGCCTGTCTCTTTAAAAAAAAAAGAGAGAGCGAGAGAAAGAGAGTAAAGTAAATGAGTCTTTAATTTTATTTTTAGATTCCAAAGCAACTGAGAATTATGTGTTTCAGATTAAGCTACTTTAAGAAACACACACACACACACACATACACACACACACACACACACACATTCTCTCTCTCTCTCTCTCTCTCTCTCTCTCTCTCTCTCTCTCTCCAACCTGGCTAACAGTTCCCACCACAGCACTTTTTACAACTCTGGCATTAATCACTGCCATGGCCTGAGGCCAGTGTCCAACTGGTCTAGAGATTTTATTTTACAACCTGAGAACACTGGCTGGCTCCCAGTGCCTCTGCTCTCCTGCCTTACGCAGAGCCTTTCTTCTTGTTGCTATACTTCATGTGTTCTACTACAGGCCAGAAGCTGTTAAAGTAAAACAATGAATAAAGATAACAGAGTGAGAAAAAAAAAAAAAAAAACCAGCATTTAAATGATTATTTGTTTTTGTAAATATTTATTGCTTCAAAATGATTTTGTTCTCTCCTTGAACCTGAAGTAAATTATACCATGTCTGAAACACACCCTAAGCTGAGAGGGTGGAAAGGCCACACCTTTGCCTTCCCCCTCCCCCAATCCATGTTGCTGCCCAGAACATTGATGTGCCAAGTCTTTTTGGACTCATGAACTCTGCTTCACTAGTAAGCTAATACAGATGCTTGTCACAGCTGCCCTAGGACTACCTGGAGTCTGAAAGTATGTGGTTACAGCAGGAAAGACATGACGTCATAACTGCCTCCCACAGGGACCTGCTTTCAGATTGCCCAAGAGACCTTGGCCATGCCCAGAACCAATCTCTAAACTTGACCAACTTTCCACTTTGCCTTTTGTGATGATTTGAAAATCATTTTCCAAAGACTGCCTAGCTTTAAATCCCAGTTTTGCCACCCATCATCTGGGTGACCCTAGGTAGGTTATTTAAGCTCTCTGAGCCTCAGTTTTCTAATATAATATGGGAGGAAAACCAGGAAATAATAGTAAGTACTTCATAGTTTTATTGCAAAGATCTGAGATAATGCACTTACGGCTCAATGGAGGATATGACTTGTTCTCTACCCAAGATCCTTTCTATTCTCCTTTTTTCTGTTAACAAAAATATAATTTTGTTTGGGGTGGCAGTGTGCCCAGCTAAAATACCACCACAGACTCCCTTACAGCTATGGTGATCATATGATTCGACAGGGAGAGGTTTCCAGGAAAGCAGCAGATTCTGATGAAAAAAGGACCCAGCCAGCGTGTATATTCTGCTCTTTGCCCTTCCTTTTTCATTCTGCCTGGAATGAGGATACCTACAAGAAAAGCAGCCACCTTTCAACTAAGAGGACAAAAGCCACATGCTAAGGATGGTAGAGCATAAAGCTAGAAGGAACCTGGGCCCCTGATGACGTTCTGAAGCAGCTGTGCCGGTAGCAAATCACCTGTCTTCAGACTTCCTGTTATATGAGAAGAATGTACTCCATTTGGCTAAGCCACCATGGTAGTTTCTCTTATGTGCAGCTGAATGCAGTCCAGATCTAAACTCAACATACCGCCTGCCAATAACACCTTAAGAAAGGTTATCTTTTATTTTTCTATGAAGTATCATAAATCAGCTGTCATTGTGCTGAACACTGAGAGAGGGTCACAATTATTGTCACAAAATTTAGCTATGGCAAATATTATATAAAATTATCAATTATCAACTAGAGCCGGTAAACATTCTTATTATTCAGAGACACGGGTAGTAATAACATTTGTTGAAATAGAATTTGACATTCTAGGATAGCGTTTTATTGCTGCTAGGTTATAGTCAACTAGCTCTTTAAAGAGATTATTTTATTAATAAATATAGTAAACTCATGGGAGGTGGGGAAATAGAACATTTACATATTTTAACTGATAAAGGCCGGGCTCAGTGGCTCACATCTGTAGTCCTAGCTACTTGAGAGGCTGAGGATCACTTGTGCCCAGGACCTAAGGTTGCAGTGAGTTACAACTGCATCACTGTACTCCAGCCTGGGTGACAGAGTTGGACCATGTCTCACTCCATGTGGAGTGAAGCATGAATCCATCCCCAGCATAAGAAAAGCTCATTCTAGCTTCAGTCCGGACAAGTGACTTCCCCATATGACCAGGTTGACATCAGAGAACCAATCAGGCATCCCTCAAGCTACCAATTAAATGATGTTCCTTTTTTCTGTTTGAAGTGTTGGTTGTTTCAGTAGAGGAAAGCAGCAGGAGCAGCAGAAGAGGTTGGATTAGGCTTCACCAAAATCCCAGTGGCTGGAAATCACAAAACTTGTTTCTTATTCGTTCCACTCATCCTTCATGGGTTAGCTGGGACACACTCCTCATTAAAGCTGTGGAACTCAAGCTGAGAGAGCCAATAATCATCTCGAATGTTGCCAGCTGCCATGTCAAAGGAAAAATGGGTCTTGCTCTGGCAGTTTCAAGTATATGTCACTGTTTGCTCACAATTCACTATTCTGGAACCAGTCCCATGGCCTCAAGTAACCAAAATCAAGCCATGAAGTGCACTTCTACTGTGTGCCAGAAAGGATAGCACCAGAAAGTGTTGGCGAACCACACCAATGCCTATCAAGAAAATAGCATCACTGAGTGCCTATTTTGTGCCAGTTGTGTGCCATGTCACTTACGTTATCTAATTCTTACAATACATTTTGATATTGTTTAACTCCAATTTTCACATGAGAAATTGGAGGCTTAGACAGGCCAAGCTATTTATCCAAGAGACCCATTTAATATGTAGATTTGATTTTAGTTTCATAGGATTCCAAAACCTATGCTTTTTCCCTGGCCTACTAGTATAACATGTTGAGCTGCTTACAACCTCACAATCTTGGGGGTTGAGAGAAGTGGAGAAAAAGGGAGTAGAGGAAAGGGTTTATGTAAGAAATAATCTCTCGGCAAAGCTGAAGCATGATAACCAATGAGGCCATACCTCCTTGGCCTTATTAGTATAATGAGGTGACCAACTGAACCAACTTACCTGAGGACTCAAAACCAATCGCCACAAGCCCTGAAACAAAAATGACTAAAATACGATTGTGGACAAGGAGATACTCAGTATGCTGGACAGAAAATGCCATAAAATTGAGAGCAGCATTATGCTATTCTGTTCCTTGAAAGCCTTCAAGTGATCATTTCAGAATGTTTCCTATTACCTCAGATGATAACCCATTGCTTTAAAGGGCTCTCTTCACTATCGTGTAATTCTCACCTTTAATCTCTAAAGAGTGTTTATGATTTTGAGAAGTGCATTAAAAGCTTTATATATATATATATATATATATATAGACACACACACACACACACACACACACACACACACACATAATATTGCTCTGACTATAATAATGCTGACAGGGATTCACATATAAAGTGAAATATGCACTCAAGCACACCAGAGACACTGATTCTCTCTAGAGGTCTCAAACAGCATGGTTGCGTACAATTGAACTGTTTCTAGAAGAGATGTAACTTTTAGCAAGAAAAGGATGGTCCTTTAAGCTTTTAAAATAGTTTTTATTCTGTAATTTATTTCTCCTTCATAGCTAATTGTAAGGCATTAAGTATTCAACCAAAATTGATATTAATATAATATAGCTAGATTTTTATTTCTCTAAGCACATTCTTAAAAAAATTATAAACCTAAATATAATTTGTATTTTAAAAAGATTATACCTAAAATGCTTGTGATATAATGTTACATAGAAAAGCAGTCTGTAAACATTTACAGCTCTACTGACTCTAGTACATACTACCTTCAACACTAATGTGTATGTGCATGAATGCACCAATTTCATATCTCATCCCAATGAGATCTCTTTTAGCAATATATATGGGGCTGTTATATATTATAGATGAATTTCTCTCCTTTGTTCCTCGATTTTTTTTTCTATTTTCTTTTCTTTTTTTTTTTTTTTGGAGACAGAGTCTTACCTATCGCTCTCAGTCTGGAGTTCAGTGGCATGATCTCAGCTCACTGCAACCTCCATCTCCTAGGTTCAATTGATTCTCCCTGCCTCAGCCTCCTGAATAGCTGGGACTACAGGCACACGCCACCATGTCCAGCTAAGTTTGGTATTTTTAGTAGAGACAGGGTTTTACCATGTTGGCCAGGCTGGTCTTGAACTCCTGACCTCAAGTGAGCCACCTGTCTTGGCCTCCCTAAGTGCTGGGATTACAGGCATGAGTCACTGCTTCAGGCCTCAATTTTTCTTTTGTAATACTTTTATGATAAAGTATTTTCTAAACTTGCAAACAGCATTTACAATATGAGTTTAAGTACTTCTGGTTACATGCTTCTGTGTTCTCATAGATTTTTTTAAATGGAAATCACCGTGAAGATAGAGTATCAAAGACTCAGATAGTACTCTTAAAATAATCAGTTAAGCATGGAAATCAAACTTAATTTTAAGAGGAATGTCTTGGAGTTGAGGGTCAACCCTTCGTATAACAGCCAAAATTTAAATCACCTGAATAAATAAAGAGACGAGAAGGAAAGGGCAATCTGAACTCTGCAACCTCTCATATTTAAAAGAAGAAACAGAAGACATAATTCCAATTGACCCTTTGTGTTTTTATGGGTTGCATCTCTGGGAAGGTTAAGATGACAACCCATTCTAAACACACATCCGTTTACATTAGCAGCCTTTTCTATGGGTGACTTAAGTGCATATTTGAAACATTCCAACAGAGAAACAAAAAAGACATCAAAGGGCCAGATAAATCCACACAAGCATGGGAATTTCAGAGGCATTTATTTGGACTTTATCTCACCTTATTTGCCCACTATAATCCAAATGAGACCATAAAACAGTCAGTACGCAAAAGCCCTGCTTTCCATAGTCAAAACAGGGTTAGATTTTGACCCTCTTTTGGGAAAGTTACAGTGGATACTTTCAGTTAGCAAAGGGGAATAGGGGAGGAGGTTGGGGAGAATTGTTTTACTAACACATTTGAAGTGTGTCAAGTTCCTGCCCGAAAGCTAATTAAGTCTGGATGCTAAAAATGAACAAGAACAGATTGACAGCAGTTTTTATACTACTTGGGTGGTAGCTGCAATAACCATGACTGGAATGGCCCTGAACCCCCTACATTGGGTTGATGATGTAATTTAAGGAGAACAATGTGTTTAACTTTTCAGACAGTTAGTCTAGGTCTAGGTTCCTTTGTCTTTGCCTGACATTCTCTTTTTAATATTTTTCCCCTTCTCTTACACTCCTTCGTCCCTCGATGGTATTATTACACATGGAAAATTGCAGATGTTTAGTTTATATAACAGGCAAGACTAATATTCACTTTAAACCAACTCTGGTACATGGATAAAATCCATATAACAGCACATACAACACTCACACAAAGAACTCTGGGGCTCGTAACTTCCATAAGAACTAAAAAATGTTTTTAAGTGGAGAGGAAGAAATGATGGGAATATTTGCTACAGGATGCAAACATCAGTCCCCTGGTACCATTAGCTCAACAGGAATTAAACGTTAACTATGAGCAGGGGAAGTCATTAAGCCAATGGTATTTTTCTAGGAAGAACTTACTCTGCAACCTGGCTAGACTGATTTGTTGGGTTTGTTCAAGTAGCGCAGACATAAAATAATTGGGAAGAGAAGAAATGATGTGAGCAAAGGACAATACTGAAGTTCTAATGGGTGCAACACAGAGGAAGGCTATGGAGGTGATAAGAAAAAAGCAGATATTGAATACTTACTTAACTTCTTTAACTGATATCTTAACTAGTGACATCACATTAATCAGTACTGCAAGTTGAACTACTGGTATTGATCTGAAAAAAATCGGAAAGGGGTTCCTTGTCCTTTGTTAACACAAACACAAACATTTGCGCAATGAGAGAAATGCCCCTCTGCGGTCTCTTCCTCAGCACGTTAGGGATGACTGGGAAATATTCAATTAGAACAACATAATAACAATCAGTGACTGGCAAGGTTTTATGCTTTATATCACCAGGAGCAAATATTTTATATATTCTTTGCCTGTTTCCTTATATATGCAGTCACCACTATTAGTCACTGAAAGAGTTTCTTACATATTTTTCAAAATATGTGTTATTATTTATAGATCCAGCAAATATACTAGTTTTCCTTAAAGGCTGCCTTTTTTTTTTTTTTTTTTTTGACAGGGTCTTACTCTGTCATCCAGGCTAAAGTGCACAGTGGTAAGATCACTGCTTACTGCAGCTTCAACCTCCAGGCTCAAGTGATCCTCCTACCTCAGCCTCCCCGGTAATTGGGATTATAGGTGTGTACTGCTACCGCATCCAGCTAATTTTTTATTTTTGTGAAGACAGGGTCTTGCTATGTTCCCAGGCTGGTCTTGAACTCCTGGATGTAAGTGATCCTTCCTGCTTTGGCCTCCCAAAGTGCTGGGATAACAAACATGAACCACCATGACTGCCCCCTACCTTGTTGAAAAGTCAAATTACAAACACTTTGTTTTTTAAATTACACTTTGTAATTTAACTTTTAAAATGTATAAAAATTAAACAATTATAAAAATGTAAATAATGAATATGGTTATAAAAATCTAGGCCAGGCATGGTGGCTCACACCTGTAATCCCAGCACTTTAGGAGGCTGAGGCAGGCAGATCACGAGGTCAGGAGTTTGAGACCCACCTGACCAACATAGCGAAACCTCATCTTTACTTCTTCACCCAGTGGGCCATCGCATAGCACTGTGTGGCTGCCTTCACAATGTGGAAGCTAGCTTTCCCCAAGATGAGCAGTCCAAAAGATACAGCAAGAAAGAGGCCAAATGACTTTTACGATAGAATCTAATAAACACACACACACACACCACTCAGTCTAGTCTACATTTAGGGAAGTGAAATCAAGCCCCACCTTTTGGAGAGAGGAGTAGTAATGTATTTGTGAACATATTTTAAAATCACTATAATGGGGCTGGGCACAGTGGCTCATGCCTATAATCTCAGCACTTTGGGAGTCCAAGGTGGATGGATGGCTTGAGGCCAGGAGTTTGAGACCACCCTGAGCAACACAGAAAAACCCCCTAGCTCTTAAAAAAATAAACAACCACCATAGTACTGCTATTCCTTAAAGGTAACCACTATTAATATTTTGGTATGTAACTTTCTAGACCTTTTTCTATGTACATACAAATATGTATGATATGCATATGAATATATGTACTATACATGTGCGTAATACATATGTACTACACATGTGCGTAATGCATATGTACTACACGTGTGTAATACATATGTACTACATATGTATTACTTATAAATATTTGTAATTGTTTTACAAACTCTTAGAAAATGAGTGCGAAAGTCCAGTGCCATTCTGCTACCTACTCCTTTGTGTGTCACCTGTTTTTACTTTCTCAAAGGTTTTAGGATTTTTTTCTTTTTTCCTAATATTCTGGGATTATATGAAGGTATGCCATGGCTTTATTGTTGTTATTCATTTATTTGATTTGTGGCACTGAGCACTCAGTGAGACTTAGCTTCTGAAGACTCACAGCAACTGGTGGTAGAAATTTTTCTTCTATTTCTTTCACTCCATTTTTTTCCTGTTTCTTCTTTTTAAAAAAACTCTCTATCCTGTTAACCAGATGACAGTCTTCCTGATCGATTCTCTAACGTTCTTATTTTCTCTCTGCTACTTTTCTATCAGTACTTTGGGAAAAAAGGCTTTACTCTTATAGTCAAATAAGATATAATAGTCATCACCTCTAGGTTCAGTCTTTTTCTTTTCTTTTCTTTTCTTTTGAGACAGGGTCTTTCTCTGTCACCCAGGTGAGAGTGTAGTGTGCATTGGCATGATCCCACAGCTCATTGCAGCCTTGACCTCCTGGGCTCAAGCAATCCTCCCACATCTTTTTTTTTTTTTTTTTTTGCTAGAGATAAGGTTTCACTATGTTGCCCAGGCTGGTCTTGAACCCCTGGGTTCAAGTGATTCTCTCACCTCAGCCTCCCAAAGTGCTGAGATTACAGGCATGAGCCACTGTACCTGGTGGCTCAGTCTTTCTCTATCATGTCCTTATAGTCTGGCCATGGGCTGAAACTTTTTTTAAAAAAATCAGAGGATAGTCGGGTGTGGTGGCTCATGCCTGTAATCCCAGCACTTTGGAAGGGCGAGGTAGGTAGATCACCTGACGTCAGGAGTTCAAGACCCGCCTGGATGACATGATGAAATCCCCTCTCTACTAAAAATACAAAAATTAGCCAGCATGGTGGTGGTGGGTGCCTGTAATCCCAGCTACTTGGGAGGCTGAGGCAGAAGAATTGCTTGAACCCAGGAGGCCATGGTTGCAGTGAGCCAAGATCGTGTCACTGCACTTCAGCCTGGGTGACAGAGCAAGACTCCATCTCAAAAAAAAATCAGAGGAGGCTGGACTAAGCCCACTCAGCAGCAGGAGTGCTGTTCCCCCACCATTATGAGAACTTGTCCCCTGAAATCTCTGCTTCAGTGCTCCTGCCAATGCCATTTTAATAACTTGCTTTCTATTTGTACACAGTACATAGTTTTCTATTTATAATTACCTTACTCTTACTCATACTCCCTGTTTATGGATGATTCCTGCTGCCTTATAGTATATGTGTACAACTGCTATGGTTTGAATGTGTTCCCCTGTTCAAGCCATAGCAGTAAATTCTATCTTAAGAAACCACTTTAAGAAGCAATTCTTAATCTGTTCATGTGTTGGAAACTTAAATCCCCAATGCAATGGTGTTGAGAGGTGGAACCTTTAAGAGGTAATTAGGTCATGAGACAAAGCCCTCATGAATGGATTAATGTTGTTATTGTAAGAGTGGGTTAGTTATCTTGAGAGTAGTTTCCTGATAAAAAGATAAAACTGGCTTCCTTCCTTTCTGGCTTTCTCATGCTCTCTTGCCCTTCTGCCTTCCAACATGGGATGACACAGCAAGAAGGACCTCACCAGATGCAGAGTCCTCAACCTTGAACTTCCCAGCCTCTGGAATTGCAAGAAATAAATTTCTTTTTTTTTTTTATTGAGACACAGTGTCACTCTGTCGCCCAGGCTGGAGTGCAGTCGTGCAATCTCAGCTCACTGCAACCTCTGCCTCCTGAGTTCAAACAATCCTCATGCCTCAGCCCATCTGGAATTACACATGGGTGCCATCATGCCCAGCTAATTATTGTACTTTTTTGTAGAGACAGGGTTTTGCCATGTTGGCCAGGCTAGCCTCAAATAATCCACCTGTCTCGGCCTCCCAAAGTCCTGGGATTACAGGTGTGAGCCACTGTGCCTTGCCTAGATTTCTATTCTTTGTGAATAACACAGTCTGAGGTATTCTATTATAGCAATGCAAAGCAGACAACAACAATGATTTTCTCATCTCTAGTAGCTTTCAGCTTTTCCTACTAATGGCAACATCCTCCCTGTATTTCCCACAAAATATTTTCTAGATAATCTAATTATGTACCTAATCACCATCATTCCTGTTTGGGCAGAGCTTTTGCTCCAGATAATCTGACATAGCTCAGCCTTGTAGCTTGGCTGCCCTTGAATCAGTTACCACCTCTGGCAAAATCAGCTGTGGAATAGGGAAGGGACCAGGAGATACCATCAAAGCAAACCCTGTCTGAGGACCATTCAGGGCTACCTACCTACCTGCCAAGTGGCTGTGGGTGTGGCAAGGTGTGGTGAGCCTTAACAATTACTTTAGGCAGGATACAACCTTAGGAGCCTCAATGGCCTGTGGAAATAACTAAAGATCTCTCATCTACTTCATTGGATTGTTATGAGAATGACTCTATTTTTTGTTTTTATTATTTTATTTATGTATTTTTTTTTTAAGAGATAGGGTCTCATTCTGTTGCCCAGGCTGCAATGCAGTAGGATGGTTGTAGCTCCCTGCAGCCTTAAACTCCTGGGCTCGAGCAATGCTCCCACCTTAGCCTCCCAAGTAGCTAGGACTACAGGTGTGTGTCACTATGGCTGGCTAATTTTTTTTTTGTAGTGATGAGGTCTTGTTTTGTTGCCCAGGCTAGTGTTAAACTTCTGGGCTCAAAGGATCCTCTCACCTTGGCCTCCCAAAATGTCAGGATTACAGGCATAAGCCACCATGCTCAGCCTCTTGTAAGAATAAAATAAAATATTATGAATTATAAAACACTGGCTGGGAGCAGTGGCTCAAGCCTGTAATCCTAGTACTTTGGAAGGGCGAGGCAGGCAGATCACCTGAGGTCAGGAGTTTGAGACCAGCCTGGCCAATATAATGAAACCCCGTGTCTACTAAAAATGCAAAGATTAGCCAGGCATGGTGGTGTGTGCCTGTAATCCCAGCTACTCAGGAGGCTGAGGCAGGAGAATTGCTTGAACCTGGGAGGTGGAGGTTGCAGTGAGCTGAGATTGTACCATTGCACTCCAGCCTGGCTGACAGAGTGAGACTCTGTCTCAAAAAAAAAAAAATTATAAAACACTAAACAATGCATGTGAAACAAGTAGTAAAGTCCCTGGAATATAACAATGCTCTATCAACAGTACTGTAACAGGATACTGCCAAGTGTCCAGTACTAAAATGAGCTATTAGCCAGGTGCAGTGGTGCACACCTGTAGTCCCAGCTACCAGGAGTCTGAGATGGAAAGATTGTCTGGTCCCAGGAATTTAAGTTCAGCCTGGGTAACATAGCAAGATCCTATCTCTAAATTAAAACAAACAAACAAACAAAAAACTCAAAACAGTAGACTTTAGTGCAGTTATCCTTGAAGATATTATGGATTTGGTTCCAAACCGCTGCAATGAAGTAAATATCATAATAAAGCAAGTCACACAAATGTTTTGATTTTCCAATGCACATAAAAGTTATGTCTATACTATAGTTTAAGTGTGCAACAGCATTATGTCTAAAAAAATCCATACCATACCATAATTTAAAAATACCATAACTTAAAGATACTTTATTGCTAAAAACCATAATCTATCATTAGAGACTTTAGTGACTCTTAATATTTTTGCTGGTGGAGGGTCTTGTCAGGATAGTGATGTCTGCTGTCTGATCAAAGTGGTGGTTGCTGAAGGTTGAAGTGACTGTGAAAAAAAATTCTTTCTTTTTTTTTTTTGAGACAGGGTCTTACTGCATACCACTGGAGTGCAGTGGTGTGATCCCAGCTCACTGCAGCTTTGACCTCCTGAGCTCAAGTGATCCTCCCACCTCAGCCTTTAGGGTAGCTGGGACTACAGGCACATAGCACCATGCCTGGCTAATTTTTTGTACTTTTTGTAGAGAGGGTGTTTCACCATGTTGCCCAGGCTGGGCTGTGGAAATTTTAAGAAATAAGACAACAGGCTGTGAGCGATGGCTCACACCTGTAATCCCAGCACTTTGGGAGGCCGAGGCAGGTGGATCACCTGAGGTCGGGAGTTCAAGACCAGCCTGACCAACATGGTGAAATCCTGTCTCTACTAAAAACACACAATTAGCTGGTGTGGTGGCACACACCTGTAATCCCAGCTACTTGGGAGGCTGAAGCAGGAGAATGGCTTGAACCCAGAAGGCAGAGGTTGCAGTGAGCCAAGATCACACCATTGCACTCTAGTCTGGGCAACAAAAAGCAAAGCAAAGCAAACAAACAAACAAAAAACTCCATCTCAAAAAAAAAAAGAAAGAAAGAAGACAACAATGGGTTTGGCACAGCATCTCATGTCTGTAATTCCAAGCACTTTGGGAGGCTGAGGCTGGAGGATTGCTTGAGCCCAGGAGTTTAAGACTAGCCTGGGCAAGATAGTGAGACTCTGTCTCAAGGAAAAGAAAGACAACAATGATGGTTGTTGCATTAATGGATTCTTTCCTTCATGACAGATTTCCCTATAGCACGTGATGCTGTTTGATATCATTTTACCCACAGTAGACCTTTCAAAATTGGGGTCAATCCACTGATACCAGGCTGCTGCTTTACTAAGTTTATGTAATACTCCAGATTCTTTTCTGTCATTTCAACAATGTTCACAGCATCTTCACCAAGAGTAGATTCTATCTCAGGAAACCACTTTAAGAAACAACTCTTAATCTGTCCATGTTTTATCATGAGATTGCAGCAATTCAGTCACATCTTCAGTCACATCTAGTTTTAGTCACATTCTAGTTCTTGTTATTTCCATTACATCTACAGTTACTTACTCCTGTGAATCTTGAATCCCTCAAAGTGATCCATGAGGGTTGGAATCAACTTCTTCCAAATTCCCGCTAACGGTGATATTTTAACCTCCTCCCATGAATCACAAATGTCTTTAATGGGGAATCTTTTTCAGAAGGTTTCCAATTTTTTCCCCCAAGATCCATCAGAGGAATCACTATATATGGCAGCTATAGACTCACAAAATGTATTGCTTAAATGATAAATCTTGAAATGTAAAGTGACTCCTTGATCCATGGGATACAGAATGGAAGTTGTGTTAGCACACATGAAAACAATATTAATCTCCTTGTTCATCTCCATTAGAGCTCTTGGCTAACAAGGTGCATTGTTAATAAGCAGTAATATTTTGAAAGAAATCCTTTTTTTATAAGTAATAGGTCTTAACAGAGGGCTTAAAACATTTGGTAACTGGTGGGTTGTAGTGGCTCATGCCTGTAATCCCAGCATTTTGGGAGGCCGAGGCAGGTGGATCACCTGTCTGGAGTTTGAAACTAGCCTGACTGGTATGATGAAACACTGTCTCTACTAAAAACACAAAAATTATCCAGGCATGAGGGCACATACCTGTAATTCAAGCTACTCAGGAGGCTGAGGCAAGAGAATCACTTGAACCCAGGAGGTGGAGGTTGCAGTGAGCTGAGATCATGCCATTGGACTCCAGCCTGGGTGGCAAAAGCGAAACTCTGTCTTAAAAAAAAAATTTGGTAACCATGCTATAAATAGATGTGCTGTCATCCAGGCTTTGTTGTTCCATTTATAGAGCACAGGCAGAGTCTGTGAAGCATAATTCTTAAGGGCCCTAGGATTTTCAGAATGGTAAATGACTATTTGCTTTGACTTAAAGTCACCAGCTGCATTGGCCCCGCCAAAAGGGGTCAGCATGTCCTTTGAAGCTTTGAAGCCAAGCATTGAATTCTCCTCTCTCCTATGAAAGATCTATATGGAATCTTCTTCCAATATAAGCCTGTTTCATCCACCCTGAGAATGTGTTATTTGGTGTAGACACCCTCATCAACGATGCTAGCTAGATCTTCTGGATAACTTGCTACAGTTTCTGTAACAGCCCTTGCTGTTTCACCTTGCATTTTTATGTTATGGAGATGGATTTCTTTAAACCTCATGAACCAACTTCTGCTAGCTTCAAATTTTTCATCTGCAGCTTTTTCACCATTCTCAGCCTTCATAAAATCAAAGCGAGTTAGGGGCTTGCTCTGGATTAGGCTTTGGCTCAAGGGAATATTGTAACTGGTTTGGTCTTCTGTCCAGACTGCTCAAACTTGCTCCATCTCAGCAATAAGTTTGTTTTGCTTTCTTATCATCCATGTGCACTTCTCATTTCCTTCAAGAACTTTCCCTTTGTATTCCTGACTTGGCTAAGTGTTTGGCACGACAGGTCTAGCTTTTGGCCTTTCTTGGCTTTTGACATGCCTTCCACACTAAGCTTAATCATCTCTAGCTCTTAATTTAAGGTGAGAGAAGTGTGACTCTTTCTTTCACTTGAACATTTAGAGGTCACTGTAGAGTTATTAATTGGCCTAATTTCAATATTTTTGTGTCTCACAGAATGGGGAGGTCCAAGAAGAGGGAAAAAGATTGAAGAATTGTTGAAGAAGTCAGAACACACACAACATTTTATGGATTAAGTTCATCATCCTCTATGGATACGGTTCGTGGTGCACCAAAGCAGTGGCATGGTAACATCAATGATTGCTGACCACAAATCACCAAACAGATATAATAATAATGAAAAAGTTTGAAATATTGTGAGAATTACCAAAATGTAATATAGAGACATGAGTGAGCACATGCTGT
This sequence comes from Callithrix jacchus, assembly GCF_049354715.1. NCBI lineage: Eukaryota > Metazoa > Chordata > Mammalia > Primates > Cebidae > Callithrix > Callithrix jacchus. The sequence continues at coordinate 70,985,138 of NC_133507.1, forward strand.
TGGAAAAATGGTTCCATTAGGCTTGCTCTACACCAGTGTTGCCAAAAACCTTCGATTTGTAAAAAACGCCGTATCTGTAAAGTCTAATAAAGCAAAATGTGGTAAAATCAGGTCTGCCTGTATTGCTCATTTGGAGACTTTATAGGAATGGAAGTATATAGTATGAATATACAGTTGGCCTTCCATATCTGCTGGTTTTGCATCCACTAATATAGATAACTGTGGATCAAAAACATATTTAAAAACCAAATATGACAATAACAATACAAATTTAAAAAACACTATGGTATAGTGTTTACATATCATTTACATTGTATTAGGTATTATAAATAATGTAGAGATACTTTATACAGGAGGATGCACGTAGGTTATATGCAAACACTACACCAGTTTATAGAAGAGACTTGAGCTTCTGTGGATTTTGGTATCTGCAGGGGCCCGAAACCAATCCCCCATGGATACTGAGGGATGACTCTACATCGGTTTACCTGTCTATGCCACTGTTGATGGACATTTGGTTTGTTCCAGTCTGGGGCTATTACTAGCATGCTGCTCTAAACATTCTCGTGCATGACTCCTGGTATGAGAGTATACACATTTCTTTAGGGCAAACATATGGCTAGGAGTAGAAATATTGGGTGATAAAGCTGGGCACAATGGCATGTGCCTGTATTCCCAGCTCTTCAGGAAGCTTGCTCGAGCCAGAAGTTTGAGAGCAGCCTGGGCACCACAGAAGACCCGTCTCAAAAGAAAAAGAAAAAAAAAAGATATGTTGGGTGATAGAGTACGTACATCCTCAAGTGGACTATAGAATATTTTCCAGTGGGTTCTCCATGGACATCCTCACAAGCAATTTAGGAGTTCTTACTGTTCCACATCCAAAATGAGGATTCTTCATTTTGCGATAATATCCTTCTATATGAAAAAGACTCCTGTAAAAAATAAAAAATAATGACAGTTGAATTAACAGATTGTTCTTTTTACATGCCAAAATAAAGATCTACTAGTTCCATTTAGGAACTTCTAAGTTTCTCCCCTGAAATTCTATTGGATCACAACATCTCAAATGCTGTAAACTACTGTTGCATAGAACACGATGTAGATTGTCCCTTCTTTTTTGTTTTATAACATCAAAAGTCACTTAATGTATATAGTAGTCAGCCTCCAAGATGGTCCCCAATGTACCACCTCTCTTGGTATTCATGCCTTTGTGCAGACTATTCCCACATACTGGATAAAGGCTGATTTTGCAAACAAGAGAAGTGTCAGTGGATAAGCTCCCAAACTGGGTCATAAAAGACATTACTGCTTCAACATTGGTCTTCTGGATCAATCACTCTGTGGGAAGTCATGTGAGTATGCTCAAGCAGCACGATAAGTAGTCCCACATGGAAAAGAACCAATTTACCAACACCAACTTACGAATGAAGCGAATGAGCCACTTAACACAGAGCCTTTTGTCTCAGTCAAGCTTCCACATGATCTGAGTCTCCCAGTCCTTGAGTTTTCCAGTGAAGATCCCAGAAATCACAAAGCAGAAATAAGTTATGCCCCTCTGCCCTATCTGAATTCCTGATTCACAGAAACCATGAGATAATATATAAGTATTTTTTGTTTGAGCCACCAAATTTGGGGATAATTTGTTACACAGCAAGATATAACTGATACAACACACATGACCATCTAGGAAGGTCAAATATTGGCCCCAAATTTGGATTTTTGAATGACTTCACACAGAAATATAACAATCTAGTAGTTCTATTTAGGTCTTAATTTTTTTCTTGAGTCTGATTATGCCTCTAGATTTAATTACAAGTTTAGAAGAACTAGAAGTGACATAGAAACATGTTAAACAAACACACTGCAGGGAATATAGGAAATTCTATAGCACAAATTACTTATTTTCTTTAACCTATAAATCGAAAAAGCAAGATGAGGAGGGGAACCTGTAAATTAAAAGAGACTTAGGAAGTATGATAGGTTGTGTTATTCCCAATAACAGATGCTGTCTCCTGTGGGAACATTATACTTCCCGTATCTCCACTGACATCAACTTTGGCCATGTGCTTTGCTTCGACTGTGAAATGTGAGCAGATGTGATGGTTGGTTGCTACTTCTGAGCAGAAGCTTTAAAAGTCATTGGGTGTTACAACCATTCCTCATTTCCATTTGCCAGGAACTGGGCATATCCCAAACATAGTCTGTTTCTTTGCCTGTAACCAGGAGTGAAGAGGCTGCAGGGCTGACTCACAATGGAAACTCATGTGAACAGGAAATAAATCTGGGTTGTTGTAAGCCACTCTGATTTTAACATTGTCTGCTAAACATAACAGCATAATGTACTCTGACTCATATAAGTAATGTTTCAAATACAACATGTAAACCGGTTTGGATCAATTAAGGGACAATTGAAGAAATTTGAGTACATGCTAGATATTTTTTATGATAATTAAGACATTGCTATTAATTTTTTAGGTGTGTGGATGGTATTGCAGTTAGGTTTAAAAGAACAAAAAGAGGCTGCTCATGCCTGTAATCCCAGCACTTTGGGAGGCCAAGGCAGGAGGGTTGCTTGAGTCCAGGAGTTCGAGTACAGCCTGGACAACATAATGAGACCTCATCTCTATTTTAAAAATTAGAAGAACAAAAAGAACTCCTAGCACTTTGGGAGGCCGAGGCGGGTGGATCACGATGTCAAGAGATTGAGACCATCCTGGTCAACATGGTGAAACCCTGTCTCTACTAAATACAAAAAATTAGCTGGGCATGGTGGCGCATGCCTGTAATCCCAGCTACTCAGGAGGCTGAGGCAGGAGACTTGCCTGAATCCAGGAGGCGGAGGTTGCAGTGAGCCAAGATCACGCCGTTGCACTCCAGCCTGGGTAACAAGAGCAAAACTCCATCTCAAAAAAAAAAAAGAACTCCTATGTTTTGGATACATGTTTCAGGGGGAAGGGAGAATAAGTGAGGGAATATTTAAAACAAGGTTGGCCATGAGTTGTCAACTGCTAAGCCATGTGGTAAGTACATGTCAGTTTATCATACTATTCTCACTACTTTCATAGATGTTTAGAAATTTCCATATTAAAAACCTTTTTTTTTTGAGACAGAGTCTTGCTCTGTCACGCAGGCTTAAGTGCAGTGGTGCAATCTTGGCTCACTGCAACCTCCGCTTCCCAGGTTCAAGCGATTCTCCTGAGCAGCTAGGATTACAGGCGTGTGCCACAATGCCTGGCTAATTTTTGTATTTTTAGTAAAGATGAGGTTTCATCATGTTGGCCAGCCTGGTCTTGAACTCCTGATCTCAAATGATCCACCCACTTTGGCCTCCCAAAGTGCTGGGATTATAGGCATGAGCCACTGCACACAGCCCATAATAAAAAGTTAAAAAAAAAAAAAGGATTGTTGACATGATTCCCAGAGTTTTCCCTTGACTCTCAAAGGGATTCAGAAAAATCGGAGCAGGGAGGATGAAGCAGACCACTTAGGTTTATGAGTGTGAGTACACAAAAGAGATGTTTAGGTCAGGCCTCAGGAAGATACTGAGACATTATTTTCAGTGAGAAAGATGTTTCCTTAGGAGCATTACACCAGGTCAGAGCATTATCAGGGAAAGTTTCAGAACACTGGAGAGCTGCAGGAAGCTGGGGTGTCCGCCTCCACCTCAACTGTGAAATGGGAGGAGTGTGGTGTAAGTAGACACCTTCTCTGACTTTTGGCAAAAAACAAACGTAGTATCTGTTCCTATCAGTTAAAGCATCGAATGTGGTCTCCATCTATGTTCAGGGCATTAAATTAATATTTGGAATTGGGAGATGGTTTGGGAGCTTGCTCTATCCTCTCCATGCCTCAGCATGTAATTGCAGTGCTTTCAAGAATGGTGCATTCCTTTTGAGTTAATGATAGATTGTTTTCTTTTGTTCCCTTAGTGTTCTATAAAGTGCTCTAATTCACTGTTAAGGAGGCTCCAGACTGCATTTCCACCATTTGTGCTGCAAAAATAGAGTTTCCCATAAGTGTAAGTCGACAAAGCTGTGGGCTTGAGCTGTCTTGCCAGTACCACATCCAAGAGTGTTGGACAAGAAGATCACTTGAGTGAGGAGCAGCCTGGGCTGAGGGGAGAACAGGCTGAGCTAGAAATCCCATGTCAACGGACTGTGTGCCAGGACATGTGTCCCCAGGGAGCAACCACAACATTGGCAGCTATGGAGGGGGAAGAAGTTCATTTGAGTTACAGAGGCAGCAGCAACCTCAGTGAGAGCACCCATTGCCCACCCCCTTCACCCCTCATCTAGAGGAGTCAAGTAAAACCATCCTGCCTCTCATTCTGTCTTCCAAACCAAGGATGGTCCTCTCTGAGAAAGGAGAAGATGGGTATGTGAGAGCAGATATAGCTCCCATCCTTGCCCTTGCTGGACTGGCTGGTACTGGGACAGTAGGGCAGGAGAGCAGAGAGCTTGGAAGTCTCCGCTGTTGACATTTTTTTTTTTGTGATTGAATTTTCAAAATGAATGGGAAGATAGGTGCAGTGACTCATGCCTATAATCCTAGGGAGGCCAAGGTGGGTAGATTATCTGAGCTCAGGGGTTTGAGACCAGCCTGGGTAACGTGGTGAAACCCTGTCACTATTAAAATACAAAAAATTAGCTAGGCATGATGGTGCATGCCTGTAATCCCAGCTATTCGGGAGGCTGAGGCACAAGAATTGCTTGCAACTGGGAGGCAGAGGTTGCAGTGAGTCAAGATAGTGCCACTGTACGCACCAGCCTGGGTGACTGAGCAAGACTCAGTCTCAAAAAGAAAAAAAGAAAAAAAAAAAAAGGAATGGAACGGGGCATATAGAAGTGGGACTGGGAAGTTATGGAACTGAATGGAGATATCACTAAGACATCAAGGGAGCCCACAAGAAGAAGCTGGGAGCAGTCAGACAGTTTCATGCTTACACCCCAGTGAATTGCTACTCCTCAATGATAACAGAGTTTCTTCACTTCTCCATCAATACAGCAAAAATAAAAACAAACTCTGGTTAAGATTCACTTTAAACTAGACAAAGCCTGTCTCTGACAATTCCCCTCTGAATCTTTCTTCCCTTTTGCCTTCTCTCCCTCATCCTGCAACAAATCCATGCCCTCCTGCTACACTCCTTGCAATTAACAAGAGCCAAGCTTATGTACCATCAAGGACACTAAAAATAAGTATCTATATTTTCTTCTAATATTTTGCCTACTGTGACCTACTTTCAGTTAAATTTCAGAAGCAAACGGGTGAGATGTGTCCTAAATAAACAGGCCTACGAACTCGGCCATAGTGTTGGCTGCATAGCTTTGGTACTATAACCAAATACTTGTTTTCTATAGAGAGCTAAACTTAAAAAGATTTCGGTGTCGATATGTTGATATTTAAATTCTAAAATTCCACTTGCTTCATCAAAAATCTATTTCTTTGAGGACCGTTTCCCACTGATAATTCTGGTATTAAAGAGCTCTAGTTTGTGCTACCTCTGATGTGCCCCAGTCACATGGAGAATCACTTCCAACCCACCCACACATCTGAAAACACATTTTTCAGCAATTATAAAATCAAGAGCAGTGAAGTTTCCTTGTAAACAGAATATTGTATCAGCTGATGTTATTTTAATCATTCACTTTTAATGAAGAACCTATGACTATCTTTAAAAATCAGAGTCAAAGGTAGGCTGTCACCTGAAAAAAAGTAAAGTTGTGGTTTGACTGTTTTACTGACATTAGACAATTATTGTAATAATTTAAATACTTCAACTTTGACAGCAAGATATATACGTGTGTGCTTTCAAAGTGAGTTCTAATATTCATCTTAACAGTTGCTAATTAACATTTGAAGTAGTCTAATGGGGAGTAACACTCCAGGGGGTGGTTTGTTAGCATTTAAAGGCCCTAATAAGAACCCTGGACTTGGAAGCGTGGCTACCAAAGCTCCTTCAACTATTCCTTTCTGAATCTACACTAGTGAATGGATTATTTTGCGTAAGAGATGTTAGAAGTAACTTTTTAGGCTGGGTATGGTGGCTCATGCCTATAATCCCAGCACTTTGGAAGGCCGGAGGATCACTTAAGGCCAGGTGTTTGAGACCAGCCTGGGCAATATAGTGGAACCCTATCTTTATGAAAAATAGAAAAAGTTAGTCCAGTGTGGTGGTATGTCCCTGTGGTCCCAGCTACTCAGTTTTGGGTGAGCCCAGAATGGTGCTCCAGGCTTGGGTGTTTGTTTAGTCTTGTGCCTGACACTGGAAGGCAGTGTCCAGTCACTTGATCCACTGGATTCTGTTCTGTGACATTGTGGGGTCTGGTTCAAGTGAATATTTCATGGAAGACTATGGCCAGAGAGTCCGGAGCTTATCAAGTGTATGAGACTGATCTGCTTGACTCAGACTTGTTTGCTGTTAAGCCCAAGACTCACTTTCATGGACCTTATCACCCAGTGACTCTGTGCAGGGGCAGAAGATCCCAGCTCCAATGACTCAAAGGGGTGGAGGCGCCAGCAAGACACTAACAATTGTGTACCACCAAACTGATTTGAACCAGTTAGCAACATTTAACCATCTACAAGTAGTTATCATGAGATGTATTTAATTAAAAAATAAAAGAGGGTCAAACAGGAAAAAAACTGTAAGTGATGACCAAAATTCAAGGAAGATTTATAGAAAAAAATGCGGTTTTGTCTATATAATAATAATAATAGAATTATATGGGGCTTACCAAGTGCCAGTAACTATTCTAAGCCATACCTTAGTAAAGACAAACTATTATCTTAATATTATTATTATTATTTTAGAAACAGAGTTTTCTATGTTGTCCATGCTGTCCTCGAATCCAGGGCTCAAGTGATTCCTCATCCTGTGCCTCAGTACTCAGAAACCAAGGCACTACAGGTGTGCACCACCATGCCCCTCATCACATTATTATTTCCATCTTACTAATGAGGAAACTGAGGCACAAAATGTGACTTGTCTTAGGTTATACAGATCAGGTAAGTGGGGAAGCAATGATTTGAATTCAGGCAGTCTGATTCTGGAATCCAGGCTTGTACCTGCTTTAGATACCATAGTTTCCTTTCTGAGGAATAACAGTTGGTATGTGACTAGAAGCCACAATAGGAATTTATAGGGTTAAAGAAAACTGAACTTGCTATAAAAGCCCAGGGGAAAACTAAGGAATTCTGAGGTTTTCCTTGACTTCAGAAAAGGCCCTTACCAACAGGAGATTTTTTTCTGTCAAGGATCATTTGGGCAGCAGACTTCTGTTATGAATTAAAAATAAAGATCTGTCACTTGGTTGATGATGTGTATAACAGTTTTCCTAGACACAACAAAGCTGTGGAATTTTAGAAGGCTTTGAAGAGAAAGGCAGACAACTTGCCTCTCTCTTATCCATATTTGACTTCCTTTCTTTTTATATCTCCTTATAATGTCCTATACCAGAACAACCATTTACCTGTGAAGTTACTGATGTAAGTCACAGCAAACAGTCATGTTTTTCTATGTTCCTTTCAGCCTGTCAATGAGGGCAAGAGTTGGGATAATCTGATTACTAGCATGGTTATTTGGTGAACTCTTCACCTGTGGCTGTAAATCTGATCTTGCACCTTTCCTTTGCAAGTTCCTCTCTGGCCATGGTTCTTAAAGGGGACATAAACCACCAGCCACAACCATCATTCTGTGGATGTCTTTTTACCTATTAACTCACCTTAATTCCTGCAATAGAATTTTATCTACATATTGGATAAGCCAGTGTTTAAAGTCCACTCAGGGCCCCTTCCCATTCTCCTGTTACTAAGGCAACGTGGTACTCAGCAGCAGCAGCCCTGTCTCCTCAACTAGCTCTGTGTATACTCAGGATCCTGGTGAATGACTCATTCAACCACATTACACAGAGCTATAGAAAACTGGCCCTGAGCATAGCAGACTAACAATGGTTTTGGGGGCTGCCAGATCCCAAAACTTTTAGAGGTTTTAAGATACATTTAGGGTTCTTATAACTGTTACTTAGAAGTTGCCAAGTCTTTTTTTTTTAATCCCCAATGTTTTCACATACCAGATTGTTTTTATGTAAAAACATAACAGTTAAATAATGTATTCTTCAAATTTGAATCGAGTATTAGGAATTAAACCCAATGCCAGCAATTTAAGAGGAAAAAGATATAGACCCTACTGATCTGTTGGGTTCTTTTTGTTTCAGGTGATAGTAACTCAACTTAAAACAGCTTTTAAAAAAAAGAAATGTATTGACTCATGTAACTGAAAAGTCTGGGTGTAAATTTCAGGCATGACTGGATCAAGAGGACTCAAATGATCTCATTAGGACTCCTTTTCCTCTCTGCTCATCTTTGCCTCTCTTTGTGTGCTGGCCTCATTTTCTTTTACCAAAGATAGCTTCCTCCAATGTAACCTGAATGAATGGCTATAAGGAGCTCCAGCTTAGATCATTTTTGGAACTCAAAGTAGTACAGGAATAGAGACCATCGCTCAACAAGAATCCACTTATCAAAAATCAAGAAAGATTATGATTGGCTCTACTTGATCACATGCCCATGACTGACCTATCTTGTTACAGAAATGAAGTCCTCAGATTAGCCACCTTTGATTACCTGCTTCCCCTTCAGATGAGGAGGGTTTAATAGCAATTGTATAACATGAAATATGTCTTCCACACAGGGAGAAGGGCAAACAATGTACAAGAAGAACAGATATTGACTGTGGTAGTCAGCATCCAAGATGACCCCAATTGATCTTCACCTCTTTATATAGTCATGTGTCACTTAACAACGAGGATACATTCTGAGAAATGTGTCCATAGATGACTTTGCCATTGTGTGAACATCATAGAATATACTTACACAAAGCTAGATGGTATAGCTTACTACACACTCAGGCTATACGGTATAACCTATTGCTCCTAGGCTACAAATCTGTACAGCATGTTACTGTAGTGTAGGGAATTGTAACACAATGGTGAATATTTATATATCTAAACATATCAAAACATAGAAAAGGTACAGTGAAACTATGGTATTATGATCTTATGGGACTACCATATTATTTGTGGCCTGTTGCTAACAGAAATATTGTTATGTGGCACATGATTATATTTACATTCTGTATAATCTTCTCCTACATGGAATCATGGCTGGCCTGCATGACCAATAGAATATGCACAAGTGGTATGTGATCTTCATGGCTAGGTCATAAAATACATTGATGCTTTCATTGTGCTGCTCTCTCTTTTATTACTGGCCCTGAAGGAAGTCAGCCACCATGTTGTGAGGACACCCAAGCAGCCCTGTGAAGAGATTCGTGTGAATTGTGTATTAGTCCATTTACCTTGCTATAAAGGAGTACCCAAGACTGGGTAATTTATGAAGAAAAGAGGTTTATTTTGCTCGTAGTTCTGCAGACTGTCTAGGAAGTGTGGTGCTGGCATTTGCTTCTGGTGAGGGCCTCAGGAAGCTTACAATCATGGCAGAAGGCATAGGAGCCAGTGTATCACATGGCAAGAGAGGGAGCAAGGGAAGAGGAGGGCTAGGCTCCTTTTTAAACAAGCAGATCTTACATGAGTTCATGATTATGGGGAGGGCACCAAGTCATCCATGAGGGATCCACTGCACGACCCAAACACCTGGGAGCCTCTCACAGGCTCCAACTCCAGCATTGGGAATCACATTTCAACATGAGATTTAGAGGCTGCAGACATCCACACTGTGTCGAAAAGGAACTGAGACCTTCTGTTAACCTCTTGTACCAACTTGCTAGAAATTTGAATCAGCCATCTTGAAAAAAAGATTTTCCGGGGAGGGGACTCAAGATGGCGCTGTGAGAACAACCCAGGATTGGAGCTCGCGTTGAATCCGTAAATGGTGAGTCAGTGCTGCATTTCCAGACTGATCTTTGTTGCCCACAGAACGGGGAAACTCCCAAGTATAAAAAGACACGGGACGCCAGGCAGTAGGTCTGCCTGGTGAAGCCGGCAGCTGGGGCGGCGGCGGCCGGCCCTACCCAGCAATCCCCACAGGGCGCGCTTGTCCAGGTGCCTTGTTGAACCGGCAACCTGAGACTTGAGAGGGCTGGACTTGAGACTGAACGAGACTTGCACAGTAGCCCAGCCCAGGGGATTGCAGGGACAGATCGTTTGGGATACCCAGTGGGACGAACAAAACCGCGATTTCAAACTATCCCGAGCAGACAGTCCGAGACGCTCTGTGGGGGAGGGGCGTCCACCACTACCGAGGCAACCCACCCCAACTGAGATACACGCCCACTGCTGACGCAGCCTGCCATTGCTGAGGCAACACGCTACAACGAAGAGACTCCGCCGCAGGGCGTGGCAGAGACCACAGCAGAGCCTGCAGGAACAGGGCGAATCACACAACAGCAGGGCGGAGCCTGGCAACCAGACAGTGGCTAGTCTGCCTTCTAGCTGGGCAGGACACCTCATCGAACATCCAAAAATAAAGCCCAAACCCCTCAACACAGAGCATTTGAGAAAAAAAAAAAAAGGGTTTTTTAATGAGCTCTGTTGCAGCAGAATCAAACATAGCAGCCTAACAGCCCTGAAGGAACAACAGAGCGCACAGCTCAGCAATTAAACCCCTATAAAGTACAAACTGTCTCCTCAAGCAGCTCCCTGACCCCTCTATATCCAAAAGACTGACATTAGGCAGGCATCATCCTGGGACAAAGATAGCAGAAAAAGAAACTGGTAGTATCCCTCGCTGTGCCACAGCTGCTAGAGGTGCACCCCAGACAAGCAAGGTCTGGAGCGGACCTCAGCAGTCATACAGCGAAGGGGCTAGACTGGTAGAAGGAAAACCAAGCAACAGAAATACTTCATCATCAACATTCTGGGTGTCCACTCAGAGACCCAATCGAAAAATCAGCAACTACGCAGATGACCAGCGGACAAATCCACAAAGATGGGAAGAAACCAGCGAAAAAAGGAGGAAAACACCCGAAACCAGAACACCTCGCCTCCTAGAAAGGACCAAAACTCCTCACCAGCAAGGGAACAAAGCTGGACGGAGAATGACTGTGACGAAATGACGGAATTAGACTTCAGAAGATGGATAATGAGAAACTTTTGTGAGCTAAAAGATCATGTATTAAATCAATGCAAAGAAACTAAGAACCTTGAAAAAAGATTTGAAAAAAGATTCGAGGAAATGATAACAAGAATAGATAACTTAGAGAGGAATATGAATGAAGTAAAGGAGCTGAAAAACACAATACGAGAACTTCGCGAAGCAAACACAAGTTTCAATAGCCGAATTGACCAAGCAGAAGAAAGAATATCTGAAGTCGAAGACCAACTCAATGAAATAAAACGAGAAACCAAGATCAGAGAAAAAAGTGCAAAAAGGAATGAACAAAGTCTCCCAAGAAATGTGGGACTATGTGAAAAGACCTAACCTACGTTTGATAGGTGTACCAGAAGGGGATGAAGAGAATGAATCCAAGCTGGAAAATACTCTTCAGGACATCATCCAGGAAAATTTCCCCCAGCTAGCAAGACAGGCCAACACTCAATTGCAGGAAATACAGAGAACACCACAAAGATATTCCGCAAGAAGAGCAACCCCAAGGCACATAATCGTCAGATTCAACAGGGTTGAAATAAAGGAGAGAATATTAACGGCAGGCAGAGAGAAAGGTCGGGTCACCCACAAAGGGAAGCCCATCAGACTCACAGCAGATCTCTCGGCAGAAACACTACAAGCCAGAAGAGAGTGGGGGCCAATATTCAAAATTCTTAAAGAAAAGAACTTTCAGCCCAGAATTTCACATCCAGCCAAACTGAGCTTCATTATTGAAGGAAAAATAAAATCCTTTGTGAACAAGCAAGTACTCAGAGATTTTGTCACCACCAGGCCTGCTTTACAAGAGCTCCTAAAAGAGGCACTACACATAGAAAGGATCAACCAGTACCAGCCATTCCAAAATCACACTGAATGCTAAAGAGCTTCAACATAATGAAGAATCTACAACAACTAACAGGCAAAACAGCCACTTAGAATCAAAATGGCAGTATCAAATTCACACATAACAATATTAACCCTAAATGTAAATGGACTAAATGCACCAATCAAAAGACACAGACTGGCAAATTGGATAAAAATCCAAAACCCATCAGTGTGCTGTATCCAGGAAACCCATCTCACATGCAAGGATATACAAAGGCTCAAAATAAAGGGATGGAGGAAGATTTACCAAGCTAATGGAAAGCAAAAAAAAGCAGGAGTTGCAATTCTCATCTCTGATAAAATAGACTTTAAAGCAACAAAGATCAAAAGAGACAAAGAAGGCCATTACATAATGGTAAAAGGATCAATACAACAAGAAGAGCTAACGATCCTAAACATATATGGACCCAATGCAGGAGCACCCAGATACATAAGGCAAGTTCTTAATGACTTACAAAAGGACTTAGACTCCCACACAATAATAGTGGGAGACTTTAACACTCCACTGTCAATACTAGACAGATCAACCAGACAGAAAATCAACAAGGATACCCAGGGCTTGAACTCAGACCTGGAGCAAGCAAACCTGATAGACATTTACAGAACTCTCCACCCCAAATCCACAGAATACACATTCTTCTCAGCACCACATCACACCTACTCTAAAATTGACCACATAATTGGAAGTAAAGCACTGCTCAACAAATGCAAAACAACTGAAATCATAACAAACAGCCTCTCAGACCATAGTGCAATCAAGTTAGAACTCAGAATTCAGAAACAGACCCAGAACCGCACAGCTTCATGGAAACTGAACAACTGGCTCTTGAATGTTGACTGGGTAAACAACGAAATGAAGGCAGAAATAAAGAAGTTCTTCGAAACCAATGAGAACGAAGACACAACATGCCAGAACCTCTGGGACACATTTAAAGCAGTCTCTAGAGGAAAGTATATAGCAATAAGTGCCCATATGAGGAGAATGGAGAGATCCAAAATTGACACCCTATCGTCAAAATTGAAAGAGCTAGAGGAGCAAGATCAAAAAAACTCAAAACCCAGCAGAAGACAAGAAATAACTAAGATCAGAGCTGAGCTGAAGGAGATTGAGACACGAAAAACCCTTCAAAAAATCAATAAATCCAAGAGCTGGTTTTTTGAAAAGACCAACAAAATAGACAGACCACTAGCCAGATTGATTAAAAATAAAAGAGAGAACAACCAAATAGATGCAATAAAAAATGATAAAGGGGAAATCACCACAGATTCCACAGAAATTCAAACCATCATCAGAGAATATTAGAAACAACTCTATGCGCATAAACTAGTAAACCTGGAAGAAATGGATAAATTCCTGGACTCCTGTGTCCTCCCAAGCCTAAACCAGGAGGAAGCTGAAACTATGAATAGACTAATAACAAGGTCTGAAGTTGAGGCAGCAATTAAGAGCCTACCACACAAAAAAAGCCCAGGTCCAGACGGGTTCACAGCCGAATTCTACCAGACACACAAGGAGGAGCTGGTACCGTTCCTTCTAAAACTATTTCAAACAATCCAAAAAGAGGGAATACTTCCCAAATCATTTTATTAGAGCAACATCATCCTGATACCAAAACCCGGCAGAGACCCAACGAGAAAAGAAAACTTCAGGCCAGTATCCATGATGAACATAGATGCAAAAATCTTCAATAAAATATTGGCAAGCCGATTGCAACAGCAAATCAAAAAACTTATTCATCATGATCAAGTAGGATTCATCCCGGGGATGCAAGGCTGGTTCAACATATGCAAGTCTATCAACGTAATTCACCACATAAACAGAACCAAAAACAAAAACCACATGATTATCTCAATTGACGCAGAGAAGGCACTTGACAAAATTCAACAGCCCTTTATGCTAAAAACCCTCAATAAACTCGGTATCGATGGAACGTATCTCAAAGTAATAAAAGCTATTTATGACAAACCAACAGCCAATATCATACTGAATGGGCAAAAACTGGAAGCATTCCCTTTAAAATATGGCACTAGACAAGGATGCCCTCTCTCACCACTCCTATTCAATATAGTACTGGAAGTTCTAGCCAGAGCAATCAGGCAAGAAAAAGAAATAAAGGGTATTCAAATAGGAAAGGTGGAAGCCAAATTGTCTCTATTTGCAGACGACATGATAGTATACCTAGAAGACCCCATTGCCTCAGCCCAAAAACTCCTGAAACTGATAAGCAACTTCAGCAAAGTCTCAGGATATAAAATCAATGTGCAAAAATCACAAGCATTCGTCTACACCAACAACAGACTTAAAGAAAGCCAAATCAAGAGCGAACTGCCATTCGCAATTGCTACAAAAAGAATAAAATACCTTGGAATACAACTCACAAGGAACGTAAGAGACCTCTACAAGGAGAACTACAAACCACTGCTCAACGAAATCAGAGAGGACACAAACAGATCGAGAAACATTCCATGTTCATGGTTAGGAAGAATTAATATCGTGAAAATGGCTATACTGCCCAAAGTAATTTACAGAATCAACGCTATCCCCATCAAGCTACCACTGACTTTCTTCACAGAACTGGAGAAAACCACCATGAACTTCATATGGAACCAAAAGACAGCCCGCATAGCGAAGTCAATTCTAAGCAAAAAGAACACAGCCGGGGGCATCACACTACCGGATTTCAAACTATACTACAAGGCTACAGTAATCAAAACAGCATGGTACTGGTACCAAAACAGAGATATAGACCAATGGAACAAAACAGAGGCACCGGAGGCAACACAACATACATACAACTATACAATCTTTGATAAACCTGACAAAAACAAGCAATGGGGAAAGGATTCCATGTTTAACAAATGGTGTTGGGAAAACTGGCTAGCCATGTGCAGAAAGCAGAAACTGGACCCCTTCCTGACACCTTACACTAAAATTAACTCCTGATGGATTAAAGACTTAAACATAAGACCTGGCACCATAAAAACCCTAGAAGGAAATCTAGGCAAAACTATCCAGGACATAGGAGTAGGCAAGGACTTTATGAACAAAACACCAAAAGCATTGGCAACAAAAGCCAAAATAGACAAATGGGACCTAATGAAACTCCACAGCATCTGCACGGCAAAAGAAACAGTCACTAGAGTGGATCGGCAACCAACAGAATGGGAAAAAATTTTCTCAGTCTACCCATCTGACAAAGGGCTGATATCCAGAATTTACAAAGAACTCAAACAGATTTACAGGAAAAAAACAAACAAGCCCATTCAAAAGTGGGCAAAGGATATGAACAGACACTTTACGAAAGAAGACATATATGAGGCCAAGAATCATATGAAAAAATGCTCATCGTCACTGGTCATCAGAGAGATGCAAATCAAAACCACATTGAGATACCATCTCACGCCAGTTAGAATGGCGATCATTAAAAAATCTGGAGACAACAGATGCTGGAGAGGATGTGGAGAAAAAGGAACACTTCTACACTGTTGGTGGGAGTGTAAATTAGTTCAACCACTGTGGAAGACAGTGTGGCGATTCCTCAAGGCCTTAGAAATAGAAATTCCATTTGACCCAGCAATCCCATTGCTGGGTATATATCCAAAAGACTATAAATCGTTCTACTATAAGGACACATGTACACGAATGTTCATTGCAGCACTGTTTACAATAGCAAAGACCTGGAATCAACCCAAATGCCCATTGATAATAGACTGGATTGGAAAAATGTGGCACATATACACCATGGAATATTATGCAGCAATCAGAAATGATGAGTTTGTGTCGTTTGTAGGGACATGGATGAATCTGGAGAACGTCATCCTCAGCAAACTGACACAAGAACAGAAAATGAAACACCGCATATTCTCACTCATAGGTGGGTGATGAAAAATGAGAACACATGGACACAGAAAGGGGAGCACTAAACACTGGGGTCTATTGGGGGGAAAAGGGGAGGGCCAGTGGGAGGGGGAGGTGGGGAGGGATAGCCTGGGGAGAAATGCCAAATGTGGGTGAAGGGGAGAAGAAAAGCAAAGCACACTGCCATGTGTGTACCTATGCAACTGTCTTGCATGCTCCGCTCATGTACCCCAAAACCTAAAATCCAATAAAAAATTAAAAAAAAAAAAAAAAAAAAAAGAAAATAAGATTTTCCAGCCCTAGGCAAATCTTCAGATGACTGCAACCCTGGCCTACATAATGGCTGCAATTTCATGAGAAACTTAGGCCCTAACACACCCAGCTAAGTTGCTTCTGGGTTCCTGAACCACAGCAGCTGTGAGTCAATAACGTTTATTGTTGTTTAAGCCAGTTGATTTTGGGGGGTAATTTGTTACTCAGGAATAGATAATGAATATAGCCACTACACTTGCTTTCAAGTAGCTATTGCCCAGTCTGCAGACACAGACATTTAAATGACTAATTCTAATTTGTGGGTGGGGTAGGAAGATAGAGGTGGGTAGAAGAGAGCCTCTGTGAAGGTTTTTTTTTTTTTTTTTTTTTGAGACGGAGTTTTGCTCTTGTTACCCAGGTTGGAGTGCAATGGTGCAATCTTGACTCACCACAACCTCCGCCTCCTGGGTTCAAGCAATTCTCCTGCCTCAGCCTCCCGAGTAGCTGGGATTACAGGCATGTACCACCATGCCCAGCTAATTTTTGTATTTTTAGTAGAGACGGGTTTTCACCATGTTGACCAGGATGGTCTCGATCTGTTGACCTCGTGATCCACCCGCCTCGGCCTCCCAAAGTGCTGGGATTATAGGCATGAGCCACCGCGCCTGGCCCTGTGAAGGTTTTAAAAAGTGGAGATGACCTCTGAACTGGACCTTAAGGATGAGCAGGAGGAGGAAGGGAGACTAGACCAAAGGAAAGTCACATGCTAAAGCTTGAACGTGAATCACATTCAGGGAAATGCAAATGGAAGAGTGTGGTTGTAGTTAAGGCACCAGTTCATCAGAATCACATAGAGGGCTTAAAAAGTACAGATACTCAGAGACTACCCCTCAGAAATCTGATGATTAGAAAACACTGGTTAGGATTTCCTAGTTTTTGGGGGTTTTGGTTGGCTGGCTAGCTGGCTGCTGTGGAAGAGTGTGTATGCAGCAGGTTTCTCAGTAGGGTCTCCGGACCACATGCTACAGAAAGCAGGACATGTAGGCTCTCTGGAAATCCGGGGGCCCATGACTCACATGTTCACACACATTTACACTCCCTAAGCTACCAGAGATTTGGACACCATCAAATTTTGTGGGTGCAGTGAAATCAATCCTTAGAGTGAAATTTATAGCATTGAATGCATATATTAGAAAAGAAGAAAGATCTAAAAATCAATAATCTAAGCTTCTACCTTAGAAAACTAGTAAAAGAAGAGCAAATTAAATTTTCAATAGGCAGAAAAAAAAAAAACTAGAGGAAAAATCAATGAATTGAAAATAAGAAGTCAACAGTGAAAATCAACAGAACCAAAAGCAATGGATAAGCTTCTACCCAGGATAAGAAAAAAGGAAAATATAAATTACTAATATCAAAAATGAAAGGGGAACATTACTACAGATCCCATAGACATTACTCAAATAATAAAAAATATTATGAACAACTGTATGCCCACGAGATTGATAATCTAGATGAAACAGACCAATTCCCTGAAAGATACAATCTGCCAAAATGCACATAAGAGGAAACAGGCCACCTGAATAGATCTATATCTATTAAAGAAATTGAATCAATAATTAATAACCTTTCAAAACAAAAAGCACCAGGACTTGATGGGTTCACTGGTAGATTCTACCAAACATTTAAGGAAGAAATTATACCAGTTCTTCATGATCTATTCCAGAAAATAGATTCAGAGAAAATAGTTTCTAACTCATCCTATGAGGCAGCATCATCCTAATACCAAAACCAGACAAATACTTTACAATAAAAGAAATATACAGACCAATACTTCTCACGAACATACATGCAAAAATCCTCAACAAAATACTAGCAAGTCAAATTCAACAATGTATAAAAAGAATTATACACCATGACCAAGTGGAATTTATCCTAGTTATGTAAAGTTTGTTTAGTGTTTGAAAATCAATTAATATTGCCGATTACATCAATGACTAAAGAAGAAAAGTATCACATGGTCATATCAATAGATGTAGAGAAGCATTTAACAAATGCCCAACACCCATTTATGATAAAAACTCTCAACATACTAAGAATAGAGAGAAACTTTCTCAACTTGATAAATAACATCTACAAAAAACCTGAAACTAATCTATTCAATGGTGAGAAACTTGATGCTCTCACTAAGATGAGGAACAAGACAAGGGTGTCCCTTCTAACCACTGCTTTTTAATGGAAATCCTACCTAATTCAATGAGACAAGAAAAGGCAGTAAAAGAAATATAGATTGGAAAGGAATAAGTAAAACTGTCTTTGTTTGCAGATGACATAATTGTCTGTGTAGAAAATCGAAAAGAATTGACAATAATAACAACAAAAGCTTCTGGAACTAGTAAGCAATTATAGCAACGTTACAGGATACAAGGTAAATATGCCAAAGTTAACCACTTTCCTCTATGTCAAAATGACACTGTGGAACTAAAATATATTACCATTTACATTAGCACCCTCCAAAATGAAATACTTAGGTATAAATCTAATAAAATATATGCAAGATCTATATAAAAAACTATAAAATTCTACTGAAAGATATCAGAGAATAAGTAAACAGAATAAATAAATGGAGTGATAGTCCATGATCATCTTAGTCTTAACTTAGTAAGATTATTCACGATCATGGAATTAAGAATTAAGATCAGTTCTTCCCAACTTTGTAGATTCAATACAATTCCAATAAAAATCACAGCAAGTTATTTTGTAGATGTTGACAAATTAATTCTAAAGTTTGAGAGGCAAAAAACAAAACAAAAACAAAATCAGAATAGCAAACCTAATGTTAAAAGAGAAGAATAGGCCGGGCACAGTGGTTCATGTCTGTAATTCCAACACTTTGGGAGACCAAGGCAGGGTGGATCACCTGAGGTCAGGAGTTCAAGACCAGCTTGCCAACAGGGTGCAATCCTGTCTCTACTAAAAGTACAAAAATTCGCTGGGCATGGTGGTGCATGCCTGCAATCCCAGCTACTCAGGAAGCTGGGGCAGGAGAATTGCTTGAACCTGGGAGGTGGAGATTGCAGTGAGGCAAGATCATGCCACTGCACGCCAGCCTGTGCAACAATAGAAATCTGAATGAACCATATTGAAATAATAGTGAAACTCTGTCTCAATAAGAAAAAAAAAAAAAAGAACAAAGTCAGAAGACTGATAGTCCCAACTTTAAGGCTCACTACAAAGCTACAGTAATTAAGATTGTAGAGTATTGATGAAAGAAAAGACAGAGATCAATTCGACAGAATAGAAAGCCCAGAAATAGATCCACATAAAAACAGTCAGCTGATCTTTGACAAAGGAGCAAAGACAATATAATAAATCAAAGATAATCTTTTCAACAAATGGTACTGGAATGACTGGACATTCACAAGCCAAAAAGAAAAAGAATCTAGACACACACCTTACACCTTCACAAAAATTAACTCAACATGAATGATGGATGTAGCTATAAAGTTCAAAACTATAAAACTCCTAGAAGATAACTTAGGAAGAAAACTAGATGACCTTGAATATAGTGGTGACTTTTTAGGTAGAACACCAAAGGCACAATCCACAAAAGAAATAATTTTTAAGCTGGACTTCATTTAAACAAAAAACTTTTTTTTTTCCTCTGCAAAAGATAATCTCAAGGGAAAACAAAAGGCAAACCACAGATTTGGAAAAATACTTGCAAAAGACACCTGATAAGGTACTATTATCCAAAATATACAAAGACTTCTTAAGACTAAACCAGAAGAAAATGAATAACTTGATTTAAATATGGACAAAAGTTCTGTTATGGTTGGAAAGCAGTTTTTCCCCACCAGAACTCATGTTGAGGCTTAGACCTCAATGGGATGGTGTTGGGAGTTGGTGAATTCAAGAGGTATTAGGTCGTTAAGATAGGTTCATGTCTTTCCTGAGAGAATATATTAGTTCTCCCAGGAATGGATTAGTTCCTTGCAGAGCTGGTTGTTATAGGGAAGTTGCTTCTTGTATTTTGCCCTTTGTCACATGAGCCCAGTTCCCCTTTCATTTCTCTGCCATGTTTTGATGCAGCATGAGGCTTCACCAGAAGCCACCAGATGTGACCACCCAATTTTGAACTTTCCAGCCTGCAGACCAGTAAGCTAAATAAACCTTTTTTCTTTATAAATTACCCAGTCTTAAGTATTCTGTTATAGCAACACAAAGCAAGACAAGATCACCAAACAAGAACAGACACATCACCAAAGAACATATTCAGACGGTAAGTAAGCATGTGAAAAGATGTTCAACATCGTATGTCATCAGAAAGTTGCAAATTCAAACAACAGTGAGATACCACTATACACCTGTTAGAATAGCCAAAATTCAGAATGTTGACAATGCCAGGTGCTGGTGCTGATGTGGAGCAACAAGAATTCTCATTCATTGCTGTGGGATTTCAAGATGGACAGCCACTTTGGAAGACAGTTTGGCAGTTTTTTAAACAATTAACATATTTGATACTTGTCCAAATAAACTGAAAACTTATACCTACAGAAAAACCCAGGCCAGGTGTGGTGGCTCAAACCTGTAATTCCAACAGTTTTGGAGGCTGAGGTGGGGGGATTGCTTAAGGTCAGGAAATTCAAGACCAGCCTGGGCAACATTGTGAGAAGCTCTCTCTACAAAAAGTAAAAAAGTTAGCTAGTCATGATAGCATGTGCCTGTAGACCCTAGCCACTCAGGAGGTCGAGGTGGGAAGGTCACTTGAGCTTGGGGGGAGTTGGAGGCTGCCATGTGCCAATGTGGGTTTATGAATTGTAACAATGTACCTCTTTTGTAGGGGGTGGTCATAGTTGAGGAAGGAGGTTGTGCTTGTGTGGGAACAAGGGTTGGGCCAGGCGCGGTGGCTCAAGCCTGTAATCCCAGCACTTTGGGAGGCTGAGGCCGGTGGATCACGAGGTCAACAGATCGAGACCATCCTGGTCAACATGGTGAAACCCCGGCTCTACTAAAAATACAAAAAATTAGCTGGGCATGGTGGCACGTGCCTGTAATCCCAGCTACTGGGGAGGCTGAGGCAGGAGAATTGCCTGAACCCAGGAGGCGGAGGTTGCGGTGAGCCGAGATGGTGCCATTGCACTCCAGCCTGGGTAACAAGAGAGAAACTCCGTCTCAAAAAAAAAAAAAAAAAAAGAAAACTGTCTGTTCTTCCTGCTTACCTTTGTTGTGAAACTAAAACTGCTCTAAAAAATAAAGTTTATTAATTTACAAAAAGAGAGTGGAAGTTCCAGTTCAACATCCATATCCTTAAGCCTACATTTGAGAAGTTATTTTCTTGCCTTTACTAATTACAAGTTGAAATGGAGGAAGAGAGCATACTCCTCTCTTTTGGGGGCCACCTATAATGTAAAGGACTGTCTGAGGAGGAGTAGTTATTTCATTTCTATTGATAAGATCTCTGGGGAGCAGTCAGGTGATAAGTGGAGAAAGGAGTATGGAAGGCTGCTGATGCAAATGACCTCTCACATTCCCGGGCTACCATTTAGCTACAGGGAGTTCTGCACTTGGCAGAGCAGAATCAGAGAAAAGAAACGCAAAGAAGGGAGAACGAGGGAGGAAGGGGCATAATAGTTGAGTCTAACTATCACCAAACTTTGTAAAAATCAAATTCCAGAAAAGAGAGAGATTATGAGACAATTACTTGCTTTATAGAAATCTTTCAATATTTTATAAAAACATTTAAAATATTTTGATAGGTAATACACAGGAATATATGGACTAGTAAAAGCCAATAGCACGCACTATGTTTATTGTTCTGCTTTCCATGTAATTGACTCATTTAATCCTCATTATAATCCCCATTTTACCACTGAGACAATTTAGGGTCCAAATACACACAACCACTAAAGGGCAGTAGAGCTGTTTCCAAAGTCATGCTCTTAACTTGACCACCCCCTCAGTAAGAAACAAAAAGAATGTTATTCTCCCCATAAGACACCATTTCCTGGGGATTCTTCCAGAAGATAGATAATTTGAGGAAACTTCTTTTGCAGGTTCATTCAAATGTGTTTTTCAATAAGCAGTTTGGAGAATGGATGGAAATGCTCCTTTCCATTCACATGGCTAGTTGTGAGCTGCAAACTGTGAAGTCCCCCAGGCGCCTACAGAGAGGCACTGCCTGTTACATTGCCACCTGTAAGTCCGCAGACGCACAAACAAGGGGCTTCTGATTTACTAGGCTTCTCTCCGCTGGTCCACAGAGCAGTTAATCTTCTGCCCCCGGGCAGAGTTTGACAGCTCCCAAAGGTCCCATGAAGTACTCTTTTCAAAGTGAAATTCTCAATCACATAAATTTGAAACAGACTTGGTCTGGATCCAGGTACACACTCCCCACTCACCCACAGCCCCAGGCAGCAGTTGGCTACACTTCACTTCCTGGGTTTGTTGAGTCCTCTGGTGCAGACGAGGGTTTTCCTTCAATAAAACAGTGATTTAAAAACCTTCATTATTCTTGTTTTGAGACTGTGCCAGGGCATAGCGTTCAGTCTTCACCAAGGAGTACACAAAGTCAGCTGGGGCTCTGTGGCCACCCCCATGGTAGATAATCAGATAAATACTCTATTAGACCTAGCCATCTACTTTTAGAAGAATCTCTTCCCTTTATCCAATTAGAACTATTTTCATTCCTCCTTTTTTTCCTCCCTTAAAGTTTTATTTTTATTGTTTCTAAGTATTCATTTTCCCTTAGACATTCAGATTATTCCTTATTTTAGATTAGTGCCTACATGCTCTCCTCACCTCTACTAGGGTTCCTTAATGGTTTTATGATGATGATAATGACAAGGAAAGAGTGTCTTTCTCTTTCTGTAAACCCTAACTAAAAAGAAAAACATGCAAAGGATGTTTTCTGCTTGTGGGGCAGTGGTGATAGCTGTAGGAAGCAGGCAAATCCTAGGCAGACAGGGGTGGGTCCCTGATGAAACCCCACCTTCAAATCAAAGAAAGTTTAAAGCCTGAAAACCAAGCTACAAATCTTGGATAAATCCATGGCCTGACTGAGAACCTCTCCTCCTGTTGGGGCGCTTTCCTCTGATTGATCTCCACCTTTCACCTGTTTTTCATATACCTACCCTTCTCTAATTGGTTTTGTACACTGTCATGTCCATCTCTGAGAGGTGGACTTTTTTAGGCTTTTCATACTCACCAACCAATCAGCACACACTACCCCATTCTGAGCCCCATAAAAGCCCTGGACTCAGCCACACTTTGGGACTACCCACCTTTGGGTTGGGGGGGACTACCCACTTTGGGTAGGGGGCTGCCCCTTTTAAGTCCCCTATCCACAGAGAACTGTTCTGTGCTCAATAAAACTCTCCACCCTGCTGCTCACTCTTCAGTTGTCAGCATAACCTTATTCTTCTCGGATTTAGAACAAGAACTTGGTACCCACCTAAGGCAGGTCCCAAGTAACACTGTAACACTGCAGCCCTCTGCACTCCACCAGTGCCAGGTGGCTACCCCATGTGATGGGAAGCAGTGGTGGGGCCAGGCCAGGCCAGGGGCCAAGAGCTGGAGCAGGGCAGAGGGACTGAAAGAGCTGTTAACCTGTGCCCATTTCCAAGCTACACACAGTGGAAATGACACCCCTTGGGGCTCTGTGGTTTTTTGGCATCTCCAAGTTTTCAAGTACTACTGCATCCCCCTCATCTGGTCACTGGAACCCACTGCGGGAGTCACTTGTGAGAGCCTGGTCCAGCCGCAAACCCCATGCAGAGCCTGTGCCTGTGCAGGCGCTTGGCACAGCCAACCCACCACAGCAGCAGCCCATGCATTGCAGGAGCTGACACACCTGACTGTGCGCTGTGGCCAGACCCTGTGCTCACTTGCTCATACACCCCCTCTTGCTGCATGCTGAGTATGCAGTCGCGATGGTCACAGGATCCCAGTCAAGGCACAAGCACAGCCTGCCAGGCTGAGTGGGCAAAGTATCTCCAGCAGTGAGCCTGGAGCCGAGTGAGGCCCTGGGCAAGGGTGTCACCAGCTGCGGAGGTCTCTAGCTGGCAAAGCAGCACCAAAAAACCCAACATTGTTTCTACAGGGAATCTTTGTGAGGGAAGAAGGTATATAGTAAATTTCTAACAGCCTTAGCAGTTTTTAGTAACAATTTCATTAGAAGTCCATTGCCGGTATTCTCACTTATAAGTGGGAGCTAAGCATTGGGTAGACATTGGGTTTTCATAAAGATGGGAACAATAGACACGGGGGTACAAGAGGGGAAAGAGAGGGACGGAGTCAAGGACTGGTAAACTACCTATTGGGTACTATGCTTACTACCTGGGTGATAGGACCATTGGTATCCCAAACCTCAGTGCTACGCAATATACGCATGTAACAAACCTGCACATGTATACCTCATGTATCAAAGTTGAAATTATATATACATGTAGTATACAGTTTAAGTATTTTAATGTATTATATATACATATAGTACATATTTTATAATGTACAATATATAAAATTAATATGTTTTATGATGTATAATATATAAAATGTGTAATAATATATAAAATATATAGTAATATATATAAAATAAGTTTATTGCTGGGCATATCATCCTTCTGTGCTCATTTTATCACTGAGTGTGTTGATATGGAAATCATTCATGCTGTTTCAGTCTTTTTTTTTCTGGCACATGGTAGGGCTGTACTTCATTATTCCTTTGGAAGTGAGACCATGTGATTTACTTTGGCCAATGGAATATGAGAAGCGGCATGTGCCATTTCTAGGTGAAAATTTCAAAAGCCAGTATGTGATTCCTCAGGTCTGCTTCCCAGTGCTGCAGTGGTTGTAGGAGTAAATGTTGAGATGGACTGCTTCTTTGAGTGACAGTAACTAGAAGAGCTCCCTTCCAATCTGCAATGGATAGTAAAAAATTACTTTTGTTGTGTTAAGCTGCTGAGGTTTGAGAGATGTTTGTTACTATCTAACCCTTCCTGACTGATAAAATTCAGAATAATCAGAAATAAATATTGAAGAGCATTGTTGGATGTTTGTCTCAGCCCATGAGTACAAAAGTTAAAGTCTGCCTTTACATCTGATTGAGCATCTCAGATGAAATATCAGTTCAATTTATTCACTAACAAGTATGTACTGACGACCTTCTGTGTGCAAAGCACTACACACAAAGGCCAAAAAAAACTATATTTGGCTGGGCACAGCCCAGCACTTTGGGAGGTTGAGGCAGGTAGATCACCTGAGGTCAGGAGTTCAAGAGCAGCCTGGCCAACATGGTGAAACTGTGTCTCTACTAAAAATACAAAAATTAGCCTGGCATGGTGGTGGGCACCTGTAATTCCAGCTACTCGGGAGCTTGAGGCAGGAGAATCACTTGAAACCAGAAGGTGGAGGTTGCAGTGAGCCGAGATCTCACCATTGCACTCCAGCCTAGGTGACAGAGTGAGACTCTGACTCAACAAACCAAACCAAACCAACCAAAACAAAACAAAACCAAACCCCCAAAACTGTGTTTGATTGGTAGGACTATCTTTTAAATAAAACACTAAAATTTCAGATAGTTCAAAACAGTGATGCTTTAGTGCTGGGCAATGTGCTAAGGCCTTCACATACATTATCATTAAATGGATGGTATTATTACTATTTTATAGATAAGAAAACAGATTGACTTGCCTAATATTTCAGTATTTAAATACAAGTCTGACTGATTCCAAAGATTTTAATGCCTTAAAAATATTTAAGATAATGACAACATTTCCTAAAACTTTAACATACAGTAAACTTGATGTTTTATTCCATGAACTTCAATGCATGTGTAGATTTTTGTAACCACAGTCATAATCCGGATATAGATTTATTCCATCACCCAACAACTCTCCTTGTGTTACTGAACCAGGTCTTGTTGTGTTCCTTTGCTGTGTTGCTGAGCCAGATCTGTTTTGCCTGCCACACAATATGCCAATCACTGAGACAATGAGTTTTGCATCAGAGAAGGGATTTTGTCACACGGCAGCCAAGAGAGGATAAGGGAGAAAAGGTTTCAAATACATCTCCCCAAAGATGGGGTTTAAAGATATTTATGGAATAGAGGAGCAGGGTAATCTGAGGTAAAAGGAAAGGTGATTGGGGGTAAGGAAAAGTGAGGTAATTGGTGTTCTGTGCAAGCATAGCCAGGCTTCATGGATCTTTGTGGGACACGTGTTCCAAAAATGGTAGTGTTAGCATGGTCAGAGGGTGAAGCTCACAGCCTCTGACATCAAAAGATCACCCATCAGACATTTGCTCAGGCCCAGTTGAAGGGTGAGTGTAGTCTTACCCAGTTTGGACTGGATGAGAGTTGACTTTAAATTCCTGAAAAACAACTTAGGCAGCTGTTGTATCATTGTGACCTGTATGTCAGAGATGTTATCTATAGCAAAGTTGAAGGGAGTTTCTTTAAAAAAAAAAACAAAACAGCTAAAAGCAAGCAAAGCAGGTTAAACTTTAACAAGGCTAGTTAGGTTTTCCTCAGCTTCAGTAGTCAGACCTTCTCCCATCCCTGGCAAATATTGCTATATTTTGGTGTTTTCAAGAATATCAAATACATGAAATCACATAGCATATAAACTTTAACAAAAACTTATTACTTAGAAATAATTATAGATTCACAGAAAGTTGCAAGAATAGTACAGAGAGATTCCAGTACTCTTTACCAGTTACCCCCCAATGATGACATGTTATGTAACTATAATACAATAACAACACCGGGAAATTGACATTAGTACAATTCAAAGACCTCCTTTAGATTTTATCAGTTTTTCTTTTTCTTTCTTTCTTTTTTTTTTTGAGACAGAGTTTCACTCTTGTTGCCCAGGCTGGAGTGCAATGGCACGATCTCAGCTCACGGCAACCTCTGCCTCCCAGGTTCAAGCAATTCTCCTGCCTCAGCCTTCCAAGTAGCTGGGATTATAGGCCTGCACCACCATACCCAGCTAATTTTGTATTTTAAGTAGAGGCGGGGTTTCTCCATGTTGGTCAGGCTGGTCTCCAATTCCCGACCTCAGGTTATCTGCCTGCCTCAGCCTGCCAAAGTGCTGGATTACCAGCATGAGCCACTGTGCCCAGCCAATTTCATCAGTTTTTATATGCACTCATTTGTGTGCGTGTATGTGTGTGGTTCTATACAATTTTTTTTCTTATTCAGTGGCCTGGCCTGGAGTGCAGAGGCAGGATTATGCCTCACTGAAGCCTCAACCCCTGGGGCTTAAGCGATCCTCCCACCTCAGCCTCCTGAGTACCTGGGGCCACAAGCATATACCACCATACCCAGCTAATTTTTATTTGTTTGTTTGTTTATTTATTTATTTATTGAGAGACAGGGTCTACCTATGTTGCCCAGGCTGGTCTCAAACTGGTAGGCTCAAGTGATCCTCCTGCCTCTACCTCCTAAAGTGCTGGGATTACAGGCATGAGCCAGCATGCTGAGCCAGTTCTATGCAATTTTGTCACATGTGAATTCACTTAATTGCCACCAGAATCAAGATACAGACTGTTCTATCATCACCAAAATCCTTGTGCTACCCTTTTATAGTCACATCTTGTGAAGTTAAATTTTTTGGAAGTCTTTCATGTGTTTTACCACGCCCTTAAAAAAAAAAAACGACTTTAATGTAATTAAACAGAATTAAACCATTACTTTTTTTGTACTGTAATTTTTTTTTTTTTTTTACTGACACGATTATATGTAGAAAGTTCAATAAAATAAAAATTATGCTTTTGGCTATGTTATTATTTATTTCATTTGATGATTATTACTGAAGATAATTTTGTGACACATCAAGGGGTATGTTAAAAAATGATCTATCCCAGGTGTCAGATGAGCTATGTAGACCACTGTTTGGAAACCAGATGCTTGGACTTCACCAGGCATCAAAGAGTGAACAGTAGCCCACCACTTAAAATAAGTTCAAACTCTCTTGCCAAATGGCAGAAGTTTAATCATTTTTCCTCTTCAGTGCTTTTTAAAAACACACATTTTATAATAAAAGTATGGCATGCTAAACCTCTAAAAATGTAATGTTTTGGTAATAAATAGATGAACTGTGGAAATGGGATAAATCACATTTATTTTAAAATTAAGAAAGCTTTTTTTAGGGGAAAAGTATTTTCCAAACCTATAAAATCCCAGTGCTTCCTCCAGGCTTTTATATTGCCAACCAGTCAGATTTATTATTTAAATTTAAGAATAGCTGTAGACATGCTGTCTCCTATTTTTGTCTAATTGCTTATAAATTAAAATAAACTTTATTCTTAAAGCCGATTGCTGTTTTGGAATTATCAGAACATTGTTTAATTATATTGATTTGTGGAGAACTCTGACTTCTTATGGACCCCATCCATATTCTTCTTTGTACATTGTTTCTGTCTTAGGTTAACATTTATTGTAAGTATGAGGATAGTAGTTTCCAGCCTTCACTCAAGTTATTTCTCTTGCATTCTCTGGTCAACTCCACTTATGATGGAATTTTTCCATTAAGACCTGGTTAGATATTCCATTCACTCCTGATGACACATCTTACAGATTTCCAGACTGAGAATGATGAAGAAACTAAATACTAATGGGCAGAGGCAAGTAAGGGACAATTTTTCCTCTAAAGTTTACCTCTTTATTGTCCCTTTTTATGTACAGCCTTTTAAAAATATATATATAATTGGAATTATAAGCCAAGGTGTCTACAGCTGTTTTTACATAGCAGTTATTCTTAAATAGCTGAAGAATTTTCGGAGCAGACATAACCAATTCATTAGCATAATTGGATAAATGTATTGTCTGTGGTTCTTGGTGAGTGGCTTTGTCCTGAGGTCCACATGCGTTGCTATTGAACACAGAGGACAGTCATGTACCCCTTCAGATTGGCTCTCTGTCCTTGCCTATCTAGGGTTGCCAGATTTAGTAAATAAAAACACAAGATCAAGAGTGAGGTTGCCCACCACCTCCCACTCCTTTTCTTGCTTATTGAGGACCATGCAGGTGGCCTCTTTCACAGCTAGAGTTACTCTCTGTGCCCAGTAACTGCTTTGTTCTCTTGACACTCAGGTCTTGGGGTGATAATTCTCTCACTGTTAATACTCCCAGGGTGCTTCACTATTCTTTTCTGGTTTCCTTTAACCTTACCACACTACTGAAAATGGCCCCATTATTACATTCTCCTCAGTACCCCATTGGAAAGTGTCACCAGTTTCCTGTTAGGTCTCTGAAACAAAGTGGTTCTAACTGGTGAAGACCACATCACATTTTGTAAAAATATGAATTGTAGGCTGAGCGCAGTAGCTCATGCCTATAATCCCAGCACTTTGGAAAGCCAAGGCGGGTGGATCACGAGGTCAAGAGATCAAGACCATCCTGGTCAACATGGTGAAACCCCGTCTCTACTAAAAATACAAAAATTAGCTGGGCATGGTGGCGCGTACCTGTAATCCCAGCTACTCAGGAGGCTGAGGCAGAAGAATTGCTTGAACCCAGGAGGTGGACGTTGCAGAGAGCCGAGATCGAGCCATTACACTCCAGCCTGGGTAACAAGAGCGAAACTCTGTCTCAAAAAAAAAAAAATGAATTGTAGGTTAAACCATAGAGCCATTGACTTACATAACTCTATAGCGATAGGCTTACATCATTTCAATGACACTTTAGCTTAATTTACGACACATCTTCAACTGGAGGGGAATCCTAATAGCTCTGATTTTGGAGGCCTTGGAAATGCTTCTGCCCATTCACTATTAGACATTACTCTGTCATGAAGATTTCCATACATACAACATTGTCATGCCTTTTCTTTCTTCTTTGCACATATACAATTGTTTGATATTTCTAAAATTCAAGTCATTCAATTTACTGAACTTTCAAAAAGATATATGTGTGTATATGAAAGTATATGTATGTGTAGGGGTGTGTGTGTGTCTGGGTGTGTGTGTAAAATTTTAAAAAGAGAAAGATTAAATAAATCAGTCATAAATTTATACTACTGAATACTATATAGGTATTAAAAAGAATGAGAACACATGGACACAGGGAGGGGAACAACATACACTGGGGCCTGTCATGGTAAGGAAGAGAGGGAGAGAGCATCAGGAAGAATAGCTAATGGATGTTGGGTTTAATACCTAGATGATAGGTTGACAGGTGCAGCAAACCACCATGGTGCATGTTTACCTATGTAACAAACCTGTACATCCTGCACATGTAACCCAGAACTTAAAATAAAATTGGCCTGGTGCAGTGGCTCATGACTGTAATCCCAGCACTTTGGGAGGCTGAGGTGGGTGGATCACCTGAGGTCAGGAGTTCAAGACCAGCCTGACCAACATGGTAAAATCCTGTTTCTACTAAAAATACAAAAATCAGCTGGGCATGGTGGTGCCTGCCTGTAATCCCAGCTACTTGGGAGGCTGAGGTAGGAGAATCACTGAACTTATGAGGCAGAGGTTGCAGTGAGCCAAGATTGTACCATTGTTCTCCAGCCTGGGCAACAGAGTGAGAATCCATCTAAAAAGTAAATAATTAACTAAAAAAGAATGAAATAGCCCTATATGTGTCAATACGGAATTCACTCCAAGACAATATGTCACTAACAAAACCAAGGCCAGAACAAAAAAACATAGAATCAAATGATTTTTGTATGCATCATCACCAAGAGGGAACTGGAGACAGTTCCAGATCACTGACAGTGATTTCCCCTTGGGGGAATGGAGTGAAAGAGTGTGAAACATGCTTTCACATTTTGCTTTCTATGTTTATATATTGTAAAAGATTCTTACACATCTTTTATACCACGTTTTGTGTTCATCTATGCTTTCCCCTAAAACCTCACCAAAATGACAGTGAAGACATAAAGAGACAACAAAGAGCAAGTAGAACTGAGAGATGACTGCAGTGGCTCAGAGACACCAACAAAATTTCGGGAAGTTAAGGGCAGAGGATAAGCGGTAACCGGATTCACAGAACAGCGAAAACAGAAGCTTATGGTTTTGCAGAGGTGGTTGCCAATGAGAAGCAAACTGACTCATGGCACAGAATGCCTAAGAAACTCAGAAGGCAGAGACACCACGTGCCTTCAAAGGAAGGATAAAGTGGGGGATAAAAATAGGAAAATTAATTGAGAGTTTTTATAAGAAGAATTTCCATTCCTTGAACTTCTACCCCACTCAGATGTTCAGCAATTACACTTTCCCAACACCAGCAGGGAATGGGAGGTTTGATCCCTGAAAAAATTATGCTAAAGACTCTGAATTCAGGGATGACAGACACAACTGAAGGCACGTGGTGTTCAAGTGAGGCCCTGAGGCACTGGGCAGGAAAGAGTCGGACTGAGTGAAAGGCTACCTGCCCTGTGGTGACACCCCAGGAGTTCTTCCCTTCTTAGCCACAAGAATGCTGGCAAGAAGGCTTACACTCCTCAGTCAGAAGTCTGAATAATTCCGTTTTGGAAAAGTTCCCCTTGATAGTCCTATTCACCTTTAAGATCATCCAACAAACCATCAAGGTCCCACTTGATCACCCTACAAAGAAACCCACCAGTCGATAAGTCCCATTCATGTACTCAGAGCTTCTAATCTTCCATTTAGTGTCTCACTTTAAAATATGAATTGGCAGATTTTTTAGAAAAGCCTCTGATATGCAAAAATAGGAATAAAAGCAAAAGAAACTCAGAAGAAACAAAGACAGTGCAAAGAGCAGAAGAAAACTTCAAACAAACTATTAATAACCTCGGAAAGATAAGTGATGATATTGCTCTATAAAATAACCACAGAATGGTAAGACAATAGAATACCCAGGGAACCAGAAACAGTTTTAGAAATTAAAAATGTTTTCAGTAAAAAATTCAATAGAGGGGTTGAAAGGCAAAGTTGAAGAATTTCTCAAAAATGGAACAAAAAAGCTGGAAAAAAGAAGGGAAAAGATAGGAAAATTAGGGCAGTTCAAGAGGGTCAACCTCTAAATAAAAAGCATTTCAGAGAGAAGGAAAAAGGAGAGGCAGAAATTGTCAAAATACTGTGTTAGTCTGAGTTCTCCCGAGAAAGAGAACCAATAGGAACATATACATGTTAGAAGGCTTTGGCTCGTGTGAACAGAGAAGCTGAGAAGTCCCAAGATCTGCAGTCAACAAGCTGGTGACCAAGGAGAGCTGATGATGTAGTTGTAGTCCAAGTCCAAAGGCCTGAGAAGCCGGACTGATGACAGTGTAAGTCCCAGTCTCAGTCCCAGTCTGAAGGCAGAGCAAGACCTATGTCCCAGCTCCTAGACAGTCAAAAAGAAAGAGGGACTTTTTTCTTTGGAGACAGGATCTCACTTTGTCACCCAGGCTGGAGTGCAGTGGTATGATCTCTGCACACTGTGGCTTGACCTCCCAGGTCCAAGTGACCCTCCAGCTTCAGTTCACCAAGTAGCTGACACTACAGGTCTCCTGGCTAATTTTGTTTTTTTCTGTAGAGACGGTTTCACCATGTTGCTCAGGTTGGTCTTGAACTCCTGAGCTCAAGTGGTCCGCCTGCCTTGGCCTCCCAAAGTGCTAGGATTACATATGTGAGCCACTGCCCTATGCTGAAAGAGTGAATTCTTTCTCAGTCTTTTTCTTCTAGTGAAGCTTGAACTGGATTAGATGAGGGCCACCCACATTGGGGAGGGCAATCTACTTTACCCAGTCTACCAATTGAAATGTTAATCTCATCCAGAAACACCCTTACAGACAAAGCCAGAATAATGTTTAACCAAATATTTGGGCACCCCATGGCCAAGTTGACAAATAAAATAAACCATCACAGATATGAAACAGAAACATGTTCCAGAATGAAGGATGTGACTCCCTGGTGAGGGGTCCCAGGGAGAACGAGAAATAAAAATGATCTATATTAGGGCATATCACTATAAAATTTCCACTAGGGATAAAAGAATTCAAAAATCTCTAGAGAGAAAAACAGAGGTCACAAGGGAATAGAATGGCACAGGACTCAACGATGCAGGGAGCTAAGAGAGAATATTGCAATGCCTTCAAACTTTGGAGAAAAAGGCCAGGCCTGGAGGCTCACAGCTATAATTCCATCACTTTGGGAGGCCAAGGTGGGCAGACCACTTGAGGCCAGGAGTTCAAGACCAGCCTGGCTAACCTGGTAAAACCCAATTTCTACTGAAAATACAAAATGTATCTGGATGTGCCGGCGCATGCCTGCAATCCCAGCTACTCAGATGGCTGAGGCATGAGAA
This sequence comes from Callithrix jacchus, assembly GCF_049354715.1. Lineage (NCBI taxonomy): Eukaryota > Metazoa > Chordata > Mammalia > Primates > Cebidae > Callithrix > Callithrix jacchus. Next base: position 71,018,488 of record NC_133507.1, read on the forward strand.
TAGCTTGAACCCAGGAGTCAGAGGTTGTAATGAGCCAAAATTGCCCCACTGCCCTCCAGCCTGAGAGTGAGACTTTGTCTCAAAAAAAAAAAAATTTTTTTTCAGAGAAAAAAAACCTTTCCAACCCAATTCTTTGCCAGTCAAACTACCAAATATGAGCATGGCAAAAAAGTTGTTTTCAGACAGGCAAAGTCTCAAAAACTTTGCTTGGCATCTTATTCTGCCCCCTCCCCCCCACCCAGTGAAGCTTCTGGGCATGTATATCACTGAAAGAGGAGAATAAATTAAGAGAGAGGAAGCTCTGAGTTTGGCAACAGGAATTATAACCAAAATAAAAGAGGCAAATTAAATTTCCACAGGGATGGTGAAGAGATATCCTAGGATGACATAATGGTGTATTCTAGAGATCAGTCACTACAAATAGAAACGGAAGGACAGAATAATCCAGGAGAGATGTTTCCATCAAAAAGAGAAAAACAAAACCTGCTATAATACTTGAGGTGCTGGCTGGAAGAGAATTGGGGAAGTATAAGAAAATGTATATATATTTTTGAAAGTCCACTCACACATATAAAAAACCAAAACAGAATGAATGTGTAAGCAGTATTTAACTCCAGGAAAAGCAAAAAAAAAAAAAAAAAAAAGTTGTCTAGAAAAGAAAATGTAAATATGATACTGTTTATTTGTGAGCAATATTTGCAGCATCATTATGTCATAAACCTTGGATATTCAATTAATACAAAATTAAAACACATAGTTCGGGAGAAATATGTGTGGAGGGTTGCGTAGGAGGAGTTATAGTTAGAGGGTGTTACATCCTTATCTTCCATAGTAGGAAGGAAGTTGCCCTGAATCTGTTGTTCAGGCTGCTGTAATAGAACACCATTTGCCTGTTCTAGGACAATGAAAAAACAATAGAATGCCATAGACAGAGTGGGACAGGCACAGTGGTTTAGTCTTGTAATCCTAGCACTTTGAGAGGCCAAGGCCGGAGAACCACTTGAATCCATGATTTTAAGACCAGCTTGGGCAAGAGAGACCCTGTCTCTACGAAATTAAAAAAAAAAAATTAACCAGATGTGGTGGTGCATGGCTGTGGTCCCAGCTATTTGGGAGGCTGAGGCAGGAGGATTGCTTGAGCCTGGGAGGTCAAGGATACAGTGAGCCATGATCACGCCATTGCACTCCAGACTCCTGGGTGACAGAGTGAGATTGTCTCAAAAAAAAAAAAAAAAGGTGGCTTAAACAACAAACATTTGTTTCTCACAGTTCTGGAGGCTGGAAGTCTGGGATTAGAGTGCCAGGCTGGTTGTGTGCTGGTGAAGGCCCTCCTCTCGGTGGCAGACTGGCGGCTTCTTGTGTCTTCACATGGCGGAAGTGGGTTAAGAGCTCTCTGGGGTCCCTTTTACAAGGGCTGTAATCTCATTCATGAGGGCTCACCTTTGTGACTTAATTACCGTCACATCGAGGGTTAGGATTCCAACATATAAATGTTGAGGGGACACACACATTCAGTCCACTGCAATGTCTATAGTTTAATCAGTAAATACAATAAATGGCAGCATAAACTTATTACTAAAAATAAGGAGTTAAATGTAAAGGGAAAACAACTAACTGGGTTAAAAGTTGTCTCTGCCTTTGGGGAGTGTAATTCTTGGGCCAAATATTGCTGTTTTTTCTGTTGTTGTCATTGCTATTTTTTGTAAATGTTGTAGTATTAATTGACCTTTCAAACTATGTCTGGGTCTGGGTATTTTTTAACTGCCTAAAATATTTTAATAACTAAAAGAAGTTGTGTATAAGGTGATTTAAAACACATTCAGGGCAATGGTTTCTCTTCTTTTCTTGCTTTCTTCGTGTGTGTGTGTGTGTGTGTGTGTGACAGGATCTTGCTCTGTCACCCAGGCTGGAGTACAGTGGTGCAATCTTGACTCACTGCAACCTCTGCCTCCCGGGTTCAAGCAATTCTCCTGCCTCAGCCTCCAAGTAACTGGGATTATAGGCATACACCACCACCTCACTGAGCTACATTTTTGTATTTTCAGTAGAGACGAGGTTTCACTGTGTTGGCCAGGCTGGTCTCAAATTCCTGACCTCAAGTGATCTGCCCACCTCGTCCTTCCAAAGTGCTGGGATTACAGGTATGAGCCACCACGACAGTGCCTGGCATATTGCACTGTCTAAATAGCCATCAAGGAAACAATCCTAGGTTAATACTTTAAAAGTTAATGAATTATTTAGACATATCCTTTAGAGATATTTACATATATCTTCTCACATCATTTTCTCTTCCTAATCAGGGTTGAATTATTGATATCAGTGCATATATATCTTAGTTTGAATTTCTCTAAATTATCTCAGTATAAGTAATACTCTTAAGCATGTAGTTATGCAGAAAACAATCTGGAGGAATAGATGACAAAAAGCCAACTGGATATTTGGGAAATGGAATTGGGGAGATATTTTTAAAAGTGTTTTTATAGCCTTTGTCATTTTTATAATCTCAATATATTTGTACATATGTAAAATAAAAGAGTTGCACATAGTAGGTTTGGGCTCTACTAATTGCATTCATTTATTTATTTATTTGCTGAGACAGCGTGTTACTCTGCTACTCAAGCTGGAGTGTAGTGTTGCGATCATGGCTCACTGAGGTCTTGATCCCTCTGGCTTAAGCTCAATGAATCCTCCCACCTCAGCCTTTTGAGTAGCTGAGACTACAGGCATGTGCCACTATGCCTGGCTAATTTTTGTGTTTTTTTGTAGAGACAGGGTTTTGCTATGTTGCCCACACTGGTCTCAAACTCCTGGGCTGAAATCCTCCCAAAGTGCTGGGATTACAGGTGTGAGCCTCTGCGCCCGGCCCTATTGAGGTTCTTTATAGTTTTCACCTTCATCACAAGAGAATTTACAAGCACAAGCCCGGAAGGATTGCCTGTCAGACTTCACATGACATTCCAAGATCAGGTTTCACTACTTTGACCAAATGACCCTGAACTGAAGTGACCAAAGGCAACTGTCCTGTTCCAGATGGTTAGATCCTAGGCGGGGGAAACATGCTAATGGCAGGGCCAGGAACCTCCAGTCTAGGCTGATAGGTAATCATTTCTCAGTCCGCAATCGGCCACGGTAAATAATGCATAAACGAGCATAGGAAATGACTTTATAGACTTAAAAAACCAAAGAAATTCTAATGATTTATTTTCCATGAATATATTGGATGTATTTTAACCAATTTTTTTCTTCCTCTTTGTTTGTCGGGCCTTTTAATGTTAACCAGAAAATACAAATGACAGAGTTTCACTTTTTTGCTGTTACCCTTCTTATGGGCGGCATCTTCTTTCAGAGTAGCTATTCTAGCTTGAAATCTTGACTGGATTAGTTCTTTATTCTTCAGTTTCTGCTACAAGCAAGAAGGTAATTCTCTGCCTCATGTTCTTCAGTGTTTCAATTCCCATTTCAGGCCTTAGCACACATTTAGAGATGCTGCTAACGTATGCATGTAATTCTGCAGGTTACAGGGGTTCTGCAGGTAATTCATAGCGAAGTTAGGAATAGAACCTTTGGAGGCTATTTGCCCTACACCTGCCTCAAATGCCATAGGAAACAAACAAACAAAAAAAGCCCTGGGGTCTCTTTTGACAACTGTAGGTCTTTTCTGACTCACCTCCAGCCCATTAGCAAATCCTCCAATTATCCAACCAAAAAATGCCTCTCGTGGTCTGCTTTTCTCCATTTTTCCCCCCACGACTGTGGGCCTGTCTCTCAGGAAAGATGTCCGACCAGGACCACTGAGACAGCTTCAAGACCATTTCTGCTTCTGTTGCTCCAGTCCTTTGCCACATAGCAACCAGAGTGACTTTCCAACACACTAGTCAGACCATGCTTCCCTCCTTTTTATTATTATTATGTTTTAGAGATGAGGTCCCATTATTTTGCCCAGGCTGAACTTCAACATGTGAGGCTCAAGCAATCCTCCCGCCTCAGCTTCCTGAGTAGCTGAGACTACACCATTGACCTCAGCATATTATAATTTTTTTTTTTTTTGGAACAGAGGCTTGCTCTGTCACCTAGGCTGGAGTGCAATGAGTGGCACGATCTTGGCTCACTGCAACCTCCACCTCCCGGGTTCCCTCAGCATCCCAAGTAGCTGGGATTATAGTCATATGCCACCACATCTGGCTAATTTTTGTGTTTTTGGTAGAGACGGGGGTTTTGCCATGTTGGTCAGGCTGGTCTCAAACTCTTGACCTCAAGTGATCTGCTGGCCTTGGCCTCCCAAATTGCTAGGATTACAGGTGTGAGCCACCGTACCTGGCCCATACTGTAATTTTTTAAAAGTCAGTTTGTTGAGGTACAATTTACATACAGTAAAATTCACCCTTTGAAGGAGTACAATTCTATAACATTTAACAAACAGCATATCATTGTGTGTGAGTCCCTGTGCAGGGAAACCTTTCTCTACCCACAGCCACTGGTCATGGATCTGTTTTTGTTCCTATTGTATTAGCCTTTTCACAGCGTCACATAAATGGAATCATATGCTATGTAGTCTGTTTTCTTTTTTTCACTTAGCAGAATGCATTTGAAATTTATCAGGTTGCATGTATTAGTAGTTCATTCTTTATTGCTAAGTAGTATTCCAGCAATAAACTGTTCATCTACCCAAATCATCAGTTTTTGGCAATGACGATTAAAGATGCTGTAAATATACAGGTTTACTTGTATGTTGGGAGTGGAGATGACATATGTCTTCATTTCTCTCGGTTAACTACACAGGCATGGGATTGCTGGGTGATATGGTAAATGGATGTTAAACTTTATAAGAAACTGTTTCTGGTTCCAAAGTGGCTATACCATTTGCACTCCCACTGGCAATGGACCAATTCCAGTTGCCCTGCATCCTCTTGAGCACTTGGTACTATCAGGTTTTTTAATTTGAGGCATTCTAATTTTAATTGGAAGTTTCCCAGAAACTAATGATGTTGAGAATCTTTTTATGTGCTTATTTGTTGTTCATATCTTTTCTTTGGTGAAGTGTGCAATTTTTTTTTTCAGACAGGGTCTTGGTCTGTTGCCCAGGCTTGAGTGCAGTGGTGCGATTCCAGCTCACTAGCCTCAAACTCCTGAGCTCAAAAGATCCTTCCACCTCTGCCCCTCGACCAGCTACAACTTTAGGTGTGGGCCACAAGCCCAGCTCAGAACTCTTATACGTAAACTTCCTCTGTTCATTTTAACTCAACTCAAGGGCTTGTGCAAATTCTATTTACATACATTACAAAAACTGGTGTGTGTGTGGTGTGAAGTGTGTGTTGGGGGAGGGGTGGATATGGAAGCCTCCAAATCAGGAACTCTTCATAATGCAGGATCTACCTGCCAAGAAATGGACACCAAGAGGGTAAGATGCTGCAGAGCCCTGCAAAGCCCTCTGCTTATTGTGATGTTCTTAACCCCTCTCCAAAACTTCCTGTTTCAGTTTTCCTTCTATTTGTTTTATAGTGGATATCTCATGCGTGTATCTGTGCCTTTTACTTCTCATCTTTATCTAACTAAAGGGAGATTTTTTCTGATCTGTGTTTCAGTCTCACCAGCAATTTGTGGAGTTTGCTCTTCATAAGTTTTTCTTTTGATCATCGTTCACCCTCAGTTAATTTGCTCGAGTGAAGAGCAAAATCTCAGGAGGAGATTAGCAAGGAGAAAGAGCATTTAGTTCTATCTAATGAAGTGTTTCTGAATTTGATCATTCACTTCTCACTCAAGGGGAAATTTAGGGTGTAGTAGTAACCTCTTTGAGATTTAACAATCTCGTTATTTTTCAGTTATTTACGTCTTAAAGGGCTACACTGACTTTAAGTACTGACTATTCTTTTAAAACTATTTATATGCTAAAAACAGAAGTTGGAGGTAAAACAACCACTAATCAGACTGCCTTCTAGTCAGCTATAAATGTAACTTGCATCTTACCTTTAGCACTAAAGAGACCTTTTCATTTTGGCTTTTATAATGTACACCCAGGGGTATTGCAGCATCCTGTGAGTTGCTTTTTTTTTTTTTGGAAGAGATGATTGAGAAAGTGAAGCCAGGAGGCTCTGCTCATGCACATGCCACTGGTTCATCTCTCCTGTACAAGTTATTTTCAGAACTGCTGCAAATAGAGACTGTCATATTTTTCTTTCCACATTGTTTATTTAAAGAGACATGGGAACCATCATGAAGAAGATTCATAGGCCCCAAAAGTCAACCCTGCATGTCTGCTTTGTTTTAGTTAATGAAGTTGTGATTTTTAGAGTCACCTCTTTCCCCAGTCCTCACCTCTGCCCTGGGAAAATGGCAGGCCCTGAAATTTATAGGAATTCTGACCTAAGGGGCCAGGAAGTGCATGGGACTGGAGAAGGTGGATATGAGGAGATGGGCCTGTAATGGAGAGCTTTTCCTAGAAGAGAAAATATTACCTGCAGCTCTAGTTTCCACTGCACTGTTTTTAAACACTTCAAGATTTGTTACTCCTCTTGCAATGGCCCCAGGCATGTGGAAGGCACCAGACTTCATTTAAGTGACTTCCCTTCCCTTAACCTGCCATTTTAACTAGAAAAAAAAAATCTTGAAGTGATTAGAGAATTTCCAGTTAAAAATTATAGATAAGCTGCACATTCTTAGTTTTCAGAAAAAAAAATCACTTTTATATTGATATTTACCGTAAACAATTGTATTTCAAAAGATCAATTTTTGCCAGTTCTATGAAACTAACAGGGACGAGGCTGAAGGCTGAAAGAAGCCTTAGAGTTAGTCACAAAAGCTCTGGATTAAAAACCAGTTTTTAAATGGTCTCATTGAGAAATTTTTCAAATAAGAGTCACCCTTGAATGAATGAATGTATGCTGTATCAAATTATCCAGAGACAAAGAAGAACAGCCATTCTAACAGAACAAATGCAGCCTGCTTTGTTTGGGGGACAAATCATTCTTGCAGCCAGTTTGGAAATGTCACTTTTAAGTCAATGAGAGTTGTGTTCAAATAAGAGGGGGCTGCAAGACCCTATTATATTCACTAGGATGTGATGTTTTGCCTCTGAACGGTTTCTACAGTGCATGAAAATTCCTTTTTCTTTTGTGGGGGGAGGTCTTTTTAATGTCTTAAACTTTTTCAGGTTTTACAAAGTGCTTCAGTTTTTACATCTAAAGGGCAGACATGATGATCACAGTGGAACACCAGTCATCCAGCTACAGAAGTTCTGACTTATTGAACAAGTCTTTTGAACTCCTGACTTGGTGAAAACAGATGACTGGAAAATAGATTTGTTAGCTTGCATGGGGGAACTGTATACTGGAAGTGATTCAGGGCTTACAGTAGTCCAACTAGCCATTTTCTCTGTCTTTTGGTGATATGACACACTTGGAGCTCTGTCTATAATGGGATTTATTTGAGCAGCAATGGTGTCAAGGGGAATAGGAAGTTCTGAGTCTGAGGTGAGTTGAGGAAAACTGATGGGGGAATCAATCCATTGCCAATAAGTGACTAGATTGGCTGGCAACTGTAGGATTTGTAGGTTAAGCAAAAGCAGCTCGGCCCTCTTGGTTCAGTTTGGCAAACTCCAAATTCCCCAATACTGTCAGTCAGCTCATGAAATCAATTTGTCTTCTTGCCAATATTAATTTTTTTATTACTAAAAGAGACTAAATGCTAAGTAACAGTTCAACACCATCAAGCTCTTCTTGACAGGTATAACAAAACACATAAAATGACTGATGATATTTTTATATCACTTCGAAGTAGGTATGATTTTATTCTTTTTGTTTTAGAGACAGAGTCTCGTTCTGTTGCCCAGGCTGGAGTGCAGGGGTGCAATCATGGCTCACTGCAGCCTCGACCTCCTGGGCTCAAGCAGTTTTCCTAACTTAGCCTCCCAAATAGCTGGGACTACAGGCATGTCTGGCTAAATTTATTTTGTTTTATTATATTGAGTACAGATAGGCCTCGCTATGTTGTCCAGGCTAGGATAAGCTTCTTAAGGGAGATAGGAGGATGTAACTGTCAGTGCCAAGCCATCCATGCTCAATAACGAGTGGCAGAGAGCAGTTTAGGGAGAATACATGTGCTAGCTTTAATCTGTGGAAGTCTAGCCAGAAATAAACAGGTGATCACACTTTGTGCACAATCACAGCAGAAACTTGAAGTTTTTGAATGATCCACATAAAAGATCTACTTCAAACAAGAAAGCAAGTTTTAAAGGGACACAAATTGTTTGCATTGTCTGCCAAGGAAGATTAAATTCTCCACTTAACTGCATGACTTTCCAGTTTGGTTTTCGGTTAGAGCCAAAGCTTTAGAACTGTGCTGAATGTCTGTTGCCAGAGCCACGCCAGCTTTGGGAGGAACCAGAAAATGCAACTCTATGTTGCTATTTCTCTCCCTTTTTTTTTTTTGAGATGGAGTCTCACTCTGTTGCCTGATCTGGAGTGCAGTGGTGTGATCTCAGCTCACTGCAACCTCCACTTCCCAGGTTCAAGTGATTCTCTGGGATTATAGGCATGCGCCACCACACCCGGATAATTTTTGTAATTTTATTAGAGATAGGGTTTTGCTAAGTTGGCCAGGCTAGTCTCATACTCCTGACTTCAAGTAATTGACCTGCCTTGGCCTCCTAAAGTGCTGGGATTATAGGCGCAAGCCAACCCACAGGGCTGTTAATTCTCAAATGTGCCTTAAGGTAAACAATGAATAGCACAATACCAGTGCCAAGTTTTTATTACAACTCTAACAATAATATCATTAATAATTATCAAAAGAATATTAACATGGTACTAACCAAAGCATAGGTTACATTTTACCAAGTGCCAAGCACTGTGCTAGTGACATCCTCCTATCTCTATTAAGAAGCTTATCCTACCGTGCCAAGCACTGTGCTAAATGTGCTTATGTACATTTACTCTTCACCCATGGGACTAATATTGTTAGCTCCACTTTACAGATGAGAAAACTGAGGCTAAGAAAAGTAAATCTGCCCAAATTTGAGCATGTTCACTATGTGCTAGGTAGTCACTGGTCTAACTAAATGGCCATAGATACTGTCATCACCATCATTTTACAGATATGGAAACAGGTTAATCACCTTCCCATGGTCACAGGGCTATTAAGACTGGAGGTGAGATTCAAACCTAATCAACTCCAACCCTAGACTCTGAGCACTTAATGTTTAAATTTGTCTAACCAGCTAAATATACATATTTCTCATGGAATTTGGTAATGGCATTTTTATTTTGAGTTTTTATAAAGTGGGGCCTGAATTGTTTTGCCTACACTGGTCGTTCTAACCAAACGGCTGTTTATCACTGCAGCACCAAATCTCAATTTTAAACCGCAGCTAACAGGATGCTTGGGCGTTTTGCTGGTCTATACTACCCTCTAGTGGTTGGTAGAAAATTTCGACGATAGCCTATTTAATGACATAAAAATAGAATGTTGTCCACTAACGAGGACTCCTTTTAAGCATAAAGGTAAGACATGAACCTGCATGTGATAGTATTTGTACTTTTTGTGTCTTTTGACTGAGAAAAATACATAAAGACTAACAGCTTCTATGAATTTAGTACCTCATTATGTGAACGTGTATTTTTATTTTTATTAATCTCAACAGTATACACATACATAGGAAACAAGGTGATATATATGTATCTTTGTGTGTGTGTGTATATATATATACACACATATAGATGGTTGCGTGTGCATGTATACATATATATACACACACAAATAAGATGTGTGTTACATATACACACAAGCACACACATACCGTGTATATCCTGACCTCAAATGATCCACCCACCTCAGCCTCCCAAAGTGCTAGGATATAACGCACACCCTATTTGTTTAGCTATAGACAATGCCTGGAGTACATTGGTGATGAATTTGGAAGCCCTCACATTAGACTTCCCTCAACCTTCTTTGGCTAGATTTTCAACAAATACCCACTCCTAAACCATTACAGGCGAAGAGAAATTAACTCAAAATTTTAGATTAATTAGTATATTCTCCTGAGTTGGGCATAGAGTCCCCTGACCTGAGAGGCGGAGATGTGAAGAGAATTGGGATTGTCTTTTTTCTCATTTTTTTCTTGTTTTGAGATGGAGTCTCACTGTGTCACCTAGGCTAAAGTGCAGTGATGAAATCTCGGCTCACTGCAACCTTTGTATTTTGGTTTCATTATGTTGGACAGGCCAAGCTGGTCTCAAACTCCTGACCTCAAGAAATCCGCCCACCTCAGCCTCCTAAAGTGCTGGGATTACAGGCACAAGTCACTGTGCCCAGACAGGATTGTCTTGACAAGAAAGAAGTTCTGCTTGCAGGAGTGGCTACAGTCTCACCTGAGTCTCCCCTCTGGGCAGCCTCAGGAGGTGGTGGCTTGGGTGGGGGGGGGGGGCGTGGAGGGTGAGGGGGCAAACCCATGGGAGCTTTCTCCCTGTGTAGGCACTAAGAAGGGTACTACCTAAAGGGAACTGAAAAACAATAACAAAACCAACTAAAAGGTGGCCTGCTCTTTATTATCACCATCAGACAGCGATTCTAAATAACAACGATAAACGAATTTTCCCTGAACATTTTTAAGTTCTAAACAAGAACTCTGCTTTCTTCACAGTTTTAATGATGTATGCTTCCAATTAGCATGTTTTTATTATATATCCTCTCACAAACATTAGGTTCTATGTCATGGAAGTCAATTTGGAGAATTTCCAGTTACACAGTTGGCCTACAAGCATCTGTTTCAGGAGTAAGTTCATGATAAATTGGAATTGTTAGACCTCATATTGGCACAGTCATATCATGTATTTCTGAGTCTAAACAGTAGTTCTGAAGCGATAAATGATAATACAGTGATTTCAAATACAAAGAAACAGAACTTGGATAACTTTTTTTTTATTTTCTTTTTTTCTGAAACGGAGTCTCGCTCTTGTTACCCAGGCTGGAGTGCAATGACGCAGTCTCAGCTCACTGCAACCTCTGCCTCCTGGGTTCAGGCAATTCTCCTGCCTCAGCCTCCTGAGTAGCTGGGATTACAGGCATGCGCCACCATGCCCAGCTAATTTTTTGTATTTTTAGTAGAGACGAGGTTTCACCATGTTAACCAGGATGGTCTCGATCTCTTGACCTCGTCATCCACCCACCTTGGCCTCCCAAAGTGCTGAGACTACAGGCATGAGCCACCGTGCCCAGCCTGGGTAACTTGAATGCAATGGTACGATCTCAGCTCACTACAACCTCTGCCTCCCTGGTTCAAGTGATTCTCTTGCCTCAGCTGCCCTAGTAGCTGGGATTACAGGCATGTACAACCATGCCCAGCTAATTTTGTGTTTTTAGTAGAGATGGGGTTTCATTATATTGATCAGGCTGGTTTCAAACTTCCGACCTTAGGTGATCCACCCACCTCGGCCTCCCAAAGTGCTGGGATTACAGGCATGAGCCACCGCGCCTGGCCTTGATGTGGTGTACGCCACCATGCCCAGCTAATATTTTGCATTTGTCTTGAACTCTTGACCTCCAGTGATCCAACCACTTTGGTCTCCCAAAGTGCTGGGATTACAGGCATAAGCCACTGCACCTGGCCTGGCATAGTTTCCTTTTGAAAAAAAGCACTGGAGCTAACCTCCTAAGTACCTTTGTTCAGGTGAGAAAACACAACTTTTCCTTAGATACTTTGCTGCCCTGCAAAAAGCGTATCCTAATGCATTCGCAAGTCTACATTGATGTTCGTATAAATGGATTCCCTAGAGTTTTGCAGTATACCACCTGTGCAGTTGTTCAAAGAGTCCCCGACAAAACACGAGTGCCCAGGCCTCTCCACCTCTGTCCAGGAGGCTCTGCAAATAGCTGTAAGTGGTGGCTCAAGGGTTGAATAAAAATTAAAACAATTTTTTGATATGGAGAGTTTGGATTATACTGGTGTAGCAGTTGAAAATGCTGTCCGATCAACGTTAATAAGCCAAACACAAAGTCTCCTAGTGTACCCAGCTGACAACCTCAGGAGGTGGCCTTGAATCAGAAGTGGTGAGAGAGATGTGTCAGGAAAGAAAGAAGCCACTACCAGGGTCAGCCTTGTTCATGGATAAATAGATTTCTATTATGTGATCACGGAAGAGGCCCTGTGCACATTTCTGTCTCTATTTTTGGGGATGTCCAAAATTCCAATGGCTTTCTTCATAACTTACAGATTGTCAGAACTACAGAGAGCCTTTGACTCACCTGGTTCTAATCTCCAATTTCTCAGATGAGACAATGCAGTCTAAAGATGTCAAATGACTCAGCCACAGGCACACACTAGTTGGTATTTGCCTTTGCTCTCCACCTGAGCGTCTGGCGGGACAGAGGATCCTCCAAGAGAGGAAAGAACATCAGGGCAGGGAGATTGTTCTAGAGACAGGGGTGTTCCACTTCACAGTCATTATAATTTCCCTTTTCCCATAACCCCTAAACCCCAGGAAGGGTGAATGGGGAGGGAAAGGGGGAGGCTCAAGAACATTGATCATCCTGGGAAGCGTATTAAAGCTTAAGAAGAATCTATAAGTAGTGTGTATTTGACTTTTAATTCATTTATTCACTAAATATATTGCACATCAACTTAAGACAGGAAATATGTACTTGAGGATCTTGTGACCTAGTTGGGGAGAGAGACATGTAAAAAGATAAATTACAGTAAGACTTGTAATCTGCTGATTTAGATGGATGAACCTAGTGCTAACGGGACCCTGAGGAGGGAACAACTATTTTTCCACAGAGGCCTTGGGGAAAGCTTTCCAGAGGCAGCAATATTGGAGTGGGTTTTGAAGGGTAAATAGGTGTTTAGCAGGTGGGAAGCGTGTGAGGGAAGGTTCTAGGAATTCTGGGTGGAAATAATAGCCTGTGCCCTGGGGCAGGTTCTAGAGAGGGCGATCCCTTCAGGAATGAGAGGAGCACCCTGCGTTTTAGTAGCACATGGGAGTTGACCTGGGCCAAGCCACATTTTATCCCGAGTTGGCATTTTATCCTGTAGCCAAGCAAGTCAACAAAGGCTGTCAAGCAGAGCGTGACAGGATTCCCTGTGGAAAGGGAGAAGAACTCTGTCTTCTGAGGAGGATGAACGTTAGTGAGAGAGAGCAGAGGTGGGGAGCTGGGCAGGGGCTGCGAACACCCCGGCTGTGCTCCATCAGTGAAGGAACTTGCCAGGACAAGCTGGGCAGGGAGTGGAGAGCGGCTCATTCCGAACCCCTGCAGCCATCTGCTCCTCCACACACACATTGCGCCTCCTCCCACTTCTGAGCTGACAGAACTTCTGCCACTGACATTTGAAATAGTAGGGGAGGTGCAGAAAGAGGGAGGCCTGTGGCAATGCCCCCCACCCCATCCCACCTTGGGCTTGGTCTGAATGTAGGGTATGATGCATTTGGTTCCCTGTGTGGCACATGTCTCTAGCAGTCAGGAGGTGAACAAGGAATGTCACTTTATTTCTTCCAATGGAAACAAACTGCCTTTAATTCTGAGCATAGCAGGAGAAATTGATCATCTGGGTGTAAAGCAGAAAAGATTTCTAGTGGGAGAGGAAAGACCTTGAGTCTGGTAGTGACTGGTACCAGGAGAACTATATTAGAGGAGGCCTAAGGTTGTCACCAACTTCTGGAAGAAGAGGCAGAGGGTTTGTGGCCAGAGAGTTGGCTCAACTCCAGAGGCTGAGCTGACGTATTGGACCTTCAGCCTCAGGCCTAATGTAGCCTTTTCTAGCCGAGGGTTTGAGGAGAATTCCTTGTTTGGTAGCCCCCAGCTCAGCACAATGTCAGGTTCAGTAAATGATTCCTAAATGGAATCAAACTCAAGTGAGGAACCTACTGAGATTCTTCACTTGAAGCTGTATATACACACCTGTATATAGCCCCATGGATGGTACCGACATTTTGTTTTTTAAAAAGCTGCACATTGGCCACACACGGACTCATGCCTGCAATCCCAGCACTTTGCAAACCTGAGGTGGGCAGATCGCTTGAGCCTAGGAGTTTGAGACCAGCCTGGGCAACATGGTGAAACTCCATCTCTACAAAAAATACAAAAATTAGCCAAGCATGGTGGCGTGTGCCTCTAGTCCCAGCTACTTGGAAGGCTGAGGTGGGAGGATCATTTCTGCCCAGGAAGTCAAGGCTGCTTGAGCTGTGATCGTGCCACTGCACTCCAGCCAGGGTGACATGGCTGGACACAGCAGGGTGACAGGGTGACACTCTGTCTCAACAACAACAACAATGCTGCACATTGTTATCTGGACAGGTGAATATTGAGAGAAGGAGGTACAAAAAGCATGTGGGGGGCAGGAACCATGAACAGAGGCAGAAAGCAGAGATTGAACACTGCTAAGCAGGGGCTCAGAGGCTCCTTGTGAAAATGCAGAAGAGACGTTTAGCCTTTACTTCCCTGACAGAGAAAATGGGAAGTTTCAGAAAGCAGTGGTGGTGATGGTGGTAGAGGACACTTGAAGGGCTTGCACCCCTGAAGAGAAGTTTCTCAATATTTTAACTAAATACTGTGGCCATACTGGTGTACCTGGTTACTGAGGGCAAAAGGTGAGGGGACAGAAACAGACCTGGGCAAGTGCTACAGCAGGACTTAGCAAGACAGGCTCCAGGCAGACAGGCTGCTGCAGCATCCAGGCTGGAGAAAACGGGAAATAATAACGACTGCAGTACCTTCCAAGTTCGCTATACTCAGGTATCGGATACAGTGAGTTCTAAATTCCTCTTCAAAGAATCGGTATGTCATTGTGTTCAGTTACTTGTCCTTCATTTTAAAGTTTAACTTCCTGGTAGTTCCAGTAAACAACCTCCTCCACCGGTTCTAATCAGTAGTTCACATCTGTTCCCCCAGCCTCTGGCTCCATCCTGACTCATCCTGGCCAGCTGCTCCAGTCACCTTCTTTGATCTAGGTCACCCCTGGTTACCTGCTCTGACCCGCCTGTAACCATCCTTTCCACCAAACCGCCCACACTGCCACTCCAGCTCAGACCCCTGCTCTCTTTAAAACAGCCAGTCGGGATTAGTGTAGCTTGTGCGGTCTCACCCTAGCCAGTAGGGGAATGACGCAGTGGTAGGGGCGATCCCTGCCGGCGTAAGTACTCCTTTTTCTCCCTTGTCCAAATGTGCGGTCAACATTGCTCCATTCGTGAGCTGCACCCTTCTATAGAAGTAAACTGCCCTGCTGAAAGGATTTACCTTTGAGTGCTATTTCTTTTGCGGCATCAAAATTTTACTAATAACATAGGTAAGTCATTCAATCCTCACCACAATTCCATGAAGTAGAAACATTAATTTTCCTTATTTTATAGATGAGGAAAATTGAAGAGTGCTCTGGATCATAGAGTAATTGAAGAAAAATAATGGGTACAACATAAGCCCCTAATGTCTGATAGGAATTTAAAAACCATAGCTACCCTACAACAACCTGCTCTCTGCCCAAGGTCTTCTATGACAGACGCACACCCAAACCTTGTTTGTAATGGATGGATTTGAAGGTGGGAGATTCAAGTAGAATATGTGAGAAATAGCTTTAACATTTTATAAGCAAATCGATAAAAACTGAAAACACAGTTGCCTCTCCCTGTGTTAACCAGTGCTGGGATCAGGCAAAAATATGTGAGTTGCTTGCTCCAGGAAATTCCTACCCCTGGAAGACAGGAGGGTGAACTAACCAGCAGCTTCCTCACCAAGACATGCCTCAGGAGCCTCACCTCTTGGAGCCATCACCAAAGCTATTATGTCATAAACTCTAACTCATTCCAACCAGTTCCCCACCTTGCAAGACCTGCCTGAAAATCCTCAGCCCTGGTCCTGAAAACCTAAAAGCATCTCTCTCTCTATTTTCCCATGATGAGACACTGTTAAGACTTTGTCGAGGTGATGTTCTCCCTTAACTTTGCCTGATCAGCAGGTTTTTCTGGCAAGGTAAGAGTTGACGTTAAGCATATATCTAACTAGACAGCTGTGGTAACATTGCGACTCTATCAGGACAAGGTATTCAAGCAGCATTATGGGTGTAGAACACACACGTTTGGATCCTTTCTTCTACAGTGAGGTGTGCCCCAAAACCAGGGCCAGAGACTCAGATGCTGGGGAGCCAATGGGCACTGATTCCCTGTGATTGAACATGGTCATTACAGTGACTCAGAAACCACCCACACAGCCCCTGGAGTGCCTGCCTTCCACCCAAATTGCCATGAAGCGTGTCACGAGACCCTGCCACCCTGGCTGTACAGACTGGAGCAGAAATCGAGTTCTGACAAAGACACTTCTAGATGTTATAAGCAAGGACAGCGAAGGCTTTTCAGATGGCAAGATAGGAGAAATCAGACCAATAGTCAGGGGATGCTAATTAACTCACCCAATCTTATTCTCTCTGGGGATGAGAGAGAAACAGAAAAAATTACAATAGAAACCAAGAGAAGTAATGAGAGAGGCAGCAGGAGAAATGATTGGAGAGTCAAGAGACAGACTCTGAGTCATGAGAGCAGAGCCACTAGATGAGGGAATGATAGATGCTCAGTTCTGATGGGACCACAAAATACTGGAGTCACAGAGCTACTGGTGTATCCAGAACAGCTGCAGGTCTTGTTCCTGGTCTCTATGAGGCCTATGGCATTGCTGATGATTCATCATAATCATGATAAAATCATAAGAAACCTAAGTTATTTTATGTTGATGTATAGTTTAACACAATAATATGCACAGATCTTAAACTGTTCAGTTCTGTGAATTTTGGAAATTATATACACCCACGTAACCACCAACTAAAACAAAATAGAACATTTTTCTGATCCAAGAAAGTTCTCTTATGCCTCTTCCCAATCAATCCTTCTTGCACCGAAAGCATAGGTTAACCTGCCTGTTCTTGTGCTTCATATGCACCATCCTTTTTGTCTAGTTTCTTTTACTTAACATAATAATTTGGAGAGTCGTGATGTTGCAAGTATCAATAGTTGTTTTCCTTTTATGGATAAGTAGTATTCCACTGCAGGAGGATGCTGCTATTTGTTCATCTTTGTTTCTACTTTGGGGCTACTAAAAATAAGGCTGCTATAAACATTCATGGACAAGTGTTCTTGAGGTTACAGCTTTTAATTTTCTTGGCTAAATACAAGGAGTGTAATTTCTGGTTTGTAGGCTTAATGTGTTTAAACTGATGGACGTGCCAGGCTGGCTTTCAAAGCGATGGCACCTCTGTATACTCATGCCAGCCATGTCTGAGAGCTCCGGGTGCTCTGCTTCGTTGCTGATGGTTAGTGTTAGCAGTCTTTCTTGATTTCATTCATCCTATTGAGTGTGAAATGGCTTCTCACTATTGCTTTATATGCATTTCCCAGATGATTAATGATGGTGAGCACCTTTTCATATGCTTTCAACCATTTGTATATCTTCTTTTCTGAAGAGTCAAAGTTTTGTGCTCATTTTTTCAATGAGGTGGTTCATGTTTTTATTGTTGACTTGTGACAATTCTTTATATATTTAGGATATAGTTTCTTTCCAAATTTTTTTTTTTTAGACAGGGTCTTGCTCTGTTCATTCAGGCTAGAGTGCAATGGTATATTTATAGCTCACTGCAGCCTTGACCTCCTCGACCAGCCTCAAGTAATCCTCCTGCCTCGGCCTCCCCTAGCTGGAACTATTGGCACAAGCCACTGCACCTGGCTAATTTTTTTTTTTTTTTTCAGTAGAGATGAGGCTAGGTGTCACCTGTTCTGGTCTCAAACTCCTGGGCTCAAACAATCTCCTTGCCTTGGTCTCTCGAAGTGCTGGGATTCTAGATATAAGTCGGTCTCTGCCACTTTGGGTGCTAATGCTAAATACTTAGGCCCTCTGAACAATTAAGAATCTCCCGTGCCCAGTAAAACGTCATCATCTGAATGTGCATGACATGGTTTGTTTCTACAACTCAGTGATTTATAAAACCTTGATAGCAGTAGTATTTGAATGTGCATAAAGGCAACAAAGAACACAGCATTATGAAGTGTTAGACGGGGAGAGGGGTGGAGAAGAGCTATAAAACTTTGGTCCAAGGACTAGGGGGGAGCCTGAGTACTCAGGCAGAACATAACTGCAACAAAGGGAGTTAAGGGCTTTCCTGAAGTTAAAGGTAGAGAGAGAAATCCTGGGTAGAAGGTCTTGGTCAGCAGGAGGTCTGCAAAGGAAGGGGCCCCTCTGGCTGAGAAAGCTGTTTAATGTGCAGTTGACACAGGGCAGGGAGGTGTCTGGAAATGTTTACGGGAGTGCTCCAGAATTGAACCTGACACCACTAGTCCTGTGAGCTTTGTGCTCTGGGCTCCTAATGAGCAAAATAGAGACATGGAGATTGTGTTTGTCTCACTCGAAATGATTCAGTGTTTATCTTGGCTTGATTGATCCCAAAGTACTCCTTTTACAAAGACGTGTGATGCCTCGTGGGATGCCTTGCACTGTGATTTCCTCAAATTCATGTTCCTTTTCACTCACCCTTAAATGCCAAAATTGAGAAGCATAAAAGTCTATTCCTTTTGGCCATCTGGCTTTCTGCTGGCATTAACAGTCAGTAAAAGACAGACCCAAGCCTTTCTTTTCTGGTATAGGGTGAATATTAAAGCATTTCATGAGCAACTGATCAAGTTCTAGTTCAAGAGAGAAGGCTAGATGTATGGCACAGCAAGAAGAACGTGTATCTTGAGGGCACACTTACTGGCTGTGTGACTTTGGGTAAATCACTTAACTTTTCTGAGCCTTAGTTTCTTGGGGATGATAATAATACCTGCTTATTTGTCCACTGGGAACACTTCATCTTTAAAATAGGACTTGCCTCCTCTTTGCCTCATAAAGATCGAAAAAGAAAATCTATGTGTGGATGCATTGTAAGCTGTGAAACGCTACAATGTAGTAGCTGTTATTGCAAAACAGGCCATTATATTTTCATCAGATTTGAGTCATTCACTCTTCTATATTTCTTCAGACATTTTAAAATGCCTTTTTAAAGTCAAAAACCAACATGAATGATAAGTTATCTGTGGGTCCCCAAACCTCCGACTGGAAAATAAAGCAGCAAGGTTAAGAAAGCTTTCAGAGTTTGTCGCAATGAGAACAGAGTTATAATGGGAGGAAAAAATGTCTTACACATTCTTCCAGACAAAAGGGCATTTCAAGTATTGTCTTCAAAATTCAGTTTGGAAAGATATTAGCTTATAAAAAAAACGAGTTGTATGTATTTGACAATGCTGTAGAAATTCAGAGGCTCAGTGGTCCTCAGTCATGGAAGAATCAGCTATAAATGATTTATTTTGAAATTCTTGTCTTAATTCTTGACTACAATAGAATGTTAAAACGGAAGTTTCCACTAGGCACCAAGCTGCAATAGATGTGATATTCCAGAGTGAGCCTCTGGGCTGCCATATACAGAATGAAGAAGCAGTGTCCTGACTTCTGACCTCCTTATCCTAGAGGGAGGTGAGCCCTGTGTGTGGGATGGGCTGGGTACCAGGGAACTAGGGTTCTAGTGGGTGTGGAATGCATCTGTACTTTCAGGGTGGAATGCATCTGTACTTCTTGAGAATTATGCCTGAGATTCTCAGTGATGGGACTCTGTAAAAACTCACAAAACCTTCCACAAAAGAAAAAGTGAGTTGTGATGAAGTCATCAATAAGAAACTCAGAAACTTCTCTGATTCCCTTGCCTACTCAGGTAAGTAAGCAGGGATGTGGGAGTGGGCTAAGGAAGACTTTTTTTTTTTTTTTTTTTTTTTTTGAGACGGAGTCTCGCTCTGTTGCCCAGGCTGGAGTGCAGTGGAATGATCTCAGCTCACTGCAATCTTTGCCTCCCAGGATTAAGTCATTCTCCTGCCTCAGCCTCCTGAGTAGCTGGGACTACAGGTGCTCACCACTACCCCTGGCTAATTTTTGTAATTTTAGTAGAGACAGAGTGTCAACATATTGGCCAGGCTGGTCTTGAACTCCTGACCTTGTGATCCACCTGCCTTGACCTCCCAAAGTGCTGGGATTACAGGTGTGAGCCACTGCACCCGGCTTCTAAGGGAGACTTTGACAGTTCCCTTCCCTCCTGTGGATTCCCCAACAGCAGCCCTAAACCCCTGGGAGTTTTGGTTTTCACACTGGATCATTCTAATGATCTAATACACATAGGTATTCTAATGGCTGAGTAGAGACCTGCTGGGACCATGAAACAGTTACCCCCTAAGGACCTGAGAATGAATGAAGTCAGGCTGCCTGGGTTTCCTGGCAGTATCACCTCCCTAGGGATCATTTGGAAGTACGTGAGATTGTGTTTGATTGTCACAATGATTGGCATGGAGGACACTACTATCATTTAGAGGGCGAGGGCCTGAAGTGCTCGATATCCTAGTAATCCAAGATCTGTCCTGCTTGAATTACTAACAGTGCTCCCAACTGAGGCCTACACTCGTGGAGGCAGGGGCAGGATCACCTCTTCCCTGAACAAGTTTTAAAAAGACAGTGGAGCCTGTGCCAGGCAGGGAAACTGGAACTGTAATTGATGACCTGCTGGAGGTTCAGTGTGGACAAGTCTGAGATGAAAACCCCAGGGGGACCCAGTTACTGGGGGTCCCTATACTTTTGTGAATTTTACCTGTTGGAGCTCAACCAGGTTCTCACAGCAAATATCTGAGAAAAAATAATAATAAAAAAAGACAGTGGGAGACAAAAATAGAAATAAATTTTGATTATGTTGCCTTTCATGCTTATTCACCATATTTGATATGCTGAGGCTACAAGTATTTTGCTGTGACTTGAGAGCTCTTCCCCACAACTGCTCAATTAAGTCTCAGCTGCTTGGATGCGTTAGAACCAGAAGCAGGCTGTGAAGTGGGTGAAGGACCTAGCAGAAGGTGCTATGGCGTGCTGCGGTAGCCTGGATCCCTAAAAGCCCTAGCCCCGGTTAAACTTGCTCTGATGACTGAAGACCAGGATCAGCCCTAGGTTTGAGAAAACCTGGCTGATCTTGTTGTGGTAGCCTGAACAATCTGTGGTAGTCTACGTCCTTAGCTCTGTGACTATGTCACCTTCCATGGAAAAAGAGGCTTTGCTGACATGATTAAATTAAGATGTTGAGATGGCAAGATTATACAGATTGTCCAATAGCCCTGCTGTATTCATGAGTGTCTTTTGAAGAGGGACAAGGGGATTAAAGTGAGAAAAAGGACACATGACAACAGAAGCAAGAGTTGGAGTGATGCTTGTGGGAAACGGGCATGAAGCCAGGGCGGTGGCTCACGCCTGTCATCCCAGCACTTTGGGAGGCTGAGGCGGACAGATCACCTGAGGTCAGGAGATCGAGACCAGCCTAGCAAATATGGTGAAACCCCATCTCTACTAAAAATATAAAAATTAGCTGGGCATGGTGATGAACGCCTGTAATCCCAGCTACTCAGGTGGCTGAGGCAGGAGAATCTTTTGAACATGGGAGGCGGAGGTTGCAGTGAGCTGAGATTGTATCACTGCTCTCCAGCCTGGGTGGCAGAGTAAGACTCTGCCTCAAAAAAAAAAAAAAAAGAAAGAAAGAAAATGGGTGCATACACACGGCCCCTAAACGCAGAAAAAGGCAGGAAGATAGACCCTCCTCTAGAGCCTCCAGAGAGGAACACAGACCTACCAACACCTTGATATTAGCCTGCAAGACCTATTTTGGGCATCTGATCTCCAGAAAGATACCCAAAATGTGTGTGTTTTTAAAAGCCATTACATTTGCATCAATCGGTTATAGCAACAATAGGAAAATAACGTACCTGGTTTAAAGTGTATTATAAGCCTTTCTACTCCACAGACCTTAGTAGTTCTCCCAAGTTCACCTGAAGAACCCCAAACTCCAACACAACCCTCTCTCCCCTCTCCAAAGACTCCAAGGAGACAGGAAAGCAGTCCTGGCAAAATCCTCCTCTGGACCCGGTCAGCAACCTGCGACCATGGCACATTGCCGTGTGATATAGATGTGTGTGTGTGGACGAGAATCCAAAGGAAATCAAAAGGATTTCTATATTATCTGTGGTTTTCTTCACTAACTTTTCCCTTTTTGTCTGCATAGACAATTGAGGACCCACTCCATTTCATCAAGGACAGCCACTGCTCGCTTTCAAGGACTTCCCCCACCCCGCAGACTCCTAGATTAGATCCAGTGCAGTCTCCGATCATGCAGAGAAGTTACAATTAGCAAAGTAAAATAAAAATAAGAGAAAATGAAATGGATCTAGTTGGAAAAACAAATCCTCCTTCATTGGCAGACTCGAGCATTTAGCAGAGCAGTAACTCTATCACCATTTCCAACGCTTTCTGAGGTTGGGTGCAGAAACACTTCCTATGACAACCCACTTGACTTTTCTCTCTTCCTTCAGACTGTAGGTAAATATTTAGCTACAAACTTCCAAACAGAACAAAACCAGGCTTTTAATTTAGTGGACAGGAAAGCTTAGTATTGGATACTTAAATCATTAAGGAGAAAAGACAGCTTAACTCACTGCAAAGCTAAAGATTAACTAGGAGTGAACATGAATTCTCTTATAGCCTGCTTTCTACTCCCCGCGGTAGGAAAAATGTTCATTCACTCATTACTAGATATCAGGAGCAGAGTCTGAATTCCTTGGGAAGTTCTGTTTTCTCTCAGGAATACTTTGGCACAGGGAAAATGAAAACAAGCTAAAAAAAATCATTCCTGGGTAGTCATTTTCTCTGGAGACTTAAAAGAAAAAAGACACTGATGTTGAGTAAAAAGCCGTATCTGCAAGCTTTTACTGCAATGTCGAATAAACATGCACAGAACTGGCTCCCCTGGCAGCTTGTGTCTACCTTCCTTTTTTTTTTTGAAACAGAGTCTCACTCTGTTGCCCAGGCTGGAGTGCAGTGGCTCTATCTTGGCTCAACGCAACCTCCACCTCCCAGATTCAAACGACTCTCCTGTCTCAGCCTCCCGAGTAGCTGGAATTACAGGTGTGTTTCACCACGCTCAGCTAATTTTTGTATTTTCAGTACAGATGAAGTTTCACCCTATCAGCCAGGCTGGTCTCGAACTTCTGATTTTAGGTGATCTGCCTGCCATGGCCTCCCAAAGTGCTGGGATTACAGGCATGAGCCCCTTTGACTTTTTAAAAACAAAAATTTCTAAAGATAACATGTTGCCTTTTGTTAGTTAGAAAATGGGCAAGGAAAATTTTTTTTTAAAGAATTTTATTGTGTAACATCTGAATACCTGTCACTTAAATTCTTTTTTTTTTTAATTGTACTTTAGGTGCTGGGGTACATGTGCAGATAATGCAGGACTGTTGCATAGGTACATAGATGGCAATATGGTTTGCTGCCTCCATCCTCCCGTCACCTATATTTGGCATTTCTCCCCAAGTTATCCCTCCCCAACTTCCCCACCCCCCACCATCCCTCCCCTAGCCACCCCAACAGACCCTGGTGTGTGATGCTCCCCTCCCTGTGTCCATGTGCTCTCATTATTCAACACCTGCCTATGAGTGAGAACATGTGGTGTTTGATTTTCTGTTCTCATGTCAGTTTGCTGCTAATGATGGTTTCCAGATTCATCCATGTCCCTACAAAGGACAGGAACTCATTGTTTTTTATGGCTGCATAGTATTCCATGGTGTATATGTGCCACATTTTCCTTGTCCAGTCTATCATCAATGGGCATTTGAGTTGGTTTCAGGTCTTTGCTATTGTAAATGGTGCCGCAATGAACATTCGTGTGCATGTGACCTTATAATAGAATGATTTATAATCCTTTGGGTATATACCCAGTAATGGGATTGTTGGGTCAAATGGAATTTCTATTTCTAGGTCCTTGAGGAATTGCCACACTGTCTTCCACAATGGTTGAACTAATTTACACTCCCACCCACAATGTAAAAGCGTTCCTATTTCTCCACATCCTCTCTAGCATCTGTTGTCTCCAGATTTTTTAATGATCACCATTCTAACTGGCATGAGATGGTATCTCAATGTGGTTTTGATTTGCATTTCTCTAATTACCAGTGATGATGAGCATTTTTTCATATGTTTGTTGGCCTCATATATGTCTTCTTTTGAAAAGCCTCTGTTCATATCATTTGCCCACTTTTGAATGAGTTTTTTTTTCTTGTAAATCTGTTTTAGTTCTTTGTAGATTCTGGATTTTAGCCCTTCGTCAGATGGGTAGATTGAAAAATTTTTTTCTTATTCTGTTGGTTGCCAGTTCACTCTAATGATTGTTTCTTTTGCTGTACAAAAGCTCTGGAGTTTAATTAGGTCCCATTTGTCTATTTTGGCTTTTGTTGCCAATGCTTTTGGTGTTTTGGTCATGAAGTCCTTGCCTATGCCTATGTCCTGAATGGTTTTGCCTAGGTTTTCTTCCAGGGATTTTTATGGTGTTAGGTCTTATGTTTAAGTCTTTAATCCATCTGGAGTTAATTTTAGTGCAAGGTGTCAGGAAGAGGTCCAGTTACTGCTTTCTGCACATGGCTAGCCAGTTTTTTTAATAAACACCATTTATTAAACAAGGAATCCTTTCCCCATTGCTTGTTTTAATCAGGTTTGTCAAAGATCAGATGGTTGTAGATGTGTGGTGTTGTCTCTATTCTGTTCCATTGATCTATAGCTCTGTTTTGGTACCAGTACCATGCTGTTTTGATTATTGTAGCCTTGTAGTATAGTTTGAAGTCAGGTAGCATGATGCCTCCCGCTTTGTTCTTTTTGCTTAGGATTGTCTTGGCTATGCAAGCTCTCTTTGGTTCCATGTGAAGTTTAAGTTGGTATTTTCCAGTTCTGTGAAGAAGGTCATTTGTAGCTTGATGGCAATAACATCGAATCTATAAATTACTTTGGGCAGTATGGCCATTTTCATGATATTGATTCTTCCTAACCATGAGCATGGAATGTTTCTCCAACTGTTTGTGTCCTCTCTTATTTCCCTGAGCAGTGGTTTATAGTTCTCCTTGAAGAGGTCTTTTACATCCTTTGTTAGTTGTATTCCTAGGTATTTTAGTCTCTTTGTAGCAATTGTGAATGGGAGTTTGCTCATGATTTGGCTCTCTGTTAATCTGTTATCGGTGTATATAAATGCTTGTGATTTCTGCACATTGATTTTGTATCCTGAGACTTTGCTGAAGTTGCTCATCAGTTTAAGGAGATTTTGGGCTGAGACGATGGGGTCTTCTAAATATACAATCATGTCATCTGCAAATACAGACAATTTGACTTCCTCGGGAAAGGAGAAATGTGTATGTGTCTTTAACAGGCAACCGTAGAGTACTGAGTTAATATTGCATAAGTGGATCCCAACTTCGCTAAAATCTGACCAATGTGAGGAAAATAATGTGTCATGCTTAGTGTACTTTACAGAGTTTTACCATGTTAGGAAGTGTATGTTAGTCCCCTGTATAAACTTACTACTTCATGTAACATGCCTACGGGCTACATTGGATGATGGTCCAATAGTGGAAGGTCCAAAGTTAGGCTCAGGAAGCTGAACACATCCAGCATTTGTTCAGCACTGAAAGGTTTTCTGGCTTTCACTGAAGACCTGACTCATGATTCTCTTTTCCATACTATGACTTGCTTTATCCCCAGTGACCTTTTCAACAACCACATCGCCTTCTCTTGCTCCACATAACCACCCACCTCCATGGCCACAGCCCAGAGTCTGTCCTCAGAGAGGGTCTCCCAATGGCCATGAGGGCTCTTGGAGAGCATGGAGACCTCCGATGCTTTGTTACTGAACGTAACAAATGTATCTACGTCCATACGGGGCTGCACAACCTCAATTCTTGCCTCCTCAGAAGAAAGAATGGGGCTGAGGGGCATAAGGTAGAGGGAGAGACCAAGGCAAGTTTCAGAGCAGGAGTGAAACTTTAGCAAAACGCTCCAGAGCAGGAATGAAAGGAAAGAAAGTACACTCAGAAAAGGGCCAAGCCGGCAATCTTGAAAGACAGATGATGCACGGCTTGACCTTTTGACTTGGGCTTTTTTATGCTGGTATATTTCTGGGGTCTTGTGTTACTTCTCTCCACTCTTCCAGCTCTTGAGATCTTATTGGGAAGCTGCTGATCACCAGTTTCAGGTGTTTTCTATCTATTGGAAGCCCGCCTTTCCTGGTGCCGGCTGTGACCAATTATTATTTTAGAGAGAGAGCATTAGCAACAACCCGATCATCCCCTGACGGTTCCCCAACACTCCTGGTGTGTGTGTTGGGGGAGCCCTCTCCTGCCCTGCTCATACCCGACTAGCTACCTACTGTAACAGGCTGACCCCTCCTTTTAGTTCCAGTCCCTGATAAGAGTACCTCATCCAGATAAGAGTACGTAGTTACTCACTTGAAAATCAAGGAGGCTGGGAGCAGTGGCTGACACTTGTAATCCAGATAGTTTGGGAGGCTGAGGCAGGAGGATCATGTGAGGCCAGGAGCCAGGACAACATAGGGACACCCCATCTCTGCAAAAAAGGAAAAAAATGAGCCATGTGTGGTGGTGTGTACATGTAGTCCTAGCTACACAAGAAGGCTGAGATGCGAGGATTGTTTGAGCCCAGGAGTTGGAGGCGGCAGTAAACTATAATCATGCCACTGCACTCCAGCCTGGGCAATAGAATGAGACCCTGTCTCTAAAAAATAAAAATAAATCACAAAAGTCAGGGCTAGGCTAGATGCCATAGGTGCTGAAAAAATTCTGGAGCCCTTGTCTCTAGATGTAACTCCAAAAGCATAAGTAAGTCCAATTTCTGATTTCGTTCTCATGGTGACTAGTATAGTGTTCTTTAGAGGGAGGGTAGGGAGGAGGAGTGGAGCGAATATAGTATTCCTAAATTTGTTTTTCAGTTTTGAGTGCCCTCTTGTTGGTACCCCAAGTGTGGGTTTAGTGGGTTCACTGGGTAATTGGAAGCATTCTTTTACAAACACCCTTATCTCTGCTGCACACTTGTTTCCCACTGCCCAGCCAGGCAAAACTCAACACAAGTTCAACCGTGCCCCACCTGAGCATGCCTCAGAATCACCTGAAATCCTTGTTTTTATCGCTTGTTCCAAATGCGGTGGGATTGCAGCCCACGTCAGCTTGCACCAGCCACGCACACTTCCCTGAGGTCTGCCACCACCCAGACAGTCCACCCTGAAGCTCTCAGCCACAAGGTCCTCTCATCTCTCACCATGGTGACCCCTAGCTTGCAGGTCAGCCCTCTCAGCTCCTCTTCTCCATCGCCTCTAAGGCTTGAAATTCAGTACCTCTGGGCCTCTTGAGACAGAGAGGCTTGTGAAAGGAGAGGCTAGCTCGGGTGCTCTTTGTCTAGACCTGTCCTGCTGAGATTGCTACTTGAATGCAGCTGCCCAAGGCTGGCAAGGAGCATGGAGGAGACCACTTCCTCCCAGGGATTCAAGAGGGAAGGAGATCCTAAGCCCCTACCGCACTGCGTGCCTTCAGACCTAGCTAGGAGATTTAGGAGTCACTCTCTATCTTTTAAAATTTTTTTGTAGAGACAGGTTCTCACTGTGCTGGTCTTGAATGCCTGGCCTCAAGGGATGGTCCTCCCTCCTCCACCTCCTGAAATGCCGGGATAACAGGCACGAACCACCACGCCCAGCCTCCCTCTCCTCCCCTCTGAGTGCCCCTTCCATCTAACTGATCAAATTCTTCCCTTGATGAAAAATTGCATCTATATTTTGCAGAACTTGTTCTCATATGGGCTTTGAAAGAGCCAGGTTCTTTGTTCTAGATATTTAAGAAGAAATTTTTATAATGAAGGAAACTTTTTTCTCTCTTAAAAACCTGACTTTTGACCAGGTGCAGTGGCTCACGCCTGTAATCCCAACACTTGGGAGGACAAGTTGAGCAGATCACCTGAGGTCAGGAGTGTGAGACCAGCCTGACCTACATGGAGAAACCCAATCTCTACTAAAAATACAAAATTAGCTGGGTGTGGTGGCTTGTGACTGTAATCCTAGGTACTCGGGAGGCTGAGAAAGGAGAATCACTTGAACCTGCAAGGTGGACATTGTGGTGAGCCGAGATGGTGCCATTACACTCCAGCCTGGGCAACAAGAGTGAAACTCCGCCTCAAAAACCAAAAAAACCAAAAACAACCCAAAAACAAACCTGACTCTTGCCATTGTGCCATTGAAAGCCTGAATTCAAATCTATTTTTTCTGCTATACTCTTTTAAGAAAGGTCTATTTTGAACATCATAATTGATCTATGACTTTTTTCTTCATCTTTTTTAATATTATAAAAATATCTTTTTAAAAATAATAGGCTGGGTGCTATGGCTCACACCTGTAATCTCAGCACTTTGGGAGGCCATGGTGGGTGGATCAGTTAAGGTCAGGTTAAGGTGTATTACACAGGAGACCAGCCTGGCCAACATGGTAAAACCCCATCTCTACTAAAAATACAAAAATTAGCTGGGTGGGTGGTGCGCATCTATAATCCCAGCTGCTCAGGAGGCTGGAGTTTGCAGAGAGCCAAGATCGTGCCATTGCACTCCAGCCTTGGTGACAGGGCAAGACTGCTGAGGAGAATCGCTTTAACAGGAGGTGGAGTTTGCAGAGAGCCAAGATCGTGCCATTGCACTCCAGCCTCGGTGACAGGGCAAGACTGCTGAGGAGAATCGCTTTAACAGGAGGTGGAGTTTGCAGAGAGCCAAGATCGTGCCATTGCACTCCAGCCTCGGTGACAGGGCAAGACTGCTGAGGAGAATCGCTTTAACAGGAGGTGGAGTTTGCAGAGAGCCAAGATCGTGCCATTGCACTCCAGCCTCGGTGACAGGGCAAGACTGCTGAGGAGAATCGCTTTAACAGGAGGTGGAGTTTGCAGAGATCCAAGATCGTGCCATTGCACTCCAGCCTCGGTGACAGGGCAAGACTCCGTCAAATAAATGAATAAATAAATGAATAAATAAATAAATAAGACAGTGTCTCACTGTGTTGCCCAGGCTGATGTTGAACTCCTGGACTCAAGTGATCCTCTCCACCTCTGGAAGTGCTAGGATTACAGGCATGAGCCATGCTATATCTGACCTCTATGGCTTTTTTTGTTGTTCTGAACTGTATCTCACCCTCTGCCCCAGACAAGCATCAGTGGGTTAAAAGGTCTTTGGGCTGTAAAAAAGTAGGGGAATAAAAAAGATCTAGGGCTTTATTAACAGACATGCACACTGTACCTCACTTCCCACCCTACCTGCAGCTCCCAAGTTTGGTTTGGCCTGGACAGTGTTTGAAACAACATTTAACTAATTATCAATGTTTTCAGTTGGATAATTTCATCTACGCAGCTATATTTCTACCTCCTCTTGTAGCACGGCCACACTGGGCTGTGGCAGAGGCACTAGGGCCCACCTTGATTAATCTTGCCCTCTTCAGTTTGCTGGAACCCCCTCCTGGCTGCTTCACACATTGGCCTCTGAGGGCACTGACCTTAAGAAGGCTTTCTCACTTAGCCTCAAAAGTCTTTCTCTGTCTTTCCTCTTACAAACTCCTTCAGACCTTTGCACCTTCATGAAAGTCCTTACCCTCCCCAACACCCATTCCCCTACAGTCTCACCAGATTACTAATTTTGTTGAGAAAATTGAGGCCAAAAGTATGGAATAATCTCTCTACTGTCCAACCTACAAACTTCTATATCGGTACAAATCTTGCTGCACTCTTAGAGGATGGGATGATCCTGTTTTTGGTCAAGGCAATTTCCTCAGTTATGCTATTTTAAAAACATACTGTTTTTTATAATTATGAAAACAATATAGCCTCAAAACTCTAAAGCCAAAGTTAAAAATAAGTCACCCTTGCCACAAACCCACAATGATATCACTGCCCAAAAGTAAATACTGTAAAATTACTGTTAAATATTTGGTAGCCATCCTCCAGGTCTACACACACACACACACACACACACACACACACACACACAAACACCCCTAAACATATATGTGTACACATAATTTTATTGTTTTTTTCCAAAACGGTGATTATATATTTTTGTACGAGTTGTCGTTTTCTACTTAACAGTGATGGTGAATGCCTTTAATTATCAGTACATGTAAATACTGTCTTCTAGGGCTATTTAGTGGGGCATGCATTGAGCATGTCATATTTATTAAACCCTTTTAAAAAATAGCAAAAAAGTAGTATATACTAAAAGTTATACAAATTATACAGAAGGCTAAAATATGAAAGATGCTTTTTTTCTTATACTCCCACTCCCATTCTCCAAGGCGTAACTATTATTAACAGCTAATTGAGAATCTCCACAGACTTTTTTCTTTTTAGAGTTGGAGTCTTGCTCTGTCACGCTGGCTGGAGTACACTGGCTTGATCTTGGCTCACTGTAACCTCCGCCTCCTGGGTTCAAGCGATTCTCCTGCCTCAGCCTCTTGAGTAGCTGAAATTATAGGCAACTGCCACCATGACCGGCTAATTTTTGTATTTTTTTAGTAGAGATGGGGTTTCACTATGTTGGCTAGGCTGGTCTCGAACTCCTGACCTCGTGGTCCGCCCACCTCAGCTTCGCAACGTGCTGTGATTACAGGCATGAGCCACCATGCCTGGTCTCTACACACTTTTTCAAAAGTCCTGTTAATTGATGTGTAATTCACATACAATAAAACCCACCATTTGTAGTGTACGGTTTTATGAACTGGTAAAAATACATATAGTTGTGCAACCAAAAACACAGTTGAGTTACGGAACATTTCCATAACAACAAGAAATTTTCTTTGTCCGTTTATAGTCCGTTTATAGTCACCCACTCCCTAACTCCCAGCCCTGGCAACCATTGATCTGTTTTCTGTTTCTATAGTTGCACTTTTTCTAGAGGGCCATATGGATGGAATTATACAATGTGCAGCCTTTTGAGACTCAGTATCACTCTGTTGCCCAGGCTGGAATGCAGTGGTGCCATCTCGGCTCACTACAACCTCCACCTCCTAGGTTCAAGCAATTCTCCTGCCTCAGCCTCCTGAGTAGCTGGGATTAAACGAGTGTGCCACCATGCTTGGCTAATTTTTGTATTTTTAGTAGGGACAGTTTTCACCACGTTGGCCAGGCTGGTCTCGAACTCCTGACCTCAAGTGATCCGCTCATCTCCACCTCTCAAAGTGCTGGGATTACAGGCCTCAGTTGCCATAGAGCCATGGCTTCTTTCACCTAGCATAATGCATTGGAAAGTCATCCACATTGATGCGTGTGTTATTAAATCCTTATTTGTCTAGTACGTAGAAATGGTTTTTGTTCCTGGAAATGGGATCATGCTATACCTGGAAAGTAGCTATTTCTTTTCTTGTTGTTTACTTAAATGTTATAAATCAATTTCTCTGTAACTTACTACATCTGGATCTATTCTTTCTTTTTAGTAGCTGCCCAGTGTTCCATTACATACTTTCTATATAACGTCTTTAACTGTTCTTCTCTTAATGAACAATCAGGTCATGTCCAATTTTTCACGATTCCAGCATGTAAAAAAGTATAAACAGGTAAATACATACTGGTTCGTAATTTCTTGTGAATGTGTAGATAGATTCTTAGAAGTAGAACTGCTGAGTCAAAAGATCCATTTAAAATTGTGAATTTGGGTGATGGATACCCTGAAAGCCCTGTCTTCACCAATACACAAACTCTGCATGTAACAAAATTACACTTGTACCCCATACATATTTTTATTTTTATACAAATAAAAAGAATTTGATAAACACTTCCAAATTATTCTCTACAATGTTGTATATGTTTAAGCTCCATCAGTCTCTATTGGAGTGTCTTTTTCTCCATAGCCTTACTAACAACACATAAATTATCTTTCTAATTTTTCTCAATCTTATTGACAAAGTGAAGGATCTCATTCACATAGCTGTCATTCTTAATGAGGTTATTAAAAATATATATATATATTAGCTGTTCGAGTTTGTTATTGATGAAATGCCAGTTTCTAGCTTTTGCCCATATTTTCTATTAGGCTGTTATTTCAAAAAATAAATTTGGGCCAGCGTGGTGGCTCACACCTATAATTCCAGCACTTTGGGGGGCCAAGTCTGGTAGATCAGCTGTGGTCAGGAGTTCAAGACCATCCTGGCCAACATGGCGAAACCCTGTCTCTACTAAAAATACAAAAAATTACCTGGGTATGGTGGCAGGTGCCTGTAATCCCAGCTACTTGGGGTGCTGAGGCAGGAGAACTGCTTGAACCTAGGAGGCAGAGGTTACAGTGAGCCGACTTTGCACCACTGCACTCCAGCCTGGGGGATGGAACAAGACTGTCTCCAAAAAAAAAAAAAAAGATTTTGAAGGAGTTTTTATATATTTGGTAGACTAGAACTATTTTTTTCCGGGCTTATTTGTGGAGTCTCCAGAGGCTGTATATTTTTGCTATCAATTCTGTAACAGCTCCCTTTTATTATGTCTGGAAATCATATACTATGAGGGAGACCCTTCCACTGCAATACTGTAAAGCGATTCTGTAATCCATAGCTTAACTAATCTTTCCTGATAGACGTGAATGGTTTCAAATTTTCCCTATTACTAGTGATACTGCATTGAATACTTCTGTACATATATCTCTTTGCCTTTGAACAATTTTGTATAATTTTTCCTCCTTATGTGAACATTTTTATAAGTTTTTAAAATATTTTTTTCTTGGAAGATAAATTCTGAGAAACTGCATCAAAGGATAGGCATATTTGAAATGTTACTGATCTGCGCTTTTGAATTCCTACCCATCAGGAACCTTGTTCTCTCAGTGAGTCTTTCTTGTATAAATCTTTTTTTTTTTTGGAGACAGTGTCTTGCTCTGTCTCCCAGGCTGGAATGCAAATGGCACAATCTCAGCTCACTGCAACCTCTGCCTTCCAGGTCCAAGCGATTCTCCTGCCTCAGCCTCCTGAGAAACTGGGATTACAAGCATGTGACACCACACCCAGCTAAGTTTTTGTATTTTTAGTAGAGACGGGATTTCACAATGTTGGCCAGGTTGGTCTTGAACTCCTGACCTCAAATGATCTGCCCTTCTTGGCCTCCCAAAGTGCTGGGATTATAGGCATGAGCCACTGTGTCCAGCCAATTATCATTTTTTGAGCCAGGGTCTTGTTCTGTTGCCCTGACTGGAAAGTAGTGGCACAGTCTTGGCTCACTGCAGCCTCAACCACTTGGGTTCAAGTGATTCTCCCACCTCAGCCTTTCAAGTAGCTGGGACTACAGGCACATGCCACCATGCCTGTCTAATTTTGTTTATTTTCTTTGTTGAGACAGGGTATCACTGTATTTCCCAGGCTGGTGTCAAACTCCTGGGCTCAAACGATCCACCTACCTCGGCCTCCCAAAGTGCTGAGGTTACAGGCATGAGCCACCATGCCTAGCCCAGTGCTTGCTCTTTTAACTTTGGTGTTTCCAGTGTTCTGGTCTTGATCTAATGTTTTTCTCTCCAAACACATTCTCCTCATCGATTGTATCTACTCTCACCGACTTTATGTTATCAACACGCAGTGGGTTGAATAATGGCCTCTAAAGATATTCAGGTCCTAATCTCGGGAACCTATGAATAATATCTTATCCAGCAAAATGTGCAGTTGTGAGATGGTAATATTATCCTGGACTATCTGTGTGAATACAGTGTGATCATGCACGTCCTGATAGAAGGGAGGCAGAGGGAGACATGACTATAGAAGAAAGCAATGCGACAACAGAAGCAAGACGCTGCAGTCTTGGCTTTGAAGATGGATTAAGGGCCAGATTGAGAAATGCAGGCGGCCTCTCAAAGCTGACAAAGGCAAGGGAAAGGATTCTCCCTGAGAGCCTCCAGAAGGAAACAGCCCTGATGACACCTTGACTTCAGCTCCGTGAGACTAATTTTAGACTTCTCACCCCCAGAATTGTAAGAGAATACATTTTTGTTGTTTTAAGTCACTAAATGTATGGCAATTTGTTACAGCAGCCTCAGGAAATATATATAATGCTTTAATATATATTTCTCATACCAGAACATCTGATCATTCTGTGATCATCAGATTCATAGCTGCATCTGCCTGCTATCCTCAAATTCAACAGGACTCAAACAGGACCGATCATCCTCTCCCTTGTCCTGTTGTGTTTCCCTGATTCATTTAATGGCACCAGCATTTCCTGAGTCACACAAGTCAGGACCAAGAATCTTCCTGGACTCCTCCCATGCACAGCCCAGCAACTATCAAGCCCCGCAGGTCCTACTGCCTAAACCTTTTTCAAATATGCCTTCTCCTTTTGGCCTCTATGGCTCTTTGCCTATAGATTTATCCCTTCCCACATGCATGCTCCATATCAAAGCCAAGATGAGCCTTCTAAAAGGAAACCTGACCAAGGTCCTTCCTTCAACCATTGCTTAGAGTCCAGTCCAAACTCCCTGGCAGGCCATATAAGGCTCTCCCCTTTGCAGCCATGTCTCCTGCTGTGGACTCTAAGGGTGCTCAAACGGTTTGCTACTTTTCCACGTATAGTAGTTACCTTCATGTGTTTATGAAACTTCATGACCTTTCCTTCTGAGGCTCCTGCCCTTCTTTTTCTGCTCAGCTTTTACTGGTCTTTTCAACTTAGCTCATTTTCTCTAACGAGTCAGGGCTCAGCATTCTTCCTTTGTCCTCCTGTAGCAGCCTGTGCCTGCTCGGGTACCATAGCAATTTCCACATTAAAGAGACATTATTTGTGTTCATCTGAGGCCAGGAGCAATGTCTCATTCATCTATTAAAGCTCAGTGGTTTGCACAAGGCCCAGTAAATGTCTGTTAAACTAAGCTGAATGGCATTGCAGATAGAAAAAACAACCTCTTTCACTTAGTTATAAAATTTCAAAAATTTAGAAACTCTTCTTTTACAAACTTTATCTCCTCTGACAGTTCTGGGCTGCAGCCATGTATAACAAAGGGCAGGAATACAAAACAAAGATTGTCTGAAAATCCCCAGAGTGAGGCATCTAAAAAAGGAATCACGAAAATGTAAGTAAACTCTGTGGCCAACCCATCACTCTGTGTTCTTTCAAGAAAAATATTTGAAGTTTCATTTTTCCTTGAAGTTCAAAACTAGTCAGAATATTTAAGAATGTGTCTAGACATTCTGAACTTGACCTTTGACAACTGTAGGAGCTGACTTTTCTAGCCAGCTGTGAAATGCAAATGTAAAACACAGTTCATTTAATCCAGAGCCAGGTTTCAGGCTTGGGCACACTCTCTGTGTGAATAAATAGAAGCAGCAATTATGTTCACCGTTTTATTTTTTTTGAGACGGAGTTTTATTCTTCCTGCCTAGGCTGGAGTGTGCAATGGTGTGATCTTGGCTCACTGCAACCTCCGCCACCCAGGTTCAAGTGATTCTCTTCCTCAACCTCCTGAGTAGCTGGGATTACAGGCATGCGCCACCATGCCTGGCTAATTTTGTACTTTAAGTAGAGATGGGGTTTCTCCATGTTGGTCAGGCTGGTCTCAAACTCCTGACCTCAGGTGATCCGCCCGCCACAGCCTCCCAAAGTGCTGGGATTACAGGCATAAGCCACCGCACTCGGCCTATGCTCACCTTTCTACAGGCAGGGATGACATCCTAAAGGGACTGTCAGGCTGAAGAGACTACAGGAGATACTGCTAGGTGACCAAACCAAAGCACAGAATGGTGTGTGCAGCATTCTTCATTTTGTGTAAAGAGGAGGGAGGGGAATAATATATTTTCATGTTTGTTTGCATTTGCACAAATAATCACTGGAAAGAGAAATCAGAAATGAATAAACATGGTTACCTGTAGGGTGTGAGAGGCAACAGAGTACATGGGGATGGAACGAAATGATAGTTCTCAGTACTTACCTTTTCATAGTGTTCAGAGTTTCACTCATCTAAGTATAATTTCTATTTAAAATAACTATTACAAAATGTCAGATGTAGGCCAGTAATATTCCCAGTGTGCCTTGTTACCATTTGAGAAGCATCAGTAGTTTTCGGCCTAGAGAGTCTGTTTTAATGTTTAACACTTGATTTAGAAATGATGGTAAGTTTTATTTAATTCTTTTCCTTAACAAAATTTAGGTTGGATGTGATGGCTCTTGCCTGTAATCCCAGCACTTTGGGAGGCTGAGGTGGGAGGATCACTTGCATTCAGGAGTTTGAGGCTGCAGTGAGCTGTGTTCATGCCACTGCACTCCAGCCTGGGCAAAAGAGCCAGCCTTCATCTCAAAATCGATCAATCAATCAATTAATCAATCAAAAAATTTTAGATTCAGGGGTATATGTACAGGTTTGTTACATGGATATATTGTGTGATGCTGAGGTTTGGGCTTCTGTTGAAAGACCAAATAGTC
The DNA here is from genome assembly GCF_049354715.1 of Callithrix jacchus. NCBI lineage: Eukaryota > Metazoa > Chordata > Mammalia > Primates > Cebidae > Callithrix > Callithrix jacchus. Next base: position 71,054,787 of record NC_133507.1, read on the forward strand.
CATTCTGTCTCCCAAATAGTAAACATGATTTCAACATTTAAAAAATATTACAAAAATAAAAACAGCACAAAGATCTCTATGCCTGCTGGGCGCAATGGCTCACAACTGTAATCCCAGCACTTTGGGAGCCTAGACAGATGGATTACTTGAGCCCAGGAGTTCAAGTACAGCCTGGCCAATATAGCAAGATCCCATTTCTATGAAAAATACAAAAATCAGCCTGATGTGGTGGTGTGCACCTGTGGTCCCAGCTACTCCAGAGGCTAAGGTGGGAGGGTTGCTTGAGCCTGGCAGATCAAGGCTGCAACGAGTTGCCACTGTGTTCTAGCCTGTGCAATGGGAGTGAGACCCTGTCTCAAAAAAAAAAAAAAAAAAGAAAGATTTCTATGCTTTTAACCAGATTTTCCTGTTATCAACATTTTATCCCACATGAGCACTTTCTCTCTCTCTCTCATATTGTATCTGAACCATCTGAGGTTCTGGATCTTCTGCTCCTAAATGTTTCAGTATGTATTTTCTACAAATGTAACTATTGTGCAGTTACCAACTTCATGAATTTATGGTGATGCAGTATGAACAAGAGAGTGTTCTTGTGGAAATAAATATTTCCTAAACATAAGATCAATCTTAACTTTTATATTATACAAAATGGCCATTGGGTGAGGAAGTGAATTGGGTGTTTCACTGTGGAGCTCATCAAACACCCTTAATGGCATCCATCCATCTCTAGAGGGTTTTTTCATCTTCCTTTTAGTAAATTGAAGGCTGTAACTTCCCTGAAGTCTTAATGAAAAGGTTGCACAATCTCCCATTATAGTTCAGTCATGAAGTTGGAAGAAAATTCCTCAACTACATCTTGTTTAAAAGTAATTTAAAAAATATAGGCTGGGTGCAGATGACTTACACTTGTAACCCCAGCTCTTTGGGAGGCCAAGGAAGGCGGATCACTTGAGGTCAGGAGTTCGAGACCAGCCTGGCCAACACAGTGAAACCCCGTCTCTACTAAAAATACAGAAATTAGTTGGGTGTGGTGGGGCACACCTGTAGTCTCAGCTACTCTGGAGGCTGAGGTAGGAGAATTGCTTGAACCCAGAAGACAGAGGTTGCAGTGAGCTGAGATTGTACCACTACACTCCAGCCTGGGAACATATATATGTGCATGTAGCACCTTCTGTCAAACCCACTTGTTTGCTTCCAACTGCAACCATGGTCAAAGTGGTCAGGGCTGGTCCTGCCTTTTGTTCCTCACTCCCAGCTGAGCTTGTTCCTGTTGGAAAAGGAGGAGAAATACGAGGTAGAGGTAAGCACTGAAAGTCTAAGGAAGAAAAGGGGGCTGGCTGTGTCCCCCATGGCTATGGCAAAGACCCAGAGTCTTAGGTGGCTGCTTTGACTACTATGAGATAGTACTTTGCAGCCCTCAAATCAGTTTATTTTTACTTTTTTTTTTTTGGAGATGGAGTCTCACTCTGTTGCCCAGGGTGGAGTGCAGTGATGCGATCTTGGCACACTGCAACCTCTACCTCCCGGTTCAAGCAATTCTCCTGCCTCAGCCTCTCAAATAGCTGGGACTACAGGTGCACGCTGCCACACTGGCTAATTTTTTCTGTGTGTATTTTAGTAGAGAGAGGGTTTCACTATGTTGCCCAGTCTAGTTTTGAACTCCTGAGCTCAGGTAATTCACCCACCTTGGCCTTTCAAAGTGCTAGGGTTACAGGCATGAGCCACCTCACCCGGCCCCCAAAACTAGTCAAAAAAAATATTTCAGAGGAATTGAAGTTTCTGTGGAAGGAAGCGGGAGCGGTAACCAGGCCAACCCAGAAAGCCTTTCTTTCTGAGCTTTCACTTCCCTATCAACTCCTCAGCTCGTTTTTCAGAGGCATCAAATAATGTCATCTGAAATGTTGCCAGCATTTACTGAAACTTCTAATGTTGACAAAAAGCAAGGCTTAAATGAAGATGAAAAGGAGAGCCAGAAGCCAAGATTAGGTGAAGGGTTTGAACCAATGTTTAAATGACAAATGAAAAACTAATAAAACAGAAACAGTGGGAAGAACAACAGGAACTCTGCAAACAAAAGCTGAAGGAAAAACGCAAGAGGAAAACATTGGAGCAACAATATCAAATGGAATCAAACTCAGATGGAAATGACAGAAAACGTGTTCGAAGAGATGTTCATAGCCCCCTTCGCCTTATTATTGACTGTAGTTTTGATGTCTTGATGGTATTAAAGGTATCATGAATCACTGTCAGAAAAATCTTGTATATGAATTAGGTCGAAGCATTCTGGTTTTAATACGTAATATCCCTTTTACATAAATTTGTGTGTTGAAATGAAAAAAAATTTCAGAAACATTCTATGAATACATTAATGCTAGATGATGATATGTTTTGGGTAAATGACATTGAAGAATGGTTCCATCACTAATACACACTGCTCTATAATCCTTGTGAAGACTGGGATGGTGGTGAGGAAGTGACCTTCCAAGTGTGACACGCATCAGCCCAGGCTGGGCCTCATGACCTGGTTTGGTGAAGGGTTCTTCCTTCCTATTCTCCTGTTTCTTCTGACCCCTCCCTCCTGCTCTCCCAGATGCTAATGCACAGAACATACCTTTCCTGAGTGCAGCCACACTGGCAGAGGGGTGTGCTGGGCTATAATTTAGCTAATTCTTTGTGGACAGAAATACGAACTTTTCTTAAAAAATTGTTTTAATTGGCTATTGCTATATGTATGCAATACCCTGATGAACATCCTTATATTTCTATACATATCCTTATTTACTTGTCCAATATTTTTTATTTTTTTGAGATGGAGTCTTGCTTTGTCACCAGGCTGGAGTGTAATGGCACCATCTTGGCTCACTGCAACCTCCACCTCCCAGATTCAAGCGATTCTCCTGCCTCAGCCTCCTGAGTAGCTGGGACTACAGGCACATGCCACCACACCCAGATAATTTTTGTATTTTTAGTAGAGATGGAGTTTCACCATGTTGGCCAGGATGGTCTCAATCTCTTGACCTTGTGATCTGCCTGCCTTGGCCTCCCAAAGTGCTGGGGTCATAGGTGTGAACCACTGTGCCTGACCTGTCCAATACTTTTTATAGAATAAATTTTTAGAAATAGAGTTGTTGGGTTAAAAAGTATGGGTTTTTTCATAAAGTTTGATACACCATGTTGAATTACCCTCCAGAAAGTTAATATGTACCAATTACAATCCCACAAACCATATATGAGCATGTGGGGTCCTGTGTGGAAAGTTGAGGCTGTGACATCCACCTGTCTGGTGGTGTACCCTGGCTCTGGCACATACCAACTTCATTCTTTAGTAAATGATGCAGTCTCACTAAGTATTTACTCATCCTTCCCATGGGAATAATAATAATACCCTCCTCGTGGGGCTGTCATGGAAGTAAATGAGATACTATATGTTAAATGCTTATGTGTGGGTCAGACACAGTGGTTCATGCCTGTAATCCCAGCAATTTGGGAGGCTGAGATGGGAGGATCACTTGAGCCCGGGAATTCAAGACCAGCCTGGGCAACAGGGGGAGACCTTGTCACTACAAAAAATTTAAAAATTAGCTGGGCATGGTGGCTTGAACCTGTAGTCCCCAGCTATTCTGGAGGCTGAGGTGGGAGAATCATTTGAGTCCAGGAGGTGGAGGCTGCAATGAGCCATGATTGTACCACTACATTCCAGCCTGGATAACAGGGTCTCACATGCATACGAAATGCTTATTCCCTGGATAGTCTACTGCCAGAGGTATAGCCAAGCCCCAATATTGAGGGCTGCAAGCCTGGGGATTGGACCTCAGTTTGGGTGGTGCAGAGGTTAGAATATAAAATTGGTGCCATGCTTTATTACCTTCTTTGTATTTCATCACATACAACAGCTATTTCAAAACCAATGTTCTCTTTACATGTTTTGTTTTTGGTAATAACTCTATTGAGATAATTGATGTATCATACAATTTTATTTAAGTGTACAATGCAATGGTTTTTAGTATTTTCACAGAATTGTGCCACTATCAGTATAATGAATCTGATAACATCTTCAGCATCCTTCAGAGAAACCCTATACTATTAATATGTAGGGTTAAAAATGCTACCTCCAACTCTCCCTTTCCCTGAGTCTTAGGCAACTACTTCTACTTACTACCTGTATAGTGTTGCCTCTTCTGGACATTTTATCTAAATGGAACACCATGTGGTCTTTTGTGACTGGCTTCTTTGGTTTTTTTTTGGACAGAGTCATGTTCTGTCGCCCAGGCTGGAGTGCATTGGGGCGATCTTGGCTCTTGGTTTACTGCAACCTCCACCTCCTGGGTTCAAGTGATTCCTCTGCCTCAGCCTCTTGAATAGCTGGGACTATAGGCATGTGCCACCACGTCCAGCTAATTTTTGTATTTTTAGTAGAGATGGGGTTTTACCATATTGGCCAGGCTGGTCTTGAACTCCTGACCTCCCAAAGTGCTGGGATTACAGGTGTGAGCCACCACGCCCAGCCGTGACTGATTTCTTTCACTTAGCATGTTTTCAAGATTGATCCATGTTGTAGCATGAATCAGCAAGCAATCTTATCGTCAAGTAATACGCCAGGGCATGGAGATACCACACCTTATTTACCTGTTTGTCTGTTGATGGCCATCTGAGTTTTAATTTTTGGCTATTATGAATAAAGTTGCTATGACATTTGTGTACAAGTCTTTGTGTGGACATGTGTTTTATTTCCTGGTTCTATATCTAGTAGTGGAATTATCTGACCACTTGGCTTTTTAATCATATGAACAGTGTTGCAACGAATATTTTGGCAAAAAAGGGCAATGGAAAGATTTCCAGTTAAAGAAGAAAGCATAAAGGCCCAGGGGCCTGGGTGTTGTGCGTCTTAACTCCTCCGAATAATCCTTCAGCATTTGTAAAAGGGGTTGTTGTAAGTATTAGAGATTAAATATTATGGACAGCCTCTGGCACACAGTAAATTCTCAGCAAATGATAGCTATTATTCTACACCCTCCAAACCTTGAAGCAGAAATCCTCATGGGCCTACCCTCTTCATCCATCCGTACCATCAATATTATCAGATTTCCCTGGTTTTTAATTTTTATGACCTTGTCTTTTATTTTGCCAGTGCTGATGGAAACCTTCAGTAACTGCCAGAATGCTACCACCTGTGGACACTCGAACCAGGCTCTGCTTTAAGTAGGCCATTTCCTTTTTGTGTTCACATCCTTCTTCTTGCCAGACTCTAAGGTTGTTAACTATTTCCTTGCATCCCTCCTGTAAGAGAGGCAAGCCCCCGCCCCTACATCCCTCAGGTCATCAGGAACTAGGATGGTTGTGCAGACTTGGCATGAAAATCCTGGCTTGTACGAAACGATGGCCCATGGGCCAAATTTAACGTGCAGACTGAATTGTTTGGTCTGCTCAGTGCACGGTAAAAATAAATATAAGAAAGTTGAACCAACATACCATATTCGGAGGATTTCATACAAAACCTACATTTCAGATTGCTTTTGAAAAGAATAAAAAGATACGGCAATATTGGGCCTAAGGCTTCTTTCTTCTCTCTCTCTCTCTCTCTCTCTCTTTTTTTTTGACAGAGTCTCACTTTATCGCCAGGCTGGAGTGCAGAGGCATGATCCCGGCTCACTGGAACTTCCGTTTTCAAGTTTCAAGTGATTCTCCTGCCTCAGCCTCCCGAGTAGCTGGGACTGCAGGCGCGCACCACCACGCCCAGCTAATTTTTTTTTGTATTTTTAGTAGAGACGGGGTGTCACTGTGTTGGCCAGGATGGTCTCGATCTCTTGACCTCATAATCCCCTGGCCTCGGCCTCCCAGAGTGCTGGGATTACAAGCATGAGCCACCGTGTCCGGCCTCTTTTCTTTCTTTTTTTTTTTTTTTAAACAAATGCTTATGTGATCATGGCACCATCCCCCTCTCCCACCCTGACACCCACTGTTGATTATCTCTGCTAAGCTCTTGACATTTTTATCATTTCACACCCCTCCAGACAACTTTTTTTTAAACTTTGTCTAGAATTTTGCTACAAAGTCTCCTACTACAAGTTATAAAGATAGTGACCTCTAGTTCCAAGCATTTACATTCTGTTGTTTTTTCAAAATGTCACCAGCTCCTTGTTTTACTGTATAGGACACTGCGCCTTTCTCTCAAATGTCTGTCATGAAAAACAGTGCTTTACTCAGTTCTTAAATGCCCGGTGGAACTACGCAGCGTGCCTGCCAGACCTGGGTGCTTCCTGGCTTCAAAACCTGCTCACTTAGAGCCACTTGACCCATGATGTCCACTGTCAGATTGCTTGTTTCTTCGTCAGCCCACAGCCTAGCTGGCTGCTCAATCTTTCCTTGCAGTTGATACGTTTGGTTAAACCCTTCCATTATCTCAAGGCTCTCTTCTGGTGCCTTCTTATTCTGTCCATTTTAATCTTGTGACAGTCCCCACTCTTCTCCCTAGACCTCAGGTTTCTGGTGAGAGTGTTTTTGTTCTTGTCTGACCTTTTCTGCTCTCACCCTCCCCATTCTGTTTCATCTGGCCTTCAATTTCGCTATTTCTGCTCCAATGTCTTCACCTCTGTTTTATTTGTCTCTTAAACACTTCTGCAGCAATATCTATTTTATCCTTAAAAGCTTCTGGCCATACTCCTTTGGAAAGCTCTCTTTATTTGTTAAAGAAAACGTTTTATTTTTCTGAAACCTTTCAAGGTGGGCAGGACTTCTGTTCTTCTTCACTTCTACCCAATTTCCTATGTTTTTTGAAATGAATTTCAATCTCTTCACCGTGTAGAGATGATAAAATCCTGCACTTTACATTTTATGACCTCTAGCATTTTTGCTTATGATCCTCTCAATCCTGCCATATTAGAACGACGGGCAGCTAAATAAACATTCTCCTCTTCACTCAAATGGTTAACTTGCATAACTGATGGGCCTTCTTTAAAAAAAAAATTCCTCTGCACCCACAGTGTTGACCTAAATTATTTTATTTATAAATTCAATGGCTGCTCTAATTTAGATATGATTCTGGCTAGTTTCATAACTTTAGCAAGCTTACACTGACTCAGTTGTCTCATTTTTCTCTTTTCACACTACCATGAAATTTTGTTCCTGAGGAATATTTCTGTAAGTCCTCCTCCTTTCTTTTCTCATAGGTCTCTGAGATAGATAGAGTAGTGGCATTGTTGATGGGCTAAAAATCCCAGTGTGAACTTGGGCCAGAGGTCCTGTGATACACTTGCTCATAAAATAGGCATCCAGGTCATTCAAAACATGCTTCTGCAGTTTTTTAGATTGATTTGCAAAGCTGTTGTAGGAAACGCTCAGATCCCTGTTACTACACATTACAGTCTGATAATGAATAATTCAGTGCAAGGTACCTTTCTGCTACTCTAGCTCCTTTCCCAAGCCTCACTGGATGTGTCCCCCAGCTTCATGTCTTTTGGTATACATAGGAGAGGTGTCCTGTGCAAAGCTCCCCTTTTTCTTTCATTTGTCTTTCGAAGGCTCATTTGTACATTTGATGTTTTCTCCCAACCCAGTTTACTTCCATGATCTTTCAAGCTTTAACATTGTGTCTTAGTCTGTTTTCTGTTGTTTACAACAGAATACCTGAAACTGGGTAATTTAAAAAGAGAAGAAATTTATTTCTTACAGTTTTGGAGGCTGAGGAATCCAAGGTGGAGGAGCCACACCTGGGAGCCCTTTCTTGCTGGTGGAGATTCTCTGTAGAGTCCCGAGGTGGTGCCAGGCATCACACATGGGGAGGGGGCTGAGCATGCTAAGCCCAGGCCTCCCTTCATCTCCTTATAAAGCCACCAGGCCCACTCCAATGATAACTGATTAATCCATTAATCCCCAAATGCATTAAGCCATGCATGAGGGCAGAGCCCTTTTGACCCAATCACCTCTTAAAGTGCCCACCTCTCAACGCTGCCACATTGGGGATTAAATTTCCACATGAGTTTAGGAGGAGACAAACATTCAAACATTCAAAAATCTGAGAAGCTGTTTGCATGGCTCTTGCCCTATTGAGGTATTCTGTGAATCCTACACCAGTCTTTTCACACACAGATTTCTCTCTTCAAATTCACCTCTATTTCCTAAGTCAAAATTACATCTCAATCTGCAACCTCTGCCTCCTGGGTTCAGGCGATTTTCCTGCCTCAGCCTCCCGAGTACTGGGACTGCAGATGTGTGCCACCATGCCTGGATAATTTTTTTGTATTTTTTTTAGTAGAGAAGGGGTTTCACCATGTTAGTCAGGATGGCCTCGGTCTCCTGCCCTCGTGATCCGCCCACCTCAGCCTCACAAAGTACTGGGATTACAGGTGTAAGCTACCATACCTGGCCTGTTTGGAGACTTCTAAGCTTCAACCTCAACCTGTTTTCTTACGGGGTAGCAGAGATGGCTGTAGATTTGGGATTAAGAGAGTCCCAGATAAATTTCTCTACTTAACAAGCTATAAGACATTAGGGAATCCCTTAATTTCCCAGAGGCTCATTTTTCCCATCTGTATAATAGAATACTAATAGCTGTCATCTTTCAGAATTCTTGTGACAATTTCATGAAATACTATATGAAAAACCATGTTTAAAATTCTGTCTTACATTAATTTTTAGCAGAAGCTCTGCTTGCCCTAATGTTTTGTGTGTATTTCTTTCAGGCCTTCAACATTTGATTTGAAACTTCTCTTCCTTTTCCTTTGGCTTCTCGTTTCTCTTGTCTCAGGTTCTCTATCACTTTGTTTTCTCTAATTAATTAATTCATTGTTCAACTGTTCTACCGTATTTGGATGAAAATGTTGATATCTTGACAATCAGTGCCAGAGCTGTTTGGGGCTGAGGAGACTATTTTGGGCTAAGGTGACATGGTTTTCCAGGAGTCCAACACCCAGAGAGGTAGCCAAATTGCTGACTGAAACTGATCAGGGTAAGGGAAGAAAAGTGAGGCAAGGGAGAGTGGGAGAGGGGAACACTTCCAGCAAGACGGAGGCTACACTAGGTGATATGAACAGTGAACCAAGTCCTGGGGTGGGATGCTGGTGGCAGTGGGAAGTTGGTGGAAGGACACACAAATAGAATGAGGGTAGCAGACATTCTACTGAAGGTCGTCTGGTTACTGTGATGTAAATGCTCTACCAAGTCTTTAGTATATTTTGCCATCCATTGAAGAAGGTTTTAGGGAAATCATGGAAATGAGTCGAGTCCAGACCAGGGTGATGGGGGCACAGGGACAGCGAGCAATGAATGAATTCACTGAAAATCAGAGGTGACCATAGCAGTGTAACCCTCCTGGAAATTTATAGACCTCTTGGAGAGGGCTTTGAATATCCACTGCGGATAATATGGGAATTGGAGCCAATCTTGTCATTCTGAAGGGGGTGGTGACATGAGCTGACATCTAGACATCCTTTAAAACAAAACACAGGCCAGGTCAGGTGCAGTGACTCATGCTTGTAAGCCAGCACTTTTGGAGGCCAAGGTGGGAGAATCGCTTGAACCCAGGAGTTTGAGACCAGCCTGGGCAATACAGAGAAAGGCTGTCTCTACAGAAAATAAAAAATTAGCCAGGCATGGGTGTGGTGACATACACTTGTGGTCCCAGCAGCTTGGGAGGATCATTTGAACCAGGGAGATTGAGGCTACAGTGGGCTGTGATCGCATACCAGCCTGCACAACTGAGTAAGACCCTGTCTCAAAACGAATGAATGCATGAATAAAATAAAATAAACTAGATAAAACATGACATATGTCAAATGCCAGGCAGACATTCCTTGGACTTGGGTTCTATCTAAATGAAGCCTATCACACAGGAGAAACCTAGCAAGTGTTTGTTGGATAAATGGATCTTTAGTTTTTCCTGCCAATAATTTATCATCCTTTGTTCCTCTCTTACTCTGTGGTTTTTTGAGTGGCCTCAGAAACAGCTATTTTTAAGTGTTCTCTACATCTTTTTTTTGGCAAGACCTAGTTTTGCCTGTCATCTTCTTCCTGTACTTCTTGTTTGCCCTCAGCAACTTCATGTTTCCTGGCTCTCTCCTTCAACCTGAAGGCCATCTTCATCATCTCCTTTCTGAGCTCCAGCTCCAGCTGCTCTCCCAGCTTTCCCTGGGAGCGTTCCTGGCCCAGTGGGGGGGTCTTAGGTTTGTTTGTTTTGGCTCCTGTGCCTAGCATAGCCAGCAATGCCAGTCTCCCTTCTGTGGGGAAAGATTCTCCTCAATCTTGATGAAAATTCAGTTTACAGAGAGAGAAAGAGATAAAGATAGAGACGGAGCGCACACATGAGGGCTTATCTTTCAGAGGTAACACAATGAAGTATCTCTAGATGAAATGATATGATGTTTACGCTTCACTCTAAAATAAACCAGGAGCCAGGGAAAAGAGAAAAGAAGTAGGAGGCCGGATGCTAGAGCCAAACCAAGATGGTCCACGTTGTTGAGGCCCTGTGATGGCTACATGAGAGTTCGATATAATCGTCACAACCTGTGTGTATGTTTGCAGATTTCATAATCAGCTTAAGTCTGTTTATTAAAGACCTGCACATGAGTTATTGGTCTCCATGGCCACCATGGTGTTTTTTTGGCCTGCAGGTGACCTTCAGGGGAGTTCTTGAGCCTCATCCACAGCATGCCCCCACTCTCCCAACAAGCCGCATCTATACTTTCTCTTGTTATTGATTTGTTGGACGTCCATTTCCCTTTGGTCTGAACTATCCTGGTGGACAGCAGGTGTGTCTTATTCATCTTCATGTCCCAGTGCCTAGCATAGAATCTGGTGAACTGAACTGAACTGAGCTGAAGACAGTTATCTGACAGTGAATTCCCAGCCCACAGCACCTCCTCCTCCTTGTCATGGCCATTGTTGGGCCCATAACCCATGATCGTGGGCTCCTGAGTGGAGCCACAACACATCCACGCTGGGCTCTCTTCCTTAGAAGGGACAGGGAACAGCTGCTGTGTCCTCCTGCACATGCCTCCATATCACCACAGAATTCTCTCCTCGGCCTTCTGCTGCTGCTGCATTATCCAAGAGAATTCCAATTTCCTGTCAGATCTGAAGCTCATACTGAACTTCTGACTTCCTGTGACTTGGTGATTTAAGTGACTGTAACGGTGGACCTAAGTTAATGCTTAGGTCCTGACTGCCTCGGCTTCTTTTGAGCAGCCTCCCTTCCCCGACAGTCATCCTTCATCTCCAGAGAGAATGGTGCCCTTCCTCCCTTCTCACTTCCTTTGGGTGGCTGGCCCTTATATCACCCTAAAGAAAGGCAAATCTAGCAGTGCCACCATCTGTGTTTATCATTTCTTTTTTTTCTTTTTTGAGATGGAGTTCCACTCTTGTTACCCAGGCTGGAGTGCAATGGTGCAATCTTGGCTCACTGCAACCTCCGCCTCCTGGGTTCAGGCAATTCTCCTGCCTCAGCCTCCTGAGTAGCTGGGACTACAGACACGTACCACCATGCCCAGCTAATTTTTTGTATTTTTAGTAGAGACGGGGTTTCACCATGTTGACCAGGATGGTCTTGATCTCTTGACCTTGTGATCCACCCGCCTCGGCCTCCCAAAGTGCTGGGATTACAGGCTTGAGCCACCGCGCCCGGCCTCTCGTTTCTCTTATCATCCCCTCCCATGTTTCCTTCCTGCCTCCATCCACCCCCAAATCTTCAGCTTTTCTCTGAATTTCCTGTTCTAGTCTCAGCTTAGTAGAATTCTGTTACTCTAGTTCTGGCAGCTTCTAGGATACGCATCCTGGCATCATCTTCTCTCACCACTATTTTAATTAGCTTTTACCAAACTCAGTCATCATTTTATCTTCTTCACAGTGTGCAACACTAAAGGGGTTCAGTTGAAGAGTCAGGTATTATTGTGCCCATTTGGCAAGGATTGGAAAGGTTGAGTGGCTTGCTGAAAGTTTCAGAACTAGTAAGGGTCAGTAGCAGAATCTCCATCTCCTGAACGTTAGTCCATTGTTCCAACCTGCACCCAGCATCTGGTCTGTGTTACTGTCCCCTGGGAAAATGGTGGCTGGCCTTGAACTTCTGTCCATTTTCCTCACAACAGTTATCTTCCTGGGATATATCTGACAATAGTCTCAGAGGACTTGAAACTGAGATAAGCCAAAATGAGGTGTTAATAACTGTCTTACTGATTCATGCTGGCATTGCCTGAAGGCCTGATATTGTCTCTAGCAATTCTCTTATTTCCGAAAAATAGCCAAAATAATGGAGGGGAGGAGGTGGATGCATCCCCTCATGCAATTGGCATTAGCCAAGTACCTCTTGTTTCCAAGAATCAGAGATAGGCTTGGCACCAGGTCATACTCCAAGAGTTGTCAACCTGTTCGATGATGGACTGAAGCGCTGGCCCCCTTCCCTGGGTAAAAAGAAGGGTGATGGTCTAATAGCATTCTCAACTGGTGGTGCAGAATGGTGAAGCAGTGAGTGACAGCCAACCTCTGTGGAGAAAGGCTGTGGCTGTTCCCAGCTGTCACCTGAGGATCCCCTTGACTCTTCACATATGAATTCATGGAAGCATGTGTGTGTGTGGTGGGGGGCGGGTAGAGGGGAGAAGAGCTAGTGCAGGCTTAGTTATGGCAATACTCTCTCTCCCACCCCACCTCCAGTGAAAATAACTTCTGTAGCCCAACCACGATGCCCTGTATTTCACAATCTCCTCAGTTCTGGAGCTTTCTGGGAGGCCCTGAGCAACTCTCCCACTGAAGCTATAATTCTACCTTCTGCCCTTGATTTCCTGGAATAAAATAATATGTTTGTAATCAATTTAATTTTTTCATTTGAGCTTTGAAAACAAGCTATGTACTTATGTGGGAAATTGGAAAAGGCATTTCACCTCAAGTGAAAGTGTCAACATCCTTAGATAAAGAAACTGAGAAGAGTCACTTCTTATGTTTGCACTGGATATTGGCCTTTGCCAAGCCCAGTCTACTCCTCCCCAACCTCTGCCTTCAAGGAGAACTCAATGTGGGTGGACCAATTCAGGGTCAGTGTGAAGAAGAGTGCTTATGCAGGGAGGTGGATGGAGGTATTCTCGAGGCTTCACTTCCTCTACAGAACTACACATGCAAACATCAATGGGATCCTGAACTGGACCAAAAAGAGTCACAGGGACGTGTTGGATTTACAGTTTGGATGCTTTATTACCTAAAGTCAAAGGGGAAGATACAAAAGTGGTTTTATTTACCAAGCAAGGGCAGCAGGCCTATGGAAAGCTTTGGCTCTTTTTGCTAAGCTGTCAGATGTTTGAGGCAGCTGGCCAGACGGCTGTGTTTTAAATCCAGGCTTAACATTTTCGAGGCTGCTGAATAATGTAGATCCTTTTCAGTGGAACAACCTTCTCCAGAGCAGGTGTGGGTTTTTGATGTGCCGTGTGCACTGTTGCTGTAAATTTATGGTTGAGCTAAAGGTGAGAAGGGAAGAAAAAATAAGCATATTGGATCTTCTTGGTCATGAAATATTAAACTAGTAGAAAATGATATGGTTGATCAAGGGAATCTCGCAATTTTGTTTGCTTATTTGATAATCTCTCTCTTTTTTTCTTCCATACTATTTCTATCCCTGAACCCAAGGGATTACGTTTTAACTTGGGCTTTCTCTCATTTATTTTCTTTAATTTTTAAAAATTCTAATTGGCATTTTAAAAACTAGGAATGGTTAATTGTGTCTGCATCAGTTCTCTGTGATGTTAGCAATTATTCTGGCACTAGTATGCATCTATGAATCACTGACTTCTAAGAAGGCTACAGGGACATTGGAGAAGATCCAGAGTGGTGGCAAAAATCCCCTCAATTGTCAAAAGAAATAAAGAACCTCTGAAAGAAGTTAAGAGGTGTTAGCGTTGTTTATTAGGTATAACTATGTACATTTACTATTTTTTGAGGTCAATAATGGTGTGATATTGGCCATTCCATATGGTTTAATCTAAGCCCAGTGAAGAGAAGGCTGAGGGATGGCTTACTAGCCTCAGGGAACAAAAGTTCTCATTAGTCTTCTCCACAGAAGACATCTGTGAGTAAATAAGCTTAAATAGACTTATTAACACAGGCTGAGACTTTATGACAATAAGAGACATTTCATATGGAACTCAGAGATCTTGTGGAATTTACATGAATGATAACTTAGAAAGCACGCCCAATGCTGCTGAACACTTCAGACATGGTTTTCCCAGAGGAGAATTTGGACCCAGTGACCTTTTGGGTCCATGCTAGTTCTTGGTCTCCAAGCCCTTCAATATATAAAATAACCTAAAGAAACCTCCCTTGGCCAGCAAGGAAGGGATGTCTCAGCTCAACAAGAATTTAACGTATCACTATTGAACTTAGATGCCCTTGCCTTGACACTCAAATTAAATAAAAGGGGAGCTAAACTGTGCATGACCCCAGCCATCACATTGTTTATGGTTTGCTTGGGCTCTTCTAAGCCAGGAAAAACATATGTGCCTTATATTTCTTCTCAAATGTCTCTGCCCAAACCCTAGTCACACAGCAGTCCCTTTCATATGAAACACAACTCCAAAAAGTCCTTTCTTCTTGGTTTTAAAAAATTAAACACACTGGAAGAATATACACTGAAATGTTAGCAATGGTTACCTCTGGGGATAGAATTATGAGCAATGCCTAGTCTTTTTCTTTGCTTTATTTATCAGTACTTAATTTGTTTTCTTTCACAATGAGCAAGTACAAGTTATACAATAATTAAGCCCAAGGAATATCTCTGCCAACATTCTAGCAGAATGGAAGAAAACATGAGGTATTGATCATAAATGTTGCATTAGAGTCTAGAAAAGACATTATGACTTTTTTTGGTCACATCAGTTATCACCAGACCCTTATGACGTGCACTTTACAATGTGGTAAGGGCAGAATGTGTTGTTTTGCTTTGGTTTTCTTTTAACATTAGTTCTGGAAGGAAATTAAGAGGTCACTGACTTCAGTAGTCTACTTCCAGACTGGGTATCTTTAGTCTCAACCAAAAATAGAGAAATTATTTCAGATTGGCTTTAAATCACATTTGAGAGATTGAAGGTAGGAAGAAAAATTTGACAAGTTAGTTATGGTAAAAGGGGGTGAGAAGGAAAACAAAAAAAACTGATATAACAGAAATTTGGGCAATTAGCCAAGGTGAGGTAGGGTAAGAGGACAAGTTGGGACTGGAACAAAGAAAGCCACATGTCGATTGTTGTTCTTAAGTGTGAAAGAGAAGATGGGTGGAGGTAGGAAAAGACAAAGGAAAGGAGAGTGGTGTTAGAATATGTGGTAGAAGGTGCTTGCTGCTTAGTTCGACACTAATCTGTTATTTGGTCACCTCCATGGTGATCTCCACAACTTATGAGCTACGTTGTTTGGGCATTTTAAAAAGTGTGATAAAATATACAAAACAAAATTTTTTATTTTAACCAATTTAAAGTGTGTGTACAGTTAGACTATGGCACTGAATACATTCCCATTATTGCACAACTATCACCACCATCCACTTCTAGAACTTTTTCATCATCCAAAACTGAAATGTGGTACCAATTAAACAGTAACTCTCCATTCCCTTCTCCAAGCCTCTGGACACCATCATTCTACTTTCTATCTTTATGAATCTGACTACTCTGGGCACCTCCCATAAATCCAATCATGCACTATTTGTCCTTTTGTGTATGGCTTATTTCACTTAGCATAATGTCCTCAAGGTCTGTCCATGTTACAGTGTGTGCCAGGATTTCCTTCTTTTATAAGGCTAAATAATATTCCATTGTATATACATATATACTGTGTTTTGTCTATCCATCATCCACAGATGAATACTTGGTTAGGATCTTTTCACCATTTGGCTATTGTGAATGATGTGGCTATGAATACTGGTGTATAAATATCTGTTCAGAGTCCCTACTTTTAATTCTTCCAATATATGACGAGACTATATTGGGAGAAGTAGAATTGCTAGAGCATATGGCAATTCTCTCTCTTTTTCTTTTTTCTTTTTGAGTTGAGCTTTTGCTCTGTCACCTAGACTGGAGTGCAGTGGTGCAATCTCTGCTTGCTACAACCTTGAACCCCCCGGAATCAAGTGGTCCTCTTGCCTCAGCCTCCCGAGTAACTGGGACCTCAGGCATGTGCCACCATGCTGGGATAATTGTTTTATTTTTAGTAGAGACGAGGTCTTTCTTTGTTGCCCAGGCTGGTCTCGAACTCCTGGGCTCAAGCGATGCTCCTGCCTCAGCCTCCTAAAGTGCTTGGATTCCAGCTGTGAGCCACTGCACCCAGCCTGATATGGCAATTCTATATTTATTTTCTGAGGAACCACCACATTGTTTTCCATGGCAGTGGCGCCATTTTACATTCCCACTAGCAATACAGAAGTGTTAAGGGTTACATTTTAATTAAGGTATTCAACCGAAGTTCTAAAAGCACTGCTCAATTTCTAAGAAGAGAAATGCCACAGATCAGAATATTTGGGAAACAAAGTCAGCCCCTGTGGCCCACTGGCCATCTGTGAACTGATTAGGGAAAGTTTGAGAGAAGAGAAAATCAACAGTATTGAGAAGGAAGTAGAAATAATTCTGGCAAAGATAATAGAGAAGCTACTCATAATTGTTAAGCTATAAGAGTACAGGTTTTGGGGTGCCAGGAAGAGGGTTTCATAGCAACTTGAAAATATGATAAAAGGAAAGTCAAGTTCTCCTTCTCATCTCCCTGCCTGTCTCAGTCAGGGGCATCCTGAGGCAGGACTTGGGTCTATGGTTGAGGAGACTATAAAGAATCTTCCATCAGAGTTGGTGAAACTGTCAATAAAATGGTCAGCTCCTAAATGTACTAATTCTCTGTTCTAGGTTTTATATCAATGGAGATAGGAAAAGTTATTTTAAGTCTAAACTAGAAATAAGTAGAAGTAGCTTTCCAGAGTACAAGCTACAACCAGCTGTGTTTTAGTCTGACATTTTAACTTTGGGGAAGCTGTGGAATTTTCATCATTAGTCTTTGTAAAACGATCATGTTTGTAGAATGAAAGGTGTTTCTTGTCTCATTCATTAGGGTACAAGAATCTAGGGTAACCCTACGAGAGAAAGAATTCAAAGCCAGTATACGTACAAGGATCCTGCCTTGCTGCAGCTGCATTACAGGGGCAACATATTGAACTTGGAAAGTGGATCAATAGAAACTTCCGCATTGAGAATTTACCTTCATCTTGGGTAGCTGCGACCTGAGAACCTATATTTTTCATTTCAGAGAAAAGGCAAAAGAAGTGTGCAAAAGTCTTTATGACTAGAGCTGTGAAATTATAGATGCAAGAAAATCAACTGCAGGTTTTGTTTCAGAGCCTGAAGTTGGGTAGTATTAGCACACTGGTAGCGCTTTCATTCATCTTTCCAGGGTGTTAACTTCCAACTTGAATGTTGGCACTTAAATTTCCACACCCCGTTAAGCAAAGTGCTTAAAACAAAACATTCAGCTCTTGTCAATGAAATTCAAGGATACTCCTACAGTGATATTAATCTACAAAATGAGAGAAGCCTTTTAAAATTTGCAGATGCCTCTGATAGTTTTCTCTCCCCCAGGATCCCATTTCATGTACATCTCACTGACTTTGGCAGCGGTGACCCAAAGTCTGGCAGCTTGAAAAAAGTAACCCCAACTTTCACCAGGCTTCTGCATTCCACCTCCACACCAAAACGCAACCCCATGACTGATGTTTTAACTGGATACTTTAATGTTCTGAGAAGTTTCACAACTATTGCCAAATTTAACTGCCATGTCCAGAGGATTAATATATTTGGCAGTATCATTCTCGTTCACTCCCTGCCTTAAAAGAATTTTTTAAAAGTAAATGAACAAGCACAAATCCCAGAGAAGCTACGTGACATCTAACAGGTCAAATACTTTTAGGTAGTGGGTGGAACTTGGGCTAAGACCAGGTCTTCCAGATTTCTAGCCTAGAGAGCTTTCAGATTACATAACCTGTTTTCTGCAGGAATACCATGTCATGTGTTCTGCTATGGGAAACATGAATTCTCTTATTATTTAGGGCTTCGAGAGGTGGGGAAGGCTGGCTGGAGAGTTTGGGAGGAAAGGAGAAATAGGGTGGGGTGGGAGAAAGCAGTCTGAGTGGAGGGAAGAGGTGGGGGGGTAGATTCTAGGCTGCTTCTTACTTAGATTTAAACAATCCCAGCCCTTTGGGGATTATTTTTCAATCTCCAAAATCTGAAACCCCATGTTGATTTTAAAGTAGGAATCCAGAGATGAATAGCATACAGATAAAATGTTCCTGCCATGGTTGAATGGTTGATGAGATCCTATGGAGAGGGGTTGCTTTAGAGAATTAATTTCTTAAAATAAGTATGAGAAATAACACGAATTCTTGGATGTGATTGTAACTGAGGGCACAAACAAATGTTAATAAATACAGAAGATATGACTCTCAATTCTGCTATTACATTTATTCTGACCAACTGTATATTGTTAGATCTCTTTGGTAATACATACTGTGAAGAGAATCATTGTAATACAGGGAAAATTTGTTAAAAAATACCTGTATCCGTGTATCTTTTATATATTGTTTCCTGTATTTTTAAAATCAGCCTATATAGCTTATGCAGCATGGTTTTTCAGTTGTAAAAAGCAAAGTATTTGCCTACAGTAAAATGTATCCTTTTTAGCGTGCTGCTTTATGAGTCTTGACAAGTACATACAGTTTGTGACTACAACCACGATCAAGATAAATAACCATCCCATCATTTCCCCAAATTCCCTCTGGTCATTTGTAATCAACCCTTCCTACTCAGCCCCAGACAACTGCTGATCTCAGTAGATCTAGTGGTCAGTAGATCTCAACCCTAGGTTGACTTTTATTGTGAAATCCTCCTAGGTTTGAGATTGAATGAGGGATCGGCGGGGGGGATTTTTCCTAGCTGTAGGGAAACACAGGGATCCTGCCAATGTTCGTTTTTGAGATTGTTCCTTATGGTAATTTTGGAACTTATTTTTGTTGCTGGTGCTTTACGCTTTACCTGGGATTCCAAGTGATAGTGGGATGCAGGCCTGGGAACAGAAGATATCACTTGCTGAGGGCTAACTGTCCTAGCACTGTGCATGTATTATGTAACTTCATTTTAGTCTTCAACATGTCCCTGTGAAATAGATACCAGTACTCAAATTTCCATTTACAGATAAGGAAAGAGGAACCCAAAAAAGTGACAAAACCTGCCCCAGGACACAGAGCTAGTGAGTGACACAGCCAGAGCAGGGCAGCCTATGGCTGGTGCTAGGACCTGCTCTGGTAACCAGTAACCTGCGCAATCTTAGCCACAGTCCTACTCGTCTAAACACTGAGCTGAGCACAAAAGTATATTTTTAAAAATAGGTATAGTTGCTGTTAAAAATATATGTATTTTTTTGAGAAGGAGTTTCACTCTCATTGCCCAGGCTGGAGTGCAATGGCGCGATCTCTGCTCACTACAACCTTCGTCTCCCCAGATTCAAGTGAGTCTCCTGCCTCAGCCTCCCAAGTAGCTGGGATTACAGGCATGTGGCACCACATCTGGCTATTTTTTTGGTATTTTTAGTAGAGATGGGGTTTCACTATATTGACCAGGCTGTCTTGAACTCCTGACCTTGTGATCCACCCACCTTGGCCTCCCAAAGTGCTGGGATTACAGGTGTGAGCCACCGTGCCTGGTCTGTTAAAAATATTTCTGCATGAACCACTGTGCCTGGCCTGTTAAAAATATTTTTAACAGCACACCATTTCAGTGTTCTCTTATGGGTTCCAAACACAACTGATTATTATTGTTAAGTATTGTTACTTAGGGAAGAGATTATTCTTTTTATCTTGGCAATGAAGCGATATGTCAAAGACACATGCATGACATATATCTATAAGACACCATGTAGACTCTGGTATCTTACCTAACATACAGCACAACCAGCCTTTTCTGACCATTCCTTTTCAATACTTTATTTTGAGTTAACAAATATTTTAGGGGAACATGTCTATTCTATCCAGTTCCACTTACAACTGTGGGCATTCTCTTGCCCTAAGGAAGACGTGTTTAGTGGGCAGGAGCAAGAGAATCTAAGATGTAGGAGCAGGCAGCTTGAGTTACCCTGGCAGGGTATCATGCATCAGCCCTGCCTCTGAAGCCAGGAAGGCAGAGAGTCACTTATGACTTCACCCTAAATCGATCTGAGTGGAGAACAAAGCCTCCCATGTGAGAAGGCTCTGTAGCTATGGCTCATCATCAAGATCTTATCTTGTACAATATCTGCCCTGTAATGTCATGGACTTTAGATATGCTGTCTCATTTCACTGTCATAAAACCAATGCTACTAACCCAAACGGAGTGCAAAGAGGTTACTCTGAGCTGAGACTCTTCCAAGACCTTCATGCCTGTGAGCTCACCATCTCCATATCCAACCCTGTAAGCTGCGTACTCTTCCTTACCTCCATTATACACATGGAACTGAAGCATAGGATAAGTCACCTGCTCAAGGTCATACAGATGGTGGTGAAGCCAGTGCCAAATGGGGGCCCAGGGGCTAGCTGCACTAATCTTTTTCAGAGGCTGAGCTGGTGGTTCTCAGACATCTGATTTTGGCTGCAACAGGAAGTCTTCCTTCTACAGAGGATGCTCTCTCCCGCCCCTTCCATAAACATGGCAGTAGCTGAAAGAGTGGCTCTTTATTACCTTGACTATAATGTACCTGCCTATTAGACGTAGAATAAGGGCTCTCACTCAGCTCACCTACAAAATTTGAAAACGAGCTTTTGAATCTAGAAAACCAAACCACTGTCTAATTGGTAAGAGTTTTCTGAGTTTCTAGAACTACTTAGAAAGAATTCAGGATATATGGCCGGGTGCGGTAGCTCAGGCCTGTAATCCCAGCACTTTGGGAGGCCAAGATGGGTGGATCACCTAAGGTTAGGAGTTCGAGACCAGCCTGATCAACATGAAGAAACCCCATCTCTACTAAAAATACAAAATTAGCCGGGTGTGGTGGTGCATGCCTGTAATCTCAGCTACTTGGGGGGCTGAGGTAGGAGAATCGCTTGAACCCAGGAGGTGGAGGTTGCAGTGAACCGAGATTGTGCCATTGCACTCTAGCCTGGGGAAAAACAGCAAAACTCCTTCTAAAAAAAAAAGAAAGAAAGAAGAGGGAATTCAGGATATAGAAGTAAAAATAGTCCTGGTCAACTGCGTTTATAAACAGACTTATATACCTACCTGGTGTCTAGCCTTCCTCTAATCCTAGACCATACAACGCTCTCTACCACCTACCCTCTCCTCAAATAAAGTATCTCCTTAAAGGAATGTGTGGGTAGGGAGGAAGGTCAAAAACTGCTGAAGCCCCACGCCACAGGCTATCTTTTATAAAAACATGCCATTGTTTCTGACAAATATTTGGGATGGAAAGTACCTTTCTACAAATTCAACATGACGATTCCCACTTTCTTTTTTATTTTTGAGATGATTTATTAAATGAACGCTTTAGGAATTTGAGAGAAACAGCTTCTCCCACTCAAATCACTTCGTGTTCCTCTGACCGAGAACAAATTCTTTCACAAGGACATCAAACCTTTGGCTTGGAAAAAACCTCCGTGGTCATCAGCTCATTTACCCATGCAGCCGGATCTGCTGGGCAAAGACTGACTTGGAGTGTCATGTGATTTGCCCATGGCTTACCTTCTCCAGTGCATCATTCAGGGCATCCAGCGTCTGTATTTTGGCAACGTTTGCAATGGCACTGTGAAGATGAAAGGAACTTCAAATAGGACTTAAAAACTTTCCCACTGAATAGACCACATGATTTATACAGAGGGCTGTCTCTCTGGCCTTTTAAGCTTTCACTCTGCTTAGGAACATCTAGAAGACACAGATTTTGCCTCTGTGTACCCGTGTGCTGCTATACACAACAAGCTTTGCAGGCCAAGTTACTATTATTGCTTTTTTTTTTTTTTGAGACGCAGTTTCTCTTTTATTGCCCAAGCTGTGGTGCAATGGCGCAATCTTGGCTCACTGTAACCTCTGCCCCATGGGTTCCAGAGATTCTCTTGCCTCAGTCTCCTGAGTAGCTGGGATTACAGGTGCAAGCCATCATGCCTGGCTAATTGTTTGTATTTTTAGTAGAAATGCAGTTTCACCATGTTAGTCAGGCTAGTCTTGAACTCCTGATCTCTGGTGATCCACCTGCCTCAGCCTCCCAAAGTGCTAGGATTGCAGGCGTGAGCCGCCGCACCCAGCCATTACTTTTTTTTCCCCTAACTTTTTAATAGAAATATATACAAAAACATGCTCATATTATAAGAGTAGAGATTGAATAAAATTGAAACTGCTAGTCAAACCAGCTGCCACTAAGGATAACCACTAGCCTGACTTATAGCCCCAAAGACTAGTTCTGACTGTTTTTGTACTTGATAAAATGAACCATCTATAGCTCGTACTCTTTAGTGTCTGGCTTCTTTCTCTCAGGCCAAGCTATTTTGTAGGAGAGTTTCAATCAGGGCCAATTCTACAGTACAATGTCTTGAAGAAACTCCACACTTCGCATATATATATTTTTTCTGGATGCTTTGTGTTGGTTTGTAAAAGCTATTAGGAAGTAGACATGGATTGATGATGTTTGGGAAATTCTGGTCTAGGGCATATTTTTTAAAAGCTATTCTCTAAGATGACATAAAAAGGAATGTTTGTCCATGTAAACATTTCCTAACCTGTGCTCTCATGCCCTGGTAAGAGATGTAAATAGAAGAGGGATATATATGTGGAGTTAATGATACTTAAGCCTAGGGTCTCCCACTACAATGGTTCCTTTCAAGGCCCTGGGAGGGGCCCTATCCATTTCATATTGGTCATTTTTGTTTATTTTTCTTTAAAATGGCCCTGAAAGTCTGTATGTTTCAAGCTCCACATAACCTGTTTCTGTCTCTGGGACTTAGGGCAAGAGCTCTCCTTTGCTGTTTAAGTTCTATAATAGTGCAATCCCTGTCATTTAACCACTATTAGAAAACAACTGAGTTTCTTTTCCTTTCTTTTTTAAAATTTTTCCCATGCTGTTCTCATGATAAACAATTGACTTTTTAAAGATGGTTCTAATCATCACGTTATTACTCTCTAGCTAACTCCGCTGCCTGCATTGTTCAGAGGATGTTAGACTTACTAGTAAGTCCCATTTTTCTGAGATGCAGAGAAATGAATGCCTGTCCATTGGCTGCCTGCTAGTAAGTAATTTCCAAGACAAGACACTTTAGTTCCTGAGCCCCTGGCTCAGGCAGGTTAACCAGTATCACAATAAGCAGGGTGCATGCTTGAGTCAGGTTTTAGATACAGAATAGGTCTCAAATTTAATCAGCTTGCAATTCAATTGCAGTCTGATATCACTTACAGAATGCATTCACTGTCCTAGGAATTGTCCTAGATGCTGGGTCAGAAGATAAATAATGTGTGACCTCCACTCTTGAGGACATACAGCTTCCCTTTTGTTATGGGATGGTTAGTTTCTGATATCATAAATAACAAATGACTTGCTGCCAATGGGGCAAATCCGTATTTCATTCTAAAGTGGAGGGAGGCAAATCCGCAAAACATTTCTTCCCAGAAATTGGGAAAAAATATTTAAAGTGATTTAAAAATAATTTTATAGAAAAGAGTCAGAGAAGTGCAATAGTCTATTTCCATTCTCTGAGATGGTTTAACTCTTAAGGAGGTGCCTGGAGCATCCTCTACTCAGTTTCTTTTGAATTACTCATCAATTGATCTGTGGAAATCATTTCAAAATTAATAGTCTCTGAAGCATGCTTCAGAAAGAACCAGTTCTGCATGTTTCTTGCTTTTTGAAATGCACTGGTTTTTCTTACCCAAGGCTGAGTGGTTGGGCCATTTGCGTACCTGATCCAGACCACAGCTCTGTGCTGAGTTCTGAGATGGCGCAGGCGTCAAGGTAATGGCGGAGGGAGCAGGGGAAGGCTGCTCGGTGCCTATATGCCTTCTGGCTATGCCAAATATAGTGGCCGTTACTTTCTAAATTCAGTGATGGATTTAAAACAGAAAAGACATTTCTTTTTAATCCAGGACATTTGCTTCAGCAGAAAGCATATTATGAAAACAGGACCAGCCTAGGGACAATATTTTAAAGGCTGATCTGAAAACAGTCTAAAAGGATGGGGGTCAGGTTTAGGACATTTAGGACCATGCCTTTTAAATGCAAAGCCGCTCGCTGGGCTGGGCGCAGAGAGGAGAAGAATGGCTGGGGGTCATTATGGGAGCCCTCTCAGAGAGAACCCTCCAGGGGGTAGGCACCTACCTTTCTCTACCCCTCACTTCAGGTCCTCACAGATCACACCCCCCCACCCTCCACCCCCTTCTCTAGTTGAGGCATAGGGAGCCTTGGTTTGTCCTAAAATAACTTCTGGAAGCAGAGTTATTCAAAACTCCTTGAGGTGATGGAGAAAAATTAAGAGTCCCTACCTTGTTTTCTCGAATCCTGTTTTTTTGGTATGTCTCTCCAAGATGCCAATTTCATGTTTTTTGGAAATTCTCATTCCTCCAGCTTTTACTACAAACAGATAAAAACCAGCATGAAAGTTAGAACAGTGAGAGAAGGTTTGCTTTGTTATTAAAGGTATGACTTTAGATTTGAAAATAATTTTTGAACTTATTTTTTAAAGATCTAAACTTTCATAAAACAACACAATAAAACAATATGTGTGTGTGTATATATATATCTTAATCAAGTGTGGGTGGAGGAAGGGCTGACAGCTACTTGTTTATACTCAGAGAAGTGGAACCGAGGCTGATAAAGCAGAAGGTTACACCTTAGATTTAGGGAGGAGAATAACAACATACTCCCTTAGGCATTTCACTGAAAAACATTTTTTCTTATTATCAAACCAATTACATTCTTCACAATAGCAACTGACAATTACAATATGACCCTCTGTTTTCCCACCAGATTAAAGTTCTGCGTGGCTTGCATTTTTTTTTTCCAACCAAAGCTTTCAAAAGCCAGATTCTGAGAGATGAGCCAAAAGACAGGGCACACAGTGATAAAAGGCATTTAATTCAACAGCGGTGGTTCTGATTCTACCAGATACCACCTTCTCACCAGACCCCAAAACTCGGGTGTTGGCCAAGCTCAGATGTTCTAATGAGTAATTAAACTGCATTAATAATCCTGCCATTCAAGAGATCAATTAGTGTTAATTAGGCTACAGATGACCTAACAGCAATTCAAGTGTTTAACAATGTCAGATGAAATCAACTTTCGAAAAGGAACAATCCATTTCAGATAGCAAGTCAAAGCAAATACTTTTTTTCTGTTCCCAGGAAATTTGCACATTTAAAATCTGACAAGCTCAAATGAGAAAAAGCTAAATGGACATTGATTTGTTTGAGCCTGTTAATTCTTTTTATGAAAATGCCAGATTGGCAATTTTCTAAAACTGTGGTCCAATAAAGTGAAAAACAAAGAAAACCTATTTTAATTCTCCGTGCCCTTGTGAACTGACTTCATCTCTGTTCTTTAAAATTAGTACTTAATTTATCGTCTTGGTTATGTTACCTGCATAAGGCACAAAATTCACAAGGCCTAAGAAGGTCTGCCGTCTCCCTCCTACCATTGTTTTTCAGCTTCCTAGATTGGTTTACCTAAGTGTATGTGCAGAATAACGAATAACTGTGGACGAAGACACAGGAAGCTTATAACATTAGCAGTATCTTGGGAGATAATCTAGGAAGTTGGAAACAATGGTAGGAGGGAGACTGCAGACCTTTTTATGAATTTTAAAGTGGGAAACAGAAGGTGGGATTACCTGACTCAGGTTGAAAAAAGACTGCAAAGACCTGGAACCAACCCAAATGCCCATCGATGATAGACTGGACTGGGAAAATGTGGCACATATACACTATGGAATATTATGCAGCAATCAAAAACAATGAGTTCGTGTCCTTTGTAGGGACATGGATGAATCTGGAGCACATCATTCTCAGCAAACTGACACAAGAACAGAAAATGAAATACTGCATGTTCTCACTCATAGGTGGGTGATGAACAATGAGAACACATGGACACAGGGAGGGGAGCACTACACACTGGGGTCTATTGGGGGGAATAGGGGAGGGACAGCCGGTGGGGGGAGCTGGGGAGGAATAGCATGGGGAGAAATGCCAGATGTGGGTGAAGGGGAGGAAGACAGCAAATCACACTGCCACGTGTGTACCTATGCAATTATCTTGCATGTTCTGCACATGTACCCCCAAACCTAAAATGCAATTAAAAAAATAAAGAAAGAAAGAAGGAAAAACAGAAGCCCTCCTATGACTCTGAAACAGATCCTAGTGAGGGACTGATGAATGTTCTAAAGAAAATTTATGAAGATGGAGATGATGATATGAAGCGAACCATTAATAAAGCCTGGGTGGAATCAAGAGAGAAGCAAGCCAAAGGACACACAGAATTTTGAGACTTTAAAGTCCTTTTAGGAACTGTGATGTGATGTGGAAATACTGATGTTTCCAATAAGGGAATGCTGGTGAGCGGCATATATAAATTTGACAGATAGCTATTTACATAGCCTTCTAAGAAAGGGCAGTGAATTCTCCATTTCCTACTGGATTATTTATTAAAATAAAATACGCTTATTAAACAACAACAAAAAAAAATGCAAAAAAAAAGTATCGGCCTGAGGTACACATTGCTCTACATCTTGTTTATTTTCTTCATGTAATCACATATTTTAGAGAAAATTCCATATCTACATTTACATCTACATCTATATATATATCATTTGTGTGTGTGTGTGTGTGTGTTGTGTGTGTGTGTGTTTTTTTGATACAGAGTTTCACTCTTGTTGCCCAGGCTAGAGTGCAATGGCGTGATCTTGGCTCACTGCAAACTCTGCCTCCCTGGTTCAAGCGATTCTCCTGCCTCAGCCTCCCAAGTAGCTGGGATTACAAGCATGCACCACCACGTCCGGCTAATTTTGTATTTTTAGTAGAGACGAAGTTTCTCCATGTTGGTCAGGCTGGTCTTGAGCTCCTGACCTCAGGTGACCAGCTTGCTTTGGCCTCCCAAAGTTCTAGGATTACAGGTGTGAGCCACCATGCCTGGCCGTGGTTCTTTTTTTGTTTTTTGTTTTTTTAACATCTGCTTTAACATTTTATTATATGAACATCCTGTGTTTACTTAACCAGTTCCCTAATGTTGGACATTGCATGTGTTTTTAATCTACTGCTATCACAAACAATGCTGCAATAAATATCCTTTCGTTACCGGAAACAGGTGTCTTGATCCAGACTCCAAGAAAGGGTTCTTGGATCTTACACAGGAAGAAATTCAAGGTGAGTCACAGAACTCAGTGAAATAAGGAAGTTTATTAGAAACTACTCCATTACAGAGTAGGGTGTCCTCAGAAATCGAGTGCACAAACAGTTTTTCAGTTTTTCTTATATAGGGGTCTTGTCTTTGTAGACTCTGTGACTACATGAAGGTGAGCAGACAGCATGACAAGATTTATTTCTACTGATTTAAAGAAAACCACCCTTGACATTTTAGTGTGTGAGTACATCAAAGCATAACTCTTATTATTTTGAAAGCATTATCGTTATGGGTATTGGCACATCTGGACTTTCTGTTGTAAGAGTTTGTTCTTGCAGGCATTACCAAGCTGCTTCATCGGCTGTAAACATCTTAGCACCGTGGGGCTGTGACTTGCTCATTTTAAGATGGAGGTGATTTTAAAATGGTGTCACTCTGGCTCTTTTGGGCTGTTGCTCTGCTAAAAGTTTTAGATACATAATTTTGCACAAATACAAGCACACCTATGGGGCAAATTCCTAAAAGTGATCTTGTTAGTTCTTAAGAGTATGCGTGTCTGGAATTTTGTTAAATCTTGCCAAATTGCCCTTCGAGGATGTTGGACCAGTTTATAGTCTCTCCAGCCACGATGACAGTGATTGTTCCTCCATACCCCTGTTAACAATTCGAGCTACAAAGCATTTGGTTTTGTCAACCAGTAAGTTAAAAAATAAAGGTATCTCACTGTTTTAATTTGCATTTCTCATTTTTTATTAAAGGTTGGGCTTGGTTCTATGTTTTAGAAGCCATTTGCATTTTCTGTAAGCTGTTCAACTCTTTTGTCCTTTTCAATTGGATTACTAGTCTTTTCCCTATCTTTTTCTTACTGACTTATAGGAGCTCTTTTTTTTCATGAGATACATTGCAAATATAAAATACTGTGTTGTACCAGTTACTGCTTTTTGACTTTATTAATGATGTTTTAGCCAGTCAGAAATTTGCTGTTTTTATGTGACCTTGTTAATCTTGTATGGGTTTTGTATCACTAAGGAAATCTGATGTTTTACCATTTAACCATTCTTGCATTCATGGAATAAACTCCATTTGGTCATTTGAATTGCCAAGTTAAAAAAATATTGATTTATATATATATAAGCCTCAGAAAATGCTATCTTTATACATTATCTTGCTTTAAATTGTATGTTTATATATATATATACATACATTCTTTATATATATAAATTCTTTATACACACAGCACACAAAGTAATCAGCAACAAAAATGAAATTATATGGAAACATTTCTGAATAACTGCAGAATACAGGTGAAATAAATCAAGGGATGGACTTTTTTCAAAAGAATTTTTGAGGAGTGTGTGCCTCTGTATGGGAGATGGTGTCTGTCTGCTCATAGCACTGTTGTTTAACGCTAAGAAGAATCAAGTAAGAGCTCTGGGGCTTGGGCCTTTGATACACCTCCCCAGTAGTTTTCATTCTCCTTATGACAAGTGCCTTTCATACATGGTGTGCTGTGATTATTTTCTTGTTAGTGTTTCTTTCACTTTCCCTGATGCTATTATTTCTACACAGTTTCTTCTACCTTGACTAATTATTATCGCCAACTATAGAAGCAAAATTGTTGTAGTTAAAACGAGAAGACCTGGCCAGGTGCAGTGGCTCATGCCTGTAATTCCAGCACTTTGAAAGGCCCAGGCATCACCTGAGGTCAGGAGTTTGAGACCAGTCTGACCAATATGGCGAAACTCTGTCTCTACTAAAAATACAAAATTATCCTGGCATGGTGGTGGTAGCCTGTAGTCCCAGTTACTACTAGGGATGCTGAGACAGGAGAATTGCTTGAACCTGGGAGGTGGAAGTTGCAGTGAGCCAAGATCATGCCACTTCATTCCAGTGTGGGTAACAGAGCAAGACTTTATCTCAAAAAAAAAAAAAAGAAAAGACCTCTGGAATGTTGAGTGTCATACCACTCATTTCAAAGGACATTGACAATCTGAGAATCTTCAGAGGTGAATGACCAGAGTGAAGTCATGTGGAAGTTCCATGCCACATGAGGAACTAGGGAATCTGGTAAGATAACTCCTGAAGAAGCAAAGACTCAAGAGAGCTTAGGGCGCCATCTTCAAAGAGCTGAAGGGCTGTCATGAAGTCAGAGAAGCAGTTTACTCGTGGGGAAATGTTACGTAGGTTTGGACAAATGTATTCCTCCTAAGCTCTATGACTGTGAGCAAGTCACTTAAAATGCCTCTCAGACTCATTCTCCATGTCCTTCAACAGGGAACAATACTGACTATTGCTGACAGGTTGTTTTAGAAAACAGAGGTGACATAAGAAGCTGGTGCATGGTAGGCACTTACTAATTATGAATTATTATTTATATTTATTTTACATGGTTCCAGAGGTGAGAATGAAGACCAAAGCCTAAGAGTTCCAGAAAGACAGAATCTGGCTATTATAACAGCTTGTGTAATCAATGTGAAATAGATTGCCTAATATGATAATGAGTTCTTACACCTCAAGGTATTAAAGTGAAGGAAAGAAGTTATCTTGTCATGAACACCTTAGGAGAATTTTGGGGAATTCAGTGGAAGTTGAACTAGATTATGTTTATTATAAAGTCATTATAATTTCAACTCTTGTCATCTACCTCCAAAAAAAATCCATCACTCCTTTCCTTTTGGAAAGAACATAAGGCACTTAACAAAGAAATCGCAAAAGAAAATTTTAAAGATTATAAACGTGGGAGTTCTTCATTCTTAGGCACAATAAGACAAACATTTTAGGAAGAAGAAGAAAAAAATCATCTCCATAAGATTCCTCCTTCCATCCAGCAGTCTTTAAGTTCTCTCCGTCATAGGTCAGTGGGCTCTAACTCAGCAATTTAGGAATCACAGGGGGGCCACACACTGGATTTCCAGAACACAGTTCTTGTACCAAACTTGTTCTGGCAGCTAGTCTTACTTGGTCATCCTTGTACAGTAGAAAGAAGCAGAAGAGAATACCCCTAGACTACAGATGGATGCACATATATAGATTTGGGCTCTCACTGAACTGGGGTGATTGAACCAGATGGAGTTAGTTTGTGGGAGGGTCATCTTAAAAGCTCTTCTGGGAACACCATTCACAATGATCGCCTGGGGTGTAGACAAGCCATCATTTACAACCCAACACAATCGGGTTCTTGCTCATTTTGCTTATACCAGATACCTCTGACTCAAGAGAACTTTTCAAGGTTTCACTGTGTCTAAATCAATCGATTAAAGTTTGTAGTCCTTGACATAACTTCATGTTTGGGGCTATCTTGCCTTTTGAGTGTTTGCAGAAAGATCAACTGGAATTAGGCAAAGTAAAATATGAACTGATTTAACATTTTAACAGAATTTTGAGTACAATTTTGTAAGTTAAGACTTTCAGTCCTTTCAATAATGAAGACAAACTAGAGACAGACAATGTTAAAAAGAGAGATGCTCTTTCAGATAGCTTCACTAGAAAACCTAAATTTATGTGGGGAAAAACGAAGTTTTGCTTTCCCGTCTCTGCATGAGAATTATACTCTTGTGACTGATTTTGTGGTTTATAAATTTTTATAAATACACTGTTTAGTTTAGAATTCTAATACTTTTCTAGTTAAGATTTTCCAATCTTTTCCACAGTTTTTGGTAGACACTAGTGAAGATAAACATAAGCCTGCAAAAAAAAAAAAATTAGACTTTTTCCTTTACAAATCCGTGGACAATGTGTGTGAAAAAGCTGAAAGGCACAAAGGTTTGTGCAAACTGTGCCTTGTGACTGAGAACATCTATTTGAAGAAATGAAAAGTTTACATGTTTGCAAAATGCTTACTTTGCATGGACAATTTGTCAGCAAATTTTAGCCTGCCAATCAAGACCCCCAAAACCCTCATTAAGAGAAGGTTGTGGAGCAAACAGAAAAGGCTTTCAAGCAAGAGGGCTTTGGCATGGGGTCCCTGCATTTTCCAATTCCAGCTCCACTTCCCACTAGCTGTGTGGCTTTTGGCAAGTCCCTCAATCTCACTGAGTCTCCGTTTGCTCCTCTGTGAAATACCACTTCTCTGCAGAGCTGTTGCCACATCTGGAAGTCTCTTTGCTGTGCCAGGTGCAGTCAGCATTGAATGGCAGCTATTCTTGCAGTCCTCAGATCCCTATCCCCTGGGGCAGCAGGAGGTGAATCTCACAGCCTTTCTCTTCTAACTTCATGGCTCTGGCCCGTTCCAATCCCCACAAGTTGACTTGAGAGACTCAAGCCTTTGGAGTGTGTGAGGGTTTTCAAACGACCCTGGTCCATATGCAGTTTGTGGTTGTCCCCATTTTCTGCATTAGTTTTATAATTGGGCATATTCCCCCCTCCAACTTCCCTCTCTCTTTAATGAGTCATAAAACATATTCTCTTTAGGGATTCAGTGGTCACCTCTTCAATGGCTCAGATTCATTTGGCTTAGACCCAATTAAAAAATGCAGGAAATAGAGAAAAAGTCATGAACTACTGCTCTTCTTTCTATTCATCATATATCTGGCTTCCTGGGATCACTTTCTACTCACACATTTTTGGGGCTGCTGTTCATATAATGGGGTTCTTCTGAAAGTGAGATGAGACAAATCAAGAAAGCAGAAAATTCCAAGCTATGCTTACCGTAGTCCAGCCCACCTTGTGTTTTATGTAGTCTTATTTTACAGCATAAATGTATAACCAGGGCTAACAGAGGTGCAATATATTATATTAATATGCATTAAATGAAACCACTACCCACTCCATATGTAGGTGAGAAAGAGTTGTAGCTGGCTGACCTCTGAGTGATTTATTTACTTATTTATTTCTTTTTTTTTTTTTTTTTTGACTGAGTCTAGCTCTGTTGCCTAGGCATGATCTCAGCTCACTGCAACCTCTGCCTCCTGGATTCAAGTGATTCTCCTGCCTCAGCATCCTGAGTGGCTGGGATTATAGGCATGTTCCACCACACCGGCTAATTTTTTGAATTTTTAGTAGAGATGGGGTTTCATCATATTGGCCAGGCTGGTCTTGAACTCCTGACCTCAGGTGATCCATCCACCTCAGCCTCTGAAAGTGCTGGCATTACAGGAGTGAGCCACCACACCCAGCTAAGTGATTTCATTTTTAACTGTGATGGGGTAGGCACATATTTTTTCCATTGCAGTTTTCTTCTGTTCTGATTACTGCAGTAGTGTCTGATGCCCCTCCAACATCAGGATGTCTTGAATTTGGGAGTTGGGGGGCGATAATTTCTTTTGATAGTGATGTGTTCTACCAGGCCTGCATTTTAAGGGGGCTAACATTCAGGTGCCAGGTACTTTTCAAAGATGATTCCCCTTAATCATTACAACAAACTTACTAAATAGATGTTATTTATTGTATCCTGTTTCAGAGATGAGGAAACTGAGTCTCAGAGATGTGGAATGAAATCGACGTTTGAAGCCAGGTCTGTCTGATTCCAAAGGCTATGTGTGTCCCACCCTCCCCACCAAATCACATCATCTTTCCACTTGCAGGGACCTGTATTTTGCTTATAAAAATCAAGTGAAAAATTAATAGAATTTTGGCACTTAATTGTTTTTGTTCCATAAATAAAATTTTGCACCACCACAAACAGATTCAGACTTAAAATAAGTACCAAGACAGGCTGAAGGATGATGCTTCTTTGTTCCCTCGTGCTCAGTGGGGAGGCAAAAGTCTGCCTTCATCTCCATTCTAATTATCCAAAACCTCTTATCTGTAGTGTCACAGTTCATAATAATTAATTGTCATGCCAGAGGCATTGTGACATGCTTGATGGAGTCATGGTGTGCTATGTACACAGAGTAATTAGCAATCATTAGTGGAGGGGACAGAAAGTTCCCAGTGGTTTCATTCAAACTTTCATTTGGTTAAGTTTATCTCTGTGTTCTTTGTGCATAAATATAGTTTAGCAAAACAGGTTTTGGCTTAGCCATTTTATGAAGGATTGGAGTGGAAATGACATGAAGAGAATGGAAGTTCTTTTTTTTCTTTTGTGTTTGTCTGTGTAAGGAACGTCTCTTCCAATGATTTGCATATATATATATATACATATCCTGACTATTGGCTAGCATCATTAACTTTAAATACAGGTAATGTTAAAGATTGCTAAATTTGATTGCAAATAAAAAATGTCAGTAATCTGCCAGAGGAGATCAGAGCAAGATGTGCAGAAGTGGAAACTCAGAATGAGTAATAAAAATCTGGACGCTTTTTGGCTAGGCTACTGACCAGAGAGCCACTGAAACAATGTTACATTTTGACTCTCTGTGAAGACGATACCTGCCATTACCCTCTGCAGCAAAGATTATTGAAGTCACCTTGGCCTAGAGGTGCCAGAGAATTAGATAATAAATATGTTTTGTAAATGGAGAAAGGCAAGAACAAAGCAGGCAAGCTTTTGAGGACTTTCTTAAGGAAAAAAGAAGGAAGACAGTTGGAAGAATAAAAAACTGATGAAAATAGGCCTGTACATCTCAGCCAATCTATAAGAACATATGGTTAAGTACGATAAAACTAATTTCCATATTCCAGAGAGTCAGTATAGATAGCGTAAATTTAAAAAAAAAAGTTGTGGATGCTTTGCAAACACATTGACAGGTACCTTTTCCAGTCAGCCCCCTCAAGCCCTGTGTCTTTATCAAAAAGTACTTCTCAGCTCCTTAACAGGTAAACTACATCCCTGATAACACTGTCCAGCCCCAAAGCCTGAGGAGGGGGAAAGAAATGTGACTGTGGTCCTCTGTGTGGAAGCTGGCCTGCATGGGTAGGAAGTCAGAGGATGTACAGGCATCTTGGGGAGACTGAGTCTTATGGCCGGAATCTAAGGAGAAAGGTTTCCATGGTAGCAAATCATCTTCTTTTTGTGGACGTGTCACTGCTAACCTACAGCCAGGGAGGAAAAAGGTACAACCTCTCTGCCTATGCCTTTCCACAAGCAACAGATCCATACGTTGCCATAGGTAATTAGGCTTTAACTCACTGGGTGTCTGACAAATTCCCGGGTGGCTTCACACACAAGCTAAGAAGGGTCAAAGAGATAGGAGGAAGTCAGGCAGCGTGGAGTTAAAGTAATACCGGGTACGCAGAGAACCTTTGGTCTGTTGGGGTGCTCCGTGGAAGGCATTGCCAGAAGAGGGGAGCCAGCAATAGCCTGCAGGACTGAGGGCAGGTGGTGGCCTACCTGCGGGAGGATGACCCCCTTTCCGGGGGGACAGCAAGTCTTGCACTTCATTTGCCATAGCGCGTGCCAGTGCCAGTGCCAGTGCTGATGCTCTGGAGGCCGAATGCCAGCTGTGGCTGCCCCAACACCGCACCCAGCTTTATACAGGCAGGGGTGGGGCCCCTTAAGGGCATTGCTGAGCAGCAACAGGGCTTCTCATCCAGCTCTCTGGGAAACCTGCATCTCCTTGGCAAATTTTCTCTTAGAAGACTTTCTTCTTCCCTTCATCTGGGAAGGCAAAGTAGACGTCTACAGAAGACAGGATAGTCTTATTTCCTTTCACAGGAGGAAAGGGAGAGGATGGAATTCAGTGGAATTCTTTTTCTTTCCAACTATTGACCCCTCGAGTATGTAGAGTGCACCTACAATGTAACAGGCTTTTGTCATATTCTGGCGTGACAAGGAGGGCAAGACAAGCTCTTTGCTTCAGGACACCTGTAGTCTTTCTAAAGAGACAGGTAGAGAACAAAGTGCTTGCCTTTGTCCCAGTTTTTGCGATTATAAGCATTTATACTAAGAAAATAATTGGAAATGTATACAGAGATTTCTGAACAAGGATGGTAATCACATGCTTCTTTTTTTTTTTTTGAAATATTGATGGGAATTAACATAAACATCTCCAAATACAGAGGGATAGTTAAGATGAGTCAAGGTCTTGCTGTGAAAGTACACCTTACAAATTGTGTTTCAAATAATATTTAATGATGGAGAAATATTAACAATAAGATAGTGAAAAAGTAGACCTGAAACCAATCAATGCCATTTTGTTAAAAAGGAAAAGTACAACTTGAAGCTTAGATATTACTGGAATTCCAGTGCCAATAAAAGTTTAGCATATGGCAGATACTTATAAATGTTTCTTTGTTCTTCAGTACAGTTAAAAAACAACTTGAAGAGCAGTTGTCTGCTCTTCAAAAAACAAACTACAAACTGGGAAAAAATATCTGTAAAATACATTTCTGATGAAGTACTGACATTTAGAATATATAAAGAATTCTTACAGCTCAATAATAAGAAAGCAGACAACCCAATTAAAAAAGGGCAAAAGAGGCCAGGTGCGGTGGATCAGGCCTGTAATCGCAGCACTTTGGGAGGCTGAAGCGGGAGGATCACCTGAGGTCGGGAGTTCAAGACTAGCCTGACCAACATGGAGAAACCCCTTCTCTACTAAAAATACAAAATTAGCCAGGCGTGGTGGCACATGCCTGTAATTCCAGCTACTCAGGAGACTGAGGCAGGAGAATCACTTGAACCTGGGAGGCAGAGGTTGTGGTGAGCCGAGATGACACCATGGCCCTCCAGCCTGGGCAACAAGAGCAAAACTCCGTCTCAAAAACAAAAAAAGGGCATTCAAACAAAACTTTACAAAGTAAGGATATTGACAACACATAAGCACATAAAAAGATGCTCAACATCATTAATCATAGGGAAATGCAAATTAAAGCCACAATAAAATACCACTATATATGAATTAGGATGGCTCAAGCTAAAAAAAAAAAAGGAAAATACAAAATCCTGTGAAGACACAGAGCAACTGAAACTCTTATACATTGCTGGGGAAATGCAAAAGAGCAAAAGTGCTTTGGAAGTCAGTTTGACAGTTTCTTATAAAATTCAACATATACTTAGTATATATGACTAACAATCCAATTGCTAGGAATTTTTCCAAGAGTAACAAAAACTATGTACACACAAAACCCTACGTGCAAATGTTTATAACAACTCTATCATGATTGCCGAAAGTTAGAAACAACCCCAAAGTTCATCAGCTGTAGAATGGATAAACAGATTGTGGTGTATGCATATAATAGATTATACCTCAGCAATAAAAAGGGAAACATGGATGAATCTCAAGCATCACGCTAAATGAAAGAAGCCAGACTAAAAAAGCTACTTCCTGTATAATTCCATGTACATGACATTCTTGAAAAGTTGAAACCCTAAGAACAGAAACTGGATTAGTGATTGCTAGAGAGCAGTTGGGGAGAACCGTTTAATTACAAAGGTGAGGAAGGGATTTCTGAGGGTGATGGAAATATTCTGGATCTTGATTGTGGTGGTTGTTACATTCATCATACATCATACACCCATCACCTTAAAGTGGTGAATTTTACTGTATGCAAAATATGCCTCAATAAACAACAACAAAAATCTGTTTGTAAATAAATGAATCTAAATACTCCAAAATGTTGAGTGGCATTCTGTAGGTGGGATTATTACTTGTTAATTTTTAAATCCTCTTTCAGTATTCTGTATTACATTTTAAATAAATAGAAACTAATAAAGTTTTTTTTTTTTTTTTCTGAACGAAAAGTATGCTAAAGCACTGTGACAAACATAGGTACATGCTTTGGGAGCAAAGAGGAAACATTCATATCATCTGGCAGATTTTTGTGAGTGGCCTTTCCTGTAGGGCCCTGGACTAGGGGCTGGGGTTCAGAGAAGAGAAACCCTCATCCTTGCTTTCAGCGATCTCACGGTCTCATGGGGGAATATGGACAAGATGAGAAGGCTAAGAGAAGAGCTCCTTCTATGATTGACAAGGTTTACTGTGGCGTTATTCTCCAGAAATTTCTGTGAAGATGGAAATGTTTGTATCTGCTCTGACCAGAGTGGTAGCCACAGCCGCATGTTCACTTGAGCACTTGAAATGTGGCTGGTGCCACTGAAAAACTGAATTTTAAATTTTATTTAAAATTAAATAGTTTTAATTCATAGAAATAGAAATAGCTACATGTGGCATGTGACTATGGTATTGGACAGCATAGGTGTGTAGCATAAAACCCAGATGTGTGATTGTTTGCTGCCCAGATTTTATTGGTTATCCTCTATATCTGTGAGCTGCAGAAGTACAGAAGGCAAGGAGGAAATCAAAGCACAACCACTCCTTAGGAGAGCCTGCACCTAGGACAGACTAACTGATGTGGAGGAGTGAGTGGTTGGACCAGAATATAATGTGTACCTAAGCACAGAAGGCTTCTTTGGGGCAAATGCCTGTTGATTTATCCATGAAAGTAGTGTTAAACAGGCTTTCTTTTCAAGTCATTTGCATGTAAAGCCTTCAGTTCACAGATGTACGTTGTGAACCTCTGCAGGGGGATTTAGTAGGCAGCATCTGCAGAGCATTTTTCATCATGAAAACCTTTGTTCTCATGGCCCTAAAAAAAACAAAATCCTTAGAGGGCCAGGATTGGTCACACACGCCTGTAATCCCAGCACTTTGGGCAGCTGAGGCCAGCCTATTGTTTGAGCTCAGGAGTTAAGAGACCAGCCTGGGCAGCCTGGAGAAACCCCATCATCTCTACAAAAAATATAATACAAAAATGAGCTGGGAGTGGTGGCACGTGCTTCTAGTTCCAGCTACTTGGCAGGCTGGGGTGGGAGGATCGCTTGAGTCCAGAAGAGTAAGGCTGCAATGAGCCAAGATCATGCCCCTGCATTCCCGCCTGGGCAATAGACTGAGAGCCTGTCTCAAAAACAGAAACAAACAAACAAAAAAACCCCTAGAATTTGTGTTCCTGGCTTGGTGAGGTGGTGTGCACCTGGAGTCCCAGCTACCTGGGGAATCTGAGGTGGGAGAATTGCTTGAGCCCAGGAATTCAAATAGTG
The DNA here is from genome assembly GCF_049354715.1 of Callithrix jacchus. Lineage (NCBI taxonomy): Eukaryota > Metazoa > Chordata > Mammalia > Primates > Cebidae > Callithrix > Callithrix jacchus. The sequence goes on from NC_133507.1 coordinate 71,092,969, forward strand.
AGGCCTATCTCATACAAACAAACAAACAAACAAACAAACAAATAAATAAAAAAGAAAGAATCTGTGCTCTTGAAATCCAAGGTGGAAAATTCTGATCTGAGGTTGTGGGAGTGATGGGGGTGATGGTAAAAAATAAGTGGCCAAGGACCAGGAGTGTAAACACAGTAATCAGAATCCATAGGAGGTCCCCTCTCGATTCTAATCCCCCCAGCCCAAAACATTCACCATGGACATCATAGGCAAATAGGTAACATGCCAACTTGTTTTGCCTTTAACCCCAAATAGAAAATATATAAAAGTTTATCATAGGACTGTAAAGGGGGATATACAGCAGAGATGTATAACCTATAAGGAGAAAGCCTGTTTAATGTGGAAGCGTGAGTAGAAGAGGGGCAAAAGGGAAAATGAGGCCAGTATGACCTCCTGGGGGCCCAGCACATCCTTCCTGCACCACCACCCTCCCTGCTTCCACTGGAGGAGGTCCTAACTCTGTCTCCCTCTGTGCATGCTTAGGAGCATGGACAGCCCCAAAGCAGGGTGGGGTCTTCTCTTGCCTTGTCTTTATGTTCACCATGAAAAGCCCAGGCCTGTTTTGTACACTGTGAGGTAAGTGGAGCCTGAGTTATTTACTCTGGGGACATACTGGAACTTTCATCAGGGAGAAAATCTCGTGGAAGAAAGGCAACATGTTATTACTCTTTAAATAGGCTTATAAAGCTCACTTTAAAACTGGCATTAGTCTAGTTAACTGCAAGAGGAGAGCAGTTCATGCTAGGACCAAAGTATTTGAAATTGTGCTTTGTAATGCTAAAAGCCTAGTAAAATGGATTCTCACGATGTTGAGGTTGCCAGAAGCTTTCTGTCTTTTAAAATGTAAGGATGGTATAACATTAAAGACATTAATCATATTTTAAAATCATACAACGCTTTCATTGTAGTATTGCACTTTCTTCTTTTACTTTATATTTTGGGAGACATTAGCTTCCTCATGAACCAGTATTTTTGCAGTGTGCATCTTATTTTTATATTTTCTTTTTTCTCTTAATGTTAGTTACATGCTGTCTCTAATGCTAAGTTCTGAAAGTGTGAGAAATCTATATTAGAAATCAGGGGCAAGAAAGCTAACTGGGAGAGTGGTGACTCTCATGTGGTGGGGGTGGTGAATTAATTTGTTTTCTGTTGCTTATAACAGAATACCTAAAACTTGATAATTTATAAAAATAAGGGCCTGGTTTCATTGATGCAAAAATCCTCAATAAAATACTGGCAAACCGAATCCAGCAGCACATCAAAAAGCCTATCTGCCACGATCGAGTTGGCTTCATCGCCAGGATGCAAGGCTGGTTCAACATATGCAAATCAATAAACATAATCCATCACATAAACAGAACCAAAGACAAAAACCATATGATTATCTCAATAGATGCAGAGAAGGCCTTCAACAAAATTCAACAGCTGTTCATGCTAAAAACTCTCAATAAACTAGCATTAGTCTAGTTAACTGCAACAGGAGAGCAGTTATAATGGAACATATCTCAAAATAAGAAGAGCTATTTATGACAGACCCACAGCCAATATCATACTGAATGGGCAAAAGCTGGAAGCATTTGCTTTGAAAACTGGCACAAGACGAGGATGCCCTCTTTCACCACTCCTATTCAACATAGTATTGGAAGTTCTGGCCAGGACAATCAGGCAAGAGAAAGAAATAAAGAGTATTCCATTAGGAAAAGAGGAAGTCAAATTGTCTCTGTTTGCAGATGACATGATTATATATTTAGAAGACCCCATCATCTTTACCCCAAATCTCCTGAAACTGATAAGCAACTTCAGCAAAGTCTCAGGATACAAAATCAATGTGCAAAAATCACAAGCATTCCTGTACACCAGTAATAGAGAGTCAAATCATGAGTGAACTCCCATTCATAGTTGCTACCAAGAGAATAAAATTCCTAGGAATACAACTAACAAGGGATGTGGAAGAACTCTTCAAGGAGAACTACAAACTATTGCTCAAGGAAATAAGAGAGGACACAAACAGATGGAAAAACAATCCATGCTCATGGTTAGGAAGAATCAATATTGTGAAAATGGACATACTGCCCAAAGTAATTTATAGATTCAGTGCTATCCCCATCAAGCTACCACAGACTTTCTTCACAGAATTGGAAAAAACCACCTTAAACTTTATATGGAACCAAAAAAGAGCCCACATAGCCAAGACAATCCTAAGCAAAAAAAACCACAAAGCTGGAGGCATCATGCTACCTGACTTCAAACTATATTACAAGGCCACAGTAATCAAAACAGCATGGTACTGGTACCAAAACAGACATATATAGACCAATGGAACAGAACAGAGGCCTCAGAAATAACACCACACATCTACAACCATCTGCTATTTGACAAACCTGACAAAAACAAGCAATGGGGAAAGGATTTCCTGTTTAATAAATGGTGTTGGGAAAACTGGCTAGCCATATGCAGAAAGCTGAAACTGGATCCCTTCCTTACACCTTATACACAAATTAACTCAAGATGGATTAAAGACTTAAATGTAAGACCTAAAACCTTAAAAACCTTAGAAGAAAACCTAGGGAATACCATTCAGGACACAGGCATGGGCAAGGACTTCATGACTAAAACACCAAAAGCAATGGCAACAAAAGCCAAAATTGACAAGTGGGATCTAATTAATCTTAAGACCTCTGCACAGCAAAAGAAACTATCATCATAGTGAACAGGCAACCTACAGAATGGGAGAAAATTTTTGCAATCTACCCATCTGACAAAGGGCTAATATCCAGAATCTACAAAGAACTTAAACAAAGTTACAAGAAAAAAAACAAATGACCTCATCAAAAAGTGGGTGAAGGATATAAACAGACCCTTCTCAAAAGGAGACATTTATGCAGCCAACAAACATGAAAAAAAGCTCATCATCACTGGTCATTAGAGAAATGCAAATCGAAACCACAATGAGATACAATTTCATGCCAGTTAGAATGGCGATCATCAAAAAGTCAGGAAACAACAGATGCTGGAGAGGATGCAGAGAAATAGGAACACTTTAATACTGTTGGTGGGAGTGTAAATTAGTTCAACCATTGTGGAAGAAAGTGTGGTGATTCCTCAAGGGTCTAGAACTAGAAATACCATTTGACCCAGCAATACCATTACTGGGTATATACCCAAAGGATTCTAAATCATTCTATTATAAAGACACATGCACACATAAGTTTATTGCAGCACTGTTCACAATAGCAAAGACTTGGAACCAACCCAAATGCCCATCAGTGATAGACTGGATACAGAAAATGTGGTAGATATACACCATGGAATACTATGCAGCCATATAAAAAGGATGAGTTTATGTCCTTCACAAGGACATGGATGAAGCTGGAAACCATCATTCTCAGCAAACTAATATAAGAACAGAAAACCAAACACTGTATGTTCTCACTCATAAGTGGGAGCTGGACAATAAGAACACATCACACACTGGGACCTGTCAGGAGGTGGGGAGCTAGGGGAGGAAAGCATTAGGAGAAATACCTAATGTAGATGATGGGGTGATGGATGTAGCAAACCACCATGGCACATGTATACCTATGTAACAAGCCTGCATGTCCTACACATATACCCCAGAACTTAAAGTATAATAATTATAAAAACAAACAAGCAAAACAAAAAATAAGGGCCTGGGCATGGTGGCTCATGCCTGTAATCCCAGTACTTTGGGAGGTAAAGCCTAGAGGATTGCTTGAGTCTAGGAGTTTGAGACCAGCCTATGCAACACAGCAAAACCATCTCTACGAAATATACAAAAATTTAGCCATGTGTGGTGGCATATGCCTGTAGCCCCAGGCACTCAGGAGGCTGAGGTAGGAGGATCACTAGGCAGAGGTTGCAGTGAACCAAGATCTAGCTACTGCCTGAGGGATAGAATGAGACACTGTATCAAAAAAAAAAAAAAAAAATTCAGTTGTGGAGGTTAAGAAGACTGAGGTTGAGGGCATGTGTCTGGTGAGAGCTTTATTGCTGGTGGGGTCCCACTCTGTGCTGAGTCCCAAGGTGGCACAGTGCATCACATCAACAGGGTGCTGAGCATGCTAACCTGCTCACTCAGGGTTTCTCCCTCCTCCCTCCCTCCCTCCCTCTTTCCCTTCTCCCTTCCTTTCTTCTCTCCCTCCCTCCCTTCCTTCCTTCCCTCCCTTCCATCCTTCTTTTCCTTTTTCTTTTCTTTTCAATATAGAGTCTCACTCTGTCACCCATGCTGGAATGCAGTGACATGATCTTGGCTCACTGTAACATCCACCTCCTAGGTTCAAACAATTTCTCCTGGCTCATCCTCCCAAGTAACTGGAATTACAGGAATGTGTCACCATGCCTGGTTAATTTTTGTATTTTTAGTAGAGATGGGGTTTCACCATATTGGTCAGGCTGGTCTTGAACTCCTGACCTCAGGTGATCTGCTCACCTCTGTCTCCCAAAGTGCTGATGCCCAGCCTCTCCACTTATTTAAAGTCATCAGCTCCCCTCCCAGGATAACCATTAACCTTTTATTTATTTATTGGGACAGAGTCTCTCTCTATTGCCCAGGCTGGAGTGCATTGGCTCTATTATGGCTCATGTAGCCTCAAACTCCCAGGCTCAAGTGATCTTCCCACCTCAGCCTCCTGAGCAGCTGGGATTACAAATGTGCACCACTGCACCCAGCTAATTTTTATAGTTTTTGCAGGGACAGGGTTTCACCATGCTACCCAGGTTGGTCTTGAACTCTTGGGCTCAAGCCATCCACCTGCCTTAGTCTTTCAAGTAGCTGGGACTACAGGTGTGTGCCACCATGCCCAGATAATCTTTAAAAAAATTTTAGTAGAGATGAGATCTCGCTATGTTGGCCAGGCTGCTCTTGAACTCCTGAGTTCAAGTGATCATCCCTCCTCATTCTCCCAAAGTGTTAGGATTACAGGCATGAGCCCCTGCACCTGGCCCCATTAACCTATCAACCCATCAATGGATCAATCCGTTTATGAGAGCAGAGCCCCATGGTGACCTCTTACTGGTGCACTGGCAATTCAGTTTCAACATGAGTTTTGGAGGAGCTATTCAAACCATAGCAGTGGTTTAGAGGAAGTCCCCTCCAAAGTGTCTTGTGCCCTGTTTTGTGAGATGCTTCTCAGCTTCCAGTGCCTATCTATACTTAACAGCTTTCTTGGTCTGTTTTTAAGGTACAGTGTGTCTTTCTCTTCCTCCTCTCCAAAACACTGGGATTTTCCTTTCATCCGGGGACATTTTTAAGTCCTAGTATTCTTTAGCAGAAAGTGCTCATTGTCATCTCCCTCCATTTGTTGGATCTGAAACAAGGAATCCCTTAATAATTTGGAGATGTGTGTAAGGATCGTTCCTCTGAGTTATCATACAATAGACACTTTTACATACAGGGGATTCCCCCAGCAATGAAACAATCACAATTCTGTGTGCAGGCATGATATAGAAACAGTTTTGAAGTTGGCCAATTTTGCTAACAAGGTAAACAATGAAGAGTACATTTTTTCTTGCCTTGGGTTCTTGAAGTTTTAGTGTTAGAGCCAAGAGGCAAATAATCTTAATTAGAAGATAATAATAGTTCACTTTGGTTTTAGAAATACACTTGAGATTAGTTAAAACACAAATTTCTGCAATCTCCTACCTTCCACACCTTGTATAAAGCCAAAATTTACTTATCCCATTTTACAGGTGGGAAAAGGCCATAAAAGAAAATAAAGAGAGGCAAATTGTTAAACATAACAAGATGGCAGTGGAATGATCAGAAGCTGCACTGATCCCTTGTTGGCCCAATCTTCATTATTATCCAGAAGCTTGAAACCCGCCTTAGGCATCTGGAAAGTCATGCCAGGAATCTATGTAATGTACCACTAATAAAACAGCCTAAGGACAGCACACCCTCTGAGCAGTAGATGCTAATATGTTATCTGTTACAGGGCTGTATACCCTTTCCATGGGTCAGGATGTTTCAGGTACCAAAGACTGTGAAAATAGTTCCAACCATAGCAGACTGGGCCATGGGAAAGACATGCCTGGAAAGATGGTCAGCCTTTTGTGGGCCAAGATTTGACATTTTGGGGCCAGTGTTTACTCCACTGACTGCTTTACTCTTCTCTTTGCCAATGACCTTCCCTGCCTTTCCTGTTAAAGGAAAAACTAGAGCTGGAAATTTACATAAAATGCAGTCTTTACGGACATTTTCACTCTACTTTTTCCTTTAGTCTATGTCCATTTGTTTAAGTGCTTTGCTTTCTCTTTAGATTTCATTCAGCATGTTCTCTGTTCTTTCTCCATTATATGTGTTCTAGGTGGGGGTGGGGGTTGGGGGGGATTATGGGAGTGGCATTACGGAGAAAACATTCCCTCGGTTCTTGGGCTTAAAAGACTAAGACATTCTTGTCTGTGGGTACCTTCTCTTGGTGATACTCAGAGTTCAGTGGTGAATTTTGGAGCCTGGATATCCCTTTTCACGAATCTGGGCCCTTGTAGCCATGCTTTGGAAGTATGCATTCCTCTGTAAGTCCCATCCCAAGGCTGGGAAAACCCTCCAATTCATTCACTTAATCAAAAACTTATTGTTTATCTCTTTATTGGCAAAGCCCTATGTTAATTCTCCTACAAATTATTCATCTAATTTAATATCTTCACAGATTTTTACATTTTTATTTACTGAATGGGTAATGATAGGGACAGGAGACAGAGAAATTTCAGGCAGAGAAGAGCAGGTCCCTGGGGAAAACCTCACCCTCAAGCTGAAAAGCCTGAAACAGCGGCCTGAAGTGAGAACACATATCCCCGGTTTCCGCTGGAATGTTGCCTTTTCCTAAACCACCCATGGCCCTGGCCCACCTCATCCTGTGCTTATAAAGACCCCACACTCAGCCAGCAGAGAGGAGAAGCAGCTGGATGTCAGGGACTATAGCTGGATGTTATTGAATTCAGAGGTTCAGCTTGACAGAGTAACTTCAGAGAAGAATCTGGCTAGAGTCAGCAGGACTTCAGGGGAAGATTACCACCCTGTCCTGTTCCCTTCTTAGCTCCCCTTCCCACAGAGAACCACTTTCATTGGCAATAAAATCCCCCACATTTACCATCCTTCAATTTGTTTGCGTGACCTCATTTTTTCTAGATGCCAGACAAGAGCTTGGGAACCACGAGCGTGGACACAAAAGGCTGTCACACTGGCTCTTTTCCCTCTCTGATGGAGGCAGTTGCCTCATGTGAAAGGGCAAAGGGACAACTGAGCTGTTAACACTTAAGCTGTCTGCAGATGGCAGAGCTAAAAGAGCAATGTAACATGTCCTCTAGGGTTCAGGGGTCACAGGCACCCACACCTGGATGCTGCCACGGGGCCTGCATGGAGTTTGCTCCGGCCAGCGCTCATGCACTCCAGTTGCCATCTCTTTCACTTACACACTTCCTCCCATGAGGAGTTGAGAGCAGCAGGCTAAGTAAACCAGGTACCCTTGTTGTGAGTCCTGAAAGGGTCAGGGAAATATCCTGTTTAAGTAATACATTCATATGATTCAAAACTCAGAAGATGCAAAAAAGAATACAGTGAAATCTATTTTTTCCCTCTCCAACTTCCAGGTCCACTCTTTGTGGACAACCAAAGTTATAAGTTTTCCTAAGATATTTCATACACTTAGGAGAAATTCATACACGTTTTTTAAATTTTTATAATACATTTCATAATATATACATATATTATTGTGTACCTTTTTCACCTATAGAATATCTCAAAGATACTTTCTTTATTAGACATAACAGTTCTGCAACTACTTAGTGATTGTACCTTTCCATGTTATGGATGGATCAGAAGTAATTTCACCAGTGCCTTTCTGATGAAGATTTAAGTTGTTTCTAATCATTTACTACCCCAAATAATGTTGCAGTAAATAATCTTGTACAAATGCAACTTTGCCTGTGTGTGGCACTTTATCTATAAGATAAATTCATAGAAACTGTTTGCTGTGTCAAAAGGTATTTGCATTTGTAATACTGATACTGCCAAATTGCTCTCTATTGATGTTGGAGGGCAATTCCTGCCAGAAGGAAATGAGTGCTTTTCCTCCGAAGTCTTACCAATTTGCCAAGTCTTACCGATTTGCTCTTTGTCAAACTGATGGACGAAAAATAGTATTCAATTTTGTTTTTGTCTACATTTCTCTGAGGATGAGTGAGAGTGAACATCTTTTTAGAGATGGGTCTCACTCTGTCACTTAGGCTGGAGCAGTGGTGCGATCATAGCTCACTGTAATCTTGAACTCCTGGGTTCAAGGAATACTTCCACCTCAGCCTCCCCAGTAGCTAGTACTAAAGTGAATGCCACCACACCCAGGTAATTCTTAAATTTATTTTTAAACTATTTTTTGGTAGAGATGAGGTCTTGCTATGTTGCCCAGGTTGGTCCTGAACTTCTGGCCTCAGGCAATCCTCCAGCCTCAGCTTCTCAAAGTGCTGGGATTAGAGACGTGAACTAGTGTGCTTGGCTGACTGAATATGGTTTGTTTGTTTGAGACAGGGTCTCACTCTGCAACCCAGGCTGGAGTGCAGAGGCACAGTCATGGCTCACTGTAGCCTCAACCTCCAGGGCTCAACTGATCTTCTCACTGCAGCCTCCCGAGTAACTGGGACTATCGGCACATACCACCAAGCCTGGCTATTCAATTAAAAAAAAAAATTTTTTTTTGAGATAGTGAACATCTTTTAATGCTTCAGACTTATTTGTATTTTCTTTGCTGTGAGTTTTATTCACCATGTTGATTCTTGTAGTGGTTTGATGGTATGTTAGAAGCTCTTTATATACTGTCATCAGGGCAACAAACAACTCTTCCATAATTTTCTTGTATAAATCAAAAAAGATATATAAATTATTGATGTATATGTTAAAAGCCTCTAGAGGAAATTTGGTTGTTTTTAATGCTTTTACATATTCATTAAACAAAAACTTTTTTTTTGAGACAGGGTCTTGCTCTGTCAGGCTGGAGTACAGTGACATGATCATAACTCACTGCAGCCTCAACTTCCTGGGCCCAAGTGGCTATCACAGCTCATCTTCCTGAGTAGCTGAGACTATAGGTGTATACCACCACACCTAGCTAATTAAAAAAAAAATTTTTTTTTAGAGATGGGACCTCACTGTGGTTCTCAGGCTGGCCTCAAACTCTTTGTCTGAAGTGAACCTCCAGCCTCAGCCTCCCAAAGTGCTGGGATTACAGGTGTGAGCCATCAGGCCTGGGATAATTTTAAAAATTATCTTAAAGAGCCTGGGTATCACTGTGCTGCCCAGGCTGGCCTCAAACTTGCTGGCTCAAGCAATCCTTCTGCCTTCGTCTTAAAACTTTTTATTATGGACACTTTTAAACATATACAGAAGTAGAGAGAATAACATAACAAATCCCCATGCACTCATCACTGTTTCAGCAATTATCAACACAGGTCATCTTATTCTCTATAACCTTCTCCATAACCCACCCCACTTCCGCCATAAATTATTCCTTCCCCCTTGAACTATTTAGATGTAAAAATCCCAGATGTTATATAATTTCATGGTAATGATTGCTATTATCTTGAAGTATTACTATTATGTATCCTTAGCAAAATTAACAGACATTATTAATATCACTAAATACTTAATATTCAAATTTATCTGATTATCTTATATCTTTTTTTTACAGATGGTTTGTTCACACCAGGATCCAAACAAGTATATGCACATGGCATTTGGTTGATATGTCTGTTAAATCTTTCTTAATTTTATAGGTGGCCCTTCCTTGATTAATTTATTTTTGCAATTATTTGTTGAAGACACTGGGTCTTTCATCCCATAGAGTTTGCTGCATTCTGGATTTGGTTGGATTTGTCATACTGCATGAACATGTCCTGTTCTTTGTATTTCCTGCAAACTGGTAGTTAGATCTAGAGGCGTGATCAGACTCGTGTTTGATTGATTTACTTTTGGCAAGTGTACCCAAGGGTGTTTTTGTGTACAGCCTGTTGAGGCACATCTACAGGCACAGAAAGTCTGGTTGTCTCTGTGTAATGTTGAGGTCGATCTGTCATTTTAGCTGACATTCTGTTCTTACATAATACTAGTAGATACAGGAAAACAAATTTTGCCTCTCTATAGAAAATGAAGTGCCAAAGGAGAAACCCACAGCTTCATTTTTGGGAGGTTAGAATACACAATGTGGGTAGCTCACTTTCATATCTAACACAGTGAAAGACTCACAGGGAAAACCGTGCCTTTCTGGTTCAAGTTCCCTTTAGTCCCCAGTTCAGCATCAGATATTTGTGTGCTTTGGTGGGCACAGTGGCTCACACCTGTAATCCCACCACTTTGGGAGGCTGACACAGGTGGATTACTTGAGGTCAGGAGTTTGAAACCAGCCTGGCCAACATGGCGAAACCTCCTCTCTACTAAAAATACAAAAATTAACTGGGCGTGGTGGCAGGTGCCTGTAATCCCAGCTACTCAGAAGGCTGAGGCAGGAAAATCACTTGAACCTGGGAGACGGAGGTTGCAGTGAGCTGAGATTGTGCCACTGTACTCCAGCCTGTGCAACAGAATGAGACTCCATCTTAAAAAAAATATATATATTTGTGTGATTTATCTGCTGGCTTACCGTGTCAGAATGTATTTGGATTTCAGGCATTTTTCCACCATCTTTTCTTTTTCATTTGACTCAGAATAAGAATATTTTAATCTTGCTTATTGTTTTACTTTTAAAACAGCTGCCTCAAAAATATGAGTGATAAATTAGGGGGCTTAGAAGATGTCTTTCCAGGAGGCCTTGGTGTATGGGGTCTTGGCTATAGTCAATTGGACTTTTGGTGTCTAACAGGCTGCTGCCCACTCTCCTTTCCCTGCCTCTGAGCTTTCACTTTTCTCTGCCCACTATAATCCCCTACACTTGTTCCATTCCTATGCCTTCCATGACCCCATCAGTCTGTGAGTTGCTCCGGCAATCATTCCACTCTTCTCATTCATAATAGTTTGTGGGATTAATGAATTAAATCTCATAGTATCCTGAATGTAAAGCAACCTGTAGATCTTCAATAAGTACTTTTTAAAAGGGAATCAAATTTGTTTTGTGTTACTTTAAAACTGCATTTCTTCAAAGGCATGTAGCCTGAGTGGTTTCTCAATGGAAAATTACTTTCCCAAAGCCATTCTACAGTATCTTCAACTGCCTTAAAATTCGGCCAATCTGATTAGTTAATCTTATTTTAACCAACAAAAATGACTTTCCTAAACACATCTTATGATGATCCTAAGTGATATCTTAAAGTGATAAACAGATGAAACGACAAGTGAAGTGGCTTCTTTAAAAGGTTACTGCAGATGGCCCTTGGTCCCATCTCCCTTCCCTGTGGGTACAAAGGAAACTGCAGTCATGTGAAAGATCTGTGCTTGTGTGGGTTGGGAGCAGACGGGCTTGGAAAAGAGGTGCACGTGGCCTGTTCTCCCTTGGGTATTTCGCTGTGGATGCATGTGGTTCTGGTCACACAAATGGCTGATGTGCTTCAGAAATCAAAAAATAAATGATAATCTGAAGACATTGACAGTTGTGAGAAAACGCCCACTTTCTGAAAGTTATCTTCTCTTTAATAGCACTAGTCGGAGATTTTCAAATGGTTATACACATATATTTAAATTTTTATAGTAATAGACTTAATGGATTATCTTACCCAAGAATTTAATTTCTGAATTAAAAAACCTTCCCAAGGAAGATACTTATAATACAATTCTTCCTTTCCTACATGACCACAACTTAACGTAGAATTTTTACATAACAGTCCCTTTATTTCACTCACTGTGCTTATGAGTGCTGAGTTAGTGTGCTGTTTGAAATCCCATGGCTGGGTGTGGGTGGAAATAGTAAGTCATGGATTTTAAGATGCAGAACAATCAGGAGAGGAATTTTGACTCTGGACTCTGTCTCCTCAGCCCCTTCATGTGTTTTGGCACAGGATAACTTGCAACATCAGCATTTTACTCTTTGCATGCACTTCTACCTTTGGGGCAGGATTAGGGCCTCTCTGAGAGTAGGCTGTTTTTTATTTCAATCACATGGTATGTGGTTGGCAGAAATAGATGCATGTTATTGATGATGCTGAGAACACCAGGATGGACAGCTGTGGGAGGTGTTTCACTCTTAATTGTGTGGCATGAGGAGCACTCAGCAGGAGAGTTGGCAGCTCTAACTTCTAGAATTCCACTTACGGAAGGGAGCACAACCGATTCAGGTGACCAAAAAATCTTATGGGTACACTCTGAAGGCAATATGACAAACAGTGTGATCAACAGTCATTTTAGGGATTCTCCTCTGCTGCCAATGTGTATGCCATGAAAATAGGCCAAAATAAGGAATCTTAAGCCTACGAACTATGGAAAAAGTCAGAAAGTAGCTATTGTAGCAGGCAAAAAATAGAAATGTCAAAAATTGGGCAGAAGAGAGAAAGGAGAAGGTTAAAAAAGCAGATGCAAAGAATACCTTGTATAACAGAAAACCAAGCACCACATGTTCTCACTTAAAAGTGGGAGTTAAATGATCAGAACACATGGACACATAGAGGGAAACAGCACACACTGGGGCCTATTGGAGGGAGAGAATCAGGAAAAGTAACAAATGAATATGAGGCTTAATACCTGGGTGAGGAAATAATAATCCATGCAACAAACGCTCATGACACGTTTACCTATGTAACGTAACAAACCTGTGCATCCTGTACATGCACCCCTGAACTTAAAATAAAAGTTAAAAAAAAATACCTTGCATAAAATAGAAATTGGGTTGCGGGGGTGGTTTGGGACGGGGAGAAGAGCTGACTTCAAGAGCAAACTCACATAGACGGGGGATTCCAGGGCTGCGAGAGGGAAGAGAGCTGATTTCAGGAGCAAATTCAGAGAGATAACTGGTCCTTTTAAAATGCCAGCATTCTGTGTTTTCAAGCCAGCAGGAAATGCTTTAGAAGAGCAGCAATATTCTTTGCTGAAGGCCATTTAGTTTCAAAGTGGAAATGTCCATTGGTTTGTGTGCCTGTGCCTCCCAGGCCAGAGGGAGCTCCATGCTTTGTGTTGGGCAGTGAAAAACAGAGCTCTTAGGTCTGCAAAGAGCATTTCTTCTGAAAATAAGCCTACTGAAAATCAACCTTTATTACATTTTCTTGCACAATCCACATGCATTCTGGTTTTATTCCTAGCATGCCAGATCCTGGTTCTTCAGGAGAGAAAAACAACTCTATTGTAAGCACTCTTCATTGTTTTCTATCCCATGGACTCCATGTTTTGAAAGATTTTGTCAGCCAAACTGCATTTGATGAGTAATTTATATTTCCACTTTCCTTAAATCATATGTATAGACCAAAGGTTTGTTTGGATGGGCATTTCCTTACTGCTGATACAATTCCAGCAAACAACTTGGTATCTCAAATAGTCTAGGAGGCAGGAGTTTCAACTTGATCCTCTGAGTGCCAACATAGCTGACCCTATTTGGACAGTTTTGTTAGAATGGAATTTGAACATCTTGAGGTGGGACAAATGCTGTCTGGTTTTCCTTTGGTGTTACTTTGGCTTCATGAATTGAAATGGAAGGTCTGGCTTCTGAGGGCTCCTGCCAGGAGAGGGTATAACTTCCACAAACCTTTTGAATGAATGGAAAATAGCTCTGGGTCCTGATTTCTAATGTTTACAGTCCCTGCGCATCCTGGAGACCCCAGAATAGAGACCATAGCTGGACATTCCAGGTAACCTATGTGGTTTCTGTCTGGTGTGATCATGTTCCAAGGCCATCTTTTTCATGATTAAAATGTTTATTTTGAGGTAACTATAGATCCACATTCAGTTATAAGAAATAACACAGAAGGATCCCACGTACTTTTTATCCAGTTTCACCCAATGGTAACACCTTGCAAAACTATAATACGATATCACAATAGGATATGGGCACTGATACAGTCAAGATCCAGAACATTCCGTCACCTCTACAATCTCTCATGTTACCCTTTTGGCTTCTCACATGTCCCTCCTGCCAACCTCTTTCCTCATCCCCGGCAATAACTAATCTGTTCTCCATTTCTGTAATTTTTGTTATTTCAAGAATGTTCTATAAATGGAATCATACAGTCTGTAATTTTTTTGTGGATTGACTTTTTTTTACTCAGCATGGTTTTCTGGAGATTCATACAGGTCGCTGCATGTATTAATAGTTCATTTCTTTTTATTACTCTGGTGTAGATAGTTTGTTTAGAAACTATTTCTAGTTTTTGGCTATTACAAACATTTGTGTATAGGTTTTGCTGTGAATGTAAATCTTGATTTCTCTGGGACAAGTACCCAGGAATGTGATTGTTAGGCTGTACGGTAGTTACATATTTACTTTTTAAAGAAACTGCCAAAGTGTTTTCCACCCAAGGGCATCTTAATCACCAACTATCTCTTCAAAGGATAGGCTGTTTCTATTAATTTCTTCAAACTTTGCTTATAATGTTTGTGCAACCTTTTGGCTACAGCGTACTATAACAAACTACCACTTAGGCAATATAGAAACACTCTTATCACATGCCTTTTCTTCTCTATTAGCTTGTTTCTTCTTTTCATCTTCAGAACTTTAGAGAGCCATAGAGAGAATAACCAGCTCTACCCAGACAGGAAATCAGAATAATCTCTTAAAAACATACTGTACTATCTGCTCCTGTTCTCACCTTGGGTTAAGCAAAAAAGGAAAAGGAAGTTTCATCTGAATATTAGTGGACAAAATAGACTGTCTAAAAAATGTCACACCAATTTGATGCTGTGGTCAACATCGTGCAAACGAATGAAAATTTATAAAAAGTGAGTCCCTATGTGATATTCTTAGTTGCTTTTCTTTTTATAATAAAACATGTTTTAAAAATTACTCTAGTATTAAATATACACTATACCTTTGTTGCTAAAATCCTGCCAGAATTGAAAAATGAGGCAGAAGAATAGCATTTTGGGTAAGGCATTGGTCACAACAAGAGGAAGGAAAATAGCGAGTAGTAATAATAGTACAATATGGAAGTAGAGACACAGACCCTCGGGGCAAGAAGAGCCTGCAGAGGTTAATTAGCCCATCTGACTCCTTTAACTGTATTTTGGGAGATAGTATTATTCTGCAATATAGCACTTCCACATTTCTTTTCTGTAAGTGCATACAAGATGGACATAATTCTATAGTCTCCGTTATCCTTGGGGAATATGCCCTAAGATCCTGAGTAGATGCCTGAAACCTTGCATAGTACTGAACCCCATATATAATACATTTAAAAAATATGTAACTATGATAATGTTTAATTTATAAATTAGGTACAATAAGAAATGAACAACAACAACTAATAATAAAATAGAACAATTATAATATTGCACCAGCATCACCACTTTTGTGTTTTGGGACATCATTGAGTAAAATAAGAGTTCCTTGAACACAAGCACTGTGGTAACGTGACAACCAAGAGAGCTACTACGTGACTAATAGACAAATGGCCACCTGAATACAGCGTGGAGACACTGGACGAAGGGAGGTTACACGTCCCAAGTGCGATGAAGTGGGATGGTGAGAGATTTCCTCACGCTGCTCAGAATGGGGCACAATTTAAAATGTATGAATTATTTATTTCTGAAATTTTCCATTGAATATTTTCAGACTGCAGTTGACTGAGAATAACCGAAACCATGGAAAGTGAAACCACAGATAAGGGGAGGACTTCTGTACCACATGTTCTAAAAGTTATGACTAAAAGTTCCAAGGTTCAATGAAAAGAAAAGCCCACTCTCAGGGCTTAACTCTGTAAATCTGAGCATAGCAATTTAAGAGACAGGGTTGCACATAGGTTTTGATGTCTGAGGGCGCTGGATTTGAATACTCTCTTTACCTCTTCTTAGAGAGCTGTAAGTGTTAGATGATTCTCCATGTGTTTCTCACACGTCTGTACTTCTTGTTTCAGCTTTTGCATCAGAGAATCTATTCAAGGATGTTTGTAAAGTGAATAGTCTTTGAAGATGCAATGCCTCCTTCCAGGTCAGTGAGCAGATGCATTTGCTATTCTAGATAATAAAAATTATGGCTTTTTTGGGGGACAAAAGTTGGATGAGTTTACTAGCAGCCCCCTCACAAGATTGGAGGTTTGCTAAGCTTGGGGTTTCTTAGCTCTCAGGCCCACAGCATGTGTGTCATCCACCTGGACTGATCCCCACTGATTTCAAGGGGAACTTGAGTGACCAACTGTCCTGGTTTGCACAGGACCTTCAATGTTAAAATTGAAACAGTCCTGGGCAAAATGAGATGGTTGGTCACTTCAGCTGGGAAACTGATGAGTACCTGATGCTTACACAGCTGTCTGCTGTGCCATAAAAATGAAGTCCTTTGTCTCTGACCCAGGAATCATATGTCTTTTGTGAGCACACATGAAACTGGCAGGCTAACTCATTAGCTTGGAAGTAGGGTAGAGTGTCGGACACCTCACAGTTCTTGATTGTGAGATGTTTGGCAAGTACTTTCCTAAGTCTCCATTTTCTTTACTGTAAAATGCAGATGTCAACATCTGCCTCAAAGAGTTGTCAGTAAGAAATGTACCATTTTTTCAGAGTCCTTAGCCTGCGCACTCTGCCCAGGACATAAGTCTTCAACAGATAATTGACAGTTCGTAACTATAATTCTTATTAGATAGAATTGTTCTAATTCAGTCATCTAATTGGTTGGGTTGGGTGTGGTTTGTATATTTGTATCTTCTTCTCTGTGTCTTTATATAATGGAATATATCAGATTTAAAATGTTCAATTAAGAATTTTGATCATTTTGATTACCAAGATCAGATTGATTCATAGTTGAGTCTACTAATTGATTAAAACGCCCTCCAACTGAATAAATTGGTAACCCTATATAGTTGTTGCACTTTTTGTAAAGCTCTTTGCAATCTGGTAAAAACAATGCCTAATGGTGTTTAATGAATGACCTTTGACCTCCTCTCTTAAAGATCTCCAGGAAATCAAGTTCCAGGTAACACTCTTGAGAGATTATTTGTATGGAAAAATATGGAAGCATTTCACTTTGATCATATAAAATAAATGTCATATACATACCATTCATCTCAGCTGTCATGGCAAACAAAGTTGAAAAATAGCATTCCCATTATTTTTTGTATTTCCAAAGATTTTACATATTTTTGTTGTTATTGATATGTGATATATTTATGGCTCTTATTTCCAATAGTCAGAGACAATTTTCTTTTTTCTTTTTTTTTTTACATATAGAGTCCTTCTCTGTTGCTCAGGCTAGAGTGTAGTGGGACGATCATGACTCACTGTAACCTCAAACTCCTGGGCTCAAGAGATCCTCCCACTTCAGCCTCCTGAGTAACTGGGACTGCAGGTGCATGCCACCATTCCTGGCTTATTTTTGTTTTTCTTTGTGGAGATAGGGTCTCACTATGTTGCCCAGGCTGGCTTCCAACTCCTGGCCTCAAGTGATCCTCCTACCTCAGCTTTCCAAAGTGCTGGGATTATGGGCTTGAGCTACTGCACACAGCCAACAGTTTTCTTCAGAAGAAAAAGAACCCCAGTTTTTCTTGATTTGGAGGATTCAGAATAACAAACATCTGGGCAGTCTTTCGCTCATTGGGAGACATGGATAATGCTCATATTTTGTGTGACAAAGGAACATAACATTCCTTTCATGGTTACAAAGAAAAGCACATTTAAACTGAATGTGGTTATGGGATGATTTGAAGCTGTCGAGGAAAATGGATCCCATTTGGGACGCTGTGATTATACCTCAGCCAGTTCATTTCATGTGCAAGACAAGAATGACAAACAGGAACGAAAACCCAGAGCCGCTGCCTCTACTCAGATATCATAAAGAGTGGGTAGAGTTCACACATTATCCTATTTCTGTTTTCAAATACTGATTTCCATTTCACTCACAGGCTCAGTTCAGTTCTGGTTGTTTTGCAAATGTAAAATGAGACTCAGTAAATTCACTCTGAGGCCATCTGACTTGATGTTTTCTGCACTGGCAGCTGCCTTGGTAGTTTCCTTGGATCAAACATGGGGATTTATGGCTTGATATTTATTTGTAGGAAATAGAAAACACTCAGAAACGTTGCCTAAAGGAGCCAACTAAAGTCTTGGTGTGATGTAACCATATGAACGTGGGGCATCCCTCTCTGGCTAAAGGTGGAAATCCTCCAACAGCCTCAAATGTTCTATCAGTTTCTGTAAGGAAACTAGAGCCACCAGTAATGACCACTAATGTACATTTTGATTTTTTATCTTATTTATGTATTATGATGGAGGTAAAATTGGCATAAACATATTTTTATATTTGAAGAACTGTTCCTGTTTTCCTCTCCAATTCAGTGGCTCTGCCCTGAGCCAGGAACTCCTTTCTCCAACTCCTAATGGCTCAAGCTCTGAACATACCTTTCTTTACCCCAAGGCCTCATCTTTAGACAGTGGCCCCTTTATGCTGCAGGCCGAAGGCTCTGTGGCTTTCTTACTCCTGAGCTGTTAATGAGATATCTGCTGGCAGCTCTCTCGGCAGTCCTAGAGCCTATTGCTCCATGACTCCATCAGGCTTTCATTTATCCTCCACCCTTCCTCCTGGACAGGCCTCCATCTCTCCCTCACAGGGTTGCAGTTCTGCAATTCTGCCCTAAGTTGATTTTTATTATTATTTTAAAAATATTTATTTAGCCTCAGCTGTGTGCTTTCCAAAGCATTGGGAGACAGCTTTGGACAAGTGGTGACCTCTGCTGAAACCTGGCCTTCTGGTCCAGGTTGTGCTGTGTAGCTTTGCCTTCTGCCCCAACCCTGCTATTCTCCCTGTATTCATTTTCTCAGGCTGCTGTAATAAACTACCGCAAACTGGGTTGTTTAAATGACAGAAATTTGGCTGGGCATGGTGGCTCACGTCTGTAATCCCAGCACTTCGGGAGGCTAAAGTGGGTGGATGGCTTGAAGCCAGTAGTTCAAGACCAGCCTGGCCAACATGGAGAAAACCCATCTCTATTAAAAATACAAAAATTAGCCGGGCGTGGTGGTGCATGCCTGCAGTCTCAGCTACTTGGGAAGCTAAGGCATGAGAATCGCTTGAACCCAGGAGGTGGAGGTTACAGTGAGCTGAGATTGCACCACCACACTATAGCCTGGGCAACAGAGGAAGACCTCGTCTCAAAAAAAAAAAAAAAGGAAAAAAAGAAATGTGTTATCTCACAATTCTGGAGGCCAGAAGTTCAAAATCAAGAAATCAACAGGGCCATGCTCTCTTTGAAGGCAACAAGCGTGATCTGTTCCCAGTCTTTCTTCTGGCCTCTGCTAACATCAGGTATTCTTGGCTTGTACATGGCCATCTTCCCCTGTGTCTCTTTGTGTCAGCTTCCCTCTGTGCGTGTGCCTACCTCTGTGCTCAAACTTCCCCTTTTCATAAGGGCACAGTCATATTGGGTTAGGGCCCACCCTAAGTAAGGGTTTCATCCTCACTTGATCATCAATCAACAAATCCTATTTCCAAACGAAGTCATGTTCATAGGTACTAGAGGTTAGGACTTCAATATATTTTGGGGGAACACAACCCAACCCATAACAGTCCCATTGCCTTCATTCTGCTTTTAGTGAAGGACCAGAAAAAGCTTATCAAGAAACTGATCTAAGACTCAGGCCATGGTATGAGCCCAGGCAGCTGGCTCAGGGGCAGTGAAAGCTAAATTCCAACCAGGCCTGCCTCCAAGCCACACCCCCTGAGCCTTCTACCACAATGTATGACGCACCCCAGGAGGCTTCAACCCCCCAAAAGGGTTTTTTTTCTCCCCAATTTGCACCAAGGTGCTCTGCAAGCTGGCTGAAGTCTCACGAGGTGAATGTCTGGTTTATTCTCAGACATCCGCTATGCTGAACACAGATTTTTTTCCCCAATTCCGTTGCTTTATGCTTATAATCTTGTATAAACTCTGTAGTTCATCTTGCTTTAAAAATGAGTTTAGGCTTCTTTTAGCAGAAATAGCATTACTATTATAATTTTTCTGATCAGTCCAAAATTTGTTTTTCTGCAAAAGCTGTCAAGGTTCAGAAGAAGGCAGCATAACAAGCCTCTGCTGTGTGTCAAATGAATTAGCATCCAGGCAGGTCAGGCAGCCTGGCTTCTACCTTCTATCCCGCCTTCACATGTGCCTCACAGGCTCAGCATATGAAAAGCTGGAAGAAACAATTGTCACTATTTTCTCACAGCAGCCAACTGTGGAATGAAAATGGAGATCTGGATTTGCTTATTATTTGCAAAGTTCCAGATATATTTCGCTAGTAGTTTATAATTAAAACAGAAAATACCATCCACCACAGAGTGAACCTCCTCTCCCAGCAGCATGATTGAGCACTGAAGCATCTGAATCACTTTTACATCTAGTCATTGTCCATTAAATTCGCTGGACAACAGTAGCCCAGGCTCAGCGTTCTAATTCTGGAGTTTGGCAAACATGGACAGGATCTCGGTTGTTCACGGGGATGGGAGTGCCAGCTTCGGAGAGACCAGCCTGAACAGCATCTGTCTCTCCATTTAGTGCTGACGCTGTGCTCAGCATTCCCATGGATTTATTTGCCTGGGCATCTTTGCCAGACTAGTCGGGTACATTTGAATGGGGACCATGTTTCCTTGCCTACAACCTCTCTGGAGAGCTCACAGGTACAGGACTCTGAAATAATGAACTAATTGCTCATATAAGCTGTAAAAAAGCTATGGTATATCAGAATCTACCATGGGGATAGATTTAGGGGTAGATTAATAATTTTTGTCAGCATATACTGCCTTTCTAAGTAAAGTCTGAGCATGTTCCCCTAATATTTTTAGATAAAACAAAGGATTTTTACATTCCCTTTTCTTCTTTATCTACAGTGATGGTTTACTGTTGTGCAGAAGAGCCTGATTTTTGCTCATTAACTCATATGTTCATACAAATATTATAATAAAATATTCCCAGGTGGTTAAATCAGAGAGCCAGGAGCTCTGATGTGAATGGTAGACAGGGCTTCTTAGAAGCAAAATGAGAGTGAATATCCAAGAGGCCTGTGAAAATGACCCTGGGGAGGGGTAGCCCAGGAGGTCCACTTTGTAGCTGTCCTGCTATGAAAAGAAACAGGGGCTGTGTAAAGCCTCTCAGGGCTGGTGCTGGCTGCAGCAGAGTCAGGGCCTCCGGGCAGCAGAGGCCCGCCCCCGCTCCACCCCAGGCAGAGACCAGGTTTAGGACCTGCAGTGTTGACTGTTGGGCTGGGGGAGGAGGAGGGAGAGGGGTTGGGGAGGGCTTTGCGGCAGGTGGGGAGATAGAGGTGGGAGCAATATGGGGGGCAGGGGAAAGGAATGGGTGAGGCGCTGTAGTTCTCAAGGGCATAGCAGCAGTCCCCACCACTACGCCACTTTTGCCCTGTGGTTTTTGGATGTCCTCCCAAATGCCCAGCCTCCAAGCATACTTCTCCAGCTTTCCTGATAATATTGGATGAGCCTCCCTCAATCCTTTTAATAAACCCCTTTTCTGCCTAAATTCACCAGTCAGTGTCTGTCACTTGCAGCTAAGACCCTAACTGATGTGGGTATTCTGCTAGGGAAGCTAGAATGTGAACCTAGGCAGCTGGACTACAGAGCCCACACTCCTAAGCCCAGCAGGAGCCACCACTACCATGGGCCAGTCACTGTGTCAGGAGGAGGGGGACCATACAGATGATTGCCCAAAATGGACACTTTTGTGAATGAAAAGGGATTCTCTTTATAATTGTGCCAGGACTGTTCTGGGCTTCTACCTGCATGCCCTTCTGAGGTATTATGCCTTTTTCCTTATGCTATGGAGGTTAACGGGATCTGCTGAAAATTATATATGTAGTTTAGGGCCCAGAGCTAAGGGTCAGACACAATCCTGTTTCAATTATCCAACGGCAGTGGTTAATTTTATGTGTCAACTTGGCTGGGTCAAGGGATGTCCAGATAGCTGGTAACGCATTATTTCTGGGTGTGTCTGTGAGCGTGCCCTGGGAGAGATGGGCATTTGAATTGGTGGACTCAGTAAATAAGGTCGGCCCTTATCAATGTGTGTTGACTTCACCCATCCGTTGAGGGCCTGACTAGAATGAAGAGGTGGAGGAAGAATGAAGTTGTTCTCTTCTTGAGCTGGGATGTTTCTCTTCTCCTGCCTTAGTCATTGGAGATTCTGGTTCATGGGCCTTTGGGGCTTTATACAAGTTCTTTCTCCCTTCCTGCTTGTCAGTTCTCAGGCCTTTATATTTGGACTGAATTACATCCCTGGCTTTCCTGTTCCTCAGCTCCAGATGGCAGATCTTGGGACTCCTCCACTTGCATAACTACATGAGCCAATTTCCATAATAAATCACTTATCTATCTATCTATATCCTATTGGTTCCATTTCTCTGGAGAACCCTGATTAATATACCAAGATAAAGTCAGGAATGTCTATTCCGCTAAGTGCCCATTTAATTTCTTTACCAGCAAATATGAAAACCCTATTTAAAGAGTAGACTTTTCTAGAAGGATAATAATGCCTACCTGCCTTGAAGTGTATATGCAAAAGTATTCTAGATTATGCTCACCAGGGACAGTAAGTTTAAGAAGAAAATGAAGCAAAAAGGAAAGAACTGCATTATTTTTAAGGAGTCCATGAAATTAACAAACCATGAAATGAATTGGTAAATTGAGGATATACCTGAGATAAGGTTAGCGGTTCCATGGAAAACTGTAGGGCAGAAACATAGAGATGTTTTATTCTCTTAGCTTTTCCCTTGAGCAAAGCCTTCCATTTGTTTGAAAAAAATACACATGAGAAACTGCAGAAAAGAGCAAGGCCCCAAAGGACAAAGTCAGGCCACAAGACAGAATGGGTAAACTGCCTTCCAAAGAGGGTTTCTGTCAATTGATAGGCCCTTGGTTAACCATCTTAAAGAGTTTGGATCTGCAGGCATGGATTAAGCAAAAATGGGGCTTGAAGCTGGAGCAGAGCTTAAAGGTTCTGCATAGATTAGGGAGTAGGAGAATAAGGGAGGGAGAAGCCAGAGGGACTGGGAACCATATGGAGAAGGCTTGGAGAAAAAAGCTTTCCTACGTCAATTCTGTTGGGGGCAAGACCAGAGCGGGCATTTAAGAGAAGATAAGTATCTAATGTGCTGCCTGATTTGACCTCTCTTTGTTATTCACAGAGCTTCAGTAAAGACCAGAAAAATGAAATCCAAATGCTAGCTGTAACGAGTTTCTTGTGAGAATCAGTGAAGGGTCTGTGTTCTGCTTTCAAGTTGCCATGGGACCAGGATGTAGTTAATGCACTTGGGTGAAGGGGTAGCTGACCAGTGGGTATCTTCCTTGATAAAATGTGCTTATTTTTTTACAGGATACAAAATTACAGCTAGATAGGTGGAATAATAAGTTCTAGTATTTCATACCACTGTAGAATTACTATAGTTAATGACAATACATAGTTGCAAATGGCTAGTAGGAGGATATTGAATACTGCCAACACTGAAAAAGTGTCGGATAAATGTCTGAGATGGTGGATATGCTAAGTGCCCTGATGAGATCGCTGTATATGACACATATCAAAACATCACAATGTACCCCATGAATATGGACATTTATTACTGATTAAAAATAAATACATATATACATAAAATAAAAATACTTAAAAAATTTAAAATGTGCTTATTTTGAAACTTGGTAGGGAGTCAGGAGAGGAGGGAAGAAAGAAACATCAGTGGACTAAGGAGACCATAACTCTGGGAGAGATGGCATTGATGAGATGAGGAATAACACAAAGAAAGAGAAAAAGGGTTAGAATTTCAGAGAGCATTTGAGAAGGGAATCTGTCAAGATTTTAACTCAAGTACAGACATGGAGTGACAGAGCATGATGAAGAGAGGGACAGGTGATGCAGACATCCCTGTAACACTGAGGCTTAAATAGGTTGCATCACGAGTCCTAGAGAAACATGGTTAAGAGGCTCAGCTAGACAAGAAACTTGGAACACCTTGGGACAAGTTTCAGCAATGTTGTTAAAGATTACCCTACTGAGCTTTGGTGAAGCCATGGATTTTGTTCACCCATTTTCCTTAGTTTTTCTTTCTCCCATTATTGCTTATTATTTCTCTAATTACACCTATAGATTAAGCAGGCTGTACATGGTGGGAAAAGGCACACTTGTGACTTTTCTTTTACTCCTACTTCTTCCTCTATTTACTTCCAATTTCTGTCCATCTTCCAGAGCAGAGAGTCCAAACATTTTTGAGCATAAATACGTTTTAATATAAAAAATATGCAGGCCAAGCATGGTGGCTCATGCCTGTAATCCAAGTATTTTGGGAGACCAAGGTGGGTGGATCACTTGAGGTCAGGAATTTGAGACCAGCCTGGCCAAGATGCTGAAATTTCATCTCTTCTAAAAACACAAAAATTATCTGGGTGTGGTAGTATACACCTATGGTCCAAAATACTTGGCTTGGGAGGCTGAGGCATGAACATTGCTTGAACCTGGGAGGTGGAGGTTGCAGTGAGCCAAGATTGCACCATTGCACTCCAGCCTAGGTGACAGAGCGTGACCCTGTCTAAAAAAAAATCTAGAAAAATTATAAGAGCATTTGTTTCTACTGATTAAAAAATACATATAGTCAAAAATATTGCTAATGCAGTAACATTTCAATCAAATATTTCTTATTAATTTTAACAGCATCCATAAACAGTTGAAAATACACATGTATTTGTTAGAAGTAGACTAACTGTAACAGATCTGAAAACTGGTGGCTTAAACAACATAGAACTTATTTCTCCATCACATGAAATGTGGTGTTGGGCTCCACAATCACTGGCAACCTAGGCTACGTCCAGCTTTTGAGTTCATAGGCACTAGAGTGGCTCTTGTCATCACTATCCATGATAGAAGTCTATCTAACATTTCTGCATCTTGAGATGTAGGGTGAAGAAAAGAGGAGGAGAAGGGGCTAAGGACGCACATCTTAGTTGTCTCTTAAGGACATTTCTGGAAATTACCATGTTATCTGTTTCCTGTTACATCCCATTGGTCAGAGCTTAGACATACCTCTACATCTAGCTGCAAGGGAGGCTGGGAAATAGTGTCTTTATTCCTGGCTGTCATGTGCTCAGATAAACTGTGGACACTCAAGAAGTGAAAATTTATAATGTGCTTATTTTTAAACTTAGCAGGGATTATTATTTGGGGTAACTAGCATTTTCTGCCCCAACAGATGTGTGTCATTTGCCCACAGCCACATGGCAATTTAGTGCAGGGTCAGGACTAGATAGAAGCTAGTTACCTAAATTTCCTGCTGTCTTCTGTCTTGTATCATTTTTATTCTCACTCCTTATCTTGTCTACTGGATGGTGTACATATCTTTATCATGGGTATATGGGTAGATGCCTCTCTGGTTTTCTTAAATTGTCATTTTCCCTTATGTTTGCGTGACATTCTGGTAATATTTAATATTTGTGATGCTGTGTGTGAGTCTTCTTGCCATACTTAATCCCACATAGCATAATACTATCAAGTCACCACGGATGAGAGATTTGGGGTTTAGGATGGTCCCTGAGGCACCAAAGAAAGTGCAGAAAAAGCAAGGAGCAAATAAGAATTGGTTGCAGCTCACGAAGTAATTCTCAAGATAATCAGGAGAACTGCCTCTGGCAGAGACTGAGATGAGACTCTTGAGAGTAGGTAAGAGGGTAAAATATGTGAATAATAAAGGAAGTCTTAGTGCTTGGGTGGTCTCTTGTGTAATATGCTTTCAGAAGGTGAAAAAATATTTATGATTTTTGACTATGTTGTTGCTGTATACAGCTCAACACTAAGGATGAGAGCTTTATCATTTGAACAGGGCATAATAACCATGGCTTTCAATTTCTTTTTCTTTTTCCTTTGTGCACTATTTTGAAGTACCAAATAAAATTGGGGTATCAACATTTGCAGAAATCTGACATATCCTACTCTACACAGTATCTTAACTTCCAAATCTTGCCCAAATTATTCTTTTGGCCAACCCTTTCTCATCTTTGAAATTTATTTATGTATAAATTCATATATATATATGAATTTATATATAAATATATATAAATTAATTTCAAAGATGAGAGAGGTTTGGCCAAAAGAAGCATATTATGTATATTATATAATGTATATGTATATTATATAATATATAAATAATAAATAATATATAATATGTATATTATATAATGTATAATATATATAAAAAACTAATAACTTCTTAGCCCTTTTGTAAAGCCAGACCCTCATTTTTTATCACAGCAAAAGGATGAATGCATAGATATAGTTGTATAGATGTGTATATAAATATAGTTTAGATTTGTATGCCTTTCTTCAGAAAGTGTGGAGCCAACTTTTTTTTTTTGAGATGGAGTCTCATTCTCTCACCTAGGCTGGAGTGCAATGGCACAATCTTGGCTCCCTGCAACCTCTGCACCCTGGGTTCAAGCAATTATCCTGCCTCAGCCTCCCAAGTAGCTGGGATCACAGGCATGTGCCACCTTGCTATTTTTGTGTTTTTAGTAGAGACGGGGTTTTTCCATGTTGGTCAGGCTGGTCTTGAACTCCCTACCTCAGATGATCCACCCATATTGGCCTCCCAAAGTGCTGGGATTACAGGCATAAGCCACTGTGCCCGGCCAACCAATTCTTGACTCTGGTGTAGAATGTCTTTGGCTGGCTGACTGCTCACAGCATGATGAGGCAAAGGAATCAGTTTGGGTATAATCAAGGAAGTGGATTACTGGGAGTATTATAGAGGAAAGGATTCATTACACAATTGTGGGAGAAGCTGGGGAAGTAAGACCTGAAAGGAGGAATTGGAAGATCAGAGAAAAATTGTTAATCTGCCCCCAAGATGGGCAATTTGGAACTTGCCGGGGAATCTGGGAAGCCAAATAGTCAGTTGGCAGAGCTGGACCATGAAGGAAAGCTGGTTGAAAGGTATGATCTCTACATAGCAATTGCTTCTGAGGGTCTGCAGGCAGCATCTGGCAGTGGGCTGTCAGATGCGGTTGGTCAGCAGTGTTGGCAGTTAGCAAAAGCTGAGCACAGAGCAGGAGAGAGTAAGGAGAAGCTGTGAGCGGCTGTCTCCTCTCCATCTGTCTGTCACCTTCAGAGAATAATGGCTACTGCCTTACTCCTGCCTTCTAAATCTTGCACAAATTCTTCTTTTGGCCAATTCTCTCTCAGAACCATATGGGGTTCTGGGAAATGTGATTCTAGATAAACCCAGTTGACACAGTACATATTCACATAGTAAAATAGTCAAATAAAGGAAAATTATTGTTTGTACATTTTAAGGAAAATTCTAATACTAGTGGGCCCCCAGTTCACCTGGGTCATATATTCACAGGTATGAAAATGACAGAGTCATAGAAAATTTGTCAGTTGCAAAATATCACACAATGTTTATATTGTATGAGTATGAAATTGCTGTAAAATCTTGCCCTTAATATTCCCATTATAGATATGGTTTTGGTTTCTAGTGGATAGAGGGGAAAACTGTCTAGGGGAATTAGTTGAAATACTGAATGCTTTCCTGAGTTTGACAGAGTATTGAGAACAGAGGGCTATACTCTGTGGACCATAAAGTATCCCACACCATTTACAAAGGTGATTTATCCCAGTAACAATTTCACTAATAGTTTCACACTTGGTGATTATTAATTCTCATTACAGATTATTTCCCTTAGCTCCGTTATGCTTTAATCTCAGCTGTTTTCTGGCACATTAACAGTATGGCAGACCCCCAAAGGAAGGCTGGTCACAGACTTTATGTGATGCAGAAGATAATTTGGCCAGTGAATTGGATGAATTGGAAAACTCAAGTAGGATCTTATTCTCCTCAGAAGACTCTAGGAGGCTGTGGAATCTCAAGTGTGAATAGCCTTGTCCTCTATAGAGTAGAGGTCTTGGAGAAGCATTAGGTGGACAGCAGCCAGAGAAGAGGCCTCTTTAGTCTTTTTGGGGGGAACTCACATTATATTGGAAAGTATATGCTACTGTTTCAACCTTGACACTTTATCCATTCCCTTCCAGGCTCTGACTAGGTTGGGAGGCATCAAGAGGCGGTGTCTCTTCCTCCAAAGGCTTCCATGAGCCATCTGCAGGGCTGGCCCAAGACCAAACCATGGAAGAGGATGACAGCACCTTCTCTGATGCCTCTTTGGCCCTTTACACACTCCCTTCCCTGGTTCTAGGTGTCCTCATGAAGACTTTGAGTTTGTTTTTTGGTATTTTTGAGACAGATAAGTCTTGCTTTGTTGCCCAGGCTGGAGTTCAGTGGCATGATCTCAGCTCACTGCAACCCCCACCTCCCAGGTTCAAGCAATTCTCCTGCCTCAACCTCCTGAGTAGCTGGGAGTACAGGTGTGTGCCACCACACCTGACTAATTTTTGCATTTTTAGTAGAGATGGGGCTTCACCATGTTGGCCAAGCTGATCTTCAACTCCTGACCTCAGGTGATTCACCCACCTTGGCCTCCCAAAGTGCTGGAATTATAGACATGAGGCACCTTGCCCAGCCCTCGTGAAGACTCTGGTTGCCCAAGGTCACTCAGTGTTGTTCACTCCTTAGGCCAGCTTTCACTGGCCAGTGCTTTACTTGAGACTTTCAATTCCTCTGCTTCTGTAAAAACATTCCATTGCAGTGACCCTCTGTGACCTTCCCTGAGCTACATCACAATACTGCTGATGGCTCCGACAATTCTCAGTCAGTAAGAGCCTCCTCAATGGTGGCAATTGGGTGTGTTTGGCTTCCCAGGTTTCCCTGCCAGTTCCAAATTAAACAATCTGATAGACAATAATTTGGGCAAGCCTTTGGAAGTTTCCACTGGCCACCTACTCCACCTACATGTAGGGTAAATTACACACATAAATGTCTGTTTGGTTAGTTGTTAATGCAATTGATGGCTAGTGATTGCTCAAACTCAAACTTCATACTTGTTCTCCATCTGTTAGGTACTTAATAAATGCCTGTCAGCCGAAGTCATTTTTATTTATTTATTTTTACACAGCACATTAAAAAATAAAAGACATTTATTCCGCGTCATGATCAAACTATTATATTTAACAATCAACAGCCTGGGTGCAAAAAAAAAAAAAAAAGTCTACCTTAAAACCCTTTGTTGGAATGCTTTCCACTTTCCACAGAACAGAAACTAAAATAACCTGTTATACAATTAGTCACAAATACAGTCCTCAAGTTTTTTGCCCATACACATGAGTATTTGTCTAAAACATGTCTCCTTTGTAGCAGCTAGGCCCTGCCACCAATGTGCTTGACTGAGTCCACAAATCTGTTGTAACCTGTAGCTTCCCTGTCACTTCTCTGACTCTCCTCTCCTGCTAAGTTTTGTTTCCTAATTAAAATCTTCTGCCACTGCCATAGCTACTGCTGCTACTGGAACCGCCATAGCTACCTGGGTTTTGTGGCTTGGCAAAATATTGGCTGCCACCACCACAGGGACCAGAGCTTCTGCCTCCAAAGTTTCCTCCCTTCGTGGGTCCAAAATTTGAATACCGATTGTTGTAATTGCCAAAATCATTGTGGCTTCTACCACCTCCAAAATTGCTTCCATTATTACCAAATCCATTCTAGCCATCCCCACTGCCACCATATCTACCACCACACAGCTGCCACCAAAGCCACCACGACCACTGAAGTTTCCTCGACAAAGTTGTCATTCTCACCGAAACCACCTCCACGCCCACCACCAAAGTTTCCAGAACCACTATAACCTCTTTGGCTGGGTGAAGCACTCGCCATCTCTTGCTCTGACAGGGCTTTCCTAACTTCACAGCTGTGGCCATTCACAGTATGGTATTTCTGAATGACAGTCTTATCCACGGGGTCATGGCTGTCAAAGGTTACAAAGGCAAGGCCCCTTTTCTTGCCACTGCCTCGGTCAGTCATGATATCAATCACTTCCATTTTTCCACACTGTTCAAAATAATCTTGTAGGTGATTTTCTTCAGTGTCTTCTTTGCTGCCACCAATAAATATCTTTTCACAGTTAAGTGGGTACCTGGTCTTTGAGAATCATCTCTTGAGATAGTTCTCTTTGGTTCCTCAACTCTTCCATCCGCCTTGTGTGGCCTTGCATTCCTGGCTGCATCCACCTCCTCCACATTGGCATAGGTGACAAACCCAAAGCCTCTGGAGCACTTGGTGTTTGGATCTCTCATTACCACAGTCTGTGAGCATTCCCCACTGCTCAGAATGGATCCTCAGGCTCTCTTATTGGTTCTTTCAAAGCTCAACCCTCCAATGAAAAGATTCCTCAGCTGTTCGAGGTCTTTCGGAGACCCTGACAGCAAGGAGAAGAGAGACTTTAACGATGCTTCTAAGGTGGCGTCCATGGGCAAAAAAGTGGTTGACATAGTTTTGAATAGTCTTTGTTCAAGGGTTTTACTCTCTAAATTACAGAGACAAGTGGGACATCAATAATCCAGGAAAGAGTTAGCAGGAGTTTCAGATAAAGAGTAGTAATTATGGGTGGCAGGGTTGGGCGTGTGGCCAGGTGAGCAGAGTCCCTAGCAAGGATATGCGAGGCTCTAGGCCAGGGGATTCAACATATTTCAGCTTGTGGCAAGATTTGGAAAAGGAGGCGAGTCATCATTGGAGTCATGGAAAAGGCCCAACTGCAAGTGTCCAAACAAAATAACTGAGACCAACTCAGCCAGTGCCTGAAGGGATTCAGACCACTCCTAGGAGCATGTTTTCTTTTTCAACAGGTCTTGGGTCTCCTTTCATGGGTCCTATCAGGGTCTCAGTCCTGCAGGGTTTAGACCCTGCTGCTCAAGGCTAGGCATTTTAGACCCTTCTACTATGCTTCTATAGATCTGACCGCTCTAGGTACTTCACATAAGTGGAGACATAAAATATCCCACCTGTAAGTGGACTACAGGTGTGAGCGACCATGCACGGCCTTACCTGGCATTTTTGACAGCACGTGTACCTTACAAAGATTTTGTAAGCTTGTCTTGGAGTGTGGGGCATTTGAATGTGATAGCTGTACCATTCATTACATGAATGAATGGGTTGGACTTGTCTTTGGTGGTCTGTACTCCGTTCCCGTGATGATAGCTGTGAATAGTGTCCTGGTAGCCAAATATAACTCAACTTTGCTCCCAGAAAATGAAAACATGTTTAAAAACTTGGTGGATTAGAAATGCCTAACCTCTTTTTAGAAAGTTGTGATTGTCCACTTTACTCCAGACTGTTTGCAGCAAACCTTGGGTCTAGACAACATAAACTACTCATCAAAGCCTTCTGTTACCTCAACCTGGCCAGAAACTCACAGATTCTAAGCAAATATGTATACAAAAACATTAAAAAAAAAAAAAAAAAAAACAAGTGGGAGGACAAGGACAGTGTGGAGTGGCAGTGGTGGGAATGGTAGGCTTGCCTTTTGATGGGGTGGTGGCAGGGGGTGGGCAGAGAGAGGAAGCTTCCCAACCTCCTCCCTGTGAGTCTCTCCTGCCCTGGGCAGGCAGGGCTCTTGTGGCAGAGCTATGGAAGTCACAGGACATGGCTGCATGCCATTGGCGTCCACATTTTTAATTTCCTGTTATTTAAAGAGCATCGAAAACGCAACATAGAGTATGTTGTTTTTCAAACTAATTTGTGTGTTTGTTATACTTAATTTCTTGCTTACGTTTTCTAAATGAGAATCCTTTACTTCTGCCTTTAGGAAGTGTTTTCTGAGCCAGTTATTCCTGAATCTTCCTGGCTTCTTCTGTTTTTTTTTTCTGAGGAGGCTCTCAGTATTGATGCTCCTGTTGGCCTTTCTTCAGCCTGGCAGGGAGGGCACCCCAACCAGTCAGGAACCCACTTCTCACCTGGGAGAGAAGCCAGCTCAACACAGGGATCCACCTGCCTTCAACCCTGCGAAAAGCCAGCTTTAGAGCTGATCGTTGACCTAGTTACCATTTCCACACTAGCATAGTGTGGGTGTGATAAGCCTGGGTTTGTCTGGGCAAAGAACATCGCATCCCCATGAATGTGAAGGTGGCAATCCAAGGCCTGGCCTTATTTCACAAGCGTCTTTACAGCCAGTGACTCTCCTAGTCACCATTGTGGAGACTCCTTTCTCCTGCACACATTCTCCAGACAGGTTCTTACCTGACCTAGGATGGCTGGAAGGAAGGGGAAGGGAGGGACGGACTCTGCCGTCAGGAGGCCGTACTCTGGCTCAGTCAGTCATTAGGAACTTGTGCCGACTTGGTAGGAGCCATCTACTTGAAAACCACACTGTTCAGCAATGCATGTTCACACACAGACCTTAGAAATCTATTAAGTATTGGGCTGCCCTTCTATGACCGATTAATATGCCTGGTGCCTTTTGAAAAAATTTTACTTGAAAATTAACAAGTTTCTTGTAAAAAAAAAAAAAAAAGAACAAACGCAAGCAATATAGAAATGTGAAATGTAAAAGCCCCCATTCTCCCTCCTCATCCCAGCTCTCCAGTGCTGGGTGTGTATCCGTTCAGATAAGTTCTACATACGCACATGTGCACACACACACACACACATCTTCACATACTTAGAAAAAACCAAATAGGTCTTATTATGCGTACAGCTATACCATGTGCCTTTATCAATGATCACATCAATTAGCTTTTTCTATGTTAATTTAGTTTTTTTTTTCATTTTTAAAGAAAAAGTGTAACAACAAGAAAAGTCATTGGCTTTCTGATAGGTATGTATTCAGACGAGGTTCTGTAGCTCCACTAAGCCAAGTTTAGCTGAGAATTGCTGGTACAACTGACCCTGGGCTGCCAGCTCCCTGGCCACTGCTGCCTCCTCTCACCCCCAACCCCCATGCATGTGTGCACGACAAGGACTGTAGCATCTTATCAGGTACCCATGGAGGCGCAGGCATGAACTCCTGGCAAGGGAGAGTCAGCACATGGCCAGTTTGGCTGGAAATGAAAAAACTGGAAGGCCTCCTGGCTCAGTAGTGACCCTGGGTTTGGCAGAAGTGCTTCAAACGCTGTCTGCTTTAGTGGATGCTGATGCCATTTCTCCTTTTGAATGGTCTAGCATTGCTTGTCAGGCAGAATCTCCAACAGCTTATGATTTGTTTGTGGCCCAGACACACTAAGGGGGTCAAGTAGCTGGAGTCTTGGTTTCTTTATCCCTACCTGTGGTTTGGAGGCATTTTGCCAATTCTATTTTAGGGACGTAGGGGATGTGGGGGTAGGTGGGGGAGCTTTGATCTTATATGTAACGATTATAAAGGAACTTGAGTCTGACATATTCCTTTGGAAAGTCATGATTTGAACAATTGTTTGCTCTTTACAGGTTAATTCTCTTGACGAACACCCTCTCTTGTAAACTGCATCTCTGTGATGGTGACTTCCAGACCTTCCTGTCTTTTGCCACAGCCATTCTTAAACTCCTGACCTATCAGACCTGCCAGACCTGCTTCGTTCCCTGGATTCCCAGGTCCCTCAAATCTAATATGTTGAAAAGCATGACTGTTATCTTCACCTATTTCTTATTTCCACCCATCT
Organism: Callithrix jacchus; assembly: GCF_049354715.1. Lineage (NCBI taxonomy): Eukaryota > Metazoa > Chordata > Mammalia > Primates > Cebidae > Callithrix > Callithrix jacchus. The sequence continues at coordinate 71,126,596 of NC_133507.1, forward strand.
TATCATTTAAGAGAGAAACTACTAAAGAATTTTTAATTCCTCCCTTTTCTTCCTCTCTAATTGTTCGATAAGTCCTATCGATTCTAGCTCAAAAATATCCTTCAGAATTGCTCCTTTTTTTCCTATTCCCTCTGTTGAGACTATCAGCATTTCCCAGTTTAATAAATGTTTATTAACACTACCATGTACCGGAGACACTCCTGCCATCCAAGGGTTCATCACTTAATGATCCCATTTAACCTCCAGAGGGATTGCATTAAATTACAAATCTGCTTGTCACTCCTCTCTGCCCAGAAACCTACATTACCTCCTTGCTGCCTAGGATTCAATCCAACTCCTTGGCGGGACTTGATCTTTTCACATCATTCACTCTGTCCTGCAGTCTTGCTTCCCACCACTCCCCTTAAGCTCACCCTCTGGTGGGATCCCAGTGCACTTGCCAGGCCACAAACCCTTACTGTTTCACAAATCCTTGTTTTTGCACATGCTGATTCCTCATATGGAACTTCTTTTTAAGATTCTTCTCAAATACTAACTCCTTTCTTAAGTCTTTACCTGTCCTCTGTTCTCTAGGTTCCTCCTGCTCTCTGTATTTTCACAACTCTTTGCTCAGTGCTTCAGCATGTACGTATCACCCTGTGTTTGCTAATATCTTGGACTCTGCAGTAGCCCCAGTTTCCAGACTGTTAGTAACTTGAACGCAGGAACTGCATCTTCTTCAGGTCAGTATCCCTCACACTCAGCTTGATGCCTGGCACGTAAGACCACACATCCACCCCTGTGGACAGGTAGGTGTGCATCACTGATGCAGCATTGTGAATGACTATCCCTGAGGGAATGACATAGGATGGGGCAGTTCTCCAGCAGGAAGAGGAGTGCTGGGCAGACAAAGCATCAGACGTCTATGCCAGGTGCATGATTTTGGGTTAGGATAGTAGTTCCTTATACTTGTCATTAAAAAAAAAAAATAGTTCAAATTTGTCTGTTAGCTCTTATGGGTGTATAGCTGAGGTTTGTGAGTGGCCCATTTTATTGTATTGAAAGCAGAACAGAGGTTAAAGACAGTAGGTATTTGTCTTAGTTCACTTTCTGTAGCTATAACTGAATACCACACACTGGGTGATTTACGTAGCTCATGGTTCTAGAGGCTGGGAAGTCTAAGATCATAGTGCTGGCATCTTGTGAGGACCTTCTTGCTGCATCATAACAAGGCAGAGGATCACATGGTGAGACAGAGCAAGTGCGCTAGTTCAGGCCAATCTCTCTTCTTACAAAACCACCAGGTCCATTATGGGGCCCCACCCTGATGACCTTATCTAATTCTCATTACCTTCCAAAGGCCCCACCTTCCATCAACATATGAATTTGGGATTTATGCTTCTAACATAGGCTGGGTAAGGTGACTCAGGCCTGTAATCCCAGTATTTTGGAGGCTAGGGCAGGTGGATCACTTGAGCCCAGGAGTTTGAGAAGAGCCTGGAAACATGCTAAAACTCCATCTCTATCCAAAATACAAAAAATTAGTTGGGCATGGTAGTGTATACCTACAGCCCCCACTACTTGGAAGGCTGAGGTGGGAGAATCACCTAAGTGCAAGAGATCAAGGTTGCAGTGAGCCGTGGTTGTGCCACTGCACTTCAGCCTGGGTGACAGAGTGAATAAAGTTACAAAGTAGATAAAGTAACACATGAAACTTTGGGGACATATCTAGCCATAGCATTATTCTAGGTCAGTGCTTCTCAAACTGCTATGCTCACATAAATCCAACTGTTAAAATGCATTAGGTTGGGTGGGACCTAAGATTCTGCGTTTCTTACAAGCTTGTATTAACCTGCTTGGGCTGCTGTAACAAAATACCACAGACCAGGTGGCACAAACAACAGAAATTTATTTTCTCATAGTTCTAGAAGCTGGAAGTCTAAGATCAAGGTTGTTTTCTGGCCCCTCTTCCTGGTTTGCAGTTTGCCACCATGTCTTCACATGTCATTTCTTCTGTACATGCAAGGAAAAAGAAAGCTCTCTGATGCCTCTTCCCTTTCTTATAAGGACACCAGGCCTATTGGTTGTGGCCCCATCCTTGTGACCTCATTTAAGCTTAGTTATCACCTTAAAGGCTCTACCTCCAAATATAGTCACACTGGGGAAACACGATGTGGTCCATAAGAAAGCTTTATGTTGGATCTGTGTACTGCAACATCAGCACCACCTGCCTGGCCAGAAGTGCTAAAGTGAGCCAGAGGCAGGTCTAGAGCTTTGAGGAAGCAAGAACCAACTGGAGCTGAGGGCCTGATGCTGTGTTGATCTGGAAAGAGTGTGGTGGACTCTCTTAAGATTCTCTGGGTATTGTTCTCTGAGTAGGTCTTCTTCGAATATTAAGACATAAAGTATCTCAAATTTGGTGATTAGTAGTTGTTTAGTTTTTTTTTAGATAGGATCTCACTCTGTCACCCAGGCTGGAGTGGTGTGATCTCAGCTTACTGCAACCTCCACCTTTCAGGTTCAAGTGATTCCTGCCTTAGTCTCCCGAGTAGCTGGGATTACAGGTGCCCACCACCATGCCCGGCTAATTTTTGTATTTTTAGTAAAGGTGGAGTTTTGCCATTTTGGCCAGGCTGGTCTCGAACTCCTGACCTCAGGTAACCTGCCCACCTCAGCCTCCCAAAGTGTTGGGATTACAGGCATGAGCCACCATGCCCGGCCAGTTGTTTAGTTATTTTTCAAGTTGGTTTGAAGTTTTATTTCATAATAGCCTTTCTTTCATTTTGAAAATGTGTGATAATAATAAAGATTGAGAACCTGTGGCCGGGGTGTACCTTAAAGGTCTGAGAAGTTTCCCCAGTACAGATGACTGCACCCTGCCCTGTAGAGTAGAAGGCTGGGGTTTTGATTCTTCATTTTTCAAAGAGTGATGGACCTAGAACAGAGAGTGTCAGACATATATCTTGGTCCTGGCCTCAGGTGGGGCCTGGTCTGCTCTGTGGGGTTCTGAGGTGGCCCCTGGCTGGCAGCTCCTCTCCCCACTCGGCCAGTTATCCAAACATTTGAAATTAACTTTCACGGGACACACAGACTTAGTGAAGATATATTTAAGAATGACATGCCATCTAATTCTCTACCCCTTAGTAGAGCCCTCTCTGACCCCAAGTCTATCATGTGCCCCCACAGCCTGATTTGCCCAATTCAGGGTGTGTTCTTCTTACAATGCTGTCTCTGACTCAAATGCCCTCCCCTAGGCCATCTGTCAAGATCTTGCTGTCCTCCTGCTCCCACGTACCTCTTGACTGAAGCTTTACTTCAAAAGCTTCCTGGTTTGCAGGAACCAGGAAAACAAATTACAGAGGTGCAATTCACATAATGAAATTAACTAGCGTGAACAATGCCATGGCATTTAGTACATTCACAGTGTGAGTGTACTACCATCTCTGTTTAGTTCCAAAACATTCCCAGTATCCCAAAATAGAACCCCATACTCATTAAGCAGTCACCCCCGCCCTCACCATTCAACACACTCCCTAGCCTCTGGCAACCGCTAATCCACATTCTGTCTCTATGGATTTGCATAATCTGGATAATTCATATACATGGGGTTATCTGATGTGTAACCTTTTGAGTCTAGCTTCTCTCACTTAGCATAACAGTCTACAGGTTCATGTGTGTATCAGTACTTCAGTTCTTTTTATGGCTGCATAATATTCCACTGTATGTATATGGCCACAATTTGCTTATGTCTTCATTCATTGATGGACATTTGGGCTGTTTATATCTTTGACTCTTGTGAATAATGCCGCTATAAACGTTTGTGTATAGGGATTTGTCTGAGCACCTGTTCTCAATTCTTTTGGGTATGTGTGCTGGGTAATGTGCTAACTCTCTCTTTAACTTTTGGAGGAACCATCAAACTACTTTCCATAGCATCTGAGTCATTTTTCACTCACACTGGCAATGTATGAGGGTTACAATCCCTCCACAGTCCTGTTATCTGAGGCTTTGCTTTCTTGGAGAAGGTGCATAGTTTCTACTTATTTTGTAATCATTAAGCAAAAAGTTGTTTGGTCTTTCCAGCAAACTTGTCAATCAAGCTTTGAAAACATATAGGATACATTTTGGTGAGTAGAAAGTCAGATTTAATTAATTTAACTAATTAAAAAGGAGTTAACGCTGTTTTTCCAATTATTTCATTTACTACAATTTGCGCTGAAGCTTTACTTTTTAAACCCTTCAGTAACTTCCTTTTGTGCCTAACTCTGACCCACACCCAAATCTAACCCATCCCTGCAGCCTACCTCTTATCACGCTATATCATAATTCTCCGTTCACGTGTCTCTTTGTGTTAGACTTGGCAGTTGCAGACTGACATTGCGTGTGGGCAGAGAGCCTCTGGTGCCTGCAGAATGTGGACTGGCCACCTCGTAGGTGGGCAATGGGTGCCCAGGAATGTGTTACTAGGCGGGCACAGTGGGGCCCCCTGGTGGCAAGCAGGAATAAGCCTACACACTCACCTTCCCTGGCCCCAACACTAGCATAACACACTTTATTGACTTCACAGCGAAGAAAGCAAGACAAGTGAGGCACCAGATGGGCAAGCATGCTGAGCTCTTTGGAGAAAAGAGGCTGTGTAAATCCCAGTCTTTCTTGTATTGAAGAAACAAGGCAAATGACTCCAAATGGTCTTTATTGGGTCTGCAAAAAAGAAATGTCAGTCCAGATCATAGAAATGGCATTCGGTGGCATCCGAATGAATACTCACGCAACAAATGCAAGGCTTACGGGAAGCTGTGAGTCTAGGGTGCTGCGCTGTCATGTAGTGATGAGGTGAGTGTGCCCCTGCATGACTAAGCCCTTCCTTTTCATTTGTTGTCTGACGCTGTAAAATTAGAGGAGCGTATGAATTCTTCCTGCTGCCCGTGTGAGAACATTGGCCACCTCCCATTTACCAAAAGACACCACAAAGTGCTAAGCCCAGCAAGGCAAAGATAAATACAATCTCATCCTACTCGCAATGCATCCACATGTCTGATGCCACATGCTATGAATCCACATACCTGGAATATTTTAAAAGACAGAAGTCTCAGTGGGAAGGAATATAAGATTTGCTCGCAGGCACACGTGAAGGATATGGGGCAGAGCAGTTCTATGTTCTTTATTCAGGTTTTATTGGGTCAGTTGGGTCCCATCCTTAGACAAAAAGCTAAATATTTTTTAGATGTGTTGGCAGTTTTCAGTCTGTTATAAGACTGACTTTTCTAGTACCAATAGATGGGCAGTACATTAAGTCAGAGAGAAGCATTTGACTATGAGCTTTTCTTAACTGAAGTCACAATAGTCTCCTTTATCTGTGGGGGATACATTCCCAGACCCCCAGTGGATGCCTGAACTTTCTCTATATTATGTCTTTTGCTATACATATGTACCTATGATAAAGTTTCATGTATAAACTAGGAACAGTAAGAGATAACAATAACTAATAATCAAATAGAACAGTTACCACAATACGCCAGCATCACTACCTTTGTGCTTTGAGGCCATTATGAAGTAAAATAAGGCCTCTTTGAACACGTGCAGTGTGATGTGGGGGTAGTCGATCTACTAAGAAGAAGGCTTCTAAGTGACTAACTTAGAAGTGTGAACAGCATGGACAGGGTGGACAAAGGGATGATTCCTGTCCTGGGTAGGACAGAGCAGGATTGTGTAAGCTTTGATCACGCTGCTCAGAACGGCAAACGATTCAAAACAGATGAATTCTTTTTGGAAGGTTCCACTTAACACTTTCAGACCCTTGTTAAGTGGAAGGTTCCACTTAACACTTTCAGACCCTCTAGGCCACCCCACTACTGTGCTCATGTGCTATTTCCCCCCTTGCATCAGCCCTGACACAGAGCTCAGCGCCTCTTTGAGGTGCCCCAAAGGACCCCCTTATGCACGGATGGGCAGTGGACACGAATGTGAAGGCTTGGTAGGGGCTGTGGTGGGGAGCTCACACATGGAGAGTGGGCATCCTTCTTTCATCTGGCTTTTTCTTTCATCTCCATCTTCCCTTTCTCAGGCAGCAATTTAAAAAATAAACCCTAGGCCAGGGTTCAGTTTATTTTATAACTGGAACCATGGGAAGCAAGGAGGGAAGCCCCCAGAGGTCCCAGGTAGCATGGAAGGGATGAGACCATGATTGGGTGGGGCCAAGGTGAACCAGATCTCTTTTGGGAAGTGGAACCCCAGCTGCCAATGTTACACAGCCATAAACATGGCTAAAATAGATGGTTAGGCTTGCGTTTTCAGAGACAATAAGCAAACTTAACAGCAACTCTCGCCTCAACGCCAACATTCATGTAGTAATAACATGGCCTAGGGTTTAATAATAAACCTGGCCTGGGGTGTGTTTTTTAAATTGCTACCTGAGAAAGGGAAGATGAAGATGAAAGAAAAAGAAAGTCAGATGAAAGAAGGATGCCCACTCTCCACGTGTGAGCTCTCCCAGAGCCTGCCCCACCACAGCCTCTACCAGGCCTTCACATTTGTGTCCACTGCCCACCTGTGTGGGCAGATAAGGGGGACAACTGTATTTCATCATTAAAAAAAAATAGGCTTGTTATGCAGGGGAGGCAGCATAACACGTGAGATGAATGTGAGATCTGCTTTGAAAGACCTGAGTTTGAGTCTTTCTCTGCTACTTATCTGTTGAGTTCCAACATACATATCTCTGAACCTCAGGTTGCTCATCTGGGTCTGTCTTCTCTGTTTGTCCGCCCTTCTCACTGCTTAGAAAATTTAGGTAATGAAACCCAAAGGAGTTTCTGCAGCTTACTTCACTGTTTGAAGATCACAGGCTCTGTCCCTGATTCCCAAAGTCATGTTCTTTATTTTGGAGTTGGTATGGACCTTTATCAAGCTGTCTTATTGTTATCATCACATAAATGTTGGCATTGAGGCCATAGTTGCTGTTAAGTTTGCTTGTCTCTGAAAACGCAAGCCTAACCATCAATTGTAGCCATGTTTATGGCTGTGTAACATTGACAGCTAGGGTTCCACTTCCCAAAAATGATCTGGTTCACCTTGGCCCCACCCAATCATGGTCTCATCCCTTCCATGCTACCTGGGACCTCTGGGGGCTTCCCTCCTTGTGCTTCTCTAGGCCACCCCACTCCTGTGCTCATGTGCTATTTCCCCCCTTGCATCAGCCCTGACACAGAGCTCAGCGTCTCTTTGAGGTGCCCCAAAGGACCCCCTTATGCACAGGTGGGCAGTGGACATGAATGTGAAGGCTTGGTAGGGGCTGTGGTGGGGAGCTCACACATGGAGAGTGGGCATCCTTCTTTCATCTGGCTTTCTTACTTTTTCTTTCATCTTCATCTTCCCTTTCTCAGGCAGCAATTTAAAAAATAAACCCTAGGCCAGGCACAGTGGCTCATACCTGTAATCCCAGAACTTTGGGAGGCCAAGGCAGGCAGATCATCTGAGGTCAGGAGTTTAAGACCAGCCTGGTCAACATGGTGAAACCCCGTCTTTATTAAAAATACAAACATTAGCCAGGTGCGGTGGTGCACACCTGTAATTCCAGCTACTTGGGAGGCTGAGGTGGGAGAATGGCTTGAATCTGGGAAGTGGAGGTTGCAGTGAGCTGAGATTGCACCACTGCACTCTAGTGGACGACAGAGCAAGACTCCATCTCAAAAACAACAGACAAAACAAAAACCAACCAAACAAAAACAAACCCTAGACCGTTCTGTCCACACAGGTCTCAGCTTCTTACCAAATACTTCCCTATCAGAAACAGCTTTCCATTCCCAGGAGGAATTCTGGCAAGTGGATTTTCTCCAGCTCGGCCTCCTTGCTTTGCAAACCCAATCAAGCCATAGGAGCTCAGTGTTGGGAAGCTAATCCTGGGAAGCCTCAGTAAGACCTGTGAGGATTTGTGCACCGCTTAGACGTTCATTTCAACATTCACGACCTGGATTTGGCATTTTCAATAAAATTCAAAAGCAAATGGCTTTCCACCGTTACAGATTAGTATGTGGGTATTCAGAGGCACCTTTTTTTTTTTTTTTTTTTTTTTTTTTTTTTTTTTTTGAGATAGAGTCTTACTCTGTGTTCCAGGCCGGAGTGCAGTGGTGCGATCTCGGCTTACTGCAATCGCTGCTGCCTGGGTTCAAGCAATTTTCCTGCCTCAGCTTCCCAAGTAGCTGGGATTACAGGTGCTAGCCACCATGCCCGGCTGATTTTTGTATTTTTAGTAGAGATGGGTGTTTCACTATCTTGGCCAGGCCAGTCTTGAAATTCTCACCTCGTGATCCACCCGTCTCGGCGTGAGCCACCGCGCCCGGCAAGCATTCTCTTCTGTCTCCCACACTCTGTACTGGTTCCTCCTGCTGTTTTCTGTGGAAATGACCATCTGGTTGGGACTTCCTACAGATGACCACTAGAGGGCACATGATTCCCAGTTCACAAGCCCTTTACACAGCCAATTCCGGGGGCTTTGCTGCAGAAAAAGACAGTTTTTGTTTGTTTGTTTGTTTGTTTTCCCTCAGAAACAGGAGGAAAGAACTTGAAATTCCCTGGATGCAGCGAAGACATTTTCTTCAGCATTCATCTGTGAAATGCTGGCTGCAAGAAGCAGACATTCTGGCAAGCAGAGGGAGGACTATATTCTCCGTTCCCGTCACTCATTCCCATCAAGGAGAGGAGGAAAGGGCTGCAAAAAGCGGCTCCTGAGTTTTGTTCTTTCTAAGATGGCTAAGGAGAATATAGTCGTAGGCCGCATGTGTCGATTCAGGCCTCAACAAAATTTCCTGAGTGTCTGTCAGGTTATATTCAGCTGCAAGTCACAGAACACATTGCTTAAATAAACAACAAGGAAAACAATATTATCTCTATAGTGAGATATAATCACAATATTCTTATACAGGCAATGCAGTGGAAAGGTGTTATCTCATCACAAGAAATCAAGCAGCAGGGCGGTCCCAGTGCTGACTGACGCAAAGTCTTAGCAGAATCATCAGGGACTTGGGTTCGTTCCATATTTTGGCTCTGCCATCCTCAGCAGGTGAATACTTGTCCTTGTGCTTTTCAGCACGGCTGAGGAACAGCTGCCTCTCACTCACCCAGAGACAGGGATGGGTCTCTTTAAAATGTTCCTGAAACTGTTTCTCAGAAATCATCCCAGCAGACCTTCCCTTGCATCTCACTGACCAGAGTGAGTCACATTGCCCATCCCTAAGTCAGCCTCTGGGAGGGTGAATAGGTTTCCATGCTTGGAACAGACCAATCATGAATCAACCTTAGACCTCTCTTGGTCTTCTGAAGTTGCTGGTACTAGAAAAGAAATTAGGTAAAGAAAAAGGGAAAATATAGCTGTTGGGTAGGCAACTGGGTAGCTGTTCCAGGTACTGTATCTGGTGTTGGGCATATAGGAGTTAATAAGTCAGATGCCATCCTAGAGAGCTTACAGTATAGAAGGTTACAGACAAGCAAACTGGTGTTTATATTACAGCATCTATGAGCTTTGTAGCAAGAACTGAAGGGCAGTAGCTCATAATTGGTGGTGAAGAAAGACTTTCTGGAGGGGGTGCTGTTTGTCTGAGATCTGAAGGATAAACTAGGTGTTTTCCAGATGATCGGGCACAGAAGTAGAATGAGAGACTGAATGAAACCCTGGGAACAGAAGTGATTATGAGTTAAGTGTGGGAGGGGAGACTGGGACAAAGGAGGCTAAGTGGTCAGCAGAGGCCAGTCATGAAGGCCGCAGAAACCATGTTGGAATCATACTGTGTGGGCAGTGGGTCAGGTACTCCTACATTCAAGAACATTTCAAGAGCAATGTTCTTGAAAATGTGGGGCGTGAAACCAACATAGTCGTTCATAGCCAGCATGTAAAATAAAATAATGGCAAATTCCTAAATGGCACTTACTACATTCAGTGCACTGCTTTGAGAGTTTTATGTATTTATTAACTCATTGATCCTCAGAGGTTGGTACTATTGTTATCCCCATTCTGTGGATGAGGAAACACTTGCCCAGGGTCACTGGTATGGGTTACATTGTGTCCCCCTCAAAAAGATATGTTGAAATCCTATCCCTCGGTACCTCAGAATGTGGTCTTACTTGGAAATAGGGATTTTGCAGATGGAATTAGTTAAGATGATGAGGTCACATTGGAATGGGGGGCCCTCATCCAATGCAACTAGTTCTTTTTTTCTTTTTTTTGTAAGACAGGCTCTCACTCTTGTCCAGTCTGGAGTGAGGAAAAAAAATCCCTCTGCACTGGCACAATCACAGCTCACTGCAGCCTCAACTTCCTGGGCTTAGGTGATCCTCCCACAACAGTCTCCCAGATAGCTGAGACTACAGGCACACACCACAATGCCTGGCTGATTTTTTAAAAAGTATTTTGTAGAGATGGGGGTTTCACTATATTGCCCAAGATGCTCTCCAACTCCTGGGCTCAAGCCATCCTCCTGCCTTGGCCTTCCAAAGTGCTGGGATCATAGGCATGAGACATTGCGCCTAGCCATGACCAGGGCTCTTATAAGAAGGCAGCCATGTAAAGATAGAGAAACAGGGAGAACACTGTGTGAAGTTGGAGGCACAGATTGGAGTGACCCGTCTATAACGTAAGGCAAGGAGTGCCAAAGATCACCTAGAATAAACACTCAGTAGATGCTTAATGAATATCTGTTGAATGAACATAGAAGGAGATACGGGGAGGAATATGAATGAAATTTGCTCAGTGTCAGTTTTTATGTCCTTGCTCCCCCATCCCCCTGCCACCGACTGCAGAATCAAACACCTCCCCACAGAGCCCTGCCTACACACCTCCCCCTGTGTCCCTTCCACCTCTGTGACTCTGCAATTACATATATGCCTCTCTTATTCATTATACACCAGAGGAAAGGGATGCTGGTGGCACGTGTGTGGCCTCTGCTGAATCATATCCCCTCCAACAATGAGCTGAACACTATTAACAGCTCCAAGTCAGCTGCAGAGGCACGCGTGACATTTGTGGATGCTCTGAGCCCTGTTCCACAGCAAGGGATTACAGCAGTGTGCACAAATCCTTGTCTCTAAGACCACGGTATTGTCTCAGAGTGACTGACAGAATTAAACATGGTCTAGACTGATGGGTAGTACGAGGGGGATTTATGGCCCAATACAAAGAAATGTAAATTTCATTCTCATTCAAACCATTCCTATGCTACCATTGATTTTTTTTCTAGGTGTCAGGATGAATTCAGCTTTCTGTATTAGGAAGTTGGACTCAATCCCAGGGAGGCCTCTGGCCTACCCAGGCTCTGAACCACCAGACCTCTTCATTTCTTGGTGTGCACACTGATGGGGATTTGTAGCTCACAGATACATCATAATGACCCAGCTGTCACATGAATTTTGTTTTAGGGGAGATGGTCCCTGCATCTGAGACATGCAGACAGGAGCCTATCTAGGGTGATCAACTGTTTCTGTTTACCTGGGACTTGTCCAGTTTTCACACTGAAAGTCCCATGTCCCAGGAAACCCCAAAGTCCTGGGCACACTGAGACAGCCGGACACTCTAACAGGTTCCCCTCCCACCTGCTCAGTCAAATGGATTGGAAGCAAAACCCAGACTGCCTGCATTTTGATTCTGACCTCAGAACTTACTAACTGCAAGTTACTCCACTCCTGTGCCTCAGTTTTCCCCGTCTGTAAAATGAGGATGATGAAAGTACCTGTCTCAAGGGGTTGCTTAAAGATTAGAAAAGAACACACACACACACACATACACATAGACACACAGACACATACACACACTCACACACACACATACACACACACGCACACACACACACACACAAACACACTGCGTCTTCAATTGTAACTAGCTGGAGTAGGTACTCAAAGAAATGTGAGCAATTGTTACCGTCTTATTGTCACATCTCCACCTGCAGAAGTGGGATCCTTCCATTTTCTGGAGCTAGCACTGCTTCCTTGCTGATGGGGTTGGATGGCAGAAAAAATTCCCTCTGCTATCTACAGGTGAACATGACTAGGAGGCATTTCCAATGGGAAGATGTGATCTCCCCTCCTTTTAACCTTTTATCTTAAATAAAACACAAATACAGAATATGGCATAAAACAAGTGGGTGTTTTCATGAATTCTAAATAAGGCCAAAATTCTTGTAATGAATATCTGTGTCGGAAGATAGAAATCTGCCAGCCACCCAAGGAGTCCTCCATTGCTCTGTCCAAACTCTACCCCCTTTTCCTTCCCCAAGAGTGGAAGGAATATTTATTATATCCAAAAATGCTCCATTTTATTGTTTTCTTTAGGGCAAAAAAAAAGGTAGCATTGTGGTGCTATTCAATCATGACTGTCTTATGTCATCTAGAAAATGGATTCGTGTCTCCTTTATTTATTTTTTCGGAGGCCATGGAGAGTTGGGATGGGAGGGGGAGAAAAGAAGTGTGATTTCTAAAGGAAAGGGTCTAAGTAGGAAACTGTAAATATTACCTTTCTTTTTGTGGCTGTGCATACTATCACCTGTGAGAGGTGCATAGATCTTGGTGCATGTTGCTTAAAGAAAATAGACAATAGTCACAGTCCATTAAAATCCCATCTGTTTTCTATAAAATGGAAAAGTCATCACTGCTGAGTCAGGGGGTCTAAGACCCATGCTGAGGAAGATGTCACCTACTGATTCTTCCTTTACATCATTGCAGCTTACAAAAAAAGGATAGTCACCCCCTTATTTTTCTACTAGGTCAAGTGCTTTTTTACACCAAACCATGCTTCTCCCTAATCAGCCATCAGTATAAAACAATCCTATTACTATTTTGAATGGTGCTGAGAAGAATACAGGGCCCAGCTCTCTGGTTATGGTATTAATGGTAAGATCTAGAAGGGGAGAGGCTGGGGATGTGGAAAACTGGGACTTCAGACTTGAGTCACACAGGCTGGGCACATGCATCCCTGGGGAACGGGGTATAGAAGGGAAACAGAGCTTTATGGAGGAAATTATTCACCGATGGGCAGGCAGTTGGAAATTAAGACCAAAAAGCACAATTTTAAATATGGCCTGGTGGATCTGTTAGCTTCATCTGCATAGAATAGAAAACCCAAATAAGGGTGGTTTAAATACAGTGAAGGCTAATTTCTCTCTGGAGGTATGCAGTCCATAGCTGGTGCGTGGGCTCCGTGATTGTTAGGAGCCCAGACTTTTACCTGCCTGCTTTGCTGTCCCTAGCAGGTGAGGTGCAATACCTGCTTTGGGTTCAGGATGGCTGCTGACACGCCAGCCATCACATCCAGGTGTCAGGCAGGAGGACACCGGCAAAAGGTCGACAAGGTGTCTCTTGAAGCAGGGTAGCCTCTTGAAGTAGCCATCCTAGAAGCTACTCCTGACAACTTCTGCTTCACTGAGTATACCTAGCTGAAAGGGAGGCTGGGAAATACACATTTGGCTTCCTGGAATAAACTAAGAGTCTCAAGGAAGGGTTGCCAGAGACAATGAATATGGAGGTGGGGCAGCCTATCCTCTTTCCCACATATGGCAAGGCGATAAAACCTCATGGTTAAGCATGGAGCCTCTAATGCCAGATTACTGGAGTTAGCATCTGGGCTCTGTCACCCACTAACTGTGTGATCAATGACAAGACAGCTCACATTTCTAAGACACAGTTTCCTCATCTGTGAAATAAAGTAACCAAAACTCTCCCAAAGGCTTGTGAGAGTCTGACAAGGATGTAGATGCAGATTGCTTAGCACAGTGTTTGCACACAGAAAGCAGTTCAAAGTGACAGCTATGACTAGGAGTCTTATTTAAAAGCAAAGTTTTAATAACATTTATAACATATGATAAAAATTAAATCCCATTCAAACAAACATGCCATCCAGAAAGTATGATGGAGGGGTTCCCGAATCTTGATTGGTGGCTCCTTTTAAGTGCGGTTCCCATAGGACCACATGATTTGAGTTTCCTTGCATTCCCGTGTGGCGGGTGTGACCAGTTTGAGAGACTCTCTATGAACTTGGGGGGACATAGGCCTTTCCCGACCTCATTGCTGCCAACCTGGTGAAGACAGAAGGGAAGATGCTGCCCTGACCCCACTCAGGCAGGTCAGGCCACTACAGGAGCTCTGCAGCTGGACATCTGCTCTCAGGCTTGCCCTGTACCCACTCCACAAGTAAGCCCCTATGGTGTCTATTTCTTTTCTGAGCTTCAGACCGTTCTGCTTAGACCATCAGCCTCCTTTACCTCTCTGGAAAGCTCTTTGTTTCCACATTTTGGGATCCTGGTTTCTCCTGGGTTCAGGAACCCAACCATTTTAGTCTGCACTTCCCAAACGTCTCCTAAGGAACGTGAGTCTCAAACACTATTTCGTGATCAATTATGTATGGGAAACACTATATACGCTAGTCTCACTTTGGGAAGTCAAAATGCACATTAGCATATTAAAGGATCTGAGAAGTCCTGCAAAGAAATCGTACTAATCAACCCAGTGTTTTCCATTTACTGACTGAGAGAGCTTGGCTCAGAGCAGCTTTAGGAGGATGTGTCCTGCACATCTCAAATTTCCTATAATTTTTAGTAAAAAATATTTTTCTCTCATATGTAGTTTTCTTGTTTCTGGTGGGGGTGGGTGGGGGCAGGGAACTCCTACTGAGTCCTTCTTTTCATCCAAGGAGGTGTCCAGGGTTTAAATCCCACTTGCAGATCTGAGATGATCATTATTTTCTTGAAACCAATCAATGATGCATCTTTTCTTGGTGTCTCTTATAAACTCTTCCTACTTTTTATGTTCTCTGCTTATTATAAGAAATGAGATCATGGTTATGAAAACTGCTTTATCAACCATTAAATGCTGTATAAATGTTAATTGTCACTATTACAATGACTCACTCTGGTGCTTCAATCCCCTTCTCCCTGGGATGCAGCATTTACAGAATTGTAGTTTCATAATATAAAAATAATTGAAACCTATACAAATAGTAGGTTATATTGCAAAAGAGTCCATTCTGCTAGTGTAATAAGATGTCTGTAAAGTACCCCATCAGTTCTCTGTCAAATGCAGGAAGAAAGAAGTGTAGACATCACCCCCTTTGAATCCTGAGGTTATAACCAGACACACAAACCCAGAAACCTCCACGCTGACACGTCCAGACACTCAGAGCTGCCTCCCACCTGTATGACCTCAATCCTCCAGGGTCAGATCTTCTAGTTACCCACAGCCCTGCAGTGACAGCTTTTCCCAGATCACTTTAAAACAGAGACAGTAAACACCAGAAGATTGATTTGTCCAAGCCTCCAAACAATGGACTCTCCTTGTTTGTTTTGAGAGGTTTAAACTTGGCTCGGTCTTTCCAGTAGACTGCAGCAGTTTTCACAGGCATTTCCATACACATATTGTACGATTCCACTTATAGGGAGTACCCGGAATAGGCAAAGTCACAGAGACAGAAAGTAGGGCAGAGGTTACCAGAAGCTGCAGGGAAGGAAGAATGAGGAGTTATTGTTTAATGGGCATGGAGATTTTGCTTGGAATGATGAAAAAGTACTGCAAATGGATGAAGGTGGCAGTTGCACAGCACTGAAGCGTATGCTTTAAAAAAGCCAAAGTGTCAATTTTATGTTATATATATTTTGCCACAATATAAGAGCACAAACAATGACAACAATAACGTATTTGGTATCAATTCCCCTATAGTGGTATCATCCCTGGGGACAGCTCCTAATCTGTGTTGAGTAGTAGTGACATGGTCATGGGAGGGAGGGTGAAATGGACAGGATCTCCAGTCCTGGGAGAATGAGCCCCATACAGGAAGACCAAGCCCCGAGTGCCGGTAGCACTGAGAGCTCGTGGAGGTTTGGCCATCAGCTGGAGGGCCCATCTCATCTTTCCTAGGTACCTTTCTTACTGCTGAAGACAAACCAAAAAGTTCTTTTCCTTTGACAGAGGCTAGAAAGTGGTAGAAAAGGCTCTGGCTGAGCAGGTCTGCTTTATTCTGGGGACTCTGTGAGAGGTGCGTGAGATCACAGAAAGCCAACTTCCAGAAGGTAGAAGTGCAGTGGAGGCTACTCAGGAAACAGCCTTTCTGGGGTCTTTCTGCTGGTGAGGGAAGGAGACAGGTTGCTTGCTGGAATGACTTTAAGACAGCGGCCTCTAGGTGGTGCACAGACCGTGATAAATACCTGAGAAGAGGATGAGAATTTATCAGTGAATCAAGCCTGGTGGCTCAGTTCAGAAGCAGGGCATTTTATAAGGATGGTACTCCCTGCTCCAGCTGAAGGTAAGCCATAAATATGAACCTTCTGCAATTTAAAGATGGCAGAGCTTTGATCATCGTGATGGTAGTGGGGGAAAGGCATCACAGCTCCCTGAGGATGCCTCGGAGCCGTCAGTGGTGGCCTTCCCACGAGGAGAGAGGTTAAGTGCGCCCATGGAAACGTTCAGTGCTCTGAGAAGAAAGACCTATTATTACTCCTGGGAGGGTGTCGGCGGGGGCGTTGGCTGAACACAATGGTAGAAGGGGTGATCTCTCGGCCATCAGGAAAGAAGGCATTCAGGCTCTCAGTTCCAGAAGTGTGGTTTTTTTTCCCCTCGTCTTTTCATGCCTGTATCATCTCAGCAAGTGCCTCAAGTAGGCAGGAGCCAGGATGGAGGTCAGCCCCTGGGGAGGCAGGGCTGGAGGAGCAGGCAGTGCCTCTCACCCTCCCAGGGCCATACTCATTCAACACGCAATAAACACGCACACAAGCAAAGCCTCACAGGACAGACTGACACAGCCTGCAGAGTGCAGCAACCCATTCCTGCAGAGGGTGGAGTCACTTCACCTTCGCTGAGCAGGTCTATTCATGTTTCTGTGCAAACTGGGCGCTCTTACCTAGTTGGTGACATACATTTACGGGAGGCCCAAGGGCCCCACAGTTGACTCAAGGCAGGGGTGAGGTACAGAGGAAGCAGAAACTTCCGTCTCAGGCTTCGGGAAGACTCAGTCCAGAGCTACACTACCCATTACGGTAGCCACTGGCCATATGTGGCTATTTACATTAAAATTCAAAGTAACGTAAACTAAAAATTCAGCTCCTAAGTTGAACTAGCCATGTTTCAGGTGCTCAGTAGCCACATGCAGCCAGTGGCTGCCATACTGGACAGCACAAAAACCATTTCTATCCTTGCACAAAGTTCTTCTAGACAGGAGTGCGCATTTTGGAAATCTATTGGAATGATATGAGGCCACTTACAAAGGTGGAAATCAAAAGCAGATGAATGGGAGGAAGCGAAGGCTCAGACGAATGTGTCTTCCAGCCAGTAAGTGGTCTTCTGATTTTTACTCCAGAGTAATAGAAGCCTCCTGAGGATGGTCTTGACCCTAATACATGAAATGTTTGTGTTTGGGGCGGGGAGCAGGGCGGAGAACTAGTGTGGTGGTTTAGCTATTGGAATAGATTTTTAGGTAACTAGAAGCACACTGTCTAAGCTGTAGCCCCCAGATGTGTGAGTGACTCATTTCTGGTTTCACTTCATCTATTCTTCCCCACCTTCTACCTTCCTCTCTCTTACTGTATTTATTCTCTCTTACTGTCTCTTATTGTATTTGCTATGTGTCAGGGGCTGGGCTAAATGCTTTCACACATCTCATTTAATTTTCCCATTACCTTCTGTAAATTGGGTACTTGAACTGGAATTGTTGCCTATCTAAGCTACAATCCATCTCCTCTCCCCAAATACCACCTCTGCTCTCCCCAGCCCTTGGCTGTCCCAGTAAGAGGATTGCACTCCCAGGTCCAAGGGATGGCTGCATTGATCTAAGAAGAATCCTTTGTGATCAATAGGCTGAGAAATCCAGCTCAAGGCCAATCTCCTTGTCATAGCAATTAGTTGTGAAATGAGGCGTGACTTCTTTGGGCCAATAGGAAACAAGAGGAAGTTAGCTAAGTGCTTCTGGGAAAGAAGTTTGCTTTATGTTAAAAGAGAGTTACTAGAGGAGATGTCTGTTTCCACTGACTTTGTAGTGTGTGGATGTAAGGCCTGGAACTGCTGCATACATTTCTGTGCTGCTCAACACATAGCAGAGAGAAGAGCCAAGAACTCGCAAAGAAAGTGTGTGCGAGGGCCTGGACGGGGCCAGGGCTGGTGCTCTGAGCTCAGTGGTGCCATAGTCAAACCCTTGGTTGTTTCAGCATTTAGCCTTAGCCTTTCTGGGATTGCAGCCCAGAAAAACCAAAAGATCATCTCCTGCCGATAATGAGACTTGGGCTAAGAGAATTTTGATAACTTGCCCAGAATCACCTAGCTAGGAAAAGGCAGAGCCAGGATATAAATACAGATGTCCTTGACCCCAGACACATGCTCTTTTATTCATCACACTGTTTCTTCCCTACGTGAACCGTGCTGGTATTTCAAAGGACCTAGGGGAGAAACCATCAAGACAAAACTGAAGAAATCATACCTTTGAGGCCCCAAGAATACTCTTTTATCTCGAATATTCCCTGAGAATGCTCTGATAGTCTGGTTTTTGCAGGTGCTTGCAAACCATGTGCAGACTTTAAAAATTCATTGGCAGCCACACTTGATGGTCTTATTTATTTCTTGCTTTTTCCCAGGGTCCTTAGGAAACTCTTCTGGGCTTTGTTTTTTTAAGAGTAGGTGGGAAACTTTAGACAGAACTGCTGAAATCCATGCCTTTCACCAGGTGAGTTAAATTAAATACCTTAGCTCTTTTAAGGGCTCAGCAAACTGAGCTCCCAGGCAGCCAGGTCTCACCTTACCCTTTGCTTTTACTTATTGCATATCCAGGGAGCTTGCTGGTAAGCCAGCAGGTGACTCGACTCCCTTCAGTGTTGGGAAGCTGTGGTTGTTGCCCTAGAGACTTTTCCATCTTTCAGAATTCAGTCAACAACCCTGAGGAGGGCTGTGATTCTTTGTCTCTTTGTCACTCTTCTGGTGCCCTTGACCTTATTTAATAAAGGTCATCCTCCCTGCAAATATCACTTTAAACAGATCAGGCACTGATCAACGGAGAGATTTCCTAGCAGAAAGGTCACAGCTGAAAAGCTCATCTTTCCCTGTTCCCCTTAGCAATGCCCTGGAGGAGGCACCTTAGGGGAGGAGGAGGGTGCCCCCATAGGAGAGCCCTGAGGAGTCTGTGGATTAGCATCAGCTGCACTCCTGCTGCTGCACGAAACAGGAGCACTGGCCCAAACGACACTGCCTTCGAGAACTTTTGTCTTTGCCCTGGTGGAAATGCTGCAGTGGAACGCTTCTGTATCTGTCCAGGGCTGCAGCAACCTCAGTTCTTGCCTTCCTCTCAGAAGAAAGAATTTCACTGAGGGGTGTAAGGCAGAAGGAAAGACCAAGGGGAGTTTTAGAGCAGGAGTGAAAATTTATTAAAAAGCTTTAGAGCAGGAATGAAAGGAAGTAAAGCACACTTGGAAGAGCGCCAAGCGAATGGCTTAAGAGACCACGTGCCCTATTTGAGCTTCTGACTTGGGGTTTGATGTGTTGGCATACTTCTGGGGTCTTGTGTTACTTCTCCCGAGTCTTCCCTTGGGGTGGGCTGTCCGCATGCTCTGTGGCCTGCCAGGCCTTGGGAAGGGAACATGTGTACTGTGTTGACTGGAGTTGTACGTATGCTCACTTGAGGCAGCCTCCCTTACCAGGCTAGCATTCCCAGAGGAAGGTCATATGCCAGTTAAACTCTGCCATTTGCCTCTTAGTGTGCATGCTGGAGCCTGCTCGCCCAGATCCTGAGATCTTACTGGGAAGCTGCTGATCATCAGTTTCAAGTGTTTTCTATTCATTGGGAGTCTGCCTTTCCCTGGCACTGGCTGTGACCAATTATTATTTTAGGGAGAGAGTTAACAACCACCTGACCGTCACCTGATGGTCGCCCGACACTCCTGGTATGTGTGTCAGGAAGCCCTCTCCTGCCCTGCTCCTGCCTGACTAGCTACCTACTGTAAGAGAAGGAGACGTTCACTTTGAGAACAACTTGCAAAACCTGCTTTTCAATGCTTAGGTTCCATGGCTGAGTTGTTAGACATTTAAAGCTGCAAAGAGTTTTCCTCTCTCATCCCCACTGTCCTCTGTGTTTCATGTCCTTTTCTGATTAGTGAAGAGCCATATAGGTTTGATTTTTCCCCAAAGAAAAGATCAAGGGTTACTAACCCATTTTCTAACTAGCAACAGGGACACTGGGTAGCTCTGAACAGGATGAATTGTATCTAAAGACCTGAAGTAGGTGAGCCTTCAAGCTTTAGCCAACCCAAGTATAGGGCCCCCCACAACCACAGGATGAAAGGTTAGTTGAGTAGGAGACACCTTTGGGCTTGGGTGCCTTCCAAAGACTTTCAGACCAATACCATTGGACACCGTGCTTTTCACTTCTCTTAAGCACCTGCCCTGCCCTGCCCTGCCCCCAGTAGAGCTTCTACCCCGAAAACAATCCCAGAAGCTTCGCTGTCTCCCACTATAAAGCAATTCTGTGCATGAGGGGAGAATGTGCAAGAGGACTTGTGCTGAATACAAAATGATGGATTCCATCAAAAACTCATGTTTTAAGTAATAAGAGATAAACTATGAGGGGCATGACATTATGAGGCTGGTTCTAAACCACGGTAACTGCACTATTTCCACACTAAGAAGACTTTTTTTGTTTTTTCTGAGACAGAGTCTTGCTCTGTCACCCAGGCTGGAGTGCAGTGGCCTGATCTTGGCTCACTGCAACCTCCGCCTCCCAAGTTCAAGCAATTCTCCTGCCTCAACCTCCTGAGTAGCTGGGATCACAGGTGCATGCCACCAAGCCTGGCTAATTTTTGTATTTTTAGTAGATACGAGGTTTCATCATGTAGGCCGGGAAGTCCTAACCTAGTGATCTGCCTGCTTCGGCCTCCCAAAGTGCTAGGTTTACAGGCGTGAGCCACCGTGCCCAGCCTCCATACTAAGATGATTTTATTGACTCTTCTGGGATTGAGATTGGGCCATGTGTTCCTCCCAGAATGAATTAACATGAGGCAACCATAATCACAGTGGGTGGGGGGGACTTGGGGGGTGTCCTGCCTGCTCCCTTGGGTGCTAGATGACCATTTCAGATAGCATCTGGCTTGGTGGTTCTGTCCATCAGCAAGAACCTCATGCCACAGCATTCACTGGAAAATTTGGAACAAGACCTTCTGGACTTGATCCAAGGGGATTTAGTCACTGCAGATCTAAAACTCCTCATGATAAGGCTGTGGCACAGTTCCAGAACCTGGCTCCAAGGAAGTGGTTATAGCCAGATACCATGTGTGTTTGCATGTATTTTTGTGTTGTGCTTGGGGGTGTCTGTGTGTGCACGAGTGTGCTTGGAGGTGTGCTTGTGTAGTATGTTTGTGGGGTGTATGAAGACAGAGGATGCTCAGCTGCTTACAGCAGACACTCACTGTGTGGGATTGAGACTGGGGCCTCCCCTTCACAGCCTCCATCTGGGACAGAGCCTCAGAGATGCTGCCTCCCATTTTTCTCTTACCTCCTTCTCAAGAAGTACATCGGTGTTTGTCTCTGTCAGGGCCGGTCCCCATGCAGATTAGCTAAAGCCAAAGGGTGACATGGACTGCAGCTTTGTCCAGCCGAGGCTGTGGCTCTTCCTGGGAGCCTTTCCCCATATTCCACTTTCCTTGCTCAGCCAGCCGAGTCCATCCGTTTCCCTCTTAGGCCCTTCCAGTCCAGGCTTCCAGAGCAGTTCCTATTTCCTGCACCCAGCCTTCATCATCCCTGGGTCAGGGGGTCAGGCTGCCTTTTAAAAACATTTTTTTTGCAACAAGGTCTTGCTGTCACCCAGGCTGGAGTGAAGTGGCACAATCACTGCTCACTGCAGCCTTGACCTCCTGGGCTCCACCCCTTAAGTAGCAGGGACTACAGGCCTGAACCACCATGCCTGGCTAATTTTCTTTTCTTTCTGTAGAGACAGAGTCTTGCTATGCTGCCCAGGCTAGTCTTGAACTCCTGGCCTCAAGAAATTCTCCTGCCTCATCCTCCCAAATTTCTGGGATTATAGACTTAAGCCACTGTACCTGGCCCAGCTGCTTCTTGACCAACCTTTCCACAGCCACTGAGGGAGCAGTTGCACTCTCCACCACCAACCTATAGGGGGAGCTAGCCTCTGCCCCCACTCTGAACACCCTCTCACCCGCCAGCCTCCTCCGTCCTCACTAGCTGCCCTCTGCCTCCGCCCACAGCGTGTGCTCTTTTGTTTGAACAGAACTGTCCAACATCTTCCAACGTCCACTGGCTCCAGCAGGGGTGGTGACTGCTCACAATGAGTTCCATTCCATTGATTCCCTTCCCTACAGGTATCTGCAAGGGAGCTCTCCAGGACAGACACACACAGGACGGGAGGGCAGGTGGCTTTCCTCACAGTGAAGCATGCTTATGAGTTACAGAGATGATGCCAGCTACAATTGCATCAGGCAGGCTCCAGGTGGGTCTCCTGTGTGGCTTTGATGACTGACAGGGAAGGGACCCTGGAGTGGGACTGCTGCTCAGGTGTCCAGACATCTGGCTGAGGGAGACAGGGTGGGGACCCACAGATCCTCTAGGACTATGACGGCCCAGCCACCCTGGACAGGATCCGCAGCCGGCTGTCAGGGCATGCTCCTTGGATCTTGGTCTGGCTTCTCTTTGCTGTTCGTGGAAGCTGTATCTTTGGAAAGCAGAAGCTGGAGTTCCCCCAGCCCTTCAGGTGGCTGCTGTTTGCCTTCCCTCCCTGCCCCACCAGCCATGCCTCTCTGGAACACTCTGATGCGCATTTATGGAATGCCCAATCACTAATCTCACAACTTGTTTTAAAAAAAATCATGTTGCCCAATCACATTTCTACAGCATTAGTCACAAAAACCTTGACCTCCAGTGCCCAGACTACACCAGCCCCTCCATCCCATGAGGCAGATGGTGCCCACATCACCACTCCCCCCAATGGATGGGTCCCTGAGCACTGGCCTGGCAGACTTGAGACTCACCTGGTGCCCTGTCCTCATGTCCAAGCTATGGAGAACTTCAGAGGCAAAACTGCCTGGGTTCACTGTCCAGAGCCAATATATTCCCTTGCCACGGGCTCTCAGACAAGTCATTAACCTCTCTGCATCTCAGTTATCTCTAAAGAACAGGGGGCAATTTTAGTGTCCACCTGATAAAGTCATAATGGGGATTAATAAGTTTCCTGAGTACCTGGAAAGTGCCAGCTGTTACTGCTGACAGTCATATTATGGCCACGCATGGCCCAGTACAGCTGCAGAGAAGCCTGTGCAAACAGCCTTCCAGAGCAGAGATTATACCACTTGCTCTGAGCCAGTTAACCCAATGGCGAAATGTGATCCTTGAACAAATGCTCGGCTTGCTTCCTGCTATAGCAGGCTGTTCCCAAGGATCCACCCTTTCGCTGTCTCCAGCAGGACTGAGAGCGGCATCCCTTTAACAGGGTAGAGTCCCTCTGGCTTTGAATGGCTGCCACTTATCAAATGTCTCTGTGGTCTGGGGAGAAGTGAGCCACGCCCAAAGAGCTGGGTGCGCAGTGCAGATCCACAGCCTGGCCAGCTCTGGGCTCACCTGTGTGTTGCACCTGAGAACATCAGTGGTTGCCTTGTTCCCCAGGTGGTGAGAGCTTGGCTATCATAGGGACAAATTATGAGGGGATTCCTGTCCACTCCTGTGAAGGAGAGAATGGAGAAGCCAGGGAGAAGTGCTCTATTCTTCTCTGCAGCATGGGATGTGTACTGATCTTCACATCCCATGCTGCAGAGATCATCCCACACACTGACCTTAGCTGATGGGCCACTGCCTCCCCTATCAACTGAGATCACCTCTCATTTCCTGGTATCTACAGAACTTTTCTTTATGTCTCTGAAATTAAAGGCCTTGGGGCGTTGGGGTGGGGAAACACACAGTGAGCCCATCCCAGACTGATTGCCCCCACATCCCTGCAGGTGGAGACCAGTCCTCTTCCCCTAAATCTGATGCACCTCCATGCTTGAAGACCATGGATTTACGGGACTTATCTGACCCTCAGGTGTCTGGAGCCAGATGTTCATTTAGTACCAGCCTGGTGGGCTCTAGCCAAAGGCAAACTGGTGAGTCTGTCTAGACTCTGGTTTTCTAAGAACTGCCCAAAGAAGTTAATACTTGAGTCCAGATGAAAACTGTCATCTGATTTCTAGGAGTTGAATTCAGACTGCTTGCTGGGTAGCGTGTCAGCCTCATTCTGCAAGGCCATATGCTGAGATGGGTGCCAGCACCCAGGTAGGAGATTCAGGTTGAGCTGCGCCCTCATCCAAGTGCAGAGCAGGCAGGCACTGGGAACGAACCCAACGGCCTGCCTGGGAGGCAACATGAGAGAAACTGCAAGGTTCTTAACCAGGCCCAGGAAAGGAACGGGCTGTTGAGCAGGCTCTGTGGATGAATGGAAACAGCCCCCATGGCTCCCAGCCCTCACTAAGAGCCTGGGGGCTTGGCAGAGGGCCCTGGGCCACCCTGTGGTCTTCCTCTGAGTCCTTTAGATGCTGTTTGGCCACCTTGGGCACAAGTGAAACATGTGGCTGAGATGTTTCCCTGCAGGCTCATTCCTGAGAATAGTCACCTGGGCAGTCAGTCCGAAGGTGGCTGCTGGGAAACCTCAGGCCTAGGAGTTGGGCCCAGGACTTACATGGTGTGAACCCAGCTCAGAGAAACAAAGTTCATCCTTGGAGCAGGGCCAGCAGAGGCAGCTGAACTTCACGGTCCAGACCAACAAAGCCATCCTCAGTGGAGCTCATGGGAGAGAAGTCTGGGAGGGATGGAGGCCAGACACTGGGCACTCTTTAAAACATAAGGAGCTCATACCCTGCTGGTGGGGCCAATGGGAAATGAGGACTGAACATCTGTGAGGTGCCACGTCACTTCCCAAAGACGGATCACAGAGGCCCATGCCATTAATCTGAGCTCTGTCAACTGCGTCAGCTGACAAAGCTGGCCACTCACCAGTTTCTAAGGCTGGAGAACATCTGTTGCCATTGTTTGCCCTGTCTCTTCTTGACTTGCTGTAGAAAAGGCTTGTAATAGTTATTTGCAAAAACAGATGGAGGGCTTTGATGAAAAGCCCTGTATGAACAGAAGTAACACAAACAGGGTGCTGTGCTGCGAGGCTGATCTGACTGTGCCATGGCCCAGCTCTGTCATGTCAGCAAGGCCTTCCCCAGAAAAGGGCCATTTGAGGCCTTGGGGAGGAGAATACTGAGCATAGCATTGGGGCCAGAAGACCTTACATCGAGCCCTAACCTGACCCTTACTGACTGTGTGACCTTAGCTAAGTCACCCAATTTTTCTTCTTCAGCCCGATTCTGTCATCGGGGAAGTGTGGGTAAGCAGAACTCTTTTGGTGTCGTGTGAAGATTAACTAGACAATGCTTATGAAATGACTGGTTCACATCAGTTAGAAAAGCCATAGAAAGTTCTGGCTTCGGGTATGGCTTCATTCAGGTTCTAAGGATGCCAGCAGGTTTTGCCCCTTGGTCCTTCTTCCCCTGGGCTGGCCCTGTTCCTGGCTCCATCTGGAAACTCTGGCAGACTCAGCTTCACACCATGACAACACTTAGCCCAGCAGAGCAAGCAGGTGCCCATGACTTAGTGTTCTGGCAAAGTCCTGAGATTCACTCTGCCTGGACCAGGTTAAGTCATGTGTTCACCCCGGAACCAGAACCAACCAATGTGGCTGGGACACTGAATGCTCAGATTTATCTCACTCACTCACCAAGTGTTTATTGAGCACCTACTATGTACCAGCTACTATTGTGTATTCTGGAGGCATAATATTGACAAGACAGGTCCGACCCCTACCCTGTTGGGGCTTACATACCAGTAGGAGACAAAACAAAGAAGTACATTGAACAAAATGAAACAAAATCAGGAAATGATAACAGATATTTCAAAATAAACCACCCAGAGCAGATTAAGAGGGTAGAGAGCGATGTGGGGCATGGGCTGGAGGCTGTTTAAATAAGATGGCTCTCTTTGGAGGTGACATTTGAGTAGAAACCTGAATGCAATGAGAACAGAGGAGATGTGGGCACAGAATGTTCTAGGCAGAGGGGCCGGTGCGGAGGGTCTGAAGCAGAACAAAGCTGGACTTATAAAGGAAGAACCACAGTGGCCAGTATCGACAGAGGAGAGAGGACTGACAGAACAAGGGGAGGAGAGGGAGGAAGTGGAGCTTCCATGGGAGGCCCGGAGCTGCTGGCGCGGAGAGGAGACAGAGCTTCATTCCGGCTGTGGTGGAGTCTGCAGGCTTTTCAGAAGGGAAGAGACATGACCTGTGTTATGCTTGAAAAAGCCCCCTTGCTGCTGTGTGGAGGGGGCAGGGGAAACAGGGGTCAGACAACAGTGGCTAGAATGGGGGTGGTGACAGACCTGTTGAGAAGCGGCTGGACTCGGGACACATTGTAGGTCATGAGTTCCATCCTTGGAACCGGAACGTGGTGACTTTTCCAAATGGAAATTGGGAGCTGTCATCAGAAGGAATGGGGATGATGCTGGTAGACAAAAAGCAAGAGCTTTCCGCGACTTTTGCCACTTGTGGTTTCGTGCAGTGCTTCCTCGTGGTGCTACAGTTTCACCATCATTAGCTTTTCCTTGGATGAGGACTGTCTCTCTAATTTCTTTTTCTTCCTCCAAGGCCTAGAATCATTTCCAGGGATCTTAGAGGTCATGTGGTCCAACTCCAACCTCTTTACCGAGCAGAATCCTAAAGCTTGGGAGAATTTTGGGATAGTGCAAAATCCCCCAGCTAATTAGAGCTGGAACTGGCATGCAACTCTTCTGATTCCTAGTGCTGGCTCCATTCATGGAACAAAGGCTTAATATGGGATGCTGCCAAGAACCGGTGGGGGTGATAGGAGAGGGTCTAACCCTTCTGCAGCCTCCATCAGCATCTCCCCCAAAACCAGTGTGCTCAATAAGTGGAGACCCCACTCCCCCTGCTTATGGTCACTCCTCTGACCACTAGGCCGCCCCCAAATCCCTGCAGACAGAAGTCCTGGAGCTGCCCCCATGGGCAGTCAACAGCTTTTCTCCAGCAATGCTAATGAGAGTCAAGCAACCCGGCCATAAAAGGCAGGCTCACATATGGGAAACACCAGGGCAGTGCGTTATTTTTATTTTTTTTAGAGGAAACTTTATTTGAAGTACAGTCTTTTTATTCCTGCTGGGAGAGCTGCCAGTGGACAGTTCATTGCTCCTCAGCCACAGGGACAAGCATCTGCCTTTGAGGCAGGGCTGCAGTTCTGCAGTCTATAAAGCAAGATGGATAAGAAGCTTTGCAGCAGCAGAACTGGCCAGCATGGAGCAGGACGGGAGGGGACTGCCTAAACTGTCCTGCAGATGCTCAGGGTGTCCTGGCTGGTCTCCTGTGGTAGAGGGGCCTGGGAACAGCTTGCTCTTGCCCTGGGGCCCAGCACAGCCTGACACTCAGGAGGAATCAAGATGCTGGGTGAAGAACAGGGCCAGAGTAGCTGCATCCCTGTGAAATGCACATTTGCTGGGCCATAGCCGTGTCATCTGGGCCATCTTCTGGGGGATGGGGGTGCCTGGTATCATGAGACAGACGTGGCTTGAGCAATCTGGAGTTCTTACTAAGAGCATTACAGTGGAACGCACTCTGCCTCCATCTGTGTGTATGTGGTTTTAATTTTCTACTAAGAAAAATAATCCAGCTTCTCTTTAATCAGTAACTGCCATGGGCAGAAGACGCTGTCACAGAGGCCAGTGGGAGTGGTTAGTGGGCTTCATCATGAAAATGGCTGGCTCCTCTCTGAGGAGGACATGAAATGACACCTTGGATGGCTTTCTTTCCTTGCCCAGACACTCATCCTCATTTCAATGGAGGGCCAGCTGGCTGTGCAGGGCTGCAGTCTCTCCATATCTGTGCTCTGCTGAGGGGACAGCCAGGGAGGTGTAAATACTCACTAATGAGCTCCATGCAAGCGCAGAGGATCTTGACAAAAGCTCTTCTGAGATGGTAAAGGCAAGAAGAGTAGAATCTCTGGCATCAGGCAGAGAAGTAGAGAGAGGGAGCCCCAGCCACAGGACACACATGCCGTGCCTCTCTGGACTGAACAGAGACATTCTTTCTATCAGACCAGCTGAGGTGTGACAGCAAATAGAGGCAGTGGTGGCCCTGCAGCTATGTGGAGCACTGGGGAGGGGAACAAGGGAGAGGCCATTGGGGGTGATGGCCAGTGAGGGGTGCTGGGTCCTGACTGATGACTGCCTAGTCCTGGCTTTGGCCAAGACATGAAGGGCCCCCCACATGAATGCCTACTACTGACATTCCTGCTACTGACCTTCAACAGGGGCTTGGGGGTTGCACTGGAGGTCCACATAGGCTGTGGACTTCAAGGGAACACTTTCTTTGGCCACTGGCCATAGGGAAAGCTCCCTTGCCAACAAGAAGGAATACGCGTGGGCAAGTGACTGAGAGCACCAAGAAGGCGCTAGCTAATGTGTCCTCTGTAAGGGGCCAGCTGGGAGGGGCCAGTCCTGCACAGAGCTTTCCTCCATCATCTGCTGCTCCAAGCTCACCCAGCTGCCCAGAACCCTGCCCAGCCAGCAACAACCAGCTCCTGGGCCTCCCTCTGGCCTCTCATGCCCCACCCCAGCACTGTGTGGAGCCTCTACAGCTAGTAGGAAAACATGTCCAGGTGAAGGGCTAGCTCGCGTCTTTTCTTTCCTCCTCTCTGTCCCCTGCACCTAGCAAGGGCTCTGTTTGAAGAAAGATGCCTCCCACTCCTCGGCCCACATGTCCTCTAAGAGGCAGCCTGCCTTCCTTCTCACACACAACTGGCACACACCTGTGGGGGACAGACGGATTTTCTAACTGTGCTCTACTCAGAGTTTTCTCTACTCAGAATTTCAGCATCCAGAATGAGTGCATATGTGTTTATGTGTTGATCAATTTCTGCCCACTTAAAAAACAAAAACAAATTGTAAGATCTTTTCAGCTCACTGATGGTGCCATAGACACCATGGTAACCTCTGTGGCCTGCGAGGACACTCCAGATGAGTTCCTGGAAAATCTGAAGTAACTGAAAGACACTGAAAAGGGGAAGAACGATCAACCTCTGCAGTGCCTAATTAACTTTGAGACATTCTCTATTGTTCCTTATTCCCACCTCAGCTGATAAGGCAATTGGACTTTGTAACCAACCTTGGTCAACCTCATGACTCCAGACCCTACGACCCCCTCCCAGCTTGCAAAAAACCACCCTAAACTGTAATTTCTATAACTTTCCACTGCCTACCCCAAACCTATAAAACCAACTTCTATCCCACTGCCCTCTGCTGACTCTCTTTTCAGACTCAGCCCACCTGCACCCAGGTGAATAAACAGCCATGTTGCTCACACGAAGCCTGTTTGGGGGGTCCCTTCATTCAGAGTGCACGTTCTAACACAGATCACCTGTAATATCTCTGCTTACATCACTGTGAGACCCGAAGGTGCCACAGTGAGGCCTCACCCTAAAAGGCATTACATTCACCACGAGGCTTTGTTTAGAGAGCAGGTGTGAAATGTCTAGAGGTAGCAGCACCCCAGAATCACAGCATGAGAGCCTCTCTCTTGAAGCGGAGCAGTTGCTATCATTCTCGTTCCACACATGGCACACATGTGCACCATGAAAATGCCAGTTGTCTTTCTTTGGTAACCACTCACATTGGAGATACCCCTTGGCCCTCCCCTGTCATATCAGTTTAATTACAGGTACAGATGCCCACTATGGGGTGGGGAGCAAACCAGGATCCTTGGATTTCAATAAAGCCCTAACTGCTTTGAAATCCAGATACAGCCAACCCTTAATTATCCACACTGAAGAAAGGGAGCGTGGATAATCCTGAACAGCAGATGATTAAAAAATCATTTCTTTTGGCTTTTGGGAGGTACCATATGCTATTTGCAACAGAGCAGAAAAATTTCCTCTCTAGTTGTGTTTTGCTCAGATTAATATTGCAATGAGCTTGCATTTCTTCTCATGCAACAGCTGCCAGCAGAGGGGTTTGAGCAGAGGTGGTGTTCAGAAGCACATTGAGGGGCAGGCAGGGAGAGGGATGGCCTGGGATACTGACAAGAAGCCAAAGACTTGAAAGAGAGAAGAAGGGGAAGTAGAAAAGAAACAAACAAATTAAAAACTCCATAAGGAGGGACCGCATGTTAGAGGGTCAATCCTCCTGGGCTTTGCCTTACTCTTGTCCAACTTTCCAGCATGCACTTCCTGCCTGTGCACATGAACAGAACACAGGTGTTCTGGTTAAGGTGCCTGGTCACTATCTATGGCACGTGCATGGACCATCTCTTTAGACGCCTGGTCAATTCTATGTCATGTGACTACTGCTGGCCTGCCTCCTTGCCTGGATGTATGCTGTACCACCTGCCTGAAATGCCCCTTTCCTCTGCTGTCCTATCAAATTTCATCCATCTTTCAAGACTCAGCACATTTCTCATCTTCTCCACAAAGCCTTTTCCAATCACAGCCATATGAGGATCTGCCCACTCTCTTCCACGCCCCTTCTGAGTGCCTGTAGCACAGTATTCTCTGTGCCTACCCATCTGGAGCATAGGCTCTGTGAGGTAGGGTCAGGTGCTGCACCAGGCCTCTTGGTGTTCCCTCAAGCACCTGCACAGTGTTTGGGACATGCCCTATAGTTGTCCCCTACTGGAAGGCTGATGGACTAAATCTTGCAGGAAGGCATGAAGACACTAAACCAGTGGTTCTCAAGCCTGAGTGACTGAAGACTCCCCTGGGGGACTTGGTAAAAGAGTTTGCTGGGATCAGCCCCCAGAGATGCTGCTTCTGCAGGTTGGGTGGAGCTCAGAGTTGGGCATTTCAACAAGTCAGTGCTCAGGTGCCTGAATGCTGTGACATCAGTTGTAAATGCATACATCACCAACACTCACACACCAAGGAACCTTCATCCTAGTGTTCCATTTACAAAGGTGAAGCCGAAAGGTTAAAAACAGAGACACAGCAAAACACACTTGGGTTATTAGTGTCATCTCTCAGAATTCCGAATGCTGATTTCAGCATTTTCTTAAAAAGAAAAAAGAAAACAGCAAAAAGTGGAAGCTAAAAGTACAGAGGTTTGCCACAGATTCTCCATATTTCTTTGAACCCACACTGCACCTTCTCCCACTTTTTAGTGTCTCTCATATCAGAGTACAGCTTGCAATCAGTGGTAAGCCACAACCAGCTTGGTCCTAGCTCCACCCTCCACCATCACACTTCAGTGAATTATGTGCACTGCTGGTGCTACATGTTTCGTTTCACTGCCACTTAAGTGTTTCAAAAAGATTATGTGACAATTTGGCATTGAAATGAAAAATTACTGCATATACAGAAGAGCATGGAAACAGAGCAGCCAGGCATAAATTTGATACTAGTGAAACAACCATTTGTTGGAGGAATAATCACACTTCCATATTTTCTTGCAAAGAAGCAACCAATAGGATCAATTGCTTTCTAGCTTTGCTACTCAAACTGCAGCACTGGGGCAGGCAGTGATGGCCTCAGCTGGGAGCTTGTGAGAACTGCCGGGTCTCGGGCTCTTGCCCAGACCTGTTGTATATCTGCTGTTTAACGAGATCCCCAGGTGATCAGTATGAACACGAAAGTTTGAGAAGCATAGCTTTATAGGAGGGAAGATATCCACAAGTAGATAAAGCCAAGTTACGTTTTGTTACCCAGATATGCACAAAAGGATCATCTATCACACTCGGCGAAAACCTTGTAAAAAGAGATGTCAGTGGCTGAGAAGAAAATATGGGCAATCATAAGACAGTGCATCACCAGCTCACTTGAAAGCCCAGAGGACATTAATTGTTCGAGGAAAACATGGGCATTGATGACCGAAAAGTGATTCAGAAGAATGAGAATGTGAAGTTTCGTGGAATACCTTAACCGGCTCATTTCACGTGTTTTCCTTTTTAGTATGTTAAGTGATACATGGTCACATGTTTAAATAGATCTGAAAGAGCTCTTTCAATATAGAAAATATTGTATGAGGAAAGAAAGCATTGTGTCTTAGTTTAATTTGCAACCTTTTCTTAACCATATAGAAAATGAACATATCTTACAATAAAAGCCTTCTCAGATTTAATGAAATATAGGTTGCCCATACTTTGCCTTTTGCCTTTTCTCTTAGAGTTTAAAGGTCAATAACCATTGTCTTCACTCTGAGGATTACTAACATCAAGATATTTTACATCAAAAATAAAATTTTGAGTGTCACTTTTGCTTTTTTTTTTTTTTGATACGGAGTCTTGCTCTGTCACCTAGGCCGGAGTGCAGTGGCATGACCTCTGCTCACTGCAACCTCCGCCTGCCGGGTTCAAGTGATTCTCCTGCCTCAGCCTTCTGAGTAACTGGGATTACAGCCACCTGCCACCATGCCTGGCTAAATTCTATATTTTTAGTAGAGATAGTTTTCACCACGTTGCCCAGGCTGGTCTCAAACTCCTAACCTCAAGTGATCCACCAGCCTCAGCCTCCCAAAGTGCTTGGATTACAGGCATGAGCCACCGCACCTGGCTATTGCTTTTGCTTTTCAAACTTTGTTTTTAAGGGCTACATAGTCAATCCCATTAATCTGCTGAGAAAAGAACAGTTGTCTGCTCTAGCCACCTTACTTTAGAATTGAGAAAATTAAATAAGGGAGAAAATTTCAGGCAAGAGATGGAAACGACGCAGCAAGACTGCCATCCAGACCAGCTTTGAAAGTTATATATTCTCTTTTCCTAATTCAAACAATAACAATCACATTTTAAAAAACTTAATAGCTACTTTCATAACATATTTAATCCTGAGAAACCTGTGAAACAGGTAGTACTATCTTTTTCACAAATAAAGAGAGTTCAGAGAAATGAAAGAACTCACCCTGGAAGAGAAGAATTGGTGGTGGTGGGCCCGGAATTCAAAGGAGGCGTCCCCTGGCACCTAAGCCAGCTTCTCTGCAGTGGCAGCTCTGTCTCACTCACTGGAACCCGGAGCCTGGATTGGACAACCACTGCCAGCCCTCTGGCGACAGGTTACTTGGAAATCATTCCTCAGTTTTAGTGAGTAATCCATACCTTGTCTTCACGGACTTGAAGGTCTTCAGCGGGCTGCTGTCCTGACACTGCCTTTGCTCAGGATGTGAGAGCTGCTTGCCTTTAAATACAGAACAAGCTGCCACGGGCTCTTGACTGTGGCAAAGCTTGCAGGACCTCAGATTTCCTTCCCATGTATAAAATGTCCCCATTTCTTGCAGTTTCTTGGAGCATCCTTTTTTTTTTTTTTTTTAGGTTGAGCTCAGCTGACTTCACTAGGTTGTCATTTAAGAGCATACTGTGGGACCGACCTCGTGCCTGATTCTGGGGTGCCATCTTACTGCCAACCTTTGACCCTGTTTTATGGCCTCACCAAGACAAGACAGCCTTCTCCCCGAGATTCTCACTCCTCTAATTATCTCAGAATGCTAGTCTGAAGTGTTATCCCTCTTCCTTCTCATTAATCACGTGAGTGGTTTTCCATCTTTGCCATGTTGGAATCACCTGGGGAGCATTCCAAACTCTCCAGGGCTCAGACCGAACCTCCTGCCAATTAAATCAGAATTTCTGGAGGTGGGATCCAGGAACAGTGTTTTTTAAGCTTTGCAGGTGATTTCAATATGCAACCAAGTTTGTGAGGCAGTAAATCATGTTACTTCCTTAAGTTGCCCATGAGCTTTACTTTTATAAACCTTTCTAATTAAGTTCTTCACTTTAAGTTAAAAGTTCTTTAGTATTAGGCCAGGTGGGGTGGCTCATGCCTGTACTCCCAGCACTTTGGGAGGCTGAGGTTGGCAGATCACCTGAGGTCAGGAGTTCAAGACCGTGACCAGCCTGGCCAACATGGCAAAACCCCATCTTTACCAAAAATACAAAAATTAGCCAGGTGCAGTGATGCATGCCTGTAGTTCCAGCTGCTTGGGAGACTGAGGCAGGAGAATTGCTTGAACCTGGGAGACGGAGGTTGCAATGAGCTGAGCACTCCAACCTGAGCAACAGAGGGAGACTCTGTTTAAAAAAAAAATGCCCTTCCATATTCTTTCCTTATGTATATAACCACTTTTCAAAAACACCTTCTTTTTATTACAAAAAGAACACACATTTATTATGCAATCTTTAGTTTTGCAAATACAGCCAAGCAAAGAGAAGGAACTACAAACCATCAGTGATCTTACTACAAGGCGATAGCTACTGCTAAGATGTTCACGTGCATTTCTCCAGCATCTTTTCCTGTTTCTATCATGTGCACGTGTATCTTATTGTACATATGGTTTTGCAGCCTGCTTTTCTCATCTGAATGCCTTTTTGATTGAACTTTCAACCTCTTGTCCTTTCCTTCTCTGTCCTGACCTCTACAACTTTAATAGGTCAGTTTTTCTTAGGCCTTTTAGCTTGACCTTCTGCTGTGAATCCTGAAGCCTCCTTTTATCCTAATGGCCAATTCAGTTCAGAAGAACTAAACCTGTTCCTTCTGGAGTCACTGTCTCTCCAAATGGCTCTACCATCTGGCTGCCCAACTGCTCAAGTTAAATGTGTCTGAGGTCATCCTAGATTCCTTGGACACCTTATACTGCATTTCTAACCAATTATCGAAGCATGTCCATTGTGCCTCTTAAATATTTTTTGAATCCTTTGTCATCTCTTCATCCACGGTTGCAACTTCCATCCAAGGCCCCATTGCACTTAGTCTCCAGTGCCACAACCTTCTAACTAGTCTCTTTATCCTCAGCCTTGCTTTCCTCTAGGCCACTCCCCACGCCATCTGGGTAATATCATAAAGTTATTACCTTTGAGATAAAATCCACACTATTTGTAAGGATTTCAAAGCCCAGGTGAGCCAGCATCTGCATAAATAATGCC
This sequence comes from Callithrix jacchus, assembly GCF_049354715.1. Lineage (NCBI taxonomy): Eukaryota > Metazoa > Chordata > Mammalia > Primates > Cebidae > Callithrix > Callithrix jacchus. Next base: position 71,161,499 of record NC_133507.1, read on the forward strand.
CCCTCTATCCTTCTCCCATGATTCCACCACACACCTGGTGCATGATGCTTCAGAAACACTGACCGCTGCCCTCTTCATTCTGCTTGAAAGGTCCCTCTCATTCCTTCTTCTTTCGGATGCCTGCTCATCTTGCAGGTCTCAGATGGGTCCTTGCATCCCTGGAGAAACCTTTCTTGACTCCCCAGAGCTGGATTAGATGTTCCTCTTTTTGCTCCCCTAACATCCTGTGTCTGCCCTATTCCAGCACACATCACACTGAATTACAATGACCTCTTTGCTTGACTATGAACCCTCCAAACTGGAGGCCACATGGCCACAACTGTTTTGCTCATGATAATGTCTCCAGCATCTAGCAACACTAATGAAGTCATTTGTTGAATGAATGATGAGTGACTGAAGCCCCTCGGACCACAGCATGCAGTCTTGTGGCACAGACAGGGATCTTTTCCGTACTGTGCTCTAGGTTGCAACACAGAACATCAATGGGTACTGGGTGGTGTCTTATCTATAGAGCAAAGGGGCCTCATGATAAGGGGATGGCTTCTTCCTGCCCTGTAGACCAGTCTCCCTAACTTTCTCTGCTGCACAGCCTTTCCTAGTTTTGGGTTTTTTCCCCCTTTCTTCCTGGTTTCCTCCTGCTTTGCAACCTTCAAGTCAAATTAGCCAAGTTGAATTTTATATGAGCTTAGTTTTATTTTTCACAGTGGAAGCTCCTCATCTCTTCATCAGTAATAGACATCATTGTAACCCAAAGCTCTGAGGCTTTTCCAAGAGAATCATGTTAATAAATATCTGGTGTTAGCATGCTGTTGATACCAACATTTCCAACTCTTTAGTACTGGCCAACAAAATAAAAAGGAGTTGCCAAAAGCAGAGAAAAGGAGGCCTGGTGTCTAGCCTTTCTCTCAAAATGTGATTCCTCAGTGCCCCTAAACTAGCTGGATGACACCATTCTGGGGACAGATCAGGTTTTACAGAAGCTTACATATTTATAATTTGGGGGCTTTTTAAAGAAAAAGAGTACAAAATTATAGATATATGACTTACAGGTCTTGAAAGTTGCTTGTGCAAGTGCAGTGGGGGCCCTTGAAAGCCATCCTTCATTCAAGAAATCTGCTTTCTATCTTCTATCATAATTTTTATAATTGGAGAAACTGAGTCCCAGAGGAATGGAGCCAAGCTTGAGTCAGCCTGAGAGCTGCTGGCTGCCCGGCCCTCCCTGCGGCAGGCCCACAGTTCATCGTGGAGCTTGATGGACTTAAAATACTAGCGAAATCCCCAGCTCCCGATTGCATTCACAGGCTGTGCCATAGGGTAAAAACAGAAAGGTAAAACATAAATATTTTTCAATGACTCAGCCTCTGTGTGGGCAATGAGCTGCTTGGTTCAGTAGGAAGAACCCTGGGCTGGGAGTTGAGTGGGGCAGTTGTTCATTCTATTAAGCATGTACAAAAATAGACCTGCTTATGCTGATTTTGAAACAGATTAATCTTGAGCCAGATAACAAGTTTCTACTCCACATTAATAGGAAAAAAGGTGAATTCTGAGTTCAGTGGAGCTAAGAATTTAGACAGGTAACCAGTTTTGCAAGAACAGGGAAGCAAAAGCCATTGCGCTGCTTAATTGCTGTGACCACCGCAGCCCTGCGGGAGCAGAAGGTCACTTCCCAGAACCCCTCCCAATCACTGTGACCACTGCAGCCCTGAGGGAGCAGAAGGTCACTTCCCAGAACCACCTCCCAATCACTGTGGCCACTGCAGCCCTGAGGGAGCAGAAGGTCACTTCCCAGAACCCACTCCCAGCCTCGAAGCCAAATCTGATGCCATCCCAAGGCCTTAGACCTGGATTCCCTCTGCATGCCTTCCCTTTTTGAAGACATCTTTGTGACATCTTGATCAGTTTGTGCCTGTTTGTCGCTTCAGTTTTGCCTCTAGACCCTCTTTCATGGATCAGCCGTATCCATCCCGGGCCCCTGAGTCTGTTCTGCAAGATCTCACTTGTCCAGGATAGAGGCTGAGATCTTCATTTAAGGAAAGTCCTACCAATGATAAGATTCCAGCTTCTAATCTTGTCATCAAGGTTGTCATCTTGCAAGCAAGAATGATTATGCATGGGGGTGGGGGATCATCACACCATTTAAAACTCCAGCCCAGGCTGTGTGCCTTGAAAGCCACTGTTGCTCCAGTTTCCTACCTTATAAAACTAGGGGCTGCATTGACTAATGAATGGATAAAGAAAATGTGGTTTAGACACACCATGGAATACTACTCAGCCATGAAAAGGGATGAAATAATGTCTTTTGCAGCAACTTGGAAGGAGCTGGAAGCCAGTATTCTAAGTGAAGTAACACCAGAGTGGAAAACCAAAAGCCACATGTTCTCACTGATAAGTGGGAGCTAAGCTATGAGTATACCAAGGCATGAGTCATATAGTGGACTTTAGAGACTCAGAAAAGGAAGAATGGGAGGGAGGCCAGGGGTTAAAAATGACCCATAGATCCGATGTATAAATATACTACTTGGTAATGGGTGCACTAAGTAACACCCATTTTGTTCATCCATGTAACAAAAACCCACCTTACCCCCAAAACTATCAAAATTCAAATAAAAAAATAAATAAAATGAGGGTCTGGACCTCACCATCTTGAATGCCTTTTGCAGCTCCACACTCTGCAGATGCCAAGTAAAGTTCTAATAAAAACCAAGGAAATTTGCCCGCTTGTCAGGAATGCCTTTTCGGTTTGTTTTGTTATTAATGTCATAGATAAGCAGGCCCCGTCCATATGGGGCACATTGCTGTGCCTGCGTGTTTTTCATTTTAGAAGATGGACATTGAGACTTGTCACGTTTCGATGAAGAGAAGGCATACTGCCGTGAGCTGGATGTGAGCCCTGGGGCCAGCCTGCCCTGGCTGTTTACATTGGGCAAGGCTGTGACAAACAGAAAGGTGCTTGGCAATGAGCCACCAGGAAGCTGCTGGTGCTCCTTGGGGAGCTTGGATCTTGTCACACTGCCTTCTCCGAAGGGCTGGGGAGAGAAGCGGAAGCCAATGATGGGACTCAGGGCCGGAACTAGAGGTAGCAGGTCAGAGCAGCAGGTTTGGTACTGAGGGGAGAAGGTTCATTTGGGACAAATTCACTGAGGCCTTGGGCAGAGTAACAGTGCATTTTTACAGGGCATCAGTCCCTCACCCACGATGGGAGGGCAGAGGTTGACACACAATGGCACTCATACAAGGGTGGAATCCTTCCTTTCTGAACGACCGTGAGGTGCACCTAAATGTGTGGGTTATGGGAGATCCCGCCAGGCCTGGAGTACCTGGAGTCACTCAGGCAGGGCCACAATGGTTTCCCTCTGGGCGCCCTGGGCTTGGTGACCTCCAGAGTCAATGTTAGTCAGGCCGTTGTTGGGCCATTTGTGTTTGTGAAAGCTCTTTAAAACAGCATGTACAGTCACAGGCTTGTCCCACAACTGGATTCATGACTCTGAAAGGGTTTCTTGTCCAGGCAGAACCCTCTGGAAGGCTGGGGTCAGGGACGGGGCCACCCCTTGCTTTCCCCAGTCTGGCTGCCAGCCCGCGACTGCAGCTGTTACTGGCTGTGGGGCTGGGCCTGCAAGAGGCTCTAAGCAGTGGAACAACACAGTCCTTGAAGCCCATCGAGACTCAAGTTGGCAGCGGTGGTGGAGGACAAGCGGGGAATTATCCTGAGGCTTCCCTGCCCTCTGCTTTGCTGAGGGTTCATAGTGGACTTACTGGGAGGCACAAGGGCAGGGGCTAGGAGAGTTTAGCTGTTGCAGACCCAGGAGCTCCTCTGTCTAGAAACCCCTTCCTAACCAGGCCAGCCCAGCCAGCCGCAGACAACAGTGGCAAAGCAGCCAGCATCCCTGCTTGGGTGCTCCCCACTGTGCAAGGGAGGGAGGAGCTGTGCTGGGGCAGGCCCCGGTCTCCACCCCTGGGCAGGGCTGGGGATATTAATATGAGTTATCTGAGTGTTTTTTGCCAAACGCTGTGCTCAGCACTGTGCTTATCTTATAATTAACCTACGAGATAGACGTAGCCAGTACAGAAAGGCGGTGTCCAGGGTCACGTGGCCAGTAGGTGCAGAGCCAGGATGTGGTCCCAGCTCTGTCTGACTCACATGGGAGCCCTTCACCATGACAGAACTGCGGGACTCAGAAGACGGATACACTGTCTGACTGTGTGTGCATCGCCTCACCTCTCTGAGCTGCAGGTACCTGATCTGTGAAGAGAGGCTAATAGGACTGCCTTCTGGGGCTGGGGCAGGGATTAGCTAAGATGAAGTGTGAAGAGTGCCAGGCTCTGCTCACTGTAGGAGCTACACTGGACTCTTTGTCTTTCATCAGACCTGGAGTGCTCTCATCAAGGCCCAAGCCAGGCATGAGGGAGGCTGGAGTCACTTCCTGCTTCCCTTTCTGCCTCAGAGCATGTGACACGGTATGTGCTTGGGTACCGATCATGTCCCTAAGGCTGGGCAGTGACCTTGACACAACCACTGCACCCCAGCCACTCCTTTCCCTGACAAGTGGCTCTATCTTGAGCTGGGCTCCCGCTGCATTGGGAGAGCACCCCCGACTCCCAGGAGCTACAGAATGGGGCCCTCCTGTGCCTGGGATGCCCATCCTTCCCTGGACCTGCTGCCCCATAGGCCCAAATCCCAGCTCTTTACTGCTTCTTATTCTCCTCTCTCCCCCATGGCCCCATTTCCTGGGAACTCTGCCAGAGAGTATGTTAGGCTGAATAATGCCCCACCCCCCAAAGATATTCCATCGTAATCCTTGTAATCTGTGAATGTTACCTTGTATGGTGAAAAAGAACTTTGCAGATGTGATGGAACTGAATATCTTAAGATTAGCAGACTATGCCATCCTAAGTGCCCGTAGAGGAGGGAGTCAGAGTGAGGTTCCCCACCAGAGAGAAGAGGCAAAGGTGATGAGAAGATGGAAACAGAGGCTGGAGGGATGTGGCCACAAGCCAAGGAGGCGCCAGACACTGGGAGAGGCAAGGAAGGAGTGTCTCCTGGAGCCCTGGAGAGAGTGTGGTGCTGCCAGCACCCTGACTGCAGCCCAGTGATACTGATTTTCAACTTCAAACCTCCAGAATCATGAGATAATACATTTATGGGGCTGGGAATGCTTATCTTTTAGCTTTAAAAAAATTGTGCTAAAATACATATCACATAAAATTTAGCATGTTTGCCTTTTTAAACTGTACAGTTTGGTGGCATCGATGGCATTTATGTTGTTGTACACCCATCACCACTCTCCATCTCCAGACATTTTTCATCATCCCAAACTTAACCTCTATATTCACTAAAATCAATGGTCCACTCTCCCCTCCACACTGGACCCTGGCTACCACTGTTCTACTTTCCATCTCTATGGACTTGACTGCTCTACGTATCTCATAAACATGGAATCATCTAGTGTTGTTCTTCTGTGTCTGGCTCATTTCATTCAGCATCATGTCTTCAGGGGTCATCCATGTCATAGCATGTGTCAGAGTCGTCTTTCTTTTTAAGGCTGAATAATATTTCACTGTGTGTCATGGCCATTTTTTTTAATCCATTCATTTGTGGATGGACATCTGGGTTACTTCCACTTTTTGGTCATTATTAATAATGCTGCACATTTGTATTGTTTTAAGCTACCAAGTTTGTGGCAATTTGTTACAGCAGCCTCAGGAGACCTTGAGATGTTGATGGGCCCTCGGCCTTCCTGCAGTCCATGCCGTAGATCAAGCAGAAGCACAGAGTGTCTCGAGGTGTGAGCAGCTGGTCCCTTGCATCAGAATCACCTGGGAGAGAGGAGGAGGCAGAAGACTTTCAAATGCAGATTCTTAGGTTCTACTGTCTGCTGTGTCAGGTTAGGACCAGGGAAGCTGTATTTTTAACATGTGCCCCAAAAGATTTGTATTATACGCTAAAGTTTGAGAACTTGTAGTTTGAGAACTGATGGGTTACTCTTCCCAAATGAAATGTATGGTTATGTGCGTCTTCTGGGTATAATCGCTTAACCTGAAGAGATGACCTTCTTGGTAGGGGTGTCAGGCATGGAGGTGAGGCAGGTCTCTCTAAGCTTTCAAATCACATGGTAGACAGTGTGGAAAGATGATAGAAAGCGTCTGTTACTTTAAAAGTTGACTGCGTTTTTTTCCACTGGTCTTGGAGGAAGATGAATTGTTCCTGGCAGTAGAATTACCCTATTGTTCCGGGAAACAAAATGACAGGAGTCCTGCTACTGCTGAGAGATCAGGTGCTGGGCCTGAGCTGGGTAAAGATGAAACCAAGGAAGGCTAAATTGCTCTCGGAAATGAAGAAACGTTGAAGGGTTTTGGTGTCCAGGATGCAGAAGAGTTGAGACGCTAGAAGATCAGACCAGCAGGCGATAACACAGTCGTCTAGAGGGAGCTCTGAGGGGGATGGGGCCCAATGACATGGCCTAAGCCTGGAACATATGGAAGACTGGACCAGAGAGGAAGCCTTCCTGGGAAGCAGGGGCAGCCTGCAACTAGAACAGCGATGTCTGCCCGGGCATGAACTTACCTTGCAGTCTAGGCTGTAATGACCCTCTTTTGGCCACAAAACTTTCAGGAAAATCTGTTACGTGTAGCTAGTGTACAAAGACCTTTGCAGAAAAGAGATTAGCAGAACATCTCAAGAAAGGGGAGAGGTGGGCATTGCAGGAATGGGGTTCCAGTGAGGAAGCAGACTCTAGGCAAGGACTGAGCAGAAGAATGTGAGCTCTTACCTCTGGAAATGCACGGATACATTCGGGGGTGCTAGACTTCCTGCACCAGGAATGGGGACTTTTCTCAATGCCAATATCATTTTATTTGATATTGAAAAAAAGGGGGACCCAGAAGGATGGAGAACCTTTGCAAAGAATGGTTACACATAGGCAGAGACTTAGCCTGTCTAGGGAGCTCCATGGAAGTCACCTAACTCCATGTCTGTGCCTTTCAGCACGTTTTTGGGTGAGTGGGTCCCTTACCTCATCACTGAATTGAGTTTTCTGACATCCCAGCTGGAGGATCTTTGGTGAAAGTCTCTCTGATAAAAGGTGTGTGTGTGTGTGTGTGTGTGTGTGTGTGTGTGTGTGTGTGTGTGTGTGTAACAGAAGGTTCATCCAATTATTTAAGGACTAATAAAAACTTTCAATGATCTGAAGATGGAGATGAATGGAAAACACACTTTCCTTTCTGATATTTTTCCTACCTTCTCCTAAGTCAAATGCTCAAGCATGTGGAATTTGAATAATTGTTTTTAAGTCAAATCAATTTTGGAACACAGAGAGTTGGAGGTTTATAGACTCCTCGGTCGCTGGCGGATTGCTGATTAATGACGCTGGCGTCTGTAATTATACTGCTGTCAGGAGGCTGAGTGTCCTCGATAAATCCAGGCCCATCTGCCTTCCCAAGACACCAGGAGAGGAGTGTCTTGATTTATGCCCTGATTGGCACATATTCTCTTTACTGTACTTTAGAGAACTCTCAACTGCTTAATGGTATGAGAGGTCAATTTTCATCTTGCTTGTATTGAGCAACCTAGAATTTAAGTGTCCTTGCCCATGATTGTGAGGACATAAATTGGGTTTTTCTTCACATTGGTCTTTTCATTCATTTTTCTCTCTCTAACTTACCTCCTTCTTTTGAAAAACTGGGTGTGGTAGATCACAAAAATTCAGAAAGGGACAACAATTCCCACCCCTCTCTGAATCCATGCCCTTTAAATGTGACTTCACCACTCTTCCCATTAAGAGACAGAGTCTATTTTTTCATCCCTTAAATCTGAGCTGGCCTTGTGGCTTGCTTTGGCCAATAGAATGCAGTAAAAGTAACATCGTGCCAGTTTCAAAAAGTCCCATGGCGTTTTGCTCTTCTTCTCCCTGTAAGCACTCTGCCAGGCCTGGCTGCTAGTTGGTGAGAGACACGTGGTCCATCTCTCTCCACCACCCCCATAGGCAGAAGCAGAGCCTGCATGGCCCATGGCTGGGCCCAGTTGAGACCAGAAGAACCCCACCCCCACCCACCCCACCACCCCACTCCTGCAGAGCTTGGCTTAAACAGCCTTATTGCTGAATCATGTGCTAAATGCATTGTTGTTTTAAGTTTGGTTTGCTGTGCAGCATTACTGTGGCAATAAAAACTGATCCCCTGGGTATCTACTGTATACTAACACTGTTGTAGAGTTTGGAGCCACAGAGAATCAGAGATACAGAGGTGGAGAATGCTTAGATCTGGCCTTTGAGTAGCCCAGAGTCTGTGGAGGCAGACAGCCCAACAAACATGCCATTCTAATGGGAAGTGACAATGGGAACAATTTTTCTTGGGTGCTATGCATTTTATCTGCATTATCATCCCACTTAGTCTTTGCTGTAAGCCTATGAAGCAGATACTATTACTGGCACATTTTCTAGACAGGGATACTGAGAATCATGGCAGTTAAGTCAGGACCTGATTCCAACCAGCCCCTGGTTTCTGCCAGCCCCCGATGCCCCTCTATAGCAGGTCTAAAGCATTAAGGAGTCAGAGGAAAGGACAGCTGGCACCCAAGGAGTAGGGGCAAAAGCCTCACTGGTATCTGGCCAATGGGGATACTGGAAGTCTGAGGTCCTGGGCTCCCAAATCAATCCAGGGGTGAGCTGAGCTGTTGTGATCTTGAGCTGGAGAAGCTGATAGGACACATTTGGATGGAGACTCTGCTGGGGAACCTGGAAATAGTATCAGCTGTTTTTAGGGTACAGGCTGAAGACAGGACATTACCCTCAGGATCCAGGGTGCATAGGGACAGGGGGAGGAATTTTGTGTTCTCCACCACAAGCAGCATTTCTCTACTGCAGACTATTCAATGCCACACAATGCCTGATTAGAAATTTCTGTATGGATTGGATTTTTTAACAAACACATCATACCTAATAGGAAATTCAGGTTTTTTTCCTCCATTGCTTTTTCTGCAATGCCCTTTGAAGACGTTTTAAAATGGGTTATCTAGCTCCTTCTGATGGCTCATCTGGCTGAAGTGATTCCACACTGTGATGCTGCGACCTGTGTGATGTGTCTGTCCTGGGCAACTCCCTAGCTACGCTCTGCTCCAGGCAGCATCTCCTGTCCTCCTTCTACATAGACGGGCATAGAACAGACAGCAAGTGGGTTTTGACATTTGTGGGGGCAACTTTAAACGGTGAGCTCCTTAAAGGTAGCACTCACATCTGTTATAGTCATCACTCCCATGCTATAAGTGAAAGTCAGATGCAATAAAACAGCAGCATGTATGGAACACGGCGTCCAGGCATCGTTGTGGTTCTGTGTGTTAACTCACAGAAGCACAGATGCTATTATTGTTCTACTTTTACAGATTAGGAAGCAGGCAGGCAGGGAGAGCTGTGTCTAAGGCCCCACAGTGGGAAGGAGAACAGCATGGGTTTGAACTTGGCTGTTTGCATCTGGAGCCTGGGATCTTTTTTTTTTGAGACAGAGTTTTGCTCTTGTTGCCCAGTCTGGAGTGCAATGGTGTGATCTGGACTCACTGCAATCTCTACTTCCTGGGTTCAAGTGATTCTCCTGCCTCAGCCTCCCTAGTAGCTCGGATTACAGGCATGTGCCACCACGCCTGGCTAATTATTTTGTATTTTTAGTAGAGACAGGGTTTCTCCATGTTGGCCAGGCTGGTCTCAAACTCCTGACCTCAGGTGATCTGCCCACCTCAGCCTCCCAAAGTGCTGGGATTACAGGCATGAGCCACCATGCCAGGCCAGGAACCTGGGATCTTAAATGCTCTCCTCTGCTCCAGTTATCTGGGAATGAAACACTGGGGTCAACAACCTGGGGAAAGTGAGGCTGGGGGGCTGGGCAGCGTATTTCAATTTTTACTTCATGCACTTCGGTCGTTGGTTGAGGTGAATATGTGATAAATATGCAAATCTGGGGTGGTAAGGGGAAGAAAAAAATACCTTAAACTTTTTTTTTTTTTTTTTAATCGTAGCATATTAGAGCTGAAAGTAGCCTTGGAGCAGATCTAGCCCAAGGAGGATGTGGTCTTGAAGGCGAAGCAATTGCCCCAGGCCACATAGCTAGGTGGTGATGACAGAATCTGGCTCTCTGGACTTTCCTTGTTCCTGCCTCTCAGTGCTGCCCTAAGGGCAGTGGCCACCATAGCATGCGGTATGGGTAGAGCTGTGGTCTGAGGCTGATATGCCTTCAACTGCCTTTCACACCTCTCCTTCCCTCTCCCTGCATCTCCCGGGTTTGCCCAAGTACCCAGGGCTCTCATGCCAGCCCCAGACTGATCACAGGAACTTTTGGGGGCCCCTCTTGGGCCAACTGTTTTGGACATGCTCCCTGTTCTCCTGACCTCTCTCCTAGTCAGATCCAGTCTTATGTAAGATTCCTTAAGCCTATCTGGTCAAGCTGGAAAAACTAATCAACAGACGCTATTTTCCTTCCTACAGGTTGTAGCTAGATTTTAACAATGGCCTTCCATGACTTAAAGCAAAAGACTCTTATTGCCACTGGCAGCAGCCAGGCCTGGCTATTGGGGGAAATATTTTAAGAATTTAATGCTTCAGTTAATGTCTTTAGCAGCAAGAAGAATTTTTAAGTGGGAAGGAAGAACTAATTGGAGTGCCAAAATAAATTCCATTTTCTGGCAAGGCCAGTCAGACCAGTGATGTCAACCATAAAATCCCTTGTTCTCTCAGCTCCCCCCTTTCCAAAGAATTGCCCTCCTCTGTGACCATTTGCAGAGAAAAGGGAGGCTGTGCTATAACCATGGAGGCAGATAAATGTGATCCTTCAGACAGGAGCTCTTTTCAGGGATGAATGTTTCGTTTTTAAAACATCATCCCGTGGTTCATTTTATTCAATGACCTTGCCCTTATGCTGAACCTTCCTCAAAATAAGAGTGGTCATTTCCTTTTCCCCATTCCCTGAAGGCGACATGGCAGACAAGTCACTATTGTGTAGCTCTGCGGGGTGCGGGGAGGAGGTTGTGGGGGGCATGCTGCTTGGAGGTTGTGTTTACTGGAATCATTTCTTCCCAGCAAATCTGCTTTCTGAAGTCCCAGCCACTTCCTCTCTCGTCACACAGTGGGCTGTGATGACTGTGGAGGAAATGAGGGCCAGGGAGCAGTTCGGAGTCTCATCCTGTATTTAGGATTCTAGCTTCCCCTCACCTCCCTGGAGGCTTTGTTCTGGAAAACAGCAGTTGTTTTCCATGGAACAAAGGTTTCTGGAAAGCCAGGAGGCCATCCTGGAAGACCCCTGCATGGGACAGTGAGCAGGGAGCCATGTTCTAGAAGCCCCTTGGGGTATTTTTTTTTGCTAGGGAGGCTGAGCTAGGATCCAGGGCTCAGGATCCTGCAGGGCAGGCCCAGGAGGCCAGACTGCACCTGCTTCTGACAGGCTCGGACTCCAGGCCGGAATCACAGGGACTCCGTAATTATGGAGCACCCTGTAACCCAAAGGCTGCAGTTCTAGATCTGGCTCTTCTAGGAATATACTTTCATTTCTTTGGATCTCTGTCACATTCAACATGGAGATAGTAATACTTTTCTCTCTCACCTAGTAGAGGTTGGTACAGACTTAAAGACAAAGATAAAGGCACAGAGGTTACTGGAGCTGGAAAAATGCAGAGGATTACTATGTGCTCCCCTCTACTCTCCTCTGTGAGTTCTGTCAAGACAGAATGTCCATTGACCATTTTAGGGACCTGGGGGCACAGCTCACACAGTAAGATGCCAGTCCCCTCCCTTGTGGAGGCTGGTCCTGAGATAACTCCCTGGCTTATGTGGCAGTGAACAGTATTTCCAAAGTGGACACAAGTATAGGATATTATAGGTATGCTGGGAAAGCATGTTTCCTGCTGACTGGAATTTGGAAACACTGGATTAAAAAGATTTGCTGCATTGAGATCTTCTCAGAGTATTTAATATGCTCATTTCATCAAGAGTTCCGAAGTGAGGGGACATAAAATACAACCTTTCCCAGATGCTTTTGATCACAGAGAAGTATTTTTCTCATAGCACAACTATTCATGTGTCTCAGAACAGGGTGGTAAGTGCTGATGTTCATTCTTATGCCGTTGGCTATACAAAATATCTATAGTCTTTATTGATCTTGACTAAAGAAGATCATGCTGTTCTTGAAATCAGCCTCATTAGAAAAAAGATCCAGTGCTAAAAACCATTCTCTGGGACTTGTACTTTTGGGAAGATGGAATAAGCATACTTTCCCCAATTCCTCCTACAACTTAAAGCCACGAATGTTATATATAAAACAAACATGAGGACTCTGAAAGGTAGAGGGAAGAAGGCCGAGGGGTCAGGACCTTGGGACATGAGGAATGGTGCAGTGATGAGTTCTCTGGGTTTTCTTTTTGCCTCATACATCCCAGACTTAAAGCCGACGAAGCCAGAAACCTGGAAACAGCAACAAGCTTGGGCAGAAAAGTCCCCACAAAAGCCAGCTGTCTCTAGCTGAAGTACTAGGACGGGGGCAGCCTAGCGAGACAGAAACCTTCCAGACAATGACAGCTCTACTGCTGCCAGACACCCCTGAAAAACTTCAGTCTACTTCCGCCTTCACTAGTGAAAGCCAAGTGTGGAGCCCAGACATCTGCACTCATTATGCCATGATGAGGAGCCCTAACAGCCCCAAAGTGTGGGATTAGAGAAGCCCAAGCAGAAAGCCAACTTTTGTCCCTGCTGATCAGTAGTGATGCACCCCTCTCCCCTCCATGGCTGCGGAAACCACAAAAGGAGCTTGGACTTCCCTCCCCACCCGAAAGTATGACATGCACTTCCATCCTTGGCTGGGGCAGTGTTAGAGGAGACCTAGTGGAGAGGCAGGACTTCTACCATTGCCCAGCAATAATGAGGCCACTTCCACAATGGAGTTTGTGGAGATCACATTGGAAGTCAGAACTTCCACCCACTAACAACAGCAAGGCACACTCCCCTTGTCAATGGAGGCTGAGTGGAGAACCTGGTATTCTACCTCCATGTGTCAATAATGAGGCAGCAAAGCCCCTCTTCCTCTGTATTGTCAGAGAAAGCCAGCTAAACCAGAAAATAATATGAAAATGTCCAGGTTTCTCTTAAATTGTCATCATACTTAAAAAGACAATTGACAGATGGCGACACTGAAATGACAGAGGATAGAATCATTTGATGATTTTTAGTGCAGTTGTGAATAAAAAAAGCTTCAGCAAGCAGTTATGAACAAATAGCAAAACAGAAAGCCTCAGTGAAAAAAGAAACTCTCAACAATGAAATTGACAACATAAAGAAGAACCAAATAAAATTTAAGAACGAAAAAATACAATCAGCAAAATTTAAAAACCTAATCGATGGGCTCAACAAGAGAATGGAGGGGACAGAGGAAAGGTTGGGTGAACTGAAAGACAGAAAAATAGAAATTATTCATTCTGAGCAAGAGCAAGAAAACAAACTGGAGATAATGCCCCAAACAAACGGAGCTTCAGGTGCCGATGGGACTGTAACAAAAGATCTAACATTTGCATCACTAGAGTCTCAGAAGAAGAGAGAGGAATTTTAAAGTATTTGAAGAAATAATCACTGGTGACTTCCCAAGCTTATCAAGAGATATACAATTACAGATTTCTGAAGCTGAGCAAACACCAGAGAGAATAGACTCAAAAAATCCACACCAAGACATGACAATTTCATTTCTGAAAGCTAAAGACAAACACAAAATCTTGAAAGTGACCAGACAAAAATGAAACTTTATGTAAAAGAAAAAAAAATAATTTAAATGAAAGTGGATTTTTCATCAGAAACCATAGAAATCAGAAGGAAGCAGCATAACAATTTTTAAGTGCTGAAAGGAAAGAATGGTCAGATATTCAGCTAGCTAAAATATCCTTCACGAAAAAAGGGAAAAGCAAGACATTCTGAGATTAAGGAAAATGAATACAATTTGTTGCAAGTAGACCAATTCTAAAGCAAGTTCTCCACACAGAAAGAAAAGCAAAAAAGAAGGAGCTTTGGAATGTCAGGAAGGATGAAGGAGCATGGGAAGTGAAAATATGGCTATTATAATAGGCTTTACTTCTATTGAGTCTTCTAAATTATGATTAATGGTTGAAGCAAACATTGAAACACTGTCTAATGTGGTTCTGAATGTATCTAGAGGAAATATTTAAGGAAGTAATAAAAGCAGGAGTGTAATGTCATATAAAGGAAGGTGAGGTTTTTGCATTTATTCAAACTGGTAAAATGTCAACACCAGTAGACTGTAATAAATTATGTACATATAAAGTAATACCTAGAACAACCACTCAAAAGCTATGCAAAGATGGCTGGGCGCAGTGGTTCATGCCTGTAATCCCAGCACTTTGGGAGGCCGAGGAAGGCAGATCACTTGAGACCAGGAGTTTGAGACCAGCCTGGCCAACATGGCAAAACCCTGTCTCTACTGAAACAAATAAACAAAAAATTTAGCCAGGCATGGTGGCACATGCCTGTAATCCAGCTACTCAGGAGATTGGGCTGAGGCACGAGAATTGTTTGAACCCAGGAGATGGAAGTTGCGGTGAGCTGAGATTGTGTCATTGCACTCCAGCCTGGGCAACAGAGCAAGACCCTGTCTCAAAAAAAAAAAAAAAAAAAAAAAGCAAAAAAGCTCTGCAAAGAGGTAAACTCAAAAATTATAGAAAAATCCAAATGGAATTCTACAAAATATTTAAGAAACCAACTAGAAGGTGAGAAAAAGAGAGAGCCACTGAAAACAAGGTCCAAACAGAAAACAAAAGAAATAAAATGGCAGAGATAAGCCCTAATATATTAATAATCATTTTAACAATAAATGGTCTAAAAACACCAACTAAAACACAGACATTGCCTGAGTGGATTAAAAAACATAACTCCATAACTCCACCATATACTACGAGAAACTTGCTGCAAATGTAATGATGGCAGGTTAAAAGCCAAAGATGGAAGCACTCCACACCCATTAAGATGGTTATTATTAAAGATACACATAAATGTACACTCTAAAAACCAGAAAATTACAAGTGTTGGCAAGACTGTGGGGAATTTGGAACACTTGTGTCCTGCTGGTAGTAATGCAAAATGCTGTAGTCATTATCGAAAACAATATGGTGGCTCCTCAAAAAGTCAGACATAAAATTATTTTTCCTTTGGGTATGAACCCAAAAGAAATGCAAGTGAGTACTTGAAAAGATAGTTTGTATACCAATGTTTACATCAGTATTATTAACAATAGCCAAAAATGGAAGCAACTTATGTGTCTACTAATGGATGAAGGGATTACAAAAATGTGATATATACATACAATGGTATATTATTCAGCTTTAAAAAGGAAAAAAAATTGATACATGCTACAACATAGATGAACCTTGAATACACTCTGTGCTAAGTGAAATAAGCCAGTTACAAAAATCAAATGCTGTCTAATTTCACTTCTATGAGGTATCTACAATAGTTAAATTCACAGAAATAGAAAGTTGCATGTTGATTTCCAGGGACTGAGGAGAGGGGAAATGGGGAATTATTGTTTAATAAGTATAGAGTTTTAGTTTGGGAACATGAAAAAAGTTCTAGAGAAGGATGATGGTGATGGTGGTACAGCAATGTGAATGTTCTTACCATCACCGAACTGTACACTAAAAATGGTTGAAGTGGTTAGAAAAGTAAAAGGACAGAAAATGATATATTATGGAAACATTAATAAAAGGAAAGCAAGATTGGTTATATTAATATTGAAGTAGGTATCAAAGCAAAGAAAATTACCAGAGACAGAGAGGGATGTTTTCATGAGAAAAGGGTTGATTGCAAAGAAAAAAAGGCAATTCTAACTGCATAGAATACCAAACAACAGAGCTGCAAATATGTATAGCAAAAACTCATAGAACAATCAGGAAAAATAGGAAAATCCGCAATTCTATTTGGAGAGCACAGCACGCCTCTGTCAAAAATTGATGTAGGCCAGGCACAGTGGCTCATGACTGAAATTCCAGCATTTTGTGAGGCCAAGGCAGGCAGATTGAGCCCAGAAGTTTGACACCAACCTGCACAACATGGCAAAACCCCATCTCTACCAAAAAACAACAATAACAACAACAAAATATTAGCCAGCTCTGGTGGCACACACCTGTAATCATATCTACTCAGGAGGCTGAGTTGGGAGATCACTTGAGCCTGGGTGGAAGAGGTTGCAGTAAGCTGAGATCGTGCCACTGCACTCCAGCCTGAGCAACTGAGCAAATCCCTGTCTCAAATAAATAAATAAATAAATTACGAAAGTTAGAAAAATCAGCAAGGATAGAACTCAGCAACATTAATCAACAGAATCTTATCAACATTATGGAAAACTCCATTCAAGGCTCATGCCTGTAGTACCAGCACTTTGGGAGGTTGAGGCAGAAAACTTGAGGTCAGGAGTTCGAGACTAGCCTAACCAACAGGGTGAAACCCTGTATCTACTAAAAATACAAAAAAAAAAAAAAAAAAGTCAGATGTGGTGGTGAGCATGTGTAATCCCAGGTACTTGGGAGGCTGAGGCGGCAGAATCGCTTGAACCTAGGAGGCAGAGGTTGCAGTGAGCCAAGATCATGCCACTGCACTCCAGCCTGGGCAATAGAGCAAGACTCTGTCTCAAAAAAGAAAAGAAAAGAAGAAAGAAAATTCCATTCAGCAACAATAGCATACACATTTTCAAGGGCCCACAGATATTATACCAAATAGACCATATCCTGTGCCATAAAACAAACCTTAATAAAATTTAAAAGAATTGAAAACATACAGAGTATGTTCTCTGACCCCAGTGAAATCAAACTGGAAATCAATAACAGAAAGATAACTGGAAAATCTCCAAACACTTGGAAAATAAACAACAGACTTCAAAATAATCTTGGGTCAAAGAGGGGGGCTCAAGGAAAATAAAAATGACCCTGAAGTAAAATAAAATGAAAATACATCTTAATTAATTCAAGAAAGACATTCAGGAAAAGAAAAAGAAAGAAAATACAACATCTTGGCTTTTGTGGGGCACAGCTAAAACAGTATTGAGAAGGAAATATATAGGGCTATATGCTTACATTAGAAAAGAAGAAAAGTCTGAAGTCAATAACAGAAGCTTCTACCTCAAGAATTCAGGAAAAAAAACCCAAAAAACAAAATAAACCCAAAGCAAACAGAATGAAGGAAATAATAAAGGTAATACCTGAAATCTATGAAATTGAGAACAGAAACACAATAGAAAAAAATTCATGATACAAAGAGTTTTTTTTCTTGGAAAAGATCAATAAAATAGTCAAGTTTAAAAGTAAAACTGACAAGAACAAGGAGAAAACAGAAACTATCAATATCAGGAATGAAAGAGGGGCTATCACGACAGACCCTGTGAGTGTCAAAAGGATAATAAAAAAGAACTATTATAAAGAAGTCTATACACACAGTTTGACAACTTAGACTGAATGAACCACTCCCTCAAAAACCACAAATTACCACAACACATGCAACAGGAAATATATAATTTGAATAGACCCTATAATAATTAGGAAATTTAGGCCGGGTGTGGTGGCTGGTGCCTGTAATTCTGGCACTTTGAGAGACCGAGGCAGGCAGATCACCTGAGGTCAGGAGTTCGAGACTAGCCAGGCCAACATGGCAAAAAACCATCTCTACCAAAGATACAAAAATTAGTGGGGCATAGTGACATGCATCCCAGCTATTTGGAAGCTGAGGCATGAGAATGGCTTGATCCCAGGAGGCAGAGGTTGCAGTGAGCTGAGAACATGCCACTGCACTCCAGCTTGGGGAATAGAGCAAGACTGTCTAAAAAAAAAAAAAAAAAAAATTAGAAAATTTAATTTCGAATTTAAAAACTCTCAGAAAAAAAAATCTCCAGGCCAGATGGTTTCACTGGAGAATTCTACCAAATTTTTAAAGAATAATTCACACAAGTTCTAACAATCCCTTCCAGAAAGTAGAAGAAAAGGAAATATTTACTAATACATTATATGAAGCTAATATTACCCTGATGTCAAACCACAGTGAGATACACACTTACAGGAGTGGCTAACATAAAAAGTAGTGATGACGTTACAGATTAGACAGGATGTGAAGGAACTGATTACTTCTAGACTGCTGATGGGAATGTGAAATGGCATAATCATTCTGGAAAGCAGTCTGGCAGTTTCTTAAAAAAAAAGAAAGAAGCATGCAACTACTGTATAACCTAGCAATTGCACTCTTGAGCATTTATTACAGAGGAATGAAGACCTATGTTCCCACAAAAACCTATATGTGGGCTGGGTGTGGTATCACATGCCTATAATCCCAGCACTTTGGGAGGCCAAGGCAGGAAGATCTCTTGGGTTCAGGAGTTTGAGACTAGCCTGGTGAAACCTTGCCTCTACAGAAAATATAAAAATTAGCTCAGTATGGGAGCCCGTCCCTGTAGTTTCCAGCTACTTGGGAGGCTTAGTGAGGAGGATAGCTTGAGCCTGAAAGGTCAAGGCTGCAGTGAACTGAAATTGTACCACTGCATTCTAATCTGGGTGACAGAGTGAGACCCCATCTGAAACAAAACAAAACAAAACAAAACAACAAAACACTATACATGAACGTTTACAGCAGTTTTATTTGTAATCGTCCCAAGCTGGAAATGAAGATGTCCTTCAGTAGGTGAATAGCTAAGCCCACTGGTACATCTATACCACAGGGTACCACTCAGCAATCAAAAGGAATGGACTCTTAGTACAGTAACAACCTGGCTGAGTCCTCAGAGATGAATATAAAAAGGCAATCCCAAAAGGTGATGGACTATGATCCCATTTATATAATGTTCTTGAAGTAATAAAATTATAGAAATGGAGAACAGGTTGGTGAACATCAGGAGTTTTGAGGGAATCTAGTGATGATAAGACTGTTCTGTACTTTGACTATCAGTGTCAATATCCTGGTTGTGATACTGTATTATAGTTTTATAAGTTTTACCTTTGGAGGAACTAGGTAAAGGATGCGTGAGATCTCTATTATTTCTTACAACTACATGATACAGAATTTTAGTTGTTTCTTACAACTATGATTATTGTAAAATTAAAAGTTTAATTTAAAAAATTCTACATGGGTAGAAGGGCAGATGAAATTAAAATTCTCCTTCACATGCTTGGCAGGACTGGCATTCACCCAGCACAGGTGGTTGTCTCAAAGGCAACTTGTAGAGTGAACCAAGGTGTTGCGGGTGTCTCAGGAGAAGCGGGACAGTGCAGTAGAAGAGTTGCTGGATTTACTCCTGAAGACCTGGCTGTGAGCTTCAGTTTCCTAACTTACTAGCACACGATCATTGGTATATTGAGTCCCCATGTTAACACTGGCCACATGGAGATAACTATACCATAAAGGGATGTTGTGAGGAACAGACAGCACCTTGTGAGTGAAAGCCTCACACACGGATCTTCGCCAGCAGTCGGTCAGGAAATCACAGATCCAGGCTGAGACTCCGTACGCTGGCATTGGTTGAGATTCATCCAGAAACCCCTGCTGCATGCGCACTGCTATACTATGTATTGTACTATGCATACTGCAGTGTGAAGTTAAATCATTTAGTATAATTCAGCCCTGACATTTTATTTAGTAATGGAGAAGCAATATATCCCTCTAAATCAGGGGTCCCCAACTCCTGGGCTGAGGCCTGTTAAGAACCAGGCCAGACAGCAGGTGAGTAGTGGGCCAGGGAGCATGCACCTGAGCGTGCCTCCTGTCAGATCACGGGCAGCATTCTATTATCACAGGAGCGCAAACCCTATTGTGAACTGCACATGCCTGATGATTTGAGGTGGGTCAGTTTCCTTCTGAAACAATTACCATCACCCTGCACCTTACAACCCTACACCCACCCCCTTCCCCGTGGAAAAACTATCTTCCATGAAACCAGTCCTTGGTGCCAAAAAAGGTTGGGGACTTTCACTCTAAATGACCCAGGTATTTGCCTCAAGTTTTTGGCTACGTGGGTCCAGGAAGTGACAAAAATTTAGGAAGGTTTATCAGAAACGGTTTCTCTTTCAGAAGTAGAAGATACTGGGAAGTTGCTTATTTGAGGTGTATTTTTAAAAATCTATATACCCAAACATAAATGATTAGCTGAGAAAATTAAGATACATTGATTAAATGATTTTTTTTTTTTACAAGAGTCTTACTGTTGCCCAGGTTGGAGTGCTGTGATGCCATCTCAGCTCACTGCAACCTCCGTCTCCTGGGTTCAAGGGATTCTTCTGCCTCAGCCTTTCAAGTAGCTGGGATTACAGGTGCCCAGCACCATACCCAGGTAATTTTTGTATTTTTAGTAAAGACAGGGTTTCACTATGTTGGCCAGGCTGGTCTTGAACGCCTGACCTCTTGATCCACCTGCCTTGGCCTCCCAAAGTGTTGGGATTACAGGTGAGAGCCACCACGCCAGGCCCATGAAATATATTTAAAATGTTTTAGAAGACGCTTTCATGTCTGTGAGTGTGCTCATTTTGGTCAATGAGAAAAGCAGGTGACCAAAGAGGACATCCAGCATCCTCCCATTTTATTTTAAATTAATAAACTTTATTTTTTAGAGCAATTTTTGAGGTTTCTGGAAAATTGAGGAAAGAGTACAAAGCATTCTTAATGCTTCTCCCCCTACCCTCCAGGTTCCCCTATTATTAACATCTGGCATTGCTGTGATACGTTTGTTACAACTGATGAGCCAATATCATTAACTGAAGTCTGAAGTTTATATTAGGGTTCACTCTTTGTGTTGTCCTGTGGCTGTGGCTACAGCCATTATGTTACTTACATTTGTTACATGTTCATTTGTTACAACTAATGAGCCAATATCATTAACTAAAGTCTGAAGTTTATATTAGGGTTCACTCTTTGTGTTGTCCATAATGGCTGTATCCATGCTAACAGTATTATACAGAATAACTTCACTTCCTTAAAAAACCTGTGGCATCTATCTATTCACTTCTTAACACCTACCCCATCACCAGAATCCCTAGCAACCACAGATTTTTCTACTGTCTCTGTAGCTTTACCTTTTCTAGAATATCATACACTTGGAATCATAACAGAATGTAGACTTCTGAGACTGGAGTCTTTCGCCAAGCGATACGCATTACTTTCCTACATGTCTTTTCATGGCTCACTGGCTCATTTTTTTAAATCACTGAATAACATTCTTTGTATGGATGTACACAGTTTATCCATTCTTCTATTGGAAGACATCTCGTTGCTTCCAGTCTTCTTTTGTAAATTGTTTATTAGAGGCAGGGTCTCACTCTGGCACCTAGGCTGGAGTGTAGTGGCATGATCATAGCTCACTGCAGCCTGGAACTTCTGGGTTCAAGCAATCCTCTCTCCTCAACCTTCCAAGTAGCTGGGACTAAAGGTATGTGCCACCACACCTGGCCAAAAATTTTTTTTGAGACAGAGTTTTCATTCCTGTTGCCCAGGCTGGAGTGCAGTGTCCAGATCTTGGCTCACTGCAACCTATGCCTGCAGAGTTCAAGCGATTCTCCTGCCTCAGCCTCCCGAGTAGCTGAGATTACAGATGTCCACCACCATGCTGGGCTATTTTTTTATATTTTAGTAGAGATGGGGTTTCACCATGTTGGCCAGGTTAGTTTTGAACTCCTGGCCTCAAGCAATCCACCCGTCACAGCCTCGCAAAGTGCTAGGAATACAGGTGTGAGCCACTGTGCCCAGCCTTTTTTTTTTTTTTTTTAGCAGAGCCAGAGTCTTGCCACATGGTGCCCAGGCTGGTCTCCAATTCCTGGCTTCAAGTGATCCTTGGTCCTCAACCTCCCAAAGTGCTGGGATTACAGCATGAGCCATCATGCCTGGTCCAGTTTTTGACAATTAGAGTAAAGCTGCTATCAACATTCATGAGTAGGTTTTTGTGTAGATATAGGTTTTTAGCTTGTTTGCATAAATACCTAGGAGTGTGATTGTTGGATTGAATGATATGTTTGTCTTTATAACAAAGTGCCAAACTCTCTTCCAAATTGTTTGCACCATATTGCATTTCCCCCAGCAAGGAATGAGAGTTTCAGCATTTGGTGTTGTCAGTTTTTTCAGGGTAGAGGTGGCAAATGGGATTTAAGTCATTCTAATGGGTGTATAGTGGTTTCTCATTGAAATTATCTTCCTAATTTAGCAGTGACAAATTGGGAAATTTAGTTATAAAAATTGCTATCAGCGATTATGGCTAGGATGAGTTTTTCAACCTTATTTTTGTTTGTATCTATTTTCTGATTTTCCATAATGGCATCTGTCACTCATTTAAGTAAACAGTTACTTCTTTATCTTTGATTTTCTGCAGTTTGAATGTCATATTACTAAGAATAGATTTTTTGGCATGAATCCTGCGTTGCTTTCTCTGAGATTCCTAGACCCTGTCCCTTGCAAGATCTCTCACTGCTCACTAATATTGATTTGGGGAAATTCTCAATCATTATTGCTTCAAATAGTTCCATTCCTTTCCTTCTTCTCCTTCTGGTGTTTCTATCATGTGTATGTTAATGCTTTTCATAGTTGTTCCACAGTTTTTAGATATTCAATTGTAGGGTTTGTCTTTCAGTATCTTCTCTTTACTTTTCAATTTTGGAAGTTTCTGTTGACATATCCTCAATCTCACCAGCTTTTCTTTTTTTTTTCTTCTTATTTTTATTTATTATTTTTAAAAAAATCTTCTGTGTGTCTCACCAATTCTTTCTTCACCTATGTTCATCAAAGGCAGTCTTCATTTCTGTTACAGTGTTTTTTAATCTCTAGCCTTAAAAAGAATTATTTTAGCCCTTAACATTTTAATCACAGTCATTTTAAATTCCCAGTCGGATGCTTCCAGCATTCCCACCATACCTGAGTCTGGTTCTCCTGCCTGTTGTTGTTTTTGTTGTTAGGGTTTTGCCTTTTAGTATGACTTGTGATTTTTTTGTTAAGCCAGACATGATGCAATGGGTAAAAATAAACAAGAGGAAAACAGGTCTTTAGTAATGTCGTGGCAGGGTATTGGAGAGAGGAATGTTCTGTAGTCCTGTGATTAGTCTCAGTGTTCTAGTGAATTTGTTCCCCTGGGCTGTGACCTTCACAAGTGTGTCTCTGCCAGAGGCACAGTCTTTGGTGGGACAGGAAGTCTAGCGGGGCCTGGACTTGGGTATTTCCCTTTACCCAGGCAGTTTTGGCTCTGATAAAACTCCAGCAGGTTAGGGTCTAGTACAACAGTTTCTCCTGAGGTCAGGCCCTGTTAGGAATAGAATACTTAGATAAATTTCAAAATAGTTTGTGTATGTGTGTGTGTGTGTGTGTGTACACGCGCACACGTGCAAATGGCACAAGGGGATATCTTTGCTGTCAGAACCTGGTTGGGCTTCTGGAGGTAGAACTCACAAAAGCATTGAAATCCCCTATGACTGAGTCCCTTAGAGTTTTTATTTTTATTTTTATTTTTTAATTTTTTTTTTTTTTTTGCCAATCAGTTTGAGCTTATGAGGTTAGCCTTGAACTGATGACCTCGCCTTCGTGAGCACCATGACCTCCGGCGGGAGCCACTTTGGACCCCCCTTAGAGTTTTTAATCCTTAGACTTATCCACATGGAGCCTCCAGAAACTCAACAATTACAGTTTCTGGTTTCCTAGCCCAGTGTTGGTTCCCATGGAGGTCTCTGCTCATAGGTTTCGGCTCTGGTAAGTTGTGGTTCTCTGTATCTTCCAGTCTGTTTCTGCAGTTTTGGGGGCAGAAGTTTGATCTAAGACCTCAATTCTGTGAAGGACCTAAGAAGAGGGGTTGAATTTCAGTTATTTCTGCTTTTAACCTGTTAGGATGGAGTGGCAACTTCCAAGCTCCTTACCTGCTGAACCAGAAACCACAAGTCTAAAGGAATGTTTAAAAGAAATTTAAAGTTGTTTCTTCAATTTTCTATTTTACAATTGGCATGGTAATCAAGCTACTTTAATTTTTTTTTTTCTGAACAAACTGATATCAAGGTATGTGAAGAAAAAGTCCTAGGAAGCACAGGACTCTTGGAAGTGTGGAGGAGCATTGTAGCAGCCAGCGAGCACAGCATTTATTTTCTGCCCAGAAACCCTGTGGTTTGTCCACTGTCAACCTACTTTCTCACAGAAGATAGACTTGGAAATCAGTACCCTGTCCCTTGCAAGATCTCTCACTATCAAGAAGGATATTTGTCATAAGCTTTAAAGGATACATCCATATAAGGGAACCAAATCAACATTGGTTGTGCCATCTTGGCAGAACATGGCCAGTGAAGCTTTGATACAGTTAATCCTTCCTGTGATGCTGTGCTTCTTTCAACAGTGTCCTAATGAAACTGCCATTTCAAAATTATAACTGATTCAAGTGTAAGAGATCTGACCTAACCAACTCCATCTTGCTTCCCACCTCCAAGCTGTCTTTGTTCATTCCTAGGCATAGACTGAACTAATGTTGAGATGAACCTAGTTTATAGTTTAAAATAAAGATGACAATAGCCCTTTCCCAGAACAAACCCCATTCTTGTATGGGGACTAGGCTGCCTTTGTAGGGCTAACAAATTAGCCAAAAGATTAAAAACTATGGTTTAGGAGTCATGCGGCTGGAGGCTATAAGATTCTGACTTCCCCAAATTGCTCCTGCGCATAACATCACTATTGTAATGCCCAAGATCAGTGCTTGAGATATTTTGCAGACCCCTTCACTTGATGGGTCAGCTGGACTACCCGGATAGATAAACTGGCTCATCTGCTCTTGTGGCCATGACCCAAGAACTGACTCAGCACAGGAGAACAATTCAACTCCCTATGACTTCATCTCTGACCTGACCAATCAGCACTCCTGACTCATTAGTGCTCTACCCACCAAATTATCCTTAAGGACTCTGATCCATGAATGCATGGGGAGACTGATTTGAGTAATAATAAAACTCTGGTCTCCCACACTGCTGGCTCTGTGTGAATTCCTCTTTCTCTTTTGCAATCCCCCTGTTGTGATAAATTGGCAAGGTGAACCTGTGGGTGGTTTCATTAATTTAGTTTTCTCAAGAACACAAACTTCTAGAAAATTTGAATGGTCTTTGTATGAAGATTATTGAGGTGACACTCTAGACAAGCTGTGCTCAAAGGAAAGACAGTATAGAGGGTTGGAACAAGATCTCCAAAGTCTAATGGAACTGCTTTCATGCCAGGCTCCACTACCTGTACTACTTAACTTTATGAGCCAAGGTTTCCTTGCTTCTAAATCAGGTAGAAAAATATCCACTTTTTTGGCAATTGTGAACACAATGGGAGAATGCACATCAAGCATTCAGCACAGTGCTCAGGACATGGAGGAGGTAAATAAATGCTGCAATTATCTCATTATTTTTCCTTCTATGGAGCTGTTTGCTAATATAGAGGCCCAGAAAGAGGGAAGAAGGAGAGGCCACAAAAAAGATGAGGAACTTGACATTGGTGTTTGTCTGTTTTCACAATGCTATAAAGAACTGCCCAGGACTGGGTAATTTATAAAGAAAAGAGGTTTAATTGACTCACAGTTCAGCATGGCTGGGAGGCCTCAGGGAATTTACAATTTTGGGGAAAGGGGAAGGGGAAGCAAGGCACGTTCTTCACAAGGGCAGCAGGAAGGAGAAGTGCCAAGTGAAGGGGGAATAGCCCCTTATAAAATGGTCAGCTCTTGTGAGAACCCACTCACTGTCATTAGAACAGCATGGGGGAAACCACCCCCATGATTCAATTACCTCCACCTGGTCTTTCCTCTGGGGGATTATATGGATTACAATTCAAGATGAGATTTGGATGGGGACACAAAGCCTAACTATATCAAGATCTGACAAAGGCCTTCCCTGGGTAAAAATGGAGTTAGAGACTTTCAATTTTCTGTTGTTGTATAACAATCCCCCTCAAACCTCATGCTGTAAAACAGCAATCATTTAATGATGCCCACAGCTCAGGAATTTGAACATGTCATAGTAGGAATGTCTTGTCTCTGCTCTGTGATGTTTGGGGCATCAACTGGAAGACTGAAAGCTGAGTGCTGGAATCTTCTGGAAGTTTCTTCACTCAGATGTCCACCACCAGGGTTGACATTATTTGGGTTGGGGGCAGGGGGCTCATGAGTCATTTCTTTTTCTCTTTCTCTCTCTACCTGTGTTCTCTCCATGGTGGTGGCCTCACGATGGTTGGACTCCTTACCCAGTGTTCCAGGAAACAATGTAGGACTCTTACAGCTATGTATGACCCAGTCTTAAAAGTTGCTGCATCATTTTCACCCTATTCCATTGGCTGAGGCAGATGCAGCCTCACCCAGATATAAAGACAGGGTACATGGATTCTGTCTTTCAATGGGAGGAATGCCAAAGAAGCTGTGGCTATGCTTTAAAATTACCACCAATACCACAAACTCCATACAGGCCCTGGTGTTCCTCTGGGTTTCATTTTTCTGTGCTATTTTATGGAAAGAAATAAGAAAGGGTTTCGTGTAGGAAAGGGATGAACCTATGTTTCTGGCATCTAAAACTGGTGGTAGAAGGCTGGGAAGGGCTGGATTTACCTTTTTTATTTTCACTTCTCTGGAGCTGCAACCTGGGTATTTAGGAGTT
The DNA here is from genome assembly GCF_049354715.1 of Callithrix jacchus. Lineage (NCBI taxonomy): Eukaryota > Metazoa > Chordata > Mammalia > Primates > Cebidae > Callithrix > Callithrix jacchus. Next base: position 71,188,125 of record NC_133507.1, read on the forward strand.
AAGTGTAGGCAGTGGATTGTTTTGTTTTGTTTTGTTTTGTTTTTTAACATCGACTGTCCTCTTGTTACTTCTCGCTAAAAGGTAACTTTTCTCCAGTGTGTGGTGGGTTGAATAGTGTTCTCCGAAAATTCATATCAACCTGGAACTTTATAATGTGATCTTACTTGGAAATATGGTTTTTGCAGATGTAATTGGTTAAGGATCTTGAGATGAAATCATCCTGGTTTTAGGGTTGTCCTAAATCCAATGACTAGGGTTCTTTGGTTATTATGTTCAGTTCTTCTTTGTATGTAAAAGAAACACATTTCTATTTGTAAAAATCTGAAAATTTCACCTTTGCCCTTAAAATCAGCCTTTTGACCCCAGTTTAGGAAACTTACTTTGTAAAACTCAAGATAACCAGGGAAGGGCAAACATTTCAAAAATGGTAACAAGAAGGAAAATATAATCAAAGCAAATTAACCCTGTATAACAAATTTGACACATTTCTCATCTATATTTCCTTTGAAAGCCATAAACATTTTGGAACCCTCCAAAATACCATCACTTTTTGTGTCACCATCGTCTAGTCCAGAGTAAAAATTCATCTCTGAGTCTTTCACTGTTGATGAACACAAGGAACTACAGATGTCTTCTAAGTTTGGAAGGTTATCCAAAACCATAGTGAATATTATTCCAGAAGTGTATGCCAAGGGGACAATAAGAAAACCAGAATATCTTTCTTAAATTTTATCATGTTTCCAGGTAATCCTAAGCCCAAATAAGCTGGCATTTTTAGGGCTTGGATTTCAAGGTAGCAGCCAAATCAAAATTCTGTTGAAGAACTCTCAGACCACTCTCAGGAAAGTTAGTAAGTAGGACCTCTCCCCATTCTTCCCTGGACCTGAGCCCTGCCCCAGCCCTCCGGGGAGGGCCTTGAGTGCTGTCACAGGCTGTGCATGCCCGCTGCCCTCCATGCGTCCACCTGTTCATTCTTGCATGCACCTGCCTGGGCCAGCCCATTCCTCCTCTGGCAGCTGGCTTCATAGAACCAATGGAGAGGGAGAATGGGCTGGCCCAGGCCTGACTAGGGCTCTTATAAGAAGAGGAGAAGGCAGAGAGGCTCATAGGGAGGAAGGCCATATGAAGACAGAGACAGAAATTGCAGTTTTGCTGCCACGAGTCAAGTAACGCCTGAGGCCCTCAGAAGCTGTAAGAGGAAAGAAAGTATCCCCCTCAGTGCCTTTGAAGACAGCATGACCCTGGTGACACTTTGATTTTGAACTTCTAGCCCTCTAGAGCTGTGAGAGAATAAATTTCTGTTGCCCAGTTTATTATGGCAGCCCAGGAAACTGATAATAAGCTAAATCCACAGATGGACTTTGGAGCCACAGAAACATTAGAGCAAGGTTTGTAACCCTAGCAGTATTGATGTTTGGGGCCAGATATTATTATTATTATTATTTTTGCAAGAGGGTAGGCTGTCCTGAAGATGTTAAGCAATGTCCCTGGCTTCTACTGTCCTTGGCCAGTAGCACTTTATCCCAGTTGTCACACCAAAAACTTCTCTAACATTGCCAGATGCCATCCTTTTGAGAATCATTGCATTAGACAGACAAGCTTGTGACCCATGAAAATGACTGCTCTGAAGAATTGGAAGCAAATAAATGCTTGGGGTTTTGTCTTTGATGTGGTTTGGCTTGGGGTCCCCACCCAAATCTCATCTCAAATTGTAATCCTCATAATCCCCATGTGTTGAAGGAGGAATCTGGTGGGAATTAATTGGATCACGGGGGCAGTTTTCCCCATGCTATTCTTATGATAGTGAGTTCTCGTGATATCTGATGGTTTTATAAGTGCTTAATGGTTCCTTCTTCACACATGTTCTCTTGCCTGCCACCATATAGGACATGCCTATTTCTCCTTTTACCATGATTGTAAGTTTCCTGAGGCTTTCCCAGCCATGCAGAACTGTGTTTCAATTAAACTGCTTTATAAATTATCCAGTCTTGGGCAGTATTTTCTAGTAGTGTGAGAACAGACTAATACAGCCTTCTAGGTTTCCCTGCAGGCTGACAGAAGACAGATAATAAAACTGATTTGACAATGCTATTGTTTGTCTCTTCTCTGCTTGATTTATCTCTCTGGCCTGGACACATTCTATAACTTATCATCTTGATAGGAGAGAGAGAGGAAGGAAGAGAGAGAACAGGTGGTTGCAGAACCCAACACCCAACCACCAACACAGGTCTTTACCCTGGTCTTAGCAGGGGCCCTCCTAGAAGGTCACATTGAAATATTAGAATCAGTTCTCCAGGGTTATAGTTTCTGTGGCTGGGACAGGGAGTCCTATACCCCGGGGCTAATTTGGCTCCTTGGGGAATGGCTCTGGAGGACAGGGATACAGGAGACAGGAACACTGTGTGCAGGTCCAGACAATTCCTCTGAGGCATTACTGCTTCAGAAGAAGATAGCCTGGTTAAAACAGGATTTACACATCCATTGATTTTTTTCCCCATTTAATCTTGACATTATTTGTTTTCTTTCCTAAAGAGTCAACTCATTAATCGTTCAGGTGCAGCTGACTTTTTCTTATTTGTAGTGACAGGAGTCACTGATGTGTAGCTAATGGGAACCACAGATAATCCCAACCTTCACTGCTTTGACATTTCAGTGAGAGCCTGGGAGAGGAGAGACACCCAAAGACAGACCACTAAGGGAGGGAAGCAAAACATTTGGGAGATCCACAAAAATAACCAGAACATGGCTGTTTGAGTTGACTTTCTTGTTTGTTTTTCTTATTTTTCTGCCTTAGTTCTATGAGTGGGGAAGCCATACTTCAAAATGAGTCAGCAGAGTGTGACAGCACAATACCCTCAATGCCCCACCTCCCACCCTGTGCCAGGCAGTGCAGAACACATTTCAACACGCTTCGTGGATGCCCAAAACCTTGTATAGTACCTACCCTGCGTGTGCTGTTTTTTACTATTCAGTTAAGTCCTCACTTAATGTCCTCAATAGGTTCTTGGAAACTGGGACATTAGCAAAATATAACGAAACCAGGATAGTAAAACCAATTTTACCATAGAGCTAACCGATATAGACAAGAGTTAAATACCTAAGGCATCTTTCTGGTAAAAACATCACCGAACTTCTCAATAAAGACCAAAATACTTCTAACATTAAACATTGAAATAAATGTCAGCTATACCTACATTTAAGAAAGTAATGAAAACAAGTAAGATAACGATTTGCTTAATTTTTGATGAGTCAATGAGTGGCAGCAGTTGTAGTCATGGTAGGTTAAATCAAGAAATAAATATTTACAAAGAGAAAATTGTAAGGAATACTCCATACCACCACACAGTTCAAAAACAGTCATAAATACTGCAGGTTTGCTGAGCGCTTTCATATTGCATAGTTTATTGTCATGCAGTTGTATGATTATTGTCTACTTTTTAAAACTTTCACAGTAGTTTGTATTCATTCACTCATTCTTTTTCCAACCTACTTATTTGAGGGTGGCTGAAGCCTATTTCTGAAGCTCGGGACACAAGGTGGGAACAAGCCCTGGCCAGGATGCCATCCCATCACAGGGCACACTGACACACACACTCACACACACACTCACATACACACACTCACACACACATTCTCACACACATGCACAGTGTGTGCATGAGAGCTTCATATGAAAGCTTCATTCACTCAGGTCTCATAACCCTCAACAACTGCTGTCCAGACACACTGCTCATGCCTCAGGGAGGAACTTCTGCCCATCTCCTGCCACAGAAGCTCAAAACCCAATGCTATTGAGACTGAAGGCCTTAAAGGTGTGGGTAGAACTGAGGCCCAGGTCAGAGACAGAGTGCTGCAGAGTGCAGGAAGAATTTCAGTAGTGAAAATGCCAAGGACAGAGAAAAGAAATAAAAGGAATCCATCACAGTCACATTTCCCTTCCGATAGCATGAATGTGATGGATTCCTGCATCACAGTGTCAGAGTCCAATGGATAGGAATTCACTTCCTACTTCTTTTCAAGTTGTTGCTCTCCTTTCTTCTTCTTCCTTCCCCTCCTCTCCTCCCCTCCTCCTTCTTTCTCTTCCTCTTCCTTTCTCCTCCTCCTCCTTCTTTCTCCTCCTCCCTTCTCCTCCCTCCTCCTTCTTTCTCCTACTCCCCTCCTCCCTCCTCCTCATCCCTTCTCTCTCCTCCTCTTCCTCCTCCTTTTCCTCCCCCCTCCTTCTTCTTCTCTTTTGTCTCCACCTCCTCCTCCTCCTTCTCCTTTTCCTTCTTTTTCCTTCATCTTCTTTCTTTCTTTCTTTCTTTCTTCTTTCTTTCTCTTCTTTCTTCTTCTTCTTCTCCTTCTCCTTCTCCTTCCTTCCTCCTCCTCCTCCTCCTCCTCCTCCTCCTCCTCCTCCTCCTCCTCCTCCTCCTCCTCTTCCTCCTCATCCTCATCCTCTTTGGATAGGTCTGCATTTTATTCTGGAATAATCATTATAGTCTAATACAAGGATGGTTCTGAAAGGTAGCGGTGAAGGGAGATCCTCTTGAGGGCAGAACTTAGTCCATAAATCTGGTTTTCCGCATTTTACAGGAGGAGAGATGGCCTGAAATATAGATCTATCCTATGCTCAACTTTATTTCAGGTTATTGTCTAGTCTCTTGAATTATTAATTTATATTTTCCTCTTTTTACTTTCTCTGTGCTGCAATGGCCTGAATCATTTTCCAGTTCTGGGTATACCACAATTTATCCTCTCACCTTTTGAAGAACATCTTGGTTCTTTCTAGTTTTTGATAATTATGAATAAAGGTGCTATAAACATCTGTGTGCAGGTTTTTGTGTAGACGGTAGTTTTTAGTTCATTTGAATAAATATCAAGAGGTGCTAACTAGATTGTATGGTAAAACTATGTTTAGTTTTATTAGAAATTGCCAAACTATCTTCCAAAGTGTACGATTTAGTATTCCCACCAGCAATGAATAAGAGTTCATTGTGAGACAACAGCTCCATGTCCTAATCAGCATTTGGTGTCAACGTTTTGGCTATTCTAATAGGCAGGTAGTGGGATATCATTGTTGTTTTAATTTGCATTTCCCTAATGACATATGATGTTAACATCTTTTCATCTACTTACTTATCATCTACATATCTTATTTGGAGAGGTGTTTGTTCAAGGTTTTTACTCATTTTTAAAAATTAAATTAAATTCATTTTTAAATTTTAAGTTCTGGGATACCTGTACAGAAAGCGTAAGTTCATTACATAGGTATATGTGTGCCACGGTGATTTGCTGCACCTATGAACCTGTCATCTAGGTTTTAAGTCCCGTATGCAGTAGCTATCTGTCCTAATGCTCTCCCTCCCCTTCTCCTCACCCCTGAACTGGCCCCTGTGTATATTGTTCCCCTCTCTGTGTCCATGTGTTTTCATCGTTTGGCTCCCACTTATGAGTAAGAACATGTGGTGTTTGGTTTTCTGTTCGTCTGTTAGTTTGATGAGGGTAACAGCTTCCAGCTTCATCTGTCCCTGCAAAGGACACGATCTCATTCCTTTTTATGGCTGCATAGTAATCCATGGTGTATATGTATCACATTTTCTTTATCCAGTCTATCATTGATGATTTTTGCCCATTTTTAATTGGGTTGTTTGTTTTCTTATTGCTGAGTTTTAAGAATATTTTTGTACATTTTGGAATAACAGTCTTTTATCAGATGTCTTTTTTGTTAATATTTTCTTCCAGTTTATGGCTTGTCTTCTCATTATCTTGTCTTTTGCAGAGCAAGTTTTAAATTTTAATGAAGTACAGTTTCTCAATTAGTTCTTTCATGGATTATGTCTTTGTTGCTGTATCTAAAAAGTTATTGTCATACCCCAAATTGTTTTCTCCTCTGTTTTCTCATTGTTTTTTTTTTTGAGACCATGTCTTGCTGTGTTGCCTAGGCTGGAGCGTAATGGTGTGATAATGGCTTACAGCAGCCTCAGCCTCCTAGGCACAAGCAATCCTTCTAGGAATTTCATAGTTTCGCATTTTACATTTAGTTCTATGATCCATTTTAAATTAATTCTCATAAAGAGTGTAATGTCTATGTTTAGTTCATCTTTTTGCTGTGGATAGTCTGTCATTACAGCACCATTTATTTAAAAGATGATCTTTGCCCTATTGTATTGCTTTTGCCCCTTTGTCAAAGATTAATAAAATATATTTATGTGGGTCTATTTGTGGGATCTCTACTCTGTTCCATTGATTTACCTATCCTTTTATCAATATCACATTGTCTTAATTACTGTAGCTTTGACAGCAAGTCTTGAAGTTGGGGAGCATCAATCTTTGAACTTCGTCTCCTTCAATATTGAGTTGGCTATTCTGGGTCTTTTGCCTCTCCATATAAATTTTAGATTCAGTTTGTTAATATCTACAAAACAGCCTGCTGGAATTTTGATTGGAGTCCCATTGACCCTATGGATCAAGCTGAGAAGAACTAACGTCTTGATAATCTCATGGACTCTCTGTTTATTTTTTCTATATCTGTCATCAGAGTTTTGTGGTTTTCCTCACATAGATCTTGCACATACTATGCTGGACTCGTACCTAAGAATTATTTTTTGGGGGGGTGTGCTAATATAAATGGCAATGTATCTTAAATTCCAAAATCCACTTGATCATTGCAGGTATAAAGGAAAGCAAATGATTTTTTCTTATTTAATTTTTACCCTTCAACTTAGCTATAATCACTTATTAGTTCTGGGAGGGTTTTTTTGTGTGAGTTATTTGGGATTTTTCTACATAAATGTTCGTGGCATCTATGAACACAGAGTTTTCTTTATTTATTCGTAACCCATATACTTTTTATTTCCTTTTCTTGTCTTTTTGTTTTAACTACAACTTCCAGTACAATGTTGAAAATCAGTGGTGAGAGGAGACATCCTTGCCTTATTCCTTAGTGGGAAATCTTAGATTTTTCTCACCATTGATGTTAGCTGTAGGCTTTTTGTAGATGTTCTGTAGCAAGTTGAAGAAGTTTACCTTTACTTCTATTTTACAGAGATTATTTTATTTTCATATGTCTCAGTGTGTATGTTTTTGGGCATATATAGTGTTTTTCCCAAACCCCAACGGACTAATGATTGACCATAAATATTTAGAGGAAAAATTTTGATATATACTGTTTTTTAAAATTGTAGTAAAACACATAAAATTTACTACATTTACTATTTTTAGTGTAAAGTTCAATATATTAAATATATTCACATTGTTGGGGAACAGATCTCAAGAACTTTTTCATTTTGCAAATCTGAAACTCAATACCCATTAAATAACAACTTCCCTTTCTCCCTGCCCCTAGTCCTTGGTAATCACTAATTCTACTTTCTTTTTTTTTTTTTTTAAAGAAATTTTACTACTTTACAACCTTATATAAGTAGAATTATACAGCATTTGTCTTTTTGTGACTCACTTATTTTACTTGGCATAATGTCCTCAAGGTTTATCCATGCTGTAGCACATAACAGGATTTTTTTTTTTTTTATATGGGGTCTCACTCTGTCACCCAGGCTGGAGTGCAATGGTGCAATCCTGGCTCATGGTAACCTCTGCCTCCTGGGCTCAAGTGATCCTCTTGCTTCAGCCTCCTGAATAGCTGGAACTACAGGCATGTGCCATGAAGCCTGGCTAATTTTTGTATTTTTTTGTAGAGACAGGTTTTGCCATGTTGCCCAGGTTGGTCTCAAACTCCTGAGCTCAAGCAATCCTCCTGCCCTGGCCTTCCAAATTGCTGGCATTATAGGTATGAGCAACTGCACCTGGCCTCCTTCCTTTTTAAAGCTGAATAATATTCCATTGTAGTGTATATCACATTTTGTTCATGCATTCATCCATTAATAGACATTTGGGTACTTCTACCTCTTGACTATTGTGACTACTGCTACTATGATTATGGGTGTGCAAATATCTCTTTGAGATCCTGCTTTAAATCCTTTGGATATATACCCAGAAGTGAAATTGCTGGATCATATGGTAATTCTATTTTTAATTTTTGAGGAAATTGTTTTTCATAATGGTTGCACCATTTTATAGTCCTAATAACAGTCCATAATGGTTGCAATTTCTCTACATTCTTCCCAACACTTATTTTTAAATTGGGTTGATTTTTGTTATTGTCACCTCAAGTACTAATGTGTGGTTCCCACCGTGATAAATAAGGAGTACTGTATGAACAACAGTTGCACATGGTGATTGAGAGACGTCTGCAGTATTAATTCATGTTACTTTAAACATATGACAGTCTAGAAGTAACATGCACAAAATGTAAAAATGATTATTCTTGTACTAGGTAGATATACATGCTAGAATTGTGAAAAGTTTCATATTTGTAAAAATAGGTAAAATATTTAATTCAAATTTTAAAAGTTAATGGAAGCTTTATTTAAATTATTTGATTTAAAATTTTACACTAATAAATTAAAATTTATAAGTTCCTTTTTATCATCTAGAATATATTGAAAGCAAAATGATGTTTTGAAAACATATGAGTAGTAATTTTATGTTTTTGACTTTTACATATACTTTATACCTTGATAAAAATATATTTCTACTTTTTGAATATTCTATACTTTAAATATAATTAAATTTTATTTTCTAATTTAAATATTAACAGAACAAAAATTATGTAAAAATCCTGACCATAAATCATCAGAAGTGATTTTGCCAAAATAAGTGTTTTATATAAGAAATATCTGTAATAATAAATTATGTTTATGTTTATTACTTATCCAAATAATGCTTTTCCTGAGTGAGATATAATGCAAAAATAAAATTCAATCATATTTTGCAAACTTTTAGTAATATAAAAAATTATACTTTTATACATACTTTAAATATTTCGTCATGAAAAGATAATTGTTAAGATAAATATATGAGACATATTTTATGTAACAGTTTGTTAGCAGACATATCTTTAAAATATCTATGTATCTATATGGTGTCCAGAATTACATTTGTACTGCACTGAGCTCTGCAAACATTAAGGCTGGGCCTGCATTTTTACTTCTCTAATCATGTTAGAAGGTGAATGGGAGTATGGAATCTTGGTCAGCATTTATTGAGTGTTTAATGTAGGCACCATGATAAGTGCTTTACATGCATGGCCTCAGCCAATTCTACTATAACCCATTTTACAGATGATGAAACTGAGACTCAGAGTGGGTCATGTACTTTGCTCAAGGTCACCCCACTAGTTAGTGACGAATGGGATCAATATCCTAGCAATTAAACTCCAAAATCAGACCTTCTAATTTGAGCCTCGTAAATGTAGGTTCTTGCCAGTGGAAACGGGCATCACTGCTGCCATGGTACAACAGGGATCTCCGGGGCTTCCTCTTCTCTCATTTTGGCCCAAAGCAGGAAATGTGTTAGTTGTGTCTGACTGTTCACCTGGGGTCTCTACAGAACAAGGATCAACCCAGGCCATCTTTCACCCCATCTTAGGAAGTGGCCCAAGGGAGGGGGCCCCTACCTCAGGGTGTGGAGGTGCCAACACTATGTGGCCTTTATGCTCAGATCTGCTGGGGCTGGTGTCTTCCTTTCCATCTGTCCCTTTTCCGTCTAGGCTGAAAACCTCCCCAGGACAAAGATGAAACACTGTTTCATCTTGTTCTATGTGTGAAGAAGAACAAAAGATAGATCTTGGCTTGCTCATATCATAGATCCACTGACACCCTGTAGAACAGAGTGTGGATTATAGATAAAGCTTAAATCCATTTTTGCAGGAATTAGGCAGCTTACAAATGAAGGCAATATCTGTGTTTGGACAATGACTACCTTGGGGCCCTATGGCTTTAATGAAATTCTATACATCAATGCTCTTTAAAAACCTCTGCGTTGAGATCATGCAAAGTGAACTCTGTTCCTCTGGGCCCAGGAACCATGGTGAGAAGTGGTGGGGAGGAGAGAGGAAGAGGTAGTAGCCAGGCTGGGTCATAGTGGATCACAGCACAGGCTAACTTCTAGTCAGCTCCACCCCGGGGCTCTCTGAGAGGTGGTTCCACTCTGGGTTGTGAACCTATTAATCTCAGGAGCCACAGAGACACATCCATCCCTTCACCCCTCTCACAGGTATGCAGAGGAAGGAGGCCCTGGTCACTTATCCCAAGCAGTGGTTCTTGGGGACCCCAGAGACCTTAGAGACCCTTTTGTGGAATGGGCCCAAGATCAAAACTATTATCACCATGATGCTAACATGTCAATTTCCCTTTTCACTCTTATTCTATCATGAGTGTAGACTGGTGTGTTCTGGAGGCTACATGATATGTGATGTCGCAACAGATTGAGTGCAGAAGCAGGTATGAGAATTCAGCTGTCTTCTCTTAAGCCAGATATGAAAGAGACTTGCAAACATGTAAAACACTGCCATTATGCTTCCTGATTTTTTCAAAATAGTTATTTTTCATAAAATATATAATTTATGTTGGCATATAATGAACTAATTTTTAAAAATGTATTATTAGGTATTTTTAAAATGTCCAAGTTTTAATTGCTAACATTATAAATGCCAATAGGGATAATCCCCATAAACTAAAGTTTGCTGCATTTTTCAGTATTTTTTAAGAGTGGAAAGGAATTCTGACACCAAAACATTTGAGAACTACTGGCGTTACTGAATGTATAGAGCACCCCCCATTGTGTAGCATCAGGGGCTCAGGGCCACATTACATGCTCACTCTCAACCTTTACAGAATGAGCAAACGGGCCTGAATTTGAATTAGGCTATCTCGAATTTAAGGGCACCCTACAGTCAAGAAGATAAATTTTAATTATAAATGTATAGATCATGTAAGAAAAAAAGAATCTTTCAGCTATGAGTAGGGAAAAATAACTTTATCACTCTCGTATTTCAGAGATACTGGATTTCTGAATCCGATATTTACCGTAAATCTTCTCCAAGCCTTCAATATGAACATTAAAGGTATTGTGAATCTCCCTGAGAAATATACTACACTGTATTTTCCAGACTTATTTGATCATAAACTTTTTTAGGGATGACTTGTAGAGCAATGCTCCGAGGAATTCACTTTGGGAAACTGCTGTACTCGGCAAAAGGACAGACCACTACCGAGAGCTGAGCGCTGCCCGTCCACAGGCCCACCTGCTTGCTCCAGCTCATGGACAGGGAAGGCTGGCTGTGCTCTGTACTGTGGGGGTACAAGGGTGGGTCTGGTGGGGTGATGGAGTGGGCCAGGAAGCATTCAGCCCAACCCGATGGTGAGTAATGCAGCAGAGGGGAGAGAGGGTGATTCTGGAGGAGAGCAGAAATGGAAGCTTTCTAGATCTGGTGAGAATGTGGGATACTGGGGGTGGGAGAGCAGAGCAGTGCAGAGATGTGACAATGATGTTGCGAGAGATAGGAAGCCCAGGGCAGGCCTCACCTCTCTTACCCACCCCATCACAGTGCAGGGAGTTGGAACGGAATGACACCTAGTGCAGAAAGAATAGGGCATCCATGCTCACTCTCCCAAGCTACAAGGCTGCCAAGAGGAGGTCCTGTCCCTTCTTCCCTGGGCTCCCTAGTAAAGGGTCGCTGCTGATCTGATAGGTGACAGCCTGACACTGCGCTGTCACTTGGGGTGAGCTTCCTAACCTCCTTTTATCAGGCTTCCTCACCTGCAAAATGGAATTGACAATAGCGCTTTCCTCAACCTCCCAGCAAGGTCATTTGCCGGAGGTTCTTGCTGAGTGCCTGAGGTGGCAGCATGGAAGCTGATGGTGGTGGTGTGATTTCTTGGACCACGTTTCGCCCCTCGGCACTGGGCTGAGGGCTGGCCACCCTCTTGGGTTTTGTTCCCATATGTAAGCACATGACTGGGCGGGGAGGTCAGCTCACACTTCACTGTGGATTTGGCTGTCTGAAGTTCCACCTGGGAAAGGGAGGGGAGAAGTGGGAAATCCAACTTCAACCTCAGGTTCAGCCACATTCTCAAAATGAGTTTGCTTAAAGCTTTGTCCCTTGGGGTGGCAGGTGCTGGCCCAGGCTAACCCGGTGGGACTTCTGCCCTCAGTGCGTGTTAGCCTGAGGCACTGGTGACAGCCCTTTCTTATCTACTCCCATGAAGGAGTCCTGTTTCTCATCTTGAGATTCAGTTTGGTCCACAGGTTTGGATGTGCTGGGGTTTCTGAAGGCCCAGACATACTCCTCTTAGGGCTGAGAGCAGAACTGTGGAAGAATACACCCAGGGGTCATGTGGATTAAAATGCTATCAGCTTTCTCACTCCTAAGCTGGATTTGGGAACTATAGCTTGAACCAGAATAAAAATCAGTCTTCTATAGATACCTGAGTTAACTGAACTCACCCAACCAAGACTTGAGGCCTTGGTGCAGTGTAGCACCAGCCAGGATAGTCCACCCTTCGAGGGAGGCTGGATGCTCTGGCCCTTTACTGGGCAGCTGGGCCCCCAGAGCTTACTTTGTTTCTCCCAGTCTAATCAGATGATCCCTTGTTTACCCTTGAAGAAGAGTGAGAAGTGAAGAATGAGTAAACATAAAGATAAAAAGCTTCACTCCACGTCTTTCAGAATATCTGTGTGTCCCTTTTTATAGACTTGCAAGGCTGTGAGCGAGTCCTTATTGGATATGGTCTTTTGTGGGGAGGGCCCTTCCCTCCCTCTGAGGCAACAGTCCTTTCCCAGCTGAACTGCCTGATCTCCTGCCCCTGCTCCTGCCCAGTGGAGTTGCACCTTGGGGCTAAACAGGGGACAGTGGGGTTGGCCTGTGCAGGGGAGGGCCTCTCTTCTGGGTTCTTTTGATTCCATGAAATCTTTGGTTACAGGTCTGGACTCGGAGCATACTTTGTGAACAGGCCACTTGATAGTCTTCTTTTCAAAGGCATCAACTTTGATTTGAGCCAACATGCTATTTCCCTGTAATCTTTTGCTAAGGCAGCATTACAACAGGCTTGCATTCTTTGAGCCTAATTTGGCTGGGAAGCCGGTAGGAAGCTGGAGAGGGATTCATGGCTGGGAGGGGGTTCGTCACAAGGGTTGATGTTAGCATAAACATGAAGGCTGGAGGGGATGGCTGTTTGGCTTCCTTAGGGAGTCAGAAACAGTTAATGAGGTCTCTGGAATCCAACAGATCCATCTGGGAACCCCTGATTAATGTGACCTTGGGCTACTTTATAGTTCTGAGGACAGTTTTCTCTTGTACATTGTTTCAGGCTTGTTATGAATTAAAAAAATATATACATATATACTTATTGCACTTTAGGGTCTGGGGTACATGTGCAGAACATGCAGAATTGTTGCATAGGTACATACATGGCAGTGTGGTTTGCTGCCTCCATTTCTCCGTCACCTATATCTGGCATTTCTCCCCATGTTATCCCTCCCCAACTCCCTACCCCCCACTGTCCCTCCCCTATTCCCCCACAATAGACCCCAGTGTGTGATGCTCCCCTCCCTGTTTCCATGTGTTCTCATTGTTCAACACCTGCCTATGAGGAAGAACATATGGTGTTTGATTTTCTGTTCTTGTGTCAGTTTGCTGAGAATGATGGTTTCCACATTCATCCATGTCCCTACAAAGAACACGAACTCACTGCTTTTTATGGCTGCATAGTATTCCATGGTGTATATGTACCACATTTTCCTTGTCCAGTCTATCATTGATGGGCATTTGGGTTGGTTCCAGGTCTTTGCTATTGTAAATGGTGCCACAATGAACAGACATGTGCATGTGTCTTTATATTAGAACGATTTATAATCCTTTGGATATATACTCAGTAATGGGATTGCTGGGTCAAATGGAATTTCTATTTCTAGGTCCTCAAGGAATTGCCACACTGCCTTCCACAATGGTTGAACTAGTTTATACTCCCACCAACAGTGTAAAAGTGTTCCTATTTCTTCACATCCTCTCCAGTATCTGTTGTCTCCAGGTTTTAAATGATCACCATTCTAACTGCAGTGAGGTGGTATCTCAATGTAGTTTTGATTTGCATTTCTCTAATGACCAGTGAGAATGAGCATTTTTTCTTATGTTGGTTGGCCTCAGAAATGTCTTCTTTTGTAAAGTGTCTGTTCATATCCTTCACCCACTTTTGAATGGGTTTTTTTTTCTTGTAAATCTATTTTAGTTCTTTGTAGATTCTGGATATTAGCCCTTTGTCCAATGCGTAGATTGCAGAAATTTTTTCCATTCGGTTGGTTGCTGATTCATTCTAATGATTGTTTGTTTTGCTCTGGAGTTTAATTAGATCCCATTTGTCTATTTTGGCTTTTGTTGCCAATGCTTTTGGTGTTTTAGTCATGAAGACCTTGCCTATGCCTATGTCCTGAATTGTTTTGCCTAGGTTTTCTTCTACGGTTTTTATGGTATTAGGTCTTATGTTTAAGTCTTTAATCCATCTGGAGTTAATTTTAGTGTAAGGTGTCAGGAAGGGGTTCAGTTTCTGCTTTCTACACATGGCTAGCCAGTTTTGCGAACATCATATATTAAACGGAATCCTTTCCCCATTGCCTGTTTTTGTCAGGCTTGTCAGGCTTGTTGTAGATGTGTGGCATTGCCTCTGAGGCCTCTGTTCTAATTCCATTGGTCTATATCTCTGTTTTGGTACCAGTACCATGCTGTTTTGATTACTGTAGCCTTGTAGTATAGTTTGAAGTCAGGTAGCGTGATGCCTTCAGCTTTGTTCTTTTTGCTCAGAATTGTCTTGGCTATGAGGACTCTTTTTTGGTTCCATATGAAGTTTAAGGTAGTTTTCTCCAGTTATGTGAAGAGGGTCAAAGGTAGCTTGATGGGGATAGTGTTGAATCTATAAATTACTTTGGGCAATATGGCCATTTTCACAATATTGATTCTTCCTAACCATGAACATGGAATGTTTTTCCGTTTGTGTCCTCTCTTATTTCCTTGAGCAGTGGTTTGTACTTCTCCTTGAAGAAGAGGTCCTTTACATCCTTTGTTAGTTGTAGGTATTTCTAGGTATTATATTCTCTTTGTAGCAATTATGAATGGCAGTTTGTTCTTTATTTGGCTTGCTTTAAGTCTGTTACTGGCGTATAGGAATACTTGTGATTTCTGCACATTGATTTTGTATCCTGAGACTTTGCTGAAGTTGCTTATCAGTTTCAGGAGTTTTTGGGCTGAGGTGATGGGGTCTTCTAGGTATACTATCATGTCGTCTGCAAATAGAGACAATTTGGCTTCCTCCTTTCCTATTTGAATACCCTTTATTTATTTTTCTTGCCTGATTGCTCTGGCTAGAACTTCCAATACTATATTGAATAGGAGTGGTGAAAGAGGGCATCCTTGTCTAGTGCCACATTTCAAAGGGAATGCTTCATTTTTGCCCATTCAGTATGATATTGGCTGTGGGTTTGTTGTAAATTGCTTTTGTTATTTTGAGATACGTTCCATTGATACCTAGTTTATTGAGAGTTTTTAGCATAAAGGGCTGTTGAGTTTTGTCAAAGGCTTTCTCTGTATCTATTGAGATAGTTATGTGTTTTTTGTCTTTGGTTCTGTTTATGTGGTGGATTACCTTTATAGACTTGCATATGTTGAACCAGCATTGCGTCCCTGGGATGAAGCCAACTTGTTTGTATGGATAAGCTTTTTGATGTGCTGTTACAATCCATTTGCTAGTATTTTATTGAAGATTTTTGCATCTATGATCATCATGGATATTGGCCTGAAGTTTTATTTTCTTCTTGAGTCTCTGCTGGGTTTTGGTATCTGGATGATGTTGGTCTCATAAAATGATTTGGGAAAGATTCTCCCTTTTTAGATTGTTTGGAATAATTTCAGAAGGAGTGGTACCAGCTCTTCTTTGTACATCTGGTAAAATTTCGTGGTGAACCCATCTGGACCTGGGCTTTTTTTGATTGGTAGTCTATTAATTGCTGCCTCCACTTCAGCCCTTGTTATTGGTCTATTCAGGGTTTTGACTTCTTCCTGGTTTAGGCTTGGGAGAATATAAGTGTCCAGGAATTTATCCATTTCTTCCAGGTTTACTGGTTTGTGTGCATAGAGTTGTTTGTCGTAATCTCTGATGGTAGTTTGTATTTTTGTGGAATCAGTGGTGATATCCCCTTTATCATTTTTTATTGCATCTATTTGATTCTTCTCTCTTTTCTTTCTTATTAATCTGGCTAGTGGTCTGTTTATTTTGTTGATCTTTTCAAAAAACCAGTTCCTGGATTTATTGATTTTTTTGAATGGTTTTTTGTGTCTCTATCTTCTTCAGTTCTGCTCTGATCTTAGTTTTTCTTGTCTTCTGCTAGCTTTTGAGTTTTTTGGATCTTGCTCCTCTAACTCTTTCAATTTTGATGATAGGGTGTCGATTTTACATCTTTCCTTCCTTCTCATCTGGGCATTTATTCTATAAATTTTCCTCTAGACACTGTTAAATGTGTCCCAGAGATTCGGGTACATTGTGTCTTCATTCTCATTTGTTTTGAAGAACATCTTTATTTCTGCCTTCATTTCATTGTTTATCCAGTCTACTTTCAAGAGCCAGTTGTTCAGTTTCCATGAAGTTGTGCAGTTCTGAGTTAGTTTCTTAACCCTGAGTTCTAATTTGATTTCACTGTGGGCTGAGACACTGTTATGCTTTCCATTCTTTTGCATTTGCTGAGGAGTGATTTACTTCCAATTATGTGGTCAGTTTTAGAGTAGGTGTGATGTGGTGCTGAGAAGAATGTATATTCTGTGGATTTGGGGTGGAGAGTTCTGTAGATGTCTATTAGCTTTGCTTAGTCCAGATCTGAGTTCAAGTCCTGGATATTCTTGTTAATTTTCTGTCTCATCAATCTCTCTAATATTGACAGTGGAGTGTTAAAGTCTCCCACTATTATTGTGTAGGAGTCTAAGTCTCTCTGTAGGTCATTAAGAAGTTGCTTTTATGTATCTGGGTGCTCCTATATTGGGTGCATATATATTTAGGATCATTAGCTCTTCTTGTTGCATTGATCCTTTTACCATTATCTAATGCCCTTCTTTGTCTTTTTTGATCTTTGTTGGTCTATAGCGTATTTTATCAGAGACTAGGATTGCAGCTCCTGCTTTTTTTTGCTCTTCATTTGCTTGGTAAATCTTCCTCCATCTCTTTATTTTGAGCCTATGTGTGTCCTTGCACATGAGATGGGTTTCCTGGATACAGCACACTTTGGGTTTTGACTTTTTATCCAGTTTGCCAGTCTGTGTCTTTTGTTTGGGGCATTTAGCCCATTTACATTTAAGGTTAATATTGTTATGTGTAAATTTGATCCTGGCATTTTGATGCTAGCTGGTTGTTTTGCCCATTAGTTGACTCAGTTTCTTCATTGTGTTGATACTCTTTACCATTTGATACATTTTTGGAGTGGCTGGTACTTGTTGTTCCTTTCTATGTTTAGTGCTTCTTTCAAATGCTCTTGTGAGGCAGGCCTGGTGGTGATCAAATCTCTGAGTAGTTGCTTGTTCATAAAGGATTTTATTTCTCCTTCACTTAGGAAGCTGAGTTTGGCTGGGTATGAAACTCTAGGTTGAAAGTTCTTTTCTTTAAGGATGTTGAATATTGGCCCCACTCTCTTCTGGCTTGTATGGTTTCTGCTGAGAGATCTGCTGTGAGTCTAATGGGCTTCCCTTTGTGGGAATCTGACCTTTCTCTCTGGCTGCCCTTAGTATTTTTTCCTTCATTTCAACCATGGTGAATCTGATGATTATGTGCCTTGGGGTTGCTCTTCTTGAGGAATATCTTTGTGGTGTTCTTTGTATTTCCTGGGCTTGAATATTGGCCTGCCTTGCTAGGTTGGGGAAGTTCTTCTGGATAATATCCTGAAGAGTGTTTTCCAGCTTGGATTCATTCTCTGTCACATTCAGGTACACCTATCAAACACAGATTAGGTCTTTTCACATAATCCCATATTGCTTGGAGGCTTTGTTCATTTCTTTTCACTCTTTTATTTTTCTCTAATCTTGCCTTCTCGTTTTATTTAATTGAGTTGATCTTCAATCTCTGATATCCTTTCTTCTGCTTGGTCAATTTGGCTATTGAAACTTGTGTATGCTTCGTGAAGTTCTCCTGTTGTGTTTTTCAGCTCCATCAGGTCATTTATATTCCTCTCTAAGCTGTTTATTCTCATCAGGATTTCATCAAACCTTTTTTCAAGGTTCTTAGTTTCTTTGCATTCAGTTAGAACATGTTCTTTAAGCCCAGAGAAGTTTATTATTACCCACCTCTGAAGCCTGTTTCTGTCAATTCATTAGACTCATTCTTGATCCAACTTTGTTCCCCTGCTGGTGAGGATTTGTGATCCCTTGTAGGAGGAGAGGCATTCTGGTTCTGGGTGTTTTCCTCCTTTTTGCACTGGTTTCTTCCCATCTTTGTGGATTTATCTACCTGTGGTCTTTGTAGTCGGTGATAATGTGGTTAAAGCATATAGCTTAGTCCTTGATAACTTAAATCCTACCAAATACTCAGCAAATGGTTATTATTATTATTTTTACTAGTGATCAAAGGGCTGGCATTTCCTTAATCTTCACCCCAAATCTCTGAGCAAAACTTGCTTTTTGTCTCTCCCTCTTAACTTTCTTCCCGTCCTTAGATCCCCTGGTTTTTCTCTGTAGTCCACACTTCGCCATTCTTGTGTATTTCCTGATGCCTTTGCTTAAAGTTAACCCAAAGTTTAGCTTCGGTCCCTCTTGTTTTATTGGGTTTTCCTCAACAGCTTAACCCAGACTTGGTAGCTGTTATCTGTGCTGATAGCCTCAGGGATGTTATAAGTTCCTGAGGGCTTTGGCAGATCTATCAGCCCTAAATAACCCCCCAGTGCCCAGAACACTGCAGGGAGATTGCCACAGACATGCAGTGAATCAAAGGGACTCTCATCTGGGTGGCTGAGGGAGCCAGCTGCTGCCTCAGCCTACCTGGCTTGCCAGTCAGGAGCACACAGAGCCACAGGATTCTGGAGAGCAGCTTACTAAGATTAGATGTTGGCCATACATGGTTTATCATTATTTCTGTTTAGCTATATAACTTTTGCTAAAATGATCTCACATGGACATGGAATATAGAAAGCAGTGCATGGTGGGCTGCTCTTGGCACAGTGGGGAGAGGCACCCGGCATCTCTCCCCTTGACTCTTGCACTTCTGTGGACTCCCCATGGCTCTGCCCCACGGAGACTGGAAGCTACCAGGAGGGTGGGGCTTCTGACCACAGATTGTTGATGGTTGCTGGCTTTCTGTGGTTAACCTTTACATGATGACATGGATCCTGACCTGCTGAGGACTCCTACATCTAGGACAACTTGAGCTTGAAAAGTTTTACCCAGTTTTACTTGTCTTTCATGTCTAGGAGCCCTGGGTATTATAGCTTCTGCCTAAGCATGGGGATAATCCAACACAGGTCTCCAGCTTGGAGCATACATTCATAAGAACTGAAGAAATGAAAGTGCAGAGGTCATCTATCATCTTGGGCAGAGACTGAGAGTGCTTTCCTCTTGTCCACCCTCTCCTTTTCCTTACCAGCAGAACCTACGTGAGTAGAGAGGTGGCAATAGGACCTGGTAAAGATTACTTTCTTTTCCAAGTGTCTCTTACAGATGGGAATGGCCAATGAGATATATGGGCAGGGATTTAAGGAAAGTTCTTTTAGGGATTTTGACTCAATTGACAAGCTCCACTTTCCCAACTCCTCTTTGTTGAGGAATGAGCATATGACGGTTGGAGCTCCAGCAGCCAGTCAGGAAGCTACGAGGATAAGGGTCCTACCCAGAGTAGGATAAAGCTTGGGTCCATGAGGGCATTTATAGAACCCCATACTAGAAAGACAGACATTAGACTTTCTGTGGTCATCTCTTTATGTGGTAGAGAAAAAAATTACAAAACCTCTTACAACTTGTCTTGTTGAAGTCTCAATTTTTGGATTTTTTTTTCTGCCAGCCAAATGCAATTTCTGAGTGATAATATAGCATCACCACGTTTGGCGATGTGGCCTCAGAGGACATTTGTAGCTTTGGGTGGTTTAGCACCGGCTTTTCTCCAATTAGGATGTTATACAGTACAGACCTGATTTCAGTACCACTCCACCTCTCCTCCTACAGCCTTTTCCATAGCAGTGTTAATTTTAAAGAAGTGATTAAAAGGATAGGCAGAGATGAGAGGGAAATGAAAAGCAAGAACCTCATCATTTGCAAGCTGAATAAACACACCATTATCTTTTGACCACAGTAAGAGACAAGAAGGAGACTGCTGGTCACTGTGGCCAGCGTAATTGCAGTGATTTTTGGTAAACACATATATCTTAAATCATTCAGCAATAGAACCTTCTGGTTTTTGTTTCCGTGAAGGCTCAAAATGCATTCCTCATAGCACAACACAACCATTTCTGCGATGGCCAGCTCCCCACTTAGGATTGTCATTTCTAACCTGGAACCCATCAGGATTGCATGCTTTCCTCTAGTGCCCAGGAAACTGGGCACACCTCGCTATGCTCATTCTCGTCCCTGGAAAGGAGAGAGGTGCCCTGGATTGCTCTGGCACAACCACTGACTCTGGAGATCCAAAATAAAGACCCTAGAGGGGTTTCGTCTTCTCTGAAGTCATTTTATTAGATTATTACTCAGTGGATGGCAGCTCCTCAAGGCCTTGGAAGCCAAATTCATTACATTTCATTGCCAGCAAATAAAGGCACATTTCAGGGGGTTTCTGGGGGTAGTGAATGAATAGTTTTAAGGGATTTCTGAAGGAAGAAGTGGATGTGTTCTCACTGACCTCAGAATGAAACCTTTTACCCAGTATAAGTTGTGTTTTATTTTATAATACAATGCATTGGTCAGCTCTGGAATCGCTGAGATGTGAATGGAGGGTGAAATAGCTCATCATATCATTAAGCCTTTATCAACATTCTCCCCACCATTGGATGGGGCTTTAATAATGAAAGAGCTAGTTATGGCTTACGCAAATGATTATGACAGCACAAAATGCTTTTTAGCGATTTCAAGTTAGATTTAGGCAACAGCAATTGGCACAAACAGCCACTTCGGGGACACGCCAGCTGCTTCCAGCGAAGCTGCTGACAGGAAAACAGGGAAAGGCACTAAAACAGGCACAATCCAAGTCATAATCTGCTTGCTAATAATTTCCTTTTTGTGTCTGCAGCCTTTAAAGATTGTCCTGAATAAGGGTATTCATAAAGACAGGGAGTTAAGTTAAGCCATCACACCGGAGGACAACAAACCGCTATCACGAGGATGAATAAGGCTGGAGACCAAAGACAAGACTGATGAAAGAGTGGTGGAACTGATGAGTCCCGGCTGAGAAGCATTCCTCTGTGTGGGTGGCAGCCCGTGCTGCACATGGTCTCTGAGGCCAAGTCCAGTTCTTGGCACAGGCTGGCAAAGGGCAGCTGTGTATCAGGGGTAGAAGCTGCCCCGTGGAATTTTAAACATCATTTGCATCTTTGCTGCCCTCTAACTCCCTTCCCAGTTGCACACTAATTAAAGACTGCTTCCTCTACAGCAAAGATGCCTTTGACCTGCTGCAATGTTCTCCTTTGAATTCAAAGTCTGCTGTGCATTTGTAGCATTAAAAAAAACCCACAAAAACTGTTAGCTGCTCTGCCTCTTATTTCACTGACATGTTTGTTTTTCTGCTGACATCTTTCTGGTGCTTTGATGAAGGAGCTTCGCTCCCACACTCCTTCCCTGTGGCTTGGGAAGCACTGAGATGGGTGTTTATTTATACAGTCTTTGGATCATTAGGTAAAAGGGGCAACACACTTCTCTTTCTCTCAGCAACAAGTTGAAACAGGTGCCTGAGTGTTGCTTCTTAACTTAGCTTCTTGTCAGCACACACTTGAGTCTGAACAATTGTAGCGCATCCAAAAGGGCACTTCCCTGTCCTGCTTTCCCAAGTTATATTTTCCAGAATTGTTTTACCTTAACTTGGTAGGCTGTCAGCTTTTAAATGGACTTGTGTATAGAACTGCAAAGGCATTTTGTGCTAAAACCTTTGTGTAAGAAACTATGTTTGCTAGGCCGGGCATGGTGGCTCACGTCTATAATCCCAGCACTTAGAGAGGCCGAGATGGGCGGATCACCTGAGGTCGGGAGTTCGGAAGCAGCCTAACAAGCATGGCGAAATCCCGTCTCTACTAAAATACAAAAATTAGCCGGTTGTGGCAGGTGCTTGTAATCTCAGCTACTCAGGAGGCTGAGGCAGGAGAATCACTTGAACCTGGGAGGTTGAAGGTTGCAGTGAGACGAGATTGCGCCACTGCACTCTAGCCCGGGTGACAGAGAGTCCATCTCAAAACAAACACACACACACAAAACAGAAATTATGTTTTGTTTAGGTTAGAGATATGTGGAAACTCATGGGAAACTAATAATCGAAATTTTGATTCTAGTTAATAAAACGGAGTCTCAGACAATGTCATTATGTATTTCCTTACCGATTTTTGAAGAAAGTGTTAATTTTTTTATTGAGGCATATTTTACATACAATGAAATGAAGATCTTATGTGTACAATTTTTTTTTTTTTTTTTTTTTTTTGATTTGGGGTTTTGCTTTCGTTGCCTAGGCTGGAGTGCAGTGGTGTGATCTTGGCTCACTGCAACCTCTGCCTCCTGGGTTCAAGCAATTCTTCTGCCTCAGCCTTCTGAGTAGCTGGGATTACAGGCACGCGCCACCACACCTGGCTAATTTTTGTATTTTTAGTAGAGACAGGGTTTCGCCATGTTGACCAGCGTAGTCTTGAACTCCTGACTTCAGATGACCCACCCGCCTCAGCCTCTCAAAGTGCTGGGATTACAGGTGTGCACCATGGCACCTGGCCTATTTTGATGAGTTTTGATCAAAGGTATACCCCTGCGTAACTGCCACCTGACCTAGACATAGAATGCTTCCATCATCTAGCTCTCTAGTCAACACCTAGCCCTACAGGCAATCATGATTCCAAATTCTATCATAGATAAATTTTTCCATTCTTGAATCTGTCATGCTTTATGTATGCTTTTCTGCAACGTTCTCCTGTATTTAAGCAGCATGTTTTTGAGATTCATCCATGTCTCTGTACTGTGGCTCATTCTTTTTATTGCAGATTAGTATTCTATTACATGAATATACCATAACTTTATCCCATTCTTGGATATAATTTTTGTTTATACATTCTTCTGTTGGAGATTTGGGTTGTTTCTGGTTTTTGACAATTATGAATAATGCTGTTAAAAATGGTATTTTAAAAATCTAGTAAGTGAATAGCAATGGCCAAGTTTTCCAATGTCTTTTCCTTGCAAGCCAGTTCGATCATGGAAATAAAGCCACCATCCAATAGGTTTGGATAAGTGTTCCTTCGAATGTACTGCTGAGGCCCCCAAATGAGAGGGTTGCCTAGTGACAGATTTTGTTTTAAACATGAGCTTGTTAAAAGGCATAGCTCATAGCATTCTTTGAAGGAGAATTCTCAGCCTAACCTAAATCATCACACACATCAGAATAATCAGGACTCAAGTTTCCCCAAATGAGGTTCACGTAACACCAGTGGTGGTGACAAGATGAATTTTGGTGGTATGTGGACATTTTCCTTTTTTGAGATGGGGTCTCCCTTTGTCACCCAGGCTGAAGTGCAGTGGTGCAATCATAGCTCACTGCAGCCTTGACTTCTTATGCTCAAGTGATCCTCCTGCCTCAGCCTCCTGAGTAGCTGGGATTACAAGTGCATGCCATCATGCCCAGCTAATTAAATTTTTCTGACTTTTTTTATGTTTAAGTGTTCCTTTTTATGGTTATAAAAAAAGTATATGAGGAAACCATCACTTGCCAAAAATTTATGGCAAGTGATGGTTTTCTCCTTTAGAGTAATAGAGAGTCCTTTGGCAAATTTAAAATGATGAAAAACACTTGTAGAATTTTAGTTGAAACTCAAATTATTGTGAGAACCACTGGCATTATGGTTAAGATACAGTGTTGTGCTAATGGCCTCTTAAGGGCTGTATGATCTGCAGCAAGTTACTCTCCCAAGTTTGCTTCAGATATGTTAAATGGGCTATTAGTACAGATTTCACATATCTGCTATGAGGGTTAAATGATAATGTATATGATACTCTCAGCTCATAGTAAGCAGTCAGTAAAGGGAACTGTTGGTATTTCAGTGCAAGAACCAGCATGAGGTAGACAATCGAACACTGGCCAGGGATTAATGATTGGAAGAGTTACAGGACTGTGGTCACCACTTCTGATACTCATGGACTTCAAAGGACATAACCTTAAACAAGTGTACACAGGCAAAAGACATACTCTGGCAAAAAGAAAAATCTCACATTCGACTTTCCAAGTTTAAGATATCAGTGATAACACACCTCATCTATCCCTCTCTTCTAGGCAAACTCCACACCCTAAACCCCAACTGCAAAATGTTCAGGTCGTGTAGCAGCAAGGGATGGAGGGAGAATGATGAGTAGCAAGTGGCTCTCACCTGCTACTTGACGCATGCTGCAGTCACCCAGGGAGCTTTTCAACAATATTGATGCCTGGACTCCAGCTCTGTGGTTTTGAGTGATCAGGGTGGGAATCCAGGTGACTCTTAATGTGCAGTCAGGATAAGGAAAGCCTTGTTGAGCTCACTGACATTGGCTCAGTTCAGCCCTGACCCTCCAGGACAGGGTGGAAGTGGGCTGAATTCCATATGCTACTTAGTGACATAAGGAAATGTCAAATACAAAGTTAACTTTGTTTTAGCAGAGTTTGTTTATTCCCGCACCTTGAAAGAATAGTAGGCCCAGCTTTTCCATCAACGATGCACTTCTGTATCACTCAGGCTGTGTCTGCAGTTTGTCGTCTCGGGTCTCAAGGAAGGAGTCAAATGGCATTAGATCTTCTGTCCAGTTCCCCATGCACAGGCCTCTTTCTGGCTCTGTTAGGTCTGACTGGAGACCCAGCTGAGTTATTTTCAACCCAACTTTGGATCCATTTTTGAAATGCTGCCTGTTACAGCATTACCCCAAACTGATGCAGTCAATGAAAGAAACGGTTATTGTCAATTGGCTTGGGCTGGTTCCGATTCCCTTGTTTTCCTGAATCATGGAGTGAGAGCCTTCAGCTTCAACCCAGACCTGAAGATATCAGGTTCAGGGAAGTCAGTGACTGGAAACTGAAGTGGTTACGTCCCAAAAGTCCTGATGCCAGTTCCTCAGAAACATCTGGTGACCTCTATCAGCTAATAAGGGCTGTCTGCTGAGCTCCACCAGGTGTGACACAGCCAGGGCTCAGCAGCCGGGCAGTCAACTCCACAAGCTGGCTCGTGTGTTCTCCAGAAGGCGCCTCAGAAAGGCTTCTGGCTTGCAGACCTTAGGAACCTTTGCGCTCGCACTGGTATTTCCATTTCACTTTGGATGCTAATCTTGGGCTGCTGTCCATTCGGCAAGAAAAAGCAGCTTTCTCTTGGGTTTCTTTCCATATTCTCACAAATCTAAGTACAAATGTTTTATTCTGTGATTTGTATCACACTTGCAGGGTATTTTGAGCTAAGTCAACACTTCTGGGTTTGACTTGCCATAGGGGTTAGTTCCTAGTATAGCTAAACTAGTTTCTAGTTTTCCACAATGGGCACTGAACCAATGTGGCATTTCCATATTTGCACCAACCGATCCAGGAGGTAGGGCTCAAGAGTGGAAACCGAAAGACCTGAGAAGGCCTCAGACTGGGCCTGGTGCCCCTCATTGTCTCCACAGATGGAGAAAAGCTTCCAAGTAATGTTGTGAGGTGCTATGGGGACCTCTGTCTACCCTATCTGTGGGACTTTTTCCCCCTACTCCATTCCTAACCCAGGAATTACTGACTCATGGAATTAAGATAAATAAGTTAGAATTTGTTTTGGTTTGTTATATTGGTGCCAACCAAATAAATGCCCAACCATTGTTCTTATGAAGTTACTGAGTTCTTAAAAATGATGCCCAAAAAAGTATCAGTTTAGTTATGACCAGGCTGCCAGATGTAATTTGCCTTAGGTGAAGAGTGATGATATGTACATACGGGTCTGAGAAAAACATAATAAAACTGTTAAGTGCACTAGGTTCAAAATAGATTCCAAGAAACAAAATACCTAGAAAAACAAGAGGAGGAAAGTTCATAGCTTAATTCTTTGGTGTGGTCCATCTCACAGAGTGTATTAACTGTATAAAACTAGGAAAAGTCCAAAATAGTTGGATATATGTATGTTGTTTCCTACATGCAGTTACATTTATGTTTACTAGATCTGTTTTTCCATATACATACAGAAAATTTAAAAAGAATAGAGAACACATTTCCAAGGATGAAATTTCCACATTTATTTTTCTTTCATGTGCATAGAAAATGGCAGTGAAGTGTCCTATGAACGAGGCGAGGAATGGGCATGGCGCTGCGGTACCAGCCTGGACGTTGTGCTTCCAAAGTACACTATGCATGGTGGAGACAAAGGACGTCGCAGTTTGATTTTAATTGCTCACAGTTCCTTGGGCTTCCCATTTCTTTTTGAAGTTGTCAGTTTCTTCAACTCTCTTTTCAAGTGACACACTGCATTACAAATGATGGCACTTAACCAATGTGGCATTTCCATATTTACACCAACAAAAGAAATTTACAAGACATAATAGCATACAATCTTGACATTTAGTAATAGCGATAAAACATGGGCATCCATTTTATTTTTTCTGTACAAACTATCAGAACATAACTTTATTCACATTAAAAAAATCATCTTTAATTGGATTTGACCTACACATCCCCCATTTCATTTCACCCATTTCTCAAACCTCTCATCACGTCACCCACACCTTCACCAGACTACAGAATCTACAAGTAATTAGATCTAACAACTAAATAGAGCTTAGAAAGTCCTCTCCCAAACATTTCCTCACTTCCCTGATAATTCCTCAAAAAAGAAAAAAAATGCACTTCACTCATTCCTTCCACTTCACTTTCATATTTCAATCATCAAATCAGCAAGACGGACTTCACCTCAATCCAAACAAGGTTAGAAAGAAAAAGTTCCTCTGTCGGGCGTCTTGATGCTACACCCATGAGTCCGGGGACCCCGGGTACTGTTCTGCTCTGTAAGAAGGTCGTTTAGTGGAATAAAAGTCTACATAATTTGTGGTTGATTTCAGTCCATACTGTGTTGAGTAATCAGCAGAAGCTGGAAAGTGAACTCGGTCATCAAAATAAGGGTCTTCATAGCTATGAGGAGACTGCAAATACAATCTGTACGCATCAAAGTTCTTTCTGTTGGAGTCATCTTGACTATAATACAGCTGTTGATGCTGTTGACAAAATGAAAAGGCAAATAAATAAAAGCATTTTTTTTTAAAAAAGACACGTGTTAGGAAAATTAATGTGGGCTTCCTGCTTCATATTTTTAAAGCAGAATTCAATATTTGCAGCTTATGGTTAAAGCTGTTTCTGGCGCACACTGTGTGTTTACCATTGGACTCTAAGGATTGCACGCTACATTCTCAGGCGGGCTCCTGAGTTTCCTGTCCTAAGACCTCTAGAGAAGTAGGTGCCTCAGGAGAGCCTGAGCTCTCAGGGCAAGTGGCCCCAGCGACCTCCCCTCATTACTGGAGGCCCTGCTGTCTGCTCAGCTGTGGAGGGACATGTTACCTGGGCATGCCAAATGAGAGGATGGTTTCGGTATTTTCTTTGACATAGGGTATTAGTATATCACTAATTTAGTCGAGGATTGGGTTTCTGGGCCTTGGATAACTGTATAATTACAGAACCATCTTTTAAAACATTTACTTCAGATATGAAGATTGAGTCCACCCCTCCATTTTAAAAGATGTATGTGGCTATGTGAACAATAGTCACACTTTAGAAACTCTGCTGTAAGTCGTAATATTAAAGGAATCAACAATCTCAAGGCAGAAGAACAGTAAAATTAGGAGAGATATGTGAGCAAATACGGTTCTAGAGGAAAAGGCTTCCTCAAGCCAAGGCTAAGTCCATCTGTAAGTGGGCAAGGCAGGTACACAGGGGTGCCCACACAGGGCACCCTGTTCTCCATTTCCTTTTGTCTAGTCTTAGCTTTGATCTCACGTTAATTTCAAATTGTGATGGTTATTATGTCTATCTTCCTGCTGATGCCCAAATCCCCCTACTTAGTAAGATGTAACGAATTTATCACCCAGGAATCAATGTCATGTCCTGGAACTCAAGGCATTCTAACATTATAAGGATTTCAGAGCCAATTCTCTTTTCAAGCCTGAGTTATGCTTCTGGTCTATTTTTCCTGACTAAAAAACTATAGCATCTTTTATGAATAACTTAGAAAGTACTTTTTCTTCCATCTACAGAGAAAAGATGATGAGGAGCGGTCTTAGAGCACATCCTTATCTGAAGGACAGAAAACAGTCTTGTTTTAGGAAACTCCAACTGCTCCGTGGGATTAAAAAGGAAGAGGAGAGACCAGGTGGTCCAGGTTTGCCGTGGCATCGGGAAGGACCTGAAACTGACTGCAGGCCCCTCATGAGAGCAAGACCTAGGTGTGTTACAACCACCAGTCCCACAGTTCATCCTGACAGGGGCTGAGTCCAGTCTGACCACTGAGACACAGAGACCTGGCCATGGACTCAGTGTTTTTAAATTGTGGAGCTTGGACAGGGAGGGGTGAGATGGAGAATTAGGTATACACAAAAGAAAACAATATGATGAGGGTATGACGTGTGCTTACCAACCTTCCCTCCCCCAGAGGCTAGAAGAGATTTTAGAGCTGAACAGAAAAAGAGTGGGAAGAGGACCCTTTCGGGCAAAGGACATGAACTAAAGACTTCTCGGCTGTTCCCATCAGTGGCATGGTGGTCTCAGCAGTACCAATGTGGACATTCAAGAATGTGAGGCTACCGTGGAAGTGCTTTGCTTAAACCATGGATAAATTTCCAAGGAGTAAAGATCCCCAGGGAAAGCTCCTAGGATCCTGCCGTATTGGCCCAGCTCTGGGAAGTCAACCGACGTGGACCCCTTACTGTGTTAACTGCTAATCGGCCTTCTGTAAAAATGATATTGCAAATTCACCTGTAGCCGTCTATTTTGTTCTCTTGCTGGTGAGGAATAGGAACTGATGTAAATTGGTGAAGGTTTGCTGGAGCCTGTAAGAAAATATTTTATGAAATTAAAACTAGTGCTCATTACTCTGGTCCATTAGACTGGGTGGTCTCCCCTGCACTAGGGATAGTGCTGTCCCCAACAGGGCCTGCCTTCCCCAGTGCCAGTGTGGACTGGGAGAGGTGGCAGCCCCAGGTCCCTGGATCTGGCCTGGCTGCTGCTTACCTCAGGGCTGGTGGGGGCTAACAGCAGAACTATGGCAAAAACAGGCCGCAGGTGTTTTCCCAAAAAGCAATGCCAGTGCAGAGCCCATGCACAAAGGGTTCCTGCTCAAGCTCTGCTCATATGTGGGAGGGTTTCTCCGGCTGGCTTTGGACAGCAGCACAGGAACCTGAGCTGAGGAACACCACTTTTCCAGGGCTCTGAGCTACAGCAGTGGGTCAGAGAGGAGAAGCGGAACGCAACTTTCGAACAAGCCCCATACCTTCCAAACAGCTGGGATTCAAAATCTGAGGTCAAGGAAGGAGCAGGCCTAGGCGTGTTCTAAGCAGCTGGGCCACAATGGAGACACTGTCTTGTGCCTGCCATATTTAAGTATGTTTGAATACAAAAGGAACTTGGTAACAATCAAATTGCTTTTAAAAGTCCATTGTAGACTCCTGACGATGTTACCCTTACATTATTGTTAAGGCTAACAAAGATTTTATTTTTTTAATGAGGAAAATGAAACGTACTTGAGGCAAATTAGTTTATTGAAGCAAGCGAAGAAGATACAGAAGGGCATGCAGGCTAAGAGGCGATCTTTAAGATAAAGCAGGCTGCTGCAAATCAGAAGCAACCAAGCGTTTCAGTTGGTATGTGCATTTCCTTTTGCACAAAGCGTGGTGTTGAAATGTAGCATCTGCAATTTTCTGAGCTATTAATTGCCATAGTAACAACAGTCGATTAGTAAACAGTCCTGTGAAATCACAATTTCAAAGACAACAGTCCAACGGAGACTGCTCCCCCAGCAGGAGTAAAGCTGCCACCAGCTTTTATTTCTTTTTAATATGCAGGTTTGAGAAAAGAGTACCTTTTGGGGGGTAGCTCACACTGACTTATTTGAAACATCTAAAGTAGTTATAATATGCCAGACGGTTGAGAATGGGAACAGTATGAAATCTTAGTAACCCTCTGGGCTGGTATCCTTTAAATAAATTGTATGCACAGCTTTCTCAATAGGATATAAAAATATTAACACTATGTAACATTATTTTTGTTATTCTTAAAAAATAATCACTTTGAGAAGAATCACATTATACCTTTTACTATTTATTCAAACTCTTCTCCATGAAAATGTAAATGAAATTGATCTCCATTCTCTGGTTTGAATTTGAGATGAGCCAGTATAGAAGATGTGGCCCCTACAAAGCTATACCGGGCTGAGGGTTCTGACGCATGTGGAAAACACAGAGATAGCTGGAGCCAGGAGGGGACGGAGCAAAGGGACTGTGCCAGCAAGCAGCCAGGAATGATTTATTTGGATACAACCCTCTTTTTATTTGTGGCCACCGTACAACTACATACACACATACATACAAACAAACAAGTACATGCTTGTTTTACTTTAAACAAGCAGAAAAGGCAACAATTCCCAAAGTAGGAAAGGGAGAGACTGGAGCATGGTTTGCTGCTGGGGGACCGTCTCAATACAAGCAAAGGCTACTTCCCAGGCCACTGGCCAAGTGCCTGGAAGTGGGGCTTTTCAAGAGACTGTATCACACACCAAACTGGTGTCTTACCAGGGTACAGGCCTTTATGTGTGGCATCCCCTTGGCTATTGTAATACTGCATAGGTGGCTGGGTCCTATCGTATTCAGAGCGAGGGTCTCTGATTCCTAACAGTGCTGGTGAGGAAGAGGTGCTGCCGACTGAAGGGAGAGGCAAAGGAGGAGAGAGAGAAAGAGGGGAAGAAAGAGAAATCAGCATCAGTGTCTGTGGAAAAATCACTCCAGAAACACAAGGGTCAGTAACTAGAAATGCCACACAGCTGGTGCTGAAAATATCTCAGAGGCACTGGCTGGGAGTTGAAGAGCAGCTAGACCCAAGTACCACAAGTGCGACCTGCATGCGGGCCTACCACTGCATGAATCAGCCAAGTCCACACCTGGGCTCACTTGAGCTGGAGTGCAAGCCATCCGGCCGAAGAGGCAGAGCGGAGAGATCATGCAGGTTTCCCCACCAGTGTGTCTCAATGGCTTGACTAGGCCTTTGAAACCGAGTGAGTCGTAATAACTTTCTAGCCATGCAAGAGTTATATTTGCTATTTTATGATCTCAGTTCAGTTGCTTGTAAAACACCCATCTATTATCCTTTATGTACAGCTCTTCAGTAAACAGAAGTTTTATGACACGTTTTGATTTCTAATTATTTCAAAAATATCCACATCTCTAAATGTATTTGAATAAGAGCACCCAGTCTGTAAAATTTATAATTCTTTTTATGGTGATCAGGGAAATGATTTAAAAACCCAGTAAGCCTGGCTCATTAAGAAACACACACGGAGCTAAGCCTTGACCTCACCAAAGCCCAGAAGACTTTTTTACCCCAGCTTCAGCCAATATCTAATAACACCATTATCTATCCTTAGGACTCTTTTTGGACACTTTTGCAGAGAAGGAAGAGACAAACATTTCACATACATTTTTTTCTTTTTCTCATTAAAAAAATCATCTTGCTTCCCCTAAAGTTAATTTCAAATAAGAGTGACCATTTATTCACTTGATACACTTAAAAGCAATAGTTCCCAAACACTGGTACCGGTGGTTTTGCATAAATTGATGCTTTCAGAGGAAGACTGCCAATGAAATACTTTTCCTAAAGTCATCTCACTGACATAGGATTGCTCAGTGGAAAAAATGTAAGCATGTATGGACAATGTCTGTGTGCTGCTCACCATGCTTACTTTCCAGAAGGTATTAGGACAGAAAGCATACCTGTGTGCCTCCAACATGACGGCAAGGCATCCGACATGCCCAGAAGCAGACCCCACACTAGTGTGAAGGGACGCATCATCAGCCCTTAGAATAACTGGAGAAGCAGAAGTGGAGAATTCCCCTACCTCTGACTAGAATCCTAAAAGGTACCTAGGAATTTGAATGGGACTAGCCAACACTGTCCAGCATGTATTTAAGGGGTCCTGAAAACAAGGTCACTGCTCAGTAACTCTGTCATAATGATCCAGGGGTGTTCAATCAATACACTAACATTAATGATAACTGAGCTAAAAAAAATTGCAAAACGAAATCTCATAATGTTTCAAGAAAGTTTTCAAATTGAAGTTGGGCCGCATTCAAAGCCATCTAGGATGCATGCCGCCCATGGGCCACGGGTTGGACAAGCTTGTACTAATCTAAAACGTGCCTTTTGTTCCATAGCCACACCTCTTGATTTCCCAAGACCCTAAAGAGTTCTGAGCATTTTTCTAAAAGAAGACAGTTTTAGGCTACACCTGGGAGCTCAGCAAGGATGTTAAAAACCAGACACATAGGTTCTTTCAAGAAAACAACCCATTATTTAAAAACTAAGATACAGGCCAGGCACGGTGGCTCACGCTTGTAATCCCAGCACTTTGGGAGGCTGAGCTGGGTGGATCTCCTCAGTTTGGAGTTCGAGAACAGCCTGACCAATGTGGAGAAACTCTGTCTCTACTAAAACTCCAAAAAAAAAAAAATTAGCCTAGCCGGGCATGGTAGCACATGCCTGTAATCCAGCTACTCGAGAGGCTGAGGCAGGGAAATTGCTTGAACCCAGGAGGCGGAGGTTGTGGTGAGCCAAGATCGCACCATTGCACTCCAGCCTGGGCAAGAAGAGTGAGACTCCATCTCAAAAGAAAAAAAAAAAAAAAACACAAAAAACTAAGATATAAATATATACCATACACAGTAGGCACAGATAATTTAAAAAAATTCTAGTACAAGTGGGGACATCCAATTATGCGGCAAGAACCACTGGCCAAGTACATTAGTCTTTTTGGCCACATTTGTCCACATGAAAAATAAGACTGCCAACAGCAGCACTGCTGAATAAACAGATAGTATTTCCATGTCAGAATGGGTGATTTAAAGCCAAATAAAAATAAGATACTTATTCCTTTTTCTTTCTCACTTTGTAAGAATTAGATTTACAGGACTGATTGGCTTGGCAGTAACAATCTGCCCTTACATGTAAAAAAATTTAGTCTGAATCTCAAAACATTCTTTCTACCAAGTTAAACACTACAAAGAAGTAGCTAGTATGGTTGCCAGGATTCCCGACTTAAAAAAAAATTCCTACAGACCCACCCTGTAAGGCCTGCTCCCATTACCTGCAGATGCTAGGGGTCTGCAGAGGAAGGAGGTTTAACTCGGAAGTAGGCAGCTTTCCCAGGCTGCGGATCTGAAGACCTTAAAGATCCTCTGTTAAAGGACCCGACCCTGCTTCTAAAAGGTTTCACTAAGAAAACTTAAAACAAAAAACACTTTGGAGGAGATTCCAAACTCATGGCCAGCAGGCAGACAGGGCAGCTACTTTTAGGCACAGCCCAGTGAGTCTTGAAGTGTGGTCCTCACTCTTGGGCACCCCTATCACTTGTCTGCCCTGTCAGCTGTGGATTTCAGGGCCCCTTCTCACACTTAGTGAGGCAGACTTGAGGGCGGGGCCTGGGGCGCTGTTGCTGATGTAAACTAGTATGAACTTTTAGAAAGGAAGAAGAAAGTGGGTTTGTGGTTTATAATGGTGTGTGATTTCTACAGAAGGCACTCTGCTGCATGGGTAGTGTTGGAGGTGACAGGCTTAACCAACTGTTTGATTTTCTCTGGCTGGGAAACAATGTTCTGTCACACAAAGGCTCTCACCGGAGTGGCGGTTTCCCACTCACCTGACTGAATGATGGGTGACATCTGTTGGTTGGTGGTAGACAAGGAAGGATGTGATTTGAATCGGTCTCGCTCCAATGTCGACACAGGTGTAATAAAATGGTTCTGATTCCACCCATCCTGCAGAGTTAAGAGAAAAAGAAACCTCTCAAAATGAATAATGACATTTCATTACAATAAATGATTACGAGTATGTGCTCTGCTGAATGCTAATTATGCCAGAGCTATTCTTATAGGTTACCTTTTTATAAATGCTCCGGAGGTCCCGATATTGCCATAATGTATTCAAGACCTGGGCTGCTGCCTTCACCACTTTCAGAGATGATCTAGGGAGAGAGAAACGATGTTAATGAATGTGGGCAGCACAGCCTCAGCCCCACTCGGCGGGGTGCAGGATGAAAATCAGTCACTAAGGCCGTCTCTCTCAGGGCCATGGGGACAGAGACTACTCCAGGACACACCACAAAGTGACCAGGTGTGCCCGGGAGTCGATCAGGTTCAGAACTGGCCGGAGGTGGCAAGAACTGAAGCGAGGCCATGAGGGAGTGTGCTCTGCAGAGCAGCTGTGGCTAGGATGAACCTGAGTTGAGGATCTCTCTAGGCGTCAATCCCAACATCCCTCCAGATCTCTACTGACGGCCAGTGACCTCACTGGGGCTTTTTGATTAATGCAACCATGACTCTACATTCTGAATGTCTGGGAACTCTTCCAAGTGAATATGTTTTATTCCTCTCCTTTATTAAGCCTTCATCTAAATGCCTTCACTGCCTCATCACTTCATACCTCTCTGTCAACAAATGTGTGTTCTAATATTGAATTTGGAAAACAGGGTCACAGATATTATGTCCTCTCCCTAAGGACATTTTGCAAATGCTAGTGCTGTTTAAGCACTGCCAACCATGAGTCACTGGATTCACCTTGGGAGCCGCTGCTCGTGGCCTCACTGGTAAGTGAAGAGGGGACTTCCTGCCTTGGCTAAGGCCAAGATCGCTACAGATCGCTACACTGGATGGTACTCATGGGCTAGTCCTTGGGGAGTCAGCCCTAAGGACAACTGAACACCTCTGCCTTAAGACTTCATTGACAGTTTGATTTCAGATGTATACACCAGATCTAAAATATGGTTTTCTCTTTTACTCCTTATCTTCCTAATTAAACTCTTACGAAGTGGGGGAGGACAAGGGAGGTAAGCAGGCAGTGAGCTACTTTCTCAGCCCCTAATAACAGAATGTGGGTTGCTAATAATTTTGAGGCTTTAGGTGAGCAGAGCCAGGTAAAACCAACCCACTCAAAGCCTTTTCAACCTTTATATTCCCAAACTGGACTATGGAAAAGCAAGAGCTAAATACCTCAAAGAAATAAACAGAGATGAATTTTCAGCACCCAAGACGGCCTTTGGAAGACAGATTTAGGGCAGCAGGGCCCTTGCCTTGCATAGCTACTCTGTTCTCAGCGGGGCCCAGCCATTGCTGCTTTGTTCACCCATCTGTCTTTAAGTGCTAGGTAGCGGGATGAAAGCTCAAAAGGCAGATCCCACAGCTGCCTGGGAAGATGACAGCTGTAACATTGGACCAGGCAGGGCTGTGCCAGTGATATGCCTTGACAAAACCAGACAGGCTACATATTTTCAGACATGAATTCCATGAGCAGAAACACGACCCTTAAGAAAAGCAAGAAGGTTTCTTTGCTATCTGTTGCAGCAAAACTCCTTGAAAGAGTTATGTACTTGCATCTCTAATTCCCCCCATCCCATCTTCTCTTAAACATAGGACCTCCATATTGTTACATCTGAAGGGCAAGTTGCAGTCCTCATCCGGAGTCACTGTATTTCACCTTGGGAGCCGCTGCTCTAAATCAGTAGTTTCACAGGTAAGTGTAGGAGGATGCAGTGCCCTGCCTTGGTGAAGGCCCTCAGATCATCACGCTGGAGTAGGCCTCCTGTACCCCTCACTGGCTCTGTTCCAGCCCCACTGGCTTCCCTCTGTTCCTCAAGCACGTGAGGTCTTCTCGCTTCTCAGGGCTCTCTCATTTGAGGTCCCCTCTAACCGAAATGCTCTTCTCCCAGGGAGCTGCACTGTTCCTTCCCTGCTTCCTCCAGCTCTGTGCTCAAAAGGCACTGTCTGCAAGGCCTTCCTTGACCAGCACCCCTCCCCCAGCATAGCCCACCACCTACCCTGACGTTATGACATGCCCTGCCCCAACAAGTGCAGGCTGTCATGCCACATTTTAAGAGCATAAATGATTATGGTTCCACTCACTCCCTTTCTCAGCCCTCCCTGTCCTCCATAACCATTTATTACTAATGAAACAGAAAAAAATACATTTTAAAAAGGGACTGAAAAAAATTATCACTACTGCAGATAGGTGTAGTTTCTGGGAGGTGAGAATATGGTTTTAGATTATTCCTACATTTCAGAAACTCCTTCAAAAGTATAAAGATTAGATGAGATGTAGTTCCAGCACTACCGTTTAGTCAATTAACAAATATTCACCGAGCAACTGTTATGAGCAGGCCAGGGTTATTCTAGATGCTAAGGATATAGCAGTGAACCAAGATAAAAGTCCCTGCTATGGAAGAGTCAGGCACAAGAGGAAGACATCACTTCCACAGCAAGGGGAAATCAGCGCTATGGAGAGAGCAAAGCAGGGGAAGGGAGGTGGGGGGAGAGGGCTGCCATGCTACTGTGGCTCAGGGAGGCTGCTGTCCTGCTGTTCTGAGATGGCACCAAGCATTCTACTTACCACTTCTCTGATCTGACACTAAGGCAAACTTATAGTCACTGCCACAGCTCTATGGCAAACAGCCTTCAATTTTTACCACTGATTTTCTAGTCCTTCCCTCCTGTTTGATCAGTTAGGTATCATGCAGAAGCAAAGGGAAATGTGCTATCTAAGCCTGGGGCATATCCTGAGGCCACACAGCAGCCCTGTTGCAGAGCAGTCATTTTAACTGCTTTCTGGGTACATGGCAGGAGACTCAATGCCAGAACTGGAGATTCAAGAAGACGCTCTTGCAGGACAGGCCCTCAGGCCTGGAGCAGAGACAAAGGCACAAGAATCTAGGGAAATGGTACCCCCTAGATTTTCCTTACCCTGGCATTTCTAATTCTTCCAGGAGTTGGCATGCCCAGTTGTGGCTTTAGGGACTGCTATGGTCTGAAAGTCTGTGTCCCTTCCAAAGTTCCTATGTTGAAATTCCAGCCCCCAAGGTGATGGTATTAGGAGGTGGGGCCTTTAAGAGGTGATTAGATCATGAGGGTAGAGCCCTCATGAATGGCATTAGCAGCCTTATAAAAACAGGCCTGAGATTTCTCCCTCCTTCTAACATGCAAGGACATAGCTAGAAGGCACCAGCTATAACTAGAATGGGGGCCCTCACCAGACGCCGAATCTGTCGGTGCCTTGATCTTTGATTTCCCAGCCTCTGGAACTGTGAGAACTACATTTCTGTTGTTTATAAGCCACCTAGTTCACAACATTTTGTTACAGCAGCATAAACAGACTAAGATAGAGACAAATGCCAACATAGGAGTGAAGGTGTTACAATAAAGTAAAAACTAGAAAAAGGCCCTGTAACAGAAAATGCTCCTCCCAGCATGGCAGATTCAAGTGCTGGAGACTGTTTAGCTTATTGGCATGTAAGAAATGCAAAAATAAATCCTTTCCAGTAGGAAAGCTATCCTCAACAAAGGCCTCATCACAGGACAATCCCAGGAACAAGAGTCCTACTTGCACCTCCTTGCTGCAGACTTGCCTGTCGCCCCTGCCTTTGGTTATGTTCACCAGCTTCTCGATGCCTCCCGAATCAGCCAGGGCTTTGGCGTTCTCCATGTTTTTGCTGGTGACCTCGTGTAGAGCACAGCAGATGGCTGCCATGGTCTCATCAGACAAGACACTGGGGCCGTTGCCACCGGGAAGCCGGTTGACCAGGTCTCGCATGGCGTATTTGCCTGCCAAAGGCAAAAGAGTAAATTCTACTTCCAGAAGGTACTAGGTTTTTGTTACTGTTGTTCAGATTCTGGTGGTGTGTAATCCTTTAAAAATAAAACCCCAAAAGAGACAATAACAGGTGAAAAAATCCAATTCCATGAGCAGAAACCCGACCCATGAGAAAAGCAAAGCAGCAGCAAAGAAGAAAAAGACAAATGTCATTATAAGGAGAAAGCTACCATTTACTGCAATGTCACTTGCAGGAATGATTGATTTATAAAACATTACTGTCAATTGCTGTAAGCAAATGTAAATCAGTATGTAAAATTGGGTAGACAAATCAAGTTGCTTTCATTCAAGTATTTTCAGTAACATTGAGTAATGAAGGAATTACAATAGAAAATTTTATCCTGGATGGAATTCCTATGC
This sequence comes from Callithrix jacchus, assembly GCF_049354715.1. Lineage (NCBI taxonomy): Eukaryota > Metazoa > Chordata > Mammalia > Primates > Cebidae > Callithrix > Callithrix jacchus. The sequence goes on from NC_133507.1 coordinate 71,226,413, forward strand.
ATCACAAATACCTCAATTTCCTCTTAAAGCTTGTAAAAACTTACCTTTGAATCTGGACCAAGTCAGGCTGCCAAACAGTACTTTTCATTAGATCTTTCTGGATCTGAATGTGTGAACTGGGTACAGTTACACATTTTCATGAAGTATAGAGCTGAGGTGTACAGCAGCTGATCTGACAACTGTGGGAACATGTTAGTTTCTTCAAAAGATGACACAAGTAAAAGTTTTGGTATTAAAAATTATAGGTATGTTATATCCCAGGAGTAACGCAATAATAATGAAATTCTTGCTAAGACAAGGCAAGGGGAGTCTCACAGTTATTGAGGTATTTCTTTATAGATACTGAATTTTTCTTATTCCGTGCCAAAAAGAGATTACTTCCAGCTTTTGCAATTACGATTACCAACTGAAACTGTAAGTGCACTACAAACAAAAGTACTGAATTAAAGTGCAAGTAAATATTTTCTTAGTTTTTCCTCCTAGGCTAATAATGGAGTGGATGCTAATTGGGGTTTTTATAAAGGCCTATTTATATACAACAGTAAGCAGAAGACAGGTTTCAACTACATGCTGTGTAATATACAGCAGGTCGGAGGGAGGGCTCTGGCTTGCTCACAGCAAACACTGTTATGAAGAGTGGAAAAACAGTGCTGACACTGTGAGGCCACAAGATAAATGTGGTTTTCAGAGGAGATGATAAGTTAGCACTGGTGATTCTGAATACTCATGAATGACCAAAAGGTGCATGACATGTAATCTGTCATTTCACTAAGGCATAACTTTAAATTGCACTCCTGGGGGTTAGGCTGAGGTAGCTTGCTCTGCCCGTGAGTGAGCCTGGCGGTCCCCTCAGAACTGCAGCTCCAGAGAGCAGGTGGGTCCCATACAGTTGACTATGTAGTAACTTTTACGAAGTGACAAAACTTTGATTCTTTATGAAAAATGGCTCTAAAAAGAAAGTCCTGTTAGTGTTGGTGATGGATGTGAAAAGACAGGGAAAAGGTCAGAGACGGAGAAGCTTCTTAGGCACTGAAGTGCTGGATAAATTAGAGCCAAATACTGAATCCGGGAGGGGTGCAGATCTCATAGGGAACAGGGAAACCAGAAAAACGATTTATCGAACAGTTCAAGAGTGCTCCAGCCAGGTGAAAAAACGCTCATCACTGGAGAGATACGAGGCCAGTGGAAGTTAAAAAGGGTTACTCACAGAAACACAGAAATGCACTGGGAGGAAGCCGAGACTTGGAATACACACCCCTCTTGCCAAAGGTCTCAGCACTTCACAGTACTAGCTCAAGGCCTCCTATCTACCTGCGTCTTTGTGTTATATGATAGGCCACAGGATATACATGTCAATCATTTATTTTTCAGCATTAAAAATGCCCAAATTATACATGCTTCTTATAAGAAATCCAAACATTACAGACATAAGAAAAATAACTTTAAAGAATCTTTCTTTAGGGACCTAAAGGACTTCTTTGAAGGAAGTGTGGGAGCTGAGAGACATGGCACATCTATCAGAATCAGGCGTGAGCTGGGCCATGAACAGGATGTGAAGGAACTCCCTTTCCTCTCAGTAGGGAGATGATTTGGTTTAAAGGAATGGTGTGTTAAGAGCAGGTTTATCTGGGCAACAATTCAAAATAGCAATTCTATAAGGCACTGTGTGAAGGGCTTCCACTGTAAGTCATCACGTTTAAACCTTACAGCAACTCTTTATGGTAAACATCACACCTTGTTTCTCTCTCCTTCTCTCATGGCAGGTGAATTTAATGTTTACTTCTGATTCAGACGAATCCACGTAAGACCTTGCCCCGTTTTCCCTCCTTCTCCCCAGACCTGTCACCAGCTGTGGGACTTGGTGTGGAGCTCTCTCATTTCCTCTTTACAGCAAACCACAGTTAGGACAGCAGGCATCAACAGCTCCCTTTTAGAGATGAGGAGTTTCATTTCCAATCTAGATAGAATAATGGAGCCCGGATGGGCTTATATAGGACACCCCAGGTTACATGGCCAGTGAGCAGCAGATCCTAGGAAAAAAGCTCAGGTCTATGGAGGGTCCCTGGTCTCTTCTTTCTCCTGAATCCTGCCTAGGATGTGCCAATGTCCCGGAGACAAGCAAGCTGCCTGGGGTGCAGAACTTACAGAGGTCGTCACTTGTCGGTTTGTGCCTGTGCCAGCCCTACCTTATACAAACCTGAGCGTGAAGGCCCCCCTAAAATGTTGGGCCTTTGGGCCCTTGCTTAGCTCACCCTAGTCCTGCCCCTACCCTGGGTGAAAATGATGCTGGGACAGTGGTTCTGCTCTGGGATAAACATTTATAGTGACCTGAGAGGGAAAAGCTACAAAACATTCATGGGATTTCTTTTTTATTTAGAGTATGGCAGTGTTGGTGAATTAGCAGCTATCAGTCCGAAAATTGGAAAGGGAGAATTAAGATTTTTTTTTGTTGCTCAAGATATAGAGAACTCTCTTGGAAAAGAGAGTCACTAATTCTATTAAATAGTGTTTTAAGGTACAAGTAAAATTCCTGGCTTTTCTGAAAATTTACCTTCCCTCATCAATGACTAATGAATGAGCTTGCCTCCTGCTGAAAAAGAATGGTCACAAAACAGGAGTATTCAAATATGCCAAGAAACCGGAGGCTAGGGCTCAGTTGTTAAAAATATTAGACGCTGTATATTTAATCAAAAGAAGGGTTTCATGAATATTGCAGCTGCTTCACATTTACAGCCCATCTTGTCACCAGCACATACCTATGAGCTCCTTGTTGCGAACATCTAGTGCCATATTCCTCAGTGCAGTTGCCACGGAAGAAACAACCCTATCGTTGTCCATTCTCAGAAGTTCCACAAGGATGGGTAGCCCCTTTTCTTTTCGGACAGCTGCCCGGATGTATGCTGCAAACTAGTGAGAAAAATCAGGCAGTAAGTAACATATATAAAACAGAGTTCCACTCTCATATGTTACTATCACTTAAAAAAGATGTTTCCAAAAGATGAACTAATAGATTAAATGGTTTTTTCCAATTGAAGATCAAATCTGTGGTGCCAGTAAAGAGTAAAGGGAGAAAGATAGGCTGGGATGACTGATTTAAAAAGAAACCCCAAAGCCTGAAAATCTCAAACCACCATCTGTGAGATATTTTTGTGCAGAAAAGAGAAGGCAGTGATTACTTTCTATCTCAGATACATAAACATGATTAAGGAAGGATCGTGTGTTTTCTTTGCAGTTGGTCCCCTGCCAAGCCCAGAGGCTATAAATAGGATGGCAGAGACAGTAACCCATCAGCACACATGGAAGGAGAACCTGTCGCCATCAAGTCATTTTTTTTCTGTATTCCCTGCAACAATACTCAGAGTTCAGTAACCTGTCAAAAAGATTGCTTGGAAACATCCCTTGCCTCAGAAGAAAGGGAATTCTCCAGAAACATCCAGCATGATAATTCATACAGCCTGGTGAACAAGTAAGTGTATTTGTGTGCAAAATGCATTCTCATTCAAGATTAGTTAGCTGCTGATGCTGTTTTTTAAAAATCCATAGTCAAGAAATTTTTCTGTGACTATGAAGCAACTCTATACAGTGAGTCAGTCTGTGTATCTTACAAAATGGAAATGAGTGCTAAGTCATCAGTGAAAAAACCAAAAAGAGTAACATTAGAAAACGGATCTTTAATCTTGTTTTCGGCTTTGAGCTTTAATTGACTTTTTCAACCAATGCAAATCATCTTTCAAATTTTAGGGTAATTGAAAGATGATGCTCATAAAACATCTATTTTCCCGCTGTGGCCAAGACATGAGGGCAGAGATCTACTAGCCCTTTATATTATTTTGAACATTAAAGCATGTGATTGGCCATCCAGTTTCTTGAATACCAACAGAATAGATTATTTTAATAATACAAATAAGAGGGAAAGATGCATTTCAAAGATCCTATTTATAGTCTGCATATGAAATGAATACTCCTATTTTTCAAATCAAATGAAATCTACAGGGAGGAAATGAAGTGCGTTACTGGGCAAGACACTCAGGCAGTTTTATGAACTTCTTTCTCTGAAACCTGCAACAACAGAACCAACTCCTTCTGTCTCACTTGGAGACCCACCAGCCCGGCCCGGCCCGGCCCGGCCCGGCCCAGCCCAGCCCAGCCCAGCCCAGCCTGGTTCCTTCTGGTGAAGTACAGTCATCGCTGCTCCTGAAATAGCTTCTTACTTGATAACATCTGTGGCCATGATTATCTCATTTTCTTAGTGAAGGTCAAATATTTTAACTCACTATTGAAATCGCTTAGATATAATGTTTATATTTTAAATGGGCTTGCCATCTAACTCTCACTAAATGATCCCAGACGTGAACTTCTAAACAACTCAAATCACATCTATTGCAATTATTGTCTTTTTTATCATCATCAAATGATCCTCTGGTCACAGAAGCTGAAGGTGAATGCTGTTCTACAACATAAATGTTTATAAATACTTATGTGCTGGGAATGTCTCACTGAATCCTCACAACCATCTTATAAGGTAGGTATTTTTTCACTTTATTTTGGGGAGGTGGAAACTGTGGGCAGGGAGCCCCTAGGCTGCCAGACGGTAAGCAGAGCGGCCTGGATTCAGAGCCAGGTGGTCTGCCTCCAGAGCCAGCACTTACACACTGAGTCACTGGCACTTCAACTAGGAGCCACTACAAAATCACCACACCAGCTTAACACCAGACCATAGTTATCGGTCTATATTCGACATGGCGTCTACTTGCATGAAAGAAACCATACCTAGGCCTATCAGATGCTTTTCACTATTGTGGAAACAACATCACAAAGATTCTCATTTTGTGGGGGAGTGAATGTAGGAAAAGTAGCCAAAAGCAAGCACTGTAATAACTCTACTAAAATACACCTGTCAGGAAATTTCTAGAGGTTGAAAATGTCTCAGACAAGGACTGTCTGGGAAGTTGCTGGAGGACATTTAGAAAGTTCTGACAACTTGCTTACAGTGGTAACAAGAGGAAACCGTCTTCAGTTTTTTCCTAGTTATATACCTGCAAAGAGATGCAGAAACCTCAGACACAGGCATGTGTGTTACTGTCTGAGAGGAACACAGTGGGGTCCCCTATCCCTGCCCACAGCACCACCCAACCTGTGTTCTGTTCAGCCACTCATCATCTCTCACCTGTGTCTACTGCTGTACTGGCTCCCAAATGGAATCCCTGCTTCTAACTCCCTTCCTCTAATCCACCTTCTGCACTGCCATGGAATGGGAGAGCAGTGCTGACATGGTCTGCCCAGACTCTTTCAGCGGTGCCTCCTGTTTGTAGGTGAGGGCTCAGCTCCCGAAGTTCTGCCTTCAGGCTGGTCCATGATGCCTGGCTCCATGCCGGGCCCCAGTGGGCAGCCTGCAGTCCTGGCCCACACTGTCATGTCTGCACCATAAGACTTTGCTCCTGTTGTCCCTGTTATGTGGATGGCTCGGTCTACACCCCAGCCTCAGCCTCTCCTGGCTTATTCTCACTCATACTTACAGATTGTACTAGGCAGCAACCCCTTCAGGAAGCCTCCTCTATGTCCTCACTCCCCTCTTTCCTTCCCTTACACTGTGTGGCTGCCTTAGATGTCTTCTTTCAGGACCCCACAGCACACATCCTGTGGCTTCTACACTGTGCTGGAACCATCCGTTTTTCTCACTAGCCTTCTGTTTCTCACAGGATGGACTTGTATTCATCTTTGGATCCCCAGAGCAACTGCTTGTCTCCCTTTTTAACCCTCTACCCCCTTCACCGACAAACTAAGTAACTGTGCCCCTTTTACCATCAGGGTTGATCTGACTGAGGCAGAGGATATCCATGTAACATTTCAAGTTAGTTTGCAAAGATGGAAAGAAGCATAGACAAGTGGAAGTCGTCCTACCTTCCAGTTGCCTGCAGAGAGGTTCTGGAGAGATCCGGCAGAGCCTTCCAAGGTGGCTGGGTTGGAACTTTCTGCTAGAAGAGTCAGATATGGTTTAACCACCGATGGGTGCCACAGCATCTCAACCCCTTTGGGGGACTTTGACAGTCCTGGGATAGGACCAACTCCATCCCACTGAAAGACAAACAGCACAAGTTAAATGGAGGCAGAATGAACATGATCTCCAGTACTTGAAAACATTCACCCGTGTGGGACTCAGCTATCGCTATGCAGAAAATTTATTTTCTTGCCAAATATGTGATTCCTCACTCCCAGAAAAATGAAACTTTAGAGTCTCATATCAAATAAAATGCTAACTTGATCTTCTTGCGGAGTCCTCTTTTTCTTTTTCTTCTTCTTCCCCCAGCAGCTTGGCTCAGAGTCTTTGCTGGGAGACTCTTTTCCCAGTAAGTCATCCAATTCGTTCAGTCCCAGTAACCGGGCCTGGGGCACCTCCAGCTCCAGCCGATAGGACAGGTTCCTCAGAGTGCACACACAGTTCTCCACCGTCTGAAACCCAGCATGGCATATAATTAAAAACAACTCGGCACATTAGAGCAAAACGCTTCTGTACTGAACACTACAGAGAGGAAATAAATGGGAAATATGAAAGAACTAGTTTTTAGGTATGGGAACTTGAAACAATCTGAAGAGAGGATTTGATTCTAGAGTGTTTGTGGAATACCCAGATGACAGGCTACAGAGCCCTTCTTGGTGCAGCTGAGGATCTGACTTCCTGCCAGCTGAAATGTAGGCTCCAGCCCCAGGTTTCTCCTCAGGGCTAATGACATGCCAGGAGCCTCCCACAAACGCCTGAGCCTCACTTCTGACTACTGCAGATCCTTGGCATGACAAAAGATGCCGCCAACTCCCTCCCTGGGCGCAGCCATATCCCCAAGTTCCACGTCTGCCTCCTTCTAAATCTCCCAACTCCACCCTCCTTTCCAGCCGTGTTCAGTGGTGTCTTTCCCTGTTGACATTTGCCTTCTGTATATGGTCTTTTGTTCCCCTAAAGACTGTATCCCACCTCTGATTGGGAGGCCAATTGTCATTTAGCTGAGTGTCTAAAACCAAGTTCAGCATTTGCCTATCTAGCAAGCTTCCTTTTCCAACTTGCTTACTCAATTTCATCTGCCGATCTCCCAGTTTAATGAGGCTCAAACTAAAACTGGCTGCTCCCCTGCACTCCTCTCTCTGCCCCAGGCACTCAACATCCTTTTTTCTCTCAGGCTCACCCTTATAATCCAACACCTTCCAATGGCCTCCCCTGGTCCCGTCCATCCTGACACCAAGTATCTGGCCTGCCTTGGAACTCCTGACACTTTCAGTCCCTCTTTCCTGTTCTTCCCATTTTCCTTGGTCCCCAGGAAGATCCTGAATGGTCATCACAGCTGATGAATGATGAGCAGAACGCCCTGCACTCCATCACAGGAGGGACAAAGTAAGAGGCTCATGCTGGAGACAGACCGATCACAGGGCAGGAGCAGGAGCAGATGTAGAGAGGGGCAGCAACAGTTAGTGCTGGGGGTGGGGACTGTGGACTGTGGACTGCACTGCAGCAAAGAGAGCAGAGAGGCTGGGGGATTACAGTGCCTCAATCAGGAACTTTTATTCAGTAGATACTCAAATACTAACGGTTCTGATTCTAATGGGGATACAGAAGCAGAGGAAATAGCAGCAGGGCCACCACCCTGAGAATGAGCCTCGGAGAACCAGAGAGAAAGCCTTTACCACTCCAAGCCACTCTGTTCTCAGGATATTTTCGTATGTTGCCACGGCCTTGCCTCTGTAATTTTGGAGACTTGCCCTTTGATCTGGAGAGTAGCCTCCTGAGGACAGGTTCTACAGGTCAGAAAGAACCAACAGCATGCAAATAGTGGCACCAAGCATTGCAGTCATCTGCCACCACACCCAGCCTGGCACTGACCTTGCTGTCATAATCGGATGTGTTCACACATGTGTGGATCACATACAACAGCGAGTCCACCAGCCCCTCGCAGGACCGCATTTGCTTCCGAGCTTCTTCCCCGGCAGAGCTGAGGTTCCTAAAGGGGTGGAGACAGGAGGAGCTGCTGAGATGAAACATGCAGTCATCAGCCACATGGCCTTACCTTCAGGATCTGAGAGAGCAGACAACAGATGGCAACCACTTAGAGGTCTGAGGAGGCACTGAGGACTTGCATGGTAACATCCCTGAAGCTCATAATGATGGCTGCTCCCCATCATCTACATGGAAGGGAACCTGCACATCTGGACTTCCACTGTACCTCTCATGATGTGTCACTTTCTAACTCCCTAATGTAATTCTTTAGGGGCCGATTCTCCTGAGCTTCTTCATATGTAAAAGGGGGGAAATAATAGTGACTACCTCATAGGGTTGTTGTGAAGAAGAAATGAATTGCTACACAGAAAGCAATTAGAAAGGTGCCTGCTTCACGGAAGGCAGCCTGTGTGTCAGCCATGGTGGTGGGTACTTCCAGACATGCTTTACCTCCCTTGTTAGGCCAGAAGCTTCTTGCAGTCCCCTATTATAATATTTTGCATGCAGTAAGTAGGTGATCATTAAATGTTTCTTGGCTGAACGGAGGAAACATACAATTTCTTGTATAAACATTTCAAGTTATAGATATTTGCTTATGCTAAAATTTTTCTCATCTTTTCAATTATAAACACCCAGAAAACGGTTTTGTGTCTACATTTTTTATATCAATTTGCCTTCATAAATCGATACCAAATAAGGATCTATTTTATGTCCCATTAACAATGGTTCTAGGCTAACTGTAAAATTATGCAGATTGAGAATTTGCAAAACTGAGACTAGATGAGGGGCAGCAGAATGGCAGCTCTCATCTGCCCTGCCTCCCCGCAGCACTTCCCTTCTCTCCACAGGCTTCTGGGACCCCACCTGGCTTCTCTCTTCTCACTGCTTCTCAGCCTCCTCTGCCCATGGGCACCTCACCTCCAGGAGTGCCCCAGGTCCTGTCTTGTCTTCTTCATCTTTGCACTCTCCAAGGTGCCTCCTTCTGCTCCATGGCTTTAATACAACCTATGGACACATGGCCACAGGTTGGCACACATCTGCCTTTAGCCCTGACTGCTCTCTACAACTGCAGATTCTTTTATCCAATTGCTTTGACACTGTCACAGACAGCTAATTAGACTTCTCAAACTGGACACTGTCAAAACTCTGAGCTGCTCACCCTTCCAAGCATTCTTCTCCCTTCCCCTCATCAACAGCACTTCTGTGCTTGTGGTGATCCAGCCAAAGATCTAGGTGTATCCTTATTTCCCCCCTTTCCTCAATCCTAATATTCAATCTACTAGCAAGCCCTGTCAGCTCTTCCTCCACGAAATCATCCAAATCTGGCCATCTCTTCCCAGCACCTACTCTAGGCCACTCTCACTGTTTTCCTGAATCTCTGCAACAGCCTGATCTTTCTGTCTCTACTTCTGCCTGTACTCACTCTTCAACACTGTGGCCAGAAACAAGCCCTGCTACTCCACTGCTTAGAACACTCTGATGTTTCCCATGGCACTTGGAATAAAAGGCAAACCCCATCTGATTTACAAAATCCTACATAATCTGGTACCACTCTGCCTTTTGCTCAGTAAGCTATGGCTTCAAGCTCGTTTCTGACTCAGAGCCTTTACCTTAACCATTCCCTTGGCCTATGACTCTTGTCTTCCCCAGCACCACCCTCTAATGAATCACTTCTTGTGGTATTTCAGATGCAGATTTGAATTTAACCTCCTTGAGAGACCCCCTAACCACCAAAGTAACCCTCACATTACCCTGTTTACTTTTAGGGCACCTGCTGTAATTTTCTTGCTTCCTTGTTTGTCTTGTCTTCCTGGTAGAATGTGGTTCCATCAGAGCAGGGACCTAGTCTGTCTTATTTGTCATTGGTTTCACACACAAGGCATTCACCAAATGTTTCTATCCTGATTCACTGGGGGAGCTAGGTGAGTCCTGCCCCAGGTTTTCCCTGAAGCCTAGCTGGCTGACTGAGGAGTGATCCCAGCTCCCTGGATGATTGCTAGGCCACCAGACCCACCATGGGATGTAAGCATCTGAGTCAGGAGGAGCTGACCTGCACTCTGGGATCTCGATTCTTGTCACCTCTCTACCAACACTGTCCCCCGACTAACCCCGATAGCTATCTGTCACAATGTTAGAAGGTTGCAGACCAGCCACTTAAGCTTTGCTCCCTTTCAGGCTCTCAGTGTTGGCGAGGCTTAGATGTTAAACAGTGCTGAGTGCTCATGCGGTGACACTGAGCTAAGCACCTTCCACAAGCACCTGCTGACCCCTTGCAGCTCTGAGGTGGTATTATCATCCCTATTCTATAGATCAGGAAATGGAGGCTCAAAGGGGTCCTGGAAGCCAGGCGGTCTGAGACCAGAGCCTGCACTCTCTGTCCCGGTGCCACTCTGCCCCAAGGCTTGCTTCCACTTCCCAGGTACTGTAAGGCTGGGAAACAGGGTAAAAATGGAGCCGATAAGTGTTAATGACAAATAATGAACTCTACTGTGCACACTTAAAAGAGGTTTTATATATAGATTTTCACTGCAAAAGAATATTTGGGCTCATTTTCACTTGTTTATAAAACTCAAAACTGATTGTTTAAATCAGACACCTCTTTAAAAGCAAAATGGTTTTAACCATCACATTTTGAACTGAAACAAACAGCAGGCTGCAAACACATTAGCAATCAGAATGCGATTACCAGAAAAATGCTGCGAAAGTGGCAAACACTGGGATTTCGGCAGTCATCTTAGACTGAAAGGGCCTTTCTGAGTAAGTCACAGAAGAGTCCTTTAAAAGATAACTTCTTTAAGGCCACAAGTCAGTGCTCATAATGCTTTTCTAAAGCCCAGTGGCCTAAATTTTGAAATAAAAAGGAAAACTTAGGTAGATATTAATAAAGTAAGCCCTCCTAAAATCAATTTACCTATGACACATATTATGTAATCACAGAACTGGAAAGAAGAAATAAAGAATTTACCTCAGACAACCTGTTGTGTTACGCAGAACTAGTGAAGTCTGAAATTTAATTTTATGATCATCATCAAAAGAAGAGTTATTCCATCCAGAATGTGGAACGATCACAGTGTTTGTTAAGGTTGAGAGAGCATCTCGAATGATTGTCATTTTTACAGCATCACATGAGGATAAATTCCAAAGAACTCCTAAAGAAAGGAGATTTTAAAAATCAAATCAACAGTTAATGAGATCCTGTAGCTTTAGAAATGAAATAAACATATTACTCTAATTAATGTAAACTCAGTCTGTTCCAAACATAATCTATGGCCTATATTTGCAAGCAGGTTGGGGACAGACCTCTCTTAAGTTTTGAGTGAATACAGGAGCCTCCGGTATCATATTACACATTCTTAATATTCACCCTCTTGAGTTTTAGAGCCTCTGTATCTATCCAGCAAGGTGACTGTGGTTTTTGCAAAGCAAATTACTCTGTAAAGGAAGAGCGTCTTGAATATAATGCATCTGTGATTTTTATAAAACTGCTATTTATTGCATTGTATTTTACATTTAATGGCTGTGTGACAAACCGTTTTTAGAATTTAGTACTTGGAAAAAATATTTCTTTTTCTTGAAAGACTGGCATATTTTTCTTCGTCTGCTTCCTTTTCTTACTTCTTCTATCACGAAGCTCAAGCTTCAATAAAGCACTTGCCATAACTTTCCTGGCACGGATGTTTGCTACATTTGCTTCACCTACCTTACTTAGGTAAGGTTTAAACACTTCTATCTCAATTTTAAGTTTTATTAGTAGGTGCTTTAGATACAAGTTACTGTCACTCCTTTTTGAAAAAACGTCATTTTCACATCAGTACATCTTCCTAAGAGGAAAGGAGAAGAGAGGGTGCAGCTGGTTTCCTCTGCATTCAAGTCCCCCAGAGCCCTACACTCCTGACATATCCTTGGCAAGTTGCTTGAGTCTGTACAGTGCTTTCGCAACTACCAACACACAAAAATGCTCGTGGCCTTGCAGAGAGGGAGGAGTGGCAAAATCTGCCCATGTCCACGGGAGCATGTCAGGCTTGTGAACGTAACTGATCAAGAGCGTGGGCTGGAGACAAGACCAAGCACTGCTGCTGCAGCGTCATGGACCAAGAAGCCAGCCCCGACACCACCTGCTCAGCCTTCTCTGGGTGCCCCTGTAAAGGAGGGAGGTATGGGGAGAAGACAGGAGCTCCTTCCTTTGTGGAGGAAGGGGAGGTAGAAGCCAAGGGCTAGAAGTGAAGAGAGTGAAATAATCCTCTGACTCTAAACTGTGTGAGGACTGCCCCTTCTCAGGCCTGTCCACATGCTACAGAGGGAATGGTTGGACTGGAAGGTGATGCCTGCACTCTGGCCTCCTCTTGTGTTCGGAATCTGCGCCTACTACTCTCCTCTTTCACTTGGCTTTGACTTCTGGACCCTGCTGATTTGGTTTCCCTTGTTTCCCAAGGACTTTTACCCCTTTTCTGCTCCTATTTCACCGTAACTACAGCCTTCAGGGTATAGGGTTGGGGGAGACTTAAAACAGTTCTGAATCAGGCAAGTAAAGAACTTGCTTTATCTTTGAAAGCTTGTTCTGTTCTGTTCTTCTGTTCATGATGACACACCTTTGCTTATATAACTATCTTGGGGTACATAAAAGCTAGGATCCTGGTTAGAAGGCAGCACGCATTACGGGAGCTTATGAAAAGAACTTAAATTCTACACTTGGAGCTCTTTCTCCATGGATTCTTAGAAAATTGGCTATGCTTCTATATAAAGTGCTTTTGGGCAATGGTTTTAAACTGTGCTCCCTGGATCCTGGGGGTTTTGTTGGTATCCCGTAGGGGCAGCCATGTGAGGAGTTGGGGGAGAATTGGTCATGAGGCTCCCCATCCTATGTGACTTCATATTATCTGTGCTCAATTTTGGGCTTCAGTGTGTTTCTGTTTCAAACCTAAAAGACATTTGATAAGCCTGATGACCACAGAAGGGACCTGGGAGCTAAGGAAGAGAAACACTTTTTTGGCTGTCTGTCCTGACCAGATAACAGCAATGGAGTGAAAACAGAAGGAAGAGTTGGGCATGGCAGGGCAGGACGATAGATTCTGTCACTAACATGGCTTTAACACCTCCTGCTAGCGAGGCCAACCAGAGTCACCCAGGCCTGATGGCGCCTCCAGAAGCATGAGCCAGCCACAGTGGCAGCATACAGCCCAGAAGCCACCAGTGGGAAGAGGGTGATTCCCTAACCTCCCCTGCGGACAGCTGCATAACGTGATTCCTAACGCCATCAGTGCAAATTTTCTGTCACAGCTTTCAAATTCCTCAATGCATGGAGGAGGGCTGCATTTTTCCATAAGATATTTTCAACTTTACAGAATAAATGCATTCCAGTGAAGTCAGCTGCAAGCAAGGTTTATGGAAAGTCTTTCATACTATAATGTTGGATACATATACAGAAAATTAAACAACCTGTGTCACAGACTTCAAGTGAAAACATGACTAAGAAGAAGGTGGTTCTTCAGCATACTGGATCCTAGAGTTGATGCCCAGAAATTCTCTGATTGCTGGCAGAAAAACCTGTTTTTTGTTGTTTCTGTCTCGTCTCTGGCTACTTCTAACACCTACTTCTGGCAAGAGGCTATTTCTTCAATTTGAGAATTCCTCTGGTTTTCATGCTGGTGGTAGAATTTTGTTCTGCTCTTTTTCTTCCCAGGCATTCAGAATGACTGATGGAGTTGCATGTCATTCTCTAACTTAGTAGTAGCCAGTATATATACCTGGGATTGGACATAGCATAAATATTCATAAATCAGCATAAACAATGGTTGCATCACCATTTAATGTGGCTTTACTCTGTGGCAGGCATTGTGTGCTTTACATATAATAACTTAAAGAGTCAAGGTGCCCCAAATTAATTAACTTTCCCTTTTAAATATTTTCATAGGTTTGAAATTCTACACATTTATTTTTAAAAAATGACAAACATTTATATGCTGAAATTTAACTTTATTAGGCAAGTATTACATAATGAGGAAGAAATACCCTATCATTATCCATTCTTTTATATGTTGTGTGACATACACGCAAGACACAGAGTAGGCGGTCCAAAATACATTTTTATATCGTGCATTTGTTTTTAGATATCTTTTTTATTTCCTATCAGACTTAGCTTTTAAGTATTATTATTACCTCCCCTTCGTGCCTTTTCGTAAAACAGAGTATTCAGGAGTGTCTTTAAAGTTTGCAACTAGGGGAAGATGATCTTTAACAAAATTTGTCAGCATAGTTTTGCCTGCCTTTCACATTGAGACCAAAACAGATGGCTGCTGAAACCACCATCTTAGTTATGGGGACAGAAGAATCCAGCTGCCATTCCATCTCCCAGAATCAGAAAAGTCACATCAACGTGCCAGAATCTGCATCCCTCAAAATGCAAAACAGAAAGGAACAGTGCTGACAAATTATAAAATATAAGGTTGTTAAAAAATCTGTTAGCCTTCAGCAGACAAGCTGACTGTGCTATCTTTTAGTCAACTAAAATGACTTATTGATTACAACACTAGCCTACCACAGAAATTCAGGTTTTCATTTCTGCAACTTCAAAAAAAAAAAAAAGTTCAGAGTTATTCTTGACCAGAAAAAAAAGAAAGTTTCTATTTTTGCTAAGTATGTGGTGTTCAAGGGCCCCACAAAAAGGCAGCTTTGTTTGTCACCCTGTACTATGTGTTATTCTCCCTTTAATCCTGCACTTGGCCATGTAACACAAAGAGCTGCAACCTTTGGCATAGATTTAACTCCCCATTTTGATCAGCAGAGCAAGTCTCAAGGTACTGGCTTTTCTTCCCCACTTTCTACTCCAAAACTAAGGTTATATAAAGCCAAAGCAACAAGTTCTGGTCAACAAATAATGAATGAAAAAAATTTAATTAAACTTAAAAGCCTTAGATATAAAATGGTTGATTTGGCTTTTTTGCTCAGAGTAAAAAGCACCTCTTTTAAGACCGGCTAATAACACCTGTGTGTGAACTTCACTAAAACAATGAATGTTCTTTCCACGTTGTCTAGGGCTTCATTTAATGGGTCAGGAAGAATCTTGCTGGGGCAGTAAGTAATGAATAAAAAATACACCAACTCCCAGATGTAGTAAGACTGATGAGAAAATGAAGAGCTATAGAATTAGCATTCTCCATCAACTTGATAAACCTCTAACTCCAACATTCTAGTGCAAAATTTGCTTCAAAAATATTTATCGCCATATTCCATTATCTCCTGGTTCCCAAAGGGAAAGTTAAAAATAAACTAGAATTTGGTTGAGGAAGCTTGAGGTGTTATTTAATTTAAAGCAATTAGTTATTTGTTGTGAAGACTAAGAATATAAATATACAAACTAATTTAGAAAATATTAGGGAGTTTCATGCATATTATTGTAGAAAACACTGCTTATTCTCTATCACAGGAACAAGTACATATAATTATGAGTAACTAATAATCACAATGAAATACTGCCATGAGAGATGAAAGTTCATTTTCCCCACAAAGAATAAAGTAATTAAAATACCATTTCACATAAATCCTACGCTGCACAATTTTGAAAGTGCTCACATTTAAAACTAGCTTTATAGCTATTCTAATGGCCAACTGATAATTTTATAGTCAAATTAGAAGCTGATTTTACTGATTAATTAAAATAATAGCAACTATTTGAAAAATGTACTTCTTAAAAGATATTAAAAACTAACAAAACAACATTTGGAAAATGCGATTTCTCTGGTGGCGTATACCCATGGTAGCCTACACAATTGTTTTTCTTTTTGATATGAAAGACAAGCTTAAGCCCTTCATTTTTATACAGCATTCAATTTATGCCATGTTTCCTAATTGTATTAAAAGAACCCAAGTGTTTGCAGACATTGCCAAAAGAAAAAAAGCAACAGCCAAAAACATGCCAGTGTGCTCTAAACATCATCACTAGATGGGCCCCTGCCTTTTCCTTCCTGAGTGAACCTCGCTCTGAGTGCTCTGGGTTCAGTCATGCTCTTTTACAAGCTGTTCATGAGGCAGACAGGTAAAACTACCCAGGCTCGGCTGGGCGTGGTGGCTCACATCTATAATCCCAGCACTTTGGGAGGCCAAGGCAGGCAGATCATCTGCGGTCCAGAGTTCGCGAGACCAGCCTGACCAACATAGAGAAACTCCTTCTCTACTAAAATTAGCCAGGTGTGGTGGTACGCCTGTAATTCCAGCTACTCAGGAGGCTGAGGCAGGAGAATCGCTTGAACCTGGGAGACAAAGGTTGCGGTGAGCTGAGATGGCACCATTGCACTCCAGCCTGGGCAACAAGAGTGAAACTCCATCTCAAATAAAAAAAAACAAAAAAACAAAAAAACAACTACCCAGGTTCAGAGAGTGAAGAATGATCAAGGAGATAATAGATGCTAAGGTCTTGTAGACACTCTACCCCTCACTCCATTCCCAGTACAAAGCAAGCATTGTGACCAGTGGCTAATGGGACTAGGCAGTCCCATTCAAGCTCTCTGGGGGAACACTGCCTGGTATGTGTTCCTCCCCACTGGCCTGCCCCAGCTCCTGGCAATTCTGCATCCATGGGCTCACTGTAACAGACTGGTGTCACAAATAACCACCCTATAAAGATTCTTGAAAAATGGGGGTAGAAATATTAGATTAATAGCGCAAATATAGTATCAGGGCTACAGATTGTCTCAGGGCCCTTGCCTGCTTCTCCTAGCACACACTTCCATTATTATTCTCTACACAGTCTCAGCTGAAACACTCAGGATCTAGCAAACACACATCTCCATTTCTTTTCGATGCAGCTGCCCTGGAAGTTCTCCTCTTAGCCCAATGGGGTTTTTAAAAACTTCTGTGGCTTTTTCTTGGAAAGAGAGTAACGCTATGATGTTATAATGCCTACATCCTGCTACAATATGCTTTCCACCAGCCTTAAAGTTACACACCTTGCACCTTTGAGATTTACGTTACCTCTACCCAAACATAGTATAGACCTGTGCTGCTCCATATGGTGGCCATCAGCCACATGTGGCTACCTGAAGTAAGGCTAGTCCAAATTGTGATATGCTGTTAAGTAAAAAATAGATTATGAAGACTTGGTACAAAAAAGTGAACACAAAACATCTCATTCATAATTTTTGTATTTTTTAGTGGTTGAAATACTTTGAAATTATTAGGCCAAATAAAAAATATTATTAAAATAGATTTCCCATGGCTGCTAGAAAATGTAGAAAACATGCAGCTCATATTATTCTTCTATTGAACAGTGCTGGCAGAGACGCTTGCTTGCTTCACGCCAGACGTCGAGGGAGAGGCACAGGGGAGCCGTCTGCTTTCAGGGGGCCTTATAACAAACAGTTACCCCACCAGGCAGTTGTGACAAAGGGCAGGAAGAGCAACAGGCACAACTTGAATATCCTGCATGCCAGGTACTCAACACACATCATCACCAAAACACCAAGCAGCAGGTAATGGGTTATCACTGGGGACACTAAGGTTTGACAGTGTGGATGTGTCTGGAGCCACTGAGCTGGAAGGCAACAAGTCGACCTGGCTCCAAAGCTGACACTCACTCGAGACCATGCCACTTCTCTCTGGATGTTTTCTAAAGTGTGTGAACTTGTGTTTGATAGGAGGATGGGAGGCCACATTTGAGCTGGAGTATCAAGGACAGAGGACGGAAAGGAGCAGGCTGAGGTTGCAGAGCACTTCAGGCCAACTATAGCCCTGGCAAAGGAGCAGAAGTGGGGATGGCACATGCTGGAGCTGGCTGGCAGGAGGGCACAGGAGCTACCGATTTGGCTGGCAGGTGGGAAAACCTGAACTGCAGGCACAGGTGTTCTCCCAGGGAGAAGGGTGAGGCCGATGGGCTAGGAGGGGCAGAGCCTATTTCTTTTTTTTTTTTTCTAGAAAGAGAAAAAAGAAAGAAAAGAAAAAGAGAAAGAAAGAAAAAAAGATATGAAAGAGAAAGAAAGAGGAAGAGAAAGAGGAAGAGAGAATGGGAATCTTGCTCTATTGCCCAGGCTAGAATGCAGTCTAAAAATGGGTATTAAGGGCAAAGCCTATTTCACAGGACAGGATTGAGGAGGGAGGTGATGAGGATCTGAAGGAGTGAGGAGCGGGCAGAAGGCCAAGAGGGAAGGGAAGTACCTGTGGTGAGATTTTGGAGCAGAAGGCCAAGAGGGAAGGGAAGTACCTGTGGTGAGATTTTGGAGCCAGATGCAAACTGAGGGTGGCGTCACAGGTAAGCCAGCAGTTTGAATATGTGTAAAAATATGGTGCTGCTAGCAGAAATGAGGAAGTCAAGGGCGTGGTGGGGAGAATCAGTGCCATAAAAATGTCTGCTGGGCTAATCAACTGCCCAAGCTTCCTACCAGGGCTGAATGTTGTGAACAAATTATGAAATCTAAGTGAAACTGTGATAACGGGAAAACAATTATGAGATAGGGACAAAACTACTGTCCTCAGTTGTAGAAAAATGCCTTTCTCTGGATAAATTCTGAGAAAAACAAGTCGTGGTGGGACACAGCCATTCTCAGGGTTTCTAAGATACCACTCTTTGAGCAGAGTTCCTGAAACCTGTTCAGTGACCCCTCCACTGCTCCTGGTCTATAGGTATGGCTTGAGGTTTTCTCCTTCCTGCCCCCAAGGCATGAGAGGTCAGCTGCTGCACTCCCTGCTGGCTGGCACAAAGCATTGCAGATGGAGGACAGGCCTGCCTTGCTTACCTCTGTGTTCCCTGGCATTTCCTGCACAGCAGATGCACAATCCTCATGGGGCATATGGGAGCTCACTAGGTCCAGCTGTGCTCAGAACATCACCATCTCAGTTTTTAGGGCAGTGGGAAGTAGGTGCTCAGGTGATCTGAGGGCAAGATGCTTTCTAGAAGGGAGTTGTGTGGAAGTAAAGACCTGGGCTGGCCACAAAGGCTGCACACAGGGGCCCCAGCCTGCATATTCCATCTGAAGGTGATTGTTCCTACTGTTGAAATTTGTCCCTAGCTGGGACATGATAGATCTTTAGTGCCTTTAGAGAATATAAGGGTTAGCCCAAGTTTCTGTGATTTTACAGGCATAAAAGTGAATCACAACATCTTTGAAAAGATCTATCAATTTCTAGAGATCCACTTACAGAATCCTATTTGCATTTTAACATATTCTTCTTTTTCTAGGTAATTTTACCACTTCATGGGTATGTTTTAAGGATTAATGACATAATGTAGTTGTACAGTCCTATGCTGCCTGGAAAGGAATTTCTACAGAAAAAAAGCTTACAGTTCAGAAATGCTGACTGAGAATTGCCACTATGGGACACAAAGAGTGGCTCCTTCTGTTGGAGCAGAGCTAATAAAAGAGAACAGGTTACATTAAAGGAAATTAGAGAATCCTTCTGGGGCAGAAATGGCAGCAGGGGCAGCAGCTCCGGACACCCTTGTTCTGCAGGTTATTTCAGTGTGACATAGAATTAGGTCATTCACACTGTCATAGTTACACTATCAGAGATTTGCCCAAGAGTCACTGAAGTAATAGATTCCACAGCTGACCTACATGTTCCAGGAACACACTTGCTCATCTGTAACTGTACTAGATCTTCAACCCAGTTGTCTGGTGCTGGCAGAAGCTTAGAGACAAAGGTGCCTCCAGCTATAAGCTACAGAGCATCAGGCTCAGAAACTGCAAAGCATTTGCAGGTCCTGGCCTGGGATCTCCGTATTCCCACCTCCTTTGCATGTATAGGCTGTGTAGTCAATGAGGGAGTATATCATTACGGGGCCTCTGTTTTGCTGAGGAGTTCCACTCTGACTGATGGTTGAATACACAAGTCTTGTAAGTGACCTTCTGAGACTCACCACTTGACTGCCTCATTGTGCCTGGCACTCAGAAGCCTACACTCAAAATATAGGGTCACATATTCCACTTACAGGATTGAATCTTTTCATACTCAAAACTATAAATCTTGAAATACTCACAAGACCTAAAATCACATCTCATAGGTTTCTTAAGCAAACTGATGTTTTATGATTATACTTGATCACTACTTTGATATGATGGTGCTAGTGGTGAAATTCAAGGATATTTTCTATGGTCCTGGGTAAAATTCAGAGAGTAAAGTTTATTGTGGGGCTTTTCTCCTTTCCCTTTTTGGTGGTAATCTTAAAGAACAAAGGAAATAACATTTGTACCCTCCAGATTTAGCTCCTGTTCAGCCCTTCTCAGTGGCCAGAGTAGGCAGGAGAAGGGTCAGGGAAGAAACACCTCCAGCCTGGACATCAGGAACTCAGCCTGGAGACTTGCCTGCTCAAGCTTTCTGGACTTTGGTTTCTAATCTGTAATAACAGGGGAAGACAGGAGATTTCTTTAGGGTTCTTTCCAGTTCAAAGTTCTCTACCAATTAAGAATTGCTCTATTTATAATAAATATTTTTTGTCTTGTTAGCAATTAAACTTTAAAAAATCTGTCATTTCTCATTACACATTTTCAAGGTTTGAAATGTTCAGTAAATAACGCAATTTGTTTCTGTTGTTATTGTCATATTTTATTTATTTTTTTGAGACAGAGTCTCTCACTGTCACCCAGGCTGAAAAGCAGTGGTGCAATATCGACTCACTGCAATCTCTGCCTTCCAGGTTCAAGCGATTCTCCTGCTTTAGACTCTCTAGTAGCTGGGATTACAGGCGCGTGCCACCACATCTGGCTAATTTTTGTATTTTTAGTAGAGATGGGGTTTCGCCATGTTGGCCTGGCTGGTCTCGAATGCCTAACCTCAAGTGATTCGCCTCCCTTGGCCTTCCAAAGTGCTGGGATTACAGGTGTTAACCACCATGCCCAGCTATGTTTTATAAAGTGGACCAAATGATATGGGTCCTTACTGATTTGGGCTGGGAATTGGGAGGAGACGTTGCTAGATTTCTGAAAATGACCCACACAACTTCTAACAAACCTAGTGGTCCACAGCAGGAGGATAGAGAGCAACAGGCCAAATTCTTTCTTATCAGTGAATAAATGACCTGTTTTGAAGGCATATTAATTAGGCTAAGAGGACATACTTTGTAAATTGCTTCATCCTGTAATGGCAAGTAATCATCCAAAAGGCATGTCCACCAAGCTCCTGCTTTTTATAGTACATACGACTAATTGTTGCCAGACTGGTTCTACCCTTTGTTAAACCTTAGCCTGGCCCATCTACCCTTCCTCAGGTACAACTATTAGTTTCTTATTAACTTATCATCTAATTAGAAATATGGAGCTAATGATCAGGAAGATAATAAGCTTCATTTCATGCTCCGCAGTGTCTGGAATCCACTGCTGGCATCCAAACATTTCCCAATAAGCAGTGGAAATATTTTACTTAGCCATATGGATGAATAATTACTTGCTAAATTGGAAGAAATGTACATGTAGCAGTCATATGAACAAAGTCTATTATTACTGAAGAACAAAGGCTACTTTTTGGTATTTAACACTAGTGTTTAGAGGGTAATAGAAGTGTGATAGTTTGGGACATCTGGTACATACATTAACAAGCAGGCCTCCAGATTCTGTGCAAAATCTTCAATGTTGATAGTTTTAAAAAATAATGTTTTCAGGATGCTCAATAACTTGAAACTCATATTTCCTAGCTTAGAAACACTATTTAATTCTCTTGAACAACTGAGTTCAACATCTTTTTTAGTGACAAGATGTTCCCATCTTCCCTCCATACTTTGTGGCCCAGCAGACATTCATTTTATAACCCAACTGGGGAAGAACCGTACTTCATCTGGCTTTCAGGTTTAAGTACAACAAACAGCAAAAAAAAGCTTTGGAATAAAAGAAAAATCACTGCAAGCACTCACATATATCAGCAACTACTAAAAGAAAAACTCATTAGGTTTCAACCTGGAAAATGTTCAACACAATGAAGAAAACACAAGAATCATGTTACATAACAGAGAGTGATTTTAATTAACAATGACAGCCATACTGTCTTAGGAAAATACATTTGGCAAAAAGTCCTTTTTTCCCCTCTTAAAATAAAGATGTGGCCAAAAATATAGGTCCTGGTCAGTTATATTTAAAGCAAAGACAAGCATCTTTATTAAAAATAGCTAAAATTTCTCCACTTCAGTACAGTAAAAACTGCCAAACAAAGGGGACTAGAAAAATATAAAGACCAGATTCATAACTGGGTTGAATTACTTAACATTAAGAATAAAAGAATTCCTAGTTTCAAGGGGATAGTAGCTTTTTCAAATTATATAATATTTGGAACACAATAGTTCGGTGTATTTTAACATTTCATGATCCTAAGTTGACTGTAATTTTCACTTAGGAACTCATAGACCATACCTACAAAGGCCAAGCACTGTGCAAGGCTGGCCGTGGTAGCTGTGAAGGACACCAGCAGAACACTAAAATCTAAGGTTCATGTTCTGTTCTCAAAGGGGACTTCACAGTAGATGGACACCTGAAGGGAAATGCTGGGTGATATGGTCCCATAGCACCTTGTTGCCTTAGTTTGGAGCAGACATGTTCTAATAGCAGTTCAGATTGGGGGCTTACTTTCTTGGTTAGGAGTGCTGGTGGCTGGATCTAGGGCTGAAATGATCTTTTTGTAGGGCCATTTCTATGTAAAAATGTCCTCCTGAGGGTTTGTACTTTTTGCCTTCTCAAGTTACATCAGATGTCTTCTTGCTGCTTTCTGGATAACCCTGTTGTCCAGCCTTAACCCCACCAGGTAATGAGCTTCCTATCCTGTAGGTTCATGTACATGATGGCGGCTACTTTGTGTGGAAGCCCTAAAGGAGATTCATGCACTGGACAGATGACTGAACAAAATGAGTTCTGAGGTCCCTCTCAACCCTGTGTTTCTACAATTAAGGACGACTTGAGCATTTGATGTGAGGAAGAATTACCGAAAGAAGAAAGAAGAATTCAAGGATCTCTTGATGTTTTCATGGTTTAATATGTATCAAGGATCAATCACTCTTAAAATATTACTGATGATCAGTTAAGGTTGGTACCACTAAATTGTAGGACTGGGAAATGTGAGTAACTTTGCTGTCTCTGTAAAGCCTAGACTAGAAATATAAGTACACACACACAAAAAGCAACTATGCTAGACTTATATTGTGACTTTGTAGTTTCACATTAGTTAGACAATGTATAGATATAAATTAAACACAGCTGCCATTTAGCTTTTTGAACTGGAAACTCCTTTCTAAAGTTTTCTGTTCCAACCTCCTTCAACTGTGTGAAGTGTTTACCCACTGACCACTCCCATTCCAATGTTTTGAAGAAAACATTTGATAATCACTCCACATGTCAAAATAAACTACTAGTGTTAAAACTATATAGTTATAAAGCAATTCTTAACGTTTCCTACTCTATAAGTATGGCAAAAAATTGTTTCTTATAGTCTAAAAGCTACCAGCAGATATTTTCAAGAGAAATATCAGAGGGAGTTCTTAGTTTTACATTGGGAAGTGATATGATCTATTAGGAAAATAGCTCTTTTTGAATGAGAAAAACACTTTCATCCTCTTTCCAAGGCCAAGGTCCATGTTTTAAAACATCTTATGTTCTCAATGACTGGTACTGTACCCACAGAGAAATGAAATAAGGAAGAAAGCATCTAAATTAGCACTCAATTCCAGAGTGTGCGCCAGGTAAACTAGTACAGAAAAGCCCTTGGTAGTAATGTTGGGCTCTACTTAAAGTGAATTTGATTTATTTTTAAATGTAAAGAAAAAAGTACATATTCATATACTTTTCTTCACTAAATCTTACAAATTCCTTGAGCTCAGCTCAAGAAAGGCACTGTAATAGTCTCTCCCAAGGAAAAAACTCAAACAGAAATTCAGAAAGACTCATTCCTCCTATGAGAGGACAGAAGAGCAGGTAAAAGCTTCACATTAAGTATATAAGGATCAAGTCATGATGAATCTGTCTAGTTACATTTGAGAAGCTGTGTTTTCCATGTCATTTGTCCCTGGGTCCCCACTGCTCTCTCAGGGAGCAGTGCACATGGTCTTTTGCAGCCCTCCTGGCTGCACAGTGCTACTATGGGAAGACACCTGGACATGACACCGGAAGTTCAAAGTGGGAAGAGAAACATCAGGAAAGCAGGAAAGCACTTGTGTATTGTAAGTGATTCTGGCTCCTTTACGCCTCCCTAACAGGCGGCTGAGGGTAAATTTGTGGGCATAATCACAGTGACTGTGTTGACTTCTAGAATGAACATAGCTACATTTTTGTTTTTTCTTAATTCTGTTTAGCTAGATCTAATTTTCATTTTATAGCTATATGTACACATATGCAAAAATAATTTGTTTTTTGGTGAGATGCCTCAAAAGCATTTTAGAAAGAAAGAGTATTAATTTAGAAGTGCTAAAGCATTAATATTCAAAATACATTAAGGCAGGTAGTCCATTGCATAGTTATTATTTGTAAAGCATATTCTACCTTTGGTATTTTGAGTACAAGGAAATAGTGATGTTGTATTTTGAACATTAATATCTTATGAGAAAGTTGACTCCCCTTAAATATTGGATGCAGCATGGTTTACTCATTCCCAAGTGAACCTACAATTCTGATTTCATAGTGGAAACTGGGGGAATGAAATTAATTTTGAAGAAATGTTGTTTAAAAATTTTAAATTAAATCTCTCAGGCATGAAAAAAGGCAAAGAAAATATAAAACAAACACCCAGGTGTGCTAGCTTTGTCACAAATTAACATTTTGTCTTATGTATTTCAGATTTCTCTAAAGAAAGAGAGCTGGAATACAACCCCATTTCCATTTTCTTCCTTCCTCTTCATAGAGGTAACCCCAATCCTGAATCTATTTTTATCATTCCAATTAGAAATTTTAACTTTATTGCATGTGCATATATCCATATCAACTTACTTATTGAACAACTTTATTCAAATAGTATTACTCTGTAGTTATCATTCTGCAAGTATTTCTGAAGCTGTCTATGTTGTTATGCATAGTCTAATGTGCTTATTTTAACTCCTGTACGTGGTTTTGCTGTGTGAGAGTACTGCCACTGATGTAACTATTCTTCTGCCAATGAATTCTTAGTATTTTCCCTGAATTCTCTATTACAAGCAATGCTGTCACCAGTGTGTCCTCATGCAGAACCATTCTTCCAGCTCAATTTCAAGTATGCTTGAATCCAGCCACTGGCACTGTAACATCATTACTCACTCCTCCCTCTCTCTCACTCCCTACATCTGACCAACATGCCCAGACCATGAAGTATTTCTCTGACTGCTCCATCCCACTCTTCCTTTTCATCATTGAAATAGTTCAAGCTGTTATCATTGGACTGTTGGTCTGCTCATAGGTTTCCCAGGCTCTCCCCATTCAAATCAATCCTCTACCCTGCTGTCTGCTGGAAGAAGGCATTAAAAGGCCTAAACTGGCCATGCCATGCCCCCATGTGTCTGCTGCATGTGGAACACAATTAAGTTCCTTATAAAAGTCTCCAAAATGGGCTGGGCATGGTGGCTCATGCCTGTAATCCCAGCACTTTGGGAGGATGAGGTGGGCAGATCACCTGAGGTCAGGAATTTGAGACCAGTCTGGCCAACACAGTGAAACCCTGTCTCTACTAAAAATATAAAAATTAGCTGGGCATGGTAGTGCACACGTGTAATCCCAGTTACTCAGGAAGCTGAGTCAGGAGAATCGCTTGAACCCAGGAGGTGGAGATTGCAGTGAGCCGAGATCACGCCATTGCATTCCAGCCTGGGTGACAGAGCAAGACTCTCTCAGAAAAAAAAAATTGCCTAAATGAAGACTGTATCTCTCTCTGGCCTTGCTTTCTTTAATTTTTTTTTTTTGGAAACAGAGCCTCACTCATCACCAGGTTGGAGTGCAGTGGTATGATCACGGCTCACTGCAGCCTTACCTCCTGGGCTTAAGTGAGTCTCCTACCTCAGCCTTCCAAGTAGCTGGGAGGTGGCACAGGCACGTGCCACCACACACAGGTATTTATTTTTATTTTTTGTAGAGATGGGGTCTCCCTGTGTTGCCCAGGTTGGTCTTGGACTCCTGGTCTCAAGTGATCCTCTTGCCTCGGTCTCCCAAAGTGTTGGGATTATAGGTGTGAGGTACCATGCCTGGCCCTATAGTAAGTTTTAACACAGCAGCCCCTCTTGCTGGTAGCTCCAGAACTATATCCAATGCTGTTTCTGAGCTTGTAACTGGAAAGATCTCTACCTATCCAGCCAATGCCTCCTCATCCTTTAGGCCAACTTTGGTTTCATGTCATCCAGGAAACCCATCCTCTGTGCCCAGTGCAACCTCTGTTGAGTGAGACTTGCCACGTTTCCCGACACTCACAAAACCACTAGTGTTCCTCATCAGTCTGTGGGTGACTTAAGTGCAGGCACTGGGTTTTATTCATCTTTCTATCCGTGGGGCCTAGTAAAGTATGTGGGAATACAAGCAGGCACTCAGACACCAGCTGAACTAAAGTGTAAGGTAGCCAATCCATCAAGTATATTTTATTTTCATAATAAAGGAGAGCCTGTCTACTTCAAACAACTAGATTTACTATGAAATACATAGTAAAAAAGGTCATATTCAGTCCTCCATGAATAAGACATCTGTTAGCTGATATTTACAAATTAATAAGTATAATAACTGATACTAACAGAGATGACCCTGTAGCTCTATAAATGGTTTCTGATTCATTAGTCTAAATACTACTCAGCCTTCACAGTTGTGAGCACTATATATATCTCATCATCTATTACCTGGAACCTCTAACTCTTCCACAATGCCACTATAAAAGGGCACAGTCTAGAATGTTTTCAGTATTTCCTCTAGGACAAGATCACATTCTGTACCTACCTGTAACAAGCTCCCTTACTTCTGCATCAATAGATTTTCTCAACAGTCGCAACAAGGCAGGTATCCCACCAACATTCTTCATTGCTATTTTATTTTCATCTGTAGACTTGCCAAAAACGAGGTTTCGAAGGGCACCACAAGCATTCTTTTGAACTTCCAACACTCTGTGGTCCAAAAGGTCAACCAGATGCTTGATTCCCCCTAACCTACACACCTACAATGAAAAATATTAGGTACCAGACCTAAGTAACATGCAATTAATCAGTGATCAAACAGAAGTCTGTTACGGTGAGATCACAGTATGTGGATATCGCCAGATCATGTCAAAGGTTACTTTTTATTCCAAATAAGACAACAATTCTAAGGAGAGGCCAGGCCCGATGGTTCATGCCTGTAATCCCAACACACTGGGAGGCCAAGGTGGGTGGATCACTTGAGGTTAGGAGTTTAAGACCAGCCTGGCCAACATGATGAAACCCTGTCTTCACTAAAAATACAAAAATCTTAGCTGGGCATTGAAGCACACGCCTGTAATCCCAGCTACTCAGAAGGCTAAGACCCAAGAATTGCTTGAATCTGGGAGGTGGAGGCTGCAGTTAGCCAAAGTGGCACCACTGCAGTTCAGCCTGGGAGAAGAGCAAGATTCTGTCTCAAAAAAAAAAAAAAAAAAAAAAAATTATAAGGACACTCTCTTAGATGATACTTTCTTCCTGGCTTCAGAAAGAGGAGATCTAGGTGGTTTAATGCCCATTGGCAGGTGGCACAGTCCTCCAACTCTCAGAACACACAAGGATTGTACTTTCACTCCAGCAGTGCAATGTGCAAATGCACAAACACAGCAAAGCTACATGCAGGGCTTTAGACAATATAGGAAATAATTTTTGACTTAAGTTATTTAGTTTCTAGAATTAGTTCTCTAAGCTCTCCTTAAATTTTCTTACACTTGTCAGTTCATTAGTATATTACTTGAGTATTTCTGGGCTTTATTTATTACATTCACTTTTAGGTCTGGAGCTGGTATGCTGTGTTATATATTAAAATGATGAAAAACACCTCAGTTTTATATAACACTGTAGGTCAGAGGAAGGCTTGAGACATTGAAAGAATCTGTATGTAATATAGAATTACAGACAATAACCAATAACGTGCTATGTTTCTAAAAATACCAAAAAAACCCCTTGCAATAAAATATTCATATATGTTCAGCATTAGTGATGGTTATAATCCTCTATAACTTATTTATAGTTGGCACCAATCTGACCAGAATCCCATAAAACACATTAGCTCACTAGTTCAATAAATACTATAATTTTTACCTAATAGGTTTACATTTTCTTTCTGAGACAGAGTCTTGCTATTTGTTGCCCAGGCTGGAGTGCAGTGGCTTAATCTTGGCTCACTGCAACCTCTGCCTCCCAGATTCAAGTGATACTTCTGCTTCAGCCTTCTGAGTAGCTGGGATTACAGGCATGCACCACCATGTTCGACTAATTTTTTAAGTAGAGATGGGGTTTCACCATGTAGACCAGGCTGGTCTTGAACTCTTGACCTCAGATGATCTGCCCGCCTCTGCCTACCAAAGTGCTGGGATTACAGGCGTGAGCCATCATACCCGGCCTAAAAAATATTTTCTAAATGCAGGTTAAATTGATTTTTGCTTCATGGTTTTATAAATAAGCTAATAAAGTAGACATATGACTTGAAAATGCTGAAAGCACTCCAAGAAATATATTTATCCTAGTTTTTCCTGTTACTGAAATGTATAGTTAAGCGAAAGAGTATCCAGTATCAAAATATTCCTTTAAAAAGACTCTTGCAGCGGTGGCTCACGCCTGTAATCCCAGCACTTTGGGAGGCCGAGGCGGGTGGATCACGAGGTCAAGAGATCGAGACATCCTGGTCAACATGGTGAAATTCCGTCTCTACTAAAAATACAAAAAATTAGCTGGGCATGGTGGCGCGTGCCTGTAATCCCAGCTACTCCGAAGGCTGAGGCAGGAGAACTGCCTGAACCCAGGAGGCGGAGATTACAGTGAGCTGAGATCGCGCCATTGCACTCCAGCCTGGGTAACAAGAGTGAAACTCCGTCTCAAAAAAAAAAAAAAAAAAGACTCTTGCATTACATCGGATAATTTCTTAAATACAGAAGCACGTGGCTGTTAAATGCAAAGACACCATTTTCCCCAGTTATCCCGGGCTCCGTGTCCTGTACCTCCATCTTCACTTTGTTGTCGCCAAAGCACAGGTGCTGCAGGTAGGCCGCTGCATTTGCCTGAACAGATGGGAACTGGTGCTGAAGCATGTGAATGACCTCGGGCAACTCAGGATCACGCCAGGCAAACTCCCTACATGAGAAAAACATGACTTCAGAAAGGAAGGCCCGTGTTGTAAAAATACACTGAACAAAAACATTTGTTATAAGGAAAAAAAGCTCAGCTGAGACAAAAATGAGAAGTTACAAAATTCCTACAAAATATATACCTAAATAATTTCCCCCCAATGAACATATGCAAAAGCCCAGATGCTTACGATCTTAAAGAAATCATGACGCACAGACACGCACAGAAAGAGACTCAGGGGAACAAAGAAAATTCTTAGTATAAGTAACTTTTCTACTCTAGTGTTCCTCCTCCTGATTCTAATTTTATGTCTTTCTACCTAGGTAGGAAATCTGCCAGGGCAAGGCAGAGGTAAACACGTGCACTTAGCGAAGTGAGATGTCATGCCTGAAGGGAGAGGAAGCGCTGGTGGGAACAGACAGAGCTGGTGTCAGCCTAGAAATCACAAACATTGTGGGCCTGAGGATTTTTAAGAAATAATGTTTATGGTTGCTCTTGAGTATAACAGAGAAACACAGAAAATTACAAAAAAGAAAAAAACGTTTGACCAGTAATCCTATACTCAAGATTACTGCTATTTCCTGGTTTTTCTATTTACGTGTGCAAATGTGCACACATGTGTGGGTTTTGGAATTTTCTCCATAACACTGGGTGATTCTTAAATAGCAGTTAATATTTCATAAACCCTTATCCCGTGTCAGGCACTAGCACAGGCATTTTATATATATTAATGTAGTCTTACAGCAACCTTAAAGATGCGGAAGTTGAGGCACACATGCCATGTACCCGGCCACGTGGCTGTAAGCAGCGGAGCGACACTCTGCCTTCAGAGTCTGTGCCCTCCGACACTACGCTTTACTACTTTTTTGAACAGTGAATATATAATTATGCTATGTACATATTCTTTTATACTTTGCTTTTTTTTCAGCTAACATCCATTTTCAGGATTTTCTAATGTCATATGATTGGCATACTGTTTAGAATTCTTGTTAAATGTGAGTTTATGCTTATATTATGTGAAGAGCAGATAGTTAGAAAATAACTCACAGAACAACAAATATGCAGACTCTGATTACAGGATAAAGTTGGTTGTTTATTAAAAAATTTTATTAATGCTACGTAAACCTTTAAAATTAATGACTGAGTGATACTTCTCTTGCCTGGTTTTTGAAGCCTTAGAGTCTCTCTTGGTCTGGGAAGGCACCATGTATTAACTTGTTAGACTAATGCAAAGGGAGATGTCATCCCACACCTGTGCACACACACACATCCACACACCACACACCACACACACTCAAACAGTGAGTGAATCCTCACTGTGAATGGTGCTGGAGATACAAATATTGTATAAGATATGATTCTATTTAAATAGGGTCTTCTATGCCAAACTAAAAAATTTAGTCTTAACCAATAACAGGAGTTATTCTTTATTGAGTTTACCTGTATTAGGCATTGTGCCAAAGGCGTTACACTCATTATCTCATTTACCTTTACTGTTGCCCCATGAGGTAAGCACTATCAAAATAACATTAGATACAGACAAGGAACCCAGGGTTAGTAATTAGTGGTGGAGGTCAGTGAAAATCAGGTGGTCTATGTGTGTCCCTACACAAAAGGAATGAAGGTTTTGAAGCAGGAGAGTTAGAGCATGTCACATGGTCACGTTTATACAGACCATAACTCTGGCCAAGGAGAGAAGGCCCTAGAATACAAAAAGATGGGTATCATGCAGACTACCCACTATCCACACAGGAATCCACACAATTGCAGGAAACAAAATAGACTTCTCTTTGATTTCTCTCTTTTCCTCATCTTCCTCACAGAATCCATCAAGTTCTGTTGACTATCTAACAAAATATTTAATATACAACAAATCCATCCATTTTCTCCATTTTGCCCAGAAAAGTCTTAAGTTTCCTATATCTCTCTCTGCTTCTAATATTATCCCACCCCCGCCTCCCCACCAAACTGCATCCCCAATCCATTCTTTATACAACAGCCAGATGATCTAAAAACTGAAATCAGGTATGAGATGGATTTTCTGGCTTGGGGAACAGGCTGGATGATGACGTCATTAACAGACATTAAGAATATAGCAAATGCAAAGGGAGGCAGGGTAACAGCAGAAAAAGCACAGAATATGGAGTTCGATTGCCTGGGTTTAAGTCTTGGGTCCTTTAATTTCTGTGTGATTTTGAAAACCAATTAACTGATTGGAGCTTCACTTTCCTAAGTTGTAAAACAGAATCAATGAAACTATTATTTCAGTCTTCACTGGTTGGTTGTGATGATTAAATGTGATAATGAATACTAAAATATTTTACATATTTTTACATCTGATACAGATGTTTTATTAATATTCATCATTCCTAAAAAAAATGAGCTATTCTGAATAGATGAATTCCTGGTAACAAATAGTTTTCCCCTTATGTATTGAAACTATGTCAATTATTTCTCATGAGAATCTGTCTAAAGCCTATTATGTAAATCTCTGTTGTAATTAACAGAGGGCAAAGACTGTGATTTACTCTTTCTTTGATGACTCACAATCATTACAAATATACATTTTTGTTCTCTTTAAATGGGACACTGAAGGTCAAGATTTCCTGACATCCCTGGGCACCATGAGGGCCAGACAGCCCTGAGGGTGGGTTCCTGCCAGAGCTGGGCAATTAGGTTTGCTTGGCTTCAACTCCATCCTTGATGTAAATTCAGGAGAAATCTACCCTGGAAGAATTGCTATCAATTTGTAGGCTGGCAGGATGGCATCAATGCTTGCCAGGATTTGCTTCAGTAAAACCTAAGCCCAGACTTCTGTTTCCAACCATGATAGAGTAACTCATACGGGATTTTGCCGTCCCACTGTAAACAACTATAAAAGTAAATTTAACTAAATGTAGGAGAAAACTGTTTTTAGGCCCTTGACAATAGGCAACACAAGAAAATAATCCTCAAGAAGAGGGAAACATCAGAGTCCCATGCTTACCCGGCTTTCTGCCTGGGGTCACTTTCTGGACCATGACACAGGAAGCGGAGGCCAAGTAGTATGTGTGGGATTTAATGAGCTGAGGTAGGGAGAGAGTGGAATTTAGGGGTGCCAATGTGGTTAGAATGTGCAAGGCAGAGTGCTGGAGACAAAGGAGCTAAGCAGAAGTGATTCTATGGGTTTGCATGTGAACTATCCACAAGTCCTTAGCTGTACCTTGGGCTATAGGGCACATGCACAGGTCTGGTGGAGAGCGGCTGCTGCACAACTGCAGGTAGCAGGTGATGTTGACTCCCAGCCTAGTCAGAGAGCAGACCTCACTGAGTACCTTGGGAATTTCGTCAAGACTCCACAAAGGCCAAGTTTTAGGATTAAGGAGCATGTTCTAAGGCTTAAAAGAAATATGAAGCAGACCTAACAATGAACAAAACTAATCTTGATGGGATTGAAAGGATCTGCCAGTAATTTAGTTCTCTTCCACAACAAAACTCAGCACCCTAACAGGAGACAACCTAATCCAGATTCCCTATATTGTATCATCTACAACAGCCAGTATATAATTTAAAATGACCAAACTTGAGAAGAAACAGAAACATATGACTTACAAATATATTAAAAAAAAAACAACCAATAGAAAAAGACCCAGAGAGACCCCAGATGTTAAAATTATCAGAGGAAAAATAAAATGGTTATGATAAATGTGTTCAAAGACTTAAAGAAAAAGATGTATATAAGGAGTGAATAAATAGAGAATCTCATAGGGACATGGAATATATAAAAAGGAACCAAATTCGAGTATTGGAAATAACACAAATTTGCATGGGCTTCACAATAGATTGTAATCTATAGGACAAAGAACACTAAATTTGAAGGCATCAATAAAAAATTCAATTAAAAGAATATAAAGAAAAAAAAATTTGGAAAATGAAGACAGCTTCAGTAATCTGTAAAATAATAAAGTGATCCTGTGTGTTTAATTGGAGTCCCAGAAGGAGAAAAAAGAGTTTGGAGCAAAAAAAAAAAAAAGAAAAAAACTTAACAGAATTAATGGCTGAAAATTTCCCAATTTTGACAAAAACATCAACATACATTACAAGGTTCTCAGTGAACCCCAAGCAAGTTAAATGCGAAGAAAATTATACTTAGGTTCATCAGAATAAAACAGCTGAAAGCTAGAGAAAAATCTGAAAAGCAGCCAGAGAAGTCACATTATATAATGAGAAGAATGATAGACATGATATCTGCCTTATCAGTAGAAACAATGGAGGTCTGAAGACAATGAATGATATCTTTTAAAATGCTAAAAGAAAAAAATATACACCTGTAAATCCTGAATTGTATATCTACCAAAAGAATCCTTCAAAAAAAAAGTAAAATATTTTCAGATTAACTAAAGCTGACAGAATTTGTTATAAGCAGACATGCAATACAAGAAAGGCTAAAGAAGTCCTTTAGGCCAAAGGGAAATGAGTTAAGATGGAAATGTGAATATACAGGAAGTCTTTTATGTTACTCCTTTCAGAAGCATCATTGGTATTATTAATAAATTTGGTTTCCAAGTAGATAACTATAAAAAAATCTCGTAGATTTCCTTTTATAACTTCCTCAGTCTTACAGAGAGTTTTTCAGGCTAACTGTAATGTAGCATTAACGATAAAGGCTTACAAGTAGATAAAAACTCAAGTTGTTATTTTCAAAACTAAAAATAGTTGTCATGAGCTTTTAATTTTGGTTTAAATATTCAAACTTCAGAGTCATCTGAATTCCAATTTCAGCTAGAATAAATGCACCTACCAATATAAGGTAATCATTTATTCACCTTACAAAAAGCATTATCAGTAAAGTTTCACATAATCAAAGCTAGCCATAACAGATTTGATTATGCATTTGACAATGAAATTATCATACTATGAATAGCTGAGGTATATTACCATACATGAAATTCTTGTTTATAGCAAATCAACTCATATTAGAGGTCAAAAGTGAAGTCTTCAGGGACACATATTAAACTCAAAGCTCTCATCACACTTCACTGCCTTTCTAGGTATCTATTATTTTCTCTTTAGGTCCAGCTAAGGGATGGTCTAAATTACCTACAATTCAAAACCCTTTTGGGAATTTCTGCAACTATTTGGGTGCCTTAGTTTTTTGTCATTTGAGGATTTGAAAAAACAAAATCAGTAAGAGTATCTCTGACAAGCTGTAGGTATTATTAGGCAAGTTATTTTTGAAACTTCTTAAAATGATAAAAAGGTGGCAAACCAGAAATAGCAGAACCAAATGCGTTTATAAAGCTTAAAGATTAGGAATAAAAGTGAATAAGTGAAGTGATTTTAGTGAAGCAGTGGACTTCCCATTTAACTCTGAAGTATCTTTAGTCATTTTGTTTTAATGACCAAAACCTCACTCATCATTTTAATTCACATTAAAACAAGTTGGTACGTTGCTAAAAATGAATTGATAATTATAACAATTTTCCAGTGAAGCAACTATTTGTGGGCGAAGAGTGAATGAAATCTTGCATGCACGCCTTAAAATAACACTAAAGCTGCTTAACATTTAGCAACAATTTCACTCTTTCAGAAATAAAAATTCTCTTTTAGTTTCAAAATATCTTTATTTCCTGAATATTTCAAATGGCTTTAAGGACAAGGTCAGTTTTTCAAAATCAATCATGTATTAAATG
Source organism: Callithrix jacchus (assembly GCF_049354715.1). Lineage (NCBI taxonomy): Eukaryota > Metazoa > Chordata > Mammalia > Primates > Cebidae > Callithrix > Callithrix jacchus. The sequence goes on from NC_133507.1 coordinate 71,261,244, forward strand.
ACTCATACTTATCTTAATAAAAAATGCTATTTACAGGGCCAAATAAAATCAGAAGGAGAAAATGTCCATGATTTGCCAAATACTTTTTGCTTATTAGATAGAATTTCTTATAAGGACTATCTTCTCCTAAATGTTGGAAAGTGTTTTCAAAGGACCTAGTTAATAAAAGCATTATATATTGTTGACCACTATGATTCAAAATGTATATGATATTGTCCTTTCTGCAGTTTAGAATAATCATATCCACTTTTTGAAGCTGTTATCTAAGAAGTTGGTCAGCATAAGGGCAAAGCGAAAAGTGATCCTTCAAAGCCTTGTTTAATTCTAAGAGGCTATTCCAGGTAGCTGTCTTGATAAAGTATTTCATTCAGTGATGAATGCTGCAGATATTCCCAAGGATCTGTGTATTCTCTAACTTATTATGAAAGGATGGAAAGAAGGAATCTATCTTTAAAATGAAATTAACCTCAATGACCTACATAGCTGGAATACAACTGGAAGTATTAATAGATATGGAATTAATGATAATACAATAGACTAAGCAACTTAAAAATACGTCAAAAAACTGGCTGACTCCTGCAATACTGTAGCCTTCTAGAAACTCCTAACTGGTACTTGCCTAGGGTCCTTCTGAATGCTGTCTATTGATGGGGATCTTGTGGTGCCATCATCAGCCAGCACTGCGTGCTGAAGCCTGTTGTAATTGTACTCTTGCACTCGGTATTGTATAGGCCTGTAGGGCTCCGCATAGGTAGCTGTTGTGTTCAGAGCATAATTATTTCTTTGGTATGTAAGGGTACTTCGTTGGCTGGACGTCCTTTGTAGATTTCCAATACCTACTAGAAAGTCAACATTTTGAAAAAGATTAGTATGTTCTCCATGAGATCACACTTTTTAAAAGGTAAAACATTTTTAATTTTAAGGACTATAGTTTTTGGCAATTATATAAATTGCTTACTTTTAGATTTTAAAATTCTACCTTATTAGTGCTAAAAAGGGTACTTACCTTTTTAATGTACATCAATATTTTGTTAATTTTACTAGCGAGAAAGGGCAAAAGTGAAACTACAACTCTGCTTATATAACAGGTCTTAATATGTTCATTAAGGTTCAGTAACAAAATTGAGAGAAACTCAAGAATCTTAGCGATAAATGATAAAACAGCAAAATTTCTTAATTTCATTCTAGTGGTTAAAAACAAGATATTTACTCAAATTTGTAAGTAACTAAAACCATCAAAATTTTTAACACTTAGTGTAGGCAGGTTACTTATTTTGTTCTACAGGAGTCTGTCCTTATCTTTTGGCTTTGCTTTCCATGGTTTCAGTTACCCGTGGTCAACTGTTACCCAAAAATATCAAATGGAAAGTTCCAGAAATAAGTAATTCATAAGTTTTAAATTGCATGCCATTCTGTATAATATGATGAAATCTTGTGCCATTCAGCTGTGAGCCCACTGGGATGTGAATAATCTCGTTGCCCAGTGTACCTATGCTATAGATGCTACTAGCATGTTAGTAATTTAGCAGCTGTCTTGACTATTAGATCAACTGTCTCAGCACCGCAGCAATCCTTGTTTTATTTAATTGTTCTGTTTCATTACTTGTTATTGTTAATCTCTTACTGTGCCTGATTTATAAATTAAACTTTATCACATGAATGAATGTATAGGAAAGTCATAGTATATACAGGGTTCAGGACTATCTGCCATTTCAGGCATTCACTGATAGTCTTGGAATGTATTCCCTATGGATAAAGAGAGACTACCATACATTTTGTTTCTAGACCTGTGGATTATAGTAACACTGGAAAATCTACTTCACAAGAGAGAAAAAAGACTGATATATTAAATTATTCTACAGCTCCTCCCCTAAATTATTATATAATGCTGTTATAAAGATACTGTACACTGTATTTAACATGACTTTCCTAATTATTGCAGTGGGTATCTCTCCAGTAACTGTATACATATTTCCCTGCAATTAAAAACATATTAAATATCTATTTCTTAGTCCTATTAAAGGAATTCCTCAATTTACAGACATAAGAAAAAGTGAAATATTTCTTTATTAACATCTATTACAAATTGTTACATTTTATTCAAAGATAAATCCCTCAGTGGATCAAAATGTCAATTTCCTGCAAAGAACCAATTCAAATACAGTCTTCCCAATCTGGTGTTCTGGTAGGTATGTCTCCTAGAGTTGTGCCTTTGAGGGGTTATTATTGCTACCTAGGATTCATTTGTAAGCATGTTAATAAATCTGTGATGTTTCTTAAAAGAAAAAAAAAAGCAGTCTTGAGACTGCATGAGCCAGCCCTGCAGCATGACCTGGCAGCTCACAGCACCATGGGCTACAGCTTCCGCTCTACCATCCTTGATGGTGTGGCATAAACATGAGAACTGGCAGTACAAGGGTCTGATGCTCCAGCTCCCTGCTTTTATAAAATGTCGCTATTGAATCCTGTCTTGGTTTGAGTCCATTGCAAGGGGTATCTATTTCACATTCTACATTTAACTATTCAGAGAACATCCAACATTTAAAAAGGAGTAATGCCAAATATACTTGGGCTTCATGCTTGCTCAGTCAAAGATAGCCAAGTAACTTATGTATGGATTTTCTCCAAAAACTTGTTTGGCAAAAAAATTACAAAGAAATATTCCAACAGGGCTTTCCTTTGATATTGGATATGCAGCTAACCTGAGGAGAGTCAGATTTACAGTCTTACAAACTTATTCCTGAACTAACAGTATAATCACTATGTTCATTGATTAGATTGTACTAAGGTAAAAATATATCACCTGTAAATAGGTACTAAATGAACCGGTTTCATTGCTTATTGATCTGCTGTCACAGCTGCTTATATGACAACCAAATGGGCAACATGATTTCCTTCTAACAGGGAACCCAACCTCAATAAAATGCTTCTACTACAGAGCCTGTGAATTTGGGAAGTCAGTAAACAGAGCTGGTGCCCACCTGAGCCTGTGCGATACAACGCCGTCTGCGATCCTTGGAGCTCCACAGTTCCGTGGTTTGGGCTGCGGTACACTGGGCTGTAATAGGTCCTCCCCTCATATATAGGAGTAATGTGCAAGTCGGGAGACACAGTGGAACGAAGGTCTTGCCCAAGCTGACTGTGCTGACTAGCGTAGGAACTCCGTAAGCCTAGAGGCACGAAAATTACATCATTAACAACAGAAATCACATTAAGGTTAAAAACATAAACTCTAATGAAAATCCTAACCCAGCATTTTGAAAGGCAGAGGTGGTAGAATGGCTTGAGCTCAGGAATTTGAGAGCACTCTGGGCAATAGAGTGAGGCCCCGTCTCTACAAAAAATAATTTCAAAAAATTAGTTGGGTGTCGTGGTGTATGTCTGTGATCTCAGCTACTTGGGAGGCTGAGGCTGAAAGATTGCTTGAACCCAGAATGTTGAGGCTGCAGTGAACCAAGATCATGCCACTGCACTCCAGCCTGGGTGATCAGTTGAGACCTTGTCTCAAAATAAATAAATAAATACATATATATATAGATACATACTAAAAAAAAATCCTAACCAATAGGACTAAGTGTTAAGTCTAAACACTAAAACTAGTAAGTTTTACCAAAGAGAAATGCCACAAGTGAAAAGGACTTTATATATATATTTTTAAATAAAACTTTCTCTTGTCAGCAAGATACAAGTACGTCTTCTAAGAAAATTAAAAAATTAATTGATTTGATATGCTGAGATTCGTCCTCCAATAAGCTACTTTATGATGGTGACCAAACAGAGAATGACCTATTATTATATCATTTCACTTTAAAAGTCTTATACAAGCAGTGGTTCATGCTGCTCTCTTCCTGCCCTGCAGACCTACCAGTCTCATTTAGTGGACAATCAGCTTCCCTCTGGGCACAAGGCCCACCATCTCGCACCTCTTTAAATCCCAACATCTAAGAGAATGCCTATATAATGTACTTGGTAAAGGCTGATATTTAAAGGCTGATATTTAAAGGCTGTTTTGGGCTGGGGGTGGTGGCTCACGCCTGTAATTCCAGCACTTTGGGAGGCCGAGGTGGGTGGATCACCTGAGGTTGGGAGTTTGAGACATGGAGAAACCCTGTTTCTCCTAAAAATAGAAAATCAGCCGGGCATGGTGGCACATGCCTGTAATGCCAGCCACTTGGGAGGCTGAGGTAGGAAATTCACTTGAACCTGGGAGATGAAGGTTGCGGTGAGCCAAGATTGCACCACTGTACTCCAGCCTGGGCAACAAGAGCGAAACTCAGTCTCAGAAAAAGAAAGAAAGGAAAAAAAGCTGTTTTGAAACATTAACTCACATATAACTTTTACATAAAAACACTAGAAATTTTATGCTATAAGTTTTGTATTATTAGTGAACTAATAATGTTAAGTACTATAAAATACTATTTTCCTATGTTTGTTTTTCCTTTTTTTAAAAAAAAATCAAACCCAAAAACTGTTGTTTTTATAAGAACTCACATACCAGATTCTTGTTTACCTTCTTTCTAGTATAAAGAAAAAATACAAAGTTAGTAGTACATGAACATTAAATCATTTTAAATATTTTGATTCAAACTGCTAATAACTAATGTTTACACATAGGACTCATGATAAAAATGTATACCGCAAACCCAAATATTTCATTTTCTTAAAAAGATGGAATGAATATTTTCTACATTATGATGCTCAGAAGTTTGTGATTTGCATCATTGGTAAGTAAAGTCTGTCACTGTAGAAATATCAACGAAGGGGTACATCCCAAATATAAGAGAAAGCACAAACACAGCTGAAGTTAGTCAGCATATATTTGCTTTTAAAAAAATGGCAAATCATTAACAAAGTAAGTAATTACAAAAAGATAAGATTGGCCTGGCACAGTGGCTCACGCCAGTAATCCCAGCACTTTGAGAGGCTGAGGAGGGTGGATCACAAAGTCAGGATTTCAAGACCAGCCTGGCCAACATGGTGAAATCCTGTCTCTACTAAAAATATAAAAATTAGCTGTGTGTGGTAGCCTGTAATCCCAGCTACTTGGGAGGCTGAGGCAGAGAATTGCTTGAACCTGGGAGGCAGAGGTTGCAGTGAGCCAAGATTGTGCCACTGAACTCCAGCATGAACGACAGTGACTCCATCTCAAAAAAAAAAAAAATCGTTCCCATCCTGTTAGCTCAGTTAATCAAATCACAAGTAAAAGCAAATGGCCCTGAATATGAGCGCTAATTATATGTTGCTTAGTGAGGAGTGGCAAGAAAGTTAGTGCATGCATAAAGCTTCTAAAGTGAGTGAGTATTACCTCCTCTGGACAGCAATGTAACAAGGAAAGAAACTAACTGAATCAACGTGGGTTTTAGCTACTGGCTCCCCTCTTGCTATAACAAAGACCACAGGTTTATGCAATCTTTTAACTGGGAAATTATCCAGCCAAACCTCATTTCAAAACTGAGAAAAGAGAGTCCAAAAGGAAATGTGATTCGGCCCCATCGAAGAGCTACTTCCTTGCAGAGCTGAGAGGAAAACACAGATCAGTGCTCTGTCATTATACACACAACACTGGACACAGCTATCCCTCACGGAGCAATGGCATGTGATGTGAAAAGTCTGAACTCCAGAGAGTCCTCCACAAACATCAGGTTAAAGAGGAAGGTAAGCTCACCTAGAAGCAGGCCATGGAAACCAACCCTAAAGATGACACTATGATTGCTGTTGCAAAATTCCCTTGTGAAGATTTCATCTTTTAAGTCGCTGGCCAATTTCTCAATATTATTATTACTATTATTTGTTTTAACACAGTCTAAACTCTATTTTTTTATGGAGCCCATGAGTATCTTAGACAAAAGTGCACAGTTTTTGTTAACAGCGACATGAAGCAGACAAGTGAGTGTACCTAGTCCTTGATAATCTTATCAATATGAGGTACTGTTGTAACACCCACTAGAGCCACAGACCCTCTTGACTCAGTGCAAGACACTGAGGATTATTTATACTTGGACAGAGCCAAGCCAAGGACTGGATGCTTCTGATGTTTGTTGAGTCCCGTGCTTCCACTACCACAGTGGGATGTCAAATAAGACAAAGCATTCTGCATAATGATTACAATGTTATATTTGCATTCTATAAGTATCTGGCTAGATTCTTCACTGGAATCCATGCAGTCTGAAACACTGACTATGATTTCATGAGAAAGGTAACAAAATGAGCTCTTTGCCATTTAGAACTATAAAAAGTAAGTAGCAGATATTCACTTGTTAAAGGATCATTAGTAAATTGAAATTACTATTACGTGATAGGCTATGACGGGAAATAAAAGACTTAGAAAAGTAGTGATATATAGCACTTTCCCTTTTGAATAACATAATAATGTCTACTACTATTTTTGTTTACCCATGTTTAAAAACATGTCGGTATGATCCTACAGATTAGTATTTTAAAAAATTACAGTAAATAGCCTCTGTAGATTAAGCAGAATATTATGTGTAGGAAGCTCACTGTAACGTACTATGACTGAAACTGGAATTCAAATAATTACCTTCTATAACTGTTATTTGAAATAATTTTTTCAAAAGTGTTTCCACAGATTAATTTTTAATAACATTACTTCTCCTTCCAAATAATGGAAAAACACTGATATGCCACTGTATTATTTATCCAACCAATACTTTCATTTGCGATTCCACAAACACATATTAGTTTAGCTACTATTATAGTGATTCCATGTGATTCAAAACCTTTATATTTATGGCATTAGAAATAAACATAAATTTATCTTTCAAAGATCAAGTTTTCTTGACATGCTATGATTATTCTGAAATGAGCATTTTAGGACACATATATTTTCCTGTAGTAGAAAGTAAGTTTGTGTCATCATTTAAATTATGATGACCAAATATCCAAGTCCCTGAATCTAGTACAAAACATTGCTTTAGGCTTATCAATTAGCAGAATATTAGTCCTTTGAAATCGAGAACACTTTGCTTCTTGAGAACACTGCAGTATTTCTAGAAAAAAATCACTTAGGGGCTAGGCCTAATAAATAGACATTATATATACTTGCCCCTCATCCAAAATATAAAGTCTAATTTTACCTGCTTTGTTAGAGAAACGGTCTGTTTAAACCAGAGGAAATGAGCCCTCTTAGGGTTAAACATGGAGACAATAATTTATGTGCTGGCTTCCTTCCTCTTGTCTCATCTTTACTCTCTTACAAGCAGAAATTTCTGCATAGCTGTCCTAAACACACACGGGGAATATGGAAGTCCTCAGAACTATTTATTGTCTAAGGTTTCCTTGGGAGGTAGAATTTCATAAATAATTCCTACATCATTTTGCTGCATACGTTTCAGAGGCATTCCAGAAAATGTCTATGCCAAGCACACTTCCCGGATGGGTGAATGAAAAAGAGGTGGTTTCTCCACTAATAATTTATTTGAGTTCAAAAATCAAGTTCTATACAAATTCTCCAGGCAAAATTATTCAATCAGAAAAATCTCAAGAAGGCTTAAACTTTCCTAGAAGCCATAAAAAAGATACTAATTTTACTATATAAAAATGTTCAACAGCTTTGTAAATTAAAAAATCCCCAAAATGAAATAAAAAGACAAGTGACAAAATGGAAAAAATACTTGAGAAGCATATTACAAGGTTGCTATTGCTAGTAACAAAAAAAAAGCTTTCACAAATTATAAAAATAGACAAAGACTTGAATTTATAATTTAACAAAATGAAATAAAGCAGTTGATAAACAAAGGAAATCTCCAGCCTCAGTCATAACTCAATAAAAGCCCTTTAAAACAATGAGTTATAGCTTTTTACCCATCAGACTGGCAAAGATGAAAAACTTGGAATATGTAGCACTAGTGCAGTGTAGACAAGGTCTAGAAAAACAGGCACTCAAACTATTGGCAGAAATATAAATCCGTGTGTAACTTTCTTAGAAGGCAATTCTAAGTAATATCTCTCAAAGTAAAAATAAACACATATTCTGATGCAGCAATTCTACTGGATCCCAGTTACCCTAGTACTTATGTGAAATATGTAGGAAGAAGAATGTATACTACACAGTCTCTAACAGCTAAACATAACAAACAACCTAAATGTCCATTAATAGGAACATGACAAATAAATTATGATATATCTATAAAAAATGAGTCCCAGGAATCTAATAAGAATGAGGTAGAGCTCTTGGACATAGTAAGTGAAAAGAACAAAGTATAGAAGATATGTATGATAGAATTCTCTCAGTAGAAAAGAAAATACAATGTGTGTGCAGATTTGCCCGAATCGTGTAAATCTGTAAATGCAAAGAACGTTCTGGAAGTCATATCAACTGTGATGGGACTGGGTGAGCTTGAGACATTCACTTATTTCATATTTTCTTGCACAGTTTTAATTTTTACCATTTTGTATACGTTACTTTAAAAATATTATTTAAAACACTAAAGTTACATTGCATTTTATTTAAAAGAACCAAATCTTTCCATCATGTGGGAAATCCTCCACAAAAAACCCTGAAGTTGGCACAGTGGTCTTTTTGCTTTAATCGGAGTGGCATGTAAAGGTAATTTATAAGGACTTTGTGCCAAAATTTTCCATTAACATGCCAAAATCAAACGGGATAAAATTAATAGTCTAGTCTACATTACCAAAGTATTTCTAAAGAAAACATTTAAACAGATATTCTGATATCCCCTTTTAATGTAACTTTAGGGTATGTTTAGGGGTAGGCCTGGTTGGTTAAAAAATAATTCATTAAAAAAAAAATGGTCAACAGCTTAGAATTCCAACTAATATTTCTGAAATGCAAAAAAAAAAAAAAAAAAAAGTACATTTTAAACCCTAATATTTTGAGGGGGAAAATATTACAAAAGAGTAATCCATTGCAAAAGGAGTTTATTGACATAAATGAATGTAATTTCATGTACTAAGAATTACAGAGCCTGAAAGACAAGTTAACCTGAAGTTTATAGTGTACATTCTGAGATTAAAAACATGAATGAGCCTTTTCCACTTTTTCATTCTCTGTTTCAGCTTTAGTTACATGGAAGATTTCCTCACTGGGTTTTATGTAGCACTGTTACCTTGTACGTACCTGTCAGGCTGTCTGGCCTGGGTGGAACCATCCTCTCATAAATGTCATACTGCTGCTGTCCGAATTGCTCCATGTCATGAACAGTCCTTTGCAGTGAAGGTCCCAGATGCTGTGGTACAGCGGTCATCCCTGAGCGTTTGGGGGACGACGACCCCACCTGGCCTTGGGATGGGGAAGCTACTCGAGTCTGTGCATCCGTCAGGGTCAGTGGGGACCCCACTCTGGTGGTGGTTTGGTACTGAGGGGTTGGTCCGTTGGGATTGGAGGTCTGCCTGGAGGTGACTGACCCAATCCGCCGTATAGCTGTTGGGGAGGCGGGTCTCTGTGAGTACGGAGAGGCTGCCCGCGGAGCAGGTAATGTGGTGGAGGAATATGCACTGGGGTTCAGAGGTCGGGGGTCAGTCACTGACGGAGAGCCAAATCCACTACCCAGAGAAGTTCTCAGTGACCCCCTTGAAGGAGACACGCCTGTGCTGATAACATAAGAAGGAGACTGTGCTCTAGATGGAACTGAACTAACTCTTCTCATGGCCCGATTGGCTACTGATGGCTGATGAAAGGGGGGAAAAAAGAGAATGGGTTTATCCAGGGTATTGTGTTCATTGCTGTTACAAAAGAAATACACATCGCTCACTACCGAATGTGACACTATTTATTTTAGGTGTCTGAGTTTCTTTTCCTTTTTATGCTTTGAGTCAGACATTAACTTTTCCTCACGGAGCTTTGCTTGTTCTACATATTTTTTCTTTTTGGTGGTTTAAACCAAATGCTAAAATCAACCAGTAAAAACAGATCTGAAGACATTTAATACTCCTTTTTTATCTTTACATTTTTTACTCTTGCCTATGTGTTTTTCACAGCACATAAAATGTTTTATTCTAAGTGCTACATGTCATTCATGAGCGTGAAGGGGCACTGGAACAATGTACTTACTTCATTCCCTGTGAGGCAAAGTTTGGCCAATGCAATGCATTTATGTAAAACAAAAATTTAAATAGAATTTGAATATATCAGTCCAAGTGTAGCTTAGTAGAATATTTATCATTGTTTTTCTTTATGGGTTGGTCCCATTAACAAAAGGAACATGCTCTTTCAATGTAGAATAAATGAACATTTGGATCAAGCGAGGGTCTGGCGCTCTCCACTATGAATTTACTTTGGGGAATAGCTTGGCTACACAGGTGCTCTAGGCAAATTTGTTGATTCCTTTAGATCAAGCTTAGCTTCTCCTGACTTTAGCCATTTCTTTTTACCCCTTCTGATCTATGAGTTCTTAGCTTTAGTTGGATTTCAAGAGATGCAAAAAGAGGCACCCCAAAATCTATTCCAGCAGGAGGAATGCTCAAAGCCTCTGTTGGATTCTTGGCCTAGCCAGCTGGAAAAGACCAGGATAGAAAATGAACATTTCTGCCATGGCTGATCCTACCATGAATCTGGTCATTCCTGCAATTACAGCAGATGCTGGACACTGTTCTTGATGCTGTGCAACAATAAGAAGGAATGGCTGGACTGGAGAAGGGGCCCAAATGGAACATGCATGGGAAAAAGGAGAGCTGACTGAGAAATGAGAACAGACACAGGGCTTCAGGTTAGACGCCCAGGACCAGGCTGCTCTGTTACCTCCTCAGTGACTGCCAGAGTCCAGCTGTCATCAACCCACATCCACTTTTAGTTAGAGAGGTAAGGAAGGAAGCAGGGATCAGATAAGGGCTTTTATACCCTTAGAGGTCACATGAGGGTGTGTGCTTTGTGTCCAGGTGTCACATGCAACTGGGCTGGCTGACACACTTGCTGTGAGATCTCACTCTGTGCTCAAGTTCAACAGTTTGGGGAAGGTAACAGCAGTGGAGAAGACACGGGGAGGAAAGAGGATGGTAAACTAACAACAAGGCAAAAAGATGGGGTTTAAAAATTAGTAGATAGCTAGAAAGTCAACATGCATGGTCGGGGCTGCGTGTGGGAGCTGACACCTATAATCCCAACACTTTGGGAGGCTGAGGAGGGAAGAATTGCTTGAGACCAAGAGGTCGACACCAGCCTGGGCAACATAGTAAGGCTCGGCCTCTACAGAAAACACACAAGCAAAAAAATTAGCTGGGCGTAGTGGTATATGCCTGCAGACTTAGCTACTCCAGGAGGCTGAGTCAGGAAGATCTCTTGAGCCCAGGGGATTGAGGCTATATTGAGCTGTGATTGTGCCATATTGCACTTCAGCCTGGGTAACAGAGTGAGACCTTGTCTCTACTAACTAAAAAAAAAAAAAAAAATGACTTGCAACTATCAAAATAAAGTGATTGTTGATCCAGACAACTAGAAAATGTGTTGCCTAGACTACACGCAAATTAAGTCTCAGACAATCCGCTACAAACAATTCCTTAGCTCTAGTGACAAAATTAACTTACTCGTAAGTTAAAGAAAAAAGTGTTTACATGATCACTATTAAGGGCAATAAAATTTATATAGATATAAGGTAACTGCTGTTGAAAAGTGTGATTTCAGACCTGGTGACATAGAAATTCACCTAAGCAGATGAATGCCTATAAGCATTTAGTCCAGTGCTTCTCAAACTTTTCCACCAAAGCATCCCTGACAGCCAAGGAGTAAATGTATAATGTGAGGACTAGGGATATAGCCTGAAGTTGCCACATGCACAAGATGTCCCATTTTAGCTTGAAAAAATTCATGTTCTATATTTGTATTTAATACAAACGTTTTAAATGACTTTGAAATTTCTCCTGAATTGCTAAGCAAAAGTGTCAAAGTTGTATTATGTTTCTCTGTGGGCACTGGGAACTGTGACCCACTGCTGTGCCTGGAGAGCTTCCTGTATTGCATTGGAAGAAGCAAGTGTCCACTTAACTTATTTGATCATCTTGCTACTTTTCAGCTCCAAAGCAAGCACTGGGGTTTTCGGGTCCTGGCATAGATAGTTATCCTCACTGGTCACTACCATGCAGAACTTCTATTGCCTCTCTGAATCCTGGCACATGTTGGTGGATGATGTGAATACAGTGGTAATGAGAAAGGAGCTAAAGAGTTTTATAAATATACATGCAATATATATTTTTTGCTATCATGTTAGAGATATGTTAGAATGGATATGTTTCTATACAATAACTTTCTTTAGGCAGGAATATCTATATTCTAGTGAGAAAAGTGTACTGTTAGAGAACAATTCTAGAGGTGATGGTAATAATCTTTGGTTAGAATGAGCAAATCCCATTTTATGCAGGTGTGGGAATAGCGCCCTGCCCTCTAGAGCTTTTTATAGCATATTTTAGCCCTAGTATTTTTAGGAACTCATAATCCCTCAGGGACCAAAACATTTCATGCAACCCTCTTACATTCCCCTTAGATTCTTCTCCTCATGCCAAACTTGTTTCCAGAAGAATTACTCTACTGTGTCATCAAAATTCATCAATGGGAGATAACTCATAGAAACAAACATGTTTAACATTGTATCTCAAGTAGAATAAAATGAATTTGCTATTTTATCCATTCTATACAAATTGTACATATTGATTGTTAATAAGAAATACCTCTAACAGATATTCAAATAAAAGACTATTTCTTTCTTTTTCTTTTTTTTTGAGACGGAGTTTCGCTCTTGTTACCCAGGCTGGAGTGCAATGGCGTGATCTCGGGTCACCGTAATCTTCGCCTCCTGGGTTCAGGCAATTCTCCTGCCTCAGCCTCCCGAGTAGCTGGGATTACAGGCATGCGCCACCATGCCCAGCTAATTTTTTGTATTTTTAGTAGAGACGGGTTTCACCATGTTGACCAGGATGGTCTCGTTCTCTTGACCTCGTGATCCACCCGCCTCGGCCTCCCAAAGTGCTGGGATTACAGGCTTGAGCCACCGCGCCCGGCCGCTTTTTTTTTTTTTTGAGATGGAGTCTCACTCTGTTGCCCAGGCCAGAGTGCAATGGCACAATCTCAGCTCACTGCAACCTCCGCCTCCTGGGTTCAAGCAATTCTCCTCCCTCAGCCTCCCAAGTAGCTGGGATTACAGGTGCTCACCACCACACCCGGCTATTTTTTGTATTTCTAGTAGAGACAGGGTTTCACCATGTTGGCCAGGCTGGTCTCGAATTTCTGACCTCAGGTGATCCGCCCGACTAGGCCTCCCAAAGTGCTGGGATTACAGGCGCTCACCACCACGCCCGGCCGGAGGGTATTTCTTTGCAGAGATCTTGATGTGTTTAGCTTACCTGAACCAGTGTTTGTCCTTCAGCTCTTGAATTCCTCACCACATGGTTGTTAGTTGATCCTATAAATGAATGCTGCTGTCTGTTGTCTGCCTTGCTCACGTTCTGGCTGTTGTGGAAACTCCCTGCTTCCTGGTATCCACTGTCGGAGTAAGAATTCATTTGTGTTGAACTTCTTGAGTTACCCAATGATCCTGCAAGAACGAAACCAGGAAATACCTTTATTATACACACTTCTGACACTCACTTTCAATAATAAAATCTTTAAAAACAAATCCAATACTTAAAAGATAACACAACAGACCCTCACTTTCATGGAGAGATGTCTGTTCTGGTGAATAGAGGGTTCCTTGTTCTGGCTCTGTCCTGATAAGATAGTTGTTGGGATGGACAGCGTCAGAAGCTCTAGATTTGCTTACACCAGTATTTGGCACATCTGTAAAAAGAAAAGTTTAATCAGCTAAATATAATAATATTACATTAAAACTTGCTAAAAAAGGTTCAGGTATTTGTCAACAGCATCTTAGAATCTACATGATATTTTTTCACCTTATATAGCACATTTGACTCTTACCTATATGAATCTTCCATATATTTATACTTCATTAATATATTTTGCTGAATTTCATAAATGCTGTTTTTTGGGATAAGTCTCAATATTAAATCACAATCTGAAAACTGATCCTGGTCCCCTTGGAAAATTGACCTTTCAGATACCTTCTTCTCTCTTATCAAGAGACTGAGAACAAAGACAAGTATTTTAAAAAGGGTCCTCTAGCTTCCAAATGATTAAAAATGAAAACTTACACAATGTTCACATTATATGAGCTTGGTGATGAAACCTCTGAAGGTAGAGTCACATTTTATGTTATAATTCACGTCACCTACAGTCAAAGGAACTCTACAAAGTTTTAGAATTGTAAACAATGAAAACTTTCTTGTTCATCTGCTTATTTTATTCTCTTAGCCTTTGTTAAAAGACTGCAGGCAAGTCTAACCTCATCATTGTTTCTTCCAGCCAAACCCATCTCTTTCATTATCTCCTTTTATTTAAATGTACCATTTGCCATCTTGAACTTGGAAAAAAAACCCCATTCAAACTTGTTTTTCTATGCTGTAAACTTAGGTGGTGTAGATCATGCTGCCTCTTCCCAATTCGATTCCCATATGTCCTTCTTACTCTAATATCTGCAAAATATATTTTCCAATTTTCTGATGGACTTCAATACAAGCCATTCCTTCCTCACATTTAACCCTGATATTACTAACAAATTTTTTTTTGTCAGAAATGCTGCTTCACTCTCACTTCAAAGATTCTAATTAAGTTCTTATCACATTCTGAGTTAAACATACAACCCTAAGGATTTAAATGTCTATTTCCTTCCTCCCTCCCTGTCTCCCTCTGGGCCCGATTACACGCCAGGCCCTAGGAAGTTATGAAAGAAGACATGTGGGGTGTGTGTGTGTGTGTGTGTGTGTGTCTGGGGGAATGGAGCTTAGGAAAATTTTCCTAAATAGAAGTAACATCTAAGCAGCATCCATTTACACAGGAGGCCAGTTTTTCTTTCTGTACAGTACTTATAATCATATCTCCCCACTACAATATTATCTGGTTTGTTTATTGTTATATCCTCAGTGTCTAGGATGGTGCAGAGCACTCAGTAGGTGCTGAGTAAATATTTGTTGAACAAACAAATTCCCAGTAACAGCAGCAGCTTCCCTTTACGGAATGCTCACTCATGTCTGGCATTACACTGTGGCTTTATCTTACTGTGTTCAATAAAGTTTGGCTATGTAAAGCAAAGTAAAATTTTTAGGGACTGCTGATTAAGCTGCTTTAAAGGTGAATACAAGGTTTAGGGAGAAGTGGGAAATCCCACTGTATTCTAAACCTTTAACTTGATGTCAGATTCAATCCAAGGTTTTGTTTCCTAGCCTCTGGAAAGATTAGCTGACATTCTTAGATAGGTTTTTAACGACCTGTCTCCTGCTATATTATTTGACAGAATGCTTTTATGTGGTAGATTTCTGTGACAGTACTGATTGCTTAAGTTTAGAATTTCAGCAAAGATTAAAGAGTGTATATGGTTTCTCTGGTACACATTGAAACATGAGCTGAGTCACTGTCAGGCTAATACCAGAAAGTGATCTGCTTCACTTGTATGTCTTCTGTCATAAGTTTCCAGAGTTCTAGACATTCTTATATAGTAATTCTTAAAGGAGTTTTGCTGAGGACTAAGTAAAATGCTAAGGAATTGGAATAGCTGGGAAGAGCTGCACAGGTACTGGCCTGAAATCAGAGCTATGCAGAAAAAGATGCTCAGATAGTTCTCAGCTTTGGTTTAATACAAGGTAAAATCTGGGCTACCAATATATTAAAGCTTTTGGCTTAGGAATACTAGACAGCATGTAGTGTCAGGGTCTCAACATTTTTCACCATGGAAACCAAAACCATTAGAATTTTATGTAAGATGCCCACCATCTACTTTTTTCAAAAAGCTATTCAGAGCTTAAAAAACAAAACAAAACAAAACAAAACAAAACAAAAAACAGGAAAAGGGAAACATATACCCTAAAAAACTGTAGCTCAGCAATTCTGTCTTTTCACTCAATGGAACATATTCTCAGAAACCATGTGACAATCTTGCTCATTTAAACTCTTCTTTATGAGCAGCTATTTAAAACAAATAACCTTAAAGAAAGCACAAATCATGAGATACGTGATTCCATACTGTTTGCCCTAATAAAACTTCATGAAATTAGTATCTCGAACAATACAAAATAATTATAAAATTAATAGAAGAGCCATATACCTTTTAAATATTATGACCTGACTCTGTTTCATATATTTTTTATTGCAATCCCCCAGAAAACAGAATATAGAAAAGGACACTGAGATGCTAACTAGAAACTAAAATACCAAATTCTCATGAACCCAGAATCCAATGTCAAAATCTAAGTAACTGGGTTTAAAGGACAGAGCTTAGGTTTTGTGACCTATATTTAAGTAAATATAAAACTAAAAGTTAATAAAAGATTTATTTAAAATGAACTACAAAGCAATCAACTTCTATATTATAAATAAGGTCTTCAGTTATTTTTCTTTTCTTTTCTTTTTTTTTTTTTTTAACGAAACAGTCTCACTCTGTTACCGAGTCTGGAGGGCAGTGGCATGATCTTGGCTCACTGCAACATCCAACTCCTGGGGATCTTGTGATCTTGTGCCTCAAGTGATCTTGTGCCTCAGACTCCTGAGTAATTGGGATTACAGGTGTGTTCCACCACAGCCACCTAATTTCTGTATTTTTAGTAGAAACGGGGTTTCACCATGCTGGCCAGGCTGGTCTTGAACTCCTGACCTCAAGTGATCCACCCACCCTGATCTCCCAAAGTGCTGGGATTACAGGAGCCACTATACTTGGCTGTTCAGTCATTTTGCTGTTTCCTTAGCAGAGCCCAATGATAATAAATAGCTGCAGAGATCAAAATATCCTGAAATACTTTGATTTATGAAAAGATATTTAAATGGTTTTCAAAACAGTTTTACTACTATGTTGTTTCTCTGAAAATTTGTAATCCACAAATTATCTATATACATGTATAAACCTATGTATGCACAGCCATCATATCTCAGGCAAACTGAAGATACACCTTCTAATTTCACTGGATAAAGTATTCTTCATTGTAGTATGGTAAGGTTCAAACCAATTATGTATTATTTAAACAATCCTACTTTAAAATGAATGAATTTTAGAAACCTCTGCTATATGGAATGAAAAATGCTAGTCAGATTCACTAGAGAAAACACAGAGGCATATAGTGTGCGGTTAACCATTTCATGATGAATGCTGTATCCTACAATTAAATAGTTGGTCTATTACAGTTTAGCATAGTCAGAGTAAGAAATTCTGACATTTTTACAAGTAAAAATGGCAAAGAGCATGTGAAAGTTACTTCTGTAATCTGTATACTGAAGAACATGTGTTACTTAAAAAAAAAATCACAAACATGTTTTCTGGGACACCAGAAATATACTATGGGGAATTTTCAAACATCAAATTAGCATCTTCGAAGAAAATGTATATCTAAAAATATAAAAATTGAACAAGCTTCAAGGTAGAATGAAATCCCATCTGTGCCTAAGACTACAAAATTATTGAAATCATGGACCTTCTTCTCTATGGCATTTCATTTGAGTGCTCTAATACTTAAAAAAATGTAATTGGAAAAAGTGTTAGGTTGCATGTAGGAAAAATACTAGCGAGTAAGGGACAATAACACTATAGCGCTATGAAAATCTGGTATATTATCTATCTCATTAAGCTAATGGTAAAAGACAGAATACAAAGTGAGTTATCGTTTTTATAATGTGCATCCCCAAATATACAGAATGGGCATGTTTAGTAAAAGAGTCTAAGGCTTCTCTAATGAACCTCAAGTTATTAAAATGGTTCTGCTTTGTTAATCTATGTCTTGCTGTATGAAACGAGGTCTGTACTGTGTGTAAAATCACCATGGAAACAGGAACTGAAAGATCAGTAAGGAGATTTTTAGTATAGACAATCCTGTGACTAAGTCTTTCACAGTCCAGAACACTGGAACCTCATGATGGGTTCTCCTTGTTTGTGTCTGTTTTGAGTTGCTCTGGTGTTTAGGGATTTGCCCTTACATAAAATACAGTGCAGTGTGAGTTCTGCTAGGTCTCTTTGGAGGGCAATAGCACATAATGTTAAGGCAGAAGATACTCTCCTTGGTGGTTTCTTTAAACTCTCTGGCTTGTGAGCTGAGGTTAGGCTGTCATACTCAGAGGGGCAACATTTTGTGGAAAAAAAATGAGTAGAAAATTGTGTTACAAGGACTCTACTTCCTGTTTGGCCATGGGCTCTCCTTTTCTGTAGGACCACAGGCTCAAGAGGGTGTCCAGTTTCCACAGAAGTGCATAAATCGTCCAGTACCTCTTATGGCAAAAAAGTAAAGCCAAATTCTGGAAGAGGACATGGTAGGCTGCACCAAAAAGATTTCTCCTCTTTAGTACCTTCTGTGACATACAAAATTTATTTATATAGCAGGTTTGCTTATCATCAAAGGGAATGAGGTCGGAGAAAACCATGCTGCAGAGTAAAAAACAATGTTTCAGGGTGATGGAAACATGAAGCACCAATAGTATTCCAACCTCCATGGGAGAAAATACAACTTGACAGATATTTTAAGAATACTACAGATACTTGCAGTTTGTTGATTCAAATATAAGCTACTATATACATAGGATATCATTTATAAGTTGGATTTTAATGGAAGTGAAGATATAAGGAAAGGCAGAGAGACCATGTTTCTTGAAACTATTTCTGGTCCAGTTCTTGAATATTTCTAGATTCTTGGGTCAATATTAATTATCCTTATTAATATTGAAAGGATAATATAAATATTATATAAATATATAAATATTATATTTATATTATCCTTTCAATATTAATAAGGCAGTGGCTCTAAACATTTTTTCCACCTAAAAAATGTTGTATAAAAGGCCTTGGAAAATAGAAACCATGAACGAAGTACCTTCTACTTCACTTTCAACTCTGCTGTAAGCATCAACTAGTTTGCCTTGAAATTCACTGTAAAGCTTGACTGCCTGGATCCAAATTTGTAGTTGAGGTGAACTTTGTGAATGCATAAACTGGCAACAGAGTGCTTTATGTGATTTCCACAATGACCAAACAAAAAGAGATCTCCTAGTCATATATAAATACTGTCCAAAAATACAAAACCATTAAAAATAAATTTTACAAAAAATAAACTGAAGAAAACTTTACACAAAGAGTCATATCAAAATGAGTGCTAAGTATTCTTAGACTCGATACTTTTACAGATGTTACATCTACCATAAAAATTTATACTTTATACCTATAAAAGGAAAACTATAAAAAGGAATTAAGAGTTATAAATACAAAATGAAATGGACAGACATAAATTGCCCAATACTGAGTTTAACAGGCTTCATCAATGGCTAAAGGGTTCTCGCTTCCTATCTAGGAAAGCTAAAAAAGGATTAAGTAAGGGATTTGTTGTAATGTAAAAAGTAAGCTTATGGAAAATATAATTAAGTGCTCAAAAATCATCCTAAAATATTTTTCAAAGACACGTTTTATTCTCTTTGGGAAAAAAATATTACTAAATATAGAAAGAGGAATATTGTCAGTGGGAGATACAAAATGGATTCCCTTTGTTAAAAAGCAAAAAGCCTTCTTAAAAAATATCCACACAAATCTATACAGGATGATATTCACTATCAAAAAGAAAGAAATGCTTCTTTTGAAATATGATCTATATTTTTCCACTAGTTATCTTTTTTGGGGTAAAATATATCAAGATAAAGCCACATGCAGACTAACTTTGTCCTAAGAATAAAATGTGAAATTATAGATGGTGGCTTTTCAATGTTTCCCAAAGCAACAGTTGCAAACTGAGAAAGGAAGGCTCTGTGTTTTGAAGAGATAATAATTGAAAAAGAAGGGTTTTCAGTCTTGACAATTTCTATTTTATTTTAGATAGTTAATAGCATGTTTCTTCACATATCACTATAAGCATGAGAAAGTTTAAATATTTGGCATGTTTATACTCAACATAAAATATTAAAGAATAAAATTGGATACTTGATTTTCATATAATGTGCCTTTCAGGATCTGTTCATATATCATGCATAAATGGCATTGGAATATTCAGATACATGCTTGCTAAGCCAAAATCTAATATTTTTATTTGGTGGTGGCCCATGACAAACACAGTGAGACATCTATGGTTCTAAACTTGAGAGGTTGATCTCCAGTATAATATACATAATTTTGTTCATAAAAATTCAGTTAACAAAATCCCAAATATGTGGAAACTATAAATTAAATAATATCCACTGGCTGGGAAACTCATGCATCCATTTCAGTTGGTTTCTTCATACCATTTATGTCAGAATATGGTCAACATTTTGCTGGCTTTACCATGTCACTCCAGCACATCATTTTTACCCTGCTATTTCAAAACCTTTGTTTAAAGCATTTTATTTAATTTTTTTAAAACTAAAGTTTTAAACATACATAGAAGTAGAAAGAAAAGTATAATAAACTATTCAAGGTTTAATAGTTATCAATATTATGCATGCCTTTTCTCCATTATCTTTTTCCTTTCTTTGTTATAGAATTTTAAAACAAATCTCTCACATCAGATCATTTCAACTCTAAATACTTCAGTGTGTATATCTATAAAATACGGACTTCACAAAACCACAATTATTCCATAATGCCATTTAATGAGTTCAAATTCAAATTTTTCAGATGTCTCAGAAATGTTTTTCTTCAGTTTGTTAGTACTAGTCAGGCTGAAATAAGGTTCACTGATTGCATTTGAGTACAATTGTTAAAGTCCTTCAGTCTAGAAAGGCGCCCCCATTCCTTCATTTTCATGTTTTTGATGCACAGAGGAAACTGCAGCAATACACTTTAAAGTTGCTCCTCATTCTGAATTTGTCTGATTTTTCTCATGTCATTTACTTACTCCTCTAAATTCACTATTTCTTTAAGCAGAAGGTTATAGCTAAAAGCTTTCAGGTCAAGCCTTTGTGAGTAGTATACTTTATGAATAGTGCCACGTACTTCACACCTATCATAGTATAACTTTCAGGGTTGCTAAGACCTATCGGCCAGTGCAGGTAGTGGCAGTCTGATCCTTCTATTGTCAACTTTAACATCAACCTTTCTCGTAATGCAATGGTTCTCAATCTTGGTTGCACAATGCAATCCCCTGGGTTGAAAATTGGGTGGAATTTTAACATTACTGCTGTCCAAGTCCCACACTCAGAAATTCCAATTCAATCAGTATAAGCTGCAGTCTGAATACTGGAATTTTTAAAAACTCCCAGAGTAATTCTAATGTGCAGTGAGGGTTGGAAACTTAAGAGGTTTTGGCATCCACTGACAATCTTTGCTTGAATTATTTCATTAGGGCTTGCAAACTAGTGATTTTTCTGATTTTGTTATTCTTTCTACATGTATCAGCAGGAATTCTTTCAAAGGTTGTTTTTTGCTTGATTTGGTAGTGGTTGTTGCATTTTTCGTGATGGAAAAAGGTATCTGATCATTTCGAGTAAGCTATGAAGACAGAAGAAAGCAAAACTGACAGGAAACGGTAAGACACTTTTACCAAATTCCAAGGTCAGCGTGATCTCCAATCTCCATGAGAATGAGTTAATTAACAGGATGGTCAGTGATATGCTCAACTTTCCATGAAGTGTTACGATTTAATGAATAGTTAATAATGATACTTAAAAATTATCTTACTTTGTTCAATCTGTTCCTAAGTTTTATGATACAGAGAAATGTGAGACAAATGCTCTTGTTAAAAACTAGTAACTTTAAAAAATTTTAAATATTCATGAAGATTGGCATTCCTGTACTTTGCTAACATACTAAATGTAGATAGGACTACCGGGTGCTATCATTAGGAGAATAAATTGTTAAGCTTTCACTGGGCAAACTGGCAATATTTACCACAATTAATATGTATACACCCTTGTCCAGGCAGTTTCAGTTATAAAAATCTTATCAAAGCCACTCATACATGTGCAGAAAGAATCTTCGCTACTGTCTGTCAAAGTAGAAAACTGGAAAAAACAAAATGTTCACTGGTAGGAAACTGGTTATACAAACTTTCCAAACAATGGATTCTATTTAGCCATTAAAAAGAAATAGGGCTTTATATACTGACATAGAAACACATCCATTATTTTTAATGTTAGGGGAAAAACTTCAAAGTCAAAAAAAAGTAGAGTTTGTGTTAAACTAAAACAAACAAATGTGTGTAGATACTTCTACATATAAACATAGTTAACAGTCTGGGGTGTATTATTATTCCAGATTTTTTTCTGTATGTTGTGTGTGTGTGTGCACGTGCGCGAGCGTGTAGTTGTGGTGTTCATGGTATGGGAACATGTCGTAATGAAAGAAATTTCTACCTTTTACTCAGATTATTCTAGTCTTTCTTTTTTTAAAAGAAGCATATTTTCATCATAAAACAACAAGTTAAGAAAAGCTTTTATAGTGACATTCAGGAAGCTATAGCACTGCAGTTGGTAAGAAGGCAGTCATGACTGTAGTTAAAATGGACCAGCAAAAAATAAGGGAGAGAAACCTGTACCCTACAGATGATTTTAAAAGAAATTCTTATCATCCTGATATTTAGAAGATAAGAAGAAATATATAATAAAGTTCTGTCATTTGTAAAGTTTATAGCTATAATAAATTATGGCATAATGATGGCATCCAAAATCCTCAATAAAATAATAGTCCATCTTTTTTACATGATTGCTGATCTACTATTCTGCTTATGAACATGTACAATATAACACTCCCTTCCTACTGTATCTCCTTATAAATTCAGTACATTTTTACCGAAGCACAAAGTGTTCCCATTTAAGTCCACTTCTTATCTCATGATATGCTGATGAATTTTTATGTTGTAAATTACTTGCACCAGATGAAGGAAAAAAGAAAAGATAAATTGACTTAGGGCTACTTTCTCATTTGTCATTTATCTTCAGTATTGATGGTTTTTTGTTTTTTGTTTTTTTTTTTTTGAGGCTCACACCGGTGGAAGAAACTTGTATCCATACATTTTAGAGACAAAATTTAAATACACAAAGTGCACAGCGTGGCTCCTACAGTCCTAAATTTAGTAGTAAACATTAACTAATGTCAGTATTCCACATAGTAATGATTTAAATGAACAGTATGTTAAAATCAAACCACTTCAATACATACTACACAATAAAGGAATCCAGCACTGTGAAGTTATACAATCTGTTTTAAACTTTCTATTTTATCATGGTCTTTTTTTCTTCCCTTCCATATTTAATGTCAAACATCAAAACTCCTAAATGCATAGAATTGTTACTATTTTATCTCCTATTCATCTGAATCTATTAAACCCTTAGTGACTTCTGAGTCAACCAGAAAATTCCCTTCACTCACTGTTTTGGTAGAGACTGCAATCTGTTTTGGCCTCTAATTTCTTACCCATGAGTACCAATTCTCTATCACCTACACAACATCCTCAATTTCTCGAACACCTTCTTTTTCTAGGAATACAGCAGTGTTAGAAAGAATGAGTTTGACTGGCTGGCTGGTGGGGACAGAGCAGCACATTCCAGCTCTGTAAGATGGGCTGCTCCTGTCTAATGTGCTGGGAAGAGCTGGGGCGGAGGGAGGCTGGATTTTGAGGCCGATTCTCCTCCTCTGCATTTTACACAGATCTACTCAAGTTGGCAACCACCTAAATGCTAGTAATTTTTTTTCCTCTCAAACAGAAAAACTGTGATATTGTAACTTGTAGCAAAATTCACTTCACAGAATGTGACTTGGGACCTAAGTAACAATGATTGCTTTGACAAAAAAAAAAAAAAAATCAATCCATGGCTTTAACTTATAGATTCTTTCTGGTGGGTAGCATATACTGTGTGTAGCTATTTTTATTACTGAGTTGGTATTTTTCTTAAAAAAGAGGTACATTCAAAGGATTTAAAGATAAAGATTCTGCATAGTGTTTTTCCTCATTAAGAATTATGATTATATGTGCATTCTCACTTTCATCATGGCTTACTTATTATTCTAGTATAGATTTTCTATGATTTTGATGTTTACTTTTTATTGTATTATATATATGTTCTTACAAGTTACCACAAATTTTGATGGCACATAGAGATTGTATAATTAGAGATGTGAAGACGTGAATAACGGAAAAAATGACACACTAATATGACAGAAACAAAAGGGAAGCACTAACGTAACATTCCTTCGGAACTATTTCAGCAGTATACACACGGTTCTATGACATGCAAGAAAAGAGAACACTAAAACATAAACTGCTCCTCACAAAACACACAAAAGATGTGCACTTATACTTTTAGAATGCAAATATGTAACACTGGTAAGCTAGAGGGTACCGAATAATGAAGAGAAAGGGCAAAAGTCAAGATAATAATACAGCACAAATGCTCCAAAACAACATTATTACTTCTAGGGAGGAAGTTTTAAAGACCTGAGAAAATAAAAATGTTTAGCAGAATGGGCAGTTCTTCCTCATTATTTGCGAAGTATCTCCCTCAGCTCCCATACTTCAGAAACTCTGGCTTCTTGTTTTCAAATGTCTTACCTGAGCCCCGCCCTCCGCCCCCGCAATACACACATAAACAAGCAAGCTAGAGTCTCCTGAGTGTAATGAAATGAAAATCTTTTTTGCCTAGGGCATCCTAGGTTCTTCCTTAGAAATGATGCTGCAGTAGGTTAGCTATTTAAACATCATATTCAGCAGCTGGTTCCAGTTTACCACATTTCAACAGAATGTAACTTCCTGAAAACACAGTAGGCAGGGGTTGCTCCTAAGTAGGGATCAAACCATTGTGTCTCTAACAATCTGCCTATTGCTGAAAGGCTTTTAAAGAACTAAGCTTTCCAAGTCAAATTTGTAAAACTTAACAGAAAAGGTAGAGAAAGTATCTGCAAGTAATCATGCAAAATATAAAGATGAATGAGGACCTTCAATCCTAAATCCTTTTGTGAAATTTTGTATAGGAAACCAAAAAAGGAGTAAAGATGCTGCTTTTGTCAAGACCCAGCCAAAGACTAAGTAGACTGAAGTCTTTTAAATATTTTTCACATTTAAGCCACTCCTTGCGGACTGCCTAATTCTAAAACTGAGATGATTTTCATAACTATGTTCACTATCTTTGCAGGCAAAGCAGCAAGGAAAAAAACAACTGTCAAAATTTATAGAAAAAGCCGCAGCAAAATGCTGTTTTATCTCAATTATTAATATACACTCAAACTTATAAAGAGGATCTATGTTTACTAGAAAAGGAAATATGGGCCTGGTGTGGTGGGTCATGCCTGTAGTCCCAGCATTTTGGGAGGCTGAGGTGGGTGGATCACCTGAGGTCAGAAATTCGAGACCAGCCTGGCCAACATGGTAAAGCCCTGTCTCTAATTTAAAAAAATACAAAAATTAGCCGGGGGTGGTAGTAAACACCTGTAATCCCAGCTACTCAGGAGGATGAGACAGGATAATCTCTTGAACCCAGGAGGTGGAGGTTGCAGTGAGCCAAGTTGGCACCATTGCACTCCAGCCTGGGCAACAGAGCAAGACTCCATCTCAAAAAAATAAAAGGAAATATGAAGAAAATAAGATTTTACTCTTTTATTTATAAATTTTCAATTTTCTACCCTTCTAACTACAGTTTTTTGCCATGGTTCCAATTTAAATGTCATAAATATGGCTGAAAGTGGGTAAACTTAAGAAAAACCACATTATACAGTTAAAATATTAGAAAGTAAATACCAGTTGTGATTGCTATGTTTAGAAGTTAATATCCTTCCTCCTTCCCCTCAAAGGAAAAAAACGTAAGTAAAGGTAACTACTAGGCTTGAATATGAGTTCTCAGCAAGAGTGTGCTCTGAGAAAAATAAGGAATTATGCAGTTATTAAGCATGAATTATGGATACACCTGTGGCGGGGACAGATCAGTTGCTGGATTTGTATCTGCCTAACACTAAAGTACTTGAAGAGCTATTTGGACAACCTTTAATTATTATGTATTCAATTTAAATAATTTAATACATTTGCCTGTGTATTATATATTTTTATATTTAACAGCTGATTGCACAGCCTACTAGATGAAAAGTAAAAAAAAAGTAAATTGAAAATTTTAATTTAAAGGAAAATACTAAGCACAAAATAGCATATATGATTTTCTCTTAATTTTTTGATTTTTAATTTTTGTGGGTATAGGAAAGGTATGTTTATAGGGTATATTAAATGTTTTGATACAGGCATGCAATGCATAATAATTACATCATGGAGAATAGTGTATCTGCCCCCTCAAACATTTATTCTTTGCATTACAAACAATCCAATCATACTCTTAGTTATTTAAAAATGTACAATTAAATTATTGACTAGAGTCACCCTGTCGTGCTATCAAATCGTAGTTTCTAGTTTTTTTTGTGTGTGTACTCTGTATTTATTACTTGGCTGTGATAAAAACCCTGAAGACTGCAGTCAAATGACTTAAGCAATGTGGGAAGGGGCAGAAAGAATACCAAGGCCCTAGGTATTTCATGTACTATAATGTGTCTTCGTAATCTCAACTCATTCGCTGTATACTGCAAGTCAACACATGATTATATGCAGTGTCTACTTGGCTTTTGGTAATTAGAAGTCTACAACTGTCCTCTCCAGCTCAGTTTAGCCAGTGTACTGACTGGTGAGGGTTAGGAGAAAAACTGTATGGGGAAGTCAGGGTGTTTCTCTGGCTCTATTTTAAACCACATTTCTGGCAGGGGTGGCATCTCCTTCCTGGTTCAACCTAATGCTGGAAATCTCCCTGTCCGAACCCCCTACAACTGCTTCAGCTCTAGGACTCTGAAAAAACCACCTCCCTCCCTCTTTGTCTCTGCAGTCCTACAGATGAAAGCAGCTTCCTGGCATCATTATCTCTTGGGGGCTTCATCATCCTGTTTAATCACTCAAATCTTCCAACCCACACTTTCGTAACTGTATATTTTCTTTATCAAATTCTGTATGTTGAACTACCTGGCATGGGTTCTGTTTTCCCAACTGAACCCTGGCTAATATATACGCCTATTGTCCTTGAGTTACAAAGAACTCTTATCCATCAAACACTAATTCTCCAACAGAAAAAAAAGCGCAATCTATATTGTACTTCTATATTCTCTAGATAATTAGAAATACAAATGATGACACTAACGTGGCAATATGAGAGGATCAATCCCATACACCTGGAGGGAGGGAAAATTAATACAATCTTTCAGGAAAGCAACTTGGTTACATATAGCAAAAGCATTACAATATTCATATATTTTAAATAATTTTCTTCTGAAATTTCTAGCCTAAGACAAATCAAAGGTGTCAACACAATTCTGTATACAGGGATGATTATCACAGTTATTTAAAGTAGTAAAAAATAGGAAAAAACCGGAATGTCCAATAATAGAGACATGGGTAAATATGGTATATACTTATGATTTTCCCTTATAGAATTCCCCATCCCCCAACTGTTGGTGAATATATTTAGACATCTCCACTATCATCCACCTTCATTAAACCTGAAGTTCTTAAGAGGGCAAGGATGTTTGCTTTAAACATTGACAGTTACATGTTAGACAAGTGTTTAAGGGTCTCAAGAAACATTTCAGAAATAAATTATGCAGTCTTAAAGATGAACTTAAAAATTTTAAATGGAAAATGCTTATAATACAGTAATACATGAAAAAACGAGCAAATATAACTGCATATACGTATGTTCCCCATTTCACTCAAAAGGTGAAAAAAACTACATGTAACACACAAATGCACAGAAAGACTAAGTGACGAGGTTAATTACAAGTAGTTTATCCACTTAATATATTCCAAATATCTTTTGATGAGTATATACTGCATTTAGAATCAGGAGAAAAATTAAGTTTACAAAGTAAAAAAGTCTATATGAAGGCAGTTGGTAAGGTTAAAATACAACAAGCTCTATATTATTCACCACTGCTTAAAGAACTATAACTAAAAATTAACCTCCTCTCCCCTCAAAAAAGTATTAGCTGTCAGGGAAATTCAATTCAAAACCACAATGAGATACTACTTATACCCACAAGGATGGCTATAATCAAAAAGATAGTAACAAGTATTTGAGAAGATGTGGAGAAACCGGAATCATTATTTTTAACTGGTAGAAACGTTAAATGGTGCAGCCACTCTGGAAAATAATCTAGTAGTTGCCTAACAGGTTAAACACAGAGTTACCATGTGACCCAGCAATTCCACTAATAGGTTTATACTTAAGACAATTGAAAACATATATTCAAAACTTTTATGTAGTATAAATAATGCTTTTATAGTCATAAATGTTATAAATAATGGTCATAAAAGCATTATTTATAACAGCCAAAAGTAGGAATACCTAAATGTCTTCCAACTGATGAATGAAAAAATGAAATATTATTCAGCCATAAAAAGGAATGAACTACTGGTACATGCTATGATAAGGATAAACCTTGAAAAAAAAATCATGCCAAGTGAAAGGAACCAGCCACAAGGACCACATGTATGATTCTATTTAACTGAAATATCTAGAATAGGCAAATGCATAAGCAAGGAAAGTATAATAGATTAATGGCTGCCAAAGTCTGGTAAGTTTGGGGGTAGAATGGGGGTGACTGCTGACTGGCACACGGTTTCTCTTAGGGGAGACGAAATGTTGTATAATTGATTGTGGTGATAGATGCACAACTCAGAATACATCAAAAAGCATCTAAGAGTATTCTTTAAATGAGCAAACTATACAGTACGAATTATCTCTCAATAACGCTATTATAATAAAGAAATTTATATGTTAAGACAGAAAAGGCTGTTAAGAGAAACAAAAAAATAATTAAGTTCACATGCATGTGTGGCAAATTTGCCATAAAAAAGACAAACCTGCAATACTGTACTAATGTCCTGTTAGGCTATAAAGGTTTTAAGGCATTGTAAGTCAAGTTATGAATCAACGATAGTTCTTGAGATTTTTAAAAACCTAAGTTACTGTGTATATATTTTTCAAAATACAGATTTTGTTACTAAATGAAAATATTCACCTCATTTACTCATTAGGTATACTTTTAATACCTTTTAAAGGTTGGGCATTTTCTAGGCATGGAGTAGGAGAGAAAAAAGAGACCCTTTACAAGGGCTTAGAATTTGGTTGTGAAGCTAATATAAGCACACTGAATATTGGCAGGACAGAGTAAAGCAGCATTTACTATTCATTCATGTACATAGTATTCATTTGCTCAGGTGGTGAATTACCTAGGGTCTACCATCCACAAGGCCCTTGGAATACTTGGTTGAGCAAAGCAGACACAGCTCTGGCTCTCAGTAATGACCTTAAATGCTATGACAAAGCGGGGGAAATAATACTGCATCTCACCTGACTCTGTCAGCCTCTGTCGGATTTCAGATCATTCTCTCATTACCTCCTAAGAATAAAAAGCAGCAGCTTTCTCCTGGCATAGGCTGCTCTCCTAGGTTTCAGTCATGCTTTCTCTGACTCAGTTTTCACTTATCCACAGCACTCTGGCCCACATGTCTGAACCACATAATAAAGTATTAATATGCATGGACCTATCAGTTTAACAGAAGTGTTTTTTTCACATTTGAATAAGGGCTTTCTATAGTAATCACATTTCTAAACGCTGATTATTCAGTGCTGTCACTTGCTGCCCTTTAATCATCTCAAATACAACACATCTAACATTGTGGTCCAGAGGACCCCCACTAAAACTGGCCCTCCATTCTGACACTCATCCTCCCAAATGCAAAACCTCACAATTATCAATGCCTACCACCTGAGCACCACACCAGCCTCTAAATACTTATGAATCACCTAGTTGAGATGATCTCACACACCAAATTCTGCAATCAATTGGTCTAACCCTTCACTAATTTTTCCTCCCACCAGTTCACAGCTCTGCTGTTTCTTCTGAGAAATGTTAAATAATGATTTTTTTGCTTCAAGGATTTTTGGTGGTCTCCCCATGACCACTGAGAGAATATAACGCACCTGAAACTTACAGATCTCTGTAATTTCACTCAATCGAGCCCTCTAGCCTTTGCACATCTTACCACCTACCAAACCAGTTTTAAATGTTCCCTTCCCCCAGACACTTGTGTTGTCTCTTCTCTTGCCCAGTGGCAAAGCCCTCTCCAGAGCCACCAATCAAGCCCAAGGCTGCAGGACCATCTCCTCTGCCATGTCCTATGTGAGTTGTCATATATCAAGATTTCCCATATAATACTTGGCAGTTAACCACATATTATTTCATGGTGTGTCTTGCCTCATACTAAACTGTTGTTTACAAGTCTTATTGTTAGGTGGCTTTTTACATGTTTCTGCTTCATCAACAGTTTGAGTAAGCACTATTTTTTTGGCGGGGGGTGGGGGGGAATAACTTCTTTGTAAGACAGCCAAGGACCTTGTATGTACTATAAGCAACACCAGAATCCTGGCACCAGATTTAGATAAACTTGGATACTGGGCATTTGGTTATCTAAGTATTCCTCAATTCAAGTCTTGTTTAAAAAGGACCAAAGTATTTACATATCAATGCCTATTCCAGCATTATACATTGTTGGCATTATCATTTACAATGTAAGCTACATGGGGAAAGGGGACAGCGACAAGTGTGTGTTATGCCCATCACTCTCTGCCCGGCAATGTGCACAGCACCTGGTATATGATGTGAATGCTCAATAAACATTTGTGAAATATATTTAATGAGTATGAAGACATCAACTGTTTAAGTGGCAGACAGTCTCCTACATGTAATTCATGTAATTCACCTTCATATATGACTTTGGGGTAAAAAGAAAAGACAGATTACATGAAGAGCTACCACACTATATCAGAAGCTACTAGATATTCTACATGCAGATATATTAAAAACAATGAAAACTTCAAGTAACTTTTCTTTAAGTATGGTAAGCATAGTGAAAGACCCAAATAATTGGCAGCTTTCTTGATTATATAACTTTTTTTGAGGTCAGCCCTGTGTTTTCTTATGATGGAAAAGAAAAGTTTCAGATATGGGGTTGGTATTAAAAATTGATGATATTAATCAATGCTTTTTCATCACAATTGCCATATACAAATTTACTCAATTATACTTAAAACTTAAGCATATTAAGAACTACTATTCCAAAGCAACATAGCTCAATATCGCCACTATTAAAGGTTTTGCTCGGCTTATTTCACCAAGAGATACTAAATTAAGAGAGTAGGCTATGTAATTTGTGCATATCAAACATAACTTTTATATAATAAACATACCTGTTGATCTCCAAGGAAATGACTTCTCAGTTGAGCTGAACGAAAAGAAGAAAAAAATGAAATATTTATTTTGTCACAAAATTTAACTTGGGACCTGTTTTGCATATTAACATTTAATTTCCACATTAAATTATATAAAAGCATAAAAACCTTAAATAAAATTTAAACATCTATGCTAATTTTTAGATAGTATTTAAAATTGGGACAATAACTGTTTATTTGGAAATTAAGGCAAATTATAAAGTGACAACATTCTACTTGAACAAGACAAATAAAACAGCACAACTATATATTCACAGTACTTACATACTACAGTTTTGTGATACTTAATATGAAAACTACATATATATCATACACATGAAAAAGAACCAAAAGGTTGCTAAACAGTTTATTTTACTTACTTTCAAAAGAGGCAAAGAGAACAGAGGCAAAACATATAACAGGGACAAAAATTACTGAGGCCACTTTTGAACTGAATGTTGCTGTATAAAATTTTAAACACAGAACTTTATATCAAAAAATAAGGTCCTATAAGCCAGGATCAAGTGACAGCTATGTATTTTCCCTGGTTATTGGAGTGTGCATGTAAAAAATCTGCACATAAAAACATATCTGTGCCTCCCTGCTTGCCCCAATCAATACAGAAAATCAGGTGTTACAGGGACAGTGTAACAGAGTCCAGGAACAACAGGATGGGTTATTAAGCATTTATTAAATACTAGATTAAGCATTTCACATATGATCTCCTTTATATTATTTATCCCAATCTTGTGAATAGGTACATCCTTATTGTTACTTTACAGATAAAGAAACATACGCTGGTAACTTGAAGAGCTGGAACCACACCCAGGACGGTGAGATTCCAAACTCCTGCTCCTTATCACTGTGCTGACTGGCAGAACAGCTTGTGATCCCATTTTTGCATTAGACACATACAGACACATAGACAATATGATTCGAAGTCTAGAAAAATAAAAACCAATGTGTGCTAGCAGTTATACCTATGAGTACATGATATTATTTTATTTTTTGTTTTTCTTTTTAAGCATTTGTACTTTGTTTCCCTTTAAAAAAAAATAAAAGAAAGACATATATTCATGGTTTTTCTGGAATGCTCATCAAATTTATAGATAAAGGAGTGTGACTCTGGGCTTAAGGAAACATTCTGCAAAATAAAGAACTTGGAGAAGGGGAAGGAACAGTCCTTTTAGTGCTATATTTCTAGGATTTTAAGTTCTTATTACTCCCTTGATGCTCTCCCCACATCATTATGTGGTTATGAACCTTGCTGGTTGAAAACCCTGGATTCCATAGGAACTCCCTGAACTTCAATTTTGTGTGTGGTTTGCCTTTTCCCCATCACACGCGCAGCAGTTCACATTCCAGGACCTTGAAGGACCTGCAAGCAGGGGGACATGCTCCCAGCAAGTGGAGTTGATCTGTTAATGCTAATCTCCTCCAGAGCTCTGTGATCTTCTATTTGAAACACTCTTAGCTGATTTCAAAATGGATGATAGGAAAAAGTGAAAACTTGGTCAAATCGCAGTAATGAGACATTACTCCCGAGGGTGGGTCTTGCTCCTGAGGGTAGGTCATCACTGTCTTGTGGCTCCAAAAGTGGTTCCATACACTGAATTTCAATTTCTCCTCAATCTGTTTTTGTTATTTAATTCTATAACCTAAATTAGTTTTCTAAGCACAGAGATTGATATTGTCCAACTGTGTTTCCTCAAAAGGATCATATTTTATGTCAATATTAAAATACATGGTAAATCACTGCCATCCAGAAATATTCAGTATGTATGCCTCGTTTCTAGGGAATATTACGAAAGTTTTATCTTCTGAGTTTGAAACTTATATAAACGTTAATGAAATATAAGATTTTTTTATCCTCAAAACTGTAAGTCATAGAATGTAATTCCGGATAACTGTTCAAACTGGGCAAGGGCTGTGGCTATTCTGCTCATCTCTTCATACCAAGTGCCTAGCATTTAAGGGGCACACAGCAGATACTTAATTATATCGTTGTAACACAAACTGTGAAAAAATCAAGATCTTTATTGTTTTGAAAGGTCAGGTTTATATAAATGACCAGGTATTACCTAGTATAGGGAGGTCAACTTATTCCCCCTGAGTCTAGGTAGGAAGTTCCAGTAGCCTCGTTGCATAACAATCAAGCAAACACCATTTTTGCTGCTGAAAGAACTTTTGGTCACCAAAATATAATAGGTATTCCTAGGTGAAGGCAATGGGAAACCTCGGTTAACATTAATAATCCCTACTCTATTTAAGGTAAAATATATAAATCATTAGAAAAACAAGCTAATAATGAGGATTAAAAATAAAAAGTTCCATGATATATTTTGAAGATCATATATTCAGCCTATTTTCACACTAACTTCTATAATTCTGAGAAATAGCTGGTCCTTATATGTTATTAATAACAGCCTATTTTCTTTTTGAACTACGTACTTTAAATGACTCTCAAATTGTTCATTACCTTGGGACTCAGGGATTGGATAATAAACACATGGAATTTTGAAATGCTGTTTTAAGCCACCAAATGCAACCTATGTTTATGAGAACAATCAGAGGCAGCTTCATGTTAGAAACACAGGCTTATTTCCTCCTTCCTCTTTCTCTCCCTCCACCCATCTATTCCTAGAAACACTTCCCCAACTTTTACTGAATGTCTACAATGTGTCTGTAGGCACTGTGCCCACCAAAGACTCCATCCCGGGTCCCTCTCACTTCTCTTCTGAAGATGCCAAGCAGCTTGCGTTCTAGGAGCTTCCACTGGAATGTGAATCACATCTTAAAATACATACAGGAACTGAGTCATCCATGATAAGTTTGTTTCAATAGGAAGATAGATTCATAATTTAATATGTTAATAACTTAAAAACAATCATTTAGAATGAAATCCATTAAATAACTTTGGGGCTGTCCGATCAGATGGTGAACATCAATCAGAAGCAAATTTATTAGCAAATTAACAAATCAAAGCAAAATTCATTTTAATGGGAAAAATCAGTTTTGTTTACAGAAAGATGATGTGCCTTCATCATATTATATGAAAATATGCTGTAGATCACTATAAAATTCTACAGACTCCTGAAATTATTTTTTTTTGTATTCAGATGCAAATGGATGCAAAAATACCTTTGTTGGACTTTGGTGACTGTGCAGTGTCTCTGAAAACTCTCCTTATTTTGCTGTTTCTCATATTAGGACTCAGAAAATTACTTGCTCAGAATCCCCTGCAGCCAGAGGGCATGCCAGTGAGTGAGAGTCCACAAGAAGCCATGTGTGGAGACACAGTGGCCCTGAGCATCTGTGGTAGACACAGCGGTGGCAGTGGGCACTGCTCCTGAAAACCTAGATTATGGCTCCATGACCTTCCTAGAGACTCCATGAGTTGACACCCAATAGCTTTTAAGAAGTTTCCCCTTTTCTGCTTCCATAAATAAGCCAGAGAAGATTCTACTGTTTGCAACCAAAAATCCTGACTGATACTATTCTAAAACTAACAAAGATAAACTAGCCCTCTGAAAAGGGCCCAAGATTCACTCCTTAACTGCAGACTATTTCCAACTGCATATTGGATAAATAGCACGCCAGATTCAACGTATTGAAATTCTTTCCCTCTAAACAGACTCCTGTTTAGTGATTCCCACCTAGTCACTCACTGAAGAGCAGGGAGTCATTTTACTGTTTGTTCTTCCCACTAGTGTGTAAGCTCCACGAGGGTATGGGAATTGGCTTTGTTTACAGACAATGGCCAGAACCTAAGGCAGTATCTGACACATGGCTATCACTCATTTTGAGTTTATCGCCACTACCACTGACTCAGTTCCGGCCTTTATCCTCTTATCCTCCTTTGGCTGGATCATTCTTTCAGTCTCTCTCCTAACTGGTCTTCCTGGTTTTAATTTCTCATCCTGGCAGGCTCTCTTCCATGCTGCTACTACCATGATTTTTTTTCCCAAACACTCATCTCTGATGTCATTCTCCTGATGCTAATGCACAGCAGATCCATAGAGGATAAAATGCAAACATCTCAGATGGCACAGAAGGCCCTGCACCACCTGGCTCCTCCTAGTGCGCCCTTTCCCACACAAACCTACATTCGAAGCGCTTCTAACTGCTTGCGGTTGCCTCACACACCATACTGTTTCACACTTCCACTGCTATTTTTAGGGTAGAACATGCAGGAAGAGAGTCTGGAAATTCTTTGAGAATTACTCAAATTCTAGAATGGCACAAGCAGGTACCATGCAAAATGTTTACATACCCATGAATCAGAATGCTCTGAACTTTAACCTTCACTTTGTATCTCCTTCTATAATAACAGGAGTATTTTCCAAAAATGTTTTACTTAACTAAGTTGGTACCCAATTTCCTCCTGATTCTTCTGTCAGATGTGAGCAGGCCTGCTATAGTGGATACCAGTAGGTAAACACTAGGAGAGGGAACAGTGGAGAACTGGATGGAGCCACATGGTAATTCTGCCACGCCATTTCCCTCATCTTCTTTCAGGCTTAGGTTAGCTCATTTTATCACGAGTATACACAAGCTACTGTTACTAGTCTCCCAGCAAGACATAGTAACATAGGACAAGATCCAAGGGTCTCCTTTCTGAAAAAGAACCAGTTCTCAGTCTGAAATTAGAATATGGTCAGATTGTAAAACTTACTGCTTTATTTAAAAAAATCAGGCTGGGCACGGTGGCTCATGCTTATAATCCCACCACTTTGGGAGGCCAAGGTGGGAGGACTGCTTAGCCCAGATGTTTGAGACCAGCCAAGGCAACAAAGTGAGATCCTATCTCTACCAAAAAGTTAAAAAAAAAAAAAAAAAAAAAAGCCAGGCATGGTGGCATGCACCTGTAGTCTCAGCTGCTCAGGAGGCTGAGGTGGGAAGACTGCTTGAACCTGAGAGGTCACGGCTGCAGTGATCTGTGATCATGCCACTGCACTCTAGCCTGGGCAACAGACTGAGACCCTGTTTCAAGAAAATAAATAAAAATAATTGTGTCAAGAAATTTTATACATACATGTATATTTATATATAAATATAACTCATTAATATCTGGAAAAATTAACCATAGCCAATAACAAATTAAACTTATTCAGTATTAATTTGGAGGGATAACTAAAATTATCCTAGAAATTGTTTTATTTATGAATGGAGAATGGGTGTGTCCCACTGTCTGGACTATGTACCATCTATAGCCTTCTCTCTGGTGACCACCAATCATCATTCAAGAATTACCTTGAGGAGAGCTGGTCACCTTCTCCTTTTTGTCATGAATGTACCCAATAATTCATCTCTATTTTTGTACTTTTCACATTGTAACCATAGTATTTGTTTACCTACCTGTTTCCACTACCAGACTTCTTAAGAGTAAAGACAGTATATTAATTCTACCTGCATCTAACCAGGATCTGGCATTGAGTAGGATGCTTAAATTGATGATAGCTGATCTTAACTCTTTGGATTGTTGTTTTAAAGATTAATGCTATGTAATTTTAGAAACTTTCAATCATTCTACAAAAGAGACAGATTCCTCCCCATTTGGGCTCCATGTATCTTATAGAGAAGACATTTACTGCATATTTCACATGGATTCATTCAACAAATATCTGTTGATCACTTACTGAGTGCTAGCCATTGTCAGAGGCTCAGAATACATGGTGAGAAGGGCATCCTACAAGAGAGGACTCTGATGTCAACATTACAGGGCCCAGCACTGTGCTGACTAAAGAGACACTCATGTATCTATAACAAACAGAAGCGTGAAACATTTTTTAAAAACAAAAACCAAGACCTAACTCTACTTTATATTCATCTATGAAAAGAAAGTCAACTGGTTCTGGGAGCACCCAGGTAGGAATATGCACATGAAGTCTCCAGTGAGACACGTATGGAACAATATGAACTACACTCCCATAGTCTAGACTACACCTTGATTTTCACGGCTCAAAAACTGTAAGAGACTGGGAATAAGCCAGTTTAAGAGACCACCAAAATAATATGCTACATCTGTAAGAAATCTGACATTTCTCCCCTGTGTCATGAAAGATAATCTCTTTAATGGCTGTTTAAACCATCTCAAATGAGTAGTGTTACATGGTCTACTTATTTCACTATCACACCCTAGTTTTTTTTACAATATTACAATATTATTATTTTTATTATTATTTTAAAGAGACTGGGTCTCATTTCATTGTCCAGGTTGGGATTACAGGCATGAGCCACTGTGCCTGGTGCACAATTCTTGTGTTCTTCTAATAAATAGAGGTAATTAATACATGAACACATCAATCAGATGTGTATTAATCTTTACTATGAAAAATTTTAAAAATACATTTGTACACTGTTGCCTTTCCTTGATTTTCACTCCTCAGTTTCCTCTCAGTTTTACTATTTTGAGCTCTGATCCTAAGATCCACACAAAAGTCTGTTTTTCTGTATATATTACTTCTTGAATTAGAGTTTAAAAACTATCACGTTTACAGATGAAATCTCAGTAGCTTCAGTACTTAAATTCCAAACTGCATTTCTCTCTTTCTCCACCAATTTGTTATTGTCTTACTTTCAATTTGTGATTTGCTCATTTTATAACGTATGTTTCACCTTTTACTGTGTCACGGGTAGACTTTATTTTTCCACTAATTGAAGTTACTCCAGCAGCCAGGAAAAGTAAAATGTGACAACAGATCCCTAACTGTAGGTTAGTTATTTTTATGTTTATGACCTTGCCCCTGAAAATGGTACATGCCTATAGTTTGAACTAAGCAAGGCATAACAAATGAGACAGGGCAAAGGGCTTCATAATTATTTATATGATCTTAGGGTGATATCGAGGTTACAGAAAAGCAAGAGCACTTGAATTAAAAATGATGTCCTTCATGTAAGCTATTGTAAGTTCCTGACCCATCAGCAACAGGACACGAGGCTTGAGTTGCCTTCCACTAGTAAGGCTCTGCGTCAATCCATCTCCACTTTAAGCCCAATCACTGGTGTGACCAACAGAATGAGCACACAAGACAGCTATAAGAAGGCAGACCTGATACTTCGTGGAAGACAGGAAACGTCAAGAGCCTAGAGTCTGACTCATACTTCCCTAGTGACACTTTACCTGAAAAACTTGGCTATGCTTAGAATATGCTTTTACAATTTTAGTCTTTAAAAAATCATGAGCAGCAGGGACAGCAAAATGTGGAATAAAAGTCCAGTCTTGGTCTACTTTGGCTGCTAGCAAGGTTGAATAAAACGTATGCCCAGCCACTGTGGCGAACATTTTTGGTCTTATTCACGGCCCTATTTCGTTTTCATACTTGTTTTCTCAGTTCTTCATTCTACTTGTTCTTTGTGCTACTCTACTACGTATTTTTGGACCCTTAATAACAGCTGTCTAAAATGCATTCCAGGGAAAGGTAAGATTTAAATAAATAGTATTATGACCAGTCTCCTGAAGGGAAAATTACTTACTTGATGCACAACAAAACCATAAAAGGAACAGGAAATACAATTCAAATAACCTTCATAGGGACTAGAGGTGAACAAATTTCAGAAGATGTTAAATAGTCTTTGACAAAAGCATTTTGTCTCAGTGCTTTGAATCTATGAATAAAAGATTCAGAAGACCATATGGGAAAGAGAAGATCAAAAAAGATGTAGTACTCGACAAAAATGAGACAAACAGTTCCCTCTGGTATCCCTATAAATTATACAGGAAGCGTGACTTCTGTTTAAGCCCATCCCACAACAGGTGTTCCAAGTAGGCCAAGTAGAAATCAGAATAGAAAGGTTTTCTAATATTTCAAGCGACGTTTGAAGGAAGGAAAGCAACTGAGATGCAAACAACAAGAGACTCTCTTCCTAAATATCCTGCCACAAATATAGGATCCTATTAGGGCAAAGGGTTGGCCTTGAAATAGATGGGCTCCTGGGAACTACCTGTGTCCATGGTCTATAAAATGCTGTTGCCTCCCTCATTTATATTCTTCTAAAACCCTCCAAAGGTGAAGAAATGGAAAGAAAATTTTAAAAAGTTTAAAATTAAAAGGGAAAGGCACAATTTCTGCTAGAATTGCATAAAAGCATCTACATCTTATGCTTGTAAATAAAGCAGATGCCGGTAAGACGCAAGAAAAAGAAAGTTTTTGTACTTGTTTCCTGTGAGACTGGGCAAGCATTAACATGGGACTAAGCTTACACCATGTCTCTGTAATAAGAGACATGGTGGGATACAAAACCTTTGACTTTCATAATTATAAATAGTTTTGTTTGATGCGTACAATTTAATTTTGTACATTATTTAATATTTTAAATGCTTTAAAAAGCCTATGTAAAAATTTACTTTTTTAAACCTAAATTTGTAATTAAACATTTATTCTCCCAATCATTTACACGAACAGTTCTTTGCTACTCATATAAAGGTAGTATCACATCTGGTGTGTGTCTAAAGAATGATACTCACTTTCTGTCTTCTGATTATCCAAAGTAAAGATTTTTAATTTTTATAAAGTTCCTTAAATTCCCCCCTCCAAATTTATTTATAAGTGTGAAAATAAAGAACACAATATACTTGTTACATTTCTGGTTTGCTTTTTGAAAAAGAAAGGTCTCTCTCTGTAACAGCATTTCCAGCTCTTGATTCATGGACAAGCAACATGAATAGCTGTTTTAGTGCAGAAGGAGGAATGAATTTACATGTGGGACAGTCCACAGAGCCAGGCTTATTAATAACTGTCCTCAAAAAAGAGTAGACCCATAAGGAAACAGACAATATTCTGCATAGCATATACTATGTTTCCATGTAGTAAGACATCTGAAACCTAGAAAAGTGGTTCTAGAATGCTTTAAGTCCTTCTGAAAACTCACGGATCCCTAATTCGTCCCATATCCCCTTACCCACCATTCTGGTTTCCTACTCTTTTTTATCACCCACATGTTCTTAACTACTACTATAGGGGAATGAAACAGAAAAAAGCCTAACAGGATGAATAAAAAGAAATGATGATAATAAAGGGAAAGGGTAAAGTGTCTTAAAACAGAATTCTTGGTAAACAGTGCATGATACATAAACACTGATCAGGAGTTGAACAGGTACACTTCTAGGCAAACAGACAAGATAGGTGGTTGGTCAAGACTGCCTTACATTCTAGCTTTAATGTCCAGGCTTGTTTCGAGAAACATGAATCCAAAAACAAATGATAGTTTACAACATAAGAGAGGAGGTGGTTGAGTAACTTAATCTTTCTTTCTCTTCTTTTTCTCCCTGTCCCATTCATTGCCTTGAATGAACATCATTGATAGGAAAGGTATTACAGAGTATGTGGAGCATATTATGCAAATTCATAATCTCTACACTGTAAAAATTAGAGCTAATAAATGGTGTTTATTTATATTTTCAAAAAGAATACTTATCACTCAGATTTTAATAAATATAACCATACCAATTTTATAAACATTGAAATAAATTATGGTTAATTTTTAAAATACAATTTCAGTCAGAAAATTAAGATCTAAATCACCTAACATTTTAAAAACTGTTATGCAACATTAAAACATGTACAATCAAAAACAGTATAACAAACACTCTTTGTATTTATTACCCAGCTTCAACAAGAAAGTGAACATGTGGTTAAACTTATTTCATCCATATCTTTATTCCACACTACATTGTCTACATTACTGGATTATTTTGAAGCAAACTCAAGACACCTTATTACTTTAGTAATAAATACTTTAAATGTATCTCTAAATATAGATACTTAAACAAAGAACATAACCACAATGATATTATTACAACAAAAATTAGCAGTAAAATTCTCAGTATCAACAAGTTTCTAGTCAGTATTCACATTCCCTCTTCAATTTAAAAACAGTTGGGTGGTTTAAATCAGGACCAAAACAAGGTCCATATGTTACATTTGGTTGCTATGTCTCTAAAAATCTTTTGATACATAGTTTTACTTCCCCCTCTCTTCTTTTTCCTATTTGAAATAATTTCATTTGCTCTGTAGAATTCCAGCCTGGTTCTAATGAATGTATCAGCACAGCATCAACTGCCATATTCCTGTCTTCTGTATTCCCCATGAACTGGTATTAATATCTAGATGTTTAAGTAATTTTAGGGCAAGAACATGTCATGGGTGACGTTATATACTTCTCATTGCATCACATCTGGTTACCGTGATTTCTGGCTGTCTCCCTTTTTGTGATATTAACATAAGGTAGATCGGTGGGTTCATGTCCTGTCAGCCCAATCTATTCACTGTAAAATTTCCCACTACCTTTTCAGCTGATGATTTTAGTAGCCATTGGTGAGCACTGGTTTGCCACTATTTTGTTAGTGGTTGCAAAGTTCAACCAAGTTAACTTATAGACTTATTCTGATTAAACTACTTCATTCAATAATATAATTTCTCCCTTTGTTTTACGTTCATAAGAAATATGATATAATAGTATTTCACTTGCCATTTACAAATGTCTTTACTGAAAAGTATTTTGCTAATGTTGTTCAGAAAGCAGATATACTTCCACATTTTGTACTCTGAACCATTAGTTCTCGTAGTCTGGTTGATAATTTTACTTGAATTTTCTCTGTGGCTGAAATAGTTCCATTATTGATAATGTAACTAAATCTGTGAAGTAGATCAATCTTTAATTGACTTAGACTGAAGCAAAGACTACACATCACAGGATTCTAAAATAATTAGCTATTATTTATTTTTCTCCAAAAAAAAAAAAAAAGTCTAGAAGAAATATACACACCCTCCCCACCCAAGACATTCCTCCTTGGATTATAAGCAGCTTATTAATACAAACCAAACATTCTGACAGTGGTTAAAATGTGCGTAATTATTTAATGGGATTTTTTTTTTTTTTTCGCTGTGAAAATCTGTAGTCTACACACTTCTTCCTTCTTCGGTTTTAGAGTGTTTTCCTCCTATTTAATTGTGGAATAACACAAGAGCAGCATAGAAAAAATCTATGCGAAGCCAGATTAGATTGATTTGATATTAAATAGATGGTGACGCCTCAGGGAAGATAGCTATAATAACAATTCAGAACAATACAAAGTCTGGCAAACCTGTCAAGTGTGTCCCCCACCCCCATCCCTAGGCAGATATGCTATGTAAATTTTTATGACAAGCTGATTAACTGCTGAAAACGCACTAATGAATGAGCCTCACTTTTAGGTAGATAATCACATTTTCAGTTTCTTTTCCCACACATCACTGGATTAGAGCTGTCTAGGGTAGTTCTCTGAAGGGTTAAGGAAACACCTCGTCACATATATTGCTCTTGTTGCTCTGTGCCCTTAACCTGCCAAATGGTAATGAGAATGAGAGTTTACCACCAACCTTCCTTTATTTCATCATGAATTCTAAAGTGATTAGATGAAGGAATGACAAAAAATTTCCCCTAAAATAATTAACTGCGCAAAGTACATTAGTGGCAATATGCAATACATTTTTTAAAGTTGTTTTCTAGAGTTGCTGAATTAATATTGATATGGCCTCTTGTAACATGTTTATGATGACGAGGAATAGAAGAAATATCAGACGCTTTAGAGTTTCCAGATAGGAAAGACAAAACAGTGGTAGCAAAGGTGAGGCTGGAGACGAGGGCTTTCACAGCTGCAAATACAATTTTTATTTAGATAGTGTGTATTTGGAGGGGTAGAATGGCAAGAAGGAGGCACATGAAGTAGTCAAGTCTTCCCACCCACTTGACACTGCAATGGAAAACCTAGAGAAAAACACTATCTTTAAGGGAAAATATCATCCTCATGCTAGATTCAGGAGTACAATAAATAAAACCAAATCAAACTAAAACATACCACCACCGCCAAGACCAGAAATGAAACCCTACTGAATAGTAAGAAGATAACATGCACAAAACATTTACTCTCAAACTGCCAATTATGTAATAGGTGTTTAATGGCTACTGTTCTCCTCCTACATTACAATTATAAAGAGGTATTTTTACCTAAGGATATGACAATCAAAGATACCAAGGTAAGGCCTCCTGGGACAGAGCTACGACAGCCAGTGCAACCTCATCAATAGCATTCTTCACAAAATTAAGAATAATACAATATATGCATATATTTTATGCTGCTAGAAAGACACTTCATCCTCTGGTTAGTTAAAGCACAATGGTCCCTTCCTAATAGAATGGAAATTTCTAAGTGTGTATCTCTGTATCTCAAGAAAACAGCAAAAGCTAAGTATTTAGTGAATGAATTTAGAAAACATATCATAAATGTTTGCAGAAAAATATAAATGCAAAGTCACTAAAGAAAATGTGGAAATAGAAACTGAGAGTAATGTTAGTATCATCTGTTGGGCGTTCACCTATCCTAACTGGCAGGTTTGGATAATTTGGATTATATAATATATAGAAGGTTATTTCTTCTACATACTTGTAACTGTACTAAAATATTCATTATAAAAATAGATAAATACAGTGCACTTTGTTCTACAATGTACTAGGACCTGTACTATTTTAAGAAATATATCCCAGAGGTATTTTAGCTTTGAAAAACCAATAATAGAACCAAAAATACAAGTCAAATTACTCAATAGAAAGATGAGCAAGTAACATGAACAATAGAGGCCACTCAAATGGACCACAGCATATGAAAATATAATCAATCCCAACAGTAATTGAGAAACTGCAAAGTTAAATGAGATAATACTAGTTTGGCAAAAATTGAAGAGCCTGTTCAATATTAAATATTGGCAGAAAGAAAGAAGGAAAGAAAGACAAAATGAAGCTGGAACTTTTTTACACTGCTCATGAGGGTGCAACTGTTGAGCTACTTCAGAAAGCAAACCAGCAAGATCTAGAAAAATTAAAATGTACATTATGATCCAAATAGTCTACTTCTCATTATATATTTTCCAGAATCTTACACATGTGAACCAGGAGATAAGTTCAAAAAGGTTCACTTATGATATTTTAAAACTTCAACAGCAGATTGGCTAAACAGTTTAATGTCTGTGATAAAAATATACAAGAGCACTTAAAAAATTAGGAACTAGATTTACACACATCAATGTAGCTAAATCTGAAACAGAAAAAATCAAGGTGCACAATGACACATAAACTATACCTACCATCTATGATGTAATTAAAAAAAGCAACACAAAATATTGGTTACACAGGTATTAAAACATACATATATAATGAATAAGTACTATATATGTATTGATATAAAAGTATACAAAGTAAGTTGAAATATTACACACTAGTGGCTAGCTATGGGGAAGAGAAAATGTGGGAGAGGGAACTTTAATTTTTTAATAAAAACTGAATTTTTAATAATTTTTCATTCTGGGATGTTAGCACTTAAATTTTTATCATTCTCTGTACTTAAAATTTTTAAAATTTCTCAAAATAAAGAAGATTTAAAACACAGATAAAGGGAAAATAATAACAGTAATAAGAAAATACGGCCGGGTGCGGTGGCTCAGGCCTGTAATCCCAGCACTTTGGGAGGCCGAGGCGGGTGGATCACGAGGTCAAGAGATCAAGACCATCTGGTCAACACGGTGAAACCCCGTCTCTACTAAAAATACAAAAAATTAGCTGGGCATGGTGGCACGTGCCTGTAATCCCAGCTACTCAGGAGGCTGAGGCAGGA
Organism: Callithrix jacchus; assembly: GCF_049354715.1. Lineage (NCBI taxonomy): Eukaryota > Metazoa > Chordata > Mammalia > Primates > Cebidae > Callithrix > Callithrix jacchus. The sequence continues at coordinate 71,306,132 of NC_133507.1, forward strand.
GAATTGCCTGAACCCAGGAAATGGAGGTTGCCGTGAGCTGAGATCGCGCCATTGCACTCCAGCCTGGGTAACAAGAGCGAAACTCCGTCTCAAAAAAAAAAAAAAAAAGAAGAAAATACAGGATTTAAGAGCATTTCTGCTTTTTTGAGATAGTAAAGGTAATTACTAATTCCTATAAAATGGTGAAGGCGGCCGGGTGTGGGGGCTCACGCCTGTAATCTCAGCACTTTGGGAGGCCGAGGCGGGTGGATCATGAGGTCAAGATCGAGACCATCCTGATCAACATGGTGAAACCCTGTCTCTACCAAAAATACAAAAAATTAGCTGGGCACGGTGGTGCATGCCTGTAATCCCAGCTACTCAGGAGGCTGAGGCAGGAGAATTGCCTGAACCCAGGAGGTGGAGGTTGTGGTGAGCCGAGCTCGCGCCATTGCATTCCAGCCTGGGTAACAAGAGCGAAACTCCGCCTCAAAATAAAAAACAAAAACAAAAAAAACGGTGAAGGCAAGTTTGTTCAAGCCTCTTGAAATATTCTGTATAAACTATTGAAGTACTTTATTAATATGTACACATAATTTAAAAAACTAATGATGAAGAGTAAGGACTAACATAATTCTTACTTTGATTCAATAATTCAATACTGTTAAATAACCATTATTAATTATAGAATACAAACTGTAAAAAATTACAGAAAATGATATTTTAACTAAAATTGTTCTTTAAAAGATAATAAAACAATGGCATGGTATACATATTTTAAATGTATGAGCCTCTCAATCTTAAAAAGTGTTAAAAAAAAATTAATACAGCTGAGGTGCCTCCATTTTAACCACAAATATTCAAATAGTCTTAATCTGAAACATTGATGCTATTAACCTGATCTTTTTGTGGTTCTTCCTAACCACATTATCCATTTAACATTTAAAATGCTCACGCTAATGTAATACAGGTAATATATTTTGGAATACTTATTCACTGTGATTAAAATATTTGTAGTACAACATTCTAGGTTCATAAACGATTCAATTACATATAAAAGGTATCTTGTTTAAAATCCAAATTCTACATAGTGACATTTTTAGCTTAAAATAGGTTAGCTTACTGCAATACTGGTTGAAATACCTTGGAGTCACATGTCCTAGGGAAGACTTAGTTATACTAATTTAACTCACAAGTATAGAGATACTTGTCATTTGAATTTGTATGTCCCAGGTGAAATTGGCTTGTGAGTGGAATGGCGATGAGATATCATAATTAAAGATGTCTTCTGGAAGAACTGTGGTTGAGCAAACTGCTCCCTCAGATAAACAACTTCTGTAGAGCTGCAGGTCAGCTTTGACTAATTTGGTATATTTCAGATGAGGAACTCTTTACTGTGTTTACAACAGGAGTTGCATCACAAAAATGCAATGTTACCAAATTTGCTCATAAGCGCATCAATTTAATACATATTCATCACAGAGATCCCAAGGGTTTCTTGTAATTATATTCAAATATTAAATAGTTTATTCTTCATTTAGTCTGAATTAGAAATGAAGTTAGGGAGCTTTAGAATATTTGACCATTAAGAGAGTCACTAGTGAACAAATACACTAGAAATTAAGACTAAATCATTACAGACAACTAACTCACCAATAAACAAGCATTTACTAAAACAGAAAGCAAAGGAGAAAGGAAAGAAGGGAAGCCCACAGGAGAGAGTAGGAGGATGGGTGGGCAGGCCAAGGGCAATCTCCCTTTGCTTCCACCTCCCTCAGCTTAAGAATGTGTAGAGCAAAACTCTTGATACTTTTTTCCTCTTAAAACTCAATACCCAGCAGCACTATTCACAATAGCCAAAAAGTGAAAACGACCCAAATGTACAACTAATGAATAATAAACAAAATGTGGCATATCTATATGATGAAATATTATTTGGAAATAAAAAAGATCAAGTACTAATACATGCTACAATATGGGGAAACCTTGAAAATTTCATGCAAAGTGAAAGATGCCAGAAACAAAACAGCACATATTGTAATAATATCATTTATTAGAAATGTTGAGAATAGGCAAATCCATAGATGCATATAGGAGATTAGTGTGGGTTTCATGGGCTGAGGAAAAGGAAAAATAGGGGAGGATGGAGGAGTTTTTTTTTTTTTTTTGAATGATAAAAATGTGTTAAAATTAAGTAGTGATGGTTGCACATCTCTGAATATACTTAAAAACACTGAACTGTACACATATTTTATGGCATGTGAAATATATCTCAATAAAATAATTATTTTATAAAAAAGCACTTTCAGTCATGTTTTGCCTGGTGAGAGCACTGAAGGTCAAAGGGACAGAACTTTCGCAAACATCCTCCTAAAGTGGTAAATTTCCTAAGTAATAAATTGTCAAAATACAAACATTCAATCTAGTCAAAGATTCTTCATTTTTTAAAGAATACATTATTTGAAGAGATTTATTTCTCAAGGACTTAGAAATATTCACTGAAGAAAAGAGTTGAACCACAAAAAGGCCTTTTATGCTAATGTCAGCTCTGAAACATTTTTAGGCTTTTTAGTAATATCAACTGAAACCTGATGGGCATCAGCAGATGAAGCAATCAAGTGTAAAAAATAAAAAATCTGAATGGCAGTGGGGAATCAAATCTTTTCATTAAAAAAATAGCAGTTCTTTTCTTAAGTGGTGGTAAGAACACTATTTGTCAAGACTGCATGACCTTTTTGAAATCATAAAGAATTCTGTTTTAGCAGGGCATTAAGCTAACTGAAAAAGAACAGATAATCTTAGGAAGACTGTGAAGTCCTTTAATTTCAACATTGCCACCCATTTTCCTAATACCAGCAGTAGCTAGCCAAAGAATGAACAATGTGAAGGGACCAACTGATTCTGAACAAGATAATCAAATTTCAAAATCATGTGCAGAAAGCAAAAACGAAAATTTAAACTGTGCTTTACTTCCAAAAGTTGCCATTAATATTTTCTACAATTATTAAAAGGTCCACTTTGTAAATATATAGTTTTTACTTCAATATAAATAGAAACTTAGGGCTTTGTTTTAGTAAGGAGACAAACTATGATTTGGAAAATCAAGTATCTGGAACCAATTTACGACTCTACAAAGAAATAAACTTTCTCTTTCACCATTTACAACTCATTTAGAAGTAAATAAGAAACAAAGAATAGATAACCAGGAGGAGTTTCTGGGAAACAATAACATTCCAAGTCTGTTATCAAGAATAGTTTTGAAATTCTTTATTATAAAATTTCACAGACAGTTTCTAGAATTCTAAGAGGATCATATTTCATTTAAGAAATTTTCAATTCTAACTATATGCTTTTAATACTTCTAGGTTTTATTTTTAAAATTTTTTGTAGAGACAGGGTCTCACTATGTTGGCCAGGCTAGTTTCAAACTCCTGGCCTAAAGTGATCCTCCTGCTTTGGCCTCCCAAAGTGCTAGGACTATAGGCATGAACCACTGTGCCTGGCCTATCCTTCCAGTCTTGTTACACAACAAGCTGAACCACAAGTGTAACTTCTCTGCTTGTGTGAAATGTGAATACAGGCCATACACTGTACACCTGAATACTGAATTCATCTTGCAGTATTTCTCCCAGCTGAGTCTTCCACGAGTGTGCACTTGCTATGAGAAGGCTGCACTGGTCTCTAGCCTGCTAAGTTAGCTTCCCTAGGCCATAAGCTATTCACCCCTTGAGAATTCCGCTGGCATGGAGAAACCATTAAAGTTGTTTAAAGATTTGGTGTATGTGCTTGGCTGAGGAGCCAATGGGGCAAAGCCACCATATGTAGCATTATGACTGAACTCCTCTAAGTCAGAATCTTGGCCTGGCAGAACCATACGGGAGTGCCATGGGCCCTTGGTTGGCCTCGAATTGCTGGTCCCCTGCTGTCCCCGCCAGCAGGCCCCTGGTGCAGAGAGCCCCTCATCTTGAGAAACAAAGTGTGGCCGGAAAGGCGGTTGCCTCCTTGCCCATCACACAACGCATGTTGGGAACCTGGTACTAAACCATTCATAGATGACCTGTTTCTGGGTTGGGTTTCATATGTAGCAGAGCAGCTCCCAAGCTGTGATCTATTGAAAGTCAGCCCTCAACACAAGGGTTTGTAAAAAAAAAAAAAAACCAGAACATATAAAAATATAAGAAACAAACAAGCAAAAAAAAAAAAAAAAATCAAAAAATGTTTAAAGAATACCCTGGCATATCAAAATAGGACTTTAGAAACAAGATAAAAAGTCACCTGTGGGGAGTTACCTCAGACTTAAATTAAAAAAAATTTTTTTTGAAGAGAAAGAAATATGGCAAACTTTTAAAAGTGGTTGTCTTTTTATGGGGGGTTCATGAAAATGTTCTCTATGTCAATTGTGGTGGTGGTGGTCGTCACACAACTATATCCCAAAAGTGCTAGTAAAGGATTGTGAAACTACGCTACTAAGGGTTAAATTTCATGGTAAATTACACTTCAATAAAGTTGACTTAAAATGTATAGTAGTTATCTCTAAATGGTAGAATCATGAATTTTTCTCTTTATACTTTTCTGAACTTTACAATTTGTCTAAAAGGAACATCATTTAACTCCACAATCAATAAAATACAGAGTAAGAATATGGTCTTGTCCACACCCGTGCCTGCTTTAGTGTCCTTGGAGTGTAGGTATAAGGGGAAGTCCTAGGGGGAGCAGATGGGTACAGAATCCAAGTGGGCCCTGCAGTGTGGGCTACTGGACCCTTTTACTCTCGCTCTATCCAGTGAAATCTCAACCCAACTAATGTGAGAATGATACCCCATCCATGACATTGCAGGGAATAAAAGAACAAGTCCCGTGCATCAAAATTTGGATTTGAAGGATGTTGCCTATGGAGACATGAGATTTAAAGGACGTATTTCCCTCTGAGGATTCTGTGCTGTGAGATTTCCTGAGATGAGCTCTACATATCCCAGCATATCCTGGGAGTCATTTCTGTTGCTAAGATGTGTACACTATGCACCTGCACAATGACAGGCAACACAGGCCATCTGACATCTCAGCACCTCTTGCCATCCATTACTAAAAGTCTCTGCAGACAGAAATAGTCATGGCAGGCTGACTGCTTAGTGGACCTAAAACTATCCATCTACATATGCTAACTATTGTCCTGGAGCCAAGCTGTAGTGTCAGAAGTGGCCCCCTGGAGAATTACTTTTAGTTAAGGTGCTATTCCATCCATGTATATTCCACTTAACAATGGAAGAAACAGCCCTATGAGCCTGTTTTTGTAATTTACTGGAAAGAGACCACTGAGGACACTACTTGCCTCATCATACAGTGGTACGTTAATGCGGACACATGGGAGAAACCACTTAAGCCTCAGTGCCAGGAACAGCGGATCCTCCTGGGCAGCCTAGTTTGTTTTTCTCTTACAGACATGTGAATTATGGAACTCACTAGTGTTTCTGTCTTTAGCATGGCTAACAGGTCACTCAGAGTGAACATGGCATGGAATGTTGCAAGATACATTTTGTGTACTATTTTAACTTGGCTTTATCTGATTTTTCTATATTTTATCTTCTTTTCACTCTAATTTCCTAACTTCATTTTTAGTTTTTGTAATTTGGAAGGTCTTTCAAATACTTTTAGATGAAATGTTAAATGCAGAAGTAACTACAGCATACTCAGAACAAATGCAGAAAAGCTTTTTCTTCCCTATTAACTGATTCCTTTCAACGAGGTGAAATATAACTATACTCTACTTAACAATAAATGCAGATAATCCATAACTTCTTTATCAATTCATTCCAAAACCAAACTTCAATGAGGTGAAATACTAAATAACAGATAATATTATCTGCATAGATAACCTTAGTGTACTTGGTACAAATGAAGAAAGGCTAAAACTACTTTATTAAATGAGGCCATAACCCACCTTCAGGGCTTTTCAAGATTGCAGGGATTATTTCTGGTCTGATATATCATCTCTTCATACAAACTTCATCAGCTCCAGATTAAAGTTCATTATAAATATGTTGATAGTACTAATTTTATTAAATTTTTTTTAGAAGCAAATAAAACCAATGGGAAAGTCATCAGAAATGAGATTTTTACCTTGTCTGGAAGACTACTACTTCCAAAGAGTCATGAATAGCAAAACTATGGAATTTTATCTTTAGATTTCTAAAACATTCTCAACAAGGCATACTACAAATAAACTGCCAATGATTATGATGTAGTTCACACTTTAGGAGACTTCCTGGTAGGTACAAAAATATGCAGAGGACTAGTTTCTACCTATAAAATGGAAATGTCTTCTGGCAAGGCTAAAAGTGAATCTTTGATCCTACAAGTGTAAGGGAACCGAACTGCTCACTATTAGAGCCACTCATTCAGGGAAGAGGATTCCACAGTTGATCTTCCACAAGAGAAGCATCATGAAACAGGTATTAAACAGGACCTCGTGCCACTGCTGCATCCTTCTTCACAGGGTGAGGCCAACGATGGCAAAAGCTTTGGAGAGGTGAAAAGGTAAATAAAAACAAATGCTTTCCATTTTCCTTTGAGTCATTAGTGTCATCTTTGGATGAGGAAAAGAAAGAAAATCTTAGAGATCACCTTACCAACTCTGCCATAGGAGCCAAATCCAACACTGTGAAAGGTAACTAGTGATCAAATCCCCCATTTTGCTGATTAAACTCATTTCATGCAAGAACAAACTGAATCAAACAGCAGCTTAATGGCCAAAAGAAGCAATTCCACTTTTAATTGGTATTTTTTAGCAAATTGGAAATGGAAGACAGGAAAGGGGGCATGGGTCTGAGAGCTAATTTCTGTTCTTCTGTATCCCTTAGATTCTGGTTCTGAGACTGACAATTGGCAGGCACTGGAGATGGGGATCTCTCAAGTGACACAATAAAAAACCTTAGCTCCCCTTTCTAACAGGCCCCTTTCTAACAGAGCTCCTTGCTCTGGTGGTCACAGAGCAGAGAAACTGCACCAATAGTCTTGTTAAGGTCTTTTGAAAAGTACGCCGAAAGTGTGAAGAGGGCAGATATGAGATGGGGAGATAGAAACCCAACAATACCAAGTGGATAACCTAATGGCAAAGCACCTTTACTTGATGTGCCTAAAGCATCCTGGACTTAAGGTTCATTATCCATTCAATGATCATCTGGCTGGGTGCCCACTTGCTGAGTGCCAGGCACTGTGCCAGGGCTTTGGGGATGGAATGGGCCTTACTACCTGTTCAGCAGCTAACACACGCACAGGGAAACAGTGATGGGAATTCAGATGAAGGAGGTGACTTTTCCTGAGAAACTTGAGAAAGGCTGTAAAGAAGGGTAAGCATTTAGGTGGGACATGAAGAATACATGGGAATTCAACATGAGAAGAAAGTAGGGCAAGCCAAGTGGATCAATTACCATCCCAACCGCAGCTTAGAGATCACTGAATGAAGAAATCCACCTTACTGATAACCCGTAAAATTTCATAATATATTCCTACCTGGCTGTCTGGCCTCTTTATTCTGTTTCACACACGGTACTCTCAAGAAAGAAAAACTGCTTCCAATAACCACCACCACCAATAATAACAACTTTCAGTAGGTCTCCTTGAAAGATCTAATAAAGTTCTTCACAATTAAATGTCAGCTTCACCTTTCAAATTTCACAAGCCAGTAAGTTCTTTTAGGATACCTCCTAGACACTGAGCCCCTTGGTGGTCCAGGGCAGCTATAATGTGGGATCATGTATGCCTTTGTGCACATTCTCCTCCTTTCCCTGGTCAACCCCACTCCCATTTCTGCATGACCCATTCGTTCACCCAACAATCACTGTTGGAGCCACAGTCACATGCCAGGCACAGTGACAGGCACTGAGAACCAGACAGGAACCACAAAAGAAATCACTGACAGAAACTACTGCTCACAGTATATATTTTACTTACAGATTTTTAACAAACTCATGGAATTAGCCAGCTGAATGATATAGCCTTAACATTATTTAACATTTAAAAATTTTTAAGTCCAGAACATAATCTAATAGCTATGCATAGACCAACCACTCCCTCACTGAACAGTTGTTAACATTTTGTTATATTTGCTCCAGACGGCTCTCGAAAAAAATGCTACACATTTGGGGAAAGCCTAATTCCTTGTATTGTCCTCCTTGTTTCCTTTCTAGTGGTTCCACTATCTTAAATTGGTGTCATTCAAAAATATTTCATACTTTTACTTCACATGCATACACTGGCAAACAATACCAAATATTGTTTAATTATTATACAGTATTGCTATATATATTTTTAAAACTGCTAATACATTATATCCTCCTATAGCTTTTCTTCTGCAACTTATAGCTTTCCAAGTCTGTTTTGCAAACATGTCCTTGTTTATACATGTAGATCTTTTTATTTCATTTTAACTGCTTTAGAGTGTACCTTTTAACAGTTTATTTTCCATTTGCATCCTGATGAGTGTATATTCTTTGCAATTTTTTACTTTTGCTAATGAGCATCCTTTGTATCTATTTTACTGTGCATACCTGTCAGACTTCCTCCAATGGTATCCCAGTTCTTGGAGTGTGAAATCTTACTCTTTTGCCCACTGATTCTCTCACTCATGGTCAAATTTTATTTTATGACATGTATTTTAAGACAATTTTTTAGTTTTACAAAATCAGAACTCATTCAAAAATACATGATGAACAAAGCACACCATGAAACTGTCCTTCCTATCCTCTTCAATACATCTCTTCTTATTTCTGTGCTACACTCAGGTGCTATAATCTCACACCTGGATTCCTTAGCTCTAGAGAAGGTATTTGTGTGTGTGGATGGTTGCTTAAATTGATGTTTCTGTGAGAGGATGGGCACTGATAAGTCCTATTCCGTCATCTTACTGACATCACTCATAAATCTGTGTTTTACAGCATCTCACTGTGAGCTCATCTTTAGCGGTGCCATTTTCTCAGCTGGGGACTCCTGAGCACTGTGGATAGTTACATTTGGGCTAAAAACCCACATATGGTAGAAGCCTGGCATTTGCTAATGGCAGACTCCTTCAAGGACATGGCTTAGTGTAGTGATCTTAAGTTCAAACATACCATCTTGAGCACACACAAGGTTTCATTCTTTGGCTCCTATATGGGTATTAAACCCACCTCTGGTATTTACTTTGAGGTTTGACAACTGTTCTCACATCTCCTACAGAGGTAGCTCAAGCTTCTGGCTCTGGTTTTCAGTGCTCTTTCTAGTTTCAATATCTGGAGATTTTCCCTCCTGTTGTGCCATTTCCTCTAGGTATTGGTCTTTATTATAGATATACCAAGTATATCTAGAAGTTTATCAAGAGAATTTCTATTTTAATTTAGTTAGTTATATTGCCAGAATAAGAAGTCCTAGCTAAATTATTTAAAATGTTGATTTATCTTTCTATTATAATATAATTCTCTTCAGAAAAACAAAACAAGTTGGTTCATACCTTTTAGAAATATATAATACCATACTATTGAGTTTGTGAATTGCTATTTTTGGTGCTAAAAATATGGATAATTTCTAAAAAAAAATTATAGAGAACTAAAGCTAATTTTTGTTTTCAGTTTTAACTTCATTAATAAGTTATTTCATTGGGTACTGCAAAGTCTGAGTTAGAAATTTCTAATTTATAATTTTACACCATACTTATAATTCTCTTCTTATTAAAAACCTTCCTGGATATTTATAAAATAATTACATAATTTTATTTTTGTTTTGTAAAGGTTTTGTTGACCTTTATTTATATGCTTTATACATTACTAAACCTATCAATATACACAACTGTTAAGAGTAAGAGATGAAAAATTCATATGACTACAACTTACCAGCCCAATAGTTTAAAGTTCATACCATCAATCAGCTAGAAACAACAGACAGCATTCTATTCACTAAGAATTTTTTTTGCCCATGAATAATACAAGATACTGAAAAGTAGAACAATTATGAGGTTAGAAATAACTGAAAGAAAAGTTATTGCAGGCATGTCTACCTAAGTGTAAGCAGATCAAACTTAAAACTTCAAGCAATGAAAGCATTTTATAGTAGGTTTTATAGAAATAAGTTAATTATTAAGAAAATCTACAGGTAGTATGAGTAGTGATTTAACTATGTGGAACATGTAATTTTTACAGGAATGATGCTTTTAAATACCATGAGGTATTTAAACAAAAAATAACAATCATGATTATGTTTTTATACTAATGTACTCTTTTTGTATTTACTAAATGTGAGTATAGTAAATTATTCCATATAGTAATTAGTTCATGTGAATTCACAGAGTTCTAGAAAACCCAAAGTAAACTGAAGGCATTTTTAAAAGTTAATGCAATCTTATCATTTAGAAATATTTCTTAGTTAAAAAAAAATCAATACCAGGTGTTCAAAGCACCAGCCAATTAGCTTTACCAAATGATTAGCAATTAATCATAACAACATCCATTAACTGGGTGCACATATGAGGAATCTGAAGACAGCACAATAGCTTTTGCTACAAAAGCTTGCCAATGTTACAGAAAACATTTCAAACACAGGACTGAGGGATAGTCAACACTGAAAGAGGCTTCTCAAAATTAGAATACACGGACATTTTTGGTGTCAAATTCTGGAAGGCAAGTTAACAATAACAATACTAACAGAATTGTCTGCTGCATACAGAACAACCTAATAAGGCATGTAACTTGAGTGGGCATAAAGATGGAGCCATTGGCCCTGTACCTGGTGCTGGCGATGCTTGGTGAATCTGCTCCAAGCCTACATCTTTCTAGCTGACTGGCAACAATCTGCCTTTCCACTTCCAGTTCTCGGGTGAGTCGTTGAAACTGAAGCTCCTGTGATTCAAGGAAATAAAAGGCATATAAGGCGCTGAGGTTTGCTGCTCAGGCAGATATATAAATTAATGTACATCACAGGAAACACAGGAACGTACCCATAACATAAAGCTATGGTGTGGCTTTGTGAAAGGCAATTTTTGTATGAAATAAATGACCTATTGATTCCTAGCTTTTTCAAATCTAAAGGCAATAGAATATCAGCCTTTGTTTGGAATAGAAAACATATAGATCTTTATTTGCCTTTTCTCATTTTGGTTCTAACTGAGGTCTTGAAATAGTACTTCTATTATAGTGCCTTATTAAAGTTAAGACTTCTGGAGACCTTACTTTATGTATCTCTATCAGAGGCACAGCAAATTATTTATTTATTCCCAATGGCTAGTTTTTATATTTCTCATACTACATGTCAGCATAGTTAAAAAATATATAAATCCCCATGATCAGAATCACTTTACCATGTTTGACATACAGTCTTTTAAGAAACAAAGATTCCAATGCTACAGAAAGTCTTGCCATATTGATCTATGATATAACCAACAAAAATGTGCTGTGTCCAAAACCAATCCTGTGCCACCGTGCAAAGGGAAAGAAGGAACACAAGAAAGGAAAAAGACTAAGCCATAACATGGAATTTAAAATATATTTAAAAGCTGGAAGATTGTCTACGGAAATTATATTCTTCAATCTATGTTGCAAAATGAAGGCAAACAAGTTCTATGAAAGGAGAAGGTGCTTCAACTTTATTTGTATTTCTCTCATTGTTAGCTTGATGGGATCTTAATACATAGAAAACATGTCATGTTATAAAATATCTAAAGATCAAATATATTCCAAAGGTTTTAAGCCACAAATAGCATCTCAAGCTCCCCTGTGCCATATTATCTCCTTACAAGTCCACTCAAAGCAAACGCTGAACTGTAAGTAGTTTAATGTGATGCCTGCTAGCTCAAAATACCAGACATACGAGTAATAAATGTAGAAACTAACAAGAAATAAAATGACCTAAAATATTATTTATGACTGTATGTATATATCTGTTTGCCATCAAAAATTTTTAAAGCATATAACTCCTTGTGAAATCAGGCAAACGTGCAATTGCTTGGCAACACTGGCTCTGCAAATTGCACAAGATATTCTTAGAATAATTTTAAAGAAACAGTCCCTAAACTCCTTACCACTTTCTGATATTGAGAATCCTTTTCTAATGATCCCAACTGGTGTGAGGGTATTAGACAGGGCCTAGATGAATAATAGCGGGCTCAATAATGCTGTACAGTATGATCATAATAGGTAAGTGGGACAATGCCTGCCTCTGCCTAACAATTCTTAGGCTCTTAATAAATGTTGAGTAACAAAAGACCAGATAGACATAAATTGTTCAGCAGTCAGTACCAGGCTAAGATAACCAATTTGAAAATACTATTATGCTTATCTCACACTTACTCTTTCTTTGCTCTTAAACAGCAAAATTTTTTGTGTGATAGACTTTCATTCATTCCCTTCTTTTACTCACGTGTTATTACATGCATCTTTTCCCATAACACTGGCTGCTAGTATCAAGCTGGGCCAGGAAAGGACTATTCAGGAATCCCCAAGTATTCCCCAAGCCATCATATTACCTTTGTCCTCTGAGTTCAGTGGCTACTAGGGATTGAGGGCTAGAGTACTATCCTCATTCTAGGATGGCCAAAAGTTACCACATCAGGTCTAGCATGGTATGAATATATATTTAAAAATAAGAACATAGAAAAAAAATTCCATTCATAGAAAAAAATTCCACTGTACAGGAAATTTTTACCATGTTTGTGGCTGCCTATGACCTTTTAAACAACCTTTCAAGGAAATGGTTGGGAAAGTTACTGCTTGAAGGCAGAAGTTGGAATTTCCCATAATTCCTTCCCTCAAAAGCAGAGACAGGTAACTTTGGCTCTGCCAAGAAGGTGCACTCATGCCAGCCTGTGATGCAGATGCTGACACTGAGACTCTGACTCTAGCAAACAGGACACTAATTTTCCCTCTCTATTGCTTTCTTGCTGAACTTCCTGCATTAGGTCTCAAGGTCAAGTTTCTGACATGGAAACAACCTCCTGTGTTTGATGGCTGTAACAAGTTTCTTTATCTGATCAACTTTGTGGCACAAATTTGGATACCATTCCTGGGATGTAGTCTCAAGTCTTGTTCTCCAGTACTTGTACCAAATGTGGGAATTCACTAATAATCCCTTAATGAATTTCCTTTTCTGCTTAATTAGCCATGTCAGTTTCTGTATCTTACAACTAGAAACTTTGATTGACATACCCATAGAAACAGTTTACAGTTTTTGAGTTGCTAGGAAAGCCTATGTAGCATGATGTAGCTACACTTTTTATTTAAAAGTAGGGCCATTTCTTTAATATTCTTATGGACTGAGTTAAGTCCATATGAGATCCCAACTGGATGCAGAACCCATACTATTGAACATCACTGACTACTGTTATCAAAACTGTTCTACCTATTATGTGTCCACAACTTCTCACAAGTAGGACTTCATTAAAGTGCCAAAAACAGAATGTCGAGAAGCTATAAAGCACAGAATTTGTAAATGTTACTTAACACCTGTTTACAAACAAAAAATATGCTTTCGTGCAAAATTATTACTATTACCCCTACCGAATGTAAGCTGAACACACACATGTGATTGGCACCAAGATGTATGAGCGGGTATCAAATTTCACAACTCAGTCTCTACTGGCTTCTTTGACTGACTGATGAGGAAGAGAGTATTATGCAGTCATATAAAAACACATCTAATAATTTCCAAAATGACACTCATTAAGATGATAATGCACAGACATCATCTATGAAGTTAAATTCTTTTATTTTACCCTCTACACAAAAAATGTGAAGACTGGTTCTTAAATCAGTATCCCAAACTTGGAATCTAAATTATAGGGGGAGCTCATATTTGTTGTTTTGTGAGAAGAAAAAAGCTAACGTTAAAAGCACTTGCCAGTGATTTAATGTATGAAAATTGCCTCGTAGAGCATAGCAAACAAAACCACACGTGACTTTAGAAAGTCAAGGATACTAATATGCTATAAAAATGGAATCTGTTTACATGTGTTACAAAGCTTTTCTTTATATTTACTTTGTCCCTTTCAAGTAAGTATACTGATAAATATTCTTTGAGAGACAGTTAAGGGAATAGATGAAACTAAAGCTGCACTTTCAGTTGAGCCATACTTGGTAGACAGAGCTACACTGCCTGAGGAAGCCCAGGGAAGAACTGGCTGCCCCATCTGCCAGCAGATGGTTTGTGGTCATTGGCTCCTTCAGGGGTGTCTTGGCTACAGACAGCCCCCTTACCCATGGGCACATCCTCTGAGAAGCTTGCATTCAGGCAGTGATTGAGGTAAGAATATAAAGACCAGACCCAGATTTGCTCCTTTTGGCCTTGGCCAAGGCTCTGTCAGTCTGATTTGGAATTCTCCCTTGCCTAATTCTGCTTTCCCTTCCCCTCTTCTCCACAGGTGTTGATCCCTGACAAATACTACACATGCAAAACTCCATGTCAATGAGAATCCAACCTGAAACGGTCTTTTTATTGTTTCATATAAATTTCTATGATAGATTTCTCTCTTCCAGTTTAAAAATATTGTGAGACACTTCAAAAATACAGAAAATTCTAGACAATAACACAATGAACTGTAAATCTGACCTAGCTATAGAAAATATTTTCCTACATTTGTTTCAGATGTTTTGAGAAGTACAATATTACAATTTTATTTTAAAATACAATAAAATCCCTTGGTTTCTCTTTCCTAGATCCTATTCTCTTTTCTTCCCACCCTAGAAGGAATCGTTACCCTAAATTTGGTACTTACTATTCACAAGTCATATTGCTTTTACTGCAATATGACTTTGAGATTATTAATATCAATACATGTAGATCTAGCTAATCTATTTTCACTGCTCAATAGTATTCCATTGCTATCACATAATGTTTTTATATGTTCTCATCATGAACTCTGGGTTGTTTCCAATTTTATGTAATTACAAACATTCTGTAAAATAAGATTTCTTGTATAAACCATGTTGTGCACATGAAACATAATTCTCCAGAGCTAAGAGACCTAGAAGTGGAACTGCTTGGTTAAAAGGTACACACATCTTCAGTATTGCTTGGTAATGATTATCAGGTTGCCTTTCAAAATAGTACTAATTTATATTCCAGTCAGCCATATTTTGAGAGTTTCAGTTTCTCCACATTCTCACTGATGTCAGTTTGTATTTTGGGCCTTGAATTCCTCTTTTCTTTGGTAGTCTGATAGGCATAGAATGGTATTTTGCTTGCGATTTATTTTGTATTTCCCTGGTAACTAACACCTTTTCCTATGTTTGCTGAACATTTAAGTTTTTGAATCTTATAGGTATCATACCTCTCAGAGGAAAATGTCTTCCTCCTGCCAGCAGCCAGGCCTGTCCTCTTCTGTGGGACAGATTTCTCATCAGCTTTAGCCAATGTTGTAGTTTCAGGAAGTTCCAGCTTTGGGCAAGGGATCTAATTTGAACCCTCACCTTAGACTGTCCTCAAATGCCTGTGGCATGGAGCCATCAAATGGCATGCTCAAGATCACCCAGGCCTTGCCAGATACCTTCAGGGTAAAAGCCAAGTTTACTGCTTAGGATTCTCATTTGCATTTTGGTTTTTGTGAATTCTTTCTTTTCTTTCTAGCTTAGCCTTGCTTTTAAAAAGACAATTTAAATATTTTATTTAGTATGTTTAGTTTCTTTCAGGGGAAAGACTAATTAGAATATTGAATCTGCAATGTACCTCTCTAATATTTTCTCTTAATTTCTTTGGGCTATAGTCAGGGAGAATTTCTCAGCACTACCTTCAATTCACTATTTCTCTATGTGTCCTGTTTATGGTTTATCTCATCTACTGAACTGTTTTTCAAAGACAATACTTTCCATTTCTGAGACTTATTAGTTCTTTTTCATGTCTGTTCCTGCATGGTTATTGGCTGTGAAATCTCTTTTTTCTTTTGTTTTCCCTTCCTGTTTAGGTTGGCTTTTACTTCAACTCCCAAGTTACTCAGTTCTAAATAAGGCTTTAAAATGAGTAATTACTGTGTTTCTTTCAAAAAGAAATACTAGGATATTGCACATCTAGTCACAAGGGTACTGTTTTCCTTCTGGCTTTCAGAAACCCCAGGTAGCTTTCAGAATTAGGTCTCTGCACTCCTGCTTCTTTGATAAGCAGGAAGAGCTCCACTCCAGTTCAAGGCTCAGTCCCTTGAACCGTTTTCACTTAACACTGAAAGCAGGGCATACCTCACCCTCCTGTGGCCTCCTAGTCCCTTACTCTCATTAAGTCCTCACTGACGGCCATAGTGACATATCTCCTGACTCTTTCCAACTGTGCCCTGTGGAAGCCTCATTCCAGTTTACAAACTCTCTCTACAAACTCTTTATCTTTTAATCAGAATGTTCTCCACCTCTGAGTTACTAAGAATACTCTCCACTTCCAGGCTTTAATTGAAATGTAGTTCTTTCTTGAAAATACTCAATTTTCCTACAGCCCTCTCTGATGAAGACTATGTATTCCTCCACACCCCAAACCCGAGGTGACTTGAAGAGTGGAGAGTGGAGATAGTGTTCTCCTGGCTCCTTAGTACCTATAATTATTAGCATAAAGTTGTTCATAATACTCTTCGCTGTCAGTATATGTTATATAATTGTCCTCATTGTCAGTAGGATCTGCAGTCTTACCTCCCTTACATTCTTGATATTAGTAAATCATGTTTTCCTTTTCTTCCTAATCAGTAAAGACCATTATTCTTCCAAATATGTGCAAAAAGCTCATTGTATTTTGAGCCTCGAGCCATCTAGCTCAGTTGTCCATTTGCACCATTACTGTGGATTTACTTCAAGTGAGTCCAGCTGACTAATTCAGGAGTAGCTGCAATAGCTACTACAACTATGGTGACAATGACTAAGAAGCATCAGCAGGTGCTCAGTTCAGGCTATCAGCTTGACAACTCCTGCCCCCACACTCATACTAATCCTCAGTTCTCTTCCAGGCTTAGTGGAGGGAGTGTCCCCCTTCTCACCTAAGGCTGGTCTCTGTATGCTCTCCTGCCTCCTCCAGAATCTTGCTTCTCTCTGGAATCCTCCTTGTTTCGTTTTAGTCTAATGCTCAAATCTTTCTCTTCTGAGAACATATCTTCTTGATTATAGGACTCTTCAATTTCTATTTCCTTCTCCTCTGACTTATATTACCTCTTTCATTGAGTATTTTTCTTTAAATTGGCTCCTTTTTAAGAGAGTATCATTCTAGGCATTGTAGTCATTGAAATCCTGGTTTCCAATGCTTGTATATTTTTCTTTTTTTTTGAGACGGAGTTTCGCTCTTGTTACCCAGGCTGGAATGCAACGGCGTGATCTCGGCTCACCGCAACCTCCGCCTCCTGGGTTCAGGCAATTCTCCTGCCTCAGCCTCCTGAGTAGCTGGGATTACAGGCACACGCCACCAGGCCTGGCTAATTTTTTGTATTTTTAGTAGAGACGGGGTTTCCCCATGTTGATCAGGATGGTCTCGATCTCTTGACCTCGTGATCCACCCGCCTTGGCCTCCCAAAGTGCTGGGATTACAAGCTTGAGCCACTGCACCCGGACTATATTTTTCTTAATATAAAATACGTAGTAATTTTTAGAAATGTTTATCTGTGTGACAAAAATCATTTCATGCTAGGAGTATAAGTACAACATACCAAAAGGCAACGTATCTTTCCATGACTATATATCTCAGCAGGAAAGAACTTAGTTCCAGTAATATTGAAAGAAGAAAACAGATGGTCATCATATGAAGAATTACTGGTTAAGAAAGCAAGCATTTTAATTTCGACTGCTGATGGTTAAAAATCTTTGAAAAAAATCTACTTTCTGCCTTAGTATACTGAGAGTTTTATATCACTAAAAGACTATCACTGACCAGATTTTTAAGATAGAGAGGATTGGGCAGGATTATGTCCTGTTCCCAGGACATACTATAGCATTTCCCCCCATTTCTCGCATTGAAAAGATGAGTCAATTATGGTCATGATCATATCTTTGAGCCAAATTTAGAAAACTATTTTTAAAAACAAGTACTTAAGAACTACTAAGAAATCCTCAAAAACATCCTAAGTATCATCCTGTAACCTAGGCTGGTGCCACAACCAAAGCAGTCATATTTACAAAGGTCCTTGAGCAAATACAACAGAGGTAATCAATGTCCTGACCATCTACCACAATTTACTTAATAAATGATAAACCATTATTATGTCTGCTTGGTAGTCCCTAAATCAATGTATAATTAATCATAGAAACACTGGGCATATGATGTCACTCACCATTGTACTGGCGAGCTTCCTTTGTTAAAAGGAAATTAGAAGTCAAAGATAAATAACATTATATTTATCACAGTGAGAACACCTGTATACCACAGGACCTTAACAGACATTCCCTTAAAGGAAGGGTTCTGGGTCAAGTACATTCGGGAAATGCTGCCCAGGAGATTCTAAATCTTGGAGAGTCACAGCAACCCTACCATACTAAAAGTTCTGAGATGTCTACCAGTAGGAAGTCAGCTTACCTTTGTTTAACCCAGCACTTCTTTGATTTACTGAACACTAAGCATACTTTTTCTATTGCAAGAACAACTATTAACATCTCAAGGAACTATCATTTTGAGAACACAACTTAGACAATACTGAAAGAAAAAAAGCTTATCTCTCTTAACTCAGCCATCCCTAAACACATATTCTACATTTACTATACTATATTCTATACTATACTATACATACTATACTATATTCCATATTTAAAGCACTTTTTACAAATTGGAAAACAAAATTTTAATCACTTTTGTCCAGACTGAATACTTACAAAGGGAAGGATACCACAAAGGGTTAGTAGCTTTCAAATGGAAACTTCTGACTTGCACCAATTTAAAGACATGAAGGATGTGTATTATTATGCCAGGTCTGTGGGGTTCGTTGCCCTATGCTATGCCCATCGCTTGTTACATCGAGATCCTAGGATCAAAGAAAAGTACAACACACAGCTACCCATCTAATTTCTTGCCTTACTAGCTAATATTTTAATAGGAGATGAACAATAGCAAGATCTTAGTTGTTTTATCCTCCTACCAAAACAGGAATAAACCAGGTTCTAGTTGACATCTTTCCTCTAGTTTCAATGAAGGCGATAGAAAATAGTAAAGTTTACCAGATGCTTGAAGTTTATATTCTAAGACTTGGGCTCTTATCTGTAACTTAGCTCTGCTATTAGGAAACCAAAATAAAGGAGGAGAGGTTTGGGGGTACATTAAAAATATACAAGGAGAGCTTTTTACTTACAACTGTATGTGAATGAGAACTTCAGCGAAAACAGGTAGAGCCCTATGCTTTTCCTATGTACCCACTACACGGGTGGCTTCTTTTTTTGTTTGTTTTGGAGACTCTCATTCTGTCACCCAGGCTGGAATGCAGTAGCATGATCTTGGCTCACTGCAACTTCTGCCTCCGGGGTTCAAGCGATTCTCGTGCTTCAGCCTCCTGAGAAGTTGGGATTACAGGCATGTGCCACCAAGCCTGTATTATTCTTGTATTTTTAGTAGAGATGGGGCCTCACCACATTAGCCAGACTGGTCTCAAACTCCTGACCCCAATTGATCCACCTGCCTCGGCCTCCCAGAGTGCTGGGATTACAGGTATAAGCCATTGTGCCTAGCCACTGATGGCTTCTTAAAAGACCATCTACTCAAGAGTGACTCACTGTGTAACTTGTCCTTGGCTCTTCAACCTCTCACTTGACAATCTGACCAGTACAGCATACAGTAGTAGTTTCCAAATTCACTATCTCCAATTGAATTTTCAGTGGTCGGCTAAGTAGGTATACCTAAATGATGGATGAGCCATGGCCTTACCCAGCCACACATATCTCCTCTCCCATCCTTCCCCGCCTCCCCACCTACTGTGTTTTCTATTTCTGCATGGAGTATTTCTCAAAGTGTGGTCCCTGAACCACAAACATCAGCACGACTCGGGAACTTCTTAAAGTCAGAAAAGTGGGGTTCAGAAACCCGTGTTTAGACAAGTCCTTCAGGAGATTCTCATGCACAGGCAAGGTTGAAAACCACTTTCCTAGTGAATCGCCATCCCTCTTTCATTCAGGCTCAAACTGTAAGCATTCTCATCTCTTTGTCATTTCTTCCCTTTCTCTTTTTCCCATTCCCCGCACATTAAGTGGTTTCCCAAATCCTGCCAGTCCACCTCTTTAGCACAGGCTGAATTTATTTCCTTCCTGACTATTCCTTCAGGTTCACATCAATTTAGCCTATTGTAAAAACTCCTCATTAAGTCTTCTCCCTGCTACGGTGGTGTGGGGTCCTGCTTCCACTGCTTACATTTTCTCCTGATATATTTGCCAAAGTTCAATACTACTCACCAATAATCTCTATGCTTTACAAAAGGTTTAATGGTCTCCAGGCTCTATGCTAAGTGCCAAGTATTTCTTCATGAACTCCACATAATCAGCCTGTGAGGGAATCAGAGTCACCCTCACTCCACAGAGAACTGAATTGCCTATGGTCACTCAAAACCAAGATTTGAAATCACCTCAATCTGTCCTAATCTCACGGTGTTACTGTGTCCAACCCATAATGCCACTTATAAAAAGCCAACTCAGCTTTGTTTTAAAACCCTCTGTATAGTCTGCACCCTAAATATCCTTTTGTGGTCTCCCATCACTTCCGTTCATGCACCCACACAGAACTATTCGTGGTTTCCCATACACACCACTCAAGGGTTTTCCTCATTTGTTCCATCCACCTGAAACACCCTCCCATAAACACCTACAGGTCTTTACTCAGCCCTTAGGTATAGCGCTCTGCCTGTGACATCTGCTCAATTTACTAAACAGAACTCCTTTTAACTAAGAGTGGAATCTATATTCCATTCATCTTAGTACCTCTCCAGCTCTTTGCAAAAAACAAAAACAACAAAGAGTGATTTTATGACTTACTCACTTATCACAGCCTCCCTTTCCTGCCATTACTTATATCTGCCTCCACCTGCCTGATTCTTGATCTCTCAGACATCATGTCCTGTCTATCAAAAAACTTTCTATCCCAAAATGTAGAATGTATAGATAGGATATATAGATATGGGTGCTGTGTGTGTAGATATGAATAATTCCAGTTCAGTATTGTAACTAAGGTTTTACTAATTTACGTTTAAAATTTCTTACATTTGGGAAAGCCCTAGTAGTCAAATAAATATTGAAGAAAAGAGAGATCACAAGGAAAATGAATAGTTCAGGAGTGTCAACTGTAGTTGTCTATGACAACCGTTGTTATCATTTCTGACAAGGTAGTTATTTGGTAGAATTAATGTCAGAAACACAATGATTTTCTTTAAAATGTAATGCCTTGAATATATGATTAGCTATTACTTTAAATCTTATGAAATTACGAAAACTAGTAATGACTTAACATGAACAATTTGTCTGGTTTTTCTGTATATATATATATAAATATATATACACACACACACACACATATGTATATTTCAAAATCATTAAGATGAATGATGCATACCATTTAACGTTAGATGCTTATTTGGAGGTTAATTGACTACAGAGTATATGATAATAATGCACATAAATCATTATTTGCTAAAATGGAAAACTAAAAAGAATAAATGACCAATTTTCTACTTCCTCTATCTGGACTAGTTAATGAAAACACAGCAAAAAATACAAAAATGATGAGAAACAACAAGGCTAAATAAACTTAACCTTCTATTCTTCAGTAGATGTAATAAACAGCACTCGAGAGTAAGAGGCTTATTTTAAAAATTACTAATTTAAGGTTTGGTTAGCAACTTAATGAAATCTAATGGGAATGAAAACAAATACCACCTAACGCAGGTATACTTTCTTCTTGTGACTATACTAGGTTTACTTTTACAACTGTCCTTTCTGCTTTGCAGATATTCTATGGCTTAGTGTGTGTGTGTGTGTGTGTGTGTGTGTGTGGAACGGGGTGTGGGGTGGGGAGTACTAGAATTAGAAAACATATTGATTAGTTATATCCTAGTAAATTAAATGGTCCCTTACTGGGTAGTTGGCTCAAGAGGCACAAGTGTTCAAAATTTTTGTCTTCCTTTTTCATGTTATCTATATGGTTTCACTAATATCATCATTCCTTTCTTAAATTATCGTGGACTTCTTGGGAAACAGGGTTAAGAAAGATCAATGTATTATTGATAACCATGAGCCATATCTAACCTACAAGGAACATTAAAGCTGTAGGAGAGCTCAGGCACCTCTAGCTACAGGCTGAGTCCAACCTCAGCGCATGTGCATCCAGAATAAAGCCCATTTCAGTCTTCAGGTCAAGTGCTCTGTTTCTTGTGTTTCCATATTAGATGTCCCTGGTTTTTCTGACTCTCCTGCTTTCTCCCCTAACATCTGGCTCCTTCCATTGGTTAGCCATCTGTAAAAGCAATTTTATTTTTTGTTACCCTTATTGAATATCGGTATACTCCCTATTTGTCAAAGCAGACAAGTAATGTTGCTTTTTACTTGTGTTACGTCTATATGGCTGTCAACAGAAAAAAGAAGAAAAGGCTTTAGAAATAGAAGTTCCAGATTTAAATATATACTATTTTTATTGTTCAGACTCATTTATTTGACCAAAATAATCTGTAAATTGCCATACTTAGAATTCTTTTTCTCTTGCATGCAATACATCCTCACTTATGAAGAAATCTATTTGCTTGTGTTTGAAATGGGCATAATTTAATATCAAACGTGTAACTTTCCTTTTCTGTTAAGTCATAACAAAAATAATAGTATCGGGCAGTACTGAATAAATGAATGCCAACTGTTGGGCGAACACTCTATTTATATTTTCTCTAATCCTTAAAGCATGACACAGTTTTGAGTTGAGCAATCCTAAAATGGGAGGGGCAAAATAAATGACTTGCTCAAGGTCACACGAATTAGTAAATTGTGACTTTTTTTTTTTTTAGACAAAACTTTGCTCTTGTTGCCCAGGCTGGAGTGCAATGGCACTATCTCGGCTCACTGAGACCTTTGCCTCCTGGGTTCAAGTGATTCTCCTGCCTCAGCCTCTCGAGTAGTTGGGATTACAGGTGCCCACCACCACACCTGGCCAAGTTGTGACTTTATCTGTTGCTTCAGAAGGACCATCACATATGATTATATTAAAAACTCAATTTAAAAACTGAGTAAACACAACAAAATTAAAAAACTCAGACCTACATGGGTTTGAACACAGACACAACTGTCAATGAAACATAGCAGATCAGTATGATTAACACCTCAGAAGGGTGGTACTGAGAAACAACAGAGAAATTATTTACACTTTTATATTATCTCCTTCTTTTTTTTTGAGACAAAGTCTCGTTCTGTTGTCAGGCTGGAGTGCTGTGACACGATCTTGGCTCATTGCAACCTCCAACTCCCTGGTTCAAGTGATTCACCTGCCTCAACCTTCCAAGTAGCTAGGATTAAGGATTATGCTACTACGCCCAGCTAATTTTTGTATTTTTTTTTTTTTTTTTTTGAGACAGTCTTCTGTTGCCAGGCTGGAGTGGTGCAATCTCCGCTCACTGCAACCTGCGCCTCCCGGGTTCAAGCAATTCTCCTGCCTCAGCCTCCCGAGTAGCTGGGACTACAGATGCACGCCACCACGCCCAGCTTAATTTTTTTTTTTTTTTTTTTTTTGAGATGGAGTTTCGCTCTTGTTACCCAGGCTGGAGTGCAATGGCGCGATCTCGGCTCACCGCAACCTCCCACCTCCTGGGTTCAGGCAATTCTCCTGCCTCAGCCTCCTGAGTAGCTGGGATTACAGGCACACGCCACCATGCCCAGCTAATTTTTTGTATTTTTAGTAGAGATGTGGTTTCACTATGTTGGCCAGGATGGTCTTGATCTCCTGACCTTGTGATCTGCCGGCCTTTGCCTCCCAGAGTGGTGAGATTACAGACATGAGCCACCACACCTGGCCTTATTATCTCTTTTAATCCTATTGTGTTACAACACAATTTCTGTAATTAAAATGGAATTGAGAAAATTAAGCAGAAAGAAAAGACACAAAGTATTTGCATGTACCAGGACAAACCTGTTTAGGAGACTGTCAATTCCTCGAACATGGTATTCTGATTGAGTGGACAACTGACATTTTTGCTTTTCTGAAGCCATTAAAGTATGCTAACAGGGGCCAGGAACAGTGGCGCGCAGTGGCTCACACCTGTAATCCCAGCACTTTCGGAGGCCAAGGTGGGCAGATCACAAGGTCAAGAGATCGAGATCATTCTGGCCAACATGGCAAAACCCTGTCACTACTAAAAATATAAAAGAATTAGCTGGGTGTGGTGGTGCACGTCTGTAGTCCCAGCTACTCAGGAGGCTGAGGCAGGAGAATCGCTTGAAACCTGAAAATGGAAGTTTCAGTGAGCTGGAATCACCCCACTCTACTCCAGCCTGGCCATAGCGCGAGACACTCTCTCAAAAAAAAAAGTGTGCTAACGGTGTTCAGTAATATTCTAATAACCTATCATGGCGCTATTGAAATAAACAAATCAGATTTGAAAGTATATAGCATTGGTGAAGCTATGAAGAAATGTTGCAGCAGGAATGTAAACTGGTACAAACTCTTGGTGGGGCGATTTAACAACACCTAAAAAAAACTAAGTATTACGTACCTTTGTCCCATTAGTCCCAATGCTGAGTTGTGATATACTTGGAAAAGTACGCAAAACCAACCAATCAAATAAAACTGGAAACAACCCAATAATCATAAAAATGGGAATAGCTAACTATACACATATATTAACATAATGGGATTCCATGCAATTGCTAGAAAGGATTGAAGTAAATCCAAACGTGCTGATGCAGAATATCTTTAAGGAAGATTATGCAGGAAAATAAAGCCAGGCAGTTGTTTTTAAAAAGACATCTATGCCAAAATATGCAGAAAAAAAAATTTTTTCTTGATATATACTAAAAAAAAACCTTGATTTTAGAGGCAGTTTTAACCTTTGGGAAATGGGACTGGATGCCTGTAGGGTGGCTTACTTTTTATACTTCTTGGTATTTATTTCCCTTTACCCTGGGCATTTATTTTTATTAACTTTTGTAAATAAAGTAAGAGTTGTTTGCTTATGTAAAACCACACTACAATCCCAATTTTTGCTAATAGTTAAATGTTCCAATTCTGACCTAGCTAAGAAAATGTTGTGAGAATTTTCATGAAGGGCATTAAATATATAACATGTTAAATATATATGCTGTATAATGAACTATTTGCTTTAATAGATTCTACTGTATGTACTTCTCTGGAAACTCCACAGTATTTAATAGAGAACTGGTATCTTTAGAAAGATGCTTTTTGGCTTACTCTAGTTTTGATTAACTTCTTTAGTAAGAAAGGAAAGAATAACTGATAATCAGTTGCAATCTTATATCTACCTAATCTTTCTTACAAATTTTATATCGATATGCTTTGAAAATAAAACATGCAAGATGACCCAATTAAATTTAAATTTTGAATCATGTTAGGGCTGAATCACTTAGATACCATGTATCACATGGTAAATTTTTCCTTTGATAACGAATAGTTTGAAAGAGTAATCATTCTTCTGTAATACATAATTGTGATTATTCAAAGCAGACATGATGTTTTAAATAGCTGATGATGACATATGTGTATCTTTTCATTGTGGCAAAATATACACTAACAAAATTTAAGATTTTAATCATTTTTAAAGTGTACATGGTTAAATATATTCACATTGTTATGTAAGCATCACCATCCTCCATCTCCACAACTTTTTCATCATGCCAACTGAAATGACTCCCAGCTGCCCCTTCCACCCAGCCTCTGGCAACCACCATTGTGCTTTCTGTCTCTATGAATTCGACTACTCTAGGCACCCTGTATAAATGAAATTATGTATATACTATTTGTCTTTTTGTGACTGGCATTATTTCACTTAGCATAATGTCCTCAAGGTTTATCCATATTGTAGCATGTCAGAATTTACTTCCTTTTTTTTTTGAAATGGAGTCTCACTCTGTTGCCCAGGCTGGAGTGCAGTGGCACCATCTTGGCTCACTGCAACCTCTGCCTCAGGGGTTCAAGGGATTCTTGTTTCAGCTCCCCCAAGTAGCTGGGATTACAGGCAGGCACCACCAAGCCCTGTTAATTTTTGTACTTTTAGTAGAGATGGGCTTTCACCATGTTGGCCAGGCTGGTCTCAAACTCCTGACCTTGTGACCCGCCCACCTCAGCCTCCCAAAGTGCTGGGATTAAAGGCGTGAACCACCGCACCCCACAGAATTTACTTCCTTTTTAAGGGTAAATATTCCACTGCAATATATATGCTACATTTTTTGTTCATCCATTCATCTGTCAATGGATTGTTAATAAAAACAACTTGTCAACAGAACAACCTGTGTTGCTTCTATGTATTTTTTTAAAATCCCAAAAATCTATACAAAACTTAAGCCAAATTCTGTAACAAAACATATCTTAAAACTCACATTTCTGTTTTCTCCTCTCCTGGCTTCTTTTCTTATCAAGAAACTACTAACTTTCACAAAATTCAATATTGAAAGCTTTTATCTCCCAGGATGAAAACAGTATTATGACTTTTTCTTCTGTAATTTAAAAGACTGACTTGATTAAACATTGATTCATTTAAACACTGCAGTGGGCAGAGAGGAAGAGGGAAAAGCAGAGGCAACACCAGTGTCTGCGCTCTACAATCACAGCAAAGTGTGAGGAGCACTCACGAAACCCAGGAAGTCGGCCTGCGGCCACGGACTAGAGGTGGTCTAAATTAGATATGAAGTTCTCCTAAAGGAAGTTGGGGAATTGGATTAAAACATTCAAGCTGAAAGGTCAAAACTAATCCCTATTTTAAGATGCCAAATAAAAGTAGGCATCTAGAAAGTCAGTGAACATGAGCAAACTGCCTGGTGCAGATGAGACCACAGGGCTTGGCATTCATTCCTGTTGGTTCAACAACGCAACACCATCTGCTTTCTGGCTGCTGAATGATCAAAAGACTTATTAAGGTGTGTGAGAACTTTAATGAGCTTTCAGGCCCCATACAAAACTTCTCATCACAGAGTTTTGTTCTAATATCCTAGAGTAGCAATTGACAAACTTTTTCTAGAAAAGGCCAGATACCCAGTAAATATTTGAGGCTTTATGGATCATAGCAGAGGTCTCTGTCACAACTACTCACCTTTGACCTGGGAGTGCAAAGCAGCCATAGACATAAATGAAGGGTGTGGCTGTGTTCTCTTAAGGTTTTACAGTATATACAGAAACTGAAATTTGATTTCATCTAATTTTCAGGTGTCAAAAATAGTCTGCTTTTGATTATTTTTTAACCATTAAAAATTGTATAAAACATTCTTAGCTTGCAGGCTATAAAGAACAGGTGAGGGCCAGATTCAGCCTGTGGGCCACCTGTCCTGTAGTTTAAAAACTTATAAGCCTCTTTAAAGGCATATGATTTGACAAAGATTAGAACAAATATGGGAGGATTATAGGATTTTGGTATCAACTTGGATCTGACATTAGGCTCTGTCACTTACTAGCTATATGATATTAGACAAGTCATTTAACATCTGTAAAACCCAGTTTAATCACTTGTAAAATGGGGATAACACCCACATCAAAGAGGAGTTGGGTGTGAAGTACATGAACAAAATGCTAAATGCTGTGAACTATTTTTTAAAGAGTTAGGCATGGTAAAGTAAAAAATAAAATTTCATTTTTTTAATATACCATGTTCTCTCCTAAGAAGTTCACTTGCCAAAAATTTGGGAATATATTTTCCATTCCTAAGTAGACAAAAAAAATGAAGTAGTTTCTGCCACAGACAGATGCCTTGCGTTCCATTTTTACTAAGCTCTTAGCATTAAACAATGTTATTATGCTATTTAGTTAATAATTTACCTCTTTTATCTTCTGATCATATTCTGTTCTCAATAACCCTTTTTTGCTCTCAATGTCATTTTTTGTTCTTTCCTCTTAAACTTCATATACAGAAGATCTATTTTTTTTTTTTACATAAAATCACAAGAAGGAAGTAGTAGCTAAAGCACCCCTCATGACAAATGAGTGAGAGTGCTTCCTTTTTGCTACAGCCATAATGCTCTATTTATTGAATTTCAAAGCAAGTAATCTACACAAATTAGGCACTCTCATGACCCTTACAAAATTAAAATGCATGATTT
Organism: Callithrix jacchus; assembly: GCF_049354715.1. NCBI lineage: Eukaryota > Metazoa > Chordata > Mammalia > Primates > Cebidae > Callithrix > Callithrix jacchus. Next base: position 71,334,289 of record NC_133507.1, read on the forward strand.
CTTTATATAGCCAACCTGCAGATATCAAAATATCAAAGGCGCCCAAGTACAGTGGATCATGCCTGTAATCCTAGCACTTTGGGAGGCTGAGGTAGGCAGATCACTTGAGGTCAGGAGTTTGAGACCACCCTGGCCAAGATGGTGAAACCCTGACTCTACTAAAAATACAAAAGTTAGCTGGCTGCAGTGGTGCATGCCTGTAATCCCAGCAACTCAGGAGGCTGAGGCAGGAGCATCGCTTGAACCCAGAGGTGGAGGTTGCAGTGAGCCGAGATCATGCCACTGCACTCCAGCCTGGGACACAGTGAGATTCTGTTTCAAAAAATAAAAAAATAAATTAAAAAATAAATGCCGAACAACAGAACAGGGATGGTGGGTACATCTGTGTTGCTCCTTGATATTCAGATGCTGATTTAAGGCAACTCAAAGTCTAAATCCAGTATTTCCCATCATGTTACTTTTTTAAGAAATTTCTTTATTTTGTCTATTTTATGAAAATACTAAAAAACAAAAAAAACTCTTTGCCTTTGTTTTCTGAAGCTACTCTGGCCAGTTTTCATGGTAACAATTCCCTACCTCCACTTAATACACAGGAAAAGATCAAGCTGACTTCCATAACTGTCTTCTCTCCTTCCAGAAGCAGGAAGCTGCAACTGCAAGAGAATGCTATCTGTAAACCAAAATGTTTGGTGTAAATCCTCTGCAGTGTGCCAGGCTAGGTCGGTGCTCCCATGCAGGGCCTGAGGCTCCTGTAAGCAGAGGTCCTCACACTGGCCTGTACCCTCCCCAGGGATATCGTCAACTTTCATGCCTGGGACAGTGCCTGCCTGCCTCCCTACAGGCATGTGTGTTAACAGGGTTAGAAGACTGAGGTACTTTGGAAAGAAAGGATAACACAGTTTACCATGAGACCCACAACCTTCTGAATTCATCAGTAAAGTGAATAAAGGGTTGCAGAAAGGATCACCAGAGGACAAGCTATGGGTTGATCCCAATTATCTTGGGCCTTGTGGGGAGGAAAGTGGACCATGAACTGGGCCAGGAACCACGAAGGACTCAATACTTCACTGGGCAATTTTCATACTTCACAAGAAATATTCCAGGATCCTTACAGCTCACACTGGAGCCTAAAATCTAACAGACAAAGCCTTCCATTCATGAGAGTCTGCTGCTTCCCACAAAAGATGAAGAGAACAAATTAACCCAACTTCCTATGTACCAGGTGAGACTTTTTTCTGAAGTAATCACCAATGTAGCTGTGGCCAGCTTTTTCCAAAGTCCTCCCGTCCACTCAGGAGGCACTGTGGTTTCCAAAGGGAAACCTTCTACTGAAGCCCTAACCCTAATCCTCCGTTATTCATTTGCTGGGGACCTCCTCAACTACTCAGAACTCTACAGTCCGCAATAGCACCCACTCCCTGTACCCACGACACCTTCATCTTCTCCTCCTCTTTATTCAGCCTGACCTTCACATCACTCTCTTGACAGTGCCCCAATTCCCCAGTCCTTTACTTCAGACAGTTCCTGTTTCCCTTTCCAGACACATGTCTTCTAAGGACTCCTCACTCATTCTGGTCTCATTTTCTCTTCACCTCTGTCATCTGGCTGCTGCTCTAAACTCTGCACCAACTGTTCCACCCAAGGTTTCTAACAATTTCTTGGTGGCTAAATCAAAAGGGCACTTTCCTGTTCTCCATCTACCCTGACTTTTCTGCATTCTTCAAAATCACTGATGACTTCCTCCTTGACATTCATCCTTCCTCTGGCTTCACCAATATCACATACTATTTTTTGCCCACCCTGCCTCCTCTGGCTATACTGTCTCCTTCATAGAATCTTGTTCCTTCCCTGCCTGTTGTAAATACTGCTTTTTCCAGTTTTCTACTTGCTCTAGACATTTTCCCTGGGTGAGTCCCTCAATAATAATGGTAATAGCCATCAGCTGAAATGTACTAAAGGCATGTTCTATGTGCTACCTGTTAGAGTAAGCCTTTAAATCAAATTGATTAAAAGGCAATGGTCTCTCGTAATTTTGTCTATGAAGGAGGAACTGTTAACACTTATTATTCAGAGGAGATAGGGCTGAGCAATGGTCATATGGTACACAGGGGAGAGTAGGGACTAGATTCCCTGAGGATCACCCTAGGGCCTGTGTTCTTCATGCCTTTGCTGCTCCCATGGCTTCAAGTAACAACTATGTGGTTGTGGATCGCACATTGACAACTTTGACCTAGACTGTCTTAACCAAGGTCCAAGTCCTTGTGCTCAGCTATCTAATGGATCTCTTCTTGGGGATAATCCACAATCATCTCAAGGTACACACATGCAGAACATAACTTAAGTTAACTCTAACAAATTCTAGCAATGGCAATCTGTAACCAGCTACCTTCTTCAAACCCAAGCATCCTCTTAAAGAACTCCACCACCTTCCACACACAAAGGTAAATAGGTCCTGTTCCGTCCCTCATTCTCCTTGTATCTAAACCTAAGTTATCACTTTACTACACATCTGTGACATTTATCTTTTAAAATGAACTAATGCATTACAATAAAAACAAAGCATTTTAATAGTATTGTGTTATGAATGATGTGAATATCAAACAATAGGTAAAAACACAGGATCTGGCAAAACTTCCCATTGTTCTCAGCAGCACACATAAGTTCATTTGAAAAACATGGTGTTTTAAAATGGCACATACTTAGCTGGATTTAAGAACAGCAGCATTGTCACTGCAAAGGCTGCTAGGATGATGACTTTAGTCCCAGAAACCTTGCATGTATATACTTCAGGACAGTATCTAGAATGATTTGATGTTTTCTGGTTCACTATCCCACCTCATTCATACAACTAAAATTTATGATAAAGTAAGTCAAATTTTAGCCATTCCCTTTCCTCCTGTGTTTTCAGTAAGTCTAAATCTGACAGAGACTCATTTAAGCAATCATGACAACAGTATTACTGGCTATTATTTATTATGTGCATAAAATGAGCCACATACCATACTAAGGCTTTCTATGCATATCAAAATTGTGAGTCTAGCCGGTACCCAATTAATAGTTTCTACGTGTGAAGCACTTTTCATTTAAATTCTACAACCATCCCATGAGGAATATATTACTACCCTCATTTTAGAGGTGTAGATCATGAATGTCAAGGTTACACAAAGTAGATGGTGTGGCAGGGATATGCAGTTAGAAGGTATGACTCCAGAGTTGATGTTCTTTATCACTCTGTCTTTCAGCCTCATACCATGACCTCCAGAATGTGGCAATGAAATTGATTTCAAGGTGGAGGGGGCAAGATAACAATCTCTTAAAAACAATATAAGCCTAAGTAATCCATCAAAGGTCTCAGTAGCTGGCTTTACTTTGACATGATCATCTCCTTCAATTTAATAACTGTGACTCATAAGTCTTTCTTTGACATTATCTAAATACGATGGCAATACCAGTGATAGTCTGCAACAACTATAACAGCTGCCGAAGTTCCAGGGAAGCAGCTGTGGATGCAGAAAATCTAGTTTGCAGGGTTTTAGAGATTATCATTTTCACAGTTTCTCATCTGATAAACACTGCTTTCTATGACATCCAGCATTCATTACAATGAAAAAGTAATATCTTTGGTAGATCTTAAGACTCTTGGTATCACAAACAAGAATTGCTAAGTACAAGTAAAAACAAAAAAAAAAGAGGAAGAGCCACATTGCTTCATTTATCTATCTGGATTTCTCCATTCTGGATTTTCTATGAGTTCTGTTTTTAAGCTCATTTTTGTCAATATATCTGATTGAGAAAGATACTAAACAAGTCCCAGGTGAGACTTCACCATAGCAACAGGCTTGCCAGGGATTCTTTGGGGAGCAGAATCTCAGAGAAGTATTTGATTGCCTATTCACACCCTTGATTACAACACACTGAGCTGTTAAACTAAATTGTAAGCCATTAGTGTATTGAAGGAACTTTAAAAACTCAACTACACGATATGAAGATATATTTTACACATACAATCATACTGAGATGTGTTAATTGTTTGTGGCCCCTTTCCCTCTTATTTAGAAAATAAGGCAGACATCTTTATTACAAAAGTTGCCAGTGTCACAGTGTGTAATCATATGATAAATAAGACATTGTCCTTTATCACTGGTAAATACTGAACCTTGACTCTAATCATAAATGTCTTTAATCGTTCACTGTTAATTATGACAGAATAAAAATGCACTGTCCTTAGAATTTGATCAGGAGTTTTAAAGTATCTTGAATTAGATCTGTAGCGGCCAAAATAAAGCTATGGAAAAAACCAAGCTCAGTCTTAGAGTAGATTATACTTGGACTTGGCCTATTAGCTAAGCTGGGATGGTATTCTGAGAACAAACAAAAAATAGGCCAAAGAAGAAAAAAACAGTTTATGTCTGTGGATTGTACAACTCAAACTGTCAGCCACCCTACAAATTGTATCATGACCAAAAGTCAGACCAGGTGAGGATACAGGTGGTATGGACAAAACCCATGACAATAAAAAAATCAATCAAAAGCAAATCCAGTTGAGTGTGAATTACTATCACTATCCATCTTCACTTCCAAACACAATACATTTAACAAACATTTCCTACACCTGGGTATAAATTGTGTTGGCAGTAAAACATTTCAGATATATTTAAATCAAAGAACAGAGAAGCATTTATGTAAGGTTATTTTTATACAACAAATTCTTATTGATGCTAATAGAGCTATCCAGTGGTGTATGTCTACTTTAAATTATTTACACTTGTATTTGTAGTGCAGAATATGTTTCTGTAGCAGGTCTCTCTAATTACATTTTGCTTTATATTAAAATTAGCTAACATTTCCTTAATATACACATTTATGGGAAAGGTGATGTCCTTGAACCCTGCTAGGCAGAAGAATAGCTGGCTAACAATTACAAAGACACCACAGAAGGCTTCGGAGAAAAAGAATGGACTGAACAACTCAAACCTTAATCACTTTATAAGCACTCAAAATTTACATAGGATTGATACAGGTCACTTGGTCTTGGTATAGATCATTTTTGCTGATGTTGCATTTCACCACCTTAGGAGCCTGGGAAGCTTCCTGAGCTACCTAGAGCGCAATTAGAAAATATTGTTTCACTAAATAAAACATGTACTATTTAATCAAACAGGGCTTTTAAGAAGAGATATATTCTTTGGAAGCTATTCATACAATTAAAATATTGATTTAAGTAAACAGCAAATAATCGTAATACAATAAAAACATGCACTGTTGCAAGTATTATGTAGTGGACCCCTGTTGTTCGCGCTACCTAACATCTTTGTACCTTTTTTCTAGATGTGGCATTTTGATTTTTCTCTAAGAAAACCTACCTTCCCTATTCTTGGGCCATATGAGTTGGGTATATTAAGAGTAGGGTTGCCCAAGGTATAGAGAAAGTGGCAAGACCAATGGACAGGAATTTTTGATAAAGAATTATTTCTGAGTGAGTACTAAGAAAGTGAACTGAAGGACAGGAATTTGTGGCCTAAGAATAATATCTGAAGGAAATGCAAGATGAGAAAGCCAAGGGACTGTCCTACTAGAGAACGGATAGGCTGTCTGGGAAGATACTGAAGTCACTTAGAGAGCCATAGCGTGAACTGGAGAAGGTGGCCATGAGCTGACTCTTCAGTGAATGATAGTGAGTGCCAGAAGGCTGGTGAATGTCAGTAGAGAGTAGGAAGCATGGTAAGACCAGGCATGGAAGTCTCAAAGGAGCCAGGGACGTGTAAAGGTGGGCAACAACTGGGGAGAGCAAGGAGAATGCTGACCCAACCTACTTAGCTTGAGAACCCAGAGGGTAGGAGAATAACTGGATGTTAAAGCAATACATTCATGTCTGTCCCATGTGCCAAATATATTCCAATATATTCTGTCCCGTGTGCAACCCATTCCAACATCTCTATAAGTCTCAAACCATTACAGCATCAGCTAGAAGGGTCAAATCTCATGTAAATTTCATCAGCTCAAAATTCCAAATCTCATTATCTCAACATCTAAATCAGGTACAGGGGAGACTTGGGCATAATATATCCTGGAGCAAAATTCTTCTCCAACTATTGATTTCGTGAAACTAAAAGATAAGTTTTATCTGCTTCCAAAATACAGTGGTGGGATAGGCATAGGATAAGTTACGACTTTGCCATTCCAAACAGAAAATGGAAAGAATAAAGGAGTCACCTATTCCTACGTAATTTCAAAACCCAGCCGGGCAAGGTTTAAAGTCTGAGAATACACCTCTAGGCCAAAGCTGTATCCCTGAAGTTATTTTTCATTTTTCTTAAGGACACCACATATTTACAACTGAGCACTGTTTTTATAAGCCTGTTTTCTGCCCATGTAGTTTGGGAACTCTGAGAGCCTTTTTATATTTCATCCTGTCTCTGTCCTTTGCAGTTCAAGCTGTCAGTATTTTTGCTGATACAACATTCTCCAAAAACGTGTGGGTTTCCTGTGTATTTGTGCCATTAAATAAGAGGGTCCTCCACAGATCTTCCCTGGGTAATTTCATCTACACTTCTGATTTCTGCTGAGTCACATGCCTAATCTCTTTAGCACTAGTCAAAGGTTATATAGTTACATCCTTGGCCTTCTCTCTGGAGCACTTTCCTAAAAGTTAATCTAATTTTACTATCTTTTGCAACCTGGATAGGCTGAGAATTTTCTAAATTATCAAATTCTGATTATTTTTGCCTGAGAGGTTTCCCCTTGATTTGTTTTTCCTCTTCCATTTTGTAATTAGCAGCAAGAAGAAACCAGCCTGTACCTTCTACACTCTGCTTGGAAATTTCTTTACCTAAATAACCAAGTCCATCGTTTACATGCCTTCCACAGGACTAGGGGAGACAATTCACCTAAGTTTTCCACCAGTATTGGCATATCTTGTTTCATTGCACTTTGCTTTATTACTCTCTGCAGCTACTGCATCTTTTACAAATTGAAGGTCTGTGACAACTCTGAGTTGAGCAAGTCTATTGGCTTTTTCTTCCAATAATGTATGTTCATTTCACTAGCATTTTTAGCAATACAGTTTTAAATTAAGGCATGTACACTGGTTCTTAGACATAAAGCTACTGCACACTTAAGAGACTACAGTATGGTGTAAACATAACTTTTATACGCACTGGGGAACCAAAACAATTTATGTAGCTCACTTTATTGGAATATTAGCTTTACGGCAGTGGTCTAGTACGAAAACAGTATCTCCAAGGTACGGCTGTACATATTAAGAATCACCCTTCTTTCCTCTAGTTTTCAATTACATATTCCTCATTTCCTTCTGAGCCCTCACGAGAACCACCTTTAATACCCACCTTTCTACCAACATTTTGTTTAAAGCAATCTAGGTATTCCCTATCACGGGGTTCAAAATTCTTCCAGCCTCTACTCATTATCCAATTCCACAGCAATTCCACATTTTTAGGTATTTGTTACAGCAGTTCCACTCCTCTTTTTGATAACAAAATCTGTATCAGAGTTTCATGGCTGCTGTGGTAAAATATTACCACAAAATCTGGTGGACTAGAACAATAAACATTTACTTTCACAGTTCTAGAAACTAGAAATCAGAAATCAGTTTCACTGGGCCAGAATCAAGGCATAAGTTGGGCTGTACTCATTCCAGAGGCTGTAGGGAAAAACCTTTTCTTTGCCCCTGCCAGGCTCTGGGGATGGCTGGCATTCCCTGACTTGTAGCCACATCTATCCAATCCCTGCCTCCACCTTCACATTGCCTTTTCCCTCTGCCTCTCTAATAGATAGATACTTGTGATGGCATTTAGAACTCACCTGGATAATCTCCCCATCTCAAGATTTTTAACTTATTTACAAACATAAAGATCCTTTTTTGAAATAATGTTTGCAGACTCCAAGCATTGGGATAATAAATCTCTGGGGAGGAGAGCATTATTCTGCCTCCCACAACCAGTTTAGAGAGACAGCATACTAATTTTTAATAAGACTATCCTGTCTATAAAAAAATTAGATACAGTTCTTTCAAAATTACTATTTAATATCACAAAAGCTGCAAAATTACTTTTATAAAGCTAATATGTAGTAAATGTCAGATACTTATTTTGATTTTTTAAGTATAATTAACTTTTAAACATAATTTTAAAATGAGGTTGATGGTACAGCTAAGTAGAATAAGTACTGGTAAGTTAGCAAATATAAATAGTTACAAAAAATTTTAAAAATACTTCTGTATAAAATAAAAATATTTTAGAAACAAATACGCCTTTATTCTATCTAGGAAATTACTCTTTAGGAAAATACTATTTTCATTTAGGAGTTAGAGTAAATAAATGGTTATTATCTCTCTTTTAAATCTTGGTTATGTGTCAGTTTTTGGGGTAAAGAAGGGCAAGGGTGACTGAATACCAGAAAGAAGAATGCTGACTAAGATGGTTTTAGTGGAGCAACAGGCAGCTAAGTTCCTGTCAATATGATCAATTACCTTGGGAATGGCTTTACAGTCTAGCAACTGGTTCCCCCACTTGCACTGTACACTATAGGGAAGAAAGGAAGATTCAGAGAGGCAATGGTAATACTAAATGAATATTTTTCTCTAACAACTTAGAAGCAAACAGTTTGGGGTTTTCTGTCTACAGCTTTAATGGCCAAATAAAACTTTGTGCCTGTTTAATAGCTCTAGTTACTTTTATAACTTTGACCCAAAGACCAGAGGTCTGATAGAAATCTTACCATTCTTTTCCACTTAAGCCAAAAAGCAAATCAGAATAATAATACTTAATAGTGAAAATAATAATGATGACTAAGTAACTGTATTTGTAAAATCTTATTCTAAAAAATGGTGATTCATGCATAGTCAATTTGAATATATGGTCACATTTTTTATATTAGAAATCATAAATACACAGCAAGGCAATGTAATCTTCTCTGTTATGTGCATCTTTAAAAGGCCAGGTTGCCTAGGTTGTAAATTCCCAGAAGGGCACCATATTTGTTTCCCAGACATTTATAAGTTTTCTCTCAAAGTATTCATTTTGTAAATCTAAACTAACAACAAATGTTACTATGTAAATGTATCTAGAAAAATAAATGTCCAATCCTGCACAAACTTAAAATCCACAGTTTGAGAACTTGAGTGATAAAAATTTTAAAACACTGTTTCTCACTGGGACACAGAGTTGCAGGAATTTTCCATTGAGTCTAAGATGTAGACAGGCCCTACCAGTCTATCAGATTGGAGAGGGTCCTACATTAAAATGATCCCAAGTTGCCAGCTTTGCTGAGTTTGCAGCCAAACAGCAGGACTAGAAATCACCCCTGGTGGCAAACTGCTTGTTGAGTCCCACTGTGTTTGTCTAAGGATTCACAACCACCATTTGAAAGCTGCTTTACCAAACATTTTCTGGGGCAATGAAAATGTTGCATATATTGATTATGGTTACACGACTGCATTCATTTGTCAAAACTCATTAACATTTTATTCTATATAAATTATACCTCAGTAAGCTTGCCTTTAAAAACATTAACACACATGTCCATATTTTCTTTGTATTAAGTTATGACATTTTAAGCTATAAATGACATTCTTACAATTCTAGCAAAATACTGCTATAGATTCATTCATGAATCTACTTTCATACACATTACAAATAGACTTCTGTGTTTGAGGCAACATTTTTCCACATTAATAGACTGTTTAACTTCTTCTTGGAAGAAGAATAAAGTTTTATTCTGAGAGATCTATAAATGCAACTTAGTTTAGAGAGCAGAGCCACAGACAAAGCCTCAGGAGAGTGAGATTTTGATTCTCTGTTTGTGTCTGACCCTCCTATGTGGTCAGACAATACTCTTCCCATTAATGAAACTGATCTGAGGTAAAATATTATTTATATTAGGTTGAATAATTTTAAAACCACAACCGTGTATTTATTAGGCATAATCTTAAGTAGTTTTCACAACCTAAATGTTTTATTTCTATAAATTCACAGAATTTATGCAATAATGGGAAGAAAACAGGTTTTATAAAAATAAGCTGCTATAATTCAATAAAATCATTGGAATTAAATCAAGAAAACTTTTTAAACTTTTGTGAATAAATATAAAATATGAGTGTTGAAATATTAATGACTCTTTGCACACTGATCAACATGGAAGATTAAAATTCTGGGCTATTTAGTTAAATCATTCTTTACCTATTTCCTCTGCTTATCAAAATATTATTTTAAAAAAAAGTTCCCTGGTTTGAATTCCAAGTTTGACTCTTTAAAATGAATCTTAAATGAAGATAAAACTTATTTCTGCACATAAAAGGCTAAAAGGTATTTGAGGTAGTCTCTGGTATTTCTGCCAACACCTTACATATAGGGCCAACTGTGGCATAAAGATGACTGGCCTTCACTCTTCTAGGAACAGTGACTTCAGAATCTCATGTGGAGCACCAGACCACTTAAAGCATTTATGTTTGCAGAATATACTCATCAAGAAAATGAATCAAGTGTTGGTGGTAACCGATACACCGCAGGAGACGTAGAGTTCCTACAGAGGTACAAGGGCAGTTGCCAGTCGGTCCGAACAAATGCTGTGTAGGTCTATGTGGTTATCTTCAGAATAACTGTGTACCTTCCAAAAGCACCATACGGGACCCAAAGAAGACATACTGTCCAATCCTCAAAAAGTTATTATATGTACAGAGAGGCAAATAGCTAGGCAATTGACTTAGCTGGACAAGATCAAGGGTGTCTGACTGTTGTCAAGACATAGAAATACACTAGCCAAAAACTGTTGAAATATCATGGCATACTGCACAGTCTACAAGGTAACCAAAGAGTTTTGCTCCATCTTGGAAATCAGATTCCAGGGATAATGGCTAGGGCACTTTTACAAGCAGAAAGGACAGGAAAGGAAATCACACCTGAACTTTGGCTTTTTCAAATTCATTCGTGTCAAGCTGAGGGGAAGGAGAAAGTAGAAGGCACATAATGTAGATCTGTACTACTGTTAGTTTTAACTCGGATCACCTGGTTTAGGTGATCTGTACCAAGTTTTCCCATGATAAAGTGATTTTTCTCTTTGTAATTAGTATCTTGTGAGGAGGAAATCTGAGATTAAATGAACCCACTAGTTTTAGCATCAGTGGTGAATTTTACCTGAAACAATGACTACTATGGTGATTGTTAAATGGTGCCGCCCACCCAATTCCATCATTTCAGGATTAATTTTTTTATCCATGCTGGATAGTTCTGAGGAAGGCAGTCTATGAACCACACCCTAAGAAAGCCTGATCTGGTTCTTATTACCTGAGAGTAAAGCTCCCAGAGGGCTGGACTGACAGCCTAAAATCGGTAAGAAAACTGTAGGTAAATGAACAGGTGGGCAAAGGGGTTAATTTTCTTCTTTTTCAAGGACACATCTATGTCCAGTTGCAAGAGGTATTATAAGAACACATTAATAAACTTCCTGGATTAAACACCTTCAGTTGATGTAAATAAGCCCACAAAACCAAATGCATGAACTCCTTACAGTAAGACAAAGATGAGCCAATGAGTCAAAAAAAAAAAAAAAAAGAAAGAAATGATAAAATATGGATGACCCCAGAAGGGCAATGGCACCTAACCACCTGCAGGCCCAGCAGACCTTAGAGTGTGGAATAGCAAAGGATGGGGGAAGAAGTCTAAATCTAGGGGTGGTGGTTGGGAGGAACATATTCAACCAAAGCACTTGTCCCTCACAGGGACATAGGTGCAGAGCCACTGAAAAATTTCCCAAAACTCAAAAATATTGCAAATAAGATTTAAAAGGATTAAAAAGCAAACTACACCGACTCAAGTCTATTTTCCAGACATGAAATAAAACATGATCACCCCTGTAAAAGTAACTTTCTGATAATACAGAAAACTTATTTTTGGAAAGAGAACTTTCATTATTTTTATGTGCAAAAAACTCAACCATGTACGTTTAACGCAGTTTAGTGGCAAGTCCTTTAGCGTTTGCCCTTTCTAGCTTGGCAAAGCAAGCCACAGACTTGGGACCTAGAATACTGCCTCCACAGTGATGGTGGATCTCATCATATCTGTCACTGTAATTGTTCCTGATAGTTTCCACCAGCTAAACCAAAGCTCCTTTGTATTCCAAGTTAACCTGTGTGAAGGCAACAGTGGTGCAGGTCTTCCTAAGCACTCGACATTCCAGGCTCGCTTTCCCCTTGATAATGTAGTCAGGGACCCCCATTTTAGTACATACGGCAGACAGGAAGAAAACCAGCTCAACAGGATCCATGTCATGTGAAATCACTACCAGCTGAGGCTTCTTGTCCTCCACCAAGGTGATGAGAGTGTTAACCCCACTTGAAGGACAGGTGGCCTCTTAGTGGGGACGTCCCCTTTGCCAGCAGCTTTCTTCTCAGCCAAGGCCAACAGTCTCTGCTTTTCTGGCTTTGTCTCTGGTCAGTAGTTGTGGGGCAGCTTAAGCAGCTGAGTAGCTGCTTGGCAGTCCATGGCCTGGGTGAACTAGTTAACTGCAGGAGGCACTTTCAGATGCTGATAAAGGATAGCTCTTTGCTGCTGCAACCTGATGTAGCAAGAGTGTTTGACAAAGTGGGCAAGATCCCATTTGGGCTAAATGTCCTATCCAATGTCAAAATTCTCAGGTCTTTTTTCAAACAGGGGATTCATCACTTTCTTGGCCTCCTGCTTCTTCACAACAGCAGGGTTCAGGGCCACCTTCTCCCTCTTGGTTCCTTTCGGCGTCTTGAGCGGCTAGAGGAGTGAAACTTAACATTTATGAAGTTGTATAATCTAAAGAAATTTCTTTAGGGCTAAAACGTAAAGAAGCCAAATAAAAGTATTAAATTTTTCCACAGGGTTAAAATTTTATTTATGCACAAATTTTGTTTCTTCATAAGTAAATATGAGTATAACTATTCCAATCTTAAAATACTCCTGAAGCATAGGATGTTATTTTCATAATCCTGGTCCTCAAATACATGAGTCAGGCTTGATTTTATTAAAACTACCAACACAGGCTCCTTACGTTATTTCAATACAATTGTTTCCTATAGAGAGTACTCCACAGACAGTTAATAGTCTCAATCCCTGTCTGCCATTCAAAAGACTTTATCTGTAATTCCAGTCATAGTGGATTACGTTATACAGATTTTTCTCCAAAAGAAAAATAAATGGTAAGATGAACAAATCTAAAACAACAATTTTATATCCAAGAGCTCTACCCAGCCTCAGCACAGACTTGAACTCTGGCCTTGAGCCTTGCGGGCTGACTTCACTGAGCTTCATTCCTCGACGCTCAGCCTAATGTGCTGAATTGTTTTTCTTTCACTCAGGTATTTGCTCAAAAATATTTTATGGGTGCCTAATATTAAGCTGCATGCTGAAGTTTTATAAAACAGTGTCTATCCAAGAGTCTGTGCTCCATGGAAGCTCAGTCTAGTTTAAGCCAAGTCTTATTGTGGTTCTTAAAAATATGTTAATGTGTTTTAAAAAGTCATCTATTGAGATATAACTTACATGCAATAAAATGCACTCACTTAAAAGACACAGTGTTACAAGTTTTACTAAATGTACACAATAATGAGCCACAGCTCCAATCAGATTTAGAATATTTTGGTCATGCCATCACCCTGTAAAATTGACTTAGCTCCTCTGCAGTACTGCTCCTCCCTCTGTTCCCCAGCTATTGTGGACTTGCTTTCTGTTGTTACAGGTTAATTCTGCCTGCTCTAAAATTTATATCAGTGGAGTAATGCAGTACATACTCTTTTATGTTTGGCTTACTTCCTTCACTCAGAATATTTTTGAGATTCATCCATGGTTTATGGATCAATGATTGGGTTCTTTTCTCTTGTTGTGTTATAAATATAATTTATTAATTCACCTAATGATAGATAATTAAGTGGTTTCTAGTATAGTGGGTATTTGTGAATAACAATGCTATGAACATTCATAGACAAGTTTTTGTGTGGACGTACTTTTTCTTTTATTCTTAGGGGTGACCCAGTAGAACTGCTGGGTCATGTGGTAAATGTGTTTAACTTGATAAAAAATTGTCAAATTGTTTTCCAATACGGTTGTGCCATCTTACACTTACTACCACCCCCCACCACTGCCCAAAAACACAAAAGTCATCTTAGGTCAGAGGTGATACAAAAATAGGTGGTAGACTTAATTTAGACTATAGGCTATAGTTTGCTCATTCCTGCTTAAGAATTTTCTATATATACAATCACATCCTTTGTGAAAAAAGTTTTACTTTTCCTTTCCAATGTATGTACCTTCTATTTCTTACCTTACTGCATAAAAAAGAAGCCTTTTTACTTACTGTAGCCTCTTTGTGAATCCAGTCCTCTCTGACCTTTTCTTCTCTCAACTTTGAGATTTCAGCATGTCTGCAATGCTCCAGGCCTAGTTTCGTACTGTCTCCATGTCTGTAAATCATATCCCCTTGCTCTTAAGCCTTAACCTGCGCCCATCTCAAAGATCCCATGCTGTTTTTTCTATGCTTATCTTCTATCCTCTGAGCTACACTGTCTGAGAGGAAATCTTGTTCTCAAAAGTGAAATTAGCTTGAATTTGACACCTCTCTTGGGCTGCCTACTGCTACATTTTTTGGCTCATGCCCTATGGTGCTATTTCTCTCAAATAAAATTTCATGTTTCTTTTCTGTGTACTGAGAAGGACAACCAAACTTTCAAATATCTTGTGATTACTTAAAAAAAAAAGGAAGATCTCAAAATCATCAGGTTTAAATATGTAGTGCTTACTATTTTTGCCATCTAACCATCTTTACCTGGGCATTTCCTGTTTGCAGGTTTCATTTGATTATTCTGAATGCAGTCATAGAAGAGACAGTTTTCATGATCTTACAAAGAGAGTAAAGCAAATATCTGAAGAAAAACGATGTTTGAACAAAAGGAAACTATGAGACAAAATAAATTGGGAAAAGAACATATGGCAAAAGAATCTAAAAAGATTAATATCTGAAATCAGTCTTTTAAATTTTATTTAATACCACTTAAAGTATATTAAAATTCTTTACTTAACTAAAATTCAGTTCAAATAAAACCCAGAATAGAGACACAAATTCAGAAAACATTTTAAGAATAATCGAACAGTCAAATACAAAGAATTTAATGGGCAGTATCCAAATGTCAAAAACATATTGTGGGTACTAAAGAGATACCAATTTAATCTGAATTTACATTTTATTTGCTTCAAGATTCAAGCCAGCAAGAATAACTCACAATCTACTACAACAAAAATATGCTTCCAAATTTGAAATATTTTTAAAAGGCACTGCATATGAACCCTCCTTGATTAAGAGAGGAACTACATGCAGTAGAAATTGAGTCTTAGAAATTAGATGACAAAAGTAATCATAATTCTTGGCATTTATGCAAATATTTTACCTTCAAAGAAATTTTACAAACACTAAACTAATTAAATTATGCAATATACATGTCATCAGTTTACAATTAGAAATAATTATGGTACCAGGTTTAAATCAAGCATAAACTTAGGGGGTAAATATGAAGATATATATGTATATAAGAATGAATAGCTATAATTATTCATGGATATGATGAGATATGACTAGAAACCAGTTGAAATAAGTGTGAAGATTATGAATTGAATGCACATATTATTAGGAAAATCCTAACCTTTGCAACTGCTTAGACTCCGAAATAGCCATGCTCTGTTATATCAGAAGTGTTAGGCTCATAAGATTTTATTAGTGTTCTACAATATTTAACAAGGGCACTTGACCTTCAGCAGTTAATAATTTAAAAGAACAGATTCATCCATTTCTCAAAATTTTAAAACTCTTTTCCACCTCCCTTTCTTTCTCGCCCTTATTTCCAAACAAAAGGGAACGCTGCTGCTGTGGAATTATAGAAACTGCAAAACAGACAAAGCAAAGGGAACAAGAAAAGAAAACCTTTGTCAAAGAAGGGAGCACAGAGGGAGAGAGAGAAGGCCCAGATGCCTGGTGGGTGAGGAAGCTGAGCCCCCAAAGCGGGAAGGGATGAAAGGCTTCCTCCTGGGCAGCAAAAGCTAATCAGAAGGAATACACAACTGTCTTATGCCCAGTGGCTCCAACAAAGACAAAAAAGTCAAAGACTTAGGCTAGGCCTGCTCTCTTTTAACTTTTGGACTTAGAAATACAAGTGCTGATCTCTGTGGGCCCAATGGCAATGTACATTCAGAGGATGAAACCAAACCCTAGTCCTGTGAATGAGAGTCCTTGGAGAGTAGATGGCTCTAGATGGACAGGGGACTTTGATTCATTAAGCTCCAGCTTCCTTACATGTCACTTCATGGTTACTGCTCCCTGTTTCCACCTGCAATTAAAAAGGGCCCTCTTGACAAAGTTTTTATGTTCTGAAGCTCCAAAAGATGAGGAACATGAACTCATCCAACAGATATGGGTAATAGATAAGCTGGAGTAGTGGCAGAGAAACACTCTGTATTTACCAGATTGGAGACACAACTAAATGACAATTCAGGACCTTCTGGTTCCTGGTGGCAAGTTCAATTCATACCATATTCACTGATCAGTGTAGGAAGCAAATTCATCACGCTCGCTGTCATTTTTATGCAGTCTACCTATCATCAGAATGAAATTAATACAATATAACGAGGACTTCTCTTGTGAGCTAAGGGAGAAGATAAGAGACTATTTATTGTGAGGAAAACCAAATTAAAATTTCTAACTTGAAAATATCCAGGCCTAAATTACTCTAATCCTTATTTCTTAGTGTATAATGTTATATAATACTTCCCAAATGGACAAAAATTTGTTTTTATTTTGCAGACTATAAGGATATCATAACAATGCTTTATAACAATACTTTTACAAAATTGCTTTTGGATTTCTAAGAAACTTCATTCTCCTGAGTCTTACAATGCCCCTATGCAATAGGCAGTCAATTAACTGCTCTTATCCCCATTGTCTAACAGGCAGACTGAGACTTGGAAACACTACCTGGCTGGCTGCTCTGAAGCCACAAAGCTAGGAAGTGGTTTTGCTTCATTTAAGCATGGCTCTAGTGAGCCCTGGCAAAAGCACAAGCTCTGTGAGTGGTGATGGACTAGGGGAGGGTGTGGGCTGGGGAGGACAACTCAGGCTAATTGCTTATAAATTGTGTATGACCATCAACAGCTTTAACAATCAATTTATACCTCAGTTTCCTCCCATTTCAAATGAAATAATCCTCATAATTCCTAAATTGCAAGGTGATGAGAAATTAAATGAGGTACATATGTCATCACATGCACAGTGATACCCATATAGTAAGTGTTAAATGAACAATGACTATTATTCTAACAACAAAATTCTACTTTGCCTTTCTAGGTAAGAGTAACCAGGTACATAGAACTAACCCAGTTTCTCAGTGCTCTTCTCCCAAGCGAGTTATAACCTTTTAATGCAGCACATTTGAGAACTGACTACCCTGATCCTTTGCACTACTTAGTAATTTTTCATTTCTCTCATCTTTGAGTAAAGAGCTGTTCTGCTGAATTACAATTTCTGGATATCCAAAGTTGATCCTTTAAATGCCAATTTATTTTCTGATTTCAAACACTACTCTAGTATTATTACTTCTTCTCTGACTTATTAACCAGAATATACAGAACACTCACTTTTCTTGATGACTGAAAGCACCACAATGAACATTCACAACTGCATGGAGACAACATTAGCCCTCAGATCCATCTTGTAGTTGTTCTGTCTTGTCCCCTGACATTAGACCATCAGCTGGTGCTGTCGCTGTTCTTCTGATGTTGATCTTGTGTTTTCTCTTTCTTGTTCTTTGGTCCCTTCTCCTCTACTTAGCCTCTACCACTAACATAACCAAATGTTCACATCTAAAACACATTCCACAAAAATACAAAGATAACCAAATGTTGGACAAGATAATTATTCTACTCTTAAGAAATCAAAAAGTTCAATACAAGAATTTTATTTCTTAAATTTAAACAATACTTACAGGATTTCAAAAACCAGAATATTAAGGCTTAAAAGGAAAATGAACTTAAAAATATTTTAAAATAAAAATGTGTTGCAAACACAAGAAAATAAAATTATATCCTATCCTTCATAGTACTTATTACAAATATTAGTGAAACAAAATGATCTAAAAAATATAAAAATCAGAATGGTTCTGGCTCTTTACTGAGCACTATGGAACATCCAGAACAGAACAGTCCAGTGCAGCTCAGCCCAGCCTGACCATAATCTAAAGGAGGATACAGTAAAGTAAGTAGAGAAGAGAGCAGAAGAGAGCAGAGGAGCAACCAAGCTCAAGTGCCAGCATACCCACACTCTTCCAAAGCAGACTGTGGCAGAAACTGCTAGTTGTTTAGGGTCATTTTAGCTTAGCACATGGCTGCTCACTGGAGCCTGCAATTCCCAGCTTCTGGGGAAGCTTGCAGCCATGAGACCAAGTTCTAGCATGTGAGGAACAAGCCTCTTCTAGACAGTGCTTTTCTAAAGGAATGCATCTACCCCCATGGTTCTTTACTCCTACCTGCTGCCTGAAACCTAATGAGAGCTGGGAGCTACCTCAGACCTAGAGATGGCAACTCTGCAGCAAAGCTGCCCTGGATAGCTCTGGACTACTGCTCTCTGGACTGTATCCTAAGAAATATATTCTCATTGTGTTTAAGCCAAGGTATTTTGATGCCTCATTATTACAGCTGCAAAACTCAAAGCCCACTTAACACATAGTTTTACAACAGGCCTGATTGTTTTAGTGTCTAGCTGCCTCAACTCCTGTCCTAAAGCTTAGAACCACCTAGTAAGAGATGTTCCTAAACAAAGTACATTCTGAGCACCTTTACTGGGTTGTAAGCATCTTTGGGGGATTACGAATCTCGAGGGCTGAGACTATCTCCCCTATACCCTTTTATTTCTCTGAAACTGTCTAATACAGAGCCAACTGAGGGAAGGAGGAGTAAGATAAGTAAGTTTAAGCTGTAGGCTTTAGGGCCAGACAGGCCCCTGGAATTGAATTCCTTGGCAATTCCTGGGCTTTAACCAGATGTTCAAAGTAACAGCTGAATGTTCCATCCTAGAAATCAAGGTTTGTGCTCTAGGAGGGGTAGAAAGAATAAGTTTAAGCTGTAGGCTTTAGGATGAGACATTGTCTATCCCACCCCCACCCCCCGGAATTGAATCCCTTGGCAATCCCTGGGCTTTAACCAGATGTTCAAATTCAGTTATCCAACAAACATCAGTTGAATGTCCCATTATAGAAATCAAGGTTTGTGCTCTGTATGATAGTATTTACATTCTGGTAAATAAAGTTTTCACAAAATCACTAAGCCATAAAATGAGGATAATAATAGCAACAAATTTATAGGACTGTTGGGAGATTCAATGAGGTGAGGCATAGACAGTGCTTAGTCAGTGCCAGGCACGTTGGCATTCAACTATGTTAATAATTAAGAATTTTCAATAATTTTATAGATACTCACAGAAATATCACAACATCAATACCCAGTAGGAAAAAGAAGTCAGGGATTTCTATGTTCAATCAGTTTGCTATTCATTTTATTTGTAATGTCTTATTTTTCTTATCTTGTCATCTGTTGACAAGAATTCTAAACTTGTCTTCTAGGCAAATAAGGACATACTAAAGATATTATAGAGCACTTGAGGGCTAATATTAAAAATCAAAAATGTTAAAAACACTCAAGAATGAATTCTTCTTTGTAAACTTACTTAAGTGAATAGATTCTTATCAATAAGATGGGCTGGGAATCTTCTTTAAGGAGCTCAAAATAGTACACTGCCTGTCTCCCATGGAAGCACATCAAGTTGCTTCGGCACATCACCTTGCACTGGATCTAAGCTCATCCTTATGCCCAGCCACAGTTCATATTCTCATAACAATTAATACTTCTCAGATCCAGCAGACAGCTCTTTCAGAACAATGACATTACATTATTTTGAACTGCAGAACGTTCAAATGCATTTCAGGTAAGGAGGAATCCTAGAGCAGATCCCAACAGAATAAAAGGGAGATTGGGAATTGAAGATCTCTGGCAGATAAAGATAAAAAACCTAATACTCTACAGGAAACAAAGAGCAACAGGGTAAACAATACTACACAGGGTGGTGGCTTCATTTTACTATAGCAATTTCAGGGGCAATCAGATCTGAATGCCAGCTTTATCACTATAATCCCCAAAGAATGATAAAACTTCAATATTTATGAATAGCTCTGCTTCTTATAGGTACTTGACCACCTACTAAGTATCAACCACCTTATTATTAGCATTTTAAATGTTTGGACTAGGTGAAGCCTCACAAGAGCCTAGGAACTGGGTATTGTTATTATAATTTTAAAGAGGAAACAGGCTATGAGAAGTTAAAGGGCTCACCCAATAGAATAAAGTCATTTGTAGGAGTCTGGATTTGAATCCAGGTCTGTTTGACATCAATGCCTGCATTCTTCTCACCACATCAAGATGCATTTAAGAACTCTACTCAGTTCTTCAGAATAGTACAGTGAAACACTGTAAGAGTTTACTGATGAGTCAGAATTATTAAATTATCACTATTGTTATAGTGGACCCCAAGTTTCTCTTAAAAGAATCAGTATGTCAGTATGTTTAGCTCTCTTATTCTTTCCCTATTTTAAAAGTTTAGCTTCCTTGTAATTCCAGTAAACAACCTTCTCCTCTGGTTCTAATCAGTAGTAATCACATCTGTTCCCCTGGCCCCCAGTTCCATCCTGATTCATCTTGGTCACCTGCTCCAGTCACCTGCTCTGGTCATCTTCTTTGACCTAGGTCACCCTGGCTACCTGCTCTGACCTGCCCGTAACTGTCCTTCCTGCCAAAACACCTGCGCTGCCACTCCTGCTCTCTTTAAAATAGCCAATCAGGATTAGTCTAGTTTATTTGGTCTAACCTAGCCAAAAGGGAATGACACAGTAGCAGGGACGACCTCCCTCAGGCATAAGAACCCCTTGCCTTCTTGCCCAAGCGTGTGGCCACCATTGCTCCATCTGTACACTGCACCCTTCTACAGAAGTAAACTGCCTTGCTGAGAGGATTTATTTTTGAGTGTTATTTCTTTTGTGGCACTGAAATTTTACTTATAACACTATTATAATAATAAAGGTAACACTTTAAAATATTCTCTGTGGCATAATATCCCAAGACATACTGAAGCCCCTGGGGTCCATGCACCTCTTCTAGAAGTTCCTGGGGGCTGGCTGGTGTGAGAACGCCCTGGTCGATCAACTTACCCAGTAGCACCTCCAGAGGGCTCAGCTGAAGGAGCTGGGAGACAGCTCAGTTTTCCTTGCTCATAGCCTCCTCTGACCGGCTCTGGGTAGCTGTTTGACATTTGTTTTTCTGAGTGGTCAGAGGGCTAGTGCTTCCTGCTTGCCAATGCTAATCCACCATGGGAATTAAATTTCACTGTACTGGTTGACATAGTTTTCTCAAAACGTTTTAAAACCTTATTTAGGGCTTATTTTGGACAGTCAAAATGCTAGCTAAAACAGTCACAGAATAGCAAGACCTTGCAACCAGATCTTGTGCTTTGCAGTATTTTGTGGCCTATCCACCCTATAGTGCATTTCTAGTCAGCCTGGATAAAGGAGTATGAAGCTGGGACATATTTTTTTTAACATGCAAGAATTGTATTGGAAATGGCTCCATATTTTTTGCATAGTGTTAGTCATAATATAAGACAGTCCTAATTACTACATTTACCTTCTTCTGTGTAGGCATATATCACAAGGAACATTTAGAGGATACCAACGTGAGCTCTGCCAGTTCAAATAAATCAGTCAGAGTGATTACAGTTGGCTTTGGATTGCATCCAGGTTATGGAAGGCAAGAATAGATTAGCGGTATGTGCCATCAGAGCAGGGACAAACTCTGGACTTTATAAAAGTCTCAGTATTCTTCAAGCTTAGACATAACTTACTAAGGCTACATTTTCAATGAAATATTGCTGGGAGCATTTAAAAGCTGGAAAATACAATCTTGTCAATAGAGATGCTCCCCCAACTCCCCAAAAGACGTGTGAGTTCATTTCAAAATAGAATAAGTCTGCTGTCCCCAGTATTTTGGGTTAGGAGGGTAAAGTCTGCACAAGCAGAAGCAGCCCAAGTTTGCTGTGGTCCTATAGTCCAGGTTCAGGGACTACCATTCCTCTTTAGAAACAAAAAAGATTCACATTTGAATTCATTTGTTTTGGCTGCTGATTTTGTAAAGAATTGACTTTTTTAATAACAAGGAAAAAAGTATTAGGTAAAAGTTATAATATACGTGTCTTGAGAAAACTTCTTTTTCTGAGACAGGGTCTTGCTTGGTCATCCAGGCTGGAATACAGAAGTTAGATCCTAGGTCACTGCAGTCTTGAACTCCTTGGCACAAGCTTCTCCTGCCTCAGCCTTCCAAGTGTCTGGAACTACAAGCACGTGGTCGTGGTGATTTGGAGTAGCTGGGACTACAGGCATATACGTGCCACCATGCTCAGCTAAATATATATATTCTCCTGATTTCAAGAGATCCTCTTGCCTCAGCCTCCCCAAGTATTGAGATTACAGGGATGAATCACTGGGCCTAGCAGAGGAAACTTCTAGGTTTTTATTTGGATATCTCCTCCCTGCCAGTATACTATCTTGATGGGATGGGCTTTTTACTTCCTCCCTCACCTCTCATAGATAATATAAATATGATTTTGATATTCATTAGTATGCTTGTGTTTTGTTTCATGAAACACCAACATTTACGTACTCAACAAGTACTGAACACTAACTAGCACCAGAGTTCATTCTCATCTCTAAAATACAGTGGAAAACATGTTTAGAGTTAATACACTGAAGTAGGACAGTCCAGGAAATGGAGGTCAGGCATGGTGGCTCACACCTGTAATCCTAGCACTTTGGGAGACAGAGGTGGGTGTATCACTCAAGGTTAGGAGTTCGAGACCAGCCTGGAAACATGGTGAAATCTTGTCTTTACTAAAAACACAAAAATTAGCTGGGCATGGTGGCGGGTACCTGTAATCCTATCTACTCAGCAGGCTGAGGCAAGAGAACTGCTTGTTCCCAGGAAAAGAAAATGGGGTATTTTATATACTTGTGTTTAACTTTTTTAAAAAAATTAACTTCCTTCTCTTATGCAACATACTTTGTGGAACTACCTCCAAGGCAACAGATAAAGATATATGTGAGCAATCTCTTAATGAGATTTCTGAATATATTCTGTAAAGCTATTTGGAAAGAGTTGGATTTAGATGATTACTTCAGGATAACACTACCCATATCTTCATGAGTCCAGACAGACACCGACCTTTTCCATCAGCTTCTGAGATATCTTGATCACATAAAGCTGTCAGGCATGTGAGCAAACTTTTGCCTTGCCCTTTGGCTAGAATCCTTACCATGGGGCAAAGTCTTAGCCTGAGCCTTCTATGTATAAGTATTCCTCAGTCTGGATCCATATCCCTCATAAGTGGCTAAAACATGCTGTTTCCACTACCATTCTACATAAGACCTCAGGGATAACAACTGGAGAATGTTAACTGAACACTTATTCTTAGCAGAATTGGAACCATCACCCTCATTTTACAAATAAGGACACAGGAGGCTCCACCCAAAGTAACCTGCTTGAAGTTACACACCTTAGAAGGCATGCAGGTGGGAGTTCCTGCACTTAACCCCTGTGGTCTATGATACCCTTCTGAATGAAAACTACTATTGTGGTCATAATAAATATTCCATTTATTTTTTAAGAAAGGCAATCTCAACCACAGTTCATTTGACAAGTTTTCGATATCTTGCAATCTATACAAACTTGTTTTCTTTCTGTCAACCTTAGCCTATGGAAACTTTTTATTATTATTGTGATTTTTTGTTATCTTTCATCCTGAATTACCATTTTATTTTGTGGCTTTAGAATTTTTATGAAATGCTCCATGCTTTCAATAAAGCAATTTGCAAAATACAGGGGAAAACGTATAAGACATCTATTCAACAGTTAGGAGTATCTTTATTTTATTAGTGAGTGCGATGTGTTTGAATACACACATGAATGTGTATTTCCATAACAAAACTGGATCATTCCATAACCATTTTTAAGACCTTTACTACAGATTATTACTTTCCAAAATGGTTTTGCCAACTGTACTGGCACTGATACCACATGATATTGCCCTGCCCACATCAGTACACCCACACAATTTTATCTTTAATTTTGTTGTGGCCAGTGAAATAAGCAGATATATTCTCAGTATGTCAATGTCTAGTTCTGTGATTACTAGTGAGGTAAAACATTATTTCACATGCATATTAGTCATTAATACTTCTTTTCACAATTGTTAGTTGATGTCAAATACTCCCTTTTTACTAGGTGGTCATTGTTTTGCCTTACTGATTTGTAAGTAAGCCTAATCAGTACTGATTTTACTCTGCACAGACTGCGTTCATTTATTTATTCACTCATTTGATAGGTACCTACATGCCAAAGCCCTGTTGTTTACTTTTTCCCTTGCTTAGAACACAATTTTTATCCTGTGTAGCCAAAAACACATCTGACAATTGCCTTACAAGACTTTTTCAAGTGAGTACATATTTTACCATAACTAAAATCACATGATCAATACTGATATTTTAAGTACAATGAAAACAGTACTCATGGGTTCAAGATGGTACTTTTTTTACTTTCCAAAATGGTTTTGCCAACTGTACTGGCACTGATACCACATGATATTGCCCTGCCCACATCAGTACACCCACACAATTTTATCTTTAATTTTGTTGTGGCCAGTGAAATAAGCAGATATATTCTCAGTATGTCAATGTCTAGTTCTGTGATTACTAGTGAGGTAAAACATTATTTCACATGTATAGGAATTTGATCTCAGCTTAAACCTCAGGGTTTGTCTTTGCAAATTCAAAATGCCAACAACCTATGACTTAAGTTATTACATAAAGTCTATTAATCTGAATTATTTGAAATAATACATAGCTTATGGACCACAAGAAGCAGGAAAGCAGAGAACTTCTTATTGACTAACACCCAATAACCCTTGATTCCTGGTTTGGAACCTTAACGAAGAGAAGATCCACTAGTAATTGTATACTATGAATTTCTCATTTTTGAGTCTTAAATTTAACTCTTCTCTAAATTAGGGAACAAATCCTTTATTATCAAAAAGAGTCAACTGGGAGGTGGGGGGGAAGAGTGAACACATTTCATGTATCCTTGAATGTCTGAGAATATCTTTTCAATCCTTCACATATTAAAGACAATTGAGCTGGGTATAAATTCTTGGATTACAAGCACTTTCCCTCAAAACTCTATATATGTTGCTCTAATCTCTGAAATTT
This sequence comes from Callithrix jacchus, assembly GCF_049354715.1. Classification (NCBI taxonomy): domain Eukaryota; kingdom Metazoa; phylum Chordata; class Mammalia; order Primates; family Cebidae; genus Callithrix; species Callithrix jacchus. The sequence continues at coordinate 71,359,664 of NC_133507.1, forward strand.
AGTGTTTCACTGAAGCCTGATTTTACCTTTGTAGATAAACTACTTCTTTTATAAGAACTGTAAAGTTTTTTTCTTTCTTCTCTTTGTAAATTTAAATTTTATAAAGGTAATTCCTAGACAGATCTGTGTTCCACAGGAGGTGCTTGGAATGTAATGATTGCTTTAAATGTATACACTCAGGGCTTTATTTTCTGCTCAGAAAAATTGTTTTTAAATTATACTTAAGTACTGCTTCTCTTCTAACTACTCTAAAATCCTTCTCCAGAAAACCCACAACATTTTCATAGATCTACTTTCTATGGCTTCCATGTCTAGAATTTGTTACAACATTTTTGTTCTTTTCTTCTATATTCCAGGATAAGGTCTCACATGCTTGTCACCATGAATGTTCAATTTTCCTTTGTATGCATTCTTCCCTTTATTGACTCCACTACAGATTTTAATTGTTTAGTATGTATATCTGGCATACGATTGCCCAGATATGAATCTCATATTCCCTATTTATTAACTATGTAAGTTTGAGCAAGTTACTCAACTTTTCTGAGCTTAGTTGCCCCATCTGTAAATAGTGGTAATAATAATACTGACCTGTGAAAATCAGGGTTTTTAGTTATAAGTACCAGAAAACACTCATAACTAAAAACCCTGACTACAAGTTAAAATACTAAACAGTCATTAAATTGAAATGCTTTGAACTCCAATTGTTAAAGGAAAATTAAATTTTCTTTCAAGAGCTACATAGATTGAAATTCTAAGTATAGTTTTAATTAATGATAGCTATTTTCATATGTAAAATATAATTATATAATTGCATAGTATATTATTTGTCTTTAAGTTTCAATAATGTGTTATTTCAATTTGCTTGTAGACTGTTTCTACTTTGTGTAACTCCTACATTATTAAGGTTTGGGTGCATAAAGACTCAAGATTCTATAAGCTAAGACATAGATTTGTCTTTGAACTACTTGAAAAGAACTTTACATTTTAAATGATCTTTCTTAGGAATGCCTGAAATAAAATAACCATATCTCAAATTACTTTGCTGAGGTACAAGCAGATCTGATCACTTTGGGAACAATACATTCATAAAATATAAACAGATGAAGTAAGACCATATGGACACATTATTGCAAAGTAACAAAAATGGCAATTTAGAAATTGGGAGCCCTTAAACACGAAGATAGGCACTGGATAGGCTATATTTTGCAATAGCTATGGAATAAATTTAAGGTTATACCTAAAGGGAAAAATATGTTTCAGAAATATTTTTCTCTTCAGAAATGATTCTAAAAAGAAAAACGATCATGCAAAGCAGAGAATTCAATGCTGAATGATTCTCTCATCCATTGAATCTCACCAACTCAGCAGTCACTCATTTCAAATTTAATAGCATAAAGTTTGCATGTACAGGGGGAAACTATTCCATATATTCATGATTTAACTCTGAAAAGAAATTGTAAACTGGATTATTCAACTGAAAAGGAAATTATAATTTTAAACATGCAAAGTCAGGGTTGGCTTTAAGTGTTAACAAAGAAAAAATATTCTATTACTTTGAAATGTAAACAAAACCATGCTAATTCAATGGTAAAAATTAAAAATATTCTATTACTTTCAAATGCAAATAAAAGGTAATGTTAATTCAGTGGTAAAAAAATAAAGCTAAAAATGCCTAAGTTAACAAATTTACATGAAACTGACATAATACATACTGATAGCCTGTTTAAAAAAGGGGGCAAAAGTATACACATTCTTGTCTATTATAGATCAATTAATGAATATTCATAACTTGTCAATTACTACATATTGAAGTATAAATATGGTTTGTGTCTCTGCAATCTTCTGAGAATAGAAACTATATGAACTAGATCATCCTTCTATGTCTGCTTATCTCCCCAACCTATTCCTTGACAAAGTGTTTTGCTCAGAGTAAGCTTTGAATAAACATTTTTTAATTAATTAAAAGCAAGCTTAATCTAAGTATTCAGGTACTGTAAGCATATTTAGTTTTTGTTCATTAACTGATAAATATTTTGGGCACCTACTATGTTTTCCATGTTTGCATATGTGATCCAGTTATGTGTGAACAGCCACATGGAGTCTGTTTAAGTTCATAGAATTTAATAGTCTTCCAAATGAACCCTTCAGTGTCAATACAACCTAAAATGATGCTTCCAATGATATCAAAGAGCACAAATACTAAGTTGTTCTGAATATATAATTAAGAACATATAAGACTGGAAGCTTTGCTAGCAGGTCCATCTGATCATTTATCAGACTATCAGGAAATGTAGGCAGGTAGCCAAATGCATATGTTTGTTGTTAGCTACCTCTTGGCAGTATAATTTTTTATGCTGAGAGGGACAACTTTTTTGGGGAGTGGGTAGTACTCAAATACTGAATAAACCTGTTGGCTATACTCTGTAGTATTCTTTAATCACAGGGATGCTTGAGGTGGAAAATATCCTGCATCCTTAACGGAAATGAAGGGAAATGTTAAATTTTGACCATGGTACATGCAACTTAAGAGGACTGATCCCCTGAGAGCCAAGTTTTAGGGTTCAGAATTCTTTAATAAAAGCCAAACAGTGTCACAAGAGCTCTGCCATGTCTCCTCATTTTGAACCTTGTTTCTATAATATTATGGAGATAAAGCTGTAAAATTTGATGATCCCACAAAAAACACTGATATCCAATCTTATCTTGGGTTAGATGATGCAGTGCAGGCACTTAAAATTTCACTACAGTTTATATAGTAACAACAACTGCCAGGATAATTTGGTTACCAATAGGAAAAATAACTAAGTTGCCACGAAAAATCGGAAATTTCAGGTATTGTACTTACCGCACAGGACTTTTAGTTAAGTGACAAACTATACTTGTTTATAGCTGAAATAAAAATTCCCTCTTCTGCATAAAGCTGAGGTGTGTCAGAGAGGACTATTTCATTGTAAATAAGCATAGGGGCCAAACAAAAGGAAGTTACAAAGGCAGGTGCCTAACAGCTGAGTTGTTTCAGTTCCAGAGAAATAAAGTAAATAATTTCACTGGAATTTGTTCACTTCTGGGCATTTTGCCATACAGGAAGGGTGTGTGATTACTGAAGCTAAGATATCTATGTAAAAATGAAGTAACATCAATAGGACACAGTTGGGCTTCAGATTTCCTTATTTTATCTTCAAAAAATTAAGGATCTCTGGTTCTCATTTCACTCTTGGATATTTAAATATCACTTAAGTTATATGGACATATTGAAGATAGAATGGTTATTTTCACAAAAGCCAGAAAATATCTTGAAAGTGGTAGTCTCTTTAAGAGCCACACAAATGAGGAACATGCAATTTTCACTCATCAAAGATAACAACAGAAGCACACACAGTATCTAATTTGAGACCTCACAAGAGTAAGAAGAGTACATATAAAATTAGCATCTTTTACCAAATCTATTCTTTGCTTACCATTTCATGCTATCTGGATTGGCCTCAACCTTAAATCTAGATTCTAAGCTTCTTAAATCATTAACCAAAAATATAATGTGGTTTGTGGGCCAGGCACAGGGGTTCATGCCTGTAATTCCAGCACTTTGGGAGGCCAAGGCTGGCGGATCACCTGAGGTCAGGAGTTTGAGACCAGCCTGGCCAACATGGGGAAATCCCATCTCTACTAAAAATACAAAAATTAACTGGATGTGGTGGTAGACACCTGTAATCCCAGCTACTTTCAAGAGGCTGAGGCAGGAGAATAGCTTGAACCCAGGAGGTGTAGGTTGCAGTGAGTCCAGATCACATCACCAATGCACTCCGGGCCAATAACAGAATGAAAGTTAGAGAGCCTGAAAATTATGGCCGGGTTCAAATAGAGATCTCAATTATTTAAGCAACTTTATGACAGAAGATGAAAGACTCCAATGAGTATTACAAGTGCAATTCTACAAAACCAGAAATCAACTTGCACCCTACACAGAACTGTGAAAGATACTTGCAAATCCTATCTATGACTGGCCATACTGTCCTCTTTTAAAGAGTGTTTCTAAAACCAAGGGATCATATCCGAACCATTATAAAACTACAATGTATTCTAGCAATTGATAATAATACCCTGCACATGGCCCTTGGCTTGCTGCTTCCTTGCGCCTGTGAGTGAGCATTCTGACACATCTAGGTAAGTCGCAGAGGGCAGCAGCAAGGCTCTGGATGAGCAGCGAATGTCTTATCAAATTCCAATTCCTCTGTATCCAAGGGTGTCTGTGTATTTCAATAACAAATCAATCAGTTTAGTCTAAGGTTTTCACAGGAAGAGGCAGGATCCTTTGAGGGTACTACATTTGTATTTCTTTCTTTCTTTTTTTGGAGACAGGTTCTCGCTCTGTCACCCAGGCTGAAGTGCAGCGGCATGATCACGGCTTACTGCAGCCTTAACCTCCCAGGCTCAGGCGATTCTTGCAAGCAGTTGGGACCACAGGCGCACGCCACCATGCCTAGCAATTTTTTGATATTTTTTGTAGAGACAGGGATTTTGCCATGTTGCCTAGGCTGGTCTTGAACTCCTGAGCTCAAGCCATCTGCCCACCTCAGCCTCTCAAAATGCTGGGATTACAGGCATGAACCACCATGCCCAGTGCTGTATTTATCTATTTATTACATGTAAGAAATTAAGCTAGGCACTAACTAGTATCAAGTTTGTCAGATATTTTTGAAAACTATCAGGAGATTCCTCCTTTCCTACATGTGTATTCATCATGGACTCCTGGATTCTTATTAGGAGTTGAGTTGAACAGCAGAACCTGCCAAAGGATGACCCTAATTACAGCCAACTGGTGGCTGAAGTTCTACTGACACTTCCTGTAATTTCAGAATCATGTCCAGGAATCACATTACTTTGTGATTCCCATGGATTGACTTTTTATTTCTCTTAAAGCATAATTCTTAACATTTCTTTAGTAGTTACCCATATCACCTGATACACATAACACTGGTGGATACTGTGTGACATCACCAAGATAACCATATCCTTTTATTCTCTAAACTTAACTTTCAACTAAATTGGACAGATGTGAGATGAAAGTTATGACACCTATGTTATTATCTGACCATAGATGTGAAATAAAATTTTATTTTACACTATAGAGACTGGATTTAAATCCTGTATCAATATGGATACAGTGCAATTCAAACTGTGTTAAGAAGAATGTTCAGCTGGGTGACAAGTTTTCTAAGTGCTATGAGACTTTCTTGCTGACAATGTTTCTGTGAATGTGGCTACAGGTTGTTATCTTAAAAAAACTGCAAGTTGACGACAAAGTAATCAACAGTAAGTATTATCTATTCATTTCCTGCTTGAACAATCATTTATTACAGGTCTAATATATCCCAGGCGCTGAAAGAGGGGCAACCTGTAACACAGGTATACAACGATGTATAAACATGGCTCTATCCTTAGGGAGCTGATTATATAAATCCAAGGACGCATACTATTAAGAGTCCTGGCAGTGGTATAAAGTGCTAAAAGAGATCAGGAGTGAGGTTCGATTTCAGGCTGGGTATGTTTCATTAAAGAGGTAGCGTTTGAACAGAAGTTACAAGGATTCTTTCCATCTGTCAGGGAATGAGGATTTTTCTGTACCTTTTCAGGTATGCATCTACATGACTGACATCACTGTGAGAGGTTATCACTTCATAAAAGACAATGTAAATTCGAGCATTATGCTGAAGAACGGGATACAGCTAGGTTCTGGCACTGGAGGATTCTAGGGAAAGCATAACCCAGTGAAGAAAGATTTCATTGTTTTATGATACTCCATGTCCAATTTCAGATATTTAACAGACTAATGGTTTGTTACCAAGACTGCTATTGGTTGCTTGCCATTTCCCTTCCTGCTACTTACCATGAATTGCCCTGGGGGAGTATGTGTGAGGTATTTTACTGGCTTAGAAGAAGAACCCAGACTTTTCCTCTCAAAATTCAGGTGAATTTTATAATATACTACTTTGCAATGCCTTAACCAAGTGCCTTGACATTATGTTTGGGGTTGCAATAAATTAGCATGTTCATTAAACATACTTTCATATGCTCTTTCTCTTAACACACACATAAAACTGTACGTTTATATATACAGTTTTTATGAGACTAATATGAAGTTTTTAAAATTTAATGTCTGCATAAGTAAACTACTGTCACAGCATAAACACTGCTCAATATTCAGAAAGTTTGTTTCCTGCTGTCAATGTCCAAAAAAAGGGCTCATTGAATCTTTAGCCATGCTCAGAAGTAGAACCACTAGCTCCTCCTGAGATGAGCCTTTTCTTCTTATGCATAAGTGATGACAATAGTAATGTTAGCCCTTACTAAGTGCCAAGTATTGGAAGCATTTTACCTATGCTAATTTATGGTCCTCACTATTATCCCCATCTTACAAATGAGCAACCTGACAACGGAAAGGTTAAGTAATATTCCCAAGATCACATGGGCAGCAGAGAAAACAGATGGGAAACCTAGTCCATCTTCCCAGTTGCAGTGACAGAGTCCCTTCCTTTTGTGACCTAAGGAAACACCATTCCTAAGACACACCACTAAACAAGGTCTGTTCTTTGAGATCAATAGAGTGGATACCATTATGGCATGGCACTGAGGCCTTTTTTTAAAATAATAATAATAATAATAATAATAATTATGGGCCATGTACAGTGGGTCACACCTATAATCCTCACAGTTTAGAGAAAATGAGTCAGGAGGATTGCATGAGGCCAGGAGTTTGAAACCAGTCTAGGCAACACAGTGAGACCCCATCTCTACAAAAAAATTGAAAACTAAAAATTAGCTGGGTGCAATGCTGCACGCTTGTAATCCTAGTTACTCAGGAGGCTGATGTGGGAGGTTTGCTTGAGCCCAGGAGTTTGAAGCTGCAGTGAGCTAAGAAGTTAACACTGTATTCCATCCTGGGGAACAAAGCAAGACCCCATCTCTAAAAAGTAATAATAATTATGCATCCCATCTAAGAATATTGCTCTTTCGGATATAAAACATGATTAACATTTATGACAATTGCATATAACAGTGGGCTAAGAGTGTCACATTCTGACTAGTAAATTTTAAAATCAAACATATACGGTGAATAGTAATTAGTTTTTTTATTTGGATCTAACTTTTCTGTTCTCTATCCCATTGGGTAGATGACAGGAAGTGGCATATTTCAGGATAGTCTTAAGAAATTTTTACTCCAACTATATTTTTCTTGGTGCCACAAAAATTGCAGAGGAGCTATTTAAAACCAGGAGAGTATCCTGGAAAAAGATACAGATGTGGTGGTGTCCTGGGTTGAACGAGTGAAATGCTAAGTACTTACAATTTTTTTTAAAAATGATGTGTAAAACTGAAAATATATATTAATAAACTCAAATTTCTCAGGATAGGAACAGAACCAAACTAGAGTATATCATCCCACTAACTATATAATTGTTATATGTAATAACTGTTTTAATATATAAGACAAATACATTTTTGGGTGCCTTGAGAAACTGGAACCCTGCTTACCATCTCCCATAAAATATTTATTCAGAACACTATTTACTGCCAAAAGATAAAATTTTGAAGTCATTTGAGGTCATCAAGGAATTCTACTGTCAAAATATTAACACAATTCCTTATTTTCTTACATGTCGGGTATGTGGTCTCAAGGTACAAACAGAAAGTTCTCAGTGCTATGTTTACTGCACACAGTTAATAGTTTTAAGTCAGTTGTAAACATTTTGATAAATTGACCATGTTTCACCAAAACACAGTATATACTAAGAGCCCCAAATAAATCAGAGCCTTCTCATCTTACAGCTCCATGGGTCAAATCCTGATAATTATGAAGTGCTATAGAAGAGTCCTTTTTTCTCCCTAAAGATGATAGAAGCTTAAACATTCTATAGTTTGGTAGAAGACGAAAACTGTACTGACTATATCTTGTACCTTCTCAAACTCTTAGTATATGGAAAGTTTAAAAACTTCAAATTTAATTGGGGAATAAAAAATATTTTGATATCTTGTCCCTAGAATAAACTGTGAAATAATTTTTCTTGAAAACAGTTCTAACATCAGACATGTGTCATAGTTATGAAGCAATCTTTCATGCCACATTCCAAGTTACAGCAAATGGTACAATAATAAGGTATTAAATGTTTCCTTAATCTTCGTCATCATTAGTCATTTGAGTTACTGATACTGACTTTTAAAGGAATATAAGAGCAAATACAACATTATCTCTCTTGAGAAAAAAAAATCCAGTGGCTTAATCATATGATTTTTATAAACATTTATCTTAAATTATTTCAACCAAATAATGGGACATATAACGTTTTTTAAAGAAAAGAGGCAGGAAAAAAAAAAAGAACTATCCCTGGAACTTTAAATTTACATTTACCTTCATAGCTTTTAAACTTAAAAAAATTAAAATCCCAGAATTCCAATTTTTCTAAGCACAACAGATAAGATCTAATACAGAAGGTTACTTGGGTTTGAAGGATAAAGAGTATTAATGCCTTAAAAAAATCAACAAACATGACAGTGAAGCAAACTGGCACAGTTCGACAAGTTTTAGAACAATAGCTCACAAATGAATATACTTAAATTTAGACAAACACACAAATATAGCCTTTATCCAACAATCACAAAGACAACCCTATATATACTACCTATGTTAAAATGTTCAAAATACCTAATGCTATTACAGGCCTCAGGTTGCCAGAGTCCTGACAGAAAAGTCAGCATTGAGAACTACGCTTTACACAGCTTTGCGTGCATGCACACACTCTGCAATGTGGGAGAGACAGAGACACCGATCACCATCGAGATTGTCCTTACTTGCAGACGCACAAGTATCCTGCATGTTCCGATTCTGACTGGCACCTGGAGCAGCTCTACATGCCAGTCATCCCAATGTACTCAGGGATGTAAACACCTTATAATTAGAAAACGTGAAGGCGTCAAGGACGTTAGACAAATTTAAAACACATCCAAAGATAATTTTAAAGGCATTAAAGAAATAATTCATTGCCAATTTCAATAAAAGGATGTACCTGCTCCTTCACGGACGCTAGAATAGTGGTGGCTGTGGTCTCGGATTCCATGCCTGGGCCAGTGGAGGCAGCTTCCTGGCGGGTCTGTGGTTGCCCCTCCTCCACCAGTGAGGCCTGCTCAGGAGCTGGCATTCCTCCTGCAATCAAGCAGGCAAAGGGTTAATACTTTCTTCTGGGCTCCCTTGCAGAAACTGGGGATTTGCAGATGGTTCCTAGCAACTACAATAGACTACAGTCTACACCACATGATCAAAAGCTTGTTAAATTGCCAAATTTTCTAAAGAGGTAATCAATAAGTAAATATGACTAACTTATCAAGAAACTAAATAATAAACACTCTAGATTGCTATAGGGGTCTGTTTTCAAAGCAATATGCACACACAAAGAGATCTACAAATGTTAACTGACATGAGAAGAATGTTTTACCAATTGCAGAAAAAGTTTTGCAACAGAAAAGACAGAGTTTAAAACCTAAAGAAGGCTTAAAAATAAAAGTCTGCTTATTTAATTGAAACAGAATGTATTAATAACTAGCAACAAGGTCATCGTTGGTGGAGTCTTACAGCTAACTTGGTTTCTTTAGAAGAATCTGATTATTTAAAGATAACAATGACTAGGAATGTGGTGTTGAAAAGAAAATCTACTTTTCAGGCCCATAGCTTATGACAGAAAAATAGGTTCTTGGCAGGAGAAGAGTGCCTTTCCTAAGACAACACATAGAGCAGTGTGTTTGCCAAGAGACTGATCTGACATGGACTTTCTACAATTTTGGAAAATGGGGGAAAAAATGCTTGCATAAAATGTTATACAAATTTTAATAACTCATGTACATGTCAGTCTCTGTCTTCTGAGTACAGTCTTTAATCATACCATGACATTAGCCTAGTGCCTGGCATATGACTCAATTAATGTTCACTAAATAAATAAATACATGAATGAAAGCTAATATACTTTCACTGCCTTATTCCAGTCATTAGGCAAATCCCACCAAGTCCTAAGATGCCTGAGAGACCCTATCTGTTTAGATGTGTCAGTCTGTATATTCATACAGAGACATTTGAGACTATAAATATTTTTCTCAACATTCTTCAGTTTTCTCTTGCAAATTACTCTACGATTATATTTCAATTTATAATCAATTAACTTCCACAGACTTCAAATTCTACAGTTTGATCTGGGACCTTTTTCCCCATTCCCTCGAATTTCAATGTCAGTCTTCTGTTTCCAAAATAATAATCTATAAGTAAAAGGGGAGATGTACATACCCTCTGAGCTCCCATCTTCTTCCCTACTCTCCTGGCTTCCACATTAGTGGAGAGGGTCTAAGTTTCGGGTTTCTGCTGGTTTTATTCTTGTCATATTAACAGGCATAAATGGACAGTGGGTCTGATTGGTTTATCTGTGCATTTCCCCCTGACACCAGCCTCACGAGTTCTCATTTTCACGGCGCATTAAGACCTAAATAGACTTTGAACTGAAAGCAGGATCTGCTCAAGTATGAACAGTAGAAGGATCCTGAGGCATGAGATGAGAGGGTCTAGGGTCAAAACCTAAGTGCACTGGGGCAAGTTTCTAGCTCGCTTAGCCTCACTTCCTCACCAATAAAAATGGCTAGTACTTTATACACTGTAATAATTTTACAGCAATCTATACTTTTTAGTATATGTGAAATGCTTGAGATATAAAACAAATATTATTAACTGAATACAATTTTTTCTCTATCAAGTACTCATTAAAGAGAAGATAAAAGGTCTATAAAGAAAAAAAATGCTACACAAAGATCCTAGATTAGCATTTAAGGCAAGTCAAGATATAAAAGTATTCTAGCCATTGAAAAATTACACACCTTAAAATAAGCAGATGGTTGCAAAGAACAAAAATGTTACTATGCAACAGTGAAACAAATAATGCCAAGAATCAAAAATTTTAAATGTCAAGAGTATAATATCTTGAAACAACCAGTGTGTAAGAAGGAAAGAGAAGGAAAAATTCAGTGAACGCAGAGAAGTTGAGAAAAGGAGAAACAGAAGTGTCACTGGGGAAGCAATTATTAATATAAAAGGAGCCTTATTGTTTAAAAGATGTAGAATGACACTACTGTTATTGTAGTATATCACCGTGAAGATATCATACTTAATTTCACAACATTTATCTTGCTGATCCTGCTTCCCAGGACCAATGAACCTAGAGGAGCATTTTCTGAGGACCACTCTCCCAGGGTCACTGAACATCACGAGGCTCATCAGCTAGCTGACACAGCAACAAAGGATCAAGGTAAAAAAGGGTCAGAGAGCTTGTAACTGTGTAAAAGAAACTAATACAATGCTGACAAACTTGGGAGGAGAGGAAATTTTCATAGGCATGGATGATATCTATTCTGATTCCTGAAAGGTTAGGACACATCACAGGCCACCATGAACAGTCACTGGATGGGGAGCAAAACCAATGGTATCTGTCATTACTGAGGGTGACACTTCCCTACCCCTCATCTCTGGAGCAGTGTCAAAATGCCACAACCAACATGGAGCAGGCAAGGGATACCACTGGGCTGACAAGCTATAAACCTATAAAGGTTTTCTACTCATTTTCTTGTAGTTTTCATAATTGTAAGATCATTTAATAAATTGGAAAATATCAAGTTAAGATTGAAGTCACATAATAATATTATTGCTCCATTCCACTGGCCAAAAAAAAAAAAAAAAAAGAGTACTTATATCCTAAAGAGACTGTGAGAAATTAGGCCTCAAGCTTCCCTCAGTGAACTCAATTTGCCTGATTTGAGTGATCACATTGAGGAGACCTGAGAAATCTTACAGATAAGTTGCTGAACCATTTTTGAGGGTTCTACAGAGAATGAAGATGTGCCAGAAAATTGGAAGGAGGAAAATGCCATGGCTGTTTTTGGAAAAAGAGAAGGTAGACTCTCACATTACAAACTACAGAGCTAGACACAGATCTTGGGTGAGATTCTTTAAAGGATTTTAACAAAGAGGAGATTTGTGATAACTAAAATAAAGCACCAAAGAAAAGTCATGTTGGCAGCAAATCACACTGCTATGTGTGTACCTCTGCAACAATCTTGCATGTTCTTCCCATGTACCCCAAAACCTAAAATGCAATTAAAAAAAAAGAGAGAGAAAAAAAAAAGAAAAGTCATGTTAAGCTGGTCTAGTTTCTGTCTGCAGCAGTTTAACTATGGAAATGCAGTGTTGCCCAAATGCTAGTATGTGTGTATGATATTAGAAGTCCTCCATAACATTGTTATTAACATAGAAATGGGGCTGGAATAAGGGCAACCACTGACTTCAACAATCTATAAACAGATGAATGAAATACATCAATCTATAGAAGTTTCTAATGTAATGCCAGATTTTTGACCTTGACCCAACCCTACTAAATGTTCCAGCCATGATATCAATACAAGTCATACACAAGTTCTTCAATGACTAAGAAGAATATTGAATTGACCAGATGAACATAAAATTAAAATATATAAAAAAATACTGCTACACTGCAGTAATGAGCTGCCTCTAATGAAATTAAAAATAACAGGAACAAATACAAGGTCCTGTATTTAGGTTAGCTCAGCAGCACGTTGGGAAAGAAATGTAGGCATTTCAGGTTCAAGAGCAAAATGAGTGAACCATAAGTGAAACAAGGCTGCCCAAACCTAAGGTGATCTTATGCTTTGTTGCTATAAGTTGTTAGGAATGATAAAAAGGGGGTAAGTGAGCTTACAACTTTCCTTCAGGCTCCCTGGGACATAACTACTTCCAGTTAAGGATGGCACATTAACAGGAATGGACACACGTGCCTGTAATCCCCGCTACTCAGGAGGCTGAGGCAAGAGAATTGCCTGAGCCCAGGAGGCAGAGGTTGCGGTGAGCTGAGGTCTCGCCATTGCACTCCAGCCTGGGTAACAAGAGCAAAACTCCATCTCAAAAAAAAAAAAAGGGATCCAGTCATTATTTCCAGGCAAGGGGACAGGGAGGATGTGAATGACACAGCTCCTGTTCTTCATGAGCTCAAAGCTCACTGGGAGACATGACAGGGGCAGTTAATGGAACAAGAAGAGAAAGTCTGACCTGAAGAAGAAAAATCCAATGTTGACAAGCAGGTGTCTATAAGCCTCTGAAGGAGGGTTTTTAGGTTATAATCCCAAAAGCCAGACTAAAAACTAATGGTTTTGTAACAAACGTGTATTAACCTATATTATTACTATCTTTATATTTGGAATCAAAGTTAAAGACTGGAGCAATAATGAAGGCCTTTCCTTTTGGAGCTAATAGTCAAATGCTTAAAATTTCAAGAACTGATTGCTTCTGAAGGTGGCACATTGCCATGATGAGAGATCTTTAATCAGAGTCTGGATGATGATTACAGGAGAGATAGTGTAGCAGAGATGCTGCACTGTGTGTGTGGCAGAAAGAGGAAACTAAACCTTGAGACCGACACTAAGATTAAACAAGTTCTACATTCTGAACAGATGTGAATGTTCCTCAGGAGTTTTCAAAATGTTTTCTACCGTATCACACTGTCTCTGTATCAGGCCAGGACCCGGGCCTTCCCTTAGGGAATGGTGGGTGATACTGGAAACTGTAGCATTAGCTGGTTTTCTCTTTGACTATACAAAGCTCAGAGATGAATTTACAACCAACTCTTACACGTGTGGGTATGCATATCAGTGTTCTCATTTTATCCCAGCCTTTACTTAAAAAATGTTTTATTTGTCCAGGTCTCCTTTTTAAATTCATACCATTAGACTGAATTCTTTTGAGGCTCCTAAAACACTTTTTAAGAGGGGGGCTGACTATGAACAGCTGCGTATTTTCATCATAATCTTTACTGAACACAAAGAGGCTCATATGTGAAACTGTTAGTATAATTATATGTGTGTGCATGTATGTATCTTAATTTTATATTCAACTATCAGTGAGTAACAGGCAACTTTTCTGCTCAAGGCTGCAGACCACATATATTTTAGTATGATTACTGAAGGCTTTCTTGGCATATTATAGATATAATATATAGGTACAACCTATTATTCAATATATATAATCTCTTTTACCACAGCTGATAATAGTCCACAAAATCATCTGTGTTAAATTTTCCAGAGATGGAAAATCAATTAAATCCTGAATTTTCTCTACTTAATTCCCTTCTACTCTCCTTACATTTTTGGTGAAAGCATACCAAGTACACTTTATTTCATCTTTTTATTAAAGTAAGTTGGACTCCAGTTATTTTTCCCTTTCTTTTTTGAGTTAGTTGTCTGGAGTATAACATATAGTTGTCATTATAAACACTCAGAAAAATGTTGATGAGAACCACAATCTCAAAACTGATATGACAAAATAATGATGCCTAAGAATAAATTAAGAAAAAATAAAGGTTAAAAATGTGAATATTTAAATCTGATTCCAAACTTAAGTGTACTACTAATGTCAGACAAGTGTATCAAATAAGTATTAGATTAACAAAATATTTTAACAGTAATAAGTAGAAAAAATTACTAAGAGTATCATCATATAGCAAAGATAAGTTTCTTTTTGCTTTACTTGCAATGAAGCTAGAACAAATATTGCAGAAGAATGAAGTACTAGGAAAATAAGAATTTGCTTGAAAAGTTAAACATCTTCAGGAGCATATGGAATCAAGTCTAGAATTCTAAAAGGAGTATCAGATAAACTTTTTGCATTTATATTTTAAAAATATCCTGGAAATAGAAACATAACCAGAAGCTGCAACTCTTTAGGAGGATTAGAGGTAGTTGCATTCTAACCTTCTTATCAGGCAGTTCATAAAAAATTCAAATTTCTTGGCAAGAATTTGTTTAGAAGGGAGTTCTATGCCAAACAGCATAGTAGTTCTAGAAAATAATCTATGCATAGTAATTGTTTTTGATTTATGAATTTATTTTTACACTCAAAATATCACCGCAAGATAACCTGGTTTAAAAAAAAATGAAGCAAAAGGTTTGTACAAAGAGGAGAAAATCTAGCTGGCCAATAATGAAGTTCTCAACCTTATTAGTAATTAGGAAAATTAATTAGGAACATTAATATTTCAACGAGTAGTCAATACAGAAACTCCAGAATGGTAAAACCATATCAGATTTTGGTGAGGATATGAAACAATGGTAACTATCCCACGCTGCTGATGAGACTGTAAATCGGAACCACTTCTTGGGAGTCTAATTTGGCATCTTCTCATAGAGTTGATGACATATAAATTCTGTAGCCCTGTAATTCCATTCCTGATTAAGCAGAGACACTCTTGTACATGGACACCTGGAGAGTTACAGAAATATGTTCATGGCAGCACTCTGTGAAAGCCATCAGTTGCTAACAACTCAAGTGATCATTCACAGCAGTATGGATAAATACAATGTAATATGTTCATGCAATGCATTTCACCTATAGAAATAAATGAATGAACCAAACCTCTATAAAACAAGGATGACTGTCAACCATAATACTGAATAAAAGAAGCAAGGTGTAAAAGAACACTAACGGTCAGATTCCATCTACGTAAACTTTAAAAATAGGTAAAATAAAACTATGCTTATTAAGAATGCATACACCAGGTAGCAAGGAAATGACCTTCACCTAAGTCAGAGGAGTGGCTATCTCTGTGGAGAAAGGGGGCTGTGATCTCAGAGGGGCACATGAAGAACCTCTAAAGTGCTGGCCTGACATGGGTGGCAGTTACATGGGTGTGCTTGCTTTTAATATTTTTAATTGTATGCATATTTTATGTACTTCTATGGTTTTTTCATAAAATGGAAAAAGAATAATATAGTGGAGTAAACATGACATGGTATTAGATGCAGTTTAGAAATAAAATAATTTAGAATATTTCAGTGATGATAGGCAGAAAAGTAGTAACTTAAATACTAAAGATTATCCACATTTAAGAGAATTAAACTACTTCTGGTTTTAAAACTAGACTAAATATAATTTTATGAGGTATAAATGCCTAGAAAAAAATCCACTTCAATAATGAGGCTTATGTTGCAAAATATCATGCCCTCAGCCCTGTATACCATTCAATAACAATTTTTGAAAATAAAACACATGATCAATGTGTAACACCAGAGTCAACACGTTTCGCACCCTGCGTGGCTGCTCACACTGTGTCTTATGTGAATGGTGCTCCTCTGGTCTTATGCAGCATTGACTTGGCCCCTATAATGCAAGGAAAACACTGCCAAAACGGTTAATGAAAACCGGAAATTCTTCTTGATAAACTTGAGCATTCTGATCTTTCCCCAAAGTATCTTATTTCTTATAGAAAAGAAGGAAAAAAAGAAAATCTTTATGAAAAGTGGTACAGGTTCATTTTTTTTTCTTTGTGAGGATTCAGGATCCTTTCTAGCACCATAGATGCTAGGAGGAGAAGAAATGGAAATCATGACAAATCCAGAACTGTACCTGGATTGTCAGAGTATACAAAGACAGGATGGAAGTAATCAATAGAGTAAAAATGTAATTAAAACTCTGAGGGTGGGGAGACTAAATGAAGAGGCAAGATGAGCACAAATTTTGACCTTTCCCCGACTTACAACTCCATGAAATAATAGGAAAGGCATTGTCTCATTTTTAAGATAAGAAAATTAGCCAGTCTAGAAATTTAAAACATGTCATCAGTGTGCCAAAATGTCAGAAAGATCTGTAATAAACCTTTGGCAAGGCAACCAGAGGAAACCAGAACACAAAGAGGCAAAGGCTGACTCTCAGGCCTGAGGCCAACGTCAGGAAAATCAAGGGGAGAGAGTGTGTAGCTAGATGGTCAGCCCCTACCCTGCCGGCACACAAGCATTTTGTCAGTGGCAAAGAAGAGAATTAGACAGAGCAGGCCTCAGACACTGATACCAAGAAGGGACCAAATTCCCCAAACAGAAGAAGTAAAGTGTAATGGGAAGAATTAATATCTTTGGTGCTAAAACTGAAGACGGTATGTAGGAAAGAGAAACAGCCAGAAACCTTAAACAAAAAGTTTCAGGGTAAAAATGAAATCTTAATCGTGAGATGAATAGCAAAATGAATTTCTAAAAACAGAGTATTTCATAAGAGTGATCTAAATAATTATCTCAGAAACAAACAAAAAAAAAGTGAGATTTTTTAAAAAAGATAAAAGAACAGTTTGGGGACCAGAGCTTAGATGCAGGAATGACATCTGTTTACTCCAAGTTCTTGGAAAAGAGAAAAAAGAAGAAAGAAATGAAAATTCCCAGAGCTGAAAACAAATCACTTAAAATGAGACAATAAGTGAATAAAATGAATGAAACAAATAAGCTACATCTGGACCAAGCCACTGAAATTTCTAGGTTCCAAAGATAAAGAAAAAATTAGATATGTTACTACAGAGGAAAAAAGAAACAAAATCAGATTAGCATCAGACATCTTCTCAATTATAGCAGATTTAGCAATAGCTTCCAACCAAGTACTGACCAAAAATTATGATTCAAATATGAAGGCAAAATAAAGGTATTTTAGGATACACCAGGACTCAGGCAATTTAACAAAAGGAAGTTCTGTAACCAAAATCACCCAACCCATAATGCTGAATAAAAGGAAATTCTGCAACAAAATAACAAATATGACAGAGGAAGGCTTAGGACACAAGAAACAGTGCAAATGATTTCAATTTTTTTTAGCAAAAAATTGAAGATTAAACCTACATACCTTCCAAGTAGTTATCAACATGAGAGGAGTGAGGAGCTGATGAAAGTGAAATAAGACTATAGTGTTCTTATTTTATCTCAAGGGGAAGAAGTATGTAGAGAGTAACTCCAGGTGACTGCAATTTTGCTGATCCTCTCAGGAGGGAGCATTTACTGCCCCACCCCTGGAATCTGGGGCTGGCCATGTGACTTGCTTTGATCACAGAATGCAGCAGATATGATCTTGTGCAACATCTGAAGCTAAATCTTAACAGGACTAACAGCTTCTTTTGAAACCTGAGATCACTAAACTGTGAAGGAACTTGGGATTAAAAGAAGCCACGGACACAGAAGCCCAGCAATCACAGCCATTGCAGCCAAGACCTCAGAATACGCATGTAAGGCAGGCCATGTTAGTCTTGCCCTGACGTACTCACCAGCTGACTGCAGGCACCTGAGTGAGCCTAGATCAGACCAGAAGAACCTCCTTCCCAACTTAGAAACTTGTTTGAGCCACTGAGATTTAGGATGGCTTGTTACATGCTGAGTAAGTCAGTACTACCTCAAATAACCAACAAGATAGATGATAGGAATACAGAAAAAAAAATGTAAACTTATTTTTTCAGTATAATATTTGATGTACTGAATTATCTTATTTTCTTTTGTTTTTTTGAGACAGGGTCTTGCTCTGTCACCCCAGCTAGAGCACAGTGGTAGGATCTTAGCTCACTGCAGCCTTGACCTCTCGGGCTCAAGCAATCCTCTCAGCTCAGCTTCCTGAGGAATTAGGACAACAGGGCCATGACAGCACTGAGCTAATTTTCATATTTTTTTGTAGAGTCAGGGTTTCACCAGTTGCCCAGGTTGGTCTCAAACCCCTGGGCTCAACCTATCCACCTGCCTGGGCCTCACAAAGTGCTGGGATTACAGGCATGTGCTACCATCCGGGCCCTGAATTATCTTACAAGTATTATTTCTTTAATGTATTATTGATCTACTTATGGACCAACCACACTATAAACCAGGTGTAAAAGTACAAAGATAAATAAGACCCTGAACTCCCATCCAACTTACAATCTAAAAGGCACAAGACAAATTAACAAACTACAATAAAATGCAGCTTGAGATAAATGAGGAACCAGGAGCTGAAACATAGACGGCAGGAGCTCAAAAGAGTTTCAACAGGAGTGCATAAATGAAGACACTATTCTAGGTGGGGGCAGAAGGACCCAGGCGGAAAAAAACCCATCTATAATGTAGTAATTAATTTATTTTATTTAAAAATTAAGCTTTTTTTATTTTAAAATTTGCTTTAGGTTCAATAGATTCCTAAAAACCTCCCTAGACTGCTGTTTCATGTCATTTGTAATTAGGGTATGGCAAACCATATCAAATCTCGATCTGTTTAAATAAAAGATTTGTTTTCATCATTAGTTTTTCATATCAAATGCTAGTGTTAACAAAGATTAAAGACTAATGAAATCACTAGCACAGCACATATGGGGATTAGAAATATGGCAATTTATATGTGAATTACTAGAGGCAATAAAAACAAAGTAAAATTGTTTCAAGACTTGAATATTTTTTAACAATATTTGTAAGGTCTACTAAAAAATAAGAAAAGTAGGCCAGGCACAATGGCTCACGCCTGTAATCCCAACACTTTGGGAGGCCAAGGTGGGTGGATCACATTAGGAGTTTGAGACCAGCCTAGCCAACATGGTGAAACCCCATCTCTACTAAAAATACAAAAAATTAGCCAGGTGTGGTGGCAGGCACCTGTAATCCCAGCTACTCAGAGGAAGCACTTGAATCAGGGAGGTGGAGGTTGCAGTAAGCAAAGGCCACACCACTTCACTCCAGCCTGGGCAACAGAGCCAGACTCCGTCTCAATAAACAAACAAATAAATAAATAAATAAAAAGTATATAATCCGGTGCACTTGCTATCTTCCCTAGTGGTTGTCTTTTTAGCCCATACTGGTTTTTCTTTCTACATGAACTAGCTAAAATGATTTTTCAGTGTCTTGGGATTTACACGAGGCTGTTTGGCTAATCATAACCTAGATGATCTGCATGAGACTTCTATTTAAATTATACATTAATTCATTTGTAATTTTAAAGATTCAATTTTAAAATTCTCAAAGTGTGCTCCCTGGACAACTTCCAGCATCTCAAAATGAGGTTCCTAAGGTTAGCAAGTCTGGTAAATAGAGCAGAGCATGCGTCGTCTTGAAAAATCCCTAAGAAATTTGTTAAAGTGTGATCTGTGCACCACTTGTGCTGGCTGTGGTTTGGAACTTGTAAGAAATGCAGAATTTCTGGCCCACCCAGACCAAAGAAATCACACTTTTCATCTGGATCAGATCCCCAGTGTTTTGTATACATATTCAACTTTGAGAAGCACTGGCGGGGAGCATCATAAAGACTCCAAGAAGTCATGAAACAAATGAACCTGGTTAACCTCACCTAATGCCACTTATCAACATTTATTAACCGAACACCCTCACATGTTTTTTTTTTTTTTAAGAGATGGGTTCTCACTCTGTCATTCAGGCTGGAGTGCAGTGGCACAATCGTAGCTCACTACAGCCTTGAACTCCTGGGTCAAGCAATTCTGCCACCTCAGCACACACTACCATGCCCAGCTAATTTTTAATTTTTTTGTACAGACAGGTTCTCAATATGCTAGCCAGGCTGGTCTTGAACTACTGGCCTTAAGCAATCCTCCTAGCCCCGCCTCTTAAAGTAAGGTACGCGCCACCATTCCAGCCAACCCTCTTTTTTTTTTTTTTTGAGGATCATCTATTAACATTCTGAGGAACATACTTTGGGAAATTCCACAATATGATAATCATTATCATTCATGAGCAAATGTAGATGGAAAGAGACACTATTCCATCCTTCACAATTTGGCTTTTCTCAGCTTTTCCAATGATGTTGGTCTATTAAAGAAAAACATTAATACTTTTAAGAAATGGTACAGAAAAATTAAAGCTCTTTTCAATAAATATTCCTGCTGACAAAAATATAAAATAGTATGCTTGCTGAAAACTGGGTACCAATTTTTTTTTTTCAAGAGACAGGATCTTGCTATGTTGCCCAGGCTGGACTCAAACTCCTGGGCTCAAATAATTTTTGAGCCCTCGGACTCTCAAGTAGCTGGGACCACAGGTGCACCTCACCATACTTGGCTTAAATTTATTGACAACTTAGCCCAAAAGTAAATGAGTACATGATTTTCCAGAAAAAAAGCCCACTCTACATCAGACCAGGTACAAGTTTTAGCTATTTTTTCATGCTTGTTTCATGGAAATGACCCTGGTGTACTGTATACTCTAGTACTTTGATTGGACAGATCAATTCCTCATCTGGGATATACAACAATATGCCCAAAACATGTCTAGTTTAGGACAGATGTTAATTTGTTAGGTGCTCTACTAAAAGCAAAGGCAAAAAAAGCAAAGTCAACAGTTTTGAATTTAACATCAGAAACGTCGATTTTATACATGTTTAAAGTCTCTTAATAATGCTGATTTAAGCCATGATATATTAAGTAATTTCCAATTTTTTTTTTCTGAGATATGGAGTCTCACTCTATCACCCAGGCTGGAGTGCAATGGTGGGATCTCAGCTCACTGCAACCCCTGCCTCCTGGGTTTAAGTGATTCTCCTGCCTCAGTCTCCCAAGTAGCTGGGATTACAGACATGTGCCACCACAACTGGCTGATTTTTAGTAGAGATGGGGTTTTACTATGTTGTCCAGGCTGGTCTTGAACTCCTGACCTCAGCTGATCCACCTTCCTTGGCCTCCCAAAGTGCTGGGATTACAGGCATGAGCCACCTCACTTGGCTTAATTTGCAATTTTTTAAAGTAGATCTTTAGAGTAAAAGAAAAAAAAATCCCTTGATTTTAAAAGATAGTTCTTAAAAAGTACCACAGATTCTCAGTTGTGGTAACATTCTTTCTGCCTGGTCTTCGGCAGGTTAGAGAAATGATGGTTAGCTCTCAGTCTCCTTTATTCCATTTAGATTCTGTGTGCTTAATACTATCTTTAATTTTCAAGAGTCAAATGCATTTTCACATTTAACATCTCCAAACAGCTTTCTGAAGAAAGTACAAGAAAAAGTAACAACCACTACAAAGTTTCTAGAATTTTGTGGATCACAGATGGAGAATGCAATGGACTGGACTATAACCTATTTACTTTTCCGCAATGAGACTTCGTCTCAAACCATACACTCTTGGTTCAGTGATGGCAGGGGCTATTTTCATATGGATTGTCACCACATTCTCGGCAGATCCAAAAGTGCCTAAAACACAGTAGGTGTTCAAAAGTGTTTGTTCAATGGGAGCATGAAACAAACTGAGGGAAGGCATGACAATATATTTGTGTTCTCACTGAAAACACATTTATACACCAGATGATGTTAGGTTTTGTGGCCATTATGATGCTGAAAGAGCTGTCTAGCAGGAACAAAAGGAGTAAAAATAGTGTAATAAATGCAAGAGTAAATATGCATAAAATATACCACCACAGAAGTGAGGAGAGCTCAACTTCGCATGGGAGACCAGGTCAACAGGGAAGATGAGACTTACCACAAAGACATGGAGGCATAAAACACCACAGCATGCTGCGTTCAGAGAATGCCAACAGTCTAAAATTGGAGTGGAAGTGGGGTGGGGGAGAAAAAGAGGAAGAAAACTCTGGGGTTGAGAAGACGAAGGAACAATAAGGGCAAGGAAAGACATGGATTATCTACACAGCCTTTAAATTTGTCTAAGATGATGGTGAAAGCTGAGGCAAAGAGTCAAACTGAATCAGGTGTCACTGCTCCCAGTGAAGGTGGTAATGTGACCTGGAGTTAGAAGAGAGTAAATGTTAGATGATGTCAATTTAGGAGTACTGGGGAAATGTCTGGAAGGTCTGGTGAGGAGCTAGGAAGCAACCGTGAGAAAAAGACTTTCAAGACATCAAAAAGAACAAATCTCCAACATCTGTAAAAGAAAACAATTATTCTTCTATCCTTCATGTGCCAAATCCCTGGGGGATACAATTATGAATCTAATCCTAGGAAACCTCATCCTTCCTTGTCTACAAGGTAGATGCAGCAGGGAGCTGCTCCTCAAAAAAATCAAGAGAAAGGAAACAAGCCTGCTTTAGGAGAAGAAAATTAGAAAAATCAATAAAATGAGACTGGAAATGGGAGGAAATAAACTAAGAATCAGTAAATGTATCCCCCCCGCGAAGAGCTCTAAACTATCATCAAGGAACAGACTCTAACATGTAGACCAAAATCAGATTATGATTATGACTTATCACATGAGATTGCTGCCATAATTGGAGAAGGGGATAGGCAGTATAAAACACAGAAAAGGAAAACCTAGATTCCTGCCCTTCCCAGAGAAATAAAAACAAGTGAGATTCCAAGAAAGATCTTCACTCTCAGGGACAGAGATGGTCCTGAGATGAACTCTCTTCACCTATGTCTTTCCCTTTGACAAGATTCTAAGTTTACACTAGCAACAGTCACCCTGATCCTAGAATTTGGCAAATTTGGATGTTTTGATAATTATGAATTAATAAATTTGTGTTCTAGTTTATATATTAATTACTCCAGGTTCTGAGAACTGTAAAACCAAGGAAAGGCTCAGGACTGCAGTGACTTCAAAGCTCCGTGATGTGACTTTGGGGAGGTCTTGTCACTACTGATGGTTGTTTGCCACAGACAATAATCTAGCTGATTATTCCAATCCAAAAATTTAAGAAAGAGTTAATACGAACCTATACAAATGGAAAGGCTGGTTACATCTACTAGTCACTCTAGAACATGATGGAAATATACGTCTATTAGTCACTCTAGAACATGATGAAAACAGCTACATGCTCATTCACAAGTGTATAGTGGGACAGCTGATAGAGTAAGTGTTCCGTATCACATGGGCACACCACAGCTTCTCAGTCAGA
This sequence comes from Callithrix jacchus, assembly GCF_049354715.1. Lineage (NCBI taxonomy): Eukaryota > Metazoa > Chordata > Mammalia > Primates > Cebidae > Callithrix > Callithrix jacchus. The sequence goes on from NC_133507.1 coordinate 71,383,355, forward strand.
ATCTGCTCTCACTCACAGAGCTGGCTGAGAATGTTGCATATGCCAAGCGTTCCACACATCTCTACCACTGTTGTGCAATGGCTGTGCTCATGCACTGCATCACAGCCATGAGCATGCTGATTAGTTGCTCTTCTTCCAATATTCATGGGCTTACATCAACTTTCCCAAAACAATGCCTTAATTCTGAGATATCGTCTATGTCTAATAATCTGTTTAAAGTTTGTTTTCACAGCAGTGTATTTCCATTTCACCTAAAGGGCAGTTTCAAAACCAAGAACCGAGATACATGGGTTCAGTATTCCATATGATATCCAGAAATGACATAGGCAATTATTCCAATTTTGTATGTTTTAAAATAAAGCCTGCCCTCATTAAAATAATAGTGGTTTGTGTGTTTCTAGTCTGATCATCCCAAGAGCACAGATGCATGTAAATGCATATATAATCGAATTATCTTCAAATACGTTCTAAGCAACCAGAAATACTCTTTAGACAAGGTGTACCAAATTTTTTTAAAACACTGAGTTATGATTCATGCCATACCATTCTTTCTGGCTTTAATACTACCCATTTTGAGGACAATATGGTATACTCAGCATTTTTTTTCTTAAACACCCAGTGGGGCTGATTCAGAGTGAGGTATCTTTTATGACTAGCTGTATTTGCATGTGCTTCTACATCATGTGTAAAATTTAAATGCCATTTCATAGTCAGAGAAAAGGTAAACAATCATGTTCTACATGAAAGCTTGTACAAAAATAAAATTACAAATCAAAATATTTCATTTTGAAAATTTATTCCTAATTGGTTGGTTGGGCTCTCTCTTTCTCTCTCTGATAAATACAATTTGTTACAGTTTTCTAGAAGGAAATTATGTCAGGTCACAGTTAATTGAGCAAATACAGTTCATCAGATAAATACCAGATTACATTTTTCAAAGTTAAAGCAAATTTTCCCATCTACTAATTTCTTCCAAAGGACAGAATATTTGTTTTGTAGTACTGGTAAATTATAGTATTCAAATAAAATTGTTTAACCAAAATCCCACTTTTGATCAGCATAATACACTACGTACAGAAAATAAAGAGTAACTTTTTTTTTTTTTTTTTTTAAATACAGAATCTCACTCTCTCCCCCAGGCTGAAGTGTAGTGGTGCAATTTCAGCTCACTGGAATCTCCACCTCCTGGGTTCAAGTGATTCTCATGTCTCAGCCTCGTGAGTAGCTGGGATTACAGGTGTGTGCCACCACGCCCAGCTAATTTTTATATTTTTAGTACAGACAGGGTATCAGCATGTTGGCCAGGATGGTCTCAGTCTGTTGACCTTGTGATCTGCCCACCTCGGCCTCCCAAGTGCTGGGATTACAGGTATGAGCCACCGCGCCCAGTCCCTGATATGGGTTTTGGCAGAGCTCTGCATGTTCCCTCCTGTCCAGCTCCCTCCTGGGTTCCACCTTCACCACACTCAGGCTCACAGAGGCCTTCCCCTACCACTCTGTGGTCTGACACAACAGGAATTGAGCTGAACTTTGAAGAATGAGGAATGGTGAGATCCAAGTAGAGCAGATGCAGTACAGAGATCACTAAAGAAATCTCTGGCAAAAGCTAGGTGTCAATTTGGAAGGGGTCCCTCTGCACTGCTTGGCCCCAAATGGTGGGCACAGTGGGCATTCTTGCTGAAAGCAGTTCTCCTTCAACACAGCCACCCTAGAACAGGTCCATTCTCATGCCTTCCATCAGCTGCCTGGGCAGGGGAAGTGGACTCATCCTACACCACCCGCCCAGCCCAGCCCAGCCCTCCTGGAGCTCCAACCCTGCTCTTCCTGTCATTTCAAAGTCCACAAGCAAGTAACAACTTCACTACCACCTGAATCACCAAACCATTTCTTCCTTTGACACACACACACACACTTTGCAAGTGCCTCATCCTTAAGAAGACATTCATTAATGTGTCCTGAAATTGCCTTTTTTTCCTTGACTCACTTCTCTAGTCCAACCAATCTAGTTCAAGTCTTAGCAATACGCAATGCTCCCTTTCACCCACTCGTATTTGCTCTTTAAAATGCCCCCACATCATTTTAGATTTAAGTTTAATAAGACCAAGATCCCTGTCTTCTATGTCTGTATTTTCTATGATGTCTAACACATGTTCTGAGGCATTTAATAAAATACCTGCTGACAGAACTGGTTTTACTATTTGAGGAGCTGAAAATAGAAACTGGCACTATACTGCTGCACTTAGAGAAAAATGTTTAATATATTAGATTGGTCATATTCAGACACAAAGAACCACTGAAGAACCTGCTTTATTAATGAAGTCTTTTGTTCATTAGTTGGCACTAAAAATGTCAGAAAGAATCAGATTTCATTTCCAATCTTCCCATTTGGGTAACTTGTTTCCTTTTAGGTGAGGGTTTTGAATTTCTTAAATGAAGAATTTAGGGAAATAACCACAAGTCAAGGAAGCTACATTCCATCACAGGAGATAACACAACCTATATTTCTACATCAACACCTGCAGGCCTGGTGTACACGAAAGTGTACTTTTGATGTGACCCTAAAAACCAGAGCTATAATTCTACCAATAATCTAGAAAGCTGTTAACAAAGTCTTGATTGTCCCATGTCTCAATATACTGAAACATCACCTGTTCAGATTAAATAAGCAAGAAAATGAAAGACTAGATTGTTTTACTTCTTTAAAGACTTTTTTTATTGCTGCAAATAAAAATACAGAACTTTGTTCCCTGATTTGATGAAAAGATCAAAGCAGTATTTGGTGATTCTAAAACTATGTGGTAAAATACCTCAAAGGTTTTAACTGTGTTTACATCTCTAAAAATACTGTTACTTTAAAAAATTTGCTCTATACTTCATTTATTCAGAGTGCAAAGATAAAATATAAAATTGAACTGATCACAAATTCATATTCTAACAGAATCTAAGTCAAATGTGACATAATCAAATCTCAAAAATAAGTATTTTCAGTTTAAAATATTGTGATATTCCTGAGACGCATATTCGTGTCATTTTAATTTTTGGTGAGAGTGGGGGTGGGAGTGGAAATTTGCTTTTCATTAATCTGAAGATGATAAACTATAATTTGAAATTCACTGATAGGTAGATATTTCTCTTAGATACTAAAGAAAGTCCACCTAACGACCTCCAAAAGATGGAACATTCACCAATAAAGTATGGCATTACAGAGTATAAATAAATAATGATTAATAAATATTTAGAACCCCAGCAGTACAAAGAAAGAGAACACATGTTAGAGGACTTTCCACAGTCACTCCATAATCTCTCTACAATTAAGGTAGTGGTAGAAATATAAAATTTTGATGTCCAGCCTACTAGGATTATAAAGCCTGTGTTGAAAGTACCATCTGTTTACACGGAAGGATGTATGCTCACAATTCATGAGAATTACAGCAGCATATGTAATTTTTTGAACATCAGAAGATACCATGATAAATAAGACACTTAATCTAATGTTTAGCAAAGATAGAGCAAACTGACACTTCAATGGGGCAGAAAAAGAAAGTGAAAAGGCAATCTGCTCATTTTACAGTACAACAATTCTCTACTCTTTCTGAGTTACTACTGGTACTCTAGGAGCAGCTGGGTTTCTCGGTATCAATTTTCTACCTACACATCAATTATAATAAACTATTACAAAACCCATGCTAGAATTGTCCATTGGAGTTAGGAACCGCCTGGCTCAAGCAGTGGTTTCTAACTTTCCTTCACTGGCATCTTCATTTCTATTTTCAATTTCCTGTGTGGAATGTCTATGGGATGAAATACTCTTTGAGTGGGGGAATCTGAATGTACTTTATTAAAGGAGAAAGGCAGAAGTCACCCTGTGGCAGAGCCATAATAAGCAGAGGTAAAGGAAGTCCACTCCTGGCAATGAACCCAGGAATATTTCAATCATAGAAAGCTCACCATGGAGAGCAACAGGGTCATATTACTCTACATTCAGCCTGCAGAAAAAATTTAGAGAGCTTTTCCTACACAGCAATCCACACTCAAAGAAATTCTATGGACCCTGAGACCACACATTGCTCAATTCAACATATTAACTCGGTTCTTTTGAATTAAGTGAGAGAAACAAAGTAAGTTTCAGCAAGGTATCAATGTTAACATCAGCAGTGTGATGGTCAAAAAAGAAAAATTTTTAAAAATTAAAACATAAAAAACAGGAAGCCATGTCCATGCCTCTGTGAAGACTTGCAATCCATTTTCCTTCCAAAAGTAGCATTTTTCAAATGGGGAAATGTAAGCAAGGGAATGAACTGGGAAAGTGCCAGATGAAACACATCAGAGAGTTACCTGGAACACTCTCAGGTTGCTAGGACCGAGTTCCAGTTTCAAGGTACCCTGTTGATCTTCACCACTGTGATATCTAAACCAGCTGGCTTTGAATTTGCCTTCGACTAACAGCTGCCATGGGCAGCTACTGAAATTACATCACAACAAAGCTACTCCATTAGTAGCATAAACTCATCTTCATAACTTCATAGTGGAGAGTCACATAGCGAAAAACATTGAGAAGCAATTCTCTCTAGATTTGAATCCATGTAACTTGATTTATTCAGTATGTAATACCAATCATTTACGGATTGATATATCTGCACCACTGCAAAATCGATGGGTATAGAATGTAAAAAACGTCTAAGTAATGGGCATGTCATCTTGGCCTTCAGAGCAAAAGAAAGAACAAAACAGTCAGTGGCTGGATAGAATAGGCTTTATGTTGACCAGGAGAATCACATGACTATTTCCCACCCTTTCTTTCTATAATTCCATACTATTATTTAGGAGAGACAAATAGTAGCAGCAACCTAAAAACAATGTCCTCTAAAGTGAGTGCAACCATGAATAATAACCAGAAACTAAATATGATCCTTTTAGAAAACACTTAGCACTTCTTAACCAGTTTTGATATATCTTCTCTGATAAAAAATCAAATATTTTAACCAGAAGCTGGCTGACCCATCCATCTGAAAAATGAAATTGCTTCTACAGGCACTTCTTCACAAGATGTTGTATGAATACCCTAGTATGAGGGAATTGGGTAAAAGTTCCATTCTGGCCACATGTGGTGGCTCATGCCTGTAATCCCAGCACTTTGGGAGGCTAAGGCAGATGCATCACAAGATCAGGAGATCAAGACCACCGTGGCTAACATGGTGAAACCCTGTCTCTACTAAAAATACAAAAAATTAGCTGGGTATGGTGGTGGGTGACTGTAGTCCCAGCTATTTGGAAAGATGAGGCAGAACTGCTTGAACCAGGAAGCAGAGGTTGCAGTGAGCTGAGATTGCACCACTGCATTCCAGCCTAGGCAACAGAGCCAGACTCCTGTCCAAAAAAAAAGAAACAAAAGTTCCATTTAACATTCTATTCATATTGTCTTCAAAATTTTAGAATATTACAAATTATCTTCAGAATTTTCAAATGTTCCAATTCATAAAGTTTTCCTAAAAGGTTAAAAGTAGATGTAAATATAAATATTGAAGAGATTTATTGTGTCAATTCTTGATCAGATTTCAAAAATAACAGAATAGTATTTAAAGAGTAGAAACTATCACCAAGAAAGCCCTTGTACCAAACACACATTCAGTCAAAAAGTACCTGTGTCAGGGAGCCCTGAGGTCCTTACCTAATTTTTGTAGCTAAATTATATGGTAGCAACATATACTGAAGGACTGAGAACAGCAGCTTCAAATAACGTTAGAAATTAGAAGGACCTTGACAATCATCTAAGTGAGCTGGTCTGCCAAATTTTTAACTGTGTTAATACCCTTGGGAGGGAAAACTGATAGAAAAAATTATAAAAACAGGAGCTGCTCCTCTTAGGCCTTCTTCATCTCCACAATACCACAACCAGCGCGGAGACCTCCTGAAGCTTGGAGGAAGGCCATTTAACATCAAGGACTGCACCATAGAGGAAGGTGACTGGAGGCTCAAAGCCAGGGCATCACTTGCCCATAGTCTTGCTCCTGGGATCTTCCAATTGCCACGTGCAAGCAAAGCAACACACTTATGAAGGAAAGGCAGTCAGATCATCTAATCTGAAACTTTCTTCATATTTATACAACCATTCTTTTTAAAATTCACATTTCACAGTATAGCTTGGAAGAAAAATGTTTAGGCTTATTATTTTGCAAATGTTTTACTTAAGGTTTCACAAAACAGGGCTGTTGAAGCTCACAGTTGAGGGATGCCCTCCTGTGTACTTATGGTCTTCCTCACCAGACTGGATGGTGGAGAGGTGGGCCACAGGCACATTTCACACCCCACTTGCTCCACACCTGAACTTCCAGGGACAGCAGCACTCTACCCTTCCCTGCAACTACCTCCACACTTGCAGTTCCAGGCCCTGAGATGTCCTCTCCCCAGCTCTGCCCCTTTCTTCATTCTACGAGTCGCCTCACCAGAGAAGCCTTCCTTGACCTGACTCTGATCCTGATGAAGCTACCTCCCCTGCCACTCCAAAACCCTCACTTCTCCCGTCACCCACCCTGCTTCGTTTCTCACAATGCTTATCACCACCACCTAATACATCTCTCATCCTCCCTACTCCAATCTCAAAGAGAAGCTCCATTAGTACAGAAGAGACTTTGTTCACCAGCTTATCAAATGCAACAGCTGTCAGCAGGCAGCACCATACAGGAGGAAAAACCTGGGCCTCAGAGAAACCCTGGCCATATGACTAAGGTTCAATCTCCTGGTGCTCCCTAAGCTCCAAGAGTTCCTTAGCAGTTGTCTTTGTTTTTCCTGATAGGCCTACATTTGGCAGATGGGTGGTATCTAATACCTTGGTGATCACTTCTAGGCTACCCACTAAAAATGTTATTCTGGGTCCCTGAGCTCAGTTTTGATTTCATGTCCCCTAGTCATCAGCAGGGTTTCCTCCCAGATACTCAGCAAGCCTATAGCTGAACTCATAATCTTCCTATACCTGTATGGCTAACACAAGTACCTTTGCTATCAGTGCCTTAAGCCACTCAAAAGTTATTTAATTCACTTTTACAATATCCTCATTGTAAGTAAGCAGAAACAGAATAGAATTATTCTATAAGCATGCTATCAGTCCAGGACAGGAGTAGAACTCTTAATTTCCAAATTTCCACCTGAAAACACTATTAAGCTCTTCAGTCCATTTTCTCCTACAGAAGAAGCATCTTTGTGAAGACTGATACAAACAGATGGCTTGGCAATCTACTGTCACTCTTATCTGTTATCTAATCAAGAGGACAGCCATCAAAAACAGACACAACATCACTGAAATTGCACTGAAATAGTTGGAAAATGAAGCACTGAAGAGATTGAACATATTCAGTATCTTCAGAACTCACATAATAAACTTTGTTAGAATGCAATCACAGAGTATTGGAAATTCCTGTGAATTTGTAAGAGGGATATAAAAGTAGTACCTGATTTGCTATACACCTATGTTCCAGATTAGGTAATTTTCTTTTAAGGATATTTAGAAGATCATAAGGCCAGCGTGAATAAATTAACCTGAATCACCCCCAAAGAACTTTTAAGTTAATACTACCTATTCTAGTAAATAATTAAGTAACTACTAACAAGAGAAAAGTGAAAGCTTAATTTATGTTTAACTTGTCTCCTCTTCTAATAGAAGGGCTAAATTGCCAGTGGATAACCATCCTCAGGACTATAAGAATGAAAAACAAAGAAATAGAAAAGATCAATAAATCAGATCATTCTCAGATAGTCAAAGTTGGATCAACCAAGTTTTCAAGGAGTAAGTATTACACTGCCAGGAAGTGGGATACTTGTTCATTTGTTCATTCCAGTGTTTATTCAGTGTCCACTAAAATCAGGCCCTGGGCCAGGTACTTCATAGGAACTTGTTTATACTGACGTCCTAATAACTAACGCAAAGTTGACAGTATAAAAGTCACTGGAATGCTCCCTTCATAACCTTTCAAATTATTAAAGTAGCAAATGTACATTTAGTCATTTACCAAGTAATAAGTCACACTGTCAGCACTAAATACATTTAAATCAAAGTAAGAAAAATGCAATATTCTGAGAAGAAAGGGACGTTTAAAAGGAACTTTAAATATAACTTTGTGAACTATAAAATTTACAGCAAACCTTTCCTGTGTTCTCTTATATCTCAAATCCATTACTCAAAAAAAAAAAAAAAAAGGTATTTACCAAAAATTCTAAAGCAGTAGTTCTCAAAGTATGGTCCAGCACTATCAGCAACACTCCAGATCTACTGAATCAGAAACTCTGAGTACAGAACCTGGCAACCTGTTTTTAGCCATCTATCTGGGTGACTGTGATATACATGTATGGTTGAGAAACACCGTCCTAAAGTAACACATCATCAGGTAATACAACTGAACAAAATGCTCTCAGAATTGTGTATACAATTAAAGACAAAAAGGCAGTTTGGATGGTGGGGTTAAAATAGTTCTAAGTATATAAAAGATAAAAAGTTTGCACAGCTGCCAAAACCTCCAATAAAAAAGGTGTTTGAAATACTTGGAATGCCCAATATTTTAAAATGAAACTTCAGTGAGAAGTGGAAGATCTTAAGTTTGGAAAGCACAATTAAAAATTACAAGTGTACCCCAATTTATGAAAACAGGATTTGATAAAATATGAATTTATATATGGTAATACAATTTTATTTTACAAAAATATTACTTGCCCTATTACTCATGGGATTTACTTTTCATAGCAAGTTTCCTTAGTCTACCCTGGAAGTATTTGTTTATAAATTATCAAAATATTTTTGAATCCTAGGTGAGGTAGGAAATTAGAGACTAAAGGAAGAGTCAAGAGACTGCGCTGCTGAAGTGTTAGAGCCAGTCACCAAGTAAAAGTAGATTGAATGAAAAATAACACATTACCGAAATTCCTTTTGACATATCTTCTTCATGAGTTGATGTGCATCTATGAAATAGCAGAAGCACAGTAAGTACCGCTAACAAATTGGATGTTGCTTACATCATCTGACAAATGTCGCTTCCAAGAGCTGTTCCTATTCCTTCACATGTGTTACGGCTCAAACTTTTAATTAGGCTAAAGAATTCCTACAAGGGGAGGTTCCTAACTGGATTTATGCAAAACACATGTGGATAGCAAAGCTAAGAGAGGTATATGACATGCCTAAAGTCTTTAACACTTCTTAGCAAGAAATCCCACAGCGTTCTTAATATATAAATAGACGACCACAGAGCAGAAAGTCTTGAGGATTTGTGCAAAAACTTTATTTTAAAACAGACAGAACTTACTATTCTTTGCTTTTATGAATGTCTACTTCTATTCTTACAAAAACCATCTCTAACACAGTATAAAGGTTGTACTAAATGTAAATATTCTGCATCACTATGAATTCCTATCAGGATGAGAGTTAACCCAACTTTTGAACCACCTTTTGTGCCCATCTGCACCAACTCCATTTGGGCATTTCCCTTAAGGTGACTTGGAAAATGTATGTTTTACAGACTAGCTGGGCTATAGGGCTGGAAAGAAGTCAGGTGGTAGAAGGGATTTCAACTACAAGTGACTGCAGTGGTCCACAGTGGACCAGGAAGAAGGTGAGGGGTGATGACAAGACACTTCACTTGGAGACAGGCATGTGTTAGGGAACTGAAGGTGAGGGCTTCCATCACTGAAATTTAAAGCTCATGTGGACTTGAGAGACAATTCAAACTAAGATTTCCAGCCCAGGGCACTAACTTGGGAATGACAGCTCTAACTTCTTTGGAAGCTTTTTGGGGAGCTCTCCCCTACTAGGACTAGGAAGATATCAACCTCCAAAGAGACCAGAACCAGAACCAGAACCAGAATTCTTATGGACCCTAAGCCACAAAGGAGGAATCTGGGTTTGAAAGGAACTAGAGGTGATTTCTGTGTCCAGTGCTTTATTTCCAAGAACCATCATCAAGAACAGTTCCTAAAATATGACTAGTTCATTTGTTCTAACATCTTGAGATTTCATGATCATGGTTTTCAAAGTCCAAGTGGATGATCTCCTCTTCAGCATGAATGCAATAAAGCAAAGTCAATTAAGTGGGTTTCATTTCACTCTGTTATACTGAGACAAGTGCTTCTAGCCCTCAGAAAACCTTCAATAACATGGTAAGCATCATCAAACATGCTTTATACATACTGTTCAGACACTGCCTGATGCAACCATCATGTCCGTGAGGCACACATTCAGGAAAGCTGCTGAGGTCTTACACATGATCCTTAAGTCTTAACGACATCAAGGACTGAAAAGTAGGAAGATCAAAGCCACCTGCCTTCAACAGGAAAACCTTACGTGGCCAAACATCTGCATGGTGATACTGTGCATGTGCAGACAGAAGACATAAGAGTCAATCAAAATGGACACACAATAGAGATGGATATAATTCACAGATCTGTGAAATTTGCTTTGCCCTCACTGAGGTGTTTAAATCTCCCTCTCCAATAAAACACTTAACATCAGATGGCAAGGCAGGAGTGGCAAAGTCCTGGAGCACAGCCAGTTCACTGGCACTACAGTCATATTCACTGCATTTGAGCTCAGTTGCTGGGCAGGTGCTGTGGATGGATGTCAGCAGGGCATGCAGGCAGCTGCTACATGAGAACCTCAAGCAGGGAGGCTGTGCAGGGAAGGGAGGGAGAAATCTGTGATGATGAACGAAAGCACAGCTCTGAGTAATGCGGCATCTGTGGAATGCTGAGAAACAGACGCATATAAACCAACCTGGCATGTAGCAATTAGAAATAAAATGGTTCATTGTAAATGATGTCAGTGGATACCCAGAGAGGCCAAAAAGGCAGAGTTGCAAGGCAACAGTAAATGTTGGGATATGTTATTTTGTTTTTGTTAACTGAGAGTTTATCATTGGTAATATTAGTCTTCTTACTAATACATCACAGAAGTCAAATGGACCACTGGAGGCCACAACCCAGAGAGTATTAAGGCCTAGTACAGCAAAATAGGGATGGCTGCCTGAAGGGAATATGGTGTTTGCCAAGTGTTGTCGATCTGGACCCTTCCTTAGGGAGTTTCCAAGATGCCTGTTGTCCCTGCCAGGTTTAATCTAAAACCCATCTGTGCCCAGGTCTAGCAGTCATGAGAAATTTTTCTAGGTTTCTCAGGCCTCAGACAAAGTAACTGCTCTATAAGAATGACTCCTTCATTAGAGGCAATATGAAGCAGCAGAGCAAAAGCAGGGAGGCTGGGCATCAAGATTCTGGGTCTTTCCTGACCCTCTGCTATTTTTTCTGCCCAGAGCAAAGCTCCTAAGAGACAAGATAGCTTCTAAAGGCAAAACTGTCATAGGAGCTCAGAATATGAGGACTTTCTCAGGAGTTTAATGCCCTCTCCCAGATACTTGCATCTCTGAATTTATTTCCCATGCTCAAGCCTCAAAGTGGACAACTCTACAGAAGTAGCTCCAGAGCCCTCCAAAGCCAACAATGTGAGAGAGCTGACTTAGTCTCATCCACGCTGCTGTGAGCTCTGTGGCTGAAGGAAGGCAGAGACTCTGAATTGGAGGAAGCTTGTGGAAGAAAAATAGAGGCCATTGCCATCTGCTGGCTTATATTTTCACAAGGCATTGCTGCTAAGTTAAATAAGCACTGCATTTTCTGTTGCTCAGGGAAACAAAATATCTATAAACAGAGAAGGCTTTGTGTCTTTTCTTTATGGAACTTAGGTTTTAATGAGAATGGGTCATCTTTATTTTTTGCTATTACACATGTTTACGAAAGACCAAAACATACTTGTGAGTCAAAAATGAAAATTTCTGCACACTTATTAACAAACCTTAACTGGTACAATCAACAAGGTTGTCATTGCTGGCAGTTATCAGGGTGATTGCTTTCTCTACAGAAACACTGGATTGATTGGGGCCCTCATTTGCTACTGTTCTGTGGGTGTGTGCACTGCACTGTGGTTAGGACATTCCAACTACTTTCAGGAGAAAGAGAAATAATGGGTGTACTAAAAATAGAGTAATTAGAAACATATATGCAAGATAAACCTACCCTGATTATTCATGAATGTAAAATACACTAAATTACCTTATATACTGCCCATAAAAGTGCCAGCAACTTAGTATTGAGGATGACTTTCATGGCTGCTTTCTCTAGTACAGCCATTAAAACTTTCTAATATTTCTGGGAGATTATCTCACTTTCTGATACATGATGTTGTGCATGATAATAGAATCAGATCTTGCAAATTCAAGTCTGCAGAGGTGAGACTTTGTTCAATTCACGCATCCTGTTCTCTAAATTCTGTCTATATTCTGTGTGTTTCAATATCATTCATTTTATTCAAAAAGTCTACGGACAAATCTATGGGCAGGTGAAGTTTTTTTCTTAGTCCAAGTACTACCAATTTTTTTCAGGAATAACTGACCTCATTTTTAACTGGGTGAATTAAGACTAAGTCAAAAGGCATAATCTAGAACACGCTGCCATGAAGCAAGTCTACTGAGCTTTCCAGTGGCAGCAGGGATCAGTGGTGTTCTGCTTGGCCACCAACACAAGTATGTGTTCCTCCAGGCCAGTGGACAAAGGTCCAATTATCCCTCAAGGTTATCAGTATTCTGATCTCTGCTATTCTAACTCAAATGCAGACATGCGTTAAAAAGGTTATCCAGCTAAAACTCAGGGCGTTACAGTTTCTCTATGGCTGGAGACACAACTGGGTTACAAGAAACTAACTTCTCAAGTGAGGAAACTGAGCAAGGTAGGTCAAAGGTGGTACTTCACTAACAGAGGTAGTGGATGGGGCAGGCTGTTGGACCTGCTCTGGGTTCAGAATGGGGCCCTACTGGGATGCTGACCACTTTTACTGGCCAATGTGCATCCTCAGGTAATGTATCCATCTTCAGTGCTAACATGAAAGAAGTCAATTTTTTAATTAAAAAAAATAAGGCTAATGGGTCATTTCATCTGATGTATTTAACATGAATCTTCACCAAGCCTTTTCCCTTACCACCACAGTATAATAAACTGCTCAGATTGTGGAGAATCTAAAGTAATTGCCATTTTGAACCACTAAAGGCACCCCTACAGCAGACTCCTTCATGCAGGGTTTCTTACTGTTCTTCCTGCACGTATTCTACAACTGTTTTGAATCCAGGAGCACTGAGCTAATGCACCAGCCCCGTGGGCTCAATCCTCAGGTGAGCACAGGAGTTCTGTTCAGTTCTGTGACCACAGGCTGTGCTGTCACCACTACCAGCTGTGCTACAGAAAGCTGTGCCTGGTCAGCAGCGGCAGAATTGAATGGATCACCAAAAATCTCCCGCCCCTGCAGGAAAAAACAAAAAAACAAAAAACACCCACAATCCTCCTACCGCAGGCACTGGGTCAAGAGTATTATTTGAACAAACGGAGCAGGAGTTTATCAAAGCGGAGAACAGAGGAGTCAAGGTTCTAGAACAGGCCAAGACTGTTTGCCCAATCAACCTATCTCCATTGTTTAACACCACAGCATCCCCAGACATTTAGAAAAAAACATCCCGGGGAAGTTGGCTATACAGCCAACATCAGCAGAGTGAACAGATTCCCAATGATAACTACTACAAAATGAATGCTTAAGAGAAAACTGAAGCCCAAGAAACAAAAATTACATTTCACAACACAGTTAACCTTTCTGGAAAACTACGTAGAACTGATAACATGAAAAAATGTTAACACTTTTAAAGTACCTCAAAACAAAAATTCTGAAACAAAGTATAGAATCCATCATGAGAATGTAGGAGACTATAAAAATGCTTTTAATATCTGGATAGGTTTTGATTTTCCCATTCTCAATCATCTTACAATTCTAATTTGATATTTACATTCACTAAAAAGTGGGTGAGAAAGCTGGGTCCGGTGGTACATGCCTATAGTCCCAGCTACTTGGGAGGCTGAGGTGGGAAAATCCCTTGGGCGCAAGAATTCAAAGCCTGGGTAACATAGTAAGACCCCATCTTGGCCAGGCACAGTGGCTCACGCCTGCAATCTTAGCACTTTGGGAGGCCAAGGTGGAGGATCACCTCAGGTTAGGAGTTCGAGACCAGCCTGACCCCATCTCTACTTAAAATACAAAAAAATTAGCTGGGTGTGGTGGCACGTGCCTGTAATCTCAGCTACTCAGGAGGCCAAGGCAAGAGAATTGCCTGAACCCAGGAGGCAGAGGTTGCAGTGAGCTGAGATTACACCATTGCACTCCAGCCTGGGCAACAAGAGCAAAACTCTGTCTCAAAAAAAAAAAAAAAAAACTCATCTCAAAAAGAAAATAAAAATAATAAAAAAATATGTCAAAAGCTGCACAATTAGAATCTTCTGCCCATCCTCACATTGCCTCAATACAGTCTTCCAATCTTTTTTTAAAATTTAATCAGAAACTATGACTTGGGTTTTCCCCCTCCTCCATTATATCTAAGTTCCTAATACTTATAAAATACCAGATGTACCTGTGTCCTACCATACACTTTTGTTTTCTGGTTTTGTTTTGGGGGATTTTGACTGTATACTGAGCAGGCAACATTTACTAGGATATTAAAAGTGACATGGTATTTGAAATAAGACATCTGGCCTCTACCTTCATCTCTGAAAAGTTAATGCTATAATAGCAACATCAGCAACCACCTATTGAATACTGTCTATGACTCAGACAGTGCTAAGTACTTTAAAACATTATATTATTTAATCTTCAGGGCAAAACTGAATTACACATGATCTCTGTTTCACAGGTGAGCACACTGAGCCAGAGAAGTTAAATCACTTGCCTAAGGTTAAGCAGCTAGAAAGTGACAGTTTACATTTAAGCCCAGCTCTACCTGATTCCTTAGCTCTTCACCACCACTCTGTGAGTTTCTAATTTTTTAAATAGACTATTTTTTAAAGCTACATTTTAGAGAATTAAAAGAAAAGAAAATTGAATATAATATAACTCCTAAATCAGTATTTATTTTCCCTGTGTGATTAATATCTGGCACTGGGCAAGCAGAAGCAAGTAAACTAAAGAGAAAAAGCAGGAAAGAGGGAAGGTACCTTGAAGATGAAAACTAGGCAAAGAACCAAGAAGAAAAGGGAGGCCACTCAAAAATATGCAAATGCAAATACTGCCTAACACTGAAAGTAAAGTCAGAATATCACTCTAGTCATTTAAAAATATATAGGAGCTTCCCGACAGTTGAACACATGGAGGTTCCTGGGTGGATGGAAGCTCTGTGACCCTTCCCTGACACCTGCCTTGTGGATCTTCTCATCTCTAGGTGAGGTACTGTCCAATGGATAGCCTGAAGAATCAGATTCATCTTTAACCAAGCTGAATTACTCCAAGTTCCTAGAGTGGAAGAATCATGGCACACCTCGATGATACCAAATTATTCTTTTAAGGAAATCAACATATCACTAAAAATGCATAGAAAAAAATCTGTTAGTGGGACTTCAGACCATTAGTTTTTTTTTTCAAGATATAATAAAAAAGGCAACTTATCGAGAGTACAGGAAACTAAATGTCTTTTACAGGAAGAATTCATAATAGGTTATTTGAATGAGAGTTTCCTTCAAGAACCACCTACCCAGGAGGATAGAGAAGAGAGAGAGAGAGAGAGAGAATCACACAGACAGACACACAGACACGCAGACACACACGGGGGGCCGGGGGGGGGGGGGGGGAAGAGACACTGAGACTCAAACTTTCCAGTCAGCTTGCTTTGTTCTAAAGTAAGAAGATTCTGGAGAAACATGTGAAGGCTGAATTCTGAAGAGACAAAGACAAGATTCTGGTTAAAGGCAATAAATGAAAAACTTCTGAACTTTCACAGGTAAAAATGAAAAGAGATATTTCAGACCAGAGAACAGATGGATGTGGACCATGAGGGAGGAAGAGTGTTTACAGGAGACTGAATGTGCCACCACTTTCCGTTTTTAGCACATTGTTAAGAGGGATGCACCAACAAATTCACAGAATTGATAATTAAGAAGAGCCATGGCCTTCAATTTAAATGAATACAGATTGCTAAAAAAGAAAACATAACATGGCATTCATTAGGTAAATTATCAAATGTTTATTTAAATTTCTATTTAAAATATTTTTGGGCCAGGTGCAGTGGCTCAAGCCTGTAATCCCAGCATTTTGGGAGGCCAAGGCGGGTAGATCACTCCTGGCAAGGCCAGGAGTTCTAGACCAGCCTCAGCAACATGGCAAAACCCCATCTCTACTAAAAATACAAAAAATTAGCCGGGAAAGTTGGCGCGCACCTATAATCCGGCTACTCGGGAGGTAGAGGTGAGAGAATGACTTGAACCTGGGAGGCAGAGGCTGCAGTGAGCTGAGACTGCACCACTGCACTCCAGCCTGGGTGACAGAGCGAGACTCCATCTCAAAAAAAATAAAACATTTTCAAGTAAATATGTATACAAAAACAGAAAAATATGTTTAAACTGATACTGATTTAACATAATGAAAGGTTAAAATATATACATATGGGACTCCATGTTTGGATCCCCTTCCAGGAACACTCCCTTCGTGGAAGCCTCTCTTCTCTTCCTAAACTCCATCTCTCTCTATTCCCGTCCACTCAGTGTGGAAGCTGCTTTCCTCTCCTGCATTCCATCTTTCTGGATTCTCTCACTCAGTGTGAGAGTTAGCTGTTTCTTTCTCTCTCCTTCTCCTGTTTCTTTCTCTCTCTAAATAAATCACTTTCTACAAAAATGAAAAATAAAAATTATATATAAATATATATATAGATATATATATATACATAAATATATACATATAGATACACACACACACACACACACACACACACAAATATCCCTCCAATTTACTTATTTATTTTAAGGCAGAGTCTCACTGAATTGCCCATGCTGAAATGTAGTGGTGCAATCTTGGCTCACTGCAACCTCTGCTTCCTGGGTTAAAGCAATTCTCCTGCCTCAGCCTCCTGAGTAATTGGGATTACAGGCACCCACTACCATGCCTGGCTAATTTTTATATTTTTAACAGACACTAGGTTTTGCCATGTTGGCCAGGCTGATCTCAAACTTCTGACCTCAAATGATCTGTCCGCCTTGGCCTTCCAAAGTGTGGGGATTACAGGCGTGAGCCATGGTGCCCAGCCACTCCTTTTTTTTTAAAAAAAAATATAGTTATTACTGAGAGCTACAAACAAATTCCTTTTTTAAAAAAAATATATAGTTATTACTGAGAGCTACAAACAAATTCATTGTCTGATGTATTAATATTTAGATTTGGAGTTTTTGATAATATAAACAACTCAGCAGAAAACAGTTTTTGTCCTCTTGTGTGATTATGTCCTTATAGCACATTAGAAGTGATGAGTCAAGTGAATTTTCTGGGCTTTTTTTTTTTTTTTTACTCTCCAGAAGAATTGTGGCAATGTGAGTCCAACTTGCCACGCTCATCCACATGAGGTTTTATCATTCTTTCCAGTGTTTGTCAGCCTAATCTGTGAAAAAGTGGTACCTCACTGTGTTTGTTTTTTGAGACAGAATCTTGCACTGTCATCCAGGCTGGAGTGCAGAATCTCGGCTCACTGCAACCTCTGCCTCCTGGGTTCAAGCAATTCTCCTGCCTCAGCCTCCTGAGTAGCTGGGACTACAGGAGCCCACCACTGCGCCCAGCTAATTTTTGTATTTTTAGTAGAAACGGGGTTTCACTGTGTTGGCCAGGCTGGTCTCGAACTCCTGACCTCGTAATCTGCCCACCTTGGCTTTCCAAAGTGCTGGGATAAAGGCGTGAGCCATTGCACTCAGCCACCTCATTGTTTTAATAGGTTTCCTGACTACTAAAAATGCAGAACTTCTTTAAAAAAACTAAGCAATGATCATTTATTTCATCTAAGTTTTTGCAAAAACTCCTGAGGTAGAAACGATCCTCACTTCATTGATTGGAACATAGGTTCAAAATAGTTAATCTGCTGAAAGTTAAAGAGCAAGAAAATAGCAAAACTATAATCTCTATTTGGGTATAAAAAATCATTTGCTGTTTGCTTACAACTTGAAAGAACCATTAGGTGCACTTTATTTATAATGGGAATATTTAGTACTTTGAAAAAGTCTTTGCAATTGGTCTAGAAAATTTCATATTAAAAGCCGAAATAACTGAATAATGAAAGTAATCTACTAACATATTTTAAAGTGCCTTAACTATCCATGATTGCCTAGTTTAAATGTTATTCCAAAACAAATCATCCTTAATGGTATTTATCATCACTTCAGACATATCAGGTTCATAATTTTCTCATCTACTTTCAAATAACTAAGACATATTTTTAAGTTATTTATTCATATAATTGCAAATAATGTTCTAGTTTACAGTATATCTTTGAGCACAATTGATATTTCAACTAACTTCAGGTAAGACTATATAAAGATCACATTTTTTAGTGCTGTTTTTTGTTTTATATAGAACCTATTTTCCCCTCCATAAGTAAAAAAATGCACATAAATATATATTCTGCTGTCCTAAAGGAGTAGAAACATAGCGAGATGCCTGAATTGGTGTAGTAAATGAGTATCTTAGTGGAAGTTGAATAAGCAATATGCTAAGTATAAATAGCTTTTCCCCTTTTATAAGTGTTTATTGTTTAAAATTTCTAAATTGTATAAAGAAAATTATTCAACTTTTATAAAGGCAAGAATCTACCAACCTCCTGGTAAGTCTGAAATGTCAGCTTCATTTTAAATGAATTTTGCATCCCTGGACTCCATTCACTTCTTCCCCAAAGACCAAGAAATAGCAGTGCAATCAATAATCACACTGGAGAATGAAAGAAGACTGACAGAAGGGGTCTACATGGGTGGGGAAAGGGGGAAAGTGAGGGAAGAGGAGAGAAAGGCCACAGTAAGGCTTAGATTAGCAGAAAAGCTCACCAGTCCTGAAACCTCAAGGAGGAAAGCATGTTGCCAAGTGAACAGCACTCACAAGCCCAGGCCAAATGCTGCTCAATGCCCTCATGCAGCAGCGCTAGACACTTACAGGGACCAGAAGCCTACCAAGACCTTCTCAAATCTCTCAATTTGCTAACATCACTGTGTCACCGACCTCAGAATTGGATGAGGACTACTCAGGCATTAATGACATTTTGCAGCAGGCCGAGAACACAACCAGTTCAGCCTGGAAAAGGAGGACAGACGGCTGGTCCCGAATGTGAGGGTTAAATGGAATTCGCTGATGAGCTGCTAGGGTAACTATGTGGAAAATGGCACTAAGAGGCTAAAGAAGGGTGTGAGAAGATTTGGCCACAGATCAAAACAAAGTTAAGGAAATGGAAAAATGAGGTGGGTATTTCCATTGCTGGAAAAAACACTTGTACTTAAAAAATGATGAGAAATGATTTGGTTCATTGGTGAATGATACATATAGTCAAAATAATGGAGACAATAAATACTAATTTAATAAAAAATCATGATCTATCATTAGGAAAATGGGAGGATAGCAAAGGGGTAAAAGGCAGAAATTCTCACCTATGTGTTAATAATAATAGATGATATCTAAAATCAATGATTCAGGAAATGATGTAATAATGTTATTTAGAAATAAAGAGATGACTATCAGAAGAAATAGACAAAATAATTGAAAGTATATACTTCTGGCAAAAAGAATGAGGCAAGGAGGTCAAAGGACTGTTATAATTTGCTATAAGGCTTTCAGGATTATTTTATTTAACTACATGCCTATTAATTTAATAAAAATCTAAAACCAACATTAAAAATAAAGAGTTTAGAAAATAAATATTACTAGGTAGGGAGGAAATAAAGGTTATGTATAAAGACTATGCCTATGTAGCATGATCCCCTTTTCTTAAAAAAACAAAACCAATATGCTATTCTAAATGATGAAATTATGGGTAGTTCATCTTTTTGGTTAGTCAGCATTTTCTACTGTAAACACGTATAACACTTCTGTAAGAAGAAAAAATAGTAATTTTAAAAGGTAAGTAGAAGGAAAGGGGTCAGCTGGAAACAGAACTTAGGTAAGAGTCAGAAAGATAAAAGAGACAGAAAAAATACTATTGTAATAGGCAAAGAAGGAAAGCAATTTTCCCAGGGAGCTGGTAGTCAAGTGCTGCTGGGCAAGACAGATAAAGAGCGTCTTCAGGAGCAAGGCCCAGGCAGGGTGGCAGGAAGGGAAGCAAAGTGGCAGGAGCCAGGCAGAGAGCAGGGCTGAGGAAGAGGAGCCTGTACCAGATATTTAACCATGAACGGAAACGGGGGTGGGGTGGGAAGCAGGGGTAGCGGGGAGAAGGGGTGCCAGTACAGCTCTCTGTAGATGAAGGCAGGTTTCTAGCTGTTGTTAAAATCTGACAAGACAGAAGATACTTAAGTAGAAGCAACCAATGGAGAGGAAGCAACTGAGAATAAGACAAATATCATTCCTCAGTTAAAAAAAAAAAAAACTCTGCATAACTTGCTTTTTAAATTTCTAATCTGTATAAACCTTAGCTGCTAATGAGTATTTGCATATATTCTACCATTTGGCATAAAAATTAAGTACCCATGAGGACTTTGGCTATTCATTATGAATTTTGACAAGTAGAGTCCAAATGTAAAAAGGGAAGAATTTTATGCTACTATATGCAAGTGAAAAGTTACCATTATTCAAAATACTTTATCTTTTTCTAGTAATTGCTCCATAATATTAATCAAATTAAAGGGGCTTGCATGCTTGATAACATCTTCAAAAATAAATGAAATATTTCATTACAGTTAAATTTTAAGCCGAGGGTAAGGTTTTAAATATCACTTAGTAAGTACTGGGAGGATAAAGGCAAGATGTTGAACAATACATTGGTATGATGTTTTTATTTTTTCAATGTTGTAACAGCCAGTTATTTCTAACCAAGCTGCATATTAGAATCATCTAGGGAGGTGTAAAAAATACCAGTGCCTGGAACCCATCTTGGCCATTCTTTTTTATCTGTTCTAAGACATGGCCTAGGCATTAAGTTTTGTCATCCTTCCTCCACTACGCTCATCTGTATGACTCTATGTAAGAAAAGTGTAAAACAGTTGGGGTTCAGAACTTCATTTCCTACTTTGTACATTTCTGCCTTGTTTGACTTCTGAAACAATGGGAATGTGCTACCTTGATAATTTTAATAAAAGTATCTCCACTTGAAAATTACAAAAGAAATATCTCCTTCTAAGTTTTTAAATGATTTAAGTAGGGAAAATACCTTTTGAATTATGTTATGATGCTCGTTTCCCTGGTAGAGGGTGTTTTTGGAAGACATCAAACTCAGTATACTTGGAAGACAAAGTTGAATAAGAGACCTTGTGGGAACATCTGAACAGGGGGAAGGTGTGAGACAGATCCTAAGGAGCTGTCTATGCCCTGTGATATCTGGCTTCACTCTGTGGGCAACTGAGGCCATCAGAAGATTTTTTATCAGGGTAGTGACACAATGTAGACTCCAGGTGCAGAGAGCCAAATTGATAAAGTAAAACCATAAAGTTAAAAAAAGGGGTCCGGTGAAGTAGGTCAAGCCTATAATCCAGCACTTTAGGAGGCCCCGGAGAGAGGACTATTTCAGCTTAAGGGTTTGAGACCAGCCCTAGCAACACAGTGAGACATCGTCTCTACAGAAAATTTAAAAACTACTCCAGCATTAGAGGTGATGCGCACTTGTGCTTTATCTGCTCCACCTCTACTAGCTACCAGAGAGGCTGAAGTAGGGGGACTGCTTGAGCCTGGGAGGTCGAAGCTACAGTGAGCCATATCTATAGCTTCACTGTACTCCAGCCTGGGTGACAGAGTGAGACCCTGTCTCATAAATAAATAAATAAATAAATAAAGAAGAAAACATGAAGAAGACCTTGAAAATTAGGGCTAGAGGATTTGAACAAAACCTACAAACTATATAGCTGGGATGGTGGTGAGGGAAGACCAAACAATGATTTTGATAGCACATTTAAGGGTTTCTGTTCGATAAAGTTTACAGGCAGATGAGGTATTAAAGATTTTTGTAACATAATAAGGGATAAATATCTGGAATATGAGGATGTACCTCAAATCAACATACGATTGGAACCCAAATGGAAAATTGGGCAAAAGCTATGTACAGAAAATTTACAGAAGAGGATACCACAAAAAAGATAACAAGCAGATGAAGACATTATCAAGTTCATAAGTAGTCAGAGAAATACAAACTGAAAATGAGATAACTTAAACCTGGCAGATGGAACCATGCCAAGTGTTGGGATGTGGGGATGTTACAGATGGATGCAGCCATTCCAGAGAGTATAAGCCCAGTACAGCTTATGCCAAGTAAGAGTACTCATAGTCTATTATGCAGCAATTCTGCTGCTAGACCTATTTCCCAAAAAAACTGTCACCCTCTTTATGATGGTGAGGAGATGAATGCAATCTAAATAACCATCACAGGAGGGGAGAGATAAAATTGGATGAATATGAAATACTCAACTGCAGTTAGAATCAACAAGCTAATACAGACACCACTCAGGGACAGATCTTTAAAATAAACTAAGTGAAAAATATTAACTGAATGAGAATAACATTTATGTAATAATTTACATAATGCAAAATACATATTATACAAGAGTACACACAAACAAAAAGAAAAACACTGAACACATTAGAAATGCCTACGGCCGTGGGAGGTAAATACAGAAGACGGGGATAAAGGAATAAAACACTGACCTGGTCCTGACAAATGCCATCAACTGAGATACATGAACAGCTCAACCCTCCCGAACATCCAACTAAAGAATTTTTCCAAAACAAAGAGCAGCAATGAAACAAAAAGAAAGAATCCAGAGCCAAGGAGAACAAACAGGAGGCAGTCAGATCAGTCTTCTGAGGGTTTGCTACTGAAAACCTACAAAGACTCATGCCCTCCTTAAGACAGATTAAATTAATGTTTAAAATTATTGCCCACATTACTGACTCCCAAGGAACCCTATTTGCACTTCTTCCTCCAGAAAAATGCCTGCTTATCCCAACTTGCTATTTCCAATTTCTAAACTTCAATCCTCTATGACAAATCTGCTATTCTCACCATTTAGAACCCAACAGCATTCTTTTAAAAATAACAAGTGGAAATTTGTTATAAGCGTTTTGAAAATCTGAGAAAATCCGTCTACTTTATGCATCTTTTAAGCCTCTAAACTATTTAATATTTGCTTTTTTTTTTCCTTGTGAGTATCACATTTGTTAACCCTCTTGGAGTTTTTTTAAAAACTCAATCAGGTCTGTTATCAGGGAGGTACCAACTTAGCAGGAAAGATGGACAACTAAAGCTCTAAATCCTCCTGCATCGACATGTTCAATTTGCACTGACCAATCTGTTGGCACAGTTAACTGTTTACAAGCTAAACTTGTGTACATTTGGGCTACGAGTATCCCAATTCACTTTTTAAAAAATCCTAGGTAGATGCCTTCTGGTATTAATGATTTGAACATTCCTTAAATTGAAAATATTTTAAATAAATCTCACTGTTTTATATAGTATCATTAATGTGTCTATGTTAAAAGACAATCTGAGAATAAGAGTTCCCCTAACTGTTTTCTTAATAATGACCAAGTGCTGAAGAAAAATGATTCCTACTGTTAGTTGTTTTGTTGCTTTGCTCAAGGGGTAAGTGGGGAGGGAAGTCGCTGTGCCCAGGATTTGGAGCTCATTAGCACTAGAGCCACACCCGAGGAATCCAGACTCCCCTTACCTTAAGGTTTTCCTACTATAGATTGTGAGAATTTTGCTGGACGTAATTATGTTTTTTATCCTGTACACTTTTGTCTTGCTTGATAAACACAGCTTAAATTGATTTGCAAATGATTCCAAAAGGAAAGAAAATTTTGTAAATGACATCAATAATGTAAGGCTTAAATGCCACAAGTAATTAGAATTTCATTTCTAATACTGTAACACTGAAAAGAAAGGATTAATAAATTTTTGGACCAGAGTGGGAAGAGCCTCAGTAAAAAACCCACCTGCCTGCATCCAGCTGAGGGAGCTGCAGGGGGCAGAGACGTCAGGGAAGCCCCAAATCAGCAATCTGAATGCTGCGATGGGTAACTGGAACATTTTAGGGTACAGAAGATGGTTTGGGGGATGCCATACCAACTCCACTGGAGGAACAAAAGACAACAGCCTATCATTTTCTTCCAGCAGGGAATTCTGAAAAGGGTTACTGATAGGATTTAGTTTCAGAAATCTCACTGATTCATCAGGGACACAAACTCAAAATGATTAAGATAACGATGCCACATTAAAACTCCATAACTATAAAAAACCCTAGAAAGTTACTATAAATAGCAATTCCAAAAACAGAAGCTCCAATATGCTAATACCCAGAGAAATAATATTAAAAAGATTTAAGATGTTATATAAATTTCATACTTACAATATATGATTTCTGAAGGAAAAAGGTGACTTCACAGTATGTGAATAAATTTCTTTTGCTTTAAATAAAATCTCCTTATCAAAATGCAAAATATTGGATTTCTGGATGTAGAGAATGTGAATTCAAGAGACTTATCAAAACCAACATCAAGTTCAACTCCATCCATTGTACAGATGAGAAAATAATGGCTCTGGAAGATGTAACACCTTCCCCAAGGTTGCTAAAACAGTTAATGCAAATGAAGACACATCTTTTCAAGACACACTGCCTTGTGCTCCTGTTCCTATCTGATTCCAGGCACTCCTTGGACAGCTCTCTTTAAATACTCATAGGCTTCATTCTTTCCCTGACTCAGGAGTGAATTCTAAGCTCTTTCTCTAGAACACCATCAAGAATCATTGATAATCATTGATAACATTGAGATATTGTTAACACTGCTATTGTTGGAAGTGATATACTATTACCCAAAGAAATAGTCTATTTATCAGAAATGAATAATAAATTCATGCATGCTCAAGGGACACGGATTACACAAAGACACGGATCTTAGGATGTGGGATTACTGGAGGCTACCTTAAAGCTGCCTACCATAAACTTACTGGTGAAAGGATATCTGGATATAAGTGAGACAGTGAGTGCCAAACAGAGTCAAAACAGGGTTGGCAATGATCTCTCTTCTCTCTCTGAATGCCTCCCCATATTATTTAGAGGTAGTAGGACAATACATGTGGTATAATAAAGTTTTAAAAAGAGC
Organism: Callithrix jacchus; assembly: GCF_049354715.1. Lineage (NCBI taxonomy): Eukaryota > Metazoa > Chordata > Mammalia > Primates > Cebidae > Callithrix > Callithrix jacchus. The sequence continues at coordinate 71,408,502 of NC_133507.1, forward strand.
ACATGATATAGATGGGAATTTAGCAAGGCTCCATTTTTGGAAAAGCCTCAATAGCCAGAATATAATCAAATGAAGATTCATCTCAGAAGGAAATGCAGAAAGTGCAGAAGAGGAGAAGCTGAAGGAACTCTACTTGGGGTATGGCACCTAGGAAGAGTTAAAGAGGATGCCCCAGCACATAGTAGGCTCAACAAATATTTGTTAAACTTTCACATACTGCCTAGATCTTTCACCCCTTGCCTCCAAGTTTTTTATAATTTGGTTTCATGACAATATGAAACTTTTTTTGCAACACATGTATACAAAAATCAGATCACTTAATGGTTATAAATAAGTTAGTAGTTGGCAGTAAATTTGTGAATATAGAAGGAACAAACTGAAAAACAAAAAGGGTCTACCTAGAATAGAATATAATTTGATCCTATGCAACAAAATCAGAAATGAATAATTCCACAACGAAAGAAACAAATCAATGTTTTCATCTCCCGAGTTTTCTACTAAACTTATTTTACATGGTAAATTCCAATACCATTATTTATTCCCCAAAGAGCTTCTCTTACAAAACACATTCACTTATCAAATCTCCTTCCTTCCTCCCTCCGTCTCCTTCCTTCCTTCCTTCCTCCCTCCCTCTCCTTCCTTCCTTCCTCCCTTTCCTTTCTCCCTTCCTTCCCTTCTTTCTCTTCCTCCCTCTCTTTCTCTCTCCTTCTCTCTTCTTTTTCTCTCTTTCTCCCTCCCTCCATCTCTCTCTCTTTCTTGCTTTCTTTCTTTCACCATCAAGTCTGTATAAGCCGTAACTATGCTGGGCAATGATACAGTACAATGTCCTTACTCAGCATTCAAAGTGGTATAAAGAAAAAGTGTGGGCTGGGCACGGTGGCTAACGCCTGTAATTCTAGCAAATTCTAGCACTTTGGGAGGCCAAGGTGGGCAGATCACGAGGTCAGGGGATCGAGACCATCCTAGCCAACATGGTGAAACCCCATCTCTACTAAACATATAAAAATTAGCTGGGCATGGTGGTGCACACCTAAAGTCCCAGCTACTGGAAAGCTGAGGCAGGAGAATCACTTGAACCTGGGAGGCGGAGGTTGCAGTAAGCCCAGATCGTGCCACTGCACTCCACCCTGGAGACAGAGCAAGATTCCGTCTCAAAGAAAAAAAGAAAAAGAAAGTGTGGAATAGTATTTGCAGAAACTATTTTCACCTTCAAGTTCTTTCAGCACATGTCTATCTAAATTTAACTTGAATAATTATATAAACATATACTTGAACAAACCAAAACTTTAAACTCATGGGTACTTTATACATACATATGACATCTCCCATATTAACTCATAGCAACAGCGTGATCCAACAAAGAGGGCTTTTCTTTATGTATCAGAAAATTAAAGTATGGATTCTGATTCAATTACTCACTAGTTGCAGGATCCTAGGGCAAGTCATGGCTTTCTTTTACTGTTTTCTCACGTGTAAAAACACACATTATGATTATAAAATTATCCACTTCCAAAGATTATGGTGAGGACAACAGGTAAATGAGAAACTATATAGGAACACTGTTTGGTTTATACAAATGTGCTTTTTTTTTTAAAAAAAAAGGCTCTGTGGCAGCTAAAAATTCTTATTTATGGCCTTAAGGCTCTACTATGTCACTAGCAAATTGTTTTGAACTATCACACAAAGCTGACAGATAGTGTGAAAATCACTACCACAGCCTGAATCATAGTGTGACAAACTCTGTTCTCTGGCCACTACTTCTCTGTCCCACCCCTGTCTATAGGTATACGTCATATAAGGATGCTGTTCTAACGTTTCACATGGACTATATCACAGGGCTGGGAATGGGTACAGAATTATAAAGTGACATGGAAGATACTCTCCTTTGCATTTAAAATGTTACTGTAAATTCTGACTCTATCATCATTCTGTGAATGCATTACAACTACAACAACTAGTACACATATAGCCTCATTCAACCTACAAAGACTGTCATTGGACTCACATTTTATTGTCTACAACTCAGCCTCAAGCTGCTCGCGCTTATGACAGACCATCCCAAGCAAGGGAGAATGTCTTCAGTCACCATTATTCTATCCTTCATGATGATGGCCTGCTTATAGAGTTACAATCAGTACATCCTTTAAGTATCTTTCTAGACTGATTCCCAAAATCAGTTTGCCATGTGGCAGGTCCTAACTTATCATGCCTTAGTCTGTTCTCTGCCTTATAGTTTAGAAGACTTGGATTTGGGATGTAGGTCACTGTGTTCTGAACACCTCCTGCCTCACTGCCACCTATTAGCTTCCACACTCTTGGTAAACTAAAATACTACTCAGAAAGCTGAATATCTGTAAGTTTTATGGGTCTCACAGTCTTTCAAAGTTTCATCCTTTAAATACTCAGCTTTACCTAAAACTCAGTTCTATACTGCCACCAAACTCTAGGTTTTCCCAAAACCCAATAGATTTGAAACAGTGGAAAATATTCAGTCACATGCTGTGTAAATTTCTTCATTTCAACATGATTTATGACTCTAGTAATAACCTCAAAAGAAAAATATTCTACTTTGCAAGATACAATTAATATTGTCTATACTTCATACAATGTAATAAAAATTTCTCCTTATATCATATCTACATATATTTGAATAGGAAAATACTATTTTAATTATAGCCTATCATAAAAGAATTTATTAAGCTGCCAAGTATGTTCCAAATAATATTGCTATGATTACAAATTTAATGTTATAAAATCCAATTTTCTTTATCAAATTCTTTTGTAATTCTTTTACTTTGAACTCCACTATTAATAATTATCTAGATTTAACTAGAAATAAAAAAGTTTAATGTGGCCAAAATTAGAATGCATATTTTTGTTTGGTAACAACTGATATTTAAAAGGTTTTCAACAAAATAACAATTTACTGTAAACATAACCTTAATTGGATTACATATGCCAGTATATTTTAATTATTGACATAAAGGATGGGTGAACATAAGCTAATTAATGTCTATTCTTATACTTGAGATAAAAACAAAATTACAAAAATAAATCTTTATAGCCATTATGAAGTCACACATTTTTTTGTATTAGATTCCAACATGCATACAGAAATTTCAGTATCATTCTCCCATTTTAAAAATGATAATGAACTAAAGGGTGAAATGTTTTGTTTATAAAAGAGCCCCTATTCTCATGTTTATGCTCAGTGATTAATCACATCAAATCATTTTCATTCATTCATTCAACAAATACACACTGACCACCTAGTACACATCAGATTCTTGTAATGGGCTCTAAACATGCACAGTTCCTGGAACTTACAGTCTTGGGAGGCTTCAAATAATTCTACAAACAAATGTGAAATTATGAACAGTGGTGTTACAGGTTACATGGAAAGCCTGTTATTCAGTAACGTGGGTCTAGGATTAAGTGGGTTGGATGAGATTCCAGCACCGTCACTTCCTAGCTATGTATTTCTGAATGACTTACTTAACTGTTATGTGTTTCTGTGTTTTCATCTGTAAAATAGGGCTAATAACTGGCTTGTAGAGTTGTTGTGATTAAATCAGTTAATTCACATAAAATGTGTGGAATACTGCCTACCATAGAGTAAGTGCTCAGTAAACAATGACTATTGTTTTAACAGTGGCTACAAATCTGGCCTTGTGTACAGGCTAGGCTGTCATTTGGGACATTCTAATTATAGAAAAGGGTGGGCCACAAAAGGTCTTGTAGGCCATGGTCAGGCTTTCAGTCTAACACAGCACAACCATTAGTAGGTAGGAAAGTGACCTAATCAAACAATTTTCTTTTTCTTTGTAAAGATTTGGCACTTGCAGAGAACTGAGTGAGATACACTGAGGTGAGATATGAGTATACAAAATCCTGTACCATTTTTTCTGATTGTCACCTGCAGAGCTTTTCCTACTGTAAGTACTACCTTCTAACAAGTCCATATAGGGCTGTGCTTGCACCCCACTTATTAGCAGTCTTCAGCATTTACAGAACCATGCAATCTTCTATCTTCTAAGGTGTTACTACACCTTAAAAGAATAGTTTCATGGCTAAAAACCCATTTATAAAAGAAGAGAAGCTACTTATTGCAACTCTATAAAATGCCACTTGGCCAATAAAGGCCAATTGTAACCATCTTTGTCATAAGAAATAAGCCAGAGACCTGTTAGGTAAGGCCCTCTTTGAGAAAGTCATCTACGTGTATATTCAACAGGAACCAGGCATTTTAGTCATTAAAAGTTCAGAGTACGCAAACAAAAGAGAAATCTTAAGGAAAGACAACAATATGCATGTTAAAATGAAATGCTAACCTGGAACCGTAAGTATCTCTAACATACTCGCCAAATCAGGAGAGCAATGGACACTGGCAAGAGCAGAACCTCAATGCTTCAGTTCTCAAGGACAAGCAGAAATGATGCTGAGTTAGCTCAGATTCAAGAGGCTTTGAAAAAATGTGCAACTGTGCATGTTCTTGTTATGTTCACTTTTAATGTACATACACAGGCCCAAGTGCGCGCGCGCGTGCACACACACACACACAGAGAGAGCGAGAAATTCATTAGTCAGGCTGGCAATAGATGGAAAAAGGAAGATCAAATCAGCTGACCATGATTTCCACTGGCAGTTTTAACAATACTTTGGCAGAACAGTGATGAGAAACAATACCTTTCAAATTATTTGTTAATTATCTGTTAATCTCCTAATTTTATCTACACATTTCCTTAGAGCAGAATATAATTCCAAATTCAATTGCTTCTAATAAGATGCTAATAATAAATTTAAGAGTTAACTTTAGTGAAAATTACGTCCCTTAGTGTTTTTCTTAATGTTAGAGGTTTTAAAAAGTTTCAAAACAGCATTAAAAAAAAAAGTCACTACAATCACTTTTCCCAGTAGCAGATCCCCTGAAACACCACTTAATACATAAAAAAGCTACTTGCTTTCCTACCTGCCACACTAATGGTCTCTATAACTCTATTTTACATATTTTGTCATTAATATGTAGCTAAGGTTAATTAATGGCCACTTGTTAATTTATGACTCATGAAACTTACATAAGATGATCAAAATTTGGAAACAACAAGTTGGAGATCCAAACATCAATAATAAAAAAAGAGAATGAAAAGACAAAATAAAAAGCAAACAAAAAACACATAAAAATGAAGAGCAATCTGTTTATACTACAGAAAGGAAAAAGGAGAAAAAGATCCAACACTCCCAGAATAGCATTAGAAATTGGGGAGTCTTTGAATAAAAGGCATTAACAATCAATAGGACAAATAATTGAGCACAAAAATTCCACCATGAGAAATGGACAAGTAAAAAAGAAAAAGAAAACCAATCACAGGTTCTTAACCCTCACCTCAACTTTCTAAAAGATAGAACTTCCCCAACTCAAAGCATGAGTTTTCTAAGGACACACCAATGAACACACAGCTAACTGCTCATGACTTAGAGATGAAGCAGTGACTACTTTTGAGGCTTAAATTTCAGGAGCTAGCCATAAATATTCAGTGTTTCCACACTGGATAGAGAAAAGCTACTTAAAAAATAACCAATTGGCCTGTGAGTAGGTTAAGAAAGACTGTATTATAGACTTTAATAATCCACACAGGTATACTTCCATTCAGTGCAATGACCTGCACTTTCTCTAAATTCTTCCCTTCCTTCCTCCCTCCTGCAGCCTCAACCTCCCAGGCCCAAGCAATCCTGCCACCTCAGCCTCCTGAATAGCTGGAACCAGAGGCACTAACCACCACACCCAGTTAATTTTTTTTATTTTTTGTAGAGTTAGGGTCTCCCTACTGTGTTGCCCAGATTAGTGTTAAATTCCTGGATTCAAGTGATCCTCCTGCTTGGCCTCCCAAAGTGCTGGGATTATAGGCATGAGCCATTGTGCTTGGCCTAAATGTTCGATTTCAAATGGTAAGGCTCTAAAATAACACGGGTTAAAACATAAATGAAATAAAACTTCCACTGACATTTTCCTTAGAATAAGAAACTTCATAATAAACCAGGTACAGTGGTATGTGCCTATAATTCCAACTACATGGGAGGCGGAAGCAGGAAGATCACTTGGGTCCAGGAGTTTAAGTCCAGCCTGGGCAACACAGTGAGACCCTGTCTTGGAAAGAAAGGAAGGAAGAGAAACAAGGGAGGCAGGGAGGAAGGAAGGAAAGAGAGAATTTCAGGATAAAGTAAATCATGATTAGCTCTATTAGACTGAACTTTCTGTGATGATGTGAAAATGTACATTTGCAGTCTCCTGCATTGTAGGCACTAGCTATGTGTCACTACTGGACACCTGAAATGTGGCTAGTGTGACCAAGTAACTGAACTTTTTATTTTAACTAATTTAAATGTAAATAGCTACATGTGTGTGACTTGTGGATATTTTAGACAGCACAGATACATAATTATGGCATGAGCGATCGCAACTGACAACTCTATAAACTTTACCAACGTTACTCTACGTAGAATATAGTAAAATATCACTAACATTACCATTTTTTAAATCAGACACTAAAGTTATAAAATAATTTGGCACCATTTCCATAATACATGTTGGTGAATAAATACTGTTCACTTGTATAAACTAGTTTTGCTTATTTTTATGTGTTATGTGACAGTCAATTCTCCACATATATTTTACTTATACATTATCATTCAATTCTACAAAATTCTCTATCTAAAAGTAATCATAGTACTTATAATAGCACTTGAAATAAACCAATTTTAAAAAGGGCAAAGGATTTAAAAAACGTTCTTCTGAAGAAGACAGACAAACGGTCAAGAAGTAGATAAAAAGATGCTCAAATGTCTCTAGTCATTAGGGAAATGTAAATCAAAACTACAATGAGGTATCACTTAACACCCACCAGGAAAGCTATAATTGAAGACAGACAATAACAAGCGTTGGTGAGAATGTGGAGGAGTGGAACCCTCATACACTGCTAGTGGGAGAGTAAAAACTGTGCAGCTGCTTTGGAAACAGTTTGGCAGTTTCTCAAAAACTTAAACATAGAGCTTCCATATGACCCAGCAACTCCTCTCCTAGGTATATACCCAGAAGAACTAAAAACATATGTTCACACAAAAACGTACACAAATGTTTATAGCATCATTATTCACGACAGCCAAAAAATGGAAACAATCCAAATGCCCACAGCTGATGAATGGATAAACAAATGTGGTATATCCATATGATGAAATATTATTCACACATAAAAAGAAATGAGGCCAGACGTGGTGGCTCACACCTGTAATCACAGCACTTTGGAAGGCGGAGGCAGGAGGATTGCATGAGCTCAGGAGTTCGAAACCAGACTGGGCAACATAGTGAGATCCCACCTCAATATTTAAAAACAAAAAAACAAAAAGTATAATATCACTTTTAAAGAGAAATTAATTAAAAAGGAAACACTGATTTATGCTACAACATAGATGAATCTCGAAAACATGATAAATAAAAAAAGTGAGACACAAAAGGCCATGTAGTACATGATTGTGTTTACATGAAATGTCCAGAATAGGCAAATCCATAAAGACAGAAAGTAAATTAGTGGTTGCCAGCTGCTAAGGGGAGAGAGAAATGGTAAATGACTGCTTAACGAGTACAGAATTTATTGTGGGGGTGATACAAATGTTCTGGAATTAGGATGGTGATTGTTCAACTTTGTGAATGTACTAAAAAATCACTGAACTGTATCCTTTGTAGGAGTGAATTTATGGTATAAGAATATATCTCAATTATAATATGTACTTCAATTTTTAGTTTTAAAATTTTGTTAATTTCCTATTTACACAATTTTTCTTTAAATATCTCAGGGTGGTGGTTTTCCTTTTCCTATTAAAGAAATGCTGGCCATTTTAATCATTTTTCTGTAAATAGAAACCTCTGGGAAAAAAAAATGGTCGCAGAGGCTGGGCGTGATGGCTCACGCCTGTAATCCAACCACTCTGAGAAGCCGAGATGGGTGGATCACTTGAGGTCAGGAGTTCAAGACCAGCCTGGCCAACATGGTGAAACCCTGTCTCTACCAAAAATACAAAAATTGGCTGGGAGTGGTGGTAGGTGCCTGTAATCCCAACTACTTAGGAGGCTGAGGTAGGAGAATTGCTTCAACCCAGGAGACAGAGCTAGCAGGGAGCAGAGACCATGTCATTGCACTCTAGCCTGGGCAACAGAGACTCCGTCTCAAAAAAAGATTCCATAGAAGAAGCAGATTTTCAGAGTTCTAGATAGTTAAAATTAAGACAAAAGGAATCATTTAACAGAAATCTTTAAAACCTGTGAGCTGGTATTGACTTTTGAGCAGATAAAGACAGACATTTACTCCAGATCTGGGGATATGGAACAGATCTGGAACTTGGTGCTCTTTGTAAAGCAGTAGCAGAGTCAAAGTCTGAAAAGATCAGAGGCAAAGTCTGAAAAGACAGGTGTCCCCTCTTTCTGATATCCTCCTCAGCTGACAAAGGATACAAACATTTAAGCCAATGGGCAGCTCTGGTTGCAGCTAGGGCAGAAGCAAAAGTGTGGAGCTAGTTTATGGGCAAACCCTAAATTTCAATATTAAATCAAGTAAACAGAGGAATCATAAATGCTTTAGAAATACATTTCCAGGTCATGACTTGGAAAAAGGATTGTTTGTCTGGGTCATATAGTAAATCAGAGACTAAATAATAAATCAAGAATTATTAATGCTTCTTATTCACCTGTCATCAATGAGAGAGAATGTAAAGTTTTTCTTGATACAGTGGTTATCAGTTGAACTCCTTTCCAAATTGATAAAGACATCATCATGATTCTCATTTTAAGTGCAAAAGTGACAATCTGCCCACAGAAGCTTAACAAGACTATATTAAGAAAAAAGTTTTTTTAATTTAAAATTTAAAATAAAAAATTAAATTTAAAAATTGGGCTGGGCGATGGCTCACGCCTGTTATCCCAGAACTTTGGGAGGCCAAGGTGGGCGGATCACTTAAGTCCAGGAGCTCAAGACCAACCTGGGCAATATGACAAAACTCCATCTCTACAAAAATTACAAAAATTAACTCAGCATGGTGCCATGTGCCTGTAGTTACAGCTACTCGGAAGGCTTAGGTGGAAGCACTGCCTGATCTCTGAAGAGAGACGTTCCAGTAGGCCAAGTCTGTGCCCCTGAACTCCAGCCTGAGGGAGACTCTATCAAAAAAAGTCCAAAAACAAAACTTAAAAATTAAATGCTGAATTTAAAAACTATGGTTTAATATCTAAATTGTTTGACAGTTAAAAAGATTCAAAAAACAATACTGCTTAAGTAACTCCTACTAATGGAAAAATAAAAAATAATAGAAACCTCCTGGAGAATGCTGGCTTGGCAGCCTCGCCTAGAAAGGAATACGAACAAGTCTCTCCACAGAAGTACTTAGTGGGTGGGATTTACTGACTCTAATACGGGGAAAATGTGACAGGAAATCGTAACTATAACAAAGATTTTCCACATCGAAAAGCCCATGCTTATGGAGATACAGATATGGAGCAAAGAGAAAAACATAATGAAGACGATGAACACTAACTTCGGAATCCTTAAGGAAGTTTGGCAAACAAGATTTTAAAAATATGAATAATAGTTTCATGGGCACTCCATACATTATTCTCTGTACTGTTCCATATTTAAAATATGCCATACAAACCCTAAGCAAAAAGTTTAATGATTATCAGAGATCATCAGTTTTATTTACAAAGAAGTTCAAATTATGTTTTTTAATAGTTACCAAAATACTATGTGGATAATTCACATCTTACTTGTGCTTCACACAGTAAATTAAGGTTTAAACCATCACAGATAACTTAGGCGGTTCAATCCAAATATTTAGAAAACTACTTAACAAAAAAAGATGAGCTACTGCCAAAGTAGAGCATGGTGGGCAGACCACATGCTTGCTGATGGTTCCATTTATCTTGATGAGCCCAGCACTTAGTATGGCTCTTTTAAAACATGTTAATGTCTTTAAGCACAAGAATTTAAAAAACACTATCGCCACAGTCCAAAGGGTTTACTAAATTTTGAAAATCAAAACCATAGCATGTCATCTGCTCATGAAAACCCTATTTTACAATATTTGAACTCACTGAATAGAAGAAACAAACATACAACTTAACGCAATTACTTTAAAGGTTCAGAAGTAATTTTTCTAAATGCTTCCCTAATTATAAAAAAATCTAAATAATGTCTTTAAAATCTGGGATAAAGCTATAAGCTCCTATTCAACACCCTTACATCTTACAGCTAACAGGAGGTTAATATTAAGCTTCAAACCACACCCTTTCAAAACAAAACTGCAAATTTAAGATCTCTAACCTTTGCCAATCTATTTTAGGATACTGAAAACATTTTTCAGCCTGAACGACAAGTTTCTCTTAGAACATAAGAACTGAGGGAAGGAACTTTATCCCTGGCTTATCAGTTATATACCTGAAGTGTTATTATAGTCATCAGCTTATTTATTGGCATACCTCTGAAGCTGGTCTACAGCTCAGTTAGCATGAGGCTTTAGACTTTTTTTTTCTGAGAGATGGGTGCTTTGTTATGTTGCTCAGGCTGGAGTCCAGTGGCTATTCACAGGTAAGATCACAGTGTACTGCAGCTTCGATCTCCTGAGTTCAAGTAATACTCCTGCCCTAGCCTCCCAAGTAGCTTTGATTACAGGCATGTGCCATCAAGCCCCACTTTAGCCATTTTTTAAATCAGGATATTGTTACTAGGAAACTGGACTTCAGCCAATCTTAGTTGATCAACATGACATCAGAATTTCAGGAAACCTTACTTTAAGACTGATACTTCTTTCTTCTTTACAGGGTGTATCTCCTGCTGCTTGACTTCCTGACATATCAGGCCATAATTAATATCTCAATGGTACAGGAGCTGATACTTCTGCTGCAGTTAAGTAGTTCATTCATTTTGGCATGGTTTTCTTCTAATCTCTTATTTGTAAAAAGCACACCTCCAGTTGAGTTGGCTAGATCATTTCATTTTTTCAATTAGTAGAGGAGTGGAGGAGCAAAGTCTGATATTCCTAGCTAGATAAGCTGACGGGAAGCAAGGTACCTAAAGCAGGCCTCCTGATACAGGTATGCATGTTGACCTCAGTGACCACGTCTCCTGATCTCAGGCTCTTCCTCTGCAAAAGGAAAGAACTGCATATAATGACCTCTAACATCTTTCCTTGGTCTAAAAGCCTGTAATTCTACAAGTACTAACCTCATCAGCAGTATCACCCTCAAATAAACGTGGTCATATCTGTGGCTTAACTTCAAGGCAGTCATACACTAGAAGTGAAATTTCACTATTTACAAAAGCAAAAAAATAAAAAATAAGTGTCCAATTACAAGGAATTAACAGTTACAAAGAATTCTATTAAATAGGTGTTCACAGAAGAATATAATTCTTTGTAAATGTTTTAAATATTTGTGTTAGAAGAGCATTTAATAGGGTAAGAATATTATGATTACTGATCCTAATTCTTTTAGATATATACATCCAGAGGCTTAGAAAATAAAAACCTCCTGGAAGCATGTAAAACAAAATGACAGCAGTGGTCATCTGTGAATGCAGCTAAACTATACTTGGGTTTTACTTTCTTCTTTTGTGTTGCTGTGCATTGAGAGTTTTCTGCAAATGCATGGATTTAACTTGAAATCAGAAAAAAAACAAAAGAAACCTATTTTAAAAGTGAGATCACTTAAATTTGAAACAGCAAGTCTCTATCTGAGACTGAACCCAAGAGGTCAAAGTTGCAGTGACCTATAATCACACCACTGCACTCCAGGCTGGGCAACACAGTGAGACTAGTCTCTAAAAAAAAAATTAAATTAAATTAAATTAAAAAATCATCAGAGGATGACCCCCCATTTCAAAAGTGCAGGAAAGGAATCATATGATATCCCAGCAAATTTTTCACTGTGCATGTGGATGATAACCAATAACATGAATATAAAAGTAAAATCCTATCTTTGAAATTCAGTTACTAAGATACAATCACATGTGTACCTGCAACACACCCCAATGATTTCCTGATCTCATCTAAAAAGATCCAATGTACCGGTCCTCTGAAAGGAAAACAGCTGCTTTAATATTCTAAGTTAAAAAGATAAGGATGTTTCTTTGTCTTTATTGCAATGAAAATTAATTCTATGAGAGGAAGGGGGAGGCAAGAAACATTTGAAAATCTAATGAAAGCTATAATTTCCCTCAAAAGGCTCCCCGATTTTGTGGGTTGTCTCTAATAGAGAAAAATATTCTAAACATTTGAAAATTTATGTGAATTATAACTGTCTGTATTGGATTGTGATTCTTCCAGAATCAGATCCCAAGACAAGGGTTTCAGTGCATGTAGTTTATCTGGGAGGTGGATATGGGAGATAGGCCAGGAAAGTCCATATGGGGTACACTAACAAATAAGTTATCACAGGGAACAAATGGGTCTTACTTCCACTAGGCACTTTAGCCAGCCTACAAAGAACACACCTCAAAGATATTCCAATTAAGGGGTGAAGATGCTGAGCTACTGACTGAGGGCTGCTCCTGGAGGGATAACCCCTGGCACTTCTGACTTGCCCCAACACAGGCATGTGGCAGAGAAGTCTTCTCGCTAAAAATTCTAGAGGCTTGCAGCAGAAAGCTATCAGATCATTACAGGTGCCACAGGATACGAACAGAGCACAGATAGAATCTGCTGCCAGGTTGTTCCTATCTACTGAGAACAATAAGAAAGTAAAAATGCCCTTACTGAGTTTAAAATGCAATCCACTGTATCTAAAACACTGGGCACCTACTCTATGCCACACACTGTGCTGGGTGCTGAAGACAAAAGAAAATGAAGTCAGTTACATGACTTTTTAAGTCCACAGTATAGTGAGGAGACAGCATATAGACATGTTATCAAAAAATAATAAAACTCTAATAAGGATATTTACAAAGTGGCACCAGGGGTCCTTGGCATTTCAAATGGAAAGATGAACTTCCTTAAGGCAGCAATAAAAGTATCTAATTTTTCTTCCAGTACAAACAGCAGAGATCCTACCCTGATGCCAACAAGAACAAAAAACACCACACAATCTGCTAATTCATGATTTTCTTCAACCCATCAGAGAGTTGAAATATCATTATAACCAATGAACCTGAAATCTAGAGAAGGAAAGGCATCTCCGAGGTTGGACTTGCTCACCTGGGACAGATGATGCCAGACAATAGGAAGTACTGAGTTAAGAATTTTTAGCAAATTGGTAAATGTTGAATGTGGGCAGGCAAGAGTATACAGAACCCCATAGGGCATCAGTTAGGTGGTGAATTCATACTCCTTGAGGGCTCTTCTACATGGACCTCCTTGGTGCTAATTAAAAAAAGATTGGCCAGAATCCTGAGAAAGCCTCCCACTGAGTGCGGGCCTGGGGAGGGGAGCAGCAGCCAGTGTGGGAGAGGCAAGAAATCCTGCCTGGATCCTTTTTTCCAATCTCTACTACAGAACAGCCTTACACTGCTGAGGAAAGGCAACACACCCCAGGTCCTCCTCAGGGCACTGGTGAAAACTCATGCAAATGGAAAACAAGCAGTAAATATCTGATTAATGAATTACGGAAAACATTTTATGCACAAGCACTTGTGAAATTATTCTTGCCTTCACTTAAAATCTCATGGTTTTCTTTTTTAAATTTTATTGGGCTTAATTTTGACACTTTCAGTGCAATTCTGTGAATTTCATCAAGAACACTGATTTCTGAGGCCAAGTGCTAGAAGTGGGCAGGGCTTCAGAAATCAACATGGCCTAGATCCTTTGTTTCTAATAGCTTTGGTATTATAGTATCTTAGAAGTGGTATCATAACAGCAAGTGAGCCCTAGGGATCCCAGAATGTCATTACTGAATACAGAAAGACATGATTGTTTTCACCTATGCAGCAGCTTCCAGTCGGCCAGTCTTGTACTTCTGGAGCTCTCCTGTGTCTGTGCTCAGACCTTTAGGGGCAGCGAAAGTGTAAAAGGCAGAATACCTGTCCTTGAGCAGCTTCTGTTAAAACTTGTTTATGATTCTGGGGATGAAAGAAGGAAAATAATTGTTCTGGTCATCTTTGATTAGTAATTTTGCTTTGGGAAAGAAAAGGAAAAACTACCCCATAAACAGAGACATTTTATTATGTAATCCACATAATAAATATAATTCATTTAGTATCACCTTGATTTATAACCACTGAAAAATCAGAGTCCTCCCCTTTCCTTAGGTTTTTTTTTAAATGCAGACCTTGTAAGTCACACAAATTTTACCTGATTTTAAAATTTCATAAATTAGCTTCAAAGCAAAAAATAAGCTACATCAGATTTAAAGCAATCTGAGTTGCTTTAAATGGATACATATATAAACTTTTAGGTTCAGGGGTACATGTGAAAGTTACATAGGTAAATTCTTATCACTGGTGTATATTCTACATATTATTTGATCACCCAGAAATTACACCCAGTACCCCATAGTTACTTTTTCTGCCCCTCTCCCTCCTCCCACCCTCTCCACTCAAGTAGACCCAAGGGTTGTTTCCTTCTTTGTGTCCATGAGTTCTCATCATTTAGCTCCCACTTATAAGTGAAAACATATGATATTTAGTTTCTGTTCCTGAGTTAGTTTGCTGAGGTAACAGCCTCCAGCTCCACCATGTTCTTGCAAAAGACCAGATCTTGCTTTTTTATGGCTGCATAGTATTCCACAGTGTATATGTACCACATTTTCTTTATCCAATCTATCACTGATGGGCATTTAGGTTGATTCCATGTCTTTGCTACTGTGAATAGTGCTGCAATTAACATTTGTGTACGTGTCTTTACAGAATAATTTATATTCCTCTGGGCATATACCCAGTAATGGGATTGCTGGGTCAAATGGTAGTTCTGCTTTTAACTCTCTGAGGAATCACCATACTGCTTTCCACAATAGTTGAACTAAAATTCGCTTTCCTCTGCAACCTCACCAGCAACTGTTATTTAACGACTTTTTAATAACAGCCATTTTGACTGGTATGAGATGGTATCTCATTGTGGTTTTGATTTGCATTTCTCTAATGATCAGTGATACTGAGCTTTTCTTCATATTCTTGTTGACCACATGTATGTCCTCTTTTGAAAAGTGTCTGTTCATGTCCTTTGCTCACTTTTTAATGGGGTTGTTTTTCTCCTGTAAATTTCAGTTCATTATAGATATTGGATATTAGACCTTTGTCAGATGCATAGTTTGCAAATATTTTCTCCCATTCTGTCGGTTGTCTGTTTACTCTGTTGTAAATGAATATATTTTATAACATTTCATGCTTGTAACATTTAACATAAAACAGAAATCTATGCTATAGTCTGCAGTCTTTTTTTCACTGCTTTTTAAAAATTAGGTGACTGGCCCTCCTCATTGGAAAAGTATAGGCTGTAATGAGTATGCAGGTCCTTTTCCTTTTCTCTATCTGACTTAGTTTGATTGAAAAGACATAAAAAATTGATATGGTCAGTCTGAAGAGTTTTTAATTCTAGTTTGTAAATTCATTTTGATTTTAATTTTTTAGAAACTAAAATATAAAACTGTATGTATTTATTGCATACAACACAATGTTGAAGTATACATGCATGTGAAATGTTAAATATAGCTTATTAACAAATGCATTACTTAACATAGTTACCATTTTTGTGGTTGGAACGCCTCACATCCACTCTCTACATATTTCAAAAATATATTTTCATTAACGATATTCACCATGTTGTACAATAGATTCCTTGAACTGATTCTTTCATCTAACTAATTATATATTCTTTAATCAACATCTCCCTATTGGTTCATTTTCAGTTTTGTACTAAGCTTCCTAAATAGAGCTTTTTGGTATACATAAAGAGCTGAAGAAGAATGAATTTTTACTCTATACCTTTTAGATACCACTAAGATAGATTTAAATTTTAGCTATGAGTAGAATGAGACTGAACAATTTAGGCATGTTTAATTTTTCAATAATCAGAAGTGTTTAAATGCTTTCGTTAAGTTGAATGGGGTATCTAAAAAAGGAATTATTTTTCAATGACTAGTTCTTTTTTCTTTGAAATAATGCTTAGTTCAATAAATGACATTTAATAGAAGAAATAAATTGTCCTGATTTTGTAACTATGAATAAGATTGGAGAAATATTAAAACAGGCATTCACTGATATTTAGTTGGATGCTACTGCTTATGTCAAATCGACTAAAAGAAGAGATGAATCTTACTTCCAGTATGTCTTCTCTCATGTGTGATGAGCCTCTGTTACTGCAGTGATGTGCACAATTTGAAATAAAGCACAATCCTTCGTGTCAGCACTTGAAGGCTTTTTTTTGACAATGAGCAAAATGTTAGACATTTCAGTGTGAATAGATCTCATGATCCAGAAAACACGAGCAGACAATTTAATTGTTCTTGACTGTAAAAATTAAATCTGATACTAAATTTAATCCAGGAATCTATTCATGTAGGGTTTTTCCCCCATTTTAAACAAAAATTAAACTTGCATGCCTAAGCATCTACATTGATGAAACATTCAGGAAGAAAATTCATGCTATCTGCTTTACAACCAATCCTCCTTACTCCCTGATTTCTGTTAATTCTATTTTTTGGTTTCCCTCACTCCATCCATTACCATGCTTAAGTCTTCTCTATCTTAAAACTTTTTCGACCAAAACCTTTCTTGGGCCATCATTCTCTCTCATTCACCTAGAAGGCTCTGAGAGATTCCTCTGCCCATGGTGGGTGTATTATGTTTGTTGAGGAAGAACTTAGGTTAGTGACTGGGCTGAAGGGGGGCTTTGAAGCTGTGTTTACAGCAAGTATGCTGTTTTTAAATTGGGATGGCTTAACGATACTAAATGCTACGATACTAAATTTAACGATAATTAAATTCCCATTCTCAATGGGTTTTCACCAGTGGCCTAAGACTGGTGTTTTTTGCCTTTCCTTAGCAGTGTTCTGTAGCAGAGATAGGAGAGAAGGATCCAGGCAGGATTTCTTGCCTCTCCCACACTGGCTGCTGCTCCCCTCCCCAGGCCCGCACTCAGTGGGAGGCCTTCTCAGGACTCTGGCCAATCTTTTTTTAATTAGCACCAGGGAGGTCCATGTAGAAGAGCCCTCAAGGGGTATGAATTCACCGCCTGACTAATGCCCTATGGGGTTCTGTATACTCTTGCCTGCCCACATTCAACATTTACCAATTTGCTAAAAATTTTTAACTCAGTACTTCCTATTGTCTGGCATCATCTGTCCTAGGTGAGCAAGTCCAACCTCGGAGATGCCTTTCCTTCTCTAGATTTCAGGTTCATTGGTTATAATGAGATTTCAACTCTCTGATGGGTTGAAGAAAATCATGAATTAGCAGACTGTGTGGTGTTTTTTGTTCTTGTTGGCATCAGGGTAGGATCTCTGCTCTTTCCTTCTACCAGAAGAAAAGTTAGATACTATTAGAGTAGCTGTATGAACTAGGTCTTGAAGGATTATGAAAATGTGAACACAGAGTGGAGGGAAACAAACAACATGAGTAGAGACTAGTCTTGTTGATGTATAGGGTTCAGAAAGGAGAGTAATTAGGGTTTGATTGTAAGGGCCTTATATGGTAGGTGGCTAGGGAATCTGATCCTGCAGGGTAAACAATGGGGAGCCACTGAAGATTAGAGAAGGGGATAACTAAGGTTGAAAACAAAGTATTTAATTATTAATTCACTCAAAGCATCTGCTGCATACTCTATGTTAGGAATACTGCTACATGACAGAATCATAATGATGGCTGTGACACAGTTCTAACTTGCTGAGAGCTCACAACATAGCCAGGAAACAGACACAGAAACGACTCACAATGTGACAAGTGTTCAAAGCAGAGTTACGTGCAAAGTGATGACAAGGACAGGTGGGAAGGTTGAAATCTGGAGTGGGGCAGAGTAAAGGGCCAGACAAGGCTTCATTAAAGAGGGGTCATTGAGTTAGACCCTGAAGAACAACAACAAGGGCTCACCAGGCAGAGAAGGAAATAATAGATAACTATAGAAAAGCCTTCAGGAAATATACAACTTACTGGGAGGATCATACTTCTGTGAAAGTAAATAGGGCTGAGGTTATATCATTCAAATATAGAAAAAGGATCAAATTCTTAAAACTGCCATATTAAAAAAGGACGTTATTGTATAGCTATATTTTAGAATTGATTGCACAGTCAACACTTACCTTCTCAGCTACGATTTGGGAAGATTGAAGTATTGATAATAAAAATATCAGAATGAAAATAATACTGACCAAGTATAAAGCTCATTAAGTAATCTGATGGTATTTTTAACTGTGAAAATAAACAGATTTGACATTTAAGGTAGAAAAGGCATTAATAAAAACTAATCAAACTATCAATTATGAATAGTTAGCCAGATGCAATTTCAACATATTTCCCTGGCAAAGGTATACACAACAGTCAAACAAAAAGCAGGGATGGGGAGGAGGGGATAAGAAAATCACTTTAGAAAATGTCTTTTCTAGCCAGGTGTGGTGGCTCACGTCTATAATCCCAGCACTTTGGGAGGCCAAGACGGACAGATCACTTGAGGTCAGGAGTTTGAGACCAGCCTGGCCAACATGGTGAAACCCCATCTCTACTCAAAATACAAAAATTTGCTGGGCATGGTAGTGTGCGCCTGTAATCCTAGCTCCTGAGGAGACTAAGACAGGAGACTAGCTTGAACTCAGGAGGCAGAGGATGCAGTGAGCCAAGATCACATCACTGCACTCCAGCCTGGGAGACAAAGCAAGATTCCATCTCAGAAATAAAAATAAAAAAGAAAGAAAAGAAAAGAAAATGTCTTTTCTGGCTAGGCATGGTGGCTCATGCCTATAATCCTAGCACTTTGGGAAGCTGAGGCAGGAGGACTACTTGTGACCAGGGCTTTGAGACCAGTCTGGGCAACATGGCCAGACCTCCTCTCTATGAGAAACAAAAAACAAAATATGAGTCAGGCATGGGAGCACATGCCTGTAGTCCCAGGTACTCAGGAGGCTGAGGTGAGTGGACCCCTTTAACCCAGGAATTTGAGGCTGCAGTGAGTTATAATAGTGCCACCACTGCACTCCAGCCTGGCTGACAGAGTGAGACCCTGTCTCAAAAAAAAAGGAAGAAGAAAAGAAAATGTCTTAAATTTCTTTTCTTCTAGGAATGAAAGAATCCTCACCTTTTAAAGTATCAGGTATGCTTTTGGCTTCAACCTAACAACTGGATTAATTCCAATCACACAGGAGGATACTGTCTTCATTTTACATCCTCACCTTACCTGTTAGCATGGTGCACTAGCAACATTTTTTTTGCAAGAATATTACCTATAATCATATATAGGTGAAATTCTGAAAGAGCCAACATTCATGATTACATTTTAAAATACTGTTACAGGAAATTAAATGTGGCTATCTAAAACAAAATAAAATATTACAAAATCAAACAAATTCTGAAGCCAAGCTACAAAGAACCTTCATAAATTCTACTTAAAATCAATGGGTTTTTGCTAAAAGATAAGGTAAACTTATGGGAAATACTATTTGTAAAACAGTAACAAAAGACAAAAGACTTGATTTTATAAACAAGTTTTTGTAATTTACCAAAGCTATGAATCTAACATAAAATTCTTTATTTTAATTCACAAACATATAGATAAAGATGGCTGGACTACTGAGGTCTCATAATTCAGGGCATAATTTATAAATAAAGCTTTAAAAATTATGATTCAATGCAGCAATGGTATTCCTGGGCATTTCCTCCAGAGAAAAGTATACTTATGCTAACCTGTACACACATATTCATAGCAACTGTATTTGTAATAGCTATAAGTTACAAACAACAGGTGAATGGTTAAACTAACTATGGTACATCCATATTATGGAATATTACTTGGTTATAAAACAGAACAGACTATTGATACGTGCAGCAACCTGGAATATTCTCCAAAGAATTATGCAAAATGGGAAAAAATATCCAAAATTACATACTTTAACATCTATTTATATAATAATTATTTTTTTTGAGACAGAGTTTCACTCTATTTCCCGGGCTGGAGTACAGTGGCACTATCATAACTCATTGCAGCCTCAACCTCCTGGGCTCAAGCACTCCTTCTACCTCAGCTTCCCAAGTATCTGAGACTGCAGACACATGTCACCCCATGCAGCTAATTTTTTAAATGTTTTAAGAGACCTACTCTGGCTGTGCTGACCAGGCTGGTCTTGAACTCTTGGCCTCAAGCAATCCTCATGTCTCAGCCTCTCACAATGCTCAGATGATAGAAGTGACCTACCGTGCTTGCCTTTTTTTTTTTTTAACAGGGTCTCACTCTCTGGCCTAAAATGGAGTGCAGTGGTGAGAACATGGCTCACTGCAGTCTTGCCCTCCCAGGCTCAAGCCATCCTCCCACCTCAGCCTCCAGAGTAGCTACGACTACAGGTGCAAGCCACTAGCATTTAAACTGACAAAACCATAAATGTGATGAACAATGAATGGTTGCCAGAGATTGAGGAGGGGATGAGGACAGGAGAGATAAGCTTCATGGTGATGGAAGTGTTCCGTGTCTTGATTACATCAATGTTAATATCCTGGTTGTGACAGTGTATTATAGTTTTGCAAGACGTTACCATTGGGGAAAATGACCTAAAGGGTAAACAGGATCTTTCTGTATATTTTATCACAGTGATTTGGTTGGGAAAGTAACAACCAAAATGTGTAACAATATTTCTATCTACTATATTAAGGCCAAACAAAGGTTTACTATATCAACTAGGTCAAAACAAGCTATGAAATTTCCTGTTTCATTACTCTTAACATTTATATAATTTTATAGTACCAACAATACCCTTAACATTTCTGTAATATTTCCCCTTTGAAAAACTTCATGTGCTTTAAATTATATCTACTTTTGTCTTCAACTCTTCAGCTGAGTATATAAAGATATTACTAATTCACAAAATGTATGGATACAGAACGTTTGCTCAGTATCACACTTTCAAAGCTTAGCTTAGTCTTGGTGCTTGATGATTGCTTGTTAACAGTATGATAAAGAGCATTATGAAAACTCATCTCACTATGATTACAACCCAGACAATTAAGGTAAATATGAATCAATCTGTTTAAAATCTTCTAATTAATTTCTTTTTTTTTTTTTTTTGAAATAGAGTTTCCTTCTGTCACCCAGGCTGGAGTGCAGTGGTGCAATCTCTGCCCATTGCAACCTCTGCCACCCAGGTTTAAGAGATTCTCCTGCCTCAGCTTCCTGAGTAGCTGGGACTACAGGGGCCCACCACCATATCTGGCTAATTTTTTTTGTATTTTTAGTAGAGACAGGGTTTCACCATGTTCTTCAGGCTGGTCTCAAACTCCTAACCTCAAGCAATCCACCCACCTCAGCCTCCCAAAGTGCTGGAATTACAGGCGTGAGCCACAGTGCCCAGCTGGTAACTCCCTTACTAAGGAATTTGATATAATGAATTATTTATCTAGAAAGTTGTATCGAAAAAGCATTTTTTTAGGCTAAATAGGTTTTTCCTTTGAAAAATGCAGGATGACAGGGTATCAGAGTCTCAGACCAGTTTACAAAAGGACAGAGGATAGGTATTAGGCAGAGACAAGATTATCCAAGAATAGTAGATGAAGGTGTTCAAAACTAGAATTCAAACTCATTCATTCACTTTATGTATACAGAACCACTGGAGGTCAAGATTAAGTCATGTAGAAAGATAAAAGTCCCTGCTGTTGAGTAGCTTAGAGCAGGACTATTTTCCCATGGAACTGATATACTCTAGTTACGCTATAAGACGGGAGATTTATAGATTAATGTTCGTTTTAAACAATATTTTGGAAGATTGACAGTTGCCAATTACTATCTGAATATTTCAGACTGACACTTATTTTTCATCTGTTGACAGTCTGAATTAGACCTTGAACATCTGAGTTGTTTATCACAGGTCTCAGACTAATAATATTAATAGTTCTTGTAAAGTCCAGCCGTATTTTCTGATTCCTTATTCAGTGCCTTTTTTAAACAGACTTACAAACTGACAGTAAGTGAAAAATTCCCATCAGTACATCATTCTGAGATTCAAGGTAAGATTCAATGAAACCATTTATTCTAGTACATGTCACAAGAGATTTTAAAACTTTGTTTATTCATAACAATGAGAGGGAATATTTTCAACACTAAGTTTGGGCTTATAAAGGCACACAAATTACATAGAGAATAAAAGAAAAGCACAAAATACAATAAACCAAAATTCTGTTGTATGAAAAATAAAAATAACTTACTAAAATGGCAGGTCTTAAGGCATAAATTATGTTTTCTCATAAATAATGTACTTTCATTATGATTAATTATTTCACATTGGGTATAATATGGTAAAGTGTTTCAAGATATATACCCTAAACCATCAAGTTCATGATTAAAACTTGTTTTGAAATCTTTAGGGCAGACTTTTCCCGAAAAAAGCTAATGAGAGTGGTTTATGCTTATCTCTAGAATCAGGTAATTTATTAGGTAATACACAACTAAGCAAGTAGAAGTATAAACTAAAACCTAGTTATTTCAAAGCTCATCTTTAATACTTATGAAACAATTTTACATGTTTATTTATATACCAACATTTCTAGGACAATCTTCTCTACCTCATGTTCTTATCTCTCTCAACCAGACTGTGAAATGTATCATGGATTTCTTAAAGACCGAGACTCCAGTTACTGAATCTAACACAGACAGTAAGTATCCCTGGGGGAAGTCATCTTTTTGGCCACGAGGCCTATCAGAGTCTGATATGGAGCAAGGGACTAAAAAATGTTGGTTAAAATCAACTAAAATGAAGCATTTCAAATAAGTAGTATCTTTTTAAATAAGTATCCACAATACCTCACACACAGTAGGACTCCAACAAATATCTAAAGCACTAATTGTCTACAGCCCCCTCACCTGCACCCCTAGTGGTATACAGGAATAAAGTGATCTTTAACTAGATCAATCAGTTCCCTGTTTCCCACCCATCCCAGGATACAGGTGTCAGAACACATGATCCACTTCACTCCAAAGTGGTAAATAATGGTTTCCGTTTTATATGAGTGTTTACAATTCACATGAAGGTATGGAAACAGCAGCCTGTTCTTCAAGGGTTTACTCTAATCATGACATTGACAATCCATTTAATATTGCATATAATATTAGTATAATTAATGCTTTCCTTTGCAAATAATGTCCTTATTGCATCAGCAAAGGGAAAGAGCTATCCTCAATATTTTTAAACAATTGTTTTACAGATGTATACATACTAGAGTTCTGAAGGGACGTTTTTTTCTCCACAAAGGAGAACAGGGTCTAGGAGAAACTTTCATCACTTAGTTTTTAAATTACTTTTTATAGAAGAGCACAATCCAAGTAAAAAATTACCCTCATGAAATCTGCCACAATTTCTGTACACTGGTAGACTGTCTATATGTAAAAATTAGAGTTGAATGAAAAGTACCTATATTCTATGAGATATGGATTAGCAAGTTCCTTATTAACCTAAAGTATTCACACAAAATGTTTTCAGAGGAGCAACTCTGAGTCAGTTAACTTTTCTGAGGACAAATTAAACCATTTGAGCAAATGAGAAGTGGATCTTTCTCATTGTAACAAGAATAGTCCCTTCCAGTCACCATCCTAAATCCCCTTTCTTATTTCTGTCCAACTTCTAGGAAAATATAGTCTCAATCAGAGATAATGCCTCCAATGTGCACAGGGGACTGGTTGTAGACAAATGAGTCCCAGAAGGCAGGGCTGTGACAGACTGCAGGATGTGCAGTGCCATACAGGCTCACTGCTCAGCTCCTGCCCCGAGGAACCCCAAGGATCCTCACTCCTGGAGCACTTCACACTTCCAGTGCATAAGACACTGAGCCACTGTCTCTGCCAGGAAGGGGTCACTGGTTTGTCTGGCTGTAACACTTAACATTTTCAGGAGCTGAAAATTTCAAGTATACAACTTCAATTTTCTCTCCTTATCCCAGAGGGTAAAACTGTCATAAATCCTTGGGAAGACAGCACATTCTTGCTGACAAAAAAATGTAACAGCTTGATGTTCTAACAGTTGCAAAATTTAAGTACTAAAAGGACTTTAGAAGCATCTAGGTCAACTCCCTCATTTTATAGACAGGAAAACTAAAGCCCACAGGAGTTAAATGACTTGCTCAAGGGACACACACCTGCATAGTGGCAAAGCCAAGACTTGAACTAGAGCCTTCTGATACCTACTAAACCACTGTCTGTTGCATCGTTCAAATCTTCTTCCTCTTTTCTAACCTTTCTTGATTTGGCAGTCTCCTGCTGATTTCAAATATTCATTCTTTTTTCAAGTGTCATCACTTTAAGACAGAAAAGGCAACTTAAAGAGTTAATTTACAAGCAGCATTTGGGCAAATGGTGTTAAATGATGAACACTTTATAACGCTTTATTCATGTACTGACTAGTAAAGACATTTTAAAAAATGACTACTACCTGGGATTACAAATGCTATAATTGTATACATTCTCCTATACTTGTTGGTTAGTGGTGGTTAATGCCTCTCTAAGTATTGCCTACTACAAGAAGCTGCAACTTCCCTACTTAAAAATGCCCTTAATTACTGTGCTGGATTCTCTTTCTTACAGACAATGTCCTGCAAACTATCAAGCTCATAATGGTTTCTCTTCAGCAATTTATTTCTTGCCTGAAATATCCTGTTGAAATCCATAATCATTTTGACAAAGCCCACACAGAAAGCAAGCCAATAATTTGCCTGGCATTTGGTAAATGCTGCAGAAACCATCATAAAGCACCACAATGTAAAAATAATGATTTAAATGTATTAGGTGCTGGCTCTGAGCCAGGTTCTGTTGTAAGCACTTTACACATATTAATTCATTTAATCTCCACAACCACCATATGAAGTAGGTACTTTTATCACTCCATTCTACAGATGAGCAAAACGAGGACCGTAGAGATTATAGAATCTGCCAGGTTACACAGCTAGCAAGTTGTAGTGCCAGAATTGGACCCTGATAGTAAGGCTGTTAACCATGACACCTCACTACCTTAATGACACTTCATGAGCCTTACTGAGTGTGAAGGTGAAATCCCAAGCACTTTTCCCTAGGCTCATGAAGTGTCATTAAGGTAAATCCATATGTAATCTTGGACTGGGGTAGAGGCAGACTGCAAGCCTTTGAAAACATGTGCTTTATCCCTTCCCTCCCCTCACTTCCTAAAATGATAATGTTTTAAAACAAAACAAAACAATTAAAAATGAATGTGAAGAAGGTTCAAAATTCTCAAAAGAGAAATTCAACTTCCTTGTTGCTATGATTTGAGTTACAAGGGGGAACAGGGCTGATTATGTTTATTCATGCTTGGAAAAGTTTTTTTTGTTTCTGTTTTCTAAAAAAAATTTAAAAAACCACTGTGAACTTCAGGAATCTTGAGCTAAAATGTAACTTAGATCAACATAATCCAAACTCTGTATTTTTAAAGAGGAAGCTATCATCCAAATGTTAAATGGTTTGTCAAGGTAATAGGATTTAGTGCCAGATCTCCTAACTTCTGATTTGGGGTGCTTTTTACCTCCCTCATGCTTGCAATTTAAGACATGGCTTGCAATGGGCAAAAATTTCAGATACCACTTAGCCAGTGTTTGAAAAGTCTATTTGTAAACCGACTGTGGGTTTCTATGAAAAATTGCATTCCAAGTTTCGGGCCAGGCCCCCTAAGCCTGCCTAGTACACTGATAACCTCATTTCGAATACACATTTTCCCTAACTTTCATATATAATATGATTTTTGTGTCAAACCCCACACCTGTTTCAAATTCAACCTGGAATACTGGACACCAATGTCTACAATTTATGTACATGGCCACAGGCCACAAGGAGCTTCTTCTGCCTCTACAGGCAGACAGATATGGTGGTAGCCTAATGTGTGTGTGCTGTGTGGGGCTGGGGAGGTAGTGTAGAGGCACAGATGAAGGAAGAGTAGTACTAACACCACTGAACAGTTGCAACTCACCAAATTTATATTTAATAGAGAGGAAACTATGGAAGTCAAACACGCCTCAGATGTCAAAGAAAGGTGTTTCCTCTGGCCCCCTCCCTCCCTACCCTACATTTGAGTTCTGGATTTTGTGAGGACTGTATCATTCCGTATCTAGCTACCTGGACTGGCACCCACCCAATCACCAGGCATTATTCCGTTCATGACAAATGTTTTGCGATCATGTGACTTACAGTAATTCACACTTCCATATTTTAATTTATATATTTAGTAGTAATAAAATCTCACAATCCAATCCCTAATATTTTATCAGCTGCAATGAATCATATATGTGAGTCATAATTAACTATAATGTTATCAAGACTATGAATAATAAAATGATCAGTGATTTAGCCAACATTTATTGGTATATAAAATAAAAGTAAATCTAAATTATGAAAAGGAAAAACAACAGGTCAACGATAAAAAAAAAAGTCTGCAACAGTCCCAAGTTTAATTGAAGAGCACCATCATGTAACATTTCCAGTTTAGTAATGGTAACACAGCCCACCCTAAATTAAGATAATTTCACTGAATTATTAAAGTGACAATGTAAGAAATATTTGAATGTTGTGCAACTTCTTAACTGAAACCAGCAAGTACATCAATTACCATGCTTGGCTACTAAGGGCCTGATTATCTTACCCTGAAATAACCCTATTATTTCTTACCACTGAGCATCAAACTGACCTGCTGACTGCTATCATCACTTCCATGGATGTAAGAATGAAACCTTACATCCATGTATTTTAAAAGTTTTCCTTCTTTTCTCTATTTGCAGCTGTCTGTAGTATTGTCTGGCAGTGAAACAGTTACTTAATTCTCCAAACATACCTAGTCCACTGGTGTTACGTTTCAGAGTCTTCCCCCTTCAGTGCAGGAAGGGCACTACAGAATCATTTAACACATAGAAGGAGTAATTATCTCCCTGTACACTTTAAGATGTGAAGGCAAACTTCCCAAACTGACGTACAATTCCATAGGTGTTTATGCCCTAAAATAACCCTAGAGTAACCTCTACTTTATCTTCCATTTAAGAATGAAGATAGGATGTCCATTTTAGAGTTAAGCAAGGTAGGGAATTACTGCTTGATTGAAATAGAAAAAAAAATTTTTTTTTAAACACATTAGATTACAAAGCTTTCTCAAAATACCTTAATATTTCAAAAGAGTCAGATAAGAGGCTAGACTTACCTGATGGTTGGCATCAGCCAGGGTATGAATACCATTTAAATTCATCCCTGGGTAAAAGCATGGAAATTACTCAAAATTTTAAAAAATTTAGGCCAAAAATTGTCAATAATTGAATTTTTTTAAATTAATCTAAGTGAATGTCAAATTTTTACGTTAAATTTGCTTTGTCTATCTACAAGAAAATAAAGAAAACTGCAATTCTGATTTAACATAAACCTAATCCAAATACTCAAGGTCATACAAGTACTAAAGTTTTTATTAAACTGAATTTGGTAATACTTTCCTTCAATTAATATTATGTCAGAACTAGTCACAAAATTAGATTTGATTTTTTTAGCTTATAAATGCATTATTGCTGCAATAATGTATATAATTTTATTTTCTAGTTGCATACTAGCTACCCCTAGTTTCTTCTTCCCTTGTTTTCCATCAATGCTCTCCGTTCCCTTATCTCCCTCCAAAAACAATATAACCAAAAATTAAAATAATTGGAAAATTAGCTTCCCCAAATTAGACTCTTCAGTATAATATATAAGACACCAGATGCAGCACCCTCTCCTTACATAATAGTAGGGGGTGGGGAGGGAATGCACTTTGGTCAAAATACAATTTTGGTTATTTTCAATTGTGAAGGATCACCAGTTGAAAAACTTCCTCTCTTCGTATACCTATAACAAATAGAAAGCATTTCTAACTGAAAGCTTACCTTTACCTGAAGCAGGCAAAACTATTTGCACAGCCAATCGTGTGTGTGTGTGTGTGTGTGTGTGTGTGTGAGATCTATATATCTGAACAGAGTTTTCGGTTTCTAATGAGGCAGAGAAACTGAATTTGCTTATACTTCCTAATCTTGACATCAAGTCAAATAAGCACAGGTTAAGCATGGGTTAAACTCTGCTGTAATATGATATTGTTACATAATAAAAGTTTCCTGTTGGCATTTACAAACACCTCCCAATATCCTCCACATGCTAGTGGACACAAATTAAACCTCTAATTAGAAGATTCACTGATTATGCACATAGCTGAAAAACAACGTAGCAATCAAAAGATAAACCTTTCAGAGTGCAAAGTATTTTTTTTTTTTCTATTTTTTCCTTTCTGTTGAGTCCTTAACTAAAGGCTCCTATTTAATACTTTTCAATGTCCTTGATCTAGACAAAGTAGGTGTTGGAAGACAGCTGATTGGTCATACAACTGACTTATTTTACCGAAACTGCTACAAAATAACCAGGTGCAAAGAGATTTATCATAAATGCAACCTCCAAAGCAAATTGTATCAAATAAAAACACACATAGGATGCTTTTCAACACCCAGAAACACTTATTTCAGACATTAGTTGTTCTCATTCTCATGTTGCCATTTTCCATAACTGTTTCACAGACATCAAAACGAAGATACTCCTACAGCAATATACTGCATTCAAGAAGGGAAGCATTCTTCTACTTTCTCTTTTAAAATAAAAAGAATCTAAGCTCAATTCTAGCGAACCATTTTCTGTCAAAAATTTCCTTTCCTGTATTGAGAAAAACAAAATTTGACCAAAATGCATACTAACCATCATCGATTTTACACGTAAATAATTACTATTCTTTAAAAGTTGTAGGGCAGCATTTCTTTTAGTCAAACTCAGTAACAAAGAGAACTAAAACCTCCACTCATAAATTACATCTTGAAATACACATGATTGTGGTGTTCCCGTGTTACTTTCAATGGTAACTGACACACCCCGAATTTAACTGTACCAGACAGTTCTATCTGTCCCATCGCTGACCAAACACTGCTTCTCTGTTTCTATTCATTATGTATTATACGAGGTCTAAACAGCCCAGTATGACAAGGAAAAAAAATTACACTTCTTAGGACACCGAAGTGATGCATTCAAGATCTTTCTTGCAGTACATGGCCATCCATTAGCACAGTCATTTTCTGGTATAGCTAAAATATGTTGGCTGCAAGCTCATTACTCTCAAGAACCTTCAGGCCCCCTATTCCTGCTGGTTTTCAGAAAACCCTAGTAAAAACCAGGCACTATCTAATCCTTGCACACCAAACTTGCAAACAGGCTGTGCAATGATCAATAACCTTGGCTACACAGTCATCGGCCCCAAATTCACGGTCCTGAAGACCAATGCAGCAAAAACCCAGACGAAAGGCTAGCTGGAGCCCAAAAGAACTACCGTGCTTTCCCTCCGCCACCCTCTCTGCCGCAAGGAGGGAAGCAATGGGAGGAGAAGAGTGGAATGAGGCTCACCAGCTCTGAAGATGCTCCGGTGACCTCTGGCTGCGCGGCGAGAGCTGGGGAGGAAAGGCGCTAGTGTAGCCGCGGAGGGCCGTGTGGACTCAGCCCCTGGTGCATTCCTCGCATTCCTGCACAATCTGTCGCCAGCCCAGGAGCCGGCAGCGCGCGTCCCCCGCTGTACACACACACCTGACTACCGCTGCGCCCCGAGCGGCCACAGCCGCCGCGGCGCCTCCACTGCCTGCGCTCGCGGTTTGTCGCACTCAGCCAATACGCAGCCAAATCCCGGCCCCGCCGCTCGCTCTCCGGGTAGCGGTCCAGGGGAGAGGGCCGGCTGCCTCGGAGGCGGGCGGGGATACCAATCCACCAGGGGGGTGCCCCGGCTCCGCTTCAACTCCTGGCAGGGAGAGGAGGAAGAGGCGGCGCAGGAGGGCAGCGGCGAGGCTAGGGGCTGGGGATCCGAGAGGGGTGGAGCGTGAAAATCGGCGGCCAGCAGAGAGGGACGCACTGGGCAGAGGGGGTGGGCAGGACCGACTAGGAGTGCAGGACTTCGGGGGCAAACGCAAGAGCGCGCCGGCAGCATGGGCGTGGAAAGGCGGGAAAGGGGCCAAGGTACAGGATCTGGGGCTGGAAGGACAGACCGCTGGTCTCGAGGGCTGGGGAGGGCGGGCGCCCCGGGGTGTCGGGGGCGCAGGGCGGCACGCCGGGCGGGCGGCAGCGGGGAAGCCGCCGCGAGGGCGTCCAGCAGGGCTCCGCGCGGAGCTCAAGTTCGGGGCTGGGGGCTCCAAATCCGTAGAGCCCAGCGTGGAGAGGGGTCCTGCGCGGCTCGTAAGGGAGATCGAGGAGAGGAATCGCCGGAAAAAGCAAATGGAGGGTGAAACTTGTGTGCCTGCCGGGGGGAGGGGAGCAGCAGGCGAGTGCGGGCAGGAACACGAGGCGGGGCAGGAAAGCCGCCGAGGCGCTGGGGACGGGGCAGCGGGAGGGAGGCGCCGGCCTCCGGCGCGCAGGTCCCGGCCCCGGCGCATGTTCGGCAGGGCCGAGGGTCTCAACGGCAGGGGTCTCCGCGCCCTCCCGCGAGCCCACACACTTACTTTCCAGCTTAGGCAGCGGCCGTCGTCGCTCCAGGAATCACAGACATCGGCGCCGAGGGGTCGCCGCTGCGGCACCCGAAAAAAATTAAAAAAGTGCCGCGGCCGCGCGGCTGCCCGCCCCTCCCTCCCCCACCCGCCCCCTCCCCCGGAGCGGCTATCCCACCACCCCCGGCGGCGGCGGTGGCCAACTTGCCCCTCTACCCTTTGCCCATGGTGCCGCCTCCGCGGCCGGCGTCGACGCGGACTCAGTCCCGGAGCCCCCTCTACTGCCCAGAGGCCGCCGCCACCGCCGCCCGCCCCGCCGCCAGCCCGCCCGGCCAGACCCGGGCTCCCGGGAACGTCAGCACGCCGCCGTCCCCGGGCCTGCTTCCGCTACCCCATTGGCCAGAAGGAGAGGGCTGGTCCTCCCCATTGGCCCGGCCCTCATATTGAACGGACCAATAGGAGCTGCGGTTTCAGGTCGCCATAGAGACCGATGCTGTTCAGCGCGAGAGGGCCTGGAGAAGGTGGGTGTGAGGATGAGGGTGTCTCAAGTCGCGGGCGCGGGAGGGGGTGGCGGAGAGGAGGACAGGGAGATTCCCCAGTGCTGGCTCTGAAATCTGGGGCAGGTTTCACTTTGCCTTCCTGCCAGCCCCAACTGTGCCTGGAAGGGTTTGTCCCTGGCATCAAAGGTAGGAACAGCTGAGCCCTTAGACGTACCCCTGACAGTGAGAGCCAGGAGTGGGCGTTTCACTTTTCCTGCGTTTGGGGAGCCCCTGAGGCTAGGCTCTGACCTTTGACGTTTGTGCAGCTGCTGCTTCTCTAGGTGAGTTGCACCCCATCCCTTCCATCGCTCCTTCCTCCTGACGTCACTGAGCCACTTGAATCCTACTTGGGCTTGTTCTCCGCAACCACTCCCCCTTTCCTGTCTTGTTTCAACGTTTTGGGTCTTCAAACTCATATCCCTTCTCAAAGAAGACTCAAAGAGGATTTCCTTTGATGATATTTTGGTAAGGGAGAAGGTGACGGATTGTATGATAGATGCCAAAGCGTCACCACATAAGATAGCCTGTTCCCTGATTCTCAAAGCAAACCTCTAATCTTCCCGTGGGCAGATATCTATTAAACACATCTGTGTGTACATCCTGCACTACGAGCTTGACAGGTGCATGTTCTTTCACTTGAGGGGTTACAGGCTTGATAAAGAGACAGGAAACAGAAACAATCCTTTATGCCTTCTGATGATTTCACGAAAGAGTAAGAGAAATGGATTACAGTTGATGGATTTTGTTTTCTATTTTCCAGTTCTCTTTAAATTTGATATAGAAATCACCTGAGGCATGAAAATCAGTACACACAAAAATCTTGAGCTTTAATAATGTCTTCTACTTTCATTTAAAATAATCTTGTGCTAGTTTGTCAATACTAATTTTTTGTCAATAAATTTTATATTTAGATACCACCTTCTTAAAGTGAAATTTCATGAACATATTAGGCTTTAAAATATGATATTGCTCTAGCCTATAACCACCGATATTCTTATGTTCCTTTTTTTGGTCATTTTACTATTTTTCAACTAATCTTTTTAGTAAGGAGACTATGTACATATTACTGCACCTCACATTGGAGGGACCATGTTGTGTGAAAAAGCTGATAGGATTTTGAAAATTACAAATAATTTGTTGAGAGAAACAGATTAATGTGTGTGCAAGTTGCATATGTCTAAGTATTCTTCTGAATTTTAAGTTGGGTGATATGCTTTGCTACTGGTTTTTATCTTACTGTAATTGAAGATTATAAAGATGTAACCTAAGAAATGTTAATATGGTGCCTTGATTGGAAAAAAAAAATCTCTCCACATTTGTGGTAAAATTTCAACTTAGTTGACAATCCTACTCAGAGTTGGACTGTGGAACAAAACAGGTGAACATGTGAATGTTCCCTCTAAATATTTTCAGAATTGGGAAGGGATCAGCAGAGGCCAGGAAGTGTTGTGTCATGCCTGGCTATATGAAAATAGGCTGTTTTTGACTTCTTCTGGCTTTTTAATATGTGAGTTTGTTTATAGAACAGAAAAAGTAAAATGCAAATTGTTATATGACATATGTTTAATAATAAGATACCAATGATTTTGCTTTTTTAAAAATTTCAGTCACATCGAATGAATGGAAAATGTGTCTAATGGAAAGAAAAATGGGTCTTTTCTTTTTTCTTGCCTTAGGCTAGCATAGAAAGAAGGAGAAAAAAGCTCATTTTATTATTACTCCAATAGTCTTTTGTATGTTTTTCTCAGATGATTATTTTGACATTGTAGATTTCATGTTTGTCATAATTAAATTGTTACTAAAAATCCACCATGAATATGTCCTCTGAAATAAGTTGTCACTCAACATTAATTATTTTCTTTATTTTTGTATTTAGTTGAAAGCTTTCTTTTCAACTTGCTCCTGCACTACTAAGCATTGCTAGATAAGGTTAAATGATCACTTCATTCCTCTTAAAGTTCATGCTATTCAAACTTGGCTGGTCTTCACTGATTCTCAATTCCTTTCCTCATCAGGAGGATGATTATCCAGAACACTTATCCGGGAACATTATCTGGGCCACTTCCAAACGTGTCCTATGTCTGATCTCCTCAAGCCCCCACTTTATGTGGTTTTCCTCCACTTCTGCAAAATGATCTTG
Organism: Callithrix jacchus; assembly: GCF_049354715.1. Taxonomy (NCBI): domain Eukaryota; kingdom Metazoa; phylum Chordata; class Mammalia; order Primates; family Cebidae; genus Callithrix; species Callithrix jacchus. The sequence continues at coordinate 71,441,837 of NC_133507.1, forward strand.
CCTCATACTCTAATGAAGGATCCACCATGAGGTTCCTCAACTTAACTTTCCTAAACCTCAGTCTCAGTTTTTATACATCTTCACCTCTTTCAGTCCTGGTTGAGTAGGGGTATCCACATTTCTCTTCAAAGCTCATACTCCACATATGCTCCTAAACATGAACCATCTTCTCTCTACCAGGATTTTGCTCTAGTAATTATAATTTCTTTCTTAGACGATGTGTTATACCCTCACCTCTGATGATTTTTCCTAAACCTTCCAAATATCTGGCCTTTGGCAAAACCACCTTCCTTCTACCCTACCACAATCTCCATCTTCTTGCCTTTCTTTTCACCAATAAACTGTCTGAAGGGAATTTCTTGACGTTTCTACTTTTTCACCAATGTTTTGGCTCTTGAATACAACTGAAATGATCTTGATGATTTTGCTCTTTCTCCTCAAAATCGTAGCTTATTTTGCCAATTAAGTTCTCTCCTACAAAAATGTCCTTTACTTCCAAGTTGCAATGGCCCAATTCCAGATTTCCAGTGAAGGAGTGAAACCATTGTCACTTAGCCTGAGGATCCACAGAAATGCAAATGACTGGCTTGAGAAGAGGATGATTTAAACTACTAGCCTGGTCACCTTGGGGAAAGTGCTGGAAAGTAGGGGTGGGAAGAGGGCCTGTGCTCCAGCTGACACTCGGGTTGAGGGCAAGGTTAGAATATTAAGAGGTTTGATGACTCCACCCTGAAGAACAAAAGTAAACAGCAGAAATCCAAACAACTTTCAATTACCAGCTCAGAAAGAAGTCAACCTGAAACTTTTAAGATTATGAAAACTCTGTAACTTTCCAATGTTTGTTATTTTCATATTCTCCCATAAAGATTAGTGGTAAATTCCCTAAGAAGCATAGCAGAGGCAGCAAGGAATAGGAGGAAGCAGGAAAACTGAGTCTCTTCTCATACTTGGGAGGTGAAGATAAAAATCTTCAGAAAGTATACCAATACTGATAGTTTGGGGTTTTATTTCTAAAGAGGAATGTTAAAACAAGTAGGTGGCAAAGGAGGAAAAGAGAGTAGTGGAATAAGCGGGGCCTGAGGAGGGTTACTAGGGCTTAGTAATAGTTCCGCTCTGTTGGCTCTGGTGGTTTCAGAATTGGCTGAACTCCACCCCAGTGTCATTCTCTTAATATATTTGTACAAATTCTCCCGTGGCTCAGCCTAATAATCACCTGTAAAAACTTTTGGAAAGTTTCCTGGCCCTCCCCCTTCTTGAGAGGGTGAGTTCTGCCTTACTGTATTGTTGTGACCCTTCACACTCCATATCCCATGGTGCGGTTATTTTTGTGTGAGCCTTTTCCCCTAGAGGATAGGATCCACATCATGGTCATGACTGTGTCCCTCACTGCCTTAAACTACTGAAGCACCTGCCAGTATTTATTAATTTGCTTAATTCTTGGAGAAACCTGACTTTGAACAATAAAAAATTGAAATCAGACTGTTGGGAGAGAATTAGGAAAAGATGGGATTAGCTGTTCAATGTAGAAAAATCAGATAAAGTATGATAGAACTGAATAGAGGTTTTGAAACTCAGCTTTGCTAAGCAATTAAAAAAGGGTTACTTTTTTTGGTATATGAAACTTCTAGGTTGTTCTACCTCTTGGAAAACAATGGGGTCATGGGATTTTAATAACTTTATAAAATCAGAATGGTGACAAACATCTGGTATGTGTAATAAACATGATTCCTAGTGCCTATATCCACAGTCCTTGAAGGAGGCAGCCCTTCACATCTCCTAACAATGCATCTGACATGGCATCAGCCCCTGTGGAGACCTGACTCATGTAGTCAATCTATTGCCTGACCATTGACTCCTACTGGTTGGTAATGATGCCAATCAGATTCTTTTCCTGGGAATTTGAAATTGAGAGATAAAGTGAACCAGAGAGAGCAGCTGTCTTAGTCCTGATGTTTTCTGGGTTCCTATTGAAGGGGCCACAATATGCCTTCCCCAAAATGTGCCATTTTGGCATAAGGATTATTTTGAGTTGAAAGCAATTGAGAAATAGGAGATATGAGAAAAACTATTTTCCCTCCTGCTTTTCTGTCTAAAAGTAGGCCATGAATTTCCATTTGTAAAGCTGTCTCCCTCTCTAATACCAGGAAAGGATCTACTTGGATATAACTCTTATTACTGGAGAGGACACTTATGCACATAACAAACCTTACTAAACAACCCTTATTTATGTTACATTTCCCAGCATCTTTCCATAACTTCCCTCACTGCCCGTATTCTCCACAAGAAGCCCCATATCCCTTTTCCTTTGTGTAGCCTCTCCTCCACATTTAATCACTTCTGTTGAGATGGTATATGTCCAAAATTCTAATTGCCTCCTTGAGTTACATTTCTTTGTGAAGCCTTTTTTGTACATATGTAGTTAAATGTTTTTCTTCTCTTGTCAGTCTGTCTTTTATCAGTTTAATTCTCAGACATTGAACCTAGGAAAATAGAGGAAAAGTGTTTTTCCTTCTGTACGCTATTCTTCTCATAAGGTCACACTTAAATAAACTTATTTTCTTACTGTTTTGTGAGATTTTTGTTTTCTGTGATCATCCCTACTCCATTCTTTTCCTTGTTTGCCTTTAGTGAGTCCCTGTTGCTTGCTATCCAAGGCTTCATTTACAAATCATGCAAATATTTTACAACAGAAGAAAACAGATACTATGACTTGTTGGACTATGAAGAGTAACAGCCTATTTTTTTTTAATAAGCAAGTAATAGAAAATGAATTACCTATGTAGTATCAAATTATTGATTTTTTACCCAAATACTGAGTTGGGTGAAAGAATTTTTTTTTAGTGCAGTGTCTCTACCCTCGACTCTTCCACGTCAAAGCCCTATATTCCTCAATTATCAATTTTCATCCTTTGAAGTGGGAGATATGAGAAGAACTTTGAGAAAATTAGTGATATAATTGTTTTTTAAGGATAGAATCATTTTGCAACATCACTGGTGTGGGAAGAAAATATTGGAACCTGTATTTCTATTGTATATTTTAGGAATCAGGCTAGAAAATAAAAATAATTTATCAGAGACATCAGTGGTTGTACAATGCAGGAGAACCAGATTCTGATGTTTAAGTTCCAGCAATTTAAAAATTCCTCAGGAGAAAAATCAGATATCATCCAAAATTGCTACAATATTTTATTTAAAATATTGAATTCTCAAGAAAAAATTGAGACATGCATAAAAACAGGAAAATGTGACTGAAATTCAGGAAAATAATCAGCCATTAGATACTCTAAGTGGCCCCACTTGTTGGATTTGGTAGACAACTAATTCAAAACAGCTAGTGTATGCATATTTTAAAACTTAAAAAGTGACTCAACAGATAAGGACTATAAATAGCAAAATAGAAACAATGAAAAAGAATCAAATGAAAATTTTTAGAGCCGAAAAATATAACAATTTAAAATTCTTCTATATGGGTTCCATAGCAACTCTGTGATGGCAGAACAAAAAATCAGTGAACTTAAAGACTGACTAATAGAAACTATCCAACTTAAAGAATAGAAGAAAGATTGAAGAAAAATGAACAAAGTTGCTGGAATTTGTGGGACAGAATCAGAGTATATCAATTTATTCTGGGAGCTCCAGAAGGAAAGGAGGGACAGAAGGGTATAGAAAAAATATTTTTAAAAGCCATGTTCTAAAATTTCTTGACTCTGTTTAAAATCTTAATCCAGCCTGGGATGGTGGCTCATGCCTGTAATCCCAGCATTTTGGGAGGCCAAGGCAGGCGGATCACAGGGTCAAGAGATTAAGGCCATCCTGGCCAACATGGTGAAACCCTGTCTCTGCTAAAAATACAAAAATTCACTGGGCATGGTGGCCCACGCCTATAGTCCTAGCTACTCCAGAGACTGAGGCAGGAGAATCACTTGAACCCAGGAGGCAGAGGTTGCAGTGAGCCGAGATCATGCCACTGCACTCGAACCTGACAACAGAGTGAGACTCCGTATCAAAAAAAAAGAAAAAACAAAAAAAACTTAATTCACACGCCAAAGAAACTCAGCAAACCCCAAGTAGAATAAACATAAAGAGATCCACAACTAGATATGTCTTAGCCTGCTGAAAGACAGAGACAAGAAAATTTTGAGGCAGCAAGAAAATAACTCATTTATACAAGGGAATCACAGTAAAATCAACAGCTGACCTCTCATTAAAAACAAAAGAAACTAGAGGGTAGTAAAAGGACATAGTCAAAGTGTTAAAAGAAAAAACCTGTCAATCAAGAACTCTATGTCTAGCAAAACTGTTCTGCAAAATGAAGGTGACACTTACCATAAGTCAACCTATGTTGGAAGTGTGCTAATTGCTGACAGAACCCATATAGCCAGCAGCTTTGTGAAAAGCTTAAGTAAAGAAGGTTATCAGACAGATGCAGGGCACCTGGCAAGTCAACCATCATCTCCAGTTGGAAAGTAGCTCTTCACTCAGTGCTAACACTGGAACATCAAATGACAACCACACTAGAGGGCTGTTGTAAAATGCTAAGTCTGAAGTTCTCTTGAAATAAATCTCAGAAAATATGACCTCATTATTTCCTTAACTTCAGAGCTCTTTGTCTGCTCCATAGAGGTAGAAAGAAGCTTATTAGAGCAACAGGGGAGAAAAAATAAATCATTCACAAGATATCTGCCCCCACTCTATCCTTCAACCATGATGCCTGGCCCTTTACATCCCTGGGCCACAGTTTTGTTGTTGTTGTTGTTTTCTGTGCATCTCGGGTTGGATCAGAAGAGCAAGACAACAGTACCTGCTAATACATCATCTTTTCAGAACCTGCCACATGTCTGTGTAGTTTAGTGAATTTTTTAAATTAAAAAAAAATGAAGATGACAATATATGCCAGAAAAAAAGCAAGTGACAAGATCCAACACCAATTCATGGTAAAATGCTCAACATATTAGCAATAGAAGGTAACTTTGTCAGTGTGATAAAGTGCATCTATGAATTCCAACAGATAACAACATATTTATGCTGAAAGACTCTATGCTTTCCTTCTGAGAGTAAAGTATATGGCCATACCACCTTGAACATACATGATGTCTGATCTCAGAAAGTAAGGAGGGGTCGGGCGTGGTGGCTTACACCTATAATCCCAGCACTTTGGGAGGCTGGAGCGGGCAGATCACGTGAGGTCAGGAGTTCAAGACCAGCCTGGCCAAGATGACAAAATGCCATCTCTACTAAAAATACAAATATAAGCTGGGTGTGGTGGTGGGTACCTGTAGAGCCAAGATCGTGCCACTGCACTCCAGCCTGGGTGATACAGCAAGACTCCATCTCAAAAAAAAAAAGAGATAAAGAAAAAGAAACCAAGGAGGGACGGAGCTCATTAGTACTTGGATAAGAGAATAATAAGGATGTCCACTATCATCTTTTCTATTTAATGTTTTCCTGGAGGTTCTAGCTAGTGTAGGAAAGAAAAATAAATCAAAGGCATATCGATGGGAAAGGAAAAAGTAAAGCTATCTTTATTTACAGATTAGTGGATCTTATATATAAAAAATCCTACTAGAACCTAACAAATGAATTTAACAAGGTCACAAAATACAAATCAATATATAGAAAGCAGTTATATTTTTATATGCTAGGAACTAGGAATCTGAAAATGAATTTTAGAAAACCAGTTAACATGAGAAAGAAGAAAATATTTAAGAATAAATTTTAGAAAACAAGTATAAGACCTCTGATCTATAGATTAGATGTCATCTCTTTAATAGCTTAGCAAGCATTTTAATAGGCTTTAGAAGTCCCCTTTAAAATGGAAATACAGGGCGGGTGCAGTGGCTCATGGCTGTAATCCCTGTGCTTTGAGAGACTGAAGTGAGTGGATTGCTTAAGCTCAGGAGTTGAAGACCAGACTGGGCAACATGGCAAAAACCCATCTCTACCAAAAATACAAAATTTAGCTAGGCATGGTGGCTTACACCTGTGGTCCCAGCTCCTCAGGAGGCTAAGGTGGGAGGATGGCTGGATCCCGCTAAGTCAAGGCTGCAGTGAGCTGTGATCATACCACTGAACTCCAGCCTGGGTAACAGAATGAGATCCCATCTCAAAAATGAATAAAAAAATAAATACATAAAAATGAATAAAATGGAAAGACATATCAAAAACAATCCTGTAAAAAAAGATAATGATTGCAATGCTAATTTTAAAACTTATAAAGCTACAATAATAGGATGTAATATTGGCATAATGATAACACTTAGATCAATGATATAGCAGGTACAGAAATTAATATGTTTACAATCAGTTGGTTTACAGCAACGATGCCTAGGCAGATCAATAGTGAAAGGGATGTTTTTTTAAAGAATTACTATTGGAATAATTGCATATTCATATGCAAAATACTGAACTTAAATTCTTACCTCACACCATACAGAAAAAAATTTATATCACAGACCTACATGTAAGAGCTAAAATTATATCTGAAAACAGTAGAAAATCTCTGTGACCTGCTTTTGGAAAGGTTTCTTAGATACAACACCAAAATTGTGATCCATCAAAGAAAAAATTGATAAATTGCATTTTATAAAAATGAAATGTTTTGCCCTCGAAAAGATACCAATAAGAAAGTGAAAAGACAAATAACAGCCTGGAATAAAATTCCTAGGTCAAATATCTGATAAAGGACCTGTGTCTACAATATATAAAGGACTTCTAAATATCAAAACTAAGAAGATAAACAATTCAATTAAAAACAAATAAAATGTTTTAACCAACATTTCACAGAAAAGTTATACAAATGATTAATAAGCACATGAAAAGATGTTCAACATTAGTCATTAGGGAAGTGCAAATTACAACCAGAATATGATACCACCACATTACCATTAAATGGGTATAAGCCAAAAATTGACAATACATAGTAATGACAAAGATGTGAAAAACGGCAACTCTCATAAATTGCTAAATGTTTAATGATATACACACTTGTTGGAGTCATTTAGCAACTTCTTGAAAACATAGCCAGACACAGTGTTGGATACATGTAAACCCAGCTACTCAGGAGGCTGAGTGGGGAGGATCCCTAGAGTTCAGGAGTTCTGAGCAATAGTGCACTATGCTGATCAGGTATCTGCAATGTTATGCATCAATATGGTGATCTCCTGGGAAGAAGACACCACCAGGTTGCCTCAGGAGAGATGAAGCAACTCAGGTTGGAAACAGAGCAGGTCAAAACTTCTGTGCTGATCAGTAGTGGGATTACAGCTGTGACTAGCCACTGCATGCCAGTCTAGAATGTAGAGAGGCTTAGTCTCTTTAAAAAAGAAAAGTTTTATGTATAAATATAAACTTATACCATATTACCCAGCAATCCCACTTCAATAGAAATAAATATATATGTACACACAGACTTTTACATGAATGATAGCAATATTGTTAATGTAGCAAAACATTGGAAATAATCTAAATATCAGCCAATGATTGGCAAAACAAAACATGGCACAATTGAGTACTATTTAGCTCTAAAAATAGTGAACTACTGACACATGGTACAATGTGGAGAAACCTCCAAAACATTATGCTAAGAGAAAAAAAGCTAGACAAGAGGTCTCGTGTTGCATGATACCATTTATATGAAACTCCCAGAAAGAGAAAAAAATACAGAGATGGAAGACAAATCAGCAATTACCTTAGACTGGGAAGGGAGCATTTAATACACATGGTTACGACTGAATATTTTCTGGTGATGTTAATGTCCTAAAAGTGGAAAGTGGTGATGGTTCCACAATGATACATTTATTAAAAATTATGCAGTTCTAATGGTTATATTTTTATGGAATGTAAATTAGACCACAATAAAGCTATGATAAATAAAACTTTAAAAATAATGACGTAAACACATCTTAAAACTCCCATATCTGAACACTTAATACATTTGAAAACATTTTCTTTTTTTTTTTTTTTTTTTTTAATTTTTTATTGGATTTTAGGTTTTGGGGTACATGAGCAGAGCATGCAAGACAGTTGCGTAGGAACACACATGGCAGTGTGCTTTTCTTTCCTTCTCCCCTTCACCCACATTTGGCATTTCTCCCCAGGCTATCCCTCCCCTCCTCCCCCTCCCTCTGGCCCTCCCCTTTTCCCCCCAATAGACCCCAGTGTTTAGTACTCCCCTTTCTGTGTCCATGTGTTCTCATTTTTCATCACCCGCCTATGAGTGAGAATATGCGGTGTTTCATTTTCTGTTCTTGTGTCAGTTTGCTGAGGATGACGTTCTCCAGATTCATCCATGTCCCTACAAACGACACAAACTCATCATTTCTGATTGCTGCATAATATTCCATGGTGTATATGTGCCACAATTTTCCAATCCAGTCTATTATCAATGGGCATTTTGGTTGATTCCAGGTCTTTGCTATTGTAAACAGTGCTGCAATGAACATTCCTGTACATGTGTCCTTATAGTAGAACAATTTATAGTCTTTTGGATATATACCCAGTAATGGGATTGCTGGGTCAAATGGAATTTCTATTTCTAAGGCCTTGAGGAATCGCCACACTGTCTTCCACAATGGTTGAACTAATTTACACTCCCACCAACAGTGTAAAAGTGTTCCTTTTTCTCCACATCCTCTCCAGCATCTGTTGTCTCCAGATTTTTTAATGATCGCCATTCTAACTGGCGTGAGATGGTATCTCAATGTGGTTTTGATTTGCATCTCTCTGATGACCAGTGACGATGAGCATTTTTTCATATGATTGTTGGCCTCATATATGTCTTCTTTCGTAAAGTGTCTGTTCATATCCTTTGCCCACTTTTGAATGGGCTTGTTTGTTTTTTTCCTATAAATTAGTTTGAGTTCTTTGTAAATTCTGGATATCAGCCCTTTGTCAGATGGGTAAACTGCAAAAATTTTTTCCCATTCTGTTGGTTGCCGATCCACTCTAGTGACTGTTTCTTTTGCCGTGCAGAAGCTGTGGAGTTTGATTAGGTCCCATTTGTCTATTTTGGCTTTTGTTGCCAATGCTTTTGGTGTTTTGTTCATAAAGTCCTTGCCTACTCCTATGTCCTAGATAGTTTTGCCTAGATTTCCTTCTAGGGTTTTTATGGTGCCAGGTCTTATGTTTAAGTCTTTAATCCATCTGGAGTTAATTTTAGTGTAAGGTGTCAGGAAGGGGTCCAGTTTCTGCTTTCTGCACATGGCTAGCCAGTTTTCCCAACACCATTTGTTAAACAGGGAATCCTTTCCCCCTTGCTTGTTTTTGTCAGGTTTATCAAAGATTGTATAGTTGTAGATGTGTTGTGTTGCCTCCGGTGCCTCTGTTTTGTTCCATTGGTCTATATCTCTGTTTTGGTACCAGTACCATGCTGTTTTGATTATTGTAGCCTTGTAGTATAGTTTGAAATCCAGTAGTGTGATGCCCCCCGCTGTGTTCTTTTTGCTTAGAATTGACTTAGCTATGCGGGCTCTCTTTTGGTTCCATATGAAGTTCATGGTGGTTTTTTCCAGTTCTGTGAAGAAAGTCAATGGTAGCTTGATGGGGATAGCGTTCTAACATGATTAAAAATATTTCTAATGGCATTTCAGTGGATTAGAACCCAGGTATTAAACATTAAAACAAAACTTTGTGAGGAAAACTGGTTGACCTCAGAGAAGCCAGAAATTTACTAGAGAAAAGGACTAAATTATAATATTTGCATAATTAGTGGATGGAATTGATTGATTGATTTTTCTGAGACAAGGTATTGCCCTGTCAGAGCTGGAGTGCTATTGTGTGACCATAGTTTACTGCAGACTCAAACTCTTGGGCTTAAGCAATCCTCCTGCCTCAGTCTCCCAAGTAGCTAGGGCTACTGGCATGTGTCACCATGCCTGGCTAATTTTTATATTTTAATTTTTTGTAGAGATGGGTTCTCACTATGTTGCCCAGGCTGGTCTTAAACCCCTGGCCTCAGGTGATCCTTCCATTTTGGCCTCCCAAATGTTGGGATTACAGTTGTAAGCCACAACGGCAGCCCTGAAATTGGAATCTGAGCATCATAATTGATTATATAAGGCCTATTTTGTACTTCTTCCACATTTTTTCCAGTATCTATTTTAACAACTCTATTCATTAAAGCCAAGTGTGGGGATGAACTGTCCTTAGAGTTTGAATTCTTCTATGACCAAGTATTAAACCAAGATTTTCAAGGTAGTGAAGCATATTCCATCACATGATTTTCACTAACATTTATTCAAATTGTCCAGCCTGGGCAACAGAGCAAGATCATCTAAAAACAAAAAAACAAAAAAAAAATTGTCTGTACTAAATGAGTCCATACTATATATCTTTTTCCTTATACTTATGGATATTTCTATATTTGTATTTTATAATATACATAATTTAGAACAAGATTACACTTAAATAATTTAAAATAAGTAAATTTGGAAATATATCCTTAAAAATGTTAGTAAAACAGATGTGTGAGTGAGACCTCAAAGTTTCAGTAGAGTATCTTTAGATAAAATGTTCGTTCTTTCCCTGCCATTTTTGTGTATTTTGTTGTTGTTTTAGTTTTTCTTTTCTGTCTACCCCAATTACTAGAAGTAAGTCTTTGGAAGACTATGTTTTACTGTTGTTGTTTTGCTTTTTTCTTTGTCTTAAATATCACTTAAATCATTTACCTCCAATAAATTTGAATCTCAGAGACACTGATTATCAGACACAGTGATCATTATTGTGATTCAAACTGAGAAAGGTCAATAAAATCTCCAGTGGTATTGAGAGGAATAGCCTTCTTTGGACACTTCTACGTGATATAAAAGTAGGACATAAATAATGAAAACATCATAGGAAGAAAGACAAGGAAATTGCTATGAAGTAGAGAATTTTATAAAAGAAAAATATCTGCTCACACAGAATTAATTCATTTTTTATGGTCAATTGAAATTTTGATTTTAAAATCATACGCATTTAATGGCTTGCTGTTTGGTCTTGAAAAAGTCACTTACATTTCCACATCTGTGAAAATGAGGTTTAATGTACTTCTTTATTTCTCACAAATATTGTTAACCTTTAAACGTAAAAAAAAGTGTTAACTAGCCCTGAAAATGGATGGCACTGGAGCGTCAGGCCCATACCTGGCTGTCGCCGGCAGTCGAGGCAAGGACTTCATGCCTGAAACACCAAAAGCATTGGCAACAAAAGCCAAAATAGACAAATGGAATCTAATTAAACTCCAGAGCTTCTGTACAGCAAAAGAAGCAATCATTAGAGTGAACCAGCAACCAACAGAATGGGAAAAAAATTTTGCAATCTACCCATCTGACAAAGGACTTATATCCAGAATTTACAAAGAACTAAAACAGATTTACAAGAAAAAAAACAAACAAAGCCATTCAAAAGTGGGCATAGGATATGAACAGACACTTTTCTAAACAAGACATATATGAGGCCAACAAACATATGAAAAAAATGCTCATCATCACTAGTCATCAGAGAAATGCAAATCAAAACTACATTGAGATACCATCTCATGCCATTTAGAATGGCAATCATTAAAAAATCTGGAGACAACAGATACTGGAGAGGATGTGGAGAAATAGGAACACTTTTACACTGTTGGTGGGAGTGTAAATTAGTTCAACCATTGTGGAAGACAGTGTGGCAATTTCTTAAGGATCTAGAAATAGAAATTCCATTTGACCCAGCAGTCCCATTACTGGGTATATATCCAAAGGATTATAAATCGTTCTATTATAAAGACACATGCACACGTATGTTCATTGCAGCACTGTTTACAATAGCAAAGACCTGGAACCAATCCAAATGCCTATCAATGATAGACTGGACAAGGAAAATCTGGCGCATATGCACCATGGAATACTATGCAGCCATAAAAGACGATGAGTTTGTGTCCTTTGTAGGGACATGGATGAACCTGGAAACCATCATTCTCAGCAAACTGACACAAGAATGGAAAATCAAACACCGCATGTTCTCAGTCATAGGTGGATGTTGAACAATGAGAACACATGGACACAGGGAGAGGAGTATCACACACTGAGGTCTGTTGGGGTGGACTAGGGGAGGGACAGTGGGGGATAGGGAGTTGGGGAGGGATAACATGGGGAGAAATGCCAGATATAGGTGATGGGGATGGAGGCAGCAAAACACACTGCCATGTATGTACCTATGCAACAATCCTGCATGTTCTGCACATGTACCCCAGAACCTAAAGTGCAATAAAAATATATATGTAAATAAGTAAATTATTGTTTCATGATACTGTACTCTAAAAACTATATCCTGCCAGTGACTGATAGTTAGAAAAGTAAGCTAATAGAAATTTCTGTCACTTCATATAGAAATTTCTAATTTAATTATCCTTCTAGATTATAAACTTCTTGAAAGAATAAAACATTTTCTGTATAAGAAAAAGAAGTATGAACTATACAAACTTCTGAACTTTTTATATAAGTATGTGAATGTTCCTATGCTGGTGTGCATAAACACAGAGGGCTTTAGTATCTAAGAGTTTATATCAGGAAATAACTCCTTATTTCTACTTTTGGTTGACTTGCTGTTTTTCTCCCCCTTCTTTCTATTTGTTAAGATTAAGTAAAAATTTCTTTATTAACTATCATAATTGGTAATCCCATAGATAACATAATCACCAGCATTTTATCAACTTTTTTTTTTTTGAAGACAGGGTCTCACTCTGTCACCCAGGCTGGAGTGCAGTGGTGAGATCTCAGCTTACTGCCGTCTAATCCTCCCCAGCTCAAGTCGTCATCCTGCCTCAATCCTCCTGAGTGGCTCCGACCACAGGCATGTGGCACCATGCCTGGCCAATTTAGTTTATTTTTATAAAGATGAGGTCTCTCTATGTTGCTCAGGCTGATCTTGCACTCCTGGGCTCAAGCAATCCTCCCAAGCCACAGCACCCAGCCTCTTCTCCGTTTTTCAAAGCCACTAGAAATAACTTTCTCATAGGCTTATCTTAGGTGGTTTGTCATAATCTCATTATTCAAATGCTTAAATTTAATATTTTAATCCAATGTTTTTTTTAATTATGTGCTTTCTAAAATTATAGAATTTTAGGGCCAGAGGAATCTGAGAGATTATAATTCAGCATTAATATTAGCCTAATAACTCTCAGCTTAAATCCCTTTCTATTCTACCTTTTGATTTCCCTTATAGAGAAGAAGAAATTAATAAGATCCAGTCATTTCACCATGTTTGCTGTATATATATATATGTTTGTGTGTATGCATGTGACTAAATTTTCCAAGACTAAAATAATGTACATTTGGAAAATGTTATATGGCTAAAATATTGGAAGAAAAAATGTGCAGTTAAGCCAAGAATTCTCCCTCTCACATTTAAAAATGACTGCTTTATCTAACTGCTACTCTACAATATTATTTGGCTATTGAGAAGATGATAGCCTGAGGTATTTTGTATTTAATCTTCAATATGGGTACACTGTAATTATTTTTTATGTTCTTAAAATTGAGTTGCAACCTATTGACTATGGCTTCTGTGTTTTAAAGCTGATAAACTGTGTTTACTATAGTTGGTGGAAGAGCACTGAGCTCAACGTCAGGAGGTGTGGCTGGGTTCTAGTCTTGCCTATCCTGCTGGCTTCCTCAAGTTTTGGGCAAGGCATTCAATCTCTATGGCCCTGTGTTCACTGATCTGTAAAATGACTCAGTTGGGCTGAAATATCTCCTGAGCCTAGGTTAATTTGTGTATGAAATGAAATACTACATGATCTCAGTCTATATTTTGATTTTTTTTCTTTTGAAAGAAATTTCCCAAAAATGTTTATCACATTGCTATAGCCCTTAAGTCTACTTTAACACACTTGTTTTCAATTCTTCCAGAAGCTATGTTTGAATAGACTTTTCTCTTGCCTTCACTTCTTTTTTCTTGCTTGCTTTCTCTTCCTCCTTCCCTCCATCCCTCCCTTCCTTCCTTTCTTCTTTCCTTCCTCTCTCTGTCTCTTTCCTTCTTTCTTTTCAGACTTGCTCTGTCACCCCAGGCTGGGGTGCAGTGGTGCCATCATGGCTGACTGCAGCCTTGGTCCCCCAGGCTCAAGTGATCCCACCACCTTAGCCTCCTGAGTAGTTGGGACTACAGACACAGGCCACTACACTTGGCCATTTTTATTATAATTATTGTTATTGCAGAGATGAGGTCTCACTATATTGCCCAGGCTGGTATCAAAATTCTGACCTCCAGAGATACTCACACCCTGGACTCCCAAAGTGCTGAGATTGACAGGTGTAAGCCACTGTGCCTGGGTAGCTCTTTCTCTTTGTTCAAGGTATGCCTTTTCCCTTTACTCCTACTTATATCTTGTCTTCCTGTCCCTAACTCTAGAACCTTACACCTACCTTAACAAGGGAGCAGCCATTTACTAAAACAAAACAAAACAACAATAACCTCTGAGTGATCTACTTCTATGCCTGGTGAGAAGCCACTACCTGTAGCCATCTCCCTTTAAAGAGAGAGGGTAGAATGGGATTTGGGGTGTGGGCTTTGGAGCCACCCTGCCTGGGTTTGCATCTGGTCTCTGCACTCAGTAGCTGGATGATTTCAAACCTCAGTTTCTCCATCTAGAAAATGGGAAGAACAGTGTTACTCAAACATTGTCGTGAGTGTTAAATGAGTCAAAAGAGCTAACACTCTTAGGATAGTACCTGGCACACAGTAATTGCTATCGACTTTCATAAAGTGGTAGTGACTTCAGCACAGGCTGGAAGAGAGGATAAAGCTGAAGCAGGGGAGGAACACTGGGTGAGTGGAATACTGTGTTCTTACAGTTCTGGGCCTTTTGCAATGATGCTCTATTCCTTGCTTCCTGCTCTTTTCCTGCTATCATCCTGGGATGTAAATGTTGGTCAAAATCCTGATGAGAAGAGGAAGACTGGCATAATTTGTGCATGATGTTCCTTTCATTTAATTTGAAGGAACGGCTACCTATGGCAACTTTGTCTCCCAGTAAATTTCCTGTTTGAAACATGATTTTTTGTTTTCTACGATGCTTCTGAACTGGTATGCTGTAATTATTATGCTCTAAGACTTATGATCTTAAAAAAAAGCCCAAGAGTTGTTTTTTGGTTAGGCCTATTTATAATATTATTCCATTTGAAAAACAGCACTGGAAAAAGTGTTCTTAGCAAAGAATATTAATTGACAAAAATATTTCTTTGCTAAGAATCTGAGGGAAGCAATATGTTCTTAGCTCTTTCAAACCACAAAATAGATTTAGCCTCTAATGAACAAAAGCCAATTATTTATTTTCAATACCACCTTTAAAAAGCCTTTGTTTTTTTAATAACAGAGCTCTTTTTCTATTCTCTATCAAAGCAAATCTTTAAAATACAGCAGGTCTTTTTATAAGAAAAAGGCAGCCAAATGTAATAAGATTCTAGTTTGGGTGTAAAGCATACTTTCCACCTCAATATTGAAGTGTATAGGTTTTTTTAAATAAGAGGGTATTCATCCATTTTGATTAAGAAGTACCATTTTGCCAAATGTTCTATAGAGTGCACAT
The DNA here is from genome assembly GCF_049354715.1 of Callithrix jacchus. Classification (NCBI taxonomy): domain Eukaryota; kingdom Metazoa; phylum Chordata; class Mammalia; order Primates; family Cebidae; genus Callithrix; species Callithrix jacchus. The sequence goes on from NC_133507.1 coordinate 71,457,381, forward strand.
AACAAATATGTCATCTGAAAAGAAGACACATAAAAAGATTTTTGCTGGTAAAAAGTTAAAATTCTATGGTACTTAGAAAATTATAATATTGCACATCCTTGATGTATGTGGAAGATATTATATTAAATCTGAGTAAATCAATGAGGATTTCACTTTTCCTCTCACTCTTCTAAGATAGAAATAAATAATACTAAACAATATTGACAAAAGCCTAATTAGTACGTGTACTTTTTCAGATCATTGATACTGCATTTGAAGCTCAAAAAAAAATATGTCAACAAAAGTAAGAATTAAAATTCCTAAGCCATAGGATGCCACATAACAAAGAGCTTGGCCTTTTAATAAAACATCTTCAGCATATTTTTTTATTTCAAATATGCTATTAAGAGGAAAACAATCACATATTGCACAATCATGTCAGAAATCAGCAGACCTCTCTATGTTTAAGGCAACTACATTCTGTATATATTTTGTAAACTTTTTTTTTGAGACAGAGTTTCGCTCTTGTTTCCCAGGCTGGAGTGCAATGGCACGATCTCGGCTCACCTCAACCTCCGCCTCCTGGGTTCAGGCAATTCTCCTGCCTCAGCCTCCCGAGGAGCTGGGATTACAGGCACGTGCCACCATGCCCAGCTAATGTTTTGTATTTTTAGTAGAGACAGGGTTTCACCATGTTAAGCAGGATGGTCTCGATCTCTTGACCTCGTGATCCACCCGCCTCGGCCTCCCAAAGTGCTGGGATTACAGGCTTGAGCCACCGTGCCCCGCTGTAAACTTTTAATTAGATACTTCTGATTTACTTTAAAATTTTTGGTAGGGTACTTAGTTAGAAAATGTTATTTTAAATACAATTAATTCAGAAGATATCTTGATTTTGTGTCTTGCATATTGTTCATTTAGGGTTCCCTACTTCGTTTTGGTGAATTGGCAGCCCTAGAAATAAAAAATCAATTTTTCCAAAGACTCAGAAGAAGAGATGTTGAAATCTCTCTAGTTTGTTTAAACCTGGGACTGTACCGTAATCCACTCACCTTGGTATTATAATAGTGCAAATTATCTTTCAAGCTATCTTTCCCTGGAATCGCAGGTCTATTTGTTCATATAGCCTATATAGGGGGTAATTGTCATTGTCAAGTATGGTACTTTTCCTTTTTTGTTTTTGTTTGTTTGTGTTTGTTTTTTGAAACAGGGTCTCTCTGTGTCACCCAGGCTGGAGTGCAGTGGCTATTTACAGAAGTGGTCAGCATATACTACAGCCTTGAACTCCTGTCAAGCAGTGCTTCTGACTCAGCCTCCTCAGTAGCTGCTGCTTACACGTGTGCACCACTATGCCTGGCTCATTTTCAATAGGCTATTGAACAGCTGTCAGCTATTTTTGTCTGAACAGTCTGGAGTATCTTAGTAGTCATTCAATTTGTTCAACATTAGTTCATTCCTTTTTATTGCTGAGTAGTATTCTATCACAGTGATCTCCTCCTTATTCGTGGTTTTGCTTTCTGTAGTTTCAGTTGCCTGCCAAAAAATTAAGATATTTTGAAAGAGAGACCACATTTACATAATTTTATTAGAGTGTGTTGCTATAAATATTGTTAATCTTTTACTGTTTCTAATTTACAAATTAAACTTTATCGTTGGTACATAAACATAAGAAGAAACAGTATATACAGGGTTTGATACTATTCGAAGTTTCAGGCATTCACTGGGGATCTTGAATGCATCCCCTGAGGATAAGGAGGGACTATTCTGCATGTATTTCCTTCTTTTTCTTAAAAATATATTTTATTGCACTTTAGGTTCTGGGGTACATGTGCAGAACATGCAGGATTGTTGCATAGGTATATACGTGGCAATGTAGTTTGCTGCCTCCATCCCCATCACTTATATCTGGCATTTCTCCCCATGTTATCCCTCCCCAACTCCCTACCCCCAAGTGTCCCTCCCCTAGTCCCCCCCAACAGACCTTAATATGTGATGCTCCCCTCCCTGTGTCCATGTGTTCTCATTGTTCAGCAGCGGCCTGTGAGTGAGAACATGCAGTGTTTGATTTTCCATTCTTGTGTCAGTTTGCTGAGAATGATGGTTTCCAGATTCATCCATGTCCCTACAAAGGACACAAACTCATCATTTTTTATGGCTGCATAGTATTCCATGGTATATATGTGCCACATTTTCCCTGTCCAGTCTATCATCAATCGGCATTTGGGTTGGTTCCAGGTCTTTGCTATTGTAAACAGTGCTGCAGTGAACATATGTGTACATGTGTCTTTATAATAGAAAAATTTATAATCCTTTAGAATATAGACCCAGTAATGGGATTGCTGGGTCAAATTGAATTTCCATTTCTAGGTTCTTGAGAAATTGCCACACTGTCTTCCACAATGGTTAAACTAATTTACACTCCCACCCACAGTGTAAGAGTGTTCCTATTTTTCCACATCCTCTCCAGTATCTGTTGTCTCCAGATTTTTTAATGATTGCCATTCTAACTGGCGTGAGATGGTATCTCAATGTGGTTTTGATTTGCATTTCTCTAATGACCAGTGATCATGAGCTTTTTTTATGTGTTTGTTGGCCTCATCTGTCTTGTTTTGAAAAGTGTCTGTTCATATCCTTTGCTGACTTATAAATGGGTTTGTTTTTTCTTGTAAATAGCTTTTATTATTTTGAGATACGTTCTGTCCATATAATTTATTGAGAGTTTTTAGCATAAAGGGCTATTGAATTTTGTCAAAGGCCTTCTCTGCATCTATTGAGATAATCATAAAAGTTTTTTATCTTTCGTTCTCTTTATGTGGTGAATTACATTTATAGATTGTGTATGTTTAACCAGCCTTGCATCTCTGGGATGAAGCCTACTTGATTGTGTTGGTTAAGCTTTTTGATGTGCTGTTACAATCGGTTTGCCAGTATTTTATTGAAAGTTTTCTCATCTATGTTCATCATGGATATTGGCCTGAAGTTTTCTTTTTTTGTTGAGTCTCTGCCAGGTTTTGGTATCAGGATGATGTTGGTCTCATAAAATGATTTGGGAAGTATTCCCTCTTTTTGGATTGTTTGGAATAGTTTCAGAAGGAGTGGTACCAGCTCCCCTTTGTATGTCTGGTAGAATTTAGCTGTGACCCCATCTGGACCTGGGCTTTTTTTGGTTGGTAGGCTATTAATTGCTGCGTCAACTTCAGCCCTTGTTATTGGTCTATTCGGAGTTTCAACTACTTCCTGGTATAGGCTTGGGAGGATGCAAGTGTCTAGGAATTTATCAATTTCTTCCAGGTTTACTGATTTATGTACATAGAGTTGTTTGTAGTAAATCTCTGATGGTAGTTTGTATTTCTGTGGAATCGGTGGTGATATCCCCTTTATTGTTTCTTATTGCATCTATTTGACTTGGCTCTCTTTTCTTTTTTATTAATTTGACTAGCAGTTATTTTGTTGATCTTTTCAAAAAACCAGCTCCTGGATTTATTAATTTTTTGAAGGGTTTTTTGTGTCTCTATTTCCTTCAGTTCTGCTCTGACCTTAGTTATTTCTTGTCTTCTGCTAGCTTTTGAATTTTGTTGACCTTGCTCCTCTTGCTTTTTCAATTTTGATGATACGGTATCTATTTTAGATCTTTCCTTGCT